>NC_135783.1:194258946-195578946 GCF_051106095.1 Pogona vitticeps
TAGAGGTGGTTTCCTTCAAGTATTAATAAAATCTCCACATACCATTTATGACCCATACAGGAGCAGGCATGGCTTTCCACCAAGGATGAGCAGAGTTTGATCCATGCTGTTCTATTCCCATGTGCCAAAAATGTCAGAGAGTTTAAAAAATGTAATTTTCTGCTCCTAGAGGCCTCCAAGAGTCATAGCTTTGCTGTAAAATGTGTTGCAGGTTCCCCGCAAAGCCTAGCAATTAAAAAATAACTGAAACAAGAATTCCAGCCACTGGAATAGGTTATTTTAACCCCTCCCCTAATTTTCAGGGACTAATGACCCATGATAGAGACAGAAAATCGCCTTCCAAATTTGCCCATTCTTTACACCTGTGCTTTTGAAATGAGTGAACATTTTTATCTTCCGAAAAACAGGCACAATCTATAAAGTATTCTGCTTTTCTCAGCATAATCACTGATAGCAATGACTAGCTAAGGTAGTATAGAGGTTCAAAATGTTAATCTGTATTTGTTTGTGTTTTGTCCTGTATTTTCCCCAAAACACAGTCTCTCAAAGTGGGAAGGAAAATATATAAATCAAAGGAATCATGTATTCATCTTAACATTTAGCTTAACCATGAGGAATTGGAACTTGAAGTGAAAAGAGACTTGAGGAGGAGGCTGGAGGAGCCAAGATAATGAAAAGAGAGACTTCTGAAGAAAACCTGAAAACACTGTTATGACCTGTATCAAAGGGCCCCGATGCACTTTGTGTACCAATACTGGACACACAGATCGTGATCCCCTTGACAGGGGCTGGACTCCATGATCCATAGGGTCCCCTCCAGCCCTGCAGTGCTAAAATTATTAGCTGGTTGGATAACCCACGCGTTTAGATCTCTTGCTATGGAGCCAGAAGTTGGGAGTTCAGTTCCCCACTGGGCTTCCTTAACAGGGGCTGGACCCAGCAGTGGGATTCAGCTGGTTCGCACAGGTTCTACAGAACCGATACCTAAGGTACTATCGGTTCTGCAGAACCGTTTGCTGGCCTGCTGAATCCCACCATTGGGTGCGCCTGCCAGGGGAAGAGGATCTGGGCGCGAGCTGGGGAGGTGAGGGAAGGCCATCCCCAAACGTGATTTGGAGGAGAGACACTGGGAAGGCAGCCAAATTGATAAAAATCCGCTCCCGTCCCTCCATGGCCGTGGCCACCACCTGCCCTGCCCCACCTGCGCTTTCCCCCTTTCTGCCTCTTTTCCTTTCTTACGCCATCGTGTTCCTTCCTTCCATCCTTCCTTCCTTCCTTCCTTCCTTCCTGTAGCTTGTGTTCTCCCTGTTGAGTCTTTGCCCCTTCATTCTTCCTATCCTTTCTTTCCCTCACTCTTTCGCGCCTGCTTTTCCTCTTCTCTCCGCCTGCCTGCCTACAACCGCTATTCCTCTGAAGGGAAGGGAAGCAAGTAAGACACGATTCCCTCAAAAAGATGGGGAGGTGCAGGCAGACAGAAAGACGACAGGAGTGCCCCGTTTGCCGAGGGGAAAAATCTCTCTTGACTTCCTCTTGTGATCACTCACGGTTTTCCCCATCACATTGTGATGTTCCCTTGATTGACATGGGTAATATCCAAATACAGTGGTGCCCTGCATAGCGACGATAATCCGTGCAGCCAAAATCATCGCTATACAGATTCGTCACTATGCGAAATAAAAAATCCCATAGGAATGCATTAAAACCCGTTTAATGCATTCCTATGGGCAAAAAAATTACCTTTATGCAAAAATCCTCCATACGGCCGCCATTTTCGTTGCACGGTAAGCGAGGAATGGGCGCGAAAACATAGCGGGTGGCCATTTTTTTACCCGGTGGCCATTTTGGAACTGCCGATCACCTGTTGGGAAAACATCGTCATGTGAAAATCGGTAAGCGAAACAGCTTACCAATAATCACAAAGTGATATTTTCCCATTAGAAACATTGTTATGCGATCACAAAAACGATCGCAAAAAATTGTCACTATGCAGATTTGTCGTTAAACGAGGCGCCCGTTAAGCGAGGCACCACTGTACATGCTTAACCAAGGCACAACTCAGCGGGGTAAGGGCAAAACGTGATCCAGCCAGGCCTTCATGTTGACTGGACGGCATCCCCTTAATTGGCCACTTGATCAGGAAACCCGCTGAGTGAAAAGGGCCTGAAGGGACCAGAAGGGACTTGCCTTTTGGTCCTGGAATCAAAGTGTGCTGCTTATATATCATCCCATGGGCTTTCAGGGATTCCGAGTGTGAGGTAGTGGACAGAGTGATGGACTAGAACTCTGGAGAACTGGGTTTGAATCCTGAATAGGCCATGGACATTCACTGGAGGGACTGGGATAGGTAAAAAAACCCCACTCCTCAAATACCTCACTTACCTTGAAAACCTTATTAGGGTAACTAAAAGTCTGTTCCGACTTGACAGCACAACACACACACACACACACACACACACACACACACACACACACACACACACACACACACACACACACACACACACACACACACACCGCTCAAGGCATGTGCTGGGCGGATTACAACTTAATTATGCAGGCTACATATTGCCCCCTCGGCCAACTGGGTACTCCATAGTTTTTCTGCCTGCACCTCCCCATCTTTCGGATACAACTGCATAGTACTTGCTTCACTTCAAGGTAGGGTCCAGCCAGTCCTGATTTCGCTGCGTGGGCTCTGGACCCCCGATGGCACCATGGCAAAAACTGGCGATGAAAAAGGGTATAAATCAGCAAGGATTGATAATGAGTATCGATATTTTGTGGAAAATGTTTTTAAAAACTACCAGAACTATTCAATTCCTGAAAGTGTTCAAAGAGCTAAAAATATTGTCAGAACAATTGCTGTAAGTTCAGCAGAAGCAGAAAGGGGGTTTTCAAAGATGAACATTATATGTTCTGAGAAGTCACCTGTTTCCAATATATCAAACATAATGATTATCAGTCTAATCTGCCTACCGTTAAAGGAATGGAATCCTACTCCTACAGTGCAAAGATGGTTAAGGGTAAATCACCCAGCAGATGATGCTCGGATAAAAGCAAAGAAAATTGCAAGTGAGGATGCCAATCAAATAGCAATATGGAAATATATTCAATAACTGTTTGTCAGGTATTTAATATTAAAAATCTTCCTTTAAACATAATCTAGTTGTCTGTACCTCTTTTACTGTTCTTATTGCAGTATTTAATGCGTGAATTATTAAACTACTTTTCGGTATATCTTTTGGTATAGTTAAAATGGTCATTAAGACATAGACCCTGTTGTTAATTTATTTGAATCCCACCACTGGCTGGACCCAGTGATCCACAGGATCCCTTCCTGCTCTGCAATCCACTGATGATGATAGTGATCCCTTTTGCACACCTGCACATACCATGGGTGAGGGAAAACCCAAACAGTTACAACCGGCAATGGGAAACAGAGCACTCTCAAGTTCAGGGCTTTGATGGCACTGAACACTAGAGCCAGAATCTCAGCAGGGAGTTTGGGGCATTTGTACCAAAAAGTGAAAAAAGCGAAAAGAAAACATGTAAGGGAGGGAGAGGACAAACAGATGTCAATGTCTTCTTTGTGTGACCTCCCAAATTAAAACCTATATAGTGGTCATTCTTCCACAATCGTGCAAGTACTCAATTTTCATAGTATAATAATAACACAATCATATAATATTTTTCCTGAGTGAGGGGACAAAGAGAAAGAACTTTATTCCAAAACCACCACTCCAAAGACTATCAGAAAATCAGCAAAATTCCTTCTTATACCCCACAACACCACAAAATGGCTGCCACAGCAGCTGCAAAAGAAATACAGTGCACTGTGATCTCATCTGAGTCCTCGCTAATGCCTCGATGGTTAGAGAGTCCTGGGCATCGTTGCCAGATTCAGCTTCTCCTCACCTTTTCTATCAGTACCAAGAACTCATTCTACCAACACTGTGCAATAATTTCAATTTCCCCTTTCCTCATTTTGAAACATAGACCATCTTTTTAACCTTACAAAAGCCAAACAGAGTAAGAAAGTTAAGTTGGGATGTTGCTCTGTCTCATTTACTCAAGAAGGAAAACAATTTGTGTGATATTCAGTTTGGTACAAACTGATCTAATTCATGTCTCGTGAACTGATGCACAAAACAGAACGTAACTGTCTTTCAATTCCACACTTCTCTGGATTTTCAGTACAATTCTTTAATATTAAAAAAAGTACAAGGATAAGGAAAAATACATTGGGAAAACAGCAAACAAAATGACATACGCTGTATGTCAAGAGAAAATGCTTGCAAAACTAAGTGTACTAAGTATATATACTTAGTATATACACATACGCATATATACTTCATATACACACACTATTCTCTCTCTCTCTCTGTGTGTGTGTGTGTGTGTGTGTGTGTGTGTGTGTGTGTGTATTTGTGCCCAGAAATCTGTTCATGGAAATGTATATATGTTTTTGTTTATCTTTTGACAGACTAATGTGGATTTGGAACAGATTAACAAATGAATAATAAGGAAACAAAACTGTAGGTTAAAATATACAAAAGTGCAATTGACTGTAAATAGATTTGTCAACCACATTACACAGTGCTATACATTTTCAGTTGTACTGGGTGTCACAGAAGCATAGATTTTAAAAACAGAAAACTATGAAAAGGAAAGAAGTATTTGAAATATGGTTTTATTCCTGGATGTGAAGAATTCCCTGGACTAAGTAGGTGACCAGCAAGGACTACTAAGTGGAATAAATGGAAACCAAGAAATCATCAAATACATAAGCCAGGATCCTGTTGGTGATCAATTGTACACAGAATGGCCCATTCCACATAGGATTTTTCTGCATTCACCACATGAGCAACAGAGAATCAACTAACCTCTTGCAAAAGTGGAAAGCCTTGTTTGAAGCAATGGGGCTCTCTCCTTCTTATATAACTGCAAGCCAGGGATGGGAAGAGTTAATCACAAAGTATTGAAGTGATAGAACCTTTATGTTCCATGAAACCAAACAGGATATTGGCCATGAAATACCTAAAGCTACCTGGTAAGAAACAAAATGCATGGATTATTACAGCTGATTATTCATTGTAAAATAAACGGGAAAGCAATTACACAAGAGAGAATAGATCCAATTGTCTTAAGAACTGGAGGAACTGGTTTGGATGTGTCTCAATATGATTGTTTAGAGCTTCTGTATCCAAAGTTAGAATAAGCATGGTGATGTTCAATCTCTAGTAGGAAAGGAAAAAGAATCAGTTCAGAGTTACAATGATTTCAGAAGTCAGCGTTCCTCTGACTTGAAATATTCAGTGGATGTTCCCAGAAACAATTAGCTATTAATTTTTGGCCACTCCTTGCGACATATTTATTTTCCTTTAGAAATGTTTTAACTTTAGTATTAGATGTACTTCTCATCCAAAATGAATACTAATAACTCTTGACCAGTAAGAGTTTCAGAATTCTTAAGCGAAACTCTTTTTGACACCTGCAATCATTTTCCCTCACATTATTTTGCGAACCCTGTGTACACATTGATGGCTTATATTAAAGGCCCCATGACCCTTCCCTCAGATCACTCAGGGGGAAAAAAGTATCAATACAAGAGGACCTGAAGGGCGCCCAAATGCCATATTAAAGTGGAGACCTAATAAATAGGAACAGCTGCATTGTTGGGCCTCCCAAGTCATCACAAAAATTACAGAGCAAACTGTCCTAGGAGTTCTGTGACTTACAGACATTTTATTTCTAAGGAAATTGAAAAATCAATGGAAAGTTAGTCATCCGTTTTCACAGAAGCCCTATTTTATCATTGGTTCTGCCCCACTCAAAATATCTGCCATTATCAGAGAATGAGGCTGTCATTTTTGTTTATGTAGAAATAGCCATTTTTCATCTGGTTGTATTTTTAGCACTTGTCATAGTTTCCTTGTGACTGATATTTTTATGCTCATGTAAACAAGGCTGTTTGCTTTGGCTAATGTTCTCGTCACTATTGATCAGTTTAAAATTAAATTTCAGACCGTGTTAAGATTATTCTCCTCATCGCTTCCCACGCACCCACCTTCCACCTTCTTTAGATTGCTTGCTCGCTCTGTTCAGTGCCGTAGCAAGCCATTTCCGCTATTGGGCAGGCAACACGAAACAGACCATCAAAGCAACTTCAGCCTTGCATGTGAAGGGGCTGCTGCCAACCTGAAAGCAAAGTTCATCAGTTTCCAAAGTGATGCCAAAGACAACTTTCTCTATCTTTCTCTTCAAGACAAAAGGACCGCAGAATGCAATAAAGTGAAAACTGCTACCATTTTTCAAAATTGTCTTAAAGGGAGACAATTGAGAAAGGCAGATATTTGATCACTCTGGGAGGCATTGCTTTGAGGGGAGAACTCTCCCTTAAAGTAACCCTTCTATTTGTTGGGAACTCACTGTAGTCCATCTCTCTGAAGTAATAAGGCATGGGTTGAGTTCAGGCTGGAGCACAATTCCTCCGATGTCCTGTGGTTAACAGGAAATAGATCACACCAGACCACTCCACAATGCAGTCCAAAACACAATCTCTTTTCCCCTGTGATCACACCTTTATATTCCCTTATTTCTTTTTTCTTGCTCACTTTTCCTGGCTTCTGGAAGACAGGAGGAGGAAGAGGAAGAGGCACCCTTGGCTTAGGTGAGAGTTGGCAGTGGTAGAGAAAGCAATGTCCAAAGGAGAAGAAAAAGGCATCAGTGGGTCTTGGCTGGTTTTGCAAGCACAGTAGACAAGGAAATGGCTGGTTCGCTTTAGGCTAAAAGCAAGAAGCCCTACCCCTGAAGAAAAGCAGGAACTTTCATCCGGGACAGCCCAAACATTTCATTGCTTGAGACAGTGGATAGGATGGTCTTCTCATCATTCCGCTTACCAAGCTAAGAGGTGTGAAACTTTCAGCCCTCATTCTACTGCCGGGAATAGGGAAAGTTTGGCAGCCCCAAACACTTTGCTCCCTGAAGCAAAGAACAAGATGAGTCTCCCCTGACTCCACTTAGCAAAGTTGACTAGGAGGGAAAGATTAAAAAGAAGGGATTCTTCTGATGCAGAGAAATTAGTCCTCCAGGGCGTGAAAACAGAGAACGTAAAAAGGGGAGTCATTTGGTGGACAAATTGAAAAAGCATGTAAGTGAGAGACGGGATACAAAAAGGATAGGAGAGACATACGGATGTTGAGAGTACCTTATGGTGAGAGAGAAGGAGGCGGGAGATGGAGGTCCATGGAGAAAAGAAGAGGAAAGAAGTGTTGGTGCAAACTGAAAGGTTGGTGAGTTAGAGATGGGAAGCAGAGAACATGCAGGGGTGACAGACAGACACAAAGCAAAATGCTACTAGTCAGAAGCAAGGGAAAGGGGAGATCTGTTTCCCAAATAGGAAAGAAACAGCCAAAAACATTTTCTGTTCCTCCAGGATAGAAAGGTCAGGCTCTTACAAAATAAGAGCAGCAGAAGATACTTCAGAGCTGACATGATCACAGTGCGTAAACGTTGAAGGGGCACAGCTATCTTGCAAATCCAGCCCCCGAAAAAGAGTGGCTACAGGAGGTGCAGCTGAAGCAACTGGTTTCATGCCAAGCTCCGAGTCCCCCTTTCTCTAAGAAGAGAACACAGGGAGGGGGGGCTCCATCCACCTCTTCACTCACCTGGGGGCACCTGCAGAGCGACAGAGCTTAGTGGAGGCCAAGCACAGCAAGGAAGGCAGAAGCAGGAGGTCGCAAAAGTGGCTTGCTTAGAGACATCCTCTTCCTAGGTGTGCCTGAGCAGCGGCTCTTGCCTTAAGGCTTCCGGCAAGCCTGAACCAGGGCTGCTTCGTAGCCAGACGTCTCCGTTGCCATCACACCTGAATAACCTGGAGGAGAGGAAATGTGTGTGAGGGTGATCATCCTTCTTTTAACCACACTGCCATTCTCCTTCTCCCACCCCTCCGGACCCCGGCCCGCCGTGGGAAAGGAGAGGCTGCTCTACTGAACTTGCCACCCTCCCCCTCCAGCATGCTGGAGCTGGGCTCCAACCTGGGGACGTCATCCCCTACTGGATAGGAATGACGGAGCAGAGAGGGTCCCTTCCGTCTGTAGAACCCTCCAGCAACGGGGTCTCAGCAGAGGCAGAGAAGGGCAGCCTGGCTCACCAGCTGGCCTTGCCGGCTGGAGGTCTAGGAAAAACCACCCCAGCTTCTGAAATGTACTGACTGAAGTGGGAATGGGGTGACTGAGAAGGCCCTGCTCATCAGCCATCCAAGCCCACTGCCCTGCTGACTAATTCCTTTGCTTCTGATCCACCTTTCCCACCCATAAACATTACTCCTTATCCTATTCTTGAAACTCCATACAGGAGTAACCAAAGGGAAGCAAAGGGAAGTATGGTGGGTCGTTGTCCTTCCCATGTTTCCACCCTGCTCCTCTTCTTCATCTCCTTTACATTTTCAAAACCAGCACACAATCACTCTTCTACCCTCTCAGGCAAGGGCTGTTTATAGTTTTCTTCTTCTAAAAAGAGTTTCTGTTCCTTCCTTCTCCTTCCCTTCTCTGATGCAGAAGGGGCACATGCCTCACCCTGAGACACCTTCTCCCTTCTGCCTCCTGCAGACCTGAAAGTCACTCTTCCCGTTCCCTCTCTCCCACCATTGGAAGGAGGTCTGACAGTAACCAGTGAAACGGAAGTCCCTGATATCCTTGCCAGGTCTGCCTCTGAGTGTGGCAGGATGTGGCAGAAAAGCCTCTCCTGATGATCTTAAAAGTAGGGGAAGTTCACACTGTATGGGGAGATGTGGTCATGTAGGTAGCCTGGACTCAAATGGAAAACTATTCCTATGTGGAAGCTAAACTGAAAGGACTTATTTTGAAGGCATCTCAGAGGAAATGCAGAGGCATCAAACACGGGAGAAGCAAAACCAAAAACAAAATTCGTATTTAACTTCCCTGAAGAATGTTAAACTAACTTTTCCTTTTTCACACAGACATATTCTCTCTCTCTCTTTTATTAAACAAGTCTCTCACGGTATAGTTTCAATACTTGCTACTTTCCCTGATGGCTTCCTTGGAAAACTTTTTAAAATCTTTCTGATCTGTGCTTCTGAAAAAGTCACTAAGCACTCATCTGCCATGACTAGAGATGGGGACAAAATAAACATGAAGCAACCCCCCCTCCACACACATACAGTTCAGGCCATTTTGTGGTCCACTTCGAGACACTTTGGAGGGGCACACCTGCCCCGAATGAGAACTATCACTCAGACATCCCAAATTCAATCTTCACCAAATTTGGAGAGAGTGGGGAGGAGAGTCATCTGAAGACTCACTGCACGTTTGGCATCTCTAACCCATGTGGGGTTAGGGGTGTTCTACTGCTCCTGGAAGTCCCAAATCATACAAACCACAAAATGGTTTGTTTCATCGGAAAGTTCAGGAAAGTTCATGGTTCATGGTTTATGAATAGCGGCAAACCACGAACCATCACAACCCACTGTTTTCCCAGTTTGTGCCCATCAACAACGGCAGCATTTGTCCCACTGTAAGGACTGGGTCCTGCACAAGTGGCTTCATTGTTCTCTTTCAGGTCCGTGTAACATTCTTGCCTATATTAAGTACAGGTCATCTTTTTACTGTCTTTCTGATTCTTTTCGTACAACTTCGCAAGTGTGCTTTTCTTCAGATCATGTTTATGCTGTTCCTATGCTGTTTTGTGCTTCTCTTTGTCAGTATTGTAGGGTGTGACTGAATGTATTAATACCTTTCATCAATAATGATTGCCTCTTTGGATCACAGTTCATTATGTCAACTTTGTGGTGTGGGGTTGTTCTTGCCTCCCATTGCTATCATTGGCAGCTTCAGATCTCACCCCTTGACAGGGAAGGCTCACTTGACTGCTAATGACCTTTGGAAATGAGGTGTCTTTCACACCAACTCTTTGAAAAATGTTGAAGGCACAATATAAAAGAAGGTTCCGGTTTCTGGACTTTGTAATATTTTAGTTTTTGAGGGCGAATGTTTCTGATCTCAGCCCTTGACAGTACAGCCTCAATCCACTGTTAATTTCCTTTGGAAATCATCTGTGTTTCATATCAATTTTATAAAAATACTGGGAACATCCTCAAAAAAAGATCCTCTGTACTGTGCTGGATTCTTGTTTTGTTTTTGTTTATGTGTGCATTAGAGCAACCATTGAACGCTTCTCACCCAAGATACTCCTTCTGACTGAACTTGCTGTTTGATGTGAAGTAGTGCTAGATGCACTGTGGAAATTTTTAAAATGTTCTTTCAGGGTTGGTACTTTGCTTCATCTCTCAACTCAAGCATTCGACACAGGGGCAGAAAACACAAGGGGAAACAAAAAGGGATGGGTGAAATGGGCAGAGAATAGGGTGGAGAAATGGGGGCAGAGAACGCAAGTGGGAATGACGACATGTCGGTATTGTGAGGTACTATTGATCTGTGTGGAGAGGAGCATCAAAACAACCCAGCATAAAAGAAACATGTAGGTGTGGAAACTGTCAATTTTCATAAATTACCATAATCTGTAGACATAAGAAAGACAAAACAATGTCCTACTTTTTAGCTATGTGGATCAACCCTGAGTTTCAAGTTTCTAGAAGGGAACCTGAGGCATTTTATGTGAATCGTTGCCCTTTTAGGCCTCACTTTTTGTTCAAAAACATACAGTTCAAAAATGTGTGTGCGTTCTCTCCCATTGCACATTGGGGGCACATGGCTCAGGTTAATCATTATTTTTACAACTTTGACTACAAAATGCACCCAGAAATTCTGTCTGAATGGCTTCTTGGACAAATATGGCAACAAGTTTCGTGATGAAGCAACCAAATTCATGGGTTTAGGTGTTTCTGAATTTTAGTACAAATATTGCCAGGTTGCCCACAAATATGAAATGGGACACCGGTGGTGGCTTTAAATAGAGCCGCAACGCCTTACACATAGCAGCACAACTTCTCTCTTTCAAGATGTCATATGTCTGGTGGGAAGACTTCCCTGGCGCTAAAGCCCTGAACCAAGCAATCTGTTGATGGGACACGGCTTCAGCAATGCTGTTACATATACTTGTCAGGTGTTAAGCATTTTTAAAAATGAAATGAAGGCAATGTAATGTAAATGCCCTCATAAACCACTGGAATTTGGATGTGAGTGAGTTAACAATGTGCACCCCTGCCTGGTTGTCATACTAAAAGGCTGCTACTGATTTAGCCCACTGGTTAATCCACATCCAACAAACTCCTGCTATTGGGGGAAAAACCCTCTAAGAACATTGAGTCTCTACTAATGGCAGTCTCATGGCACTCAGGTGACCATCCACTGGCACATCATAGTCCCCTGAAATATATTCCGAACCTTAATGACCCAGTAGAATCAGTATGCACCTGAAATTCCATCCCTAACTGACCTTGTTCTCCAAAACAATATTCTGTTGAAATTGTCTAAAACCTACTGCCATGCCTGTAGGTCCCCCTCAGCCATCTAAGAAACATTCTGCCTGGCACAATCGTGTTGCAAGTAAAGCTGAGGTGCCCTACCACCCAGAGTGTGACCTTGCTACAAGCTTATAACCCCTTAATCCTGTCCCTCCGTTCAGAAAGCTTGCAAGTGGCAAGACTTTTGGATGGTGCCCAACTTGATGCTCTGGTAAGTTTGGATAGGTGAGATGGGGAGACACCCAGTTCCTGTCTAAGCCCCCGAAAGGCTTCCATAAGTAGCCTGCATTGTCCAGATCCCTATTTCCAGTGGGGAGGAAATCATCTAAATAATGGACTGAGTATAAAAAGAATCCTCAAATGTAAAATCTAATAGTTCGAAGTCATCCAGATGGACAGAGGGGAAGCAAAATGCCAACTTAATGTCACACTTTGCCAGCTCTGCACTTATTCCGCAGGTGTGCACCATGCGTACCACACCTGTATCAAACACTGCACAGCTCCTTTGATATATCAACATTTATCAAATCCCCATTTGGGATGGGACAAATGATGGATAAGCCTAAACTTGGCAGGTGCCTTTGATATCACTTCCTAATGAGGAAACCCTCAAGTGGGGTGCTGGGGAATAGCAAAAGGGCCAAGCACCCTGCCGTATCAAATCTCTTTGTCAGACTTCAGCAAAAGTGAAACCATTGTGTACATGCCTGGCTGATGGAGGAGCAATAGAGCAGTCACCCTCCACCTCCAAGCAGCTCTGAGAAAGAGCCAGGATGAGGACAGGGCTGCTTTACATAAGGCACACCTTTCCTGCCCCCAGCCTGGCCTGACCATATGGGCTACATCAGTGATTCTTAACCTTGGGTTACTCAGGTGTTTTTGAACTGCAACTCCCAGAAACCCCAGCCAGCACAGCTGGTGGTGAAGGCTTCTGGGAGTTGCAGTCCAAAAACACCTGAGTAACCCAAGGTTAAGAACCACTGGGCTACATTACTGGCATTTCTCCATCTGGCTGAGGGGAGAGGGAAAGAGTCTCCACCCGTGCAGCTCTGAGTGTCTGTCTGCAGAGCTAAACCATATAGTGTTCAGGATATTTTCTTTCAGGGTTATACAATGTGTTCTGTATTTAGGGCATCGCCTTCACGAGTGCTCTTATCTGCGCTGCAGAAGAGCATCAAGTAAATCTAAATTAAAATCAAGGCAAAGAGTTCCCTCAGTGTTGGTTCCAAGATTGCTGGGAGATACAGGAAATGCACACACATCATTTTCTCCCTCAACCCAGAAAATAAGTGTAACAATAATTGCTCTGTCACTCATAATTTACTTTCTGTGTCAGACATTTTGCAGCTGGGCAAGCAGTGACAATAGAGGGAAGTTTTGGTGAGAATGAAGAGAGGCTGGTTTTCTGTGGCTTTATTTTACCTGAGAGGGAAAATAGTAGTTAGTAGCAATTAGTGCAGGATATGTCTATCATGATTAAATTATGATAATACTGATGGATGTTTTTATATATACAGCCTTTCTCAGTGTCTGATGCTTGTCAGAATATGATTTGACCTTAAAAGTAAGGAAGGTAAATCTCCCAAATTCAGTATTGTTGAGGTTCTTATTTTTCTTATTTGATGTCATGGAGGTTATTGATTTTTTTAAAAAGCCTGTTTCTTTCTGATTATGTACAATGTCCCTCCAATTCTGAATCATTTATATTCTGAAAAATGTATATTAAATTAAATAAAATAAACATTGATGAACCTAGTTTCTCACCCCTGTCTAAAGAAACCATTGGCACAGGAATGTCTTAAATAAAATCTTCAAACATTTTGTAGCCTGTCTTTTAGGGACAAATTAATATCATAAGAGGGGTCACATTTTCTTCACCAACAGAGAAAGAAAGTGTAATTTTGAAAAAAGAAAGAAAGAAATCAACTGTGAGAGAAAATGACTGATACATTAACACAAGCATAGAGCTTAGAGTCCTTAGCTCTTGAAAATTTAAGTCTGTGGACAAAATTCTGCGTTTGTTTTTTTAAAAAGTGTGCATGCAAGGTAGTTTCTGTCCTTACTGCTGTGTCCATCATACTGCATTAGTGTTATAGTTATATGCCATCAAATTGTATCTGACTTATAGTGACCCAGGATTAGATGAGATAATTAAGAAGTGGCTTTGCCATTGCCACCTCCCAGAGAGCTTCTATGGCTCAGTAGGGACTTAAAATAATTTATCCAAGTCTGCCACTCTATCCACTATGCCACACAGCCTCTCCACACACAATATAGGCCTGTTTATTTAGCCCTGTTTGTGATGCTTGTAAAGGCCATCACCACTTTTCTTCTGATCATAATCATTGCCTCATCAAGACAATTCAGACTTATAATAACCTTTTCCCAGGGTTCTCCTGGTATAACATACTCAGAAGTCCTTCCTACTGGGACTGTGCAGTTTTCCCAAGGCTTCATAGGCTAGCTTTTCTCCCAGGAATCATAGTGAGGAATCAGACTCCTAACCATTTAATCCACAACTGGATGTCTAACTCACTAGCTAGCCACCCAGCTCATAGGCCCCACATTTTCAGTAGCTGTGTGGCATAATGGTACAACATGATTCCATGCTGGGAATAACTATCCCTACAGAATCTCCTGGAGCCAAACATGGAGATATGGGGAATAAAGAAAGTAATGTAGTTAATGTAGCAAGTTTCTTTATATACCTATATTTATTTTTATAGGTGTTACTGTAGTCCGTCATCATTTGGAGTTCATTTAGTTATTGCATTTGTGTTGATGTCTTGGGTTATTGCTTTTGTCTGTATACCACTTAGAGTAGCGTTGTTCACTAAGTCAGCAGTATAGAAAGATACAAATAATTAAATATAAAATAGATAATTTTCATATGAACACAAAAAATGGGATTTTAATGGAATATCATTTGTGGGACACATTCTATTCTTTTTAAGAATTGGATTTAAATGGCACTTTCATGTATTTTGAGAGGCAGTTTGACAAGAGGTTTTCAAGTTTTATGCCTTGTTTTCTTTTAAACAATCCATGATGTTTGAAAGGTGAGTGAACACCATATAGGTTGCTATGATTCATGGGAGAAAATCAGAGATGTGCTGTAGATCAAAGGAAAAAAAATTAGTTGCTCAATTTATTAAGCACCAAGCTTTGAAGGCAATCTTCCCCAATGTGGCATCTTCCAGATAGGCTGGAATAATAATTCCCCCACACCTAGCCATCCCAGCCAGTGTGGAAATACTATGGATATACTATGAAGAGTTTGCAGAGAAGACAACTTAGGGCTCAACTACATGGGCTTTTTGAGAGTGAGCTGGAGCGGGCTACGTAGGGTTAGGTGGAGGTCAGGGAAGCCATTTGGTGTGATCCTCACATCCAAATGGCATAACAGACCTCAAGTGACTCTATTTGGTCCAGCTCCTTCTGCTCCCAATTGACCATATCATGTAGTAGCTTAAGAAAAGAGCCCCTTCACAATATTGGCAAATTAATCATTTCCTATATTCCTCCCTAGAAGGGCAGAAGAATTAAAAAAAAGAAGTTTAGATTCTATTAGGCAAGTGCAGATGCACTACGTCATGTATGCAATTTATTTTTTAAAAGAAAACTTCCTCCCAGAAGCAGAGGAAGACAAGAAGGGCAATGAGGGTCATTTTCTTTCCCTTTTTTTAGTGTATAAGTGATACAGCCCATCCGCACTGCTCTAATAGAGTCTATATATTTTATTTTTTTTTACTTCTTCTGTCCCTCTGCAGAGGAGCAGAAGAAGTATTTAATTTGTCAATATCCTGAAATGGCTCTTTTCTTAAGCCACGTCATGATATGGCAACTTGACAGCAGAAGGAGCCACGAGGGCCCAAAGTTCACTTTGGTTTGTGTCCAGGAATTGCACACACTTTTAAAAAAAAATCAAAATGGAATTATCCTTTCTTCATTTAAAAGTAGAAACCCCTGACAGGGACCCGGTAGGAATACTCTGGGGATGGGCTGGTTTGCTCCAGTGTCATTGCCAGAAAAAGGAGTGGACCAACCCATCCACGCAAGCTAAATGACTGCACTCATACATTTCCAAAACAGCACTTTTTGAGGAGCCAACAAGAAGATATATCACTTGTGGAGAATGGGGTCTGTTAAATATATGTCACTTTGTCTGTCAGTCATAGAATCTTAACAGCAATATCAACAATTAACATGATGTGTTAATATTTTTCTCTATCCAACATCAACAGTCTGAATGCTCAATTCAAGGTGCTGGTTTTGGTCTATAAAGCTCTTAATGGTTTAGGACCTCAATACTTGTCGGAATGTCTGTATCAGAAATCAGCTACCTGTTTCACCTTCTCCTCTCAGTCCATGCTGCTAAAAGTGACCACACCAAGAGCCATTCCTCTCCTATGTGTCAGCAGAGAAAAGCAAGTCTACTTTTCCTGCTTTTTCGAACAACCAGTCCTGGGTTGGTCTGCCATTTTTTGTTTTCTCCCACATTCAACTCACATTGCATTAATTTTAATTAATTCTGACATAAATATATTGAAATGACATTCTTGCTCATCCCTAGTGCTTCCTCCCCTATTTAGGTAAAAGCGAGGGTTTTAATTCATAGGACTGGGGACAATCCTCGGAGGGCCAGAAAAGTACACTCTCTTGACAACTGAAATGTTATTCCAATGCCACAGTCATCCAAAGATGTGTGATATTACTCTGTGAACTTCTGAGTTAGGGGGTTTGAGTTGAAAAGCAATGTATAAGTTAACAGTACGTGTGGCACCAGAATAATAATAAAATAATGTATCCTAAGCATGAGGAAATATATATCATTGGATGATTTTTCTTTATTTATGTTTTTAAAAATAGTGAATATAACATTTTATAGTAGTGTATTTAAAAATCTATTCTAATTTTATAGAACTCTGGATCAAGCTGCATATATTCAGAAAAAAAGTGTTCAGGCAGGTTGTACTATTTCCTGTTCTAGCATGTTATTTTTGTTACTGTCAGTACTAGATACTTGATGGATTCATCTGAAATCCTTGAAGCAGGTATGTGTAAGCTTCCAATATTTTCACTAGACAGACAGACAGACAGACAGACAGACAGACAGACAGATAGATAGATAGATAGATAGACAGACAGACAGACAGACAGACAGACAGATAGATAGATAGATAGATAGATAGATAGATAGATAGATAGATAGATAGATAGATAGATAGATAGATAGATAGATAGATAGATAGATAGATAGATAGATATGGTAACCTGATAATGTGTTGGCTAGTTCTCTTTCATTATGTTTCAAAAGCTTCTATGTAATGTTATTGTTCACAAACATGATTTCTGCTCTGATTGTTTATATAAAAAGACAATATTTTCATTGTGTTGTGGCACCACAAGAACAGGTACAGAAGAGGCAGACCTTGCAAATATAAATATTCCTTATTTCTACAAAATACAATTCGAACTCAAAGACATTCTGGCTGTAGGAGGCTAGTAGAAAGCAAAAGCCTCTTCCGCTGCCAGAAATGTCCTTCTGATGTAAAATACTGAGTAAGAACAGTGACTTTGACGGGAATTATTTGAAAACAGAACCTCTACCTGGACTTTTGCCCATCCTTGCTGGTTTTCTGCATCATTCAAACTAATTTTGAATGATATTTTGTCACATAGAATGCTGGTAGAATCCAGTGTAGAGAGGCATCAGATCTCTGCTTTACGGGCTAAGAGAAAGAGTGTAGGCAACCACTTTGAATTGATGGTTGCTTCAGAATGGAGAGATATAGGCTCACAGCTGTTTTCTAAGATCCAATCCTCATCATCTTTCAAAAGGGTACAAAGCCTATAGAGCCATACTCAGTGGTTGGAATGCATTGGTGTCCAGATCTTCAGAAAACACAGTTTCTTCACATTTCAGTGCCTATTTATAGACATTAAATACTTATAATAATAATGCTTATTTGCAAGAACTGGGAATTGCATGTTACTGTGGAAATAACGCTGGAATAGTTAACTGGTAAAATTAAAGTTCATGGGAATTTAAATCTCACTCCCATTCAAGTGCCTAAACGTTTCCAAAGCGTTATTTTTTTTTTCAGTCAGAAATCATGGGAATGTAAAATCTGGGGCTAAGGGTTGTTAAAGATTTTCTACTCATTCTAAGGTGTTCCTGTCTCCTTAAGGGGATCCATATTATAGAATGAGACTTATATTATCTTGATACTTTCTTAATATATGGGGCACCTGACAAGCCTGCTGCCGTAGAGACAAGCAGAATGATTTGGAAGAGCAAATGGTATCAAATGATGCTACATGGATGCATAATACGTAGTTAGCACTAAGGAGCATCTACACAGCATTCATTCATTCATTCATTTAATTGTTTGTTTGTTTAAATACTGCACCATTATCACTTTCCGCATGGTTCACAATACACAATAAAATCATAAAATAAAAAACTATGTAATCCAAACAATAAAAATATAGTAAAACGCAATAAACCTTGTTAGAAGCTAAAACAGTGAACCTAACTTTAAATAGGTTAAATAGGAATATACATATTAAAATGTATGTGACTATCTCAAAACAATATCCATTCAAATAGAAGGCAGCTTTATATAACTGTGTCTCAATTAGCATTTGATGGTGCCTAGTGAACCTCTGTAGGAAGCTTATTCCAGAGGGAAGGGGCCACAGCCAAGAAAGCTCATTTCCTAGTGTTGGGTTGTGCAGTTTTGTTTGTTTGTTTGTTTGTTTTGCCTTCTTGAGTGGTATAGTTCTTAACAGCAAGGACTGTGGGGAGTGTGTAGGATAAGTAGCTATTCTGTGGGAGAGACATTTGTGAGATCCTAAACCATTAAAGGTTATATAGGTTATGACCAACACTTTAGATTGAACCCAGAAACTAACAGGAAGCCAGTGGGGATGTGCCAAGACTGGAGATATGTGTTCAAATCTGCTGGTATCTGTAATAATTCTGGATGCCACATTTTGGGCCTCTTGAAGTTTCCATAGTGACTTCAAGGGCAGCTCTACATAAAGAAGATTGTAGTACAGTGGTGCCTCGCAAGATTAATTTAATTCGTTCCACGGTTAATGTTGTCTTGTGAAAAATTCATCTTGTGAAACGCATTTTCCCATAGGAATGCATTGAAATCTAATTAATGCGTTCCTATGGGCAAAAAAAGTCAGAATAAAGTCAAATTTTGTTTACAAAGGGTTAATTAAGTGCTCTTTAAAGCCGTACATATTGTGCAGATGATTTCAAAAATTTCAATCAAAAAATTTTACTTTTTTAACATCATAGAAACACATTTAAAAATCAGCAAACATGAGGCAGAAATAAAAAAATGGAAAGCATTTGTCTTGCGAAGCACAGCCATAGGAACATTCGTCTTGCAAGACATCAACCCCATTGCCAAAACCATTCGTCTTGTGAGTTTTTTGTCCTGCAAGGCATTTGTCTTGCGAGACACCACTGTCGTCTGTTTCAGAGATTACCAACCCATGAACCACTCTTGGTGGGGGCACAGTTAGGCAATCAGCCAAAGCTGATAAAAGGCACTCTTGGCCACAGCAGTTATTTGTGATTCCATAGAGACAGCTGGGTCCAAGAGTACCACCAAGTGCTAACCTGATTTTTTCAGGGGGAGTTTAACCCCATCAAGGCCAGGTAAATATCCTTCTAACTGGTCCAGTAGGATCTCTGTCTTATCTGGATTCAGGTTCAGTTTATTGACCCTTGTCCAGTCCATTATCATTGATAGGCAGTGCTCAGGGACCCACACAACATTACCTGCAGATGAAGAGAATGAGAGATAGAGCTGTGTGTCACTCGTGTATTAATGACAAAGAATGCCACGACTTCATATGATGTCTCTTAGCAGCTTTGTATAGATGTTAAAAAGCACTGGGGAAAAAGTCGATCTCTGAGGAACCCCAGAACATGAGTCCCAAGTAGTGGCCAGTGTCTACATAAGTGGTACCTTCTGAGACTGGCCCTCAAGGAAGGACTGGAACCACCAAATAATAGACCTCCCAAGTCCCAGACTCAGTACCATAGTCAACAGTATCAAGAGCCAAAGAAAGATCCAGTACTGTATCCCACCAGGGTTACGTTCTTCCTGTCTGCATCTCACAGAAGATTGTCCTGCAGGGCAACCAATGCCATTGCCAAACAAAGAAAAAGAAAACAAAGTATGCTGGACATATTGTGGTTAAACTATCTCTGGGCTGTTCACCATTTAATTATGCAGGCCACGCATGCCCCTCCCAGCAAGCTGGGTACTTAGTTTACCAACCTTAGAAGGATGGAAGACTAAGACAACCCCCATTGGGATTGAACTCAGGTTTGAGCAGAGTCTTGACTGCAGTACTGTAGTTTAACAACTGTGCCACAAAACACAGCCTGAACCTCAGCTGAAATGAATCTAGATAATCTGTTTTCTTCACAAATGTCTGCAGCTGGTGAGCCACTACACTCTCAGCCAACTTGTCCCTAAATAGAATGTTAGCAAGGGGTCTATAGTTATTAAAGTACAGTGGTGCCCCGCATAGCGACGTTAATCCATTCCAGGATTAACGTCGCTATCCGGAAAAATCGCTATGCGGGGGGAAAAACCCCATAGGAACGCATTAAACTCCCTTTAATACGTTCCTATTGGGGGAAAACTCACTGGTAAGCGAAAATTCCCCCATCTGGCCACCATTTTCACTGCCCAGCAAGCGGGGCATCTGGGCAAAAACACAGCGGGCGGCCATTTTGCCATCTTCTCCGCTCCAGCCCCTCCCCTCCCCACCTTACAGCTGATCCGCGCCTCTCTTAGAAGCTTGCCCAGGCTTGCCCAGCAGGTAAATAGGCAGTGGAAATGCACTGGGGAAGCAGGCCCGCCACCCCCTGCCACCCCAGCGCCCCCCCGCGGCAAAGCGGGGCTTTCAGAGGTGCATTTTCACTGCTGAAAAAGCCCCAGGAGGCTTCTGAAAGCGGTGCTTTGCCGGGGTGGGGGTGGGTGGAGGTGGGTGGGGGTGTGGCAGGGGCATCACCTTCAGATCATCCTTTACCTGTCCTGACCCCCCCCAAAAAAAACAGATCAAAGGTGTGACCTGCAACATGCTTCTGTTTTCTGATTTACATATGTGCTGTGCTCACAATCATAATCTATTTTGTTTGCATACCTGAGCTACATTCCATTGTAAATGCATGTTACTGCTGAACGCCACGTTCCCTGACCTGTCTGATGCTGCCTACGCTTCAGCACGCATGCACACACACTCCAAATGAGATCACAGCAAGTTAATCTCATGATGAGAAATTCCCTTTAGGTTCCACTAGAACAGTTGGGTCTAGTGCTCAAAGCTCTCGAAGGACCAAATCCTCAGCTGTGTGTTTACACAGAAAGCATTGGGCCTCAGCTGACTGAGACCAGAGAAAGATCTAGCTCTCCATCTCCAGATGGGTCTCACAACCTGATTTTTTAAAAACAATATCTGTGAACAGAAGGGACAAATTATATTGAGTTTACAACCATGTTTGGCAAACAGACTGAAGGCCTTTGGGTTAAAATGGAGATAGTGAAGTTTATTCATGTTAACAGTTTTCTGGCCAACAGCATGACCTTGACAAAGGTTATATAAATAGCTAAACTAAGGGAGTTGGGGCAAAGTTAGCAACAAATGGAGTTGCAGTGTATTTAATAAGACCTCTTTGAAAGCAGATTTTGCACCCAATTTACAGGTGAACAACATGAAGATACTTCTATAAGGATTAATTCAAACAAGCATACCTTATTCTTGTTCACACATATTTTGGAAGCAGTAATATCTAAGGTTTTCTGAGACCTGAGACAAGTGACATTTTTTGCACTATAGCTCCCAAACTGCTGTCCTGAGCACAGCCACTGTCAGGTGAATTTTGGGAGTTGAAGCCTCCTCCCCAATCGCATTTCCAACTTCCGTGTTTTTGCATTCATTGGTGACACAATAGGATGGCCCAGATTTTCCCCTTAATTTAAGGAAATTAAGGTCAAGGTCACACAAAATAAATCCCCCCTTTCTTTCTCGCATCTTTTGCTTCCTTTATCACATGTTGTGGTCATGTGGCATATAACCTGTGATAGTGGTTCATATGTTTTTAACCATTCCATTTTTGGGGGGGTTAATTGGATGCAGTACATTCAACCACATGCCTCAAGCGGGACATATCTCCCTTCTACTTCTTGTGCCTTTCTCTGCCCCCCTCCCCCCTTTTAAAAATGTGTTAGTACCCCACTGTGTTGGCAAAATGCTCTTGGGGCCACATACTGATCTGGCCCATTTCTTCCTATTTCTGAGCTTCATTACCCTCTATGGGGGAGAACTCACAGCACACTGCAGTGGCAGTCAAATGACAGTAGGGGTACTGATGTTCCATATTTGACAGAAGTATATCAACACACCGACATTTCCATTTGAAAATTAATTTTAAAAGTTAAGAGACTTGACCAACAACGAGGGAGGGAGGCAAGACTGCACACCACATGCATAGGAAATGAATTGGTTTTGGAGTACTGCATGATAAAATGCAGAACAAATACCATAGCAGTGAGTTTTTATGACATCTAAAAATTCTGTTCTTAATGAAATCAAGAAAACTGATCATGACGGTCCCTCCTCATACAGACAAAAGGACTTCCCTGAACTGATAGTGAAGGGATCTTGGCATTTATGTTCATTTAGACAGAATATACATTGTCTCCCTCTTCCATCAGACAATCCCCCCAACTTAAAAAAAACCCTTGAAAAGAGAAAAGAAAATGATCTGCTGTGATTCCCTGTTGCCTGCTGCATATATAGTAAATCCACTATGTAAAAAGAACCTCTCTTTTCAAACAATCTAGGTTTTCACAAATGCTTTCATGGCCGGGATCTACTGTAATGGGTTGTTGTGGGTTTTTTGGGCTCTTTGGCCGTGTTCTGAAGGTTGTTCTTCCTAATGTTTCTCCAGTCTCTGTGGCCAGCATCTTCAGAGGACAGGAGTAACACCAAAATGCTTTCCCTGCCTGTGAGCATATGATGTATTTGGGAGGATAATATATACTTACATGAGAGAGAGCATTCCCTTACAGAAAATTACAAATTCTCTTATGCTGCCACGTGTGCACCCACCCGCCCACACAAACACACCACGATGAAATATTTGGCAATGAGGTTGACTCTTCCGCTCCTCATGGTAACTAGAATATCTGTCTTCTAAATTTGCATGCGCTTGAAAGCTTGCATGCTGGGTTGCTGCCTTGAAAGAAAGTACCAGTGGGAGCATGCTGGGGTGTAGCTGGTGATTGAGGAGCATCTCCCAAGTCATTGCATGGACTTCACACCAGGAAAGTGCCAAAACTATGTTGCACAGTGGCTGTAGAATAATAAATAAATCCAGCAAGTGGGCAACTTGTTTATTAGTTCAGATCATCACTATAGCTGATCATTTAGTTCTTAACATGATCATTGAGGACCATCCAGAAATGTATCTTCTAAATGGGATCTCCAGTGTAGGTTTTGTGCAATCTAGTAAAATGCTAACTTCAGTGCCATATAAAATGACGGTGATGAACAGTTCTTCCAAAAAGACAATAAAGCTTTATAATTAACTCCCAATGGCTGAATGTGATTCAGAGTTATAAAGCCAAATAATTGCTATCCGACCACACAAATTACATTCTATTAAAAAGCAATATTGTGCTGCAGCATAAAGTTAGTTATTTGAACTATTGGTTGAGATAATCTTCTGGGTGGTTTTTAGGTGCTCAGAGTAGCAGGTGTTGACACAAATACGTTGTGAATCGTTCCTTACATAGATTTGGTTTTGAATAGCCATTTCAACCTTTTCTCTTCTGTACACCACAATGGAAGTGCTATCAATTTATCCTCACATGAGTAGTGCTGAATTTCTGGCCCTGTCTGTGGTTCTGAGCATGTTTCACAGCCCTGACGGTAGAACAAGGGTGGTCAACATGCAGGCAACGGAGCCCACATGACCCTCAATGGCATCCATGGAAATTTTTCTGCAGGGCAAAATTGCATTGTGGTACATTAGTATAATGTGCATGGAGAGTGTACAGCACTACAACAGTGTATCAGCCTATGTCTGTCTCTCAGGGGATACCCACAATGACCCCCTAGGGTTGTTTTGTTGTTGTTGTTGTTGTTTTGTCCCTGGCCATCCTATACAACCCACTGCTGGTGCTGTCAAGAAAATCTGTCTCAGATAAGGAGAACTGTGCTTTCAAACTCCTCCAGTGGCAATTATCCTCTTTCCAAAGTGAGGTGCAGGGTCACTCCTAAGAAAAGAGTACCACTAAAAAAAGTCAGAAAACAGAAAACTGGAAGTGAACATCCATACACTTCAAGTTTTGGAGTTGGGAGAGAGAGAGAGAGAGAGAAATTGCCACATTTTGGGAGGGCTCATGTAGCCTACAATGGGCCAATATGGCTGAGTGTGGCTGTGAAAATTCATTTCAAATCTACTGATACTATCCCTTCTCTAGATAGCCAATTGCCAGCAGAGCCATAGGAGTTGAAGACGTTTACACAGAGAGTAATATTTTTTATTGAGAAGTAGGGCCAGGCCAGGAGTGTGGATCTGTGATGTCCCCTCTTCATAGGGATTCAAATGTGAAGCACTCCTCATTCTCTCTCTCTCTCTCTCTTTCTGTTTCTATAGCCCTGCTACATATCTGTGTTCTGCTTCACTTTAAAAATGTAATGAAATGGGTTCTTATAATTTTGAGTCAAATGAGATTCAATTAAAATATAGATTTTATTTGATTAATGTGTTAACTACAACAATTAAAACTCACAAATGTCATTGTAAATTAGATGGAAATAACTTCTTCTTCTTCTTCTTCTTCTTATTATTATTATTATTATTATTATTATTATTTTATTTATTTATTTATTTATTTATTTATTTATTTATTTATTTATTTATTTATTTATTTATTTATTTATTTATTTATTTATTTTATTTTATTTTATTTTATTTTATTTTATTTATACCCCGCCCATCTGGTATATTCTACCACTCTGGGCGGCTAACTTGAGTGATTTTTTTTGTTCTGTTCTGGTTTTTACATTTTGTTTCCTTTCCTTTTTAATTATTGATTGATTGATTGATTGATTGATTGATTGATTGATTGATTGATTGATTGATTGATTGATTGATTGATTGATTGATTGATTGATTGATTGATTGATTGTTGAAGCCAGTTTTGGAAGAAAATGAAAGCGAGAGACGTACTCAAAGGAGTCCATTGCTTTGAGTCTTAAATCTTTAAAAATCCAACTCTGAGTCCTTGTGTATTTGTCTGTGGTGCTGAACTGATGTTGTCACCTGATTGACAAATGAATACTGTAACTCACAAGTCTTTCCCATCTCAGCAAGACAGGCTGTTGACTGTGGATGTAAAGAACACTCTTTGGATTATTCATTTTACCTTTTTTAGGGTGTATCATCCTAATCAGATTCCTTAGTGAGAAATTTTCAGACTCTTTGAAATTCCTTACTTCCAGACAACAGCAAAACCAAGAATTTTCTTTTCTAGGTCACTGTAATTTACATAGAGTATCTCTAATGTCCCTTTCCTTTGAGAAGCAAAGCGCACGCACACCCCTAACAGAAGCAACTGCTTATTTTGAAAGATGCAAGGACCTGCTCTAGTGTTTCTGATTCTTAAACCTCTAGACAACAAAGCCATAGCTACTGTTTTTACATGCAATTTCCATTATATATGTCAAAACATTATTTGCACGATTTTGCTTACTTTTGCTTACTTACTGTACCAAATTCTTCCACAGATGCTTACCGACTCTTTCTCCACATACTTCTTAAAAATCAGCTACCTAAGACAGACTTATCAGACTAACTAAAAACCAACTAAAGATTAACTCCCTTCCCCTGAACTGCCACTCCTTAACACATTTCATCACACCAGACAGTCAGCACTTAGCTCATTACTCAACATGGTGTTCTCCATCTGTCAATCATGCTAGCACTCAGCCTATGCATGTGTATTGTTCAGCCATTCCTAGTCATTCATCATGCAAAGCTGCCATCATTTATTTTTACAAATGTTCTTGCCCGTGTGGCTATCATCGCAGAATCACTACATTTCTGCAGGCCTTTGTGACATAGCTTACCAATAATATTAAACCCCTTTGAGAGTTCCTGCTTCTAATGCTAGAACAAGACAACATACCGTATTTTTCGCTCCATAAGACGCACCTTTCCACAAGACGCACCAAATTTTTAGGAGAAGAAAATAGGAAAAAAATAATTTGTTTTCTTCTCCTAAAAATTGGTGAGCCTTATGGAGAGGTCCATCTTATGTAACACACCCTAGGACCCTTTGGAGGCTCACCCTGCCCCCCGGGGGGTCAGAGGGGGCGACATCGCCAGTTTCTGGGACTCTGCTGAAGCTTCCCAAGCCTCAAAAGAGTCTGAGAAGCTGGTGATACCCCCCCTCTGGCCCAGCGGGGGGGGGGGCAGGGTGAGTCTCTAAAGGGTCCTAGGGTGTGTTCCAGGACCCTTTAGAGACTCACCCTGCCCCCCTCAGGGGTCAGAGGGGGCAAAATCACCACCTTCTGGGACTCTTCAGAGGCTTCCCAAGCCTCAAGACTCCCAAAAACTGGCGATTTTGCCAGTGCTGGCCCCATGCAGGGGTGGGAGGAGTGTGCCAAGGATCCTGGGAGGCTCTCTCGGACCCTTGCCACGCTCCCTCCCACCCCCCCACCCCACAGGGCCAGGGGGGGTAAAATCGCCAGCTTCTGGGAGTGTTTGGAGGCTCCCCAAGCTTCCAAACACTCCCAGAACCTGGCGATTTCGCCAGGGCTGGCCCCGTGGGGGTGGGTGGGAGGAGCATCGCAAGGGGCTGAGTGAGCTTTCAAGGACCCTTGCGACGCTCCCCCCACCTGGAAGCTGGCGATTTCGCCGGCGCTGGTCCCGTGGGGGTGGGGGAGCCTTGCAAGGGTCCTGGAAGGCTTGCGACGCTCCCCCCCCACGGGGCAAGCAGTGGCGAAATTGTACCTTTGTTCCATTAGACGCATGGACTTCCTGCCCCACATTTTGGGAGGGAAAAAGTGCGTCTTATGGAGCAAAAAATACGGTACTTCTTTCTTTCTTTCTTTCTTTCTTTCTTTCTTTCTTTCTTTCTTTCTTTCTTTCTTTCTTTCTTTCTTTCTTTCTTTCTTTCTTTCTTTCTTTCTTTGGTAAAATGTTGCCGCACAAAAGTTGTGTCTTTCTTCCAAGAACAGCATTTATGTAGAAAGGGACCAATCACATTTTTTGATAACACACATGTCACGATCCCCATGTGGCCCCTGTTTGTTTCACCAAACTAAGAGCTCACACTACGTGCCCCTCAGGTGCCACCAGTTGATTATGTCAACATTACCTATTATTAATAATCGAAGTCCAGGCCATATGTCATTTTAAAAGAACCAAAGAGAAATTGTTTATTGTTACAGGTGTTGACAGGACAATCAATGTTGTTAACCCTTAAACAAACATCTCTTTTACCCACTCTCAACCACCACTCTCCTGCCCAAACTCCCAAAACCGCACCAAAATCTTCACCTCCCTTTCAAACTCCCTATCTAAAACCCCCACTCCTCCTGCTGAGTCTCTTACATCTTGTGACTCCGCCCCTCCAGCACTTCTATTGGTCTATGCAGACAACATATGAATATTCATGACCTGGGCAGATGCCACATTCCTCCTTCCTTAATAAGTTTGTTTTAGGAGGAGAAACTTAACGGTTTGCCCTCATAAACAAACAAAGGTTTGTGAAAAAATATAAACACTAATCTCTTACATTATTTACATCAATAAGGATACATTACTCACATTAATATGAACTACATTGCATTACTTTTACATTAGTAAGGATACTTACTATTATTTTTACTGTTACTATACATAACTCTTAGTTCTCCAATATGCAAGCTAACTCTGCACTTCCACAACTATTATACAAATAGAACAGTTAATACAATATTACAAACATTAGGAAGAACAACCTTCAGAATACAACCAAACAGCCCAAAAACCTATAACAAGCATCTTTTTATTATACCTGCTTTTCTTGAGCACCCTTTAAGTTTTGCCCTGCTATTTATTTCCAAGGACTTTTGCAGCACCACACATTGGAAAGGGGTTGAGATCACTGGCAATGGGCATAGCTTAGCCCTCATCTTGTCATTTCCAGTACCTCGTTTTTGGCAAGTATCACAGCTTTGACAATATTGTTTAACTTGTTTCCCCATACCTGGCCAATAAAAGTTCTGTGCCACTCTTTGCTTGGTGTGAGAGATGCCCATGTCTGCCCCAAAGACACTCTTTGTATGCCTTTTCTATAATCTTTTCTCTGTATTTAACAGGGACAATTAGCTGTTTGTGGGGTCCTCCCCCCCATGAGGAATCATTAAAATCTTTCTATATAATAAATCTTTTTCCACACAATACCTTTCTGGGTGTTCAGGGGTCAGTGGAATGGGATTCTCATTAACTTTTACAAAGCAATCATTTAAGGTAATATCTTCCTTCTGCTCCTTAATAAAGGAGGAACTCTTAGGATTTTTCATTAGCACTAAATCAGCTGTCTCTCTCATTTCAGTATGTTCACCTAAAGTGGGTCTTTCAACAAGAATTTCAGCTCTTCCCTCAGAGGCTTCAATCTGCCTCCCCTGAGAGCTGGTTACTATTAAAACACTCTGCACATGCTTGCCATATCTAAACCAATCAAACAAGGAGTTAAGATCTGATCTGACACTGCTACTTTCCATATACCAGACCACCCATGGTACTTCACTGCTACTCTAGCCATTGGTAGAACCACAAATGCCTTTGAGGGTGAAAACCTAATGTTCTAACATTTTTCTTTAGGAATGAGTTCTGAGTGACAAGTAGTAATCTAGGAACATGTGTCTTTTAGACCTAAATACTTTAACTTATCAATAAAAATAGTTTCCCCAGATTATCCAGTAATTCTTGTTCATACTGAATAACAAAACATTGTAACACTCTGGATTCAGGAATTTCTGGGCTCTCTGCCAAGTCTGTTTCCTTAGGAACAGTGCTGTTGGTGGTAGAGGCCTCAATTTCAACTTCCAATTGCTGTGGCCTATTATGCTGCAAGCAAAATACTTATTTAGGCTGATTGTAATTTTTATTCTTTTGTGTTTCAGATTGGGCAAAAAAATGTCCCTCCTCTCCACAGGAAAAACATTTCTTATTGGCCATATGCTCTGGATAAGGGGATTTATTAACTCTTCCTCAGAACTATTTGATTTCAGGGGACTCTGAGAATTAGGGTTTGGCTTTAAAATAGCTTCCCCTAGTTTGAGTCTGACTGAAGTAATTTCCACTGCATTTGGATGTTTTCCTATTGTTGTCCCATCCTTTTCTGTCAATTTTTATCTCAGAGAATCGAGGATCTCTGATTTCACTAATAGAATCAGTATATTCAGATGCTTGTAGCACATTTTTAGGATCCTTGTCCTTGACCAGATAACGCAATTCCCCTGGCAAAATTGAATAAAATAGTTCTAGTTCAAAAACATTTTTCATTTGGTCTAAGAAGGTGACATGTTCCTGTTCTAGCCATTTACTGAGACACTGCGTCAAATGTGTCCCAAGTTGGGCAAAAGACTCCTCAGATTTCTTTGAAATTGATCTAAATTTCCTTCTGAGGTGCTCTGAATTAATCCCAAATTGGGAATACACTATATTTCTATAAACCTCAAAATCTCTAGGTTGCTCCAGAGGCATCTGTGAATACATCTCAGATAAAAGTCCACCTACTTGTGGTCTTAAAATTATCATTCTCTCATAATCTTTAACCTCAAAGTCCAAACAAGCTCTCTCAAATGAAAGCAAGAAAGATTCAGGACAATCCCCCTTCCGATATTCGGGAAATTTCTTTAGGTCAATTTTTCAGAGATTTCCCACACTTGATTTTATTATTATTATTATTATTATTATTATTATTATTATTATTATTATTATTAGTAGTAGTAGTAGTAGTAGTAGTAGTAGTAGTAGTCGTCGTCGTCGTCGTCGTCGTCGTCGTCGTCGTCGTCGTCGTCGTCGTCGTCGTCGTCGTCGTCGTCGTCGTCGTAGTGTTTGTTGTTTTTAGCAGCTAATTCCAATTTTTTCATCTCAATTTGGAATTACATTTCTCTTTCTCTTTGCTCAAATTTCCTTCTCCTGTTTTCTTGCTCAAATTGCCTTTGCCTTTCAAGTTCTCTGATTTTTTAATCTTTCCAATTCTTGCTCAAATTCCCTTTCTCTTTCTTTGACCTTTTCTTTAATTTCTAGTTCCCTGAGTTTGTATTATTTTTCCCTCTCTCTTTCCTTAATTTATAATTCCCTGGGTTTGTATTCTTGTTCCAACTTCCATTTTTCAAAATCTTGGGAGCTTTGAATATTTTCTCCCTCTGAGGCAATCATTACAGGTCCCTTAGTTTCTTCATCCCTTTGAATTTGAGGGCTCCCATTTTCCTCAGTGGCAGATCTCCACTGACAAGTTGTTCCAAAGGCAAGGGGTCACTGCTGGAAGGCCTGGTTCCTCATTCATTCCTTCCAGACCTCCCTTGGCGTTAGGCCCCTCAGCTGCCTCTCCTGGCTGGAACGAATGATTCTGGCAGAACTGGGTGGGAGAAGGTGCTCTGCCAGATATTGAAGTCCTAAACCATTTAGGGCTTTATATGTAATTGTAAGAACTTTGAAATCAACACAGAAATGAATGGGCAGCCAATACAAGGTGGGGGAAATATTCTGGTACCTTTTCCCCCAGTAAGAAGTCTGGCCGCCACGTTCTGTATGATCTGAAGTTTCCGCATCAGTCTCAAAGGCAGCCCCATGTAAAGCACACCTGAATCACCTGAATTGCCTTCACCTCAGCTCAGCTCACCTCAGTTCAGGTATCAAAGCCAAAATAAATGTCTGAAATAGCAGCTTTGGGGGATATAAGGTGGAAGAGGATTTAGTTTCTTTTGCTTCTTTGAGTGCCTAGGTTAAAATCAGCCTCAAGCTACCACATTCATCCTCCATATGTGAATCACCACAGACACATGAACAATAACCGCACTGCCCCCATCAAGTCTAAATATGGTCTGTTAAGCAGAATCTGTACTTCAGAACTCGAAAGAGTTGAACATGCCAAGTAAAGCTGCTGCTATTAAATTAATGCTAGTTTCAAAATTAAGGCAGATTTCCTTCTCATCCTCATCAAAGCTTTTGCCACATAATGTGACTGCTGCCTTCCACTTTCCCAGTGGTGACTCTCATTAATGTACGTAGAGGCACATTCCCCTGTTTGTTTGAATGGCAGTTCATGTCAAAACAGAGTCCGTCAGAATCTATTTTACCTTGTAATGAGATTTATGATGCTATATTTGCAGTGCAACCCAAAACATTATGAAAATTGACAACTGCACCTGCTCAGTCGTTTACACCCACTTGGGCGTGGAAATGCTTGCTTCACATCAGACATCTTTCCAAGAAGACAAAGGTTTCTACAGTGTAGAAATAATAACTCCAAAAGCAGCCACCTCCCAGGGCCCACCAACGTATTTACTTTAATTAGCCCTATCTTAGGGCTTTTTTCTTTTTTTAATCAACAAAAAGCAGAAATGGGGTGCCAATTGTGCTTCGCTGGAACTCTAAGACATAAGACAGCTTAATGGATTTCAAACGTTTTCTTTGTTCAACAGTGTGCGTTTCTGCTGATACGTTGTAATACCAATTTTTGCTCTATTGAGGTCAAAAGCTTCAGAAAAAAAGAAAAAAATGGTTCAGCAATGGAAACATTAAGTCAACCTTCAGTTTCATAATGCTTCTAAAATAAACAGTTGCATTTTAATGCTAATGAATCTCTTTTTTAAAAAAAATGAGATGTCACTAAGCAGATGTTAAATCTCTGGAATATCAGAGCTGAAGAGAAGGGGAGTTTTTTTTTTTAAAGACATTTTTAATCCCAAACCATGGTTGCTCGCTGAACAGAAGATTATACAACATTTCTAAATAAATACATCTAATCCCCAGAGTCAGTGAAGTTTGCAAGACAGAACAAGCCATCTTATTAAAGCTTCAGAAACAAAGTTGAGTTCTGCCCATACTTTTGCAGCAATAAATATAGAGGAAATTGAACTCCTTGTGGAAAGCAGGGAAAGCTGGCTGTTCATAATTAGTGGAAAACTGCAAGTCTACCAAAGTGCAGAAATGGGATACAGAGGTGAGGAGGTGAAGGACAGTTTTGAATTGTGCATAGAGGATCAAACTAGATGAGATAATCAGCTCTATGCAGGAATGGCTCAATTGATAATTTTAGGGAGAGGCTCTCCTCTGCCCCAGTCATGAGCTGCCCTGGATTCCATATTTAGAAGAGGTGCTCCTTGAAGTGACAGAAGACATCTGGTGAGCCTATGACAAATTATGTTCACTTCTGCATTGTGCCACTTAGGCCGTAGTCACACCAGCAAAATCTCCCGTTGTGGTTACATGGCTTTTAATCACATTCCTGTCATGCTTTGAGATCCCGTGGCATTTATTCCAGGATGTGTGTCCCAATGTGTTTTTGGGATACTGAGTCATTTCCTTCCAATTCCGCCTAGAGCTTCTTGTTGAGATTGTTTGTCAGAAATTAACTGATGCATCAACACAAACACTGCAGAATATTTTTTTAAAAAAAATCTTTGAAAAGGACACTACTGCATGGTGACATTAGCGATAAGAGCATTCACACATGTGGCAACGAAACTTTTTTTATGAGATCGATAACAGAGAAAGTAGAAGCCTCTGGCTGAGTGAAAAACGATCTGCAGTTAGAAGTCTTGCCAGGTAAATGGTTCACTAATGGTCATGCGTCATGTGAGTCCAAATTTAAATTGCAAAATCAAAGGGGGAGAACTGGAAAACATTTTTTTTTTAGTGTGACCACTTGGTTTACTTGCTTGATGGATGTCTGGGAAATCAACCTAGGCTTCCTTTGCAAGCCTGCCAGAGAAAGCAAGTCACTTGGAGGAAATCCAGTTGCTGAGGATGGAACATCAGCCTCCAATTCTAAGCTCAGCATCTTGTGAAAACTGACCCTTGGAAAGACTTGTAATCCTTTGTTTTAGGTAGAAAGGCAGAAGACAACAAGAGGCATCTATGCCCTTCTGTCTTCCCGAAAGAAGCAGGGGGAATTTTGTCATGAGAAAAATGACAAGCATGGCCATGAGATCTTGCAGACCTGCCTCTCCTCTGAGCACAAGGGAGAATCACTTTCTGCTTGGCTTTCCAGGCTGTCAGCATCATCATCCACCGGCAACTGGAACTTTGTGTGAAGACTCCGTTCTTCTAGCCATTTGTCAGGCAGTTCAGCATGCATGACGTTAACCTTATGACTACTCTACACACACAAGCACTCATGGGGACAAGGGAAAAATAAAATGCCTGAATGAGGGCTCTTGGTCTTGTTTTTTTTTTATTGTTATTTATTTATTCCAAATTTTAGGCATGAGTTTTGCATTCTTGGTTGCTTAGTGATGAAACCCTCAGGATAATTTTAGCCTCCTGTTGCCAGCAAAAATTAAGTGGAACAAAAGTGTATGCATACAGACGATATTTTATATACACATACCTATGCACACACATACCCATTTTGTGATATTGATTTTTATCCTATTATTTATATGGAATTGGATTGTGTATACAGCATTGGATTTAGCACATTTCTAAGATATGATCAAACAGTAAAACTTTTTTTTTGCTTCATCCTGAATGTGTTCTGCTGAGAGTGTCCCAATTTGTTTTCTTAAACTACAACATAAACATAAACCTAAAATACGTAAACCAAAATACAAATCGACTGTATTTCCCACCATCATAGTCGGGACCTCTTGTGGTAATCCTCTTCTTCCTCTGTCTTTATTTTTCTTATTCCTTTATTGTCCTCTTCTCCAGAACTGCATTGATTCTTGATTTGGAGTTTTCCCTTTTCTTCTTGTTAGCACATATTCAAGAAATCTGCCCCATATATCATAGAAATTATTAATTTTCATCTCTCTTTTCTTAACCTTTAAGTTACAAGTTAACTTATCATTTATAGTAATGTTCCATATTTCATTATATCATTATTTCATTCAAAATTCAGACTTTGATTTCCAATTCCTAGCTGCTGTTAATAAATTGGCAATCAATTCTCTATTCATCTTATCATATTCTACATTCTCAAATAATGATAACAGAGCAATCTCAGAATTAAATTCTATATCTTTTTCACATATGTCATTTAGTTCTTTAAAACTTAGTTTCCAAAATCTTTGCACTTTTTTGCATTCCCACCACATATGAAAGTATGTACCAATTTCCTTCTCACATTTCCAACAGACATTCAGATAATTAGCACTATTTTTATTCAATTTTGTCAGTGTCAAATACCATCTTAAACCCAATTTGAATTTTTTCTCTCTTATATGTCCCAATTTTTAATCAGCAATGTGTGCAGCATTTCTGTTAATGACAAAATTCTTGAAAATGCAGTGGGAAAGCTTGCAAAGAAAATATGAAAGTCCTCTGTGTTCTACCTTTATTTTCACAATAAGAAGATAACTAGAGGGTTTGTTCATTTTTCCCTCATTTAAAAAAATCATAGAAAAATGGTTTTTACTGTATATCTCTATAGAAAGTCCTAGAAACCCTGATATCTACCGTGTGGGTGTTTCTTAATTTTGACATCAGGTTTCATTGAACAATAACAGTTTTAAAACTTCGACGACGAAGATGGGCTGATCTTAATGCATGTTTGTGTCTTCTGTGATCAGTGTTCTTAAATTTACAGTGAGAGAGGACAGCAAAGCCTAAATGTGAGAAGTTAGCAGTGATTATATGATGGTCCTTGCAGATATTTGTGTGAAAGGTAATAAGGGTGATGGGCCATAGATCTCATTTTCTGTTTTGCTCTGTCCATTCTGCATTGTTGGAGTAAGTCCAGAAACTGACACAGGAGTGAATGCTGAAACAGTTGGCAAATGAAGCTGCCGTAATGAAATCCATGTATTGTAAAGGGGTGTGTATGTGTGTGTGTTATGTACACACATGCATGTGTGAAATCACCATCATTATCATCTGGATGGGATCCTATGGATCATTAAGTCCAGCCCCTGTCAAGGAGGCACAGTGGAGAATTGAACTCCCAACCTATAACTCTGTGGCCAGAGACCTAAACTGCTGAGCTATCCAGCAGTTCTTTAATAAAACGTATTGGATGTAGGAGCCTCATGGAGCAGTGGTCAAACCACAGTGCTGCAGTCAAGCCTCTGATCAGAACCTGAATTTGATCCCAACAGGCTCAGGTAGCCAGTTCAAGGTTGACGCAACCTTCCATCCTTTCAATATCAGTAAATCTGAGTATCCAGCTCACTCGGGTAGGGGCAACGTGTAGCCTGCGTAATTGAAATTTAAACCACCCCAGGGTTGGGGAGTTTAGTATGGACAAAGGCTATTCTTAAGATTCTCTGGTCCTAAGTAGAGATGGGCATGAACCAAACTACAAACTCAGCAAACCTGCAAACTGGGCAGGTTCGTGGTTCAGTTCATAGTTGACTTTGAGGATCCTATTTTGCTGAAATGAAAAGAAACACCTTTTTTTTTCCATTCAGCACTTCCTTTTTGGCAAAACAGATGCCCCTCTGCCCTCTTCCTGCTGCCCCTGGTCACCTCCCTACCTCGCCCCGCTGCTTCTTCCTCTTCGTCTTCCCTTGTTGCCATCTTTGAGACAGCAGCCCAGCCTAAAGAAGATGGTGGCGGTGGAGGACGAAGAGGAAGAGGTGACACGAGCAGATAGGGAGGCAACAGGGGCAGTGGGTTGGGGTAAGCAAGAAGCAGGGAGGGGAGTTGGAGGCATTAGGTTCCCCTCCTCAGGCACAAATCAGGGGGAAAACATGGTTGGTTTTTCCAGTGTTTGTGGGTAGCCAAAAACCACCCTGATTCAGCTTCACATGCATGTGCGCATGCACGCGCACACATGCAGACACACACAGCCTGTACCTCTGCAGCAAGGAAGACGAAAACACAGACTTGAATACATTTTTGGAGACAGCTTTTGTGAAGAGACAGAAACAAACATGGGAATGGAATAGGATAGAAATATATGAAAGCAAAACAGACTAGAAATCAGACCTTTCTGCTGATTTCAGAGGAGCTTAATGGATAGTAAATGTATACTTATTGTGACAAATTTCACTTGTGTTCTATGAATGCTTAGTTAGAATTCATTAGGTCTTCATGCTTGTGTGTGCATACACAGATCACCATTATGCAGTGCAGTTCTATCAGGTCTGCTCATAACTAGTCTCAATAACAACAGTGGGACTTACTCCCAAGGAACTGAGTATAAAAGTGCACTTTTGAAAATACCTCAGTATTGATTTTTTTATATTAAATTTTTATTTTTAACAAGGGGATGACAAAAAGGAAAAGGGGAATTGAGGTTAATAGGGAAGAGGAGAAACAATAACATATGAACGTCCATTCTATACCTATTGCCATATCAAGATTCCAGGTTACTCTGTTTACTCTTTTCTTGCTTCCAGGTTTAAGTTCTCATTTCATTATATGCTATTCATGCGCTGCCTGTTGATCAGTCCACTTGTAGAATAAGTCCCATCTTTCTGTTGCCTTTTGTACAGGACAGTCCTTCATCACTTCTGCTAAAATTTCCATTTCCACTATTTCCCGTATCTTCTCTTTGAGATCTTCTTGTTTTGGTACCGTTGGACTTTTCCAATTTTTGGCACAGAGAATTCTGGCTGCAGTAACTATATATATAAAACTATATATTGATTTAATTGTGTATCTCAAAATCCAACTACATTTTATTCCATTGTCTGTATTGTATCCAACATAAAAGGCTACTCACATTTGAATGCATTTTTTTCTAATGTTTACTTATGTGTTTTTTTTTAATTTATACAACTTTACCCAATTGCCTAACACAAGTTTGTATAAGTTTCTTCCATTATGAGTATTTGAGCCACTTCCATTTTAAAATGGTTGTGTTGCTTCATGCATCACATTATTTTATGCCCTCATCCTGTGAGTCTCACAAATGTCTGAAATTTTCATTATGAGAGGTGCTTCTCACCAACATGCTGCCTTTTTAAGTGATTAATGAGGCAAAATCCTTTTCCACAACTCCCTAACTTTGATAGATGTCTGTGATGTTCAGTAGAAAATCTTCACAACTGAGGTAACCAGAAGTCTCTGAGGAGGTACTCATGAGCAGCAGCATTTCCCCCCTCTCTTAAGCACAGTAATTTGGAAGTTGCATTCAAGTCTTCACATTTACAGGTGTGCCAGATTTCAATTGTCCCCCCCTCAAGACTTCAAGGCACATGGTTGCTTAGGTCACACATGGCATCCAATGTTCCTCATGTTGGTTTACTTCTCTGTTTACTTGAATGTTGTCTGAAAGGAAAGAAAGCAAAGATGAAATTGTCCAAGAGAAAGAAAGCAGCCAACAGCCAAACTGAAGCTGGGCCATAAGGACTTCATCACATCTGCTGCAATGTAACTAGATTAAGAACAGTAGTGTCTCCAGAAATTGGAAAGAAGTTGTAAGGCATGTCCTTTGAATAGAATTAGTTTTTGCTAGAATCAAATTATGCACAGGAAGAATGATTAGAAGCAAGCTTCAAGACTAAGAAAGATTAATTACAGGCATTTCATTAGAGGCTTATTTTACATAATCCTATTAGTCTAATCATGTGTTCATTCCTCCCATATGTGTGGGAGCACCATTTGCTACACTTAAGGCATATAAGGCACTTGTTTGATTTGGTCAGCATATTGGTTTGTTTCTTCCATGTGCCCATAGTGTGCTGTTCTATGGCGGCATATCCCTGCTGTACAGATGCAGCATGACGGCAAATGATTAATCCTCAAATCCTCTTTCATCATCATTATGTCCACATTTAGCTCTGTGAAGCTTTCATCATCATCACCTTACAACTACAGAGTGGGATGGGAACCCTATGAATCATCAGGTCCAGCCCCTGTCAAGGAGGCACAGATGGGGGGAATTGAACTCTTAACCTCAGAGGTTTAAACCACTGGGCTGTCCAGCAGTCCCATCTGCACTGGGGAGCAGGTTACCTTTCAAAAGCATCCTTTCTTCAGGAAAAGCACAACCGACATAGTTTTTCTCTACTACCCTCAAGAAAACACTTATAAAAGTGGTCTTGTAAAAGTAATATGTTACATGTGAATTGCTGTTTTTGTTTCCTTTCCTTTTCCTTTTCTTCCTTTCTTTTACTTTGTTCCACCTTTTGACTCTTCCTGCAGTAGATTTATTTTAGGCAATACAATAGTTTGATGGATTTATTTTAGACAAAATAATACTTTGAGAGACATCTTCAGTCATGATGCTAGTTAATGGTGTGGGGAGAGATTTTACATAATGGGATCAGGCCTGCCAAGATTGCACAGGGAAAGACCAAACTCCTTCCGTAGGCCCCCTTACTAAAGGGGGGGGGGAGAAGCACTGTTTGTCTTTATACACTGCAGCAAGGAAAATCAAAATATAGCAGCAAATCCACATGCTTTCATACCATCTATGAGGACATGGGACAGATTCCTGTAGCTCAGGCAGATTAAAGCCGCAGGTCTACAATTCTTGACATTTCCAAGGTTTTTTAGAAAGCAAGTAATATCTGGATCCTGTTAGCTCAAGGCCAGTTCATTTTTTGGATATGTCATAACTTCTCTCTCTCTCTCTCTCTCTCTCAAGGAAGGGGGAACATAGATTTTCAATTAAAAAGAAAAAGACTGAAATCCTATGTGCATGCACAACAGGAAGGAAATGTTCAGCAGGGGCAAACCGCAACTGTGATTTCAGGGTGCATGAGACTTGTACGCACTGTGATGTAGTCATGTGCATGCTAGAATAACCACAAGAAGGTCTTAATCAGCAGCGATTTGCCACTGCCGATGACATCAGCCCCATTGTGCCAGTGGAGTTGCGCAACCAGATCTCAGCCTTTCAATGTCCATCTGTGACAGGGATCGGTTGGCCGTGTTAGTAGTGCATGGGAAGCAATGCTTCATGCACACAGGCACAGATTGGAAAGATCTAGTCTTTTCTCAGTGCGCTGCAATGAGATTGAACAGATGCTGGTGTAATTTCTCTATTGCAGTCTCATCACACTTCCTAGCCTGTATAAATCTCTCTAGAAAGAAGACTCAGCTGCTAAAAGTGATACAGTGTGTACGACTGCTATAAATTTACCACAACCTTTTCTCTTTTCTTCCCTCTCTGTTTCCCCAGCCTGGCAACTGAGAAGAAATGTATATGGATATACCAAGCAAAAAAAGAAAAAAGAAAAGGAAAGGAAAAAGGAAAAAAAAGGGGGGGGGAGGTAAAATCAGCAACACACCACATCCTTTATCAGTTTACAAAAATCAAGCTGCAGAAGTACAAACTAGAACTGTAAAAGTCACTTTTCAGAAGAACAAAGGTAATGAAATGCTGAAACAACTCAGAATTGAGAAGTGGTAGGATGTTGCTTGGGGTTACAGAGCAACACAGAGCAACGTTTTGAAATCTGGAACATGAAAACACATTCTGAAAAGCGACTAGTTATAGTTACATTTCCAAGCCCCCCTGCCCATATGGTTAGTTACCTCTATAGTTACAGTTTTAAAGAACAGCTAGTTACTTCCTCCAGGTCGAAATACTTTTCGACTTCCTTCAAGTTGAAAAGTATTTCCCCTTTTTCTTTTCTTTTCTTTTCTTTTCTTTTCTTTTCTTTTCTTTTCTTTTCTTTCTTTCTTTCTTTCTTTCTTTTCTTTTCTTTTCTTTTTTGTATCTCAGATTGGTCCATACATATCATGGTGTTACAAGCCACTGACCTCAGTTCTAAGCACATATATGAAGAGCCTGGACTCTTTGTGTGACTCTCTTTTGCCCCTTCTGAGGGGATGGGACCCAGCCCATGTGCTGCTCCCAGGAAATCAGATTATGGCCACAGGCCAAAGTTTCCCTTCTACTATTATATGCGACAAATGGAGCTGCCAGACTATGCTACATAAATAGTTGCATCAAATCGTACTGCTGTCCTTAGTCCAAAGACTCAGTAAAGAAAGCCACCGTCTAGAGCACTGGTTCTTAACTTTGGGTTAAGCTGTGCTGACTGGGGTTTCTGGGAGTTGCAGTTCAAAAGCATCTGAGTAACAAAGGTTAAGAACCACTGGTCTAGAGTTTCCAAAAGCTGAGCAGGGCTGCTGTCATAAGGGCTTTATGGAAGCCACCAATTCATAGGGTTTGCTATAAGTCAGAAGTGACTTGATGGCCCATAACAACAGCAACCTAAGTCCAAGGCAGAGGTATCACTCACTGAAAGAACAATTTGTATGCAAAAGTTTCCAGGTTCCAGATGCTGACTTCAGGATACTGACCTCTTTTTGGGACAGGCTCTTGGTGACAGGAGAGAGCTTGGCCAGAGGTTCCTCGGGAGCTTTTGCTGTCGGAAGAGGTGACATTGGATAGATGGAGCAAAGATTTAGCTTGGCATAATGCAGCCTCATTTGGATGCTGAGCAGTGCATAAGATGGAGTACAATGAATAGTTTCCTTGAGTGCAGTGGGATAGAGACCAAAAGGAACAGTCTTTTCCACCTGTTTTCCTGCATCCATTTCAGCACAGACTCCAAGCAGCGCTGAAGGGACAGAACGGTATCCACTGCAGTTGGAGAAAAGGAGGTGTAGAGCTGGGTGTCATCAGCGTATTGATGACACGACACCCCACACCCCCTGATGATCCCACCTAGCAGCCTCATATAGATGTTAAGCAGCATTGGGGAGATGATCAAACCCTGCGGAACCCCACAGATGGTGACAGCAGCCCCGAAATTAAAAGACATCTGCTTCTTGGGAGGAAAGCGATGACAAACCTCGACAGCATCTTAAAAGGCAGAGACATCACCTTGCCGACAGAACTGATGCTTTTGAATTGTGGTGCTGGAGGAGCTCTTGAGAGTCCCCTGGACTGGAAGGAGATCAAACCTATCCATTCTGAAGGAAATAAACCCTGAGTGCTTACTGGAAGGACAGATCCTGAAGCTGAGGCTCCAATACTTTGGCCATCTCATGAGAAGAGAAGACTCCCTGGAAAAGACCCTGATGTTAGGAAAGTGTGAAGGCAGGAGGAGAAGGGGATGACAGAGGATGAGATGGTTGGACAGTGTCATCGAAGCAACCAACATGAATTTGACCCAACTCCGGGAGGCAGTGGAAGACAGGAGAGCCTGGCATGCTCTGGTCCATGGGGTCAGGAAGAGTCAGACATGACTTAATGACTAAACAACAACAAAAAGGCATGATTGTGATTTGTCTAGGAGAGTCACCTAGACTTTCCAAAACAATGGGCTGAAGGCTTTTCTGGGATTGCTCATAGCCTCCAACTCTCCAAATGCTGTGCACTTGCTGTGGGGGTAGCTTTCTGGCCAGTCTTTCTTTGGAATAACTGTAATGTCAGCTCCCATATCAATCAGGCCATTAAAGACCAGCGATCCCATTTTAAGAGGGAGTTGTGGCTGCAGTGCTCGATGGTAGTGAAGGCAGCAACTTGAGTAGAACCAAACCCCCCACTAAGAGGGCTGGTAGAAGGACCCATCTGTGTTAATGGAAACAACTACAATTGAGTGATAGATTCATCCGCAGGAAGGACTTGCAGTATATTAGACCAGGTTTGAATAATTAGAGGTCCTTCATAATCCCCATCAATGACAACTGATATAACAAATAAACCCCATGCAGAGATGCTAGACTGGCGGAGAATGAGACCCACAGTATATTTGGGTATTGGTCCATGATGTGCTCTTTTGACTTTGTAGACAGCTAGAGGGAATTCATAGTCAACCTCTTTGGCCGTGATCAAATCATGACCAACACTTTTAACAGTAGCAGGTCAGATTTCTTGAAGTGGAGTATTATTCACTGAGTTCCCCCCCACTGGACCCGGGCTGGAGGTCCACCCAACTTGGAGTTTCCCGGTGTTGGAACAGACCGGCATTGATTGGCCCCGTGATAATCTTTCGGACCAGGGGACATTTTTTAGAAGGATGGTTTTTATTTTGGTGGGTTAATCTACATTCCCATCTGAAGTGCCCTTCCTTGCCACAGGAAAAACATTTACCATCTCGGGTAGGGTTCAAGGAGGTAGCCATGGCTGTGGCCAAAAGCTGTGTCTTGTGAATTTCTGTCCCGATATTCTGACACAATTTTAACATGGCAGCAATATCAGTGTCAGGTTTGTTGTATATAGCCTTAAGGGCCATTTTACAATCCATGTTAGCATTTTCAAATGCCAGTTGTTTCATCAAAATATAAGCAGTCTCAGTATATTCCACCTGTCATTCAATCGCTCTTTGCAATTTGTTAATGAAAGACATAATGAAGGATAGAAGGCTGAGTCAACCTTGAGCTGCTACCCGGGATTTAACCCCAGGTCGTGAGCATAGTTTTGGCTGCAGTACAGCAGTTTACCCACTGTGCCACGAAGCACATCTAACAATGTCACCCATTTGTGCCAGTCCCCTGTTAGGGATGGTAATCTGCTGTGCCATGTTGACAAAGAGTCCATCTCCATTTAACATATCTGCAGACACAGCAATATTGTTTTGTAAATTATCCATGGCCAAAATGGCAGCAGCATCTCTCCATTCCTGCATGAATAATACATATTGCGCAGGAGTGAGCATTGCTTTAACCAAGACTTTCCAATCAGCTGGAATAAGACTTCAATTACTCATGTAAGCCACCCCGAGTAGACTTTGTCTAGAGGGGCGGGGTATAATTTCAATAAAGTAAAAGTAAATTTCCTCATAAGCTATCAACCAACCCAAGAGTAAAACTGCTATGAAGACCATTTTTCAACTGCAGTTTTTTCCAACTCTTTAAACATGGCAAGGGGAAGACTTTCATGAAACAGTGTCCCTGATTGTTATGAACCACAGGACAAAGAGACATAAGGGGGAGGGCAGCAGCAACATCCTCTGGGCTTCCTTGGGACATAATATCAGATAACATCTGCTGCATTGCTGAACAAGGAGGCGGAGAAGGGGAAGGAGGGGGGAGAAGAAAGGGAAGAAGGGGCCATTGGAAGAACGCCAGGAGCTGCATAGGAAGGAGGATTGTTTCTATTTTCATGGAGATCTAGTGGCTTAGAGGGTGGCAAAATCTGAAGCGCTGTTGGAAGGCTAGCTAAAGACTGGGCTAACAAAAGGTTCACAATCTTTGAAATCGCATTCCAGCAAAGATGCCATGTATGGAGGACTTTAACTGGAGCAACAGGGTCTTTGTGAAGTTTATTCCCAATTTTATCCCAATCTGAAAGCTTAAAGCTGCCTCCTTCTGGATACCAGGGACAATAAGTACCTATTTCTTTCATTAAATCCTCTACTGAAGCAGATACATCACGGTGACCTTTATGGAGCAAATAAATCAAGTCTCTTTTGTGTTGAGTTTGAAGTGATGTAAGAGTGTTTCCTATTTTTAACTAGTAATGCTCACTGGGATCCAAAGAGGATGCGAGGATGTGTTTGCAGCCCTTGCCGGGCGAGATGAGCTACTTTGCCTCAGGCGATGTCCCTGTTCGGGCGCCAAATGTGAGTGATCACAGAACAAAGGAAAGTTAATTGCCTTAGAGAAAGAACAAAGGAGTCAACAATGGATGTCTGAGCCAGCAGAGCCTACAGGCAACGCCCTGAGAGCTCTTTTATTTAGTTAGCATGTTTTACATAATATGTTGTGAGAGAGACAGATAGGATACTAGATACCTAACCATAACCAGGATTGGCTGAAATAACCCTTTGATCTTATGCTCTGCCTCTAAGCAAAAAGCAAAGCAAAAGCAAAGCGTGCTGCCTATATACCGCTCCATAGTGCTTCAAGCATTCTCTGGGCAGTTTACAAGTTAATTATGCAGGCTGCACATTCCCAGCCAGCAAGCTGGGTACTCATTTTACCAACCTCGGAAGGATAGAAGGCTAAGTCAACTTTGAACCAGCTACCTGGGATTGAGCCCCAGGTCGTGAGCACAGTTTTGGCTGCCGTACAGCGGTTTAACCACTGTGCCATGAGGCTCAGTGGCGCAGTGGTTAAACTGCTGTACTGCAGTGGTGGGGTAAGCCCTTATTCTGCCACAAGGGCAGAATAAGGGGTTACCCCACCTGCTGGCAGCTGCCGCTTTCTGCCAGGAATATATGCACGTCACTGGAACAGAATGCAGCTACAACCTTTAAGCAGAAGTTTCCCACAAAGTACAACAATGGAACCAATGACCTCAGGGAGTGGTGAATACTCCAATGCCAGAGGCCTTTAAGAAAAAATTGAACCCTCTGTCAGATCTGCTTTGATTTGGAATCTGTGATTCTATGAAATGTGGCCTGAACTCAGAATCTAGAGAATTTCTATTTCACTTTAGCAACTGGGCAGAACAGAATGTTCTCCAAACTGAGTTAAACACCAGCGTGTTGACTATGTGAGACCAAGCAGTACCATAATTATAATAATTTGTTCCCTTACTCTTGTTGGCTGTTGTTTGTTTGTTTGTGTAAGGTCACTCTAGTTGGCAAATGTTCCGATAGTGATTGATTATCTCACAGCTTAGAAAAGTCCTCACAGTTTAATTGACAAATATCTGGATAGAAATGTATATTTTTAATGCAGCAAGGTGACTGGTTTCATTGATCTAGGCAGATAGTGCTCATATGCTGAAGTGGTTTGCTGGATAAGTTCCATTCAGTGCTTTCTCCAGCTATATATTTTAATATTGGCTGGAGGCTGATACCGTTGCTTATCCGGAATTCCACTTCACTTGGTCAATACTTTTACCAAAATCAATGGAAGTAATTACTCAGTAGGAGCAAGGCAACTGGGATCAGCCATCAGACTACGACATTGACCTCAGTATGATTGTCAAATAAATGGAAAAAAATAGAGGGGAAAAAGCCAGCATCAACTGTAATCCATTCTTTTCCTGTGGGGAAATGAAGATATATGGAGCATTAGACTTCAGTGCAGGAAAGGTTTTACCCAGAACTTAGGGGATTGTTTGGGCACCTCTACTTGAACCACCATATTATCTTTTTTTTTTAATGGTTGCAATATGTTTATTAATAGAATCCATTGGCTCTGCCTCATATGTGGTTGTATGGATTTAAAAAAATGAGTCTCCACTCCAATAAAACTTAGCAATTTTACTTCAGAGGTGTGACAACGGATTGCAGACCATTGTTTGGCTATTCCCCACCCTCTCCCCTCTTCAGTATTCACTGAGAAGTAGATCATCTCTGAGGATTCACTCGTTGCAAATGCCTTTGTGTGGATAGCAGGCTTGTTGTCCTACTGGCTAGAGATGGGATGTTTGTAGTTCTATCCCTCCCAGTCCTAGAAGTTACATAGAATTAATGGCACAAGCAGACTTCTAGGACGGGGAGAGGGGAAACCAGAAGACAAAAGTGATGTATTTTTACTTCCATGTTGTGCTTCTCTCCACCTGTATTGGCTGGGAAAGAGAAGGAAAGACCCACATAGTCACGCTGTTTCCTGGGAATGATCCCAATGGTTTATGGGTTGGGTAGTCTCATTACCCATTAAATATTATGAAGAAGCCTCTCATTGAACTAGCCTCCCATGGAGCACGGAGGTGACTGCCAGCAAGCAGTGCTACTGAGGGGCTGTTCCCTTCTGTCCACCCAAACTACGTGCAGCAAAGCAGATAATGGCAGTGGGAAGACACCTCTTTTGCCTTTTGGCTTCTCTTCTCCCAGTTACAGAAGTCTACTTGGGGGGATCCTAGGTCAGTGGTTCTTAACCTTGAGTTACTCAGGTGTTTTTGAACTGCAACTCCCAGAAACCCCAGCCAGCACAGCTGGTGGTGAAGGCTTGTGGGAGTTGCAGTCCAAAAACACCAGAGTAACCCAAGGTTAAGAACCACTGTTCTATGTGACTTCTGGAACATGGAAATTCTAGAATTATGACAGTCCCTTCCATTCTAATGGTAGATCTGGTGACCTTGGTTGCTGCAAGAACACACAAGGGGATTCTATGCATGGGAATAGCAATCCATGTGATGAGCTGGGATGTCTACTCATCAATACTATACCGGTATAGTATTGTCAATACTATATTGGTATTGAAGGCTGCAGACACACTTAGGGTCCAAGAAGCTAGAGGAGACAGCCTTATCCCTCTTGGTACCTGCCATATCCTGTAGGGTCTAATGTTATATAGTACTTGTAATGTGTTACTTTGTGGTGTAACATTGGCAAATTAAAGTAACTGTAAAAATAATTACTTATCTTAGATTTTTTTATTTATCAAGTTATGGTATGTCATTGGAAGAAGGTAGTTTGGGCTATTTTTATAACCATTTGGAACCATTCATTTTTTTTTAAGTTAAAAATCTTAAAATAATTTAAACACAATTTAGAAGTAAGACGTTAATAACACCTTATTAAGTAGTAACATTACTTGGTATTTGCAAGTGCTGTGAAGTAAACAGAGGATAACTTTTGAAAAAGTAACATGGATACTAGCACATTCGCTCTTGCAACAACATGTAGAACATGTGGCCCCCACAATGAAAGGGATTCCACAGGAGCCTTGGGACATTATAGGAGGTAACTGGATTCTTTCTTAAATTAAAAAAAACACACACACACACAAACTGATGACATCACCAGCCTTACATGACATAGATCTGTGGATCGGATTTCAGCCATGATGTGAAATGTGAGTCTTAGGACATAATTCTAAGTAGCAGCACATTGTTGCTAATTAGGAAAAAAGGACATACATTTCAATGAAGGCCCATTTAACAGAGCTCTGTTCAATTGAACTGAATGGAACTACTTCTGTGTAAACACATTTACATTCACAGGCTGCATATGGGTAAGGTCAATGCAAGCTCTCCTTTTGTCTCTCTCCTAAGACTACCATTTTAACCAAATTAACTTGTGCATAGGAAAAGGTAAAGGTTCCCCTTGACATTTAGTCCAGTCATGTCCGACTCCAGGGGGTGGTGCTCATCCTCATTTCCAAGCCATAGAGCCAGCATTTGTCCATAGACAGTTTCTATGGTCAAGTGGCCAGTGCAACTAGACACAGAACGCCGTTCCCACCGTGATGGTGCCTATTTATCTACTTGCATTTTTACATGCTTTTAAACTGCTAGGTTGGCAGGAGCTGGAACAAGCAATGGGAGCTCACTCTGTTGCGTGGTTTTGATCTTATGACTGCTGGTCTTCTGACCACACAGCACAGAGGCTTCTGCAGTTTAACCCGCAGCTCCACCACATCCCTTGTGCATACATACATATATCTAAACTTTAATTAATTAATCATCGGAGGCCAATTTTAATTGGGGAGCCTACTAAACGAAGCCATGTTTGTTAATTTTTTGAAACAATTTTTCTCCTAGTATGCAGCTCTACTGTGCACACAGAACAGATCTGTCTGCTAAGGGTGGAATTTTTGGCTTCTCTGGACTACAAATACCAAAATTCTCCATTCTGGGAGTTCCATCTGCCTTACAAACACCTTCCAAAACCTAAATGTGACACACCTGAGAGAAAGGCCTATACTGGAAGGCTTTAAGGGTTAGCCAGGCCTAGCTCCCTCCTACTTCCTAGTGTCATGAGTTCAGCTGAAGAAGACCTGGAATCGGAGGAGTTAACTGCAGCCGAGGGAAGTGCAGGGCAATTAGTGGAACCGGAGGCCCCTCGGTTATCACAGACAGCTGCAATTAGTGATGAATCACCACCAGATTCTCCTCCCTTGCTGGCCAGAGTTAGAGATAGGCTCCGGCAGAAACCGACACAGAGATCCGAAGCTCCCATGCGTGCTTCTCATGGAAACATTAGATCAACCAGTCCAGAGTTTTAGCAAGATGGAGTGTTCCCAGGAATGAGATGATTGTTGCTTCTGTATAACTTGTACATACAGGTTTGGGAACTTGTGGAAGCAACAAGTCAATTCCCTGGCTTGCCTCCACGCTCTTGTTTATCTTGAACTACCTGAACCTTGCTCTCCTGACCCTTGGCTCTTGGACTCAGACTTCAGACTATGGTTTGTGTTTTGGTTTTGACGATTCAGCATCTTTTTTGATCTCCTGGACTTCTGACCTTGGACTGGCTCATCAGACTTTCACCTGCTGAATCCCCCAAGAATGTGACAGAAAGAAAACTGCCAACTAGCATTGAGGCTGGAACAGGAACCTTGGGTGGAGCAAGGCCTAGCTAAGCCTCAAAGGCTTCCAGGTGAGAACTTTCTCTCAGGTTTTGTAAGGTGTCTGTAAGGTAGGTAGAACTTCCCAAATGGAAAATTATGGCACCTGTAATCTCAAAAAAGGGGGTAAATCCCTTATCTACTGTCTGTTTCACTTTCTAGAATGTTTGTACAACCACCAATTCTTTCTGTTCACATCAGTTGGCGTTTTAAAAAATTCTGCCTGAAAATTTTATCCTGTTTAGTACTTAATCCTCTCTACCATATGCATCGTTGCCAATCACATTTTTCTATGCCTTCTCCCCAAATGTCCTCATTTTTATACACAAGTCCCCTTATGTTCTTATTAATTTTTAAAGAATCAGACTACTGTAGCGCAAAATTTGTAAAAACCAAGCAGTAACTCTGTTCCACCTCCTCTTTTTCTAACCATATATGGAACCATTAGTTTACTAAATGGTTTATTAAAGGACATGTTCTCACCCAGTTACTCTGATAATCTGGGGAAGGTCTCTATACTGAAATTGTGATCAGATAGAACTGCATTTAAATTGAATAGAGTCATTGGCGGAAAGCAAATGTTCAAACCATCAAACATTTTAAAATTAATAGATGACCCAACTTTTCATCTTCTCTCTCTCATATTCTCAGAAGGAGGTGATACTGTACGTTCAAAGTCCCATTTCCAGTGCTTTTGCCCATCTCCTTTCAACAGTACTTGGAAGCATTGATGGATGCTCAGGTTCATTGCCCCCTTACTCCGGAATAAGCACGCAAGACCAGGTACAGTATATGAGTTAAACATGGGCCACACTTTATTAAACTCTATTAGTTTTCATCAATGCTGCCAATCCTCTGTCAAAGGGGGGGGGGTCCTGCTGTAGTGCGGATTCAGGCTTCCATCTTGGGTCCTCAAATGGACATCCAAACTGGCCTTTGTTATCCCCTTCTTAACGACCGTGGGATTAAACTGGGCTCGCTTTGCCCCAGACCCCATGTCCCTCTTTCTGTGCCAACTGAGGGTCTGGGGCATCCCCATTGCATCTTTCCCTCCGAGCACTGTAATTGCCTGATCCGCAGTGCTGGGAGTTCAGCTGAGCTAGTATTTCCTGTTGTTACCCTTAAAATTCCCGGTTCCAATGCCTGCCTAATCTGCACTATCCGCCAGTGTGACTGACGACCTATTCCACCCCTAAAAGGGGGAGGCCACACTCCTAATCCAGTATGGGATAGGCAAAAAAATCCCCGCCTCCACTGGCCAATCAGGAGATGGGTCAAAAATTCCTATCCGGCCCCCGAGGGCGACCAGCTAGTCTCACACTAGAATATAAGGTGGGCGAGTAGGATGCCAGAATGAACAAGGAGGAAGTCACGGTCTCGTAATCTCGTGTGCCATCCAGGTAAGTGGCAAGGGTCCGCCTCGCTGTAAGGAGCCTACAGCCCCCAGCAGTGTCATCATTCTTTTAACAATGACTAGCTTTGCAGGAAATATCACCCCAAAAGCTGGTGTATTTCTTTCAATTATTCCTAATATTCAAAGATGTCATATATAGAGAAACGGTAGAGAAACGGTGGCCCTCTACATCTTCACCACAGGTTATCCACCCTGCCACAATCATGCTCAAACCTGAAAACTACAGCCCAGCAAGAAACCATGTTCAGCAGAGCATCAACATGTAGCTTTGGTTTATAAGATTAGCTCCTGAAAATGGGCCAATAAATCTTTATTATTATCTGGTATCACTGAAAACTTTGCTTTCCTCTCTTGGAGGTTGTATATTTTTCCTTGCTGGGGAATCAGCTGGGGAGCTTGGATTGCTCAGTCAGGCTTCACTTTCCCCGATGAGCAGTCCTTTGCAGACTACTTGCTTCCTCTTGGGCTTTATGTACAGAGGAATTGAAACCTGCTGGTCAATATTGAATGGTTTAACAAGGTGTTGTTTGGATTGGTAGATGTCAGGGCTGTGATTCAACAAGTTACTTTTAATTAGTCGGGATGTCACTTTTGAAGGGCAGCTTTGTACGACAGGGGATTTCACAAAGCTGACAGAAGGAGCCTCAGTCAGCTTTTAATGACTTCTTTTAAACCTGACTGACAGCCCGAGAGTTCTTTCGAAGTAGGTCAAGGTTAGCTTGGCACTTGCTGGGAAGGAGGATGAGAGAATGAATTGCAACAAAACTGTAAGGCAATAACATGACTGTAGTTCTCGGAATATGGGCATTCACTTCTCCAGCATCTTCCAATGGCTTATTCAAGGCATCATGATGCTATAGGCAGTGGGTGGGTGAGTATATATACACATGTGGACCAGTAAGCACCCATGTATGTATGCAGCATAATAATTTATTTGTTTGTTTCCTGATTGGTGGGAAACACTGCTCCGAGTGGCATGCATAATAAAATACAGTGGTGCCTCACTTGACGAGGATAATTCATTCCATTGAAATCGCTGTTAAGAGAAATCCTTGTCAAGCGAAACGAAAAAGCCCATTGAAATGCATTTTGCACAGCGGATGGCCATTTTGGAGCCACCGATCAGCTGTTTTAAAATCGTCATCTAGAGAAAAATCGGTCCCCAAAGCAGGGAACCAACCATTGTTAAGTGATTTTTCCCTATTAGAACATCGTTTTGCGATCGCAAAAACTTCATCCTCAAGTGGTTTCATCGTTTAACGAGGTAATCGTTAAGCGAGGCACCACTGTAATAGAACTCCACCCTCCCCTCCCATAGTACCATATTCAAACAATGATAACATTGAAAATAGCCATACAAATAGGGACGGATAACCACTTGGCAATGACCAAAAACATCCAGCAATAGCATGGCCATTCTCCGAATTTTGCTTTACTGCTACGAAGGGGAAAGACTGGCCCTCCAGATGTTGAACTATAGCTAACACTTCGAAGAAGAACTTCTCTACAGTAAGAGTTACTTGATACTGAAATGGACTGCCTGAGAGGGTGGTGGACCCTCCTTCACAAGGGATTTTTTTTTTAATGTGAGATGGCTTCCTGGATTCTCCACCTCAGCAGAGTATAAAAGATAACTCTTCGGGCCCCTTCCATTTCTGCAGTTCTATGATTCTATAAAGACATGGAACTCAAGCCAAAAGTACAGCATATTCACCGACTGACTGGGGTTCCTTACATCAGCATTCATGTTCCTGGTGTTCCAACAAATCACCTTTAACTCATGGTGACCCTATGAATCCAGACCTCCAGAAGGTCCCATGACTTGCAGCCCTGTTTAGCTCTTGCAAACTCATGGTTGTGGTTCCTTCTGGAGGCAATTCCTCTCATATTTTGTTTGTCCCTTTTCTGCTGCCTTCAACATGTCACAGCATTATCATCTTTTCCAAAGGGTCATTCTCATTATGCGCTCAAAGTAGGATAGCTCAGTGCAGTCGTTTTTGCTTCTAGAGAAAGTGCAGGCATGACTTGGTCTAACACTCATTTGTTTGTCTTCCAGGTGCTGCACAGGATCTGCAAAGCTCTCCTGCAGCACCATATTTCAGATTAATGGTAGAGTTCCCCCATTCCCCATTGACTTTCTTCATTGTCCAGCTTTCACATCTGCATCCAGCAATCGGGAATACAATACTGTGGATGACCTTTCCTTGGTCTCCAGTGCCACATTGTTGCTCTTACAGTTTTCATCATAGCTGCCCTTCTGTCTCACTCTTCCTCTAACTTCCTGGCTGCAGTCTCCATTGGGACTGATGATTGAACCAAGGTCTAAAAATGCTTTGCCAATTTCACTTTTTTCATGGTCAACACGAAAGGTGTGTAGTTCTTCTGTAGTCATGATTCTCATCTTCTCAGTGTTCAACAGCAGCCCTGGCTTCACATCTTCTTTTTATAACACTCATGTAAGGCCCATTAATTCAGTCATTGTACTTTAGGCTGGACTAAGAACTGGATTTGAGAAGGAGCTTTGGATTTTTAAAGAGATATTATTGTAATTCTCATAAATTCAGCCGATGAATTAAGAATTTTAATTGAGGCATGATGCAGATATTTTTGAAGTCCATATATGTGCAACACCGGTAGCCTGACTATCCAGCACTGAAAACGTAATATATTTCTACCACTTAGATCCATCTGAGGTTGTGCCTCCTGGCTTCATAAGAAATTTACAGAATGCTTTGATAGATTAGATAACATAAACTCTTTTTAAAGGGTGCATTCTTTATCCATGGAAGTCAGTGAAAGAAATTTCCATGACCTCAGTGGATTATAGGTTAGCAAAATGCTCGTGAAAACCTTTAAGAATCTTAATGGTTTGTGAACAGGATGCTTAAGGGCTGCTTTCTCCAACGTGAGTCTGCTTAATTATTAAGATAATCTTTCCAGATGTTGGAAGGATTTTTCCAGTGACTGGACCTAGACTGAACTCTGATACCATCTCACTTTCTCTCTGATAACATTTTAGAAGCTGGTGAATGTCTTCGTCTTGAGGAGAATCCATATATATATGTAATTTAACCACATTGTGCACCCTTGATTTATATATATATATATATATATATAAATCAAGGGTGCACAATGTGGTTAAATTACACGTCCTACCAACCATCGCCAGCACAACCGAAGGTGGGAGATAATGGGTATAGTTGCCCAACAAAATCTGGAATGCTGTTAAGTTGCTAGCGTGTGAAATGTGTGCAATTGTATGGTAGCTGTCCTACAGTATAATAAATAATGTAATGATAAGCAATATCCTCAAAGGACCCAAACACGTCAGGATAATTATCTCTGTCACTTCTCCTGCCCCATCTCCCAGTTTTTTAGCTTTTTGTTTTCTGATTCAGAAGAAAGAGAGCTGGGTTTAATACAAACCCAACTGATGAATTTAAGATTGCAGTTTGATGGGTTGAGAGAAAGAAGGAGACTGATTGCTTAGACTGATTAGTGGGCATGGTGTTTTTAAAGCAGAATACACAATCTATCTGATGACCAGGCATACATTTCTTTCATAACATCCTACTTTAAATTTAATGGAACGGCATGTACGTTAGCAGCTTGGCCATGTTTACCTTTCCCGCTTATCAAAGGTAGATTTGATTTAAAAAAATCTCTTTCACATAGAACAGCTGTTGTAATTCACTTGAAAATGTCAGGGCTGATGAGAGCTTTGTGGCATTTAGGCATTTCATGAGAATATTATGCTCATATGAAGTTAGTGTGGGTTTAGGGACTTCAGCTTTTGTGTGAAGGAAAATGAAATTAGCTTGAATCAAAGTTACCTTCTCAGGACTACTGCAGCTGAGGGTTGGTTCAGACTGAGTGCTAGAGTTTGGGTTAAAAAATGGGAACTGGGTAGTAGGATGACAAATAACGTCCCATTCTCTGCTCCAAAGGTCCCCTTCCCTGATTCCAGCATTATGTGTGATGATTTCTAATTCCTGGCCTGTGACGTCCCTCAGGGTTCTGTTTGTCTCCCACATTATTTATTTAACGTCTACATGAAACTGGTAGAAAAGGTTGTCCGGACCTTTGGGATTCAGTGTCAACTTTCTCTTCAGGTGAGCTTTCCCTGAGTGGGTTTTTAAAATAGATGATTGTGCTTTACTGCTTCGAATGTGTGTTTGGTGTTGCTTTTGTTTGCTATTTTTTTGCATGGTATTTGTTTGATCTTTCTTAGTATTTGTATCCTCACTGCTATTTGCTTTAAATATTGTCTTCTAATGATGTAAGCCACCTTGGGTCCTCTTTTAAGGAGAAAGGCAGGGTAATTTTTTTAAAAAAATAAATAAAATAATTTGGGATTATGGATGAAAACCCCAATGAGAAACTACAGCACAGTAAATCAGAAAACCTGAAGCCAGTGAGTCTTTACAATGAGGTAGGCCTTTAAAAAAAAAGTTTTCGGTTTTTTTTGGTGGGGCAAGGCTCAAAACGTCCCCTCTGAGAGGTTATGGGGCCCAACATGGCAGAACCACCACACCCTTTGTTTAAAATGGCCAATATAGTGTCTTTTTCAGTAACTTTATTTTTGTGTGTTGAGGGGATGAGGGTCACATGAGTAGGTGCAACCCTACATGGTTTAGGGGTTAGCATGTGTGGTTGTCAGACTGCTGGAGCAACCCTTCTCTAGAGTAAGCATAGAAGGCCAGAACCAGGATGGGATCCAGCAGTGGACAGGTGTTAAGTAACCATCTAGCCACTGTGGTTCTGATCTAGACATGAGCCTGTTGCATTTTCAATTCATTTTGCAAAATGGCATGTGTGTGTGTGTGTGTAATTGATTGATTGATTGATTGATTGATTGATTGATTGACTGACTGATTGATTGTCTAATTAGTGAATTCACACAACTCCAGGTAGTGAACAAATAAGCAAAGCCCCATAACATCTGTAACAATCCTGTCTCCCTAAAGAGACGAAGATTGAGATCAGGCAGTCCCTCTGGGTACAAAACTACCACCTTTATTTCCTGAGGTAGATCATCTAGGCCTCAGAAATGCATAATAAGCCCCATAGACAAGCCTCAACCTTAAAAGTAACCTTTGATTTGCTTCCAAAGCAATAAGACATAGGCTTTGTGTTTCCTTAGAATGCACAACAGCATTACCAAGTAGGATAGTAGGACCTTTTAATTTACCGTAGCAACTATTTAACTTTCTTTCATCCCCACTGACTTTAGATAGTCCTCCTGTATCAAGAGACTAGATCCTTGTTGAAGAATTGTATTTGTTTTATTGAGAAAATAAGTAGATTCATTAGCATACAGTTATAGCTTTAAAACATAAGCATTGAGCATCTCCAGACTATTATACTGTTTAAATAAACTTACAATTTTTAATTAAAATAAAAACAGCTAGGTAATCATCTTTGCTCTATGTCCTACATGTTGGCATCTAGAAGCTGGGAAACCCCCCTTCTTCTTGAAAAGAAAAACAAGCCTCTCTGTCTCACATTCCACAGCATTTATGGACTGACCATCACATACAATAATCCCTCTCATTTACAACTCTTTAGGACCTCCTTCTTCATTACACTTTCAAGCTGACACCCAATTAAGTCCAAGTGGGTGTAACTCTGATCACCACCCAAAGTTCTCATGATCCAGGCTCCGGGTGTCTTATCTCGGTCTTTTCTTTCATCTTCTTTTCCTGGACTGTCCGACCTCATGACTTTGACAAACAACTCTGCATAACAAGCTCCTGAAAAACATCTCTTTTAAATTCATCTTACACAGCACCTAACAGACTCCATCTTAGTATAACTACAATTCCCAGTTTTCTTCCATTTCCTTACAACACCCACCCGCTTTATTCCCATAAAAATACAGTATAGTAACATAATCAAATGGCAATACAGTGGTGCCTAACTTAACGAGCGCACCGTATAATGAAGAATCCGTATAGCGATCCCTTTTTGGGATAGCCAATAGGCTTTTCCTGCCCCGTACAGCAATGTTTTCGCATAGCGAAGGTTAATCCGGAACGGATTAACCTCGCTATGCGGGGCACCACTGTATAACGGACTCGAGTGTGATAAGCTACCAAAACCTAAAGTTCAAATGTTAACATTAACATCACTTGAGGACAAGGTGTCCTTAAAAGCTATCTTTAATAATAAAAACTCTGTCTGGAGTAATTTCTTGAATATTGGGAACGATGGAGTTGCCTCAACGGGTAGCATTCCAGTGGTTCTCAAACCTGGGTCCTCAGATTTTCTGGACTTCAGCTCCCAGAATTCATGGCCGGCACAGCTCGTGGTGAAAGCTTCTAGTAATTGCAATCCAAGAACATCTGAGGTAAGCCAGTTTGAGAACCACTGGCTTATTCCATAAAGTGGAGAATATTACTGAGGAAACTTGACTCCTTGTTGTTGCTTTTCAAGCTTCCCTCAGTGTAGCCACCTGAAACATTGTGGCTGGGGAGCAGCATATGAGATGGGAAACTAATTTTGGGGGGAGACATTCTAACAAGTGTCGAGGTCCTAAGTCATTTAGGGCTTTAAAGATGATAACTAGAGATGGGGGTATTTGTATATGAATATCCCCCCACAGGTGCAGATAACAAGGGTCCAGCCCTCTGGGGCCAGACCGCCCGCTCACCATTCTGCCGTTGCCGTGGGCTCCAAGTCCCTTCCTATCACTCCAGAGCTCACAGTGGATTAGCCACTCCTGGCAGAAGGCAGGATGACGAGCCTCTCTGCCAAGTCAAATCCCCCCATCTCTAAATAACTAGTCCCTTGAATTGTGCACAGAAACTAACAGGGAGCCAATGTAGGCAGGCCAAAATTGGAGACACATGATTGATTTTACTAGTCCCAGAGAAAGGAACTAATTTGCAAGACAAATCACAGGTTCAGTGGAGCAGGGCCATAAAAAGGAGCAAGGCCCTAGGAAGGGAGAAGAGTTAAAGCTCATCATTACCATGCCATACTGACGTTTTGATGTAGACTGGGATTGCTGCACACATTCTTAAGGAGAGCTTGTCAAAATATTTGTTTTTGGACTACAACTCCCATCATCCCTCAGCACAGCAACTGGCCATGCTGACTGGGGAGTTCCAGACGCTGCATTCCCCCAAGTCACTTCTGTACACTCTTGTCTAGAGGAAAATGGCGGCAAGAGACATCATAGCTGCTTGCTATGCCTTTGAAGTAATATCTGCGTTGACCAGAACTCATTTGTAGAGCCCAGCTGGGAGAAAAAGGAAAATAGTCTAATCTCTTCACTCCCTTTAAGAACCCACTTTAAAGGAGGAATGAGAGGGTGAAGGCAATCCCAAACCTCAAGGGCTCTTTCTAAAGTTGGGCTCAGTGAAGATTTGATTACCTAAGGTGTTTACCTTCTTTCGATTGCCTTTGATGGCAAGCTTTATTTAGCTGGGAACTAAGCCAGTGCTACTTTGTCGACTAATAAACAAAAATATGTACTCGAAAAACTCCTTTAAAGAGCAACTTTGTCAAAAACAACCACTGATGTTTTTAGTTCCAACTAGGGTGTGTGTGAATACCATCCAATCTGATTTGGATTCAAATATTTGCAGTACATATACCTGGTGTGGTCTAGCGGATAGAGTGATGGACTAGGAGTCTGGAGACCACAGAAACTCACTGGTGTGTGTGTGTGTGTGTGTGTGTGTATGTGTGTGTGTGTGTGTGTGTAAAACTGGTAAAACCACTCCACAAATGTCTCACCTATACTGAAAGTGTTGAGATTTTGATGTGAATATGTATTAAATATAAATGTCATATGGTTGAAAGTAAAAAGGCTGATTTTACCTGAGTCATTGTACTGATTGTATTCAGGTGTAGATACCAAGTTTTGAGACTTAATGTTGTACAGCTGTGGTACATGATGAAACGTTATGTAACGGAAAATGAAGTAATGTATTTTCTGATTTGGTCCCAGAACTGTACATAAGTCATGTGTAAAGGGGACATTTTATCTGCTGTAAGTCAGATCACCTTTTTTCTATGCTATGTGTTGTATCACGTCATGTTATGCTGCCAGATGAATGTCTGTTCTCTCTGTATATACAGTGGTGCCTCACTTTACGAGTGCTCCGTTTGATGACAAAATCGCTTTATGTTGAAGATTTTGCGATGTTCCCTATGGGGGAATTTCGCTTTGCGATGATCAGTTCCCTGCTTCGGTAACCGATCATTGCAAAGCGATGATTTTCGCACAGCTGATCGGCGGTTTCAAAATGGCCGCCGGGTAAAAAACATGGCTGCCCGCTGTTTTCTGGGATGGATTTCTCGCTGCACAGGCAGCGAAAATGGCCGCGCTATGGAGGATCTTCACTGGACGGTGAGTTTGAAGCCCATAGGAATGCATTAATTGGGTTTTAATGCATTTCTATGGGTTTTTTAAATATCACATTATGACGTTTTCGTTCGACAGCGATTTTGCTGGAACGAATTAACGTCGTCATGTGAAGCACCACTGTATGTTAATAGACTAAGTTGATACTTTACTCTTCTAGTGTCTATGCAAACTAATATCTCCTAACTCTGCTTATGTTCTAAGAATACTGTATATGTTTAACCAAAATTCTCAACAGAAAGCCCTATTAAGGTTGCTCTAAGATGGTTCTGACTCAACAGCATGTAATTGTTTGCTGTACAATTTGAGACTGACCCACCCTCTCTGATCTAGCAGTGGACTGAACCAAAATCGTTCTTGGGTTTTTGCAGATATTTGCATGTATTTGTATGTTTCTTCTTTGGGAGAAAACCAAAGTGAAAATATGGGAAATGATTATGCCCTAGCATGGGAGGAATGTACAGAACCATCAGCTCTGAGAATGTGGAGGACCCTCAGGTTGTAGGTAAAGGTCTAAGCAGTTTCCTTCCATGCCCTCAGATGCTGTATTCAGGGAAGATACTGTATATTTGGGGATGGGAAACATGTCCCATTCATGTCCTACTCACTGCCTAGCTCAAACCAGACTGTGACATATTTGCCACCTACTCATCCAGATGACCCTGTAACTAAGGCCAGCAGTAGTCATTAAAGAATAAAAGAAAATGGGAAATGACTGAGAGTTCTGCTTTAACCACTCAGAGCCCATCCATACCCCATACTCGGCCCTAAGTGAAAATTTGTGAACATGAGTAGTCAAATAAGCAGCAGACTGCCTGAGCCCTTGCCAAGTATGGCCACAAACAGTTGCCCAGTGAGGTGGGTGGGGAGCAAATAGAGTTTCATAAGGCTGATCTGAAATTTCCTCAGAGCTGAACAACTGGGTTTTCTAAGATAGCCTATGGCTTCCTTTGGGGCTTCTGCTATCTGCTAGAGCAAACTTTAGAGACTTGTAAAGGCACTCTAATTGATATACATTCATTTGAAAAAGAAAGTACACCCTCTTTCAATTCTATGGTTCTACACAACAGGACTAGAGATGGGCATGAATCAGAAAAAAATGGTGATTCATTTTGATTTTTGATTCATCAAGATCAGCAAATTACAAATTTAGGATTTTTTTCCCTGACAAATTGATTTGTCAACTCACTTTTTACTTTAAAACCCTGTAAAACAGCCCCCGAGCACCTAGGGACATCAAGTTCACAGATGTGACTCTCCTCTATAAGCCTTCCAAAATTGGATCTCAGATGTCCAAGTTATACACCCACAAGGAGACACACACACACCCAGGAAAGTTCCCTCTGGGAACCGAGAGGTACCAAAATTGCAAAGAAGCATCCCCTAAATGTTCTCTACAATCCCTCCAAGTTCAATGAAGTTTGAATTTCAGCCGTCCATGTTATATGCCCAGAAAGTGCCCTTTAGCAGCTGGCTCAGGGGAATCTAGTATCCCCAAAACTTGGAGAGCTTGTAGAGGAGAGTCAGTGGAAGGTTCCCTGCAATTTTGATGCCTCTAGGTGCCTTTTGGGCCAATTTGTAGCCAAACAAATTGATGAATTAAAAATTGCTAAAAATTCATTGATTTTTATTTATTGAAGACATTGATTCATATGAATATGAATATGAATTAGTGATTTTTGAATGAATTTGGTGATTCATTTTTTAATTCGTGCCCATCTCTAATCAGGACATAATAAAAATCATGGGGTCCTGTGCAGGTCTGAAAATACAGTAAATACAAACACGAACAACAACACATTACATATGACACTGTGTCATGATTTATTTTACAAAAATAAAACCAAAATGGAGAAACCATGTGTGAAAAACTAAGTACACCCTTGGAATTAGGAAGCTAAGTAGCAGCCAGGTGCTGCTAACCAAATGCCCAGTCCGCTGATTGTCCCATTTCTGGGATAACACAAGACATTAAGGTCTCGCAAGAGTGATCTTAGAAGGCAGCGAGGGGGAGAGCATATTTAAAGAAAACCTCCTCCTACTTTTGGCCTCTTCCTTTTTGACAACAAAGGAAGTTGGAGCTACATAACTGGGAGCTGTATTCTTGCTGCGTCACTCTCTGGTGCTTGGCTATCGGATTTGGGGTTGCATCGGTCCCCCCCACACACACACACACACAGTATGCTTGTTGTGCTCTGTCCATGCAGGGTGATAGCACAAAGATAATTTTAATTTACTGTTTATTCGTTGTGGAGAGGAAGGGACATCTCGTTTGAAGGTGTGCTTGGAAAAGGAAAATGTGGCCGTTAGGGCCAGGCGGGTGCACCCGCTCACCCGCCCATTAGCTAAAACTTTAGGGTTTATCATGCTTTTAAGATAATGTTAATAAATAAATAACTGGGTGATTAATAAGAAATAATAACAAGAGGATACGAAAAGCACGACTGATAGCAAATTGGATCGGAGTGAAGCGGCGTACGGCGGGCACAGGGGTGCCCCTCTTCCATTTAGTCAATTACATTGTGTGGGTATTTCTGATCTGAACCAGGGCATGAATGAGTACTGATATTGGGAGGCAGGCATATTTAGATGCTAATTTTAGATAGTGGTGGGGGTGTGTAGGATATTTTATAATTAAGTATAGGGTTTTGATTTGTAAGGACTTGTAGCAGAACATATTAATTACAGTCATTGTTAGTTAATTAATCTTATAATTTTATTATTAGTAATTTAATTAATTGCATTAGTTAATAGAGTGTGTTTTAATTCTTGAGTGCCTATTTATGAATTGGATATTAATATTAATGTAAGGATTAATTACATGTAGGTGTTGGGACAGACAATCGGGGCTCCACAAGGGGTTGAGACGGTTCTTATTGTTTTGCAATCTAAGTAGTTCCTCAGATAGATTTTGATGATTTTATATATGTATTAAATAAGAGCAACAAAACAAAACAAAACAAAACAAAACAAAACAAAACAAAACAAAACAAAACAAAACAAAACAAAACAAATAATAATAATAATAATAATAATAATAATAATAATAATAATAATAATAATAATAATAATAATAATAATAATAATAATAATAATAATAATAATAATGTACAGTATAATTAAATAGATAAATGAATAATACATACATACATACACACATACATACACACATACATACATACACACATACATACATACATACATACACACACACACACACACACACACACATATTGTATGTAAAATTGATTACTGATTGAAACTAATTAAGAGTTACATAATTAGTGGATAGTGGTACGGCTGTAGAGGCTTGTAGTTAGCTCTACCAGGTGTGAATTATAGGGTACGGCTTCGATAAGGGCCAACAAAAGGTAAGTAGCCTGCGAAGAAGCATTGGGTCCACAAGTTTCTCCTCCTCCATCATCTTTGGATGAGGAGGAATAGCCCATATGGTAACAACTTCAGAATAAAAATAGCGGCACTAGAAGCTGAAAAGGCAGCTCATGTTGCCACACCACCCAGTGTGCCCCAACCTCGCCTTTCAGCCAGGGATGCCAAGGGTTGCAGGAAGAACAAACTTAAGGCCATAGCAGAAGATTTATTATCTCGTTTTTCAGCCCTAGAGGAGGATCATGTGGCATCAAGACCATCCCAAAAGGGGGTGGATGCTTCAGCTGTTACTCTTCTGCACAGGAGTGAGGATGAGAAGCAGGGCTTTGGTCCAGCAGAAAGTGTTCAGCCAGCTAACTGGAGGCGGAACAGGCAGAATGATGGTGAAAGTGGAAGTCAATTGGATGGAGGACCCTGAACCATTTACATAGGATGTGATATATGAGGTTGATTCTTCCCCTTATTCACAGGCGTCATTCCCTGCATATTTAGGTTCAACCACAGGCATCAGTTTGACCATATCATCAGTCCCGGGCACAGATTATAGCACCATTCCCTTAAAGGGTTGGCCTTTTGGGGATCATGCCATGCCTTTAGGAGATCACTTTGGTTCGCATTCTATTAGAAAGGGTGCTGTTTCACTTGCAGCCACCATTGTCTACCATCCAGATGATATTTTAAGGCTTGGAAGGTGGTCATTCAATAGATTCTTGTGAATATGTCAGAACATTCCCTCATGTCTGGGCAGGCGCTTGGCTCCTTTTGTTGTTGCAGGTCGGGTAGTGATGGCAAGGTGGCTCCACGTCATGGTGATTAGCAGCATTTGGCTTGCAACTCCCAATTGTGTTTAATACACTTGTAACATAATAATCAGGCCTGTACAGTTAAATGGCTTGAACTTGACGTACTACGTGACCCCAGTCGGCTGAGGGCAAATGACCCTGTGATGGGCATTATATGGCTCGCGTGGAGAACAGAATGCCGAGTTCAGTGAGTTAACACTGCGCGGGGGAGTGTAAACAGAGAAGTAGGCAGAGCTGAATATAATGGCCATGAATGGGTAATTGGTCACCAAGAGATCCGTGGGGTTTGGCCCAAGCTCTTTAGGAATGCCCTGCACATTAACACTGCATGGAAGTGGTGACAACGAAGTGTATCGAGCAGTGCTTGGATTGGTGAATGGTCAGCAGATTCCACAAGGAGAGGCCTGAACTGTGCTGGCATGGCTGGTGGGTTAACACCATGTGGAGAAGTGTTAACAGTGAAGTACAGCGTGCACTGTGCAATGACCTGGATTGGTGAATCTTCACCGAGGATGGAGTACACCTCTCTGATAGAGGCTTGGAGATTTTTTTGGCAGACCTCGGGGGGGGGATGCTTTTGGAGCTCGAGAGGCTTGATGGCAGGCATGGGCCTTAAGCATTGCTTGCCCCTATGCCGTGGTGGGTAGTGCGGATAAAACAGGTTTTGGTGAGTCCCCTCACAACCACGGGTAAGGTAGAGCTCATCTGATCTGCCAGCTCTGTGGGTCGTGCGATGACAGTGCTTGGGGGAGAAGATCCGCTGGAGCCACTCCCGGACAAGAAGGAAGGGGCTTGAGGTCCGGGGGTGGTCAAATTTGGGCTGGCCAGGTTCTTGCTGTCTTCACGACAGCGAGAACTTTGTGCTCGGGACTCACCCATAGTTTGGTAGGGGTCCATTGAGACCCCTCTGCAGAACCTGATTCTGTACTACAGCAGGAACCCCCCCCTTTTCTCATTGAGGAGAATATGAATATTCAGTACTCTGGCCCATGTTTTATTCCATAAGTTGTCTCGTGTCTTATTCCGGGGTAAGGGGATAATGCCTTTAAGTAAGTGATCATCAGCAAGTGCGAACACCTCTATAAAAGCCAAAGTTTTAGCGGTGTGCTGGTCTGGAGCATTAAGGTGTGTGTTACTACAACACCAAGGTAGAAACACATCAGCAATTATCATAGAGAAGAAATTATTGCTGCCCATCAATCTGAGAAAGGTTATAAGGCCATTTCCAAAGAATTTAAAGTCCATCATTCTACAGTGAGGAGGACAATTCACAAGTGGAAAACATTCAAGACAGTTGGCAATCTTCCCAGAAGTGGAAATCCAAACAAATTCGCTCCAAGGTCAGACCATGCAGTGCTCAGAGAAATTGTAAAAAAAACCCCTCAGGAGTTACATCTCAGACGCTACAGGCCTTAGTTAGCACGTTAAAAGTTCATGACAGTTCAATTAGAAAAAGACTGAACAATATGGTTTGTTTGGAAGGGTTGCCAGGAGAAAGTTTCTTCTATCTAAAAAGAAAATAGCAGCACAGCTTAGGTTTGCAAAATTGCATCTGGACAAACTACTAGGCTTCTGGAACAATTTCCTTTGGAGAGACAAGACCAAAGTGGAGCTGTTTGGCCACAATGCATAGCATCCCATTTGGTGAAAACCAAACACAGAGTACCAGCACAAACATCTCATACCAACCGTCAGTCATGGTGGTAGAGAGGTGATGATTTGGGCTTGTTTTGCAGCCCCAGGACCTGGCACCTTGCAGTCATTGAGACAACCATGTACTCCGCTGTATACCAAAGTATTCCAGGGTCAAATGTGAAGCCATCTGTCCAACATCTGAAGCTTGGCCAAAATTGGGTCATGCAACAGGACAATGATCCTAAGCATACAGCAAATCTACAATATAATGGCTGAAAAAGAAAAGAATCAAGGTGTTGCAACGGCCCAGTCAAAGTCCCGACCTCAACCTGATTGAAATGCTGTGGTTGGACCATATGAGAGCTGTGTATAAACAAATGCCCACAAACCTCAATGAATTGAAACAACATTGTAAAGAAGAGTGAGCCACAATGTTGTGGAGGAAAATGATTCCACAACAGAAAATTATTGCTGCTGCTAAAGGTGGTTCTACGCACTATTGAATCATAAGTTGTACTCAGTTTTTCACACATGGCTTCTCCATTTTGGCTTTCTTTTTATAAAATAAATCATGGCACAGTGTCATATGTCATGTGTTGTTGTTCATCTGAGGTTGTATTTACCCAGTTTTCAGACCTGCCAAGAGCCAGATGATTTTTATAATGTCCCGATATGTAAAACCATGGAATTCAAAGAGGGTGTCCTTTCTTTTCCACATGACTATAACTATGACTCATACCTTCTTGCCTTCTTGAACTGGCCTATAGCCATTCCAGGAAGGTGCAAACATGCCTGCTTCCCTTCATTATGACACTTTCCCCTTAAGGTACATGCATCCCCAGTTCCAACATTTCAATGATTTCTTGTTGTTCACAAGCGCTACTTGGAGGCTGTACTGCAATGGATGCAGGAAAATGGGCTAAGGCTGAATCCAGACAAGACGCAGGTCCTGAGGGTGGGTGGCCCCACCATCGGCGGTCTGGGGAATTCTCTCTCATTTTGGGTGGGGTGACTCTTACCGCGAAGAGTGAGGTACGCAGCTTAGGGATCCATCTGGACTCGACGATCACCATGGAGACTCAGGTGGCATCAGTGGTCTGCTCCGCCTATTTTCATCTTTCGCAGATAGCCCAGCTGCATGCTTATCTTGATGTTGGGCCACTCACCATTTTGGTACATGCGCTTGTAAACTCGAGATTAGACTACTGTAATGCGCTCTATGTGGGGCTACCTTTGAGTTTGATGCAGAAGCTTCAAATGGTGCAGAATGCGGCGGCCAGACTCCTTAGTGGTGTGAGAAAATATCATCATATCTCTCCTACGCTGGCCACTTCGCATTGGCTGCCCATTCGGTTCTGCATCAATTGCAAACTTTTAATGCTTACATACAAAGCCCTAAACGGTTTAGGGCCTCGATACCTGGTGGAGCGCCTACTCCCACCAAAATCTACCCGTATCACCCGATCTAGCCAGGAGGTGAGGCTGAGGAGCCTAACGCCAAGGGAGGCCCGGAAGGAAAAAACAAGAAACCGGGCCTTCTCGGCAGTGGCTCTTCGTCTTTGGAATAATCTCTCTCTGGAGATCCGCAAGGCCCCTTCGCTGAGCATCTTTAAAAGCCAATTGAAAACCTGGCTGTTTAGGCAGGCCTTCCCTTCAACCACTACATGATTTACTCTTTTTACCTTTTGCATCTTGAATCAGCTTGATTTTGATGTCTTACATTATTGTTATATTTTAAATTGTTTATTTTATATGTTGTATGCCACCCGGAGTAGTCTATTGACTAGATGGGTGGGATATAAATTTAATAAATAAATAAATAAATAAACAAACCATTAAAACGCATGTCTTATCTCTTTATCTATAAGGTCAGGTGAAATATTTAATTTGGAATCTGAGAGACAACCAGGTGAAGTTTCTTTGAGCTCAATTGTCACTTTCTAGAATTGTTGTGCATATTGCCCTGACATTGCAAAAAATGACACACTGCCAGAAATTTGGGGGGGGGGGGGGGAGCATGGTTGATCTCCTGTTCACATTCAAAGGACATGTAGCTCTGATTAGGATCAAGATCACAATGCCCAGACAACAGAGATTTAAAACTCCTCCCTGGCAGCTGTTTGTAATTTCAGAATTCCTCTTGCCACATGTGGCATGGGTGGTGGTGATAGGGGACTCCATTATAGCCAATGAGGACCTCTTCTTTTTAATTGAGATGTGACGAAATCTCACCGACACTTCATTTATGGTCAAGGGAGGCTGTCTCTCCATGGCGAGATAGCCCTGTCAAGGATTCATGAGCAATTGAGTCCTCAACACCAATGCAAGAATGAAACATCAAGCAGTTTTCTGGATGGTGGCTTCTGAACTTTGTGTAAAAAGGTTTTAGCATCTCTTTTGTTTCTGAAATGCACATGCTTGAGTATGTGCACAGAGAAAAAACATACAGGGAACCAGCAGAAAAAGGGGTAAACTATCTGATGTGCCTGCTTTGTAGAAGTCTGTGCAATAACTGTGCACAATAAAAAAAGAAAAGAAAAAGGATTCATGAATTAAATTAACAAATTCTCTCCAGGCCCAATGAAAATATTTACAGCTCATAGTTTATAAGCTTCATTTTAGCCCCTACAAAAGGAAGAGCAAAATTTGAAACATAAAGCAGCTGGAGCAGAGGTTTAAATGATGCTCACCGGCATGTGATGTTTCTAATCCATGTCAGAGCTTTGAGCCCTTCCTTAAATGTAAAAAAAGGAAACTCTCCTAAACTGTCTGTGGTACACTTAATATAGGATGCAGTTTAGCTCATAGTTGTTTCAGTTCTCAGAAATGCCGCCTCCTATACGAGTGAAGCTCAGCAAGCAAGCTGACAGATGTTTGCTACCATGTCTGGGTTTTTGAAATATGTTTCCTAAATAAAATGTCTTAGGTACGACAGTAAAATGATTTCATAATGTTCATTCCACTTAAAAAGGCACCTTCAGATTAAGGAAGAATCTAAATTTAGCACTGCTGGTTTGTGATATTTTGGGAATGAAGGAAAGGGGAGAAAATATCAGATGTCCAAAAACATCTGGAAAACACCTGTTTGAAGAGAGTAGCTTTAAATTTGTGTATGTGTGACTGTGAAATCTCCAGCTTTCACGTGCCTTTTTAACATCATACTTCCCTTTATGAACTGCTGGTTATTGTACATATACAATTCACCAATACAATTCTAGACACACTTACCCAGGTCTGGGAGTACATCCTGTTGAAGTCTATAGGGCTTCCTTCTGAGTAGACATTGCTAGGATTAACTTGTTGGTAAGAGCAATGAAAAATAAACACAAAACACAAAGCTAGTCTCTTGAACGTATCTCTCAATATGGTCATTTGTTCAAAGGATCTAAAAGCCCATCCCTTCAGCTATATTAAAGTGTGCAGCATGTGTTAAATTGCAATGAGCAGTGATGGTCACAGTTGGAATTAAATTCAAGGGGAAAAATAAATGATTTAAATTCTGACTGTTAGGGGCCATCAGAAATTGCCTTCATATAAGTGGATGATGGCTTTGCACTCATAAAGCATGTGCTTGCGTGCCACACACCAAAATAATACCAAAACTGGCAATAATGTGGGATGGAGGGAACGGGAAAGCTTATTTTAAATAAGAGTTTCCCCTAGGCATCTGGGGATTTGTGGGAAGACTGCCATTCAAAAACTGTTGCTATGGAGACAGACCTTTTAATGGCCAAGGGTGTAAAGCACAGTTGGAGACATGATTAAATTGACGGTTTCATCAGACTTCACCAAGCTGGTGCTCCCCATATGTTTTGAAGTACATAATGCTGACCATTGATCATGGTCTGTGAGGCTGATAGACATTGAGGTTGAAAGCATCTGGAAGGCACCCATTTGGAGAATGCCGCTGTTGATTAATGTATGTGTGACTATAAAACTTCCAGGTTCCAACATGCTGTCTTTATAGCTATATGTAGATGCTTAGCTTGGTCATATGAAGGCTAAAATTGAGAAGAGTATATAGGTACTGTACACACAAAAATTCCACGCTCAGTGCCCCTGCCTCTGTTGCATGTGTTCCCAGCCCTACTTTGCTGAAATAGAACTTCTACAGATACTCACCTGTAAGTGAGGAGCAGAATCTGGAGTCATAGAATCATAGATTCATGAAGTTGGAAGGGGCCTATAAGGCCATCGAATCCAACTCCCTGCTCAATGCAGGAATACAGATCAAACCCAGGGGGTTGTCTAAATTTCTCTTGAATGCCTCCAGGGATGGAGCACTCATCATCTCTCAAGGTAGTTGGTTCCATTGCCATACTGTTCTAACACTTAGGAAGCTTTTTCCTGAAATTCAATCAAAAGCTGGCTTCCTATAACTTGAGCCCATTCTTGCATGTCCTGCACTCTGGGATCATAGAGAACAGATCCTGCCCCTCCTCCATATAACTCTCTTTTCAGTATTTAAACAGTGCTATCATATTTCCAGTTTTGTCAAGAGAACAAGCTGGTCATCACAAACATTCTTTTCCAACAACACAGGAGGTGACTCTACACATGGACATCACCAGATGGGCAATACCGAAATCAGATTGATTATGTACTCTGCAGCCAAAGATGGAGAAGCTCTATACAGTCAGCAAAAACAAGACCTGGAGCTGACTATGATCATCAGCTTCTCATATCAAAATTCAAGCTTAAACTGAAGAGAGTAGGAAAAACCACTGGGCTACTCAGGTATAATCTAAACCAAATCCCTTATGAATACACAGTGGAAGTGAGGAAGAGATTTAAAGAACTGTAACATTTCCTGTAACATTGTACAGGAAGAAGCAACAAAAACCATCCCAAAGAAAAGGAAATGCGAGAAAGTAAAGTGGCTGTTCAACGAGGCCTTACAAATAGCAGAGAAGAGAAGGGAAACAAAATGCAAGGGAGATAGGGAAAGTTACAGAAAATTGAATGCAGACTTCCAAAGAATAGCAAGGAGAGACAAAAGGATCTTCTTAAATGAACAGTGCAAAGAAATAGAGGAAAATAATAGAAAGGGAAAAACCAGAGACCTGTTCAAGAAAATTGGAGATATTAAAGGAATATTTTGTGCAAAGATGGACATGATAATGGACAAAAATGGTAGGGACCTAACAGAAGCAAAAGATATCAAGAAGAGGTGGCAAGAATACACAGAGGAATTATACCAGAAGGATCTGCGTGTCCCAGACAACTTAGATAATGTGGTTGCTGACTTTGAGCCAGACATCCTGGAGAGCGAAGTCAGGTGGCCTTAAAAAGCATGGCTAACAACAAGGCCAGTGGAGGTGATGGCATTCCAGTTGAACTATTTAAAATCTTAAAAGATGACGCTGTTAAGGTGCTGCACTCAATATGCCAGCAAGTTTGGAGAACTCAACAGTGGCCAGAGGATTGGAAAACATCAGTCTACATCCCAATCCCAAAAAAGGGCATTGCCAACGAATGCTCCAACTACCTTACAATTGCACTCATTTCACATGCTAGCAAGGTTATGCTTAAAATCCTACAAGGTATGCTTCAGCAGTATGTGGACTGAGAACTCCCAAAAGTACAAGCTGGATTTGGAAGGGACAGGGAAACTAGAGACCAAATTGCTAATATGTGCTGGATTATGGAGAAAGCCAGAGAGTTCCAGAAAAACATCTACTCCTGCTTCATTGACTATGCAAAAGCCTTCGATTGTGTGGACCACAGCAAACTATGGCAAGTCCTTAAAGAAATGGGAATGCCTGATCATCTGATCTATGTCCTGAGAAATCTATATGTGGGACAGGATGCAACAGTTAGAACTGGATATGGAACAACTGATTGGTTCAAAAGTAGGAAAGGAGTATGACAAGGCCGTATATTGTCTCCCTGCTTGTTTAAGTTATGTGCAGAATACATCGTGTGAAAGGCTGGACTGGATGAATCCCAAAACGGAGTTAAGATTGCCAAAAAAAAAAATCAACAATCTCAGATATGCAGATGATATCACTCTGATGGCAGAAAGTGAGGAAGAATTAAAGTACCTCTTAATGAGGGTGAAAGAGGAGAGCGCAAAAAATGGTCTGTAAAAAAAAAAACCAAGATCATGGCCACTGGTCCCATCACCTCTGGGCAAATAGAAGGGGAAGATATGGAGACAGTGACAGATTTGCAGATGTTGACAGCAGCCACAAAATTAAAAGATGCCTGCTTCTTCGGAGGGAAGAGATGACAAACCTTGACAGCATCTTAAAAGCAGAGACATCACCTTGCTGACAAAGGTCCACATAGTCAAAGCTATGGTTTTTCCAGTTGTGATATATGGAAGTGAGAGCTGGTCGACCAGAAGGTCGACCACCGAAGAATTGATGCTTTTGAATTGTAGTGCTGGAGGAGACTCTTGAGAGTCCCCTGGACTGTAAGGAGTTCAAACCTACCCATTTTGAAGGAAATCAACCCCGAGTGCTCACTGGAAGGACAGATTCTGAAGCTGAGGCTCCAATACTTTGGCCATCTCATGAGAAGAGAAGACTCCTTGGAAAAGACCTTGATGTTAGGAAAGTGTAAAGGCAGGAAGAGAAGGGGACGACAGAGGATGAGATGGTTGGACAGTGTCATCGAAGCTACCAACATGATTTTGACCCAACTCCGGGAGGCAGTGGAAGACAGGAGGTCCTATCGTGCTGTGGTCCATGGGGTCACAAAGAGTTGGACACAACGACTAAACAACAACAATCATATTTCCCCTCAGTCTTCTTTTCTCAAGGCTAAACATGTCCAGATCTTTAAGTCAAGATCCTGATGAAGCTGAGTTCCCATCTATCCAGAGATTTCCACTACTCCTCAAGCCAATATGAGCAGGAGCAATACCAGAAATCCGGGGGATGCCAGGGGCTGAAGAGAGAGGGACGTTGTGTGCATGCTCATTTCCCTTCCCCACTGTTAGCTCTCAAGTACACGAGCCACTTTTCCCAATCCTGACCTCTGGGGCCAAAATCCTACTAGGGAAAAACACACTGCTGTAGACAATGGCACCAAAGTTTTTCCTTCCTCACTTAATATTTGTCTTGTGGCTGAGCACGCAAGGAGATCTGCAACTGCTTCCCTGACCTGAGAAAGCAGAGAAGCATGATGGATGAATGGCATTGCAATTAGGTTGGCTTTCAGAGTTGTCTACTCACAATGCATGAATTCAACAAGATTCTGGCCCACATGAAGAGGCCAAATGTTTATGCTTCAAAGAGTCTGAGTGATGAGCACAATTTGTTAGAGCAACTGTGCATCAAAGAATGAGGTGAAGCAGAGATGGTAAGGTACGAGAGGATCCGGAAAAGGAGGGATGGAGCTGCAGAAGGACCTTTTAACTAAGACATACTGGCCCATACTGGAACTCTGCACTGGACTTCTCTCATAAGAAAGAAAACCTTGAAAGGCACTGGTTACATTTGGTTCTTTAAATGATACTGCTTAATTTCATAATTCAGTTGATGAAGCAAATGTTCAAACATCCCATTAATGTAGGCTGTGACATGTCCCACTGCATCCTTTAAGTCGGAAAATCGTACAGTGTTTAATAATCCTTCATCCTTCTCTAGAAAATGTATAACAATATTATGTTTGCTCAAACAGATTTCACTTAATCTTTCCAGAATACTTTATGAAATGCAGAGGGGCTGTCTTTACTCTTGTGCATTTCCAGCCAGGGACAGATAGTGCTGAGGGGGAAAAATAATTATGTTCCACTGATGTCAAATGGGAAAAAGTCAGCAGATGAAGTCAGATTCGTAAAGGAAGCATCTCTCTTTTTTCTGTCTCTCCTTAAACATCTAAATTCATAATGCAAATTCTAGCTAAAGTGCCATATGATGCATCTATTCTATAGAGGGACACTTATCTACTCCAGTGCATCCTTGAGTGTGTCAACTACCCTTAAGCATCATGGAGTACCATTTATGTACATAGAGAGCTCCCGCAGAACCGAATCAGCACAAATCAGTTTTTCAGTTTTGTCCTTCTAATTCGTTCCTATCTGAAATTTGGTTTGTCACAAGCAGGAGCATTTTTTAAAATAAATTCAAAGGGAAAGTCAGTGTCCTTTTAATGCACATTTTCTGAATAAAGTACATGAATTTTTTATGCAATTTGGCCAAATATATACAGCTTTGCAAGCATGTTTTCCAACAATCTGCATTTTCAGCACTGCTTTTACGAAGGTAGATATTTCTGGCTGCACTTTCCCCTGATACATGCATTTGTGTACAGTATGACTTATGTGACTGGAAGACTCTGTTAAAAATTTTTGGAGACGTATGGATTTTGAAGTGTAACTGGATTCCATCTTGTTCATCCACTTGACTGTGAGGTTTACATTAACATTTGGACAGAATGACTTTGTTCCTCATCCATACACCAGAAGGTTCCCCGTTGGTTCTGATCCAGTAAACACCCTGACGGACGGGCGGGAGGAGTGCATGCCTGGCTGTCCTTTTATGATGACATTTGTGAAGAATCCTCTGCACACAAAGGCACTCTGGAGGTTCCCCATAGAGTGTAACCATGGGAAGACTTTAGCGGCCGCCTTAAACTGTGTGATGATTGAAATAGAACTCAAGACAAAAACTTTTTAACAGCAGAATTCAAGGCAAATCTTTCAACTTCTTTTCCCTTCCTAGACTTGGAGGGTTTTCGTCTACATAAATTCTCAGTGCATATTGGGAATTGGGCAAAATGCTCTTGCACAACTTTATGCTGTGCAAGCCAGATGATGTCATCATCCAGTGTCAGTCATATTTAACTTAATCTAGTCGAAAGCTTCCTATCTCCCCCCTTCACATGGCAAGCCTTCTTAGGCAAGCCTTCCAAGGCCCCCTTTTCGTTCTGGGGAAAGTCTTTGGGAGCTTCAGGAAAGGGAAGAGAGGAGCCTTTAATACCCCCAAACAGCTGCTGGATCATTACCACTGGGATTGGGACCATCATGAGCAACCCAGTGACGATTATTGGGTGTTAAAGTCTCCTCCTGACCCTCTGGTTCAGAGGCAGAAGGGAGCTCTAGGGAGTTTCAGAACCTGAAACAGGAGGGGAGGAGTGAGAGAATAAGCTTTCAATTGATTACAGTTAATTATTTCCAGTTCCATCATCTGTCTTGACGTAAATTTACACCACTAGGAATTGTGGTGTAAAGTAATGAAGAAGGAAGTAAACTTCCTGGTGTAAATAATGAAGCAGGAAGTAAACTTCCCCACATGTTCTTTGGCCTCTTTCAGACCTTCTGAACCTGTTGCCTGGAGAGCGCATGAGGTGAATGGGATCCTGTGTCCCTACATGAGTTCAGTGAAAAATCAGACTATACCATATATGTGAACAGGAACCCTTAACTACATTTTTGTGATTCCTAGCCATGTGATACATGCTGAGTACATGCTGAGGTCCATGGGCAGACCCCCATTTTGCATTTTGGTGGTGCATGTGTCATTTGGAGTTAGGGCCTGCTACTTGGATCTCATTTCCTGCCTTGGCACATTCAATCTTCACGTTCTGAAGGTCTCAAAGAGGCTCTTATATTGATTGCATAATCAATGTCTCTCACAGCTTTTAGAAAAGAGAGTGGCATAAAAGTACTCTTCTCCCTGTTGAAGGATACTTCATCTTCCACTTATTCTTCATGGAATCATTGATCTGGATAGGAGGAATCCAGCCCACATGCCCCCAGAGCTGGGTCAACCACTCATCCATTACATTCCAGATCATACAAACAATAGGTTAGATGATCTTCACTTGTCAATAAAGACAGAAATAGGGTACTGTATTCTTTTTATGCTTTAAAATATCTTTTTTCATAAATGTAAGGAGAGTGGAGGAAAAAGCATGAGGAATATGGAGACTTCAGGTGTCAGTACTAATACATCTTACAATGTTCATGGATGATGCATACATATAAAAATATGTGATCACTAAAAGAAAGTTTAAGAGGAATCCAATATGGGGCTGAGGAGGAGAACAGCAACAAATCTACCACCACATTTAATCCACCACATTACAATCCTAGCCAATGTGCTCTGGATGATGTCCTATTTACATGATTCCTGGATGGCTAGCAAACCAACCCAGATTGGGTTGCATCTCACACACGGAAAGAATGGCTTTTTGAGTCTTTTGAAATCCAAAGTTTCATTCCAACAGTCTGTTTCTGTTCGGTGACATTCTGCAAGCTACTGCTGGTAGAACAGCCACTGGGCATCGTATCTTACCAGCTGACTAGATGCAGCAGAAACATATGTCCAGGAAAAGAAAACCACATGTTTGTGGCTCTCTTGTCTATAAAAGGAAGGAACCATGAGTTATTGGGGTCCACGTTGATGCCAAAGCGGCAGCCGAGTCCTCCGGCTGCTTCCCTCCACAGGCACAAAATGGTAGACACATGACTGCACACCACAGGGACATCTGGGAGCTCAGCTGCACTGATGGGTTGAGCTGCCACATTCTGATTTGCCAGTGTGACTGGAGTGGGTGGTGCTCCAGGCCAGTGGACCTGGGAGTTGGAGTTTGATTTGCTGGCCAGGGATATAAAGGAGAGTTGAGGCAAGGGAAGCCTCAGTTTGGACCTGCAGTGTCTCCCCTCCTTACCTACCTCTTCTTCAGTATTTTCCTTATGGTTATAGGGTTGTCCTAAGTTGGCTCAGTTACTATTTTCACTGCTTGTCACAACTGTATTGTGGTTTGGGGGCATTGGGATGGATCCAGACAGTGTAGGATGACAGATGGAAGACCTGCATGTCCTGGTTAGTAATGCTTCTCTTAATGGAAACCAGGGGTGGGGTCAAGGGCTGCCCCAGCTTGAGTGGGGTAGGGATCCTCTTGCTCCTGGGTGTCAGGGAGCCACAAAGTGGCCAACCCCCTTGTAGTCTCCAGAAGGCTGCTACTTCAACTGGTCTCACAAAAAGGATCTGTTGAGACAATGACGTTGTGGCCTTTTTCTCCCACTCTAAATATGTTGTGTGGTGATTTTGGAGGGGGGACTGGGTTGCTCAGCCATTGGCTGCCAACTGAGGGAACCTGAGAAGAACCAACCCATAAACCTATACCTACACTCCCCGGCCACCAAAAGTAAGTCTCTCTCTCTCTCTCTCTCTCTCTCTCTCTCTGTGTGGTGTTTTTATGTATGTGTGTATAGCATAATAGTTTATTTAATGTAAATAATATTTCTTTTCCCAACTGATATTTGTCAGCATGGCTAACAGCTGTTCTACCAATTTGAGGAAAAGTTCCTATAACCTCCATCCTCATCAATAGACATTCCACAAAAGTCGTGTCTGTTACAGTGGAATTCTTTTCATGGGACGCACTTTGAGGACTGCACTCTTTCATGGTACTGCTATTCTTTTCTGTCTTTATAATAACATACTAAAATATTTGCAACAAGATGAAGCAGAGTGAGATCTCTTCAAAGATAAACACATTTATTCCATTGCTTCTATTGGAACTTGGAAAATTTCTTTCATGAAGAATGAAAAGAATGGCATACGAACACCCCCCTAACTGAGGAGTGATGGGGAGAGCTGATGCTCTGTGGGTACCTTTTGGCTACCGAAGAGCAAAATGGCACCCCACCTGCACAGAGAAGCCACCTAGATTGGCAGTTGAATCACTACTGGTGAGACAAGACTGCACTCTTCACCGCAATTGTGGGCAAAAAGCCCCACACGGGCCTGTCTTGAAACATTTCCCCCACTGTTCTGCACTCTGAAGTATCAGCTGCTTAGTATAGCAGCAAATGCTGGATTGGCATATGGGAGAATTGGGTTCAAATCTCCTATGAGCCATGGAAGTGGGCCCGTGACTTTTGGCAGTTTTGAGGATAAAGTGGAGAAGGACAGCCATGCACTTGACCTTACACTACCCTGGAGGAAATGTGGGATATACTGTAAATCAGTGGTCTTCAACCTTGGGCCTCCAGATGTTCTTGGACTTCAGCTCCCAGAAATCCTGGCCAGCAGAAGTGGTGGTGAAGGCATCTGGGAGTTGCAGTCCAAGAACATCTGGAGGCCCAAGGCTGGGGACCACTGCTGTAAATGCAACACATAATAAATAAGTATATTCCCCCAAATTTGTTTAAGATCTCTTTGGAGCTATCTTACTTTGAGGTCATCATCATGTCTTGTGGCAGTATATTTTGTGATTTATTTTCATTTGTTCAGCACATTTCTATCCCTCTCTATATCACAAGGTCTTGAGATGGGGTAGAACAAAAGGTTAAAAACACATATAACTATCAGAAACATTAAAAAGCAAGTTTAACAACGTGGAACATTTTACAGTCTGATGACTTACAAAAGACTCGAGGTAGCCCATTCAAACCAAGATCCTTAAATCCCCAAAACTAACCTGGCACTAGAATGAAATTGACATTGGCACCAGCTGCATCTCCAAAAGGAAAGCAGTCTACAGTCAGGATGCCACTTCAGATAAGGCCCTGTTGTGCATCTTCACAAGATGACATAGCTCTCAGGGGTTGTGAGAAAGAGGAAGGCCCTTCCGGCATATCTGAGTGGTTGGGCCCATTGGTACATGGCATCCTTTTCCCTGTCCCGGGTCTGTTACAGATTAACTCTATTGGGTCAGCTGACTTCTGTTGCTACTAAAGAGGAAGAAAAACGAGGAGTGACGGAGTCTCAAATGTCAGAAATGCAAGTCTCCGAAATCAAGCATGGATTCAATTTATGACTTACACTCTTTCTAAAAGGAGCTCAACGGGTTTTACGGAAAATTTCTAAAACCTATCAGAGTGCTAAAGCAGCCATATCTTTAATTCTAGACTTCCAGCACAATTGGCTTTATGCTGTAATATGCCATAGCGGTGGATCATATTTCCCACTGGGAAATATTTATTTTCCTCCTTGAAATATGAAGTAATAAGTATGGAACTAGAAGGGCTGTATAGATTATACACAGAGAGACATAGAGTACAGTTATTTTTGTGTGCTTCCAATAACATTCTCTATCACTTTTGCTCCTGATTCAGCGCTTCTGTTGAAATTACACTAAGCGCAGCTGGGTAAGATGGGTGTTAAAAACACACACACACACACACACCATCATAGATGCCTATCATTTGGGAAAAACAATAAGGTGTCTTTTGGGGAGGGCCAGGGACCATGGTTTTTAATGCATGCAAAAATATGTATTTCTGAGAGCTGGAGGATGAGAGAATAAAGTTAAATTGCATTTTGACAAAGAATTCAGGCTATTGACTAGGCAATACTCTTAAAACAAACCAAGAGCATTAAATCACTATTACACTGATTACAGCAACCTTTGAAGGGCATAAAGTTGTATTTTAATGCCAATTCTGGGATAGTACTTGGGTGTTTGAGGCATTTCTTCTGTTCTGTTTTTATTTAGCAACCAAAGCAAGACTAAATGGGTGGCATGCATATCTTTTCAAAAAAGGATCAGAAGACTCATTCATACAAACTGCTTCCTTATTTATTCTAACTGTTCCTCGCCCATACAGGAAGATGCTGAAAATCCTCTCTCTCTCTCTCTCTCTCTCTCTGTGTGTGTGTGTGTGTGTGTGTGTGTGTGTCTGTCTGTCTGTCTGTCTCTCTCTCTCTCTCTCTCTCTCTCTCTTTACATGATTATGTTGGAAAAATCAGTTATAACCAAGTGGTAGGATGTATCCAGAGGTTCCTTGGTGTGGTCCTGCCATCCTATGGGGAGGAATCATCCACTCATTGGCCTAGAGCAGGCTGATACGGCTACCTTCTAGTGATACAGTTGAGATCGGGTCATGACTTACACCTTGCCCAGTCTGCCTCAGTAATGATATTGAGGGTGAAGGTAATGTTAATTCTAAACTATTCTAAATGCTACCCTGGATCAATGATGGAGAGGTGAGCAGCAAACTTATTCTTAATCAACCCTTTCCTACCATATCATATAAGGTGCACACATGTAGATGTGTCATTTTGGTCTCCTTAATTTGGTTTCTTGCACTGTGATGCCTAAGGAAGCCCAAAAAAGCCGATACTAGGAACTGAGCTTTCTGGATCATGACCCCTTCCCTTTGTAACAAGCTTCCTACAGAGGTTCGTCAGGCACCATCCCTCTGTTTTTTACAAAGCTAATCAAGGTTGAATTATATAAAGCTGCCTTCTACCAATTGCAAATATTGTCCTGAGATGTTCAAATGGATTCTAATTTGTGTGCTTTTTGTTTAAAGCTAGTGTTTAGCTAAAAACGGGTTTTATTGTATTGTAACTTGTAGTGGTGGCGCTGTGGGCTAAACCGCAGAAGTCTGTGCTGCAGGGTCAGAAGACCAAGCAGTCGTAAGATCGAATCCACGCAACGGAGTGAGCGCCCGTCACTTGTCCCAGCTCCCGCCAACCTAGCGGTTCGAAAGCATGCAAATGCAAGTAGATTAATAGGGACCACCTCGGTAGGAAGGTAACAGCGTTCCGTGTCTAAGTCGCACTGGCCATGTGACCACGGAAAATTGTCTTTGAACAAACGCTGGCTCTATGGCTTGGAAATGGGGATGAGCACCGCCCCCTAGAGTCGAACACGACTGGACAAAAAATTGTCAAGGGGAACCTTGGTAATCCTCTCTTTAAATTAATTGTTTTAAATTGAAATTTGTAATTTTATGATTTTATATATTTTTATACTGTTTTGTTTTATTTTGTAAGCCGCCCCGAGTAGACATGGTCTAGAGGGGCGAGGTAAAAATCAAATAAATAAATAAAATAAATAAATAAACCTTTACCTTTACCTTTTAACTTGTATTTTATTGCATTTTTGTATGTATGTCTATTGTGTTGTTATGCAGTGTTTTTATATTGTTGACAGAGAATGGCAACAATAATGGGACAGCATGGCAATGGATATAAGTAAGTAAGTAAGTAAGTAAGTAAGTAAGTAAGTAAGTAAGTAAGTAAGTAAGTAAGTAAGTAAGTAAGTAAGTAATACATAAATAAATAAATAAATTCGCAAAGGCTTTCACAGCCAGGATCTAACGGTTGTTGTGAGTTTTTCAGGTTCTGTGGCCGTGTTCTGAAGGTTGTTCTTCCTAACCTTTCACCAGTCTCTGTGCCCATCATTGTCAGAGGACAGCACTCTGTGACCAGAGCAACCTTGAGAACACGGCCAAAGAGCCCAAAAAACCAACCAACCAACCAACCAACCAACCAACCAACCAACCAACCAACCAACCAACCAACCAACCAACCAACCAACCAAATAAATAAATAAATAAATAAATAAATAAATAAATAAATAAATAAATAAATAAATAAATAAATAAAGTGCTTTCTTATGTATTTATTGAATTTCTCTATTGCTGAATTAGTTTAAAGCACTACTCTGGGTGGTTAACAAGTAATATAAGATAACAATAATAAAGAAACTATAACAAGATAAATCAAACCAATAAACATAAAAATAAATCAGTCAACATTTCTTATATATTACAAATTCTTCTTCCTTCTAAAAAGTGGAGAATAATGTAACTGCTCAAGGCTGACTCTCTACTGAAGAGCCTAATGGCACAATCGTTAATCTGCAGTACCGCAATGAAGACTCTGCTCATGATTTGAGTTTGATCCTGGGCTCAGATAACTAGCTCAAGGTTGACTCAGGCTTCCATCATTCTGAGGTTGGTAAATTGTGTACCCAGCTTGCTGGAGAAGGGCAATGTGTAGCCTGCATAATAAACTTGTAAACCACCCAGAGTGCTTTAAGCACTATGGCATGGTATTTAAGCAGCACACTTTGCATTTTAGTGATGAGGAGAGGGGCTGAACTGGCCCAAGCACTTACACTTATGTCTGTATTGCAGATGCAAGTATCATGAGGTTCTTGATGGATCCAGGAAAGTGTAGAGTGAATTGTAGAGCAAAGCATTTGAAACAAAACACAGTTTGATGGACACAACCAACTCTTAGGAGAGGGTAGGGTTTTTTTTAAAGTAATTTATCCCATTGGCCAACCAGCATTCACTAATGTGTTCCCATAAGAGAAAAGAGTTACTATGAAAGAAAGAGTCAAGGGTGACCCTCCACTCCATCCTATATCATCCTGTGTGCCCCAACAACTTGTTCCAGAGGGCTTGGAAGTGCTGTGAAGATTGGGGTGGGGGGTACCCTGAAGGATTGTGGAGGAAGAGGGAGGGACTTTTAAAAAGAGTGCTTTTTTAAAAAAATAGTGAATCTCTTAGTTTTCAAAAGTAAGTCAGACAGGTACCATTTTCATTCCCTGAGGAAAACTACTGGACATGTCACCCCCTTGGCCTGTGGTATTTTTCCCTTGGCTTTAGAGCCTGCAAAGCAGGGCTTAAAGAAAACAAAACAAAACAAAAAACCCAAGTCTTTGCATTTTGCTCAGAACGTTTTAGCAGTTTGATAAATAAAACAGCACTAACCTTGTAAAGTCAGTCCGTATTTGTTCAAAACAGAGGAATAAAGATTTCCCAGTCTGCTGTTCTTCCTCATGAAACACAGAAGTTCCATTAATTTGAGTTGTGCTGAATTTTGAACAACATCTACTATTTTGTTGTAGCATTTCAAAATCACATAGGGTGAATTCTTTCTAATTTTTTTGGGGGGGGGGTCCCTAAAAATGAAATAATTCATGCAATAGGCTGGAAGATGAAATTTTCAGGAGAACATGAGCTCTAGTCCATCGGATAAAGAGTAATGCTTTTCCCAGACAAGTGACCTGTAATTGACTTAGCAGGTCATCTCTATTGAGTTTAGCAAAGAAAAGCTTACAGCAGTACCTTTTATTTCCTAGAAGAACAGATATCCTGTTTTCCAGGACAACTCTGCACTGCCGTAGTGCAGTGAAGCAATTAAAGATGGGGAAATCGCCCTTGTTCATTCCATCAGAATCCTGGGACTGACGAAACAGACTTGCAAATGAATCCCATGTGTACTCTGTGGTGACCAATCCCAGAATAAAAAGCAAACTACAGTATGCAGGATAAGGCAAGCTCATTTTTGGACGCACATAGAGATTTCACCTTTTAAGGCAGATCCATTTCCATAGATGCTAACTATACAGTAGTTTATTTTAGTTTAATTTATGGTCCATGACCAGCAAAAGACATTAAGCATAACACAGGTGAAATGTATAAGGCTGTCACAATGCTAATACAGAGGAGGGAAAGGAGATAAAGGAAAGTTATAGCTCAAAATCACTACCCATTAAAGTTTTACATATCTTGATGACAGATGCAAGACATGTTGCGCAAGTAAGTGTAATCTGAGGATTAAAGCCAAAAAGTAGTTTGTGTGAGATCTCTGTTTTAGGACAACCAAAAGCCAGTTAAACAGAGGGAGAATGTACAGCGTATTTTGAACCTATGTTGATCTAAGATGAAAGAAAGTTAGAAGTAATTTCTAAAGTACCCAAACTATCAAGTACACTTGTCCCTTCAACAACACTTGAGTTAGGGGCACCAGACTGCTGTGTAATGCTTATTGCCCCACCTTCACACATACACACACACACACACACACACACACACACACACACACACACACACACACACACACACACACACACACACACACACACACACACACAGAGAGAGAGAGAGAGAGAGAGAGAGAGAGCGAGAGAGAGAGAGAGAGAGAGAGAGAGAGAGCAGTTCTATCAGGGTTCCGTAGTGCTGACAATCCTATATAAAAATACATAAAAGCCTTAAATGTCTTTATGGCCCCTTAGAGGCTAAATTAAAGATGTTGTGTTTAGGGGCAAACAGACCACTTCCTCAGCTTTGGAGTTTCTTGGTGACCAGGGGCACCGTATTTATTGAATATTTATTTACTGAATATTGACTGATTGGAATATGTATATATGCATTTATGGCGGGGGGGGAAATGTGTGCATAACCAAAACTGTGCTGCTCAAACCTGTGCAATTCAAGGGAGATATTGAGGCATATTTAGGAGTAGATATATATGTGTGTGCAGCTGGCTGGATTGCTCAGTGAGTTAGGTATCTTGCTGCAGAGCCAGAGGTTGCAAGTTCAATTCCCCACTGTGCCTCCAAGGATAAAAGCCAGCTTGGGTGGCCTTGGGCCAGCTGTACAGTCCCAGGGGCACTCCCAGAAGAAGGGAAGAATAAACCACTTCTGAATCCTCTCTATCTAGAAAAACTGGAAAGGGTCACCCTAAGTGAGAAATGACTTTACTTGATGGCACATGATGATGATGATGATGATGATGATGATGATGATGATGATGATGATGATGATGATGATGATGATGATGATGATGATGATGATGATGTGTGCGCATGGGTACATACATGCATTGTGATATTATTTATTATGTAATGATTAGTAATTAATTAGAATAATTACCCTCAGCATACTGCTTTTACTTAATCCTATTATTGTAGATAAGTGGCACCCAGTGTGGACCAGAAAGGTTACTGGGCCTACGGATCTGAAACCATAGAAGCATTTTAGAGTGTTGCGAGGTCAAAAATTGCTGCAGCGGTTGGAAAAGATTATAGGGGACAAAGCTTTTTAAGAGGCACTTTATAGCTATGCAGTTCTGAGAGCTGCAAGTGATACGGTTCGTGAGAGCTCTGATCTGCTCCCCACTTCTTACACATTCTTCCTAAACCCTGTAATTTCTGAAAATAAAAGGACTAGTGGAATTGTATGCCACAACACTATGGTGCTCTTAGATCAAAAGCAAAGTAACCCTGGAGAAGCTTTTAGTAACTCTGAAAGAAGAAAATAAATAACAAGGTTGCATGGAGACCAGCAAAATTTGAGATAACGTGTCCAGTTTACTTGAAGGAATAGGGTACTGCAGAATATTCCAGAGCTGAAAGTAGATTTGCTGGGAATCATGGCAAAAAGAATGCAGCTCTACAATCCGTCTTATGCACACAAACATGTGCACATCCTAAAGCCCCTTCTGTGTCCCCTTCAAATTCAGTAATATCAATTTCATACCAAAACCACTTAGAGTCGGGCCCCTCTCCATCTGCCAGGCTGATGCAGCCTTCTCTCTGACTTGTGCTGGCCACACCCACTCATTGTGTGGGTCCAGCATAAGACTAGCTGGTCACTTATGGGTCAAATAGGAATTTCTGGCCTCTGATTGACATATTGAGCAAAAGATGACCAAGGTCTTTTTGCCTCTCCTGCACTGATGGCTACTGGGTATGAGGGGCAGCCAGGAGGGTGCAGTTGGGTTAAACAAATGTGAATGTCCCTTGAATGTGGAAATGAGATGGTATGGGAGCACCTTTTGTTTTGAGGGCCATATTTCCTCATTGAAAACATTCCAGTTATATACAGGCGTACAACGAAAAGTGGTGCAACTAAAGCCACATACACTCCACACACACCTTCTTCTACCATTGTCACACATCAACAAAGCCATACCCCCTTTCAAGAATCATTGCCAGCCCCCAAACTTTTCCGTTTTCCTTTGCATTTTCCTTTCTGACATGCACCATCCCTTATCCATGCATCCCTCCCTTCTCTCACAGAGGCACCCTATCTCTCTACCCCTCTACCTCTTGCCTGATCCAGATTTCAGAATTCCTTTAATATGGATGAAATTTGTGCACCCCTAGTGTTAAGTTTCCATGAATTCTCCCCAATGACTGTGTTACAATAAACATTTGTTTCCCAAATATAACATGACCAGCAATTGTTGCTTCCAATTTAGTTTAGGCAGCGACCACCAAACGTTCAGCCGCATTCCCAGATCAAGTGTGGAAAATAGTGTTGCGTCATGATGCATGCATTTTTGTGGCCTGCTTGATATTTGTTCTAGAGAGATGGTATAATATTTTCAGCCATCCAAGGGGCAATGTTCTTTCAGATTCTTCCCTCACAGCTTCTGTCAACAACGTGGGCCCTCAAAGAAGACTTTCATAAGCCACATCACCCAATGACCATATGCCTTTTCCTTTTTTTTTTTTTTACACAATATAAGTACTTCCTGGGCCTCATTAACAAACATAACTAGTCTGTAATAGTGCTTGAGCACCTGTTTCCAAATGAATTGCTGGTCTCTCTCGCTTTGAGGACAAAACACTTTCCTCCTGGTTTCGTCGTAATAATGAAGCTTGGCAGCCATGCTGAATTATCATACAAAAACCCCAACCGCTAAGGAGGTTCAATAAGAACATTCACTGTACAGTCTCTTCTATCTATCAGACCATCTCCAGTGGGGATCCTTTGGCAGAAACACACAGGAGCGTGAAAGTCTCAGAGCTGTGAATTATTAGTTCCTGTCATATAGTCTGAAATAAACTCTCCAGGGGATTTAGAGCAACTCTGATAAAAATGCTAATTCATTGTAATTTTCTGCATGGTGAAAGTCAGGGGAAGATGAATATGAAAGTTTTCAAAAACAAAGAAAAAAAGGTGGGAGAAGGACCCAAGTCTTAAGGCATATGCTAGGGCACCAGGAAGCATGTTTTTCTTCAGGCTGAGAAATGTGGGATGATTTCTCTCACTTGTGACTTGATCCCTGTAAATATTTTAAGCTATGGATCAACAAACATTTTTACACTAGGCTTTCAACGAACACTTTTCTTCCCAGGTTTAAAGGTAAGCATCTATTACTGCCTGATTTTGGGACTTTTTTTTTTGGAGGGGGAAAGCTATCATATTTTCAAAGCTTAACAATGCATGTGGATGCAGCAATGACAAGGTCTTTCGAGTGTCAGTTGTGTTTACAAATGAATCTCAATGTGCTTGGGATGTGGCCGTTGGTGAAAAATACTCCACCTCCTTTTGCTTCTTATGCTATTTGCTTACACTCTGAAACATACAGAGGGAGTGCTGAGCAATATTTTCAGACAGGGAAGACCTCTGACTCACAAAGCATTCTGTCCAAAAATGGGTGAGAATTTCATTTGGTTCATTTTTCTTAAAATAATTTGGTTCATTTTTCTTAAAATAAAATGTTGTTATGATTTTAAATTGTATTAGATCTGATCTGTTGTTACCCACCCAGAGTAGTTGGTACGACTAGATGGGTGGGCTATAAATGTAACTAACAAACAAACAAACAAACATGTATATGAAAACCCTAGATTTTGTGCTGTTTAGCTAGAGTCACCATTCTTTATCTGACAGCCTGCTCATTGTTAATACTGTAGTCACCTGGCCTACAGGTAAAGCACAAAAATCCCCACGGTAGGAATACTGGAACAATAGTTTTATAGCCAATAGCAATTTCCAACTAGAATGAATCCATTGAAATAACTCCTTCATAATTGCTTCATAAATTTGGTAGAAAAAGTCTGGGCTGGGCTAGAAGCCTGCAGGGAAACTTGTATACAGAAGGGCAATAAGGCAAGTGGTATCACCTGCTTCACCATAGTGACTATCGTACCACAAGGCACTCATTGGATGTGAAGCTGGTTGGTGACCAGTTGCACAGTGGGGGGGGGGGGGACACATACAAAAATGTTTTTAGTCTTTCAATAAAAAATATATAAATAATAGACTAAATCATAGAATTCTCCTAGCTTAGAAACAAGAGGCATGAGTGGAAATGGGAAAATACCCCACCCAATTCCTATTTAATCCCACCCAACCCCACGTATGCATAAATACAACTTATTATATGGGCAGAATATCACTCTTATGTAACACTGATTCATAATAAAATTAGGATGTCTAAAGCTCTGGATCCACCAATGCTTCTTGGAAAACAGAAACAAAGAAAAGTTTAAGGTGAGGGGGTTCCCCCCAGCACCCCTGGCAGGCTGTCGGCCATTGCCCCCAAACCCCCTGAGAGCCTGGATGGAGCGGCTGTTCTGGGCTCTTCAGAAGGCTGGGAGGAATGAAGCCCAGGTGTTTTCAGGGAGCCAGGAGATGTGGGACAGCTGATGGGTCAGGAGGAGGTCCTGTCAAGAGGGTGAAAGGGAGGGTCTTGGGCAAAGGCTCAGGGTCTTCCTCAGAGCTTGGGACACCCAGCAAAGCTTCAGCCAAGGAATAGGAGATGTAGGTGCCAGAGACCGAATAGTTGGAGACCATCATCTGTGCTGCTGGAGAGCTAACTTGGGAGCAGAATTGACTACCCATGGCAAGAGCCTGCCAGCAGCATCTTGGTGGCTGGGGACTGAGGCTGGGGAAGAGGGGTGTCCTTCACTCCAGGCCAGAAAAGGCTTCAGCCCCACCAACTTCATGGTGCCTGAAATGCCTGAGGGTCCTAGGACACCCACCCCCGACTTGGCTGAAGTGCTGGCACCACAATCACCAGTACGAGAGAAGGAAGAGGAAGTTCACCAAAGCACAGGAGGACCACCAGCACTATCCAGCCACCTCTACTGGCCCAAACTGGGCATGTTTATTACAAGGACTTCATTGGCCTCAGTGATGGGTACTAGGGCAGTATTGAACTGTCTGTATCAGGGTTACCTCTAAGGTGTGCAGCTGCATGCACAAAAGAGAATCCTCCTCTGTACAGTGATGGCTTTCAACCCCTTTGATTGCAATGGAACCCCACATGCGGGGGTGCGTGGAGTCGTGCATGCACTCCAGGGCAAAGTTGTGCGTGAGACAGGTAGAGCCCCATCCAGCGGGGCTGAAAATTTAGAGGGTACATTGGTCTGTATCCAGAGTGCAAGCAACTCAATCCCCTGGAGGGCAGGAGGTTGGCAATGGGAACCACTGTGGGAAGCTCCTGATCCAACAAAAACAATCTTACCAACAACCTGGAGCCAATGGGATTATTGGCAGGTGACCTCAATGCTGCCAGTTCCATCAGAGATGGAGGTGGTGGGCCTCCCATTTACTTAACAAACCATTTCTAATAGTAATCAGGTCTGGCCAGACATAAATAGCAAGATGTTGCATGTGTGCTGTAAGCTGTCAAGACAGAACTGAATGATAGTGAGTGGCTTTCAAGGTAAGTGAGATATTTAAGGAGTGGTTTTACCAGTTCCATCAAACACATCATGAGCAGAAATTTGAACCCACGTCTCCTGAATCTATTATTCTATCCACTGCACCATACTGGGTAGCCAGCAAGATCATGTCCCCTTTCATTCCATGCAGACTATCCGCTGAATCTTATTTTCAGCAGTGCTGATGGAACTATACCTTCTGCTATCCTAACTAGTAGATCTTCATGGTAAGTTCTGTGGAACCCGAATCTGTCTTTCAACACCCACCACTCTCCAGCATCTGCCATCTGGGGCCAGTTATCTCTTGCCATCATGAATTTGCCCTTGCCGCGGTTTCAACCAAAAATTGGCAGCTGATGATGACATAGAAGGATGCTAGAGCTTCCACCTGCAGCATAGAATCCAGTGAGACGCGAAAGCAGATGGTTCATTCCCTTCCTGACACAACCAAGGAGAAAGAACTGGGAGATGTTGCTTCATGCAGTGCTGAGTGCAGTGGTTCCCATGGCAACCATTTCTGGAGTAGTAGGGATGGTGGGGCCGAACAAGGCTGGAGGGGCCACCTGTAGCCTATGGTTTCTGTGTTGCCCGCTCCTTCTTTAATAAGACCTTGACATGAATGAAGAAAGTTAACATACAGCTTTGTCCTCCATATGTTTACCCAGGGGGTACTTTGACTTGCTATGCACAAGCTGCTAACTCTAATTGGCAGACCTCTTTCCTTGTTCTCCTTACTGGGTGGTGAGACAGAAAAGATGGCAGGACTCTCAAACCTTTAATTAACTGCATGGAACAGGGCATTTTTGCAGGCACACGACCAGTCCTCTTTCTCGCCTGGCCACCCTAAATCTATCAAAGCTGCGTCAAATTCTCCAGCTAAACCAGGGCAAGCCATGCCTCGGCCTTGTGGCAGTCCTGGGAAATGTTTTCAGAGCAAGAGAAAGAGGCAGAGGATCAACTGGGATCAGAGCTTTTACTGCTCTTTGATGCAATATGAGGTGCAAGATCAAAAAAAAAAAAAAAAGGATTTTTAAAGTTTAAATGCTAACTGTGCTCTGTCTTGGCCTAAAGCAGCTGGCAGACACGCTGCTCAGGAATGCCTGGCACAGGAAGCTCTACAAAAGGGCGGTCTGCCTTGGAGGGTGGGGCCGAGCTGTTTACATATTGATGATCTAGAAATGGCTAGAGCGGCTTCTGAGTGTACAGAGCATGCTGATGTGGCTGCCATGTCAAGAAACGAACAATATGTTTAAAGTGAAGTGAATTGTTACAGAGTTCCCCTCTGAGTGGAAAACCTTCCAGAAAAGGCAGTCTGCCTCATTTGTATAACACAGTGTTATTCTAACAATGGCTCCTCCTTTCCTTAAAAGCTAATAATTTCAAGGGCAGAATTTCCCTCCTTCCCTTCCAAACTCCAGTGATAAGGTAAAAGGTAAAGGTTCCCCTTGACAATTTTTGTCCAGTCGTGTTCGACTCTAGGGGGCAGTGCTCATCCCCGTTTCCAAGCCATAGAGCCAGCGTTTTGTCCGAAGACAATCTTCCGTGGTCACATGGCCAGTGCGACTTAGACACGGAACGCTGTTACCTTCCCACCGAGGTGGTACCTATTTATCTACTTGCATTTGCATGCTTTCGAACCGCTAGGTTGGCGGGAGTTGGGACATGCAACGGGCGCTCACTCCGTCGCGTGGATTCAATCTTATGACTGCTTGGTCTTCTGACCCTGCAGCACAGGCTTCTGCGGTTTAGCCCACAGCGCCATCACATCCACTTAATTTATACACTATTAGAACCATGGTGGGTGCCTGTAAAAAAAAAAGTTAAATACAACTGAGTACATTGTGTAGATAGGAATTAGGTTAAAACCCCTATTTGACCTTTAAAACAGAATAAAACAAGACAAAACTTCCTGGCTTCCAGAAGGACAATCTGGGCATGTCTGGATAACCCTGTGCCCAAGGAGAAGAGGTGGGAGTTTTGTGAACTGAGGACATGAATTGAAAATGCACTCTTCCTATGCACTCATGACGTTTTTGGTAATGGGACAGGCCCTCACTGCAATATCCACAGGCAGGTCAGATCTCCTGGGATCGTGTAGTAAAAGCCAAAAAAGAAAGATTATTTTCACTTGAGCTCAAAATTAAACCAAAGCCTGTCCAATTATTTTCAGAGATGGACCCATGTAGAGTTCCTCGCTGTAGTCTAGCTTGAACTGTGAACCTTTGGACATCTGTGAGCGGATGGTGACCTCTGACCTGCTGGTGTATCCCACCACCCGCATCCTCAAATGACTCTGATAAGATTACTTTGAGCTGATAAGCTGAGTCGACAGCAAGGGAAACGAGACAGTGAAGCTGTTGGTAAATGAACCTACTGTTACCTGTTCTAAGTGTGTTCACATATTAAACTGGGAAGTTAGAGTGGGGATATGGATGGGATTTTTAACCCTTTGCCAAAGATTCACATTTGATATAAAACCCTGCAATGTTTGACCTAGTAATCATGAATTCTCCCCCGAAACCCAGACATTTCACATCTGTCTTGCCAAGAGGCATGTAAGAAGTTGGGAGTTTTTCTCTTGAAACATGCCACGTCTATTATTTGAGATAATTGAAGTTTACTCAGGTTAGAGGTTTCATCAAATAGACGAGATATGTGACCATCTGCTGAAGACAGATAATTCCACTTGTTCTTGCAAAGGCTGCTAGCCTGAAATCACAGCTCTGGAAGTTAACAAATGGAAAAATCCTACCCTCCAGACAAAATTCATATCCGCTTGTGCAGATGAATACCTCAGACATGCCATGTTACTTTTCAAAATGCAGAGGTCTCTACAGAAAATAATAGGAAGGCATTTGAACATTCGTAGGGTAGTGGAGATGAATGCATAGAGGTGTCTATACTTTCTCAGTCAGTGACAGAACCAGCATCCTTTGGGTGCATTCAAATTCTCACAGTCAGAAAAAGCACATGGAGCATAAAGTGTGCATGCTTTTACATATGGAATGGTATGGGAATGTGTGTGTGTGCACGCGCATGAGAGAGAGAGAAATAAGTCCTATATATTGATGTCCCCAGTGAACCTCAATGGAGGGAGTGCTCTGTCTGTCCCTAGGAGACTGTCTGCTCCCACCCTGCAACTTCTGGAGGACTCGATGGAGACCCTTGTGATAGGGAGCCAGGAGAGCACAGAAGGGGAGACCAGGGTCCGAAGTGGAGAAGAAGAGCTGGAGATAGAGGAGAAACACCTGGGAGGAATGGGGGGAGCACAGGCCGGACCAAGGTGGCAAGAGTCTGGTTTAAAGGGGGGAAGAAGAGGGGAGCTTATCACCCTCAACAGGATTGGAGGAAGAGGAGTGGAGGGAGGCAATGGAGGGGCTGGTCCCTATTATTTTGTGTCCTGAGGAGGGATTGTGTGCCAAGTGTGGAGAGCCCTTGGATTGGGGCATGGGTACAGGTCAAAGGTACTAAAGGATGAAGGCATGGGAGAGGCTTGCTGATTTTCACCCTTCCACTGCCACTGATCCTTTGGAGACCATGGAAACCAACTAGACATCAGGACCCTGCTCCAACATGCCAAAGATGCTGGAGGAGGAAGCACCCCTGATGGAGACAGGAAGAACTTTGGAGATGGAGGACCCTGTGAGTGCCTGGCCATAGAATCCAAGCATTAGCTGGCTGGGATCTGTCTGGAAGAGCAGACTCTAGTCACAGATTGTGGACTGCAGCAACCCAGTTGGTGGACCTCCGGTGAGGAGTGCATCTGGTGGTGGAGGAAGTGAAGTTAACTGAGCTCCCACGTGATCCGTCAAGACGGGCTTCACCAGTTACCCAACCTTCCCTTGATCCCTGCTCTCTTACTTTCATGAAGTCCAGTTCCCGCAGCACTGAGAGTCTCAACTTTATGAAACCTATAGCTGAGGAAGGGGCCTCTGCCACTCCCACCTGGGTAGGGGCACCAGCAGTCACAACCCTGTTCATCTTATTCATACACCCATTCTTATTTTGTTTTAGTTTCCGCAAAGGGGGTTATTTAATGAGTCTACATGGTAGGACCTAGGTCACTCTAGATGTTATGAGTTGGATCCAGAATTAATCATGCTTAGAGAGAATCAGTGGGTCTACCTTAAGCTTAAGTGTTTATCCTAACACATCTGCAGGGATGTGTCTAAACATGCCTAATAGTTCACCTTCGCATGTCATTAAGTCAATGCTGACTTATGGTGACCCTTTTCCGGGTAGAGAGTATGCAGAAGTGTTTTACTATTCCCTTATTCTAGGGACTCCCTGGGACTGTGCAACTGGCCTTAGCACTACACAGGTTGGCTCTTCTCCTGGGAGATACAATGGGGAATCAAGCGATGGATTGCTGGTACTCAGTTCGCTGAGCTGTCCATGGGCTGGGGGAAAACTAGCTAAATTAATAAATGGATTCTATCTAAAATTCAAAATGTTCTCAGTAGGCGCTATGCCTCATTAAATACAGTGAGACTTACTTCCGAGTAAATATACATATTACAATGTTAGTCTCTTTATTCAAGGGAGTGCGTAATTGCGTAGAACTCCCTGTATAAAACAGAAAAGCAGAAAGTAGCATTTGCCATCCAATCAAGCTTACATCGAATTATAAACCTCTAAGCTCAAAAATAGAATCCATTGTGGGAAGAGGAAAAGAAAAAAAAAGAAAAACATGCAGCAGTACTTCAGTTCTTCTAATTAATTTGAAATGGGAAATCAAACAGTTTGTGCCTATTGGGTACGGATAGTTTTACTGAGTACATTTATGATCAATTAAATTAAACAACTTTCAAATCAAAATGGCATAAATTATCTATCACGGAATATTGAACTAATGATTTATTGGTGAGTCCTTGCTAGTACACATGCCATTATAAATGCACATGCTGTATTTATAAATAGTGTGTCAAATCTAATCTCAACATGAACCATTCCTATACACTGGAGTTTTTGCAAAGATGCTTTTAATATCACTGTGATTGCTGTGCAGGTTAAAAAGTCAGTTATTTCCTAGACACTAAATGCTTTTGCTTAAGAGAATTTTTTTTCTCAATGCTTCAATCAAGTTAGATTGATTGGAGCAAAAAGAAGCAAGAAAAAAAAGAGAAAATATTGGGTATATTACATCTACAGAAATCTCTAGTAAAAAGCAAAAGATTGCTGTGATTTGAAAAGAAACTATTTCATCCAAAGTTTCGTATAGACTTAACAAATACAGATTGCCAGAACCTATAAATGTGCACATCAGAATTTACACTTTTCACATTGAGATGGCTCCTATATACAATCATCTGAAGCTTAGCAGCCCCGCACTCCTCAGAAGAGACAACCATGCCTGAACATTTCTTCAAATCTGCCAGAAATAACAACCTTTTAGATGGATGTTGGCTTTGTCTACTGAAAATTCATTATATTGGTGAGCTCTGCCGGCGAGAAGTTTTGCTGAGCGGAGCCTCTTGGGCTCCCCCACCCAGAGAGTGGGTCCCGAGAGACTTCCACTACAAACATCATTCCGCATTACAGCAGGCTGCTTTATATCTACTAGCATGGTTAATAAAGGGCGGACCTGGTTTACACCATCACCTGCATCTCACTTCTTCATTCCAGAGTGGGAGGGGGGCAAAGGTAGGGTTGATAAAAAGGCTTGCATGATACTGTCTTCATAGGAAGAATTTTGCCTCCCAATTTTCTGCTATGGCTAGTGTTCAAAATTATGAATTTTACTTCTGCCACCTTTTGTAAGTTTGAAGTTTCTACTTAAACCTTTTACCCAAATAGACAAGGTAACATGGCAAATTGCAGGGTGAAAATCATGGTTTTCTAGCCCCCTTGAGTAGAATTTTGCTTCTGTGGAACAACATATTTATACTTCTGTGGTGGATAGGCTGTTTGAATAGCACATCAGCACTGGGGGACAATTTTAACTATCCTTTGTAAGTGGGTGTGGCTTTTTTACGCATACAGGTAGAAATAACTGGTCTGCTTTGAACTTAACAAGGTGCTGTATAAATAATCAACATTGTTAGTTACATTGTGAATTTGCTACTTTATAAGTGTGTTGCTTAGTGTAGTAAGTTGCAACTACAGTAGGCCTATTGAATTATTGGTGTGTCAATTCTTCAGTAAGTTCACTTGATTCAATGGGCCTACTCTAGTTGTGAATTGCTCCACTAAGCAACAGGATTTCTGCCAATGACTCAAAGAATGAAAATGCTCATTCTTTCAGCTATTTGGAGAAGAGAGAATCTCTTTTCTAATCACTGATGTCTCTGTATCTCTACATAAAAAAAGAAAAGAAAAAGAAAACATAACCTCAAACCACAAAAACAAGCAAATTCTCGAAAGAGGGGGAAATAAAACAAGCAAAACAAATCTTATCCAGGATCCTATTGCAGAAACACAGTAGCTAGGTTTGTGATACAGATCTGCTTCTTATAGATGTTGAATCTGTCAAAGAATATGTCTCATTTCAGGAATGAAATATGGTGTATGGCCTTGACCCAGGTCATATTCTCTCAGTATAACCCACTTCCCTTGGTTGTTGTGATAATGGAGTATGGAAGAGGGGAGCTACATATTAAGCTCATTGGAGGAAAACCTGGATCGAAATGGAACAAATAAATACAATACCTAAATATGGCAGACGCCCTTCTATCCAACTTTAAAACATTTGTTGTTCTAATACTTATTGGCTTGCTAAGTCCCTGTTCTTTCTTGTGTCTCATAAGCTGACGACGAAAAGAGGTGGCCTGATTTTTGAAAAATGCCTGAGAATTCTGAAGATGGGCTTTGAATGCTCAAGAATGGAAGGGTGGGGTTTAATTAAAAATAAGGAACTAAATATTGAGCAGTGCCAATGATGGTTAGTGGGATGGTTAGTGCTCGCACTAGCTAAGCCCTTACCATATTGTACACCTAATGTCAGAGTTGAAGAGGCCTCATTCACGCCCCCCTCCCCCAATATTCTAGCAAAATTTTACATGGGAGACTTTTCAAAACATGCTCCTCCCTTTTGCAGTCTGAAGTGGTGTGGTCCAGAATGGAACCAACTGATTCTGTGTAATACAGTGTTACTTCGACAGATTACTTCTCAACTGGGAAGCTATAGATCCGGTAGCATCTGGAGAAGGTGCCGGGGATGGGGGGAGTCATTTTTCAACAGTTTCCCCAAGGTGTAGTGATTAACTGCTTTCTTTATGAATTATTTAATTGGCCATTTAATCCTTTCAGAGAAGCATATCTTTTCTGCCTTCCTCCACCGCTTGAGTCTGCCGCATTATGATTAACGAGGAAGACGGATATTTCAGAGGTAACATGGGTATGCAATTTACTGTTTGCTACAGCTGTTATAAGCATTGTGGCTCTGATTTTCCTTCATCATTAACTATTTAAAAAAATCAAGCAGAAACATGGAGAACCTTGGGTCTAGGGCCAATGAAATATAGCTCTGAATCCTAACTCAGTTTTTATAGCCAAGATGACTGTTGTATAACATTGACATTTTCCTTTATGCTTCATTTTCCTTTATGCCATGAACCTTCACTGAAGGACTTTGACCTTGGTATCAGTGGTGAAACCCACTTGATCCATTGCATTCAGTCACTTTCTTGAAATTAGGAAAAGCAAGCTGGGGGGGGGGGGAAGCAACAATTGCCTCATTTTCTCTATCCTGCATAATCTTGTTTATACACCAGAAAAAAATGAAAAATAAACATAGGGAAAGACTGCAAAGGAATACCAAGAATTTCTCCCATAAGAGTTTTGACCACTTTCATTCGATGTGGTAAAACACAAAGTCCTTTTGAAGAGACAACCTCTAAAGGGAAGAAAATTTAGAGAAATTGTCATTGGTAGGTTATTCCCAGCTATTCGTTTATGAACAATGAGGAGTCTTGCGATCCCTTATACTCTGAACCTGCTTTGCCGGGCACAGGATTCTGTTAACTATAGCCTATTTCTTCAGATTTGAGGTGGTTGATTTATGAGGTGGCTGAGGATACACATAAATTGTCACATCTATCATTGTGCAATCATCTTTCTGACAGTCAGCAGCCTCTCTAGTTTCCCACAACCAAAAGCCGGGGAAAGACATCATAAGATAACACACACACCCCACACAGGGCTTTTTCAGATCAGAAAGAGTAGGCAAGGAGGGAAGCTATGGAGTGATAAAGATGCTGTAAGCTTGTGGTGTTGAAGCTCACAGCTATCACCCACAGCCTTTAATTATCCACCGGCAAATTATTCATATAACTTACAGTGAGGCAATAAAAAGCAGACAAGAACCCACTGGAGAAGATGAAGGACCCAGGACCCAGAAAGACGTGTGTGTGTGTGGGGGGGGGGGGGAAATGGAATTTTTTCCATGGGTCTATAAAACATCTAGCAAGCTAGGGGCCAGGTTATAGCACAGCACTAATCTTTTCTTCTGGAGCTGGACATAACAGTGTCCTTCTTTATACTTCTTACAGGGCTCATAGGGAAGGACCTGTATTAGAAGCAGAAGTCTAATTGATATTATTTCATCAGGGCTTGCATTAGCCTTAGCTGCTAGTGCTACATCTTGCTTCAGTATTGGAACCACAGTGTTTTTCCTGATGTTGTCATTTTCAGAGCAAAACACTGGCCAAAATCCTGTTATTTGACATAGTAAATCACACTGCAGTAGGCCCACTGAATCAACTGGGATTTGGTTAGACCATAATTTCCATTACAGAAATTTCCATTACTTACTCTGTGACTTTCTTTATGGTAGTAAGTTGCAGTTAGAGTAGGCTTATTTGGATCAATGGACCATACAGAGGAGTTGACTCACCTAATCTCCCTTGATTTAGTGGGTCATGTTGTTATGTGCAAATAGAGTAGTCCTAGAATGAATTTTTAGCATGTATGCATTACTGAAACAGCGCCGTCTACGTTGGCTTGGGCATGTCGTAAGAATGGCTGATGTTCGGATTCCAAAAGATCTCCTTTATGGAGAATTAGTGCAGGGAAATTGCTCCAGAGGGAGATCACAGCTGCGATACATCTGCAAGCGGGATCTGAAGACCTTAGGAATGGACCTCAACGGATGAGAAACCTTGACGTCTGAGCATTCAGCCTGGAGGCAGGCGGTACATTATGGCCTCTCCCAATTTGAAGAGACCCTTGTCCAGCAGGCGGAGGCAAAGAGGCAGCCCTGAAATGAGCAAAACCAGGGAGCTGGACAAGGGACAGATTGGATTTGTCTTCAGTGTGGAAGAGATTGTCACTCTCGAATTGGCCTTCTCAGCCACACCAAATGCTGTTCCAAGACCTCCGTACAGAGCATGATACCATAGTCTCTCGAGACTGAAGGATGCCTACAGTACAGTTGTTATGTGCAGCCAAACTGCTTCCAACTTGTAGGTACCCTATGAATGAGCAATTTCCGACATGTCCTCAACTGCCCTGCTCAGCTCTTGTAAACTCAAGCTCCACAAATAAAGCCAATTTCTCCTTTCATAATGAATAGTATCAAACTAAATAGTCAGTCCAGCAAGATAACGAGGAATGTAGCCATAACCATACATGCAATTGGTGAATTCATTCCAACACAGCATAACCAACACATAAGATAGAGGTAGCAGCAGACTAGTGGGGAGCTAAACTCTTTCTCCCAATAACTCTGAGTAAGAAGGAAGTCTTCTTCAAACAGTGAAGTGAGGCATGAGAAAGCTCTGTGGACATAAGATGCTAGCTGAATATGACTATTGGAGAAGAGAATAGAAAAATAAGAGTAGGAGGGCAACAGAAAAAGAAAAGTGGCTATCTTGGAAAAGATCGTGAGTGCATAGTTGGAACCCAGAACTGGAATGCCATATGCTGCAACATTTTGCTGCAGGGCCCAATTCTGGTTTTTTTTTTTTAAGTCTGAACTTTAGGAAATTTCTAACAACAACTAAGAGGGTGTTGAAATCAGAGTGGCCTTCCTGGCTAGGAAGCCCAGTGGCACTGGAGTAAGTGTTGCTGAGGCTCTTTCAAATTTCAGAGAATGCTCAGAAGCAGCATCACTGGGACATTGTGGGAAATTAAAGGGATGGCTCCCACCTTCCCAGTGCTTTTTGAAAGGCAGTTGGCCAAGAATGCCCTCTGCTGATATCAAGCTTGTCTGTCAAGCAATGAGGATGACTTTTAAAGAATCCAAAACCATGCAGGATTTCCCCTGTGGTTATTCCAGAGCAAACAGCAATCATTCGTTTTATACTGATTGCTCAATAATGACACCAATTTCTATGTTTCTGTTTCTTAAAAAAGAGGGAATAAATGGAAGGTTCACTTTGGTTCTCAACGGTCAAAGGTTCTTGCATGGTTTTGCATGGTCTGATGTGTAAGCAGGCATTGTGCAAAATTTGTCAAATGGAGCAAATTCTCAATATTTCTTTATCCACGAGGGCATAATTGCTGTGATCTCTCAGTGCAATCTCATGATGCTCTTCTATGGAAGATTGAAAAGGTTTGGAAATGCCAAGCAATGAGCCGTTTTCTTTGTCTGACACCATTTAACAAATCAAAGGGCTTCTGAAATGTATATTCTGTCTTCAGAAAAGGGTACCAGTGTGACATCTTAAGAGGCACATACATTATTTCCTATTATGATGATTCACTCAGAACAACGGAATTTAAAAATTATACCTACAAATTGACACTAAGGTAGAGAATTCAGGGCAAATTATACTCCTCTCAGTTATTCTTTGTGTTAAGATTTGTTTGACATGGCAGTCAGTGGTGAGTCAAATGTCACCGGAGGGAGGCACAGCATGGATAACATGGTGATGTGGTGCCAATGAATACATGAAACATAGCAAGATGGCTAGGTAAAATGTCACTGCTATTTAAAGAAACGTTCTCATATGTCCCCCGTTAAGCCATGGTGACCCTGACCAAGATAGGCCATTTCAGGAGCAGCAAGAAGCCAGTATGACAGTAACACCTTTTGGCTTTCTGATTACTTGAATTGAAAAAGTAATACAAAGCCGCGGTAGGCAGTTTCGTGGGATCTACTTTTATCTTATACCTAGAAACTTGGGCTGCCACAGAACCTATCAGCACCAATAGGTCCAGTAGTTTTCAGCTTATAGAACACATGGAGAAAGCCTGTCATAATGCCCTCTGAATGACTGAAAAACCAGCATAAGCAATTACATTATTGTGTCAGCAAAAAAAGAGACATATTTAACATGATGGTGATGATGATGATGATGATGATGATGATGATGATGATGATGATGATGATGATGATGATGATGATGATGATGATGATAAACATCAGAGCTGTTCTCCAAGACCCAGAACATGAAATGTCCAGTCTGGACAAAAGCACCATCCAAAATCACAGATTTTTATACCCTGGTCAGAACATGTGTCCATCGCAGGCAACATTTCACTTCGACATTACAAATTACAGTTTGGGACTAAAAGTTTGTTTCTCTCCACAACCTAGGTTCACTTTCAGGTGTGACACTTATTTTTCAACTCTTTCCGCTGTCCCCAGAGGAGTCCCTCCTCAATGCATCAAATATAACTCTTCAATCAGTATGATTCAATTAAACAATATTTATAAAATGTTCACAAGTAAATCAGGGATGTTCTTATTTTATTCATGAAATCAACTGTGCTTTTATGACATTTATATTGTTACCATCCAATTTCAGGTTCCAGTTCTCCGGCAGGAAAAACAGATAAAAGACAGTGCATATTCAGTCTATGTAAGCCAATTTATTAAACATAGAACTTGACCCCGTCCTAAAGGCGGATCGGAGGTCCTCATCATACATTGGTAAAGCATTTTATAAGCTTCTTACAAAGGACAACAAAGCACAGCATCCCCTCATTGGCCTCCTGAACCCCATGTGTACCCGCTGGGCCATCCCACTGGCCATGGTAGACGTGAGAAAAAAATATCTAAATTGCATCCCAGGGTTAGTGGTTGCCAAGTTTGTGAATGTGTGAACCATTGTGTATTTTGAAACATGTTACAGCTGCCTGAAGCGCTGTGAATGTTATTCTGAATTGGCCTTGGGAATGTTTCTGTGAGCGCCAAACAGGAAGAGACAGTTACTTTGAGATGAAATGAGGATACAAAAATGCATTGACTATACAAAATGCGTATAAGGTACAGATACGTGAAATCATATTTCAATTACAGGTACAAGATATGATTACTTGTGTAAAATGCTGATTATGAATGCCAAGCACACGTGAATCAAATAGCATGTGTTGTCTTAAATTGTAAAGCCAGTACTTCGTATATGTTATATCAGAACCTCATCCTTGCCCCCTATCTATAAATATTAGCTTGGATAAAATCATGTTACTTCAAGTATTTGTTCATTTCTTTTCTTGTTCTATATCTATTACCCTTATCTAACCCAAGACTGGTCCTAACTGCCTAACTTCTTCTCTTTAACTGACATCTCTAACACAGACTCTCACTGAAATCTTCTCTAACTCTCTCTCATTTCTCCCCGACTAACTCATACCTCCAACTGAACTGTAACTGCCTTCCATTCTTCTTAAATATCCTCAGTTCCGCCCCTTCTGTTCACCCATTGGTTGATCTGTCAAGGTTCTATTGTGATGGACAGGAGTGGTTCCTGACCTGTCCGTCACACTCAGAAACTTTGACTTTGTAAGAAAGGTCTGTCGACATCCTAAGACTATAGCGTACAGGAGGCAGTATGCCTTTTGATACATTTTGGAGCTATGATTCCCAAAACATTCCAGCTGATCATGAGTATTTTGGGATGGGCTCAAAACAGAAGGGCTTCATGTCATATGCCTACCAACAAGACTTTTGAAATGGCCTCCATTATGGATCTTAAAGTTCAAGCAGAATGGTATGCATGAAGGCAGAGAGGTAAGGTAGCCCCGACGTGTTTAAGGTTTTAAAGGTCACAACAAATACTTTAAATTGGACCTGAAAATTCACCAGCAACCAGTGTGGCAGCCACAGCGTACATACCACACAAGCTGACTGCAAAGTCCCCACCAGCATTCAAGAGATGACATCCAGGCAGTGCATTCAAAATAAATTTAATGTAACTATTCCTTAGAGATCAGGAGCTCTCCTTAAAGTTCACTGAGCATCCAGCGCAGTGAATTCTTAGTGCTCTGTCTGTTGCTTCTTGCCAAATGCCACTGCTACAATTCACTTTAAATCCAAATTGCCAATAGGGCAGGGGTTTTTTAAATTGATAATGCCTTCCTATTGAATGTGTCAGTGCCCAGAGCAATTTTTGGTTTGGCTTTCAATGGCCATTGTTCGTTATCAGGGTCCATTATGGTAATGTAATTCATAGATGGGTTTCCTGGAATCCTGTGCATTGTGTGAAGACTTGGCTATCCCCCCTGTGAATGGTTCAGCATTACTTTTATGATTTATGCAATTTATCGATCTATATCAAACAGGCTGTATTTTTAGGCTGGCTTTCCTGCAAATTGGTAAAAATGGGATTAGCTCTGTGCATGAAGAGTAATCCTATTAAATGCAATGAAGACCCATCACAGAACAGTGCTCTGTATTCCCAGCCTATCTCAAGAAAGCTTCTCCTCATGAATCTATGTAAGAACAGGAGTCTTATGCTGCTCTTTGAAGTGGTAGTGGTGGTGGTGGTAGTCCTTCCTTCCTTCCTTCCTTCCTTCCTTCCTTCCTTCCTTCCTTCCTTCCTTCCTTCCTTCCTTCCTTCCTTCCTTCCTTCCTTCCAGAAAGCATGACAAGAAAGGGAAAGCTCACACACCCACCCAGAACTACTTAGCTTCTGGACCTATCTTTCAGTTTTCTATTATATGTGTCCCACATGTACCTTCACCTGAACATAAATCTGCCAAAGTAGCTGAAAAGGATCCTTCTCTCGTCCCCTTCAAGTCATCATCAGTATCTTACCCTTGCTAACATTGCAAATTAAAATTTACATTATCAATGTCTTCTTAAACAGGACGGTGATGACTAGTTTCCAAAAGGTCATTAATGAGGAGATAGATCTCCTTGGATGAACAAGCCAGTGATCAGGTACAGCTGCGTCAAAAGGCCCCTCTCTCATCACAATGAAGATGCATCCAATAGATGACCTCTAAAGTTGATATCAATAGACAGACAATATTATGTGGAAGAAGATGCTACTTAATTAAACATCTGCAGCCTAATCTCATTCGGACTAAAGATAGTTGTGATCTAAAACTACTTATTAGGGGTGCAAGATTTTTCATACCCATTTCTGAACAGACTGAATTATCCTGATCCACAACTGATTTTGAAACACAACACAACACCTAGCTATCCCTCCCTGAAGCTTCCAGGGCCTAGTTGAGGAGCACTATCACGTTCAGGGTTTGAAGAATTCAGGTGTGAACCAGGCTGTCTTCAAAACACATGCTATTAGTTGCTTCATGACTATTTTCAAAGAGCCTAACTAATCACCTGGCTTGAAGGTGAAAGGAAGCGGGGTACATCCTGAGCCTGAGTTCTTATATATTATTGCTGCACAAGTGTGACAGCCCAGTTCAGCATTCCATACCATAAGGATTTCAAAAAATGGGTGGGGGAACAAAAAAAATATAACTTTGAAACTGGACTTCAGATGGTCTACATATGGCCTTTTGCTCACTTCCCTACTGTTCACACTTGTTGAAAAACAGCCCTGACAATTGCTTTGTGTTTGGGTGAGAAGTAGTTAACTGATGAAAAAAGGAGTCAGTTTGTGGGATTTTCCCTTGTGTGGGATCACTTTATGAATGGTAGTTAGCAGAAGAAGGCACCTTGTAGACCATCTTGACTGCTGCCATCGGTGTTGTCCACATTTAGGCTGCCCTTGGCTATGTAAAGCTTGACATCCTTTATCCTGCTGGCAATCTGAGGACAATATTATGCAGCAACATCAGACCATTTCCTGGCTTTTTGAATTGTGATACAGAAGCACAATTTCCCCACATTCATAAACTGGAGGATTTTTTTAAAAAAAAATTAAATTAATATTATCTAATAAAGAATCATTTGGTTGTTGTGGGTTTTCCGGGCTCTTTGGCCCAAAAACCCCACAACAACCATTAGATCCTGGCCATGAAAGCCTTCGCGAATATAAAGAATCAGTTGTTAATCACATGGCCTTCACTAGTAATTCCTGAGAAAATATCTGAATATTACACAGTCCTCTTGTGTCACCTTAAACCATGTTCTGATTCCACAGGGAACAAATGCATGAGGAGGGGATGTGTGCTTTTTATTTACTCGTTAAGTTGTGTCTGACTCTTCGTGACCCCATGGACCAGAGTACGCCAGGCCCTTCTGTCTTCCACTGCCTCCCGTAGTTGTGTCAAATTCATTCTGGTAGCTTCGATGACACTGTCCAACCATCTCGTCCTCTGTCGTCCCCTTTTCCTCCTGCCTTCACAATTTCCCAACATCGGGGGCTTTTCCAGGGAGTCGTCTCTTCTCATGAGATGGCCAAAGTATTGGAGCTTCATCTTCAGGATCTGTCCTTCCAGTGAGCACTCAGGGTTGATTTCCTTCAGAATGGATAGGTTTGTTCTCTTTGCAGTCCAGGGGACTCTCAAGAGTCTCCTCCAGCACCACAATTCAAAAGCTAGCTAGCCCCATTCCACTTAGTGCTTTCCCTCTCCTCTCCAGGCTGAAGATGAACAAAGCATTTATTTCTGTGGTAATAAATAAGTCAAATGGCAATTGATTGGCTAATCGACTTAATTATTTTTGTTTGCGGACCTTCAACATGTGCACAGAATCTGTAATCAATCCATCCATCTGGATTTATTTCCAGATACTCAGCATGAACATGACACATTTGTTTTTTAAACACTTCTAAACAAAAAAGTGATAATGTAAATATTTGGTGTTCACATGTTAGGAAACCAACAGATCTTGTGGCTTCCTTATGTGTATACCCAGGATGAATCACACTTTGCTGGTAGCTACATTTTAAGTTACATGCTTTTCCCAACTTGGAATTCGTTTCGGCATCAAGTGAAGTCGCCCATAAAGCCAGAGCCAGCCTATTTCATTATTAAATAAGTTGTGGCGAAAGCTATGGTTTCTCAAGTAACATGAGAAAAGCACTATTATTAGGGAACATGAAAAACGAGAGAGGGGCTATTATCTTATTAGATGTAAATGTGTATGCATATATGCATACACACTAGCTAAAATAAGATGGCTTTTGTGATTTTATGATCGAAACTTTTCTGACATCCTTTAAAGGGAGTGTAAATGTATTCAGACTATTATATGTTCCAACATTGTCTGCAAAAAATGCATTTGTAGACTGTCAGGGCATTATAAAAAGTGATGGTGTTTTCATTGCAAACACTGCTCTATCCAATAAAACACACACATTTAAATGAAGGTAGTTGTAGAGTATGGGGAAAAAACAGAATTTATGTCCCTGAGGTACAGTAATGTATGAGGTACAGTACCTCCAATTTGTCTTTCAAATCCAAATTGGAATTACACTGTATTGTACTTCAACATTACATTAACAGTGATTTAGGTGCTCACCTATAATAGATCTTCCATAAAGCCTAGGCCCTAGTGATACATAACTATCTTCAATACATAAAAGTTTTCAGAATTAATTTTAAATATGGAAAGTTTAGAAAGTTGCTTTAGGGATTGAAATCTACAGAGATCAGTCAACGTTTATGGTAACCAAATATATATTTCATTGAGATAACCCAAAAGGCTTAATATTGTGAAGAATTTGAATGATCGACTGAGGATACACAAAAAGACCCATGGCTTGGACCCAAAGAATAATATATTCAGCTAAGGAAGTCTTGTTCCCATGGATGATTCAGCAAATCTTTTTTTTTTAACTGATCTTGGAAAATATATTGTTCATGGCCTAAACAATGGTGTCATATTTAGAGTTGACATGCAATATATCCAAGGTAAGAATAAGTCACTATTTTTCTTCTGACATTCTGCCAGATGGATTCTTGCAGGTGAATAATGTAAAATGGTACACACCATGTTCTATGGGATTCTTGCCCAAATACTAGCTATGATAATTGTCTGAATTGAATTCGCCCATTCCCGTCCATTTTAGTTCACTGAGGCCCAGGATGTCAATGTTTATTCTTGCCATCTCCTGTTTGACCACATCCAGCTTATGAAGATTCATAGATCTTACATTCCAGGTTCCAATGCAGTATTTTTCTTTGTAGCATCAGACTTTCCTTTCTCTTCCAGGCACGTCCACAGCAGAGCGTCCTTTCGGCTTTGGCCCAACCACCTCATTATCTCTGGAGCTACTTGTAATTTTCCTCCACTATTCCTTAGTAGCATGTTGGACGCCTTCCAACCTGAGGGGCTCATCTTCCGGCTTCATATGTTTTAGCTTTTTGTTTCTGTTCATAGGGTATTCTTGGCAAAGATACTGGAGTGACTTGTGAGTTCCTGTTCCAGGTGGATCTTGTTTAGTCAGAACTCTCCACTATGACCTGTCTATCTTGGGTGTCCCTGCACGGCATAGCCCATAGCTTCCCTGAATTACTCAAGCCCCTTCGCCACGACAAGGCAGCAATCTGTGTAGGGGAGTGGTGAGTGCCAACTCAGCAGACAAATCATCACCCAATTCCTCAGCAGAACTGTCCGGGACCCCTGTGTCTTTTGTTACTCAATGACTCAGAACTTTGCCAGCAATTGCATTCTTGTGGTTTTGAACTTGACTTTTCTTCTTTTCACAGCCACCTCTGTGGTCACCACTGCCTGTAGTGTCTCCATCTTCAACTGTCAGAACAAGGAACCATTCACACCTTCTTGACAGCCTTCCTTTTTCTTACAGGCTGGCCTGACCAACATGTTTCAAAATAATTCAGAACAAGAGTTCCAATATAGGTGTGGAACACAATTCTAGTACAATGTACAAAAGGAAAACTCCAGATGTCATGGTGGTTGTTGTTGTTGTTGTTGTTGTTGTTGTTGTTGTTGTTGTTGTTGTTGTTGTTGTTGTTGTTGTTGTGATGATGATGATGATGATGATGATGATGATGATGATGATGATGATGATGATGATGATGATGATGTCTAGGTTACTCAAACTGTACTATGATATCAGTTAGTCTATTCTAAAGCCTTACACTAAAACACACAAGTCCCACATTCTGCGTTGCACCTTTGGTGATCAGTTTATGTATAACATGGTGAGAAAACTGAAAGTGTTGAGCACTTTGTGGGAACTTTCATTTAAAGAAACTAAGCCTTCAGTTTACATGAGTCCATGATTAAAATGGAATATCTACAACAGTTCACCAGAGCTCAAAATTATACCAGAGGAATAATCAGTTAAAGCTTTATTTAAGTGGGGGGTGGGGGTGGGACTTCAAAAAGGAAATAGAGTGAAAAATTAGTTTCTTAATATTGACATGTTCCTTCTACCCAAATTTATCCAGTGCTACCCATAAGATTTGTCTTTGATATCTGCTTAACAATATATCATATGCATAGTAAACACTTGATGTCTCTTGTGCAGAAAAATCAGACAAGATAAAAAGAAATCATCCAAAACGCTTTAATCTTTAGTAGGCAAGAGTGTTTGAACCAATTTTGCTGAGGAGTGTACAGATACCTGTGAAACTTTCTGCTATCTGTTCTATCACTCACTGTTGCTCAGTTAATTAAAGTTCACAGACTTCAAATGATGACACCTTGCACATTTTTCGTAATTGGCCAAGATTATTATTTTTTGTTAGCTGGCGATTTGTTGCTTGGTGGCAGTGGGCTTTTTCTTCTATAGCCTCCTGAAAAAAATGGGCAAATCCATGACAGACAACACTACCAATAGGCATCAGGTGTGGCAATGAAGGCCCTCTCTGTGTTCAGAGCATTATATTTTAACTGAAGGACGTTAAATGTAAGCAATAGGATGAGGCTATGAATATCATGCTCTGGTTGAGAACTCTTGGAGAATGTGTGCTGGATTAAATGCCAGTGTTTGCCAGGATTCATGATTTAGTGGTGACACAGGCGGCCTATTTGCTTCTACTTGACTCCTCACACAAGCAGCTAGGCCAGGCCCAGGAAACCCCTGACTCCCTAAATCAAGGACAGTCTACTTCCAGAGGTCAGGGCAGTACACATTGCCCCCAGAGATCTTGGAGGGTGCACCCCATCACTGCCACAGTCCTTATATTTTGCCACTGTTTTAGCTGAAAAAGCTCCCTTATGCCCTATACTTCCATAAAATTTTTATATGGAGTTCCCCAGGGCTGCTGGGGAGGTAAAGCCAGGCAGATTTGCACCATGTCCCCTAGAATGGGGGGGGGGGAGGACTTCCTTTAGAAACAAGTCTGGGGGTAAGGGGGGGTTGTTGGGGGGGCTGTGCATGCCAAAAAGTGCTGGGGAGGCACATTTGGGCCCTACAGTCCCATGTCAAGAGATGGGACTTGTCAGGACCATCCTACAAGCTAACACCACTTGTCTCAGTTCCCTGTCGCTCACCATCAATCTCTGACGTGCCTCTTGCATGTATCTAGATTATGTACCCAATCTCAGGCACCCACCACGTCCTTTACTACACTGCCACCAATTGATCTCTTTACCAACTATGTTTACTATGAAAGACTGAGGTCCACTCAGTAACTAACTTTGGAATAAGAACAAGTTTATTGGTTACAAGTTGTTCCATGAATAGTTCTTAAGCACATTCTTAAAGTTACACAAAGTGTCCCGTATATTCCTTTAACCTCTTTTGTACTTAATACAGATAACACTGACTGTTCACTCACTAAAATCTCTCTCTGTCACAAAACTCCCAAACTATCTCTCTGTCTCTTCAAACTCTCAACTCCTCTTTTTTCTCTATCCCCCACTCTCTGTTTCAGCCCCCTTTCTATGTATTTGTCTACGCCTCCCAATAGCTCCCTATTGATTCATGCGAATGCATTGCTGAATATGCATGACAGGGTGACTGCTACAGGGCTCATGAGAGTTTTAGGCAAAAGATATCTGGAAGTCTTCCTCCCTGGAGCTAGAAAAACCAGAAGTTTCCCACCTCTGAGCTAGAAAAACAAAACAAAACATAAGCCAGGATTCAAAAATCAAGGGGGGGAAATCCTATTTGGCTCTCTGATTTTTTTTTAGTGGTTACAACAGGCAAGGATTCTGTTTGGATGACACACAAAGCAATTTTGGGAAATAAAGCCATTTGACTAGCAGAAGGAACCAGGTGAAAGACAATGGACACACGGACCAGCATTCCTGGTGAGCCAAACCTACCAGAATCCTGGATTACTATTCTACCCCAACATAGACAATGGAATCGTGGTTGGATTAAGCACAGACAAACACACCTAAACATGTAATCATTGGGCAAATTTCTGTTGACACAGTTCCGGTAGTGGACCAGGGTGCCAGAAATAATTAATTTACATTAATTAAAGATTCTTTTTTTCCCCATATCTGTTTCCTAGGTTGCTAAGGGCTCCTTTTGTCTTGAGGAAGACTTTGGGATGTTTGGGGGAGCTTTTAGTAGTAAAAAGAAATTGCTACCCAATCAGTGCTACAGGGATACCCCTGTGTGTCATTCCCAACCCTGGTGGGCAGTGATCCAGCAGCAAATTTTGATGAACAAAATCTCCCCAAAACATCCCGAGGCTTGCTCAGGGCAAAAGGAGTCCTAGGGAACCACGGAAGCAGAACTGGAGGAAAAATAAGTTTTAATTAATTGAAATTAATGATTTCCAGTGCCCCAGTCCTTTTTACGCTGGTAGAACTGCACAACAGAATTTTACCTGTTGAAAACACATCCCATTTAATTATTTCCCCTTGTCACCCTTCCAGTTTCTCCAAATCTCATCTTATTCTTGCACCTAGTAATCTGAGGTGTCTTCAATTCATCCCAAATGAGGCATTTCATTAGTTTGCTATTTGTTCCCTGCTCAGATCACTAGTTCTGATATCAATTAGTTTAATGAGAATGGGTGATATATCCTATTACATATACTAGATGCCACAGAATACCTTTTATAAATGACATGCTGCTGCTCAAACGGGTGAAGAATGTTAAAACAGGTTTCCAAAAGGTATTGTAAGCCGCCCAGAGACCTCTGGGTAGAGTGGGCGGCATATAAATAAAATAAATAAATAAATAAATAAACTTCCGAGCTCAGATTTATGAGTTGTGTTTTTTTTCATTCATTCCTATAGCCATAGAAGCTCTTGCTAGCAAATATTTAAAAACCATTCCGAATCACTTCTTCATCTTTCTGTTCAAATCGCCATTGATTTCGCATTATCTGAACTGAGGTTCTGCAAACATGCTTTGCAGTTCAGTTGCCCAGCCACGTTGGCAAGCTGGCCAAAAGCAGTGAAGATCTGTGATTCCACCATCTTTTTAAATTTCCTTTAAAAGCAGCCACAGGAGATGGGGCAATAGATTTGGACCACACCACTGTTGGAAAAAAAAAAGGTTTGAGACACTGAGACAAAACATAAATAATAATCTTTATCTAGTTCTCTTAGGATGTCCTGTTTACCCTTTTCCTAAGAAAACAATAAAAGTACTGAAACTACATTACAAAACATACCAAACAGTAAAGGGAATTAAAGGTGGTGGCAGCGCCCACAGTCCCGCCCACAAACTTAAGCAAGCATACATGGTCTTCGCCTCGCTCTGTCAGTCAGCACCATCGAAGGGTGAAGGGGAGGGAGGGAGACAAAGCTTTATAGAGCCTCATTGATTATAAAGGACATGTGAGGTCTTTAAGGATATTAACCCACAGTGGGTAGAATGTTATATCTTGTAATATACCAACAACCACCAGGGAGGCGTTAAGCCCTGTGTGATTTCCAAACATACATCCCCCATGTTAATATTGATGTTGTTAACTAGATCCAAGAATATGTATCCAGCAGTATCGACCTTTAAAACACATTAGAAAAAAAAATAGACCTGAAATGTAGAGGAGGTGTGGTTGACATTTTGAACTGATTGGTCTCATTTCTAGAAATTTCTGTTACTCTGAATATCTTCTCCATGCTGTGATGGCTTGTGCTTATGGTTGCTCTACATGCTAGGCTCAAACGGAACATGAAAAAAAGAGAAAGTGCAACATCAACAGAAAGTTATGACTTACAAATGAACACATGCAAGAACTGATGTAGGCCAGACATAGAACAACTTCTCCATGCCTAGTGAATTTCCTGAATCAGCAAAGGATAAGACTTGATGCCTTTTAGAACACTTTCTAATACTGTGACATTCTGGTACCATATTCAGTTAATATAAAGAAGGGAATAACCACATGCGTGTCGCCCTGAGGTCCAAACTACCGAAAGAAGTAAGACTTACTTAGGTTGAATCAATAAATGGAAAGGGGGAGAGTGGTAGTTGTCCTGTGAGGACAGAACTAATGTCCTGGGGTTCTAATTCATGGGGACAGACACCCCCCCACAGACACAGGAGGTTCTTCCTTGCATAGTCCTCCCACTCAGCAGTGTAAGGGTGATGGAAGATGGGATGGAGGGTGTTCTCTTTAACCACATAACCAGTGTGTTCCCCTTTACCACATTTTGAGCCAATAGACTTTTTAATGCCTGCAAACAAGGGTGAAGCATCACCACAGCAGAGGCTTTGCTACTTGCTTAAACTCTTGGATAGCTCTCTGGCTGTGGAGCCGCCAGAAAGGTTGGGAGTTCGATTCCCCACAGTGGTTCCTTGACAGGGGCTGGACTAGATGATCCATAAGGTCCCTTCCAGCTCTTCAGTTCTAAGGTTATTATTATTATTGAGCTGATCAATTTCCTCTTTGCAGTCCATGAACTGCAGAGTTCCCCTTTTTACATTGAAAAAGGAAACTACAGTGATAGCAGATTTTAACCATGCTGTTCCATGCAGTATGTGTAAAGAATTCCCTGAATAATTTAGCATCCCTTTTGAACAATAGTAGGGTTCCTTGGTTCCCCAAGCGGTCTCTTTGAACCTAACACCAGACTAGAGAAATTTTCTGGAGGCCAGCCCATAGACGTTGGGTAACATAACAAATAAGGATGCTAAGATTAGAAACTCACACTTTTTTGCTCCTCTCCCCCCGCAAAAAATGAGTTTAGTAGCTGATAAGTTCCCGTTTTTTTAAAAAAATGCATAATTCTGTGATTGTTAAATACTTCCTCCGCTGTTTGGGATCTGCATTTTTTTAGCAGATGGCACGAAAGCTTCCCCTTTGTTTCTAAATCCCCCTTTGATTTTTATAGCCCTTGATTAAGGAGTGGGAACTACCGCTTGCGTATTCATCATTTTATTTTAGCAAATCAATCCTGATCGCATAGCAGGTCACATCATCCATAAATATTCATCCTCTGTGGGGTTTTGCTTTATAGGCTCCATGGTTACAGCACATCAAAAAACATCCCTTTTCCTCCAAATGAGATCTAAAAATAATTTGTATACTCTATAAATTTTTTAAAGATTCAAACAGAATATACGAGTTAATCAATGCTAGTTCTGTTGTCAGCAGTGATATACGCAGTGCAGATTTAATGTCGAATGGCTGTACGATGATGTGACATTACAAGATAAAGTGCCAGGTCATACCTGGGTGTATTTTCATTAATCTAAGATTGCCACACTAGAGAAATACTCAACTGCAAACTTTTATTTTGTGTTTTTTTCCCCTCCTATGAAAGTTTCTTCCCTCTGGTCTGTGTTTCTGCTTTTGTTATTGAGACATTTAACTGTTTCCTTATGAGCATAATGCTTGAATTCTCCATGAAGTACAGTCCCAAGTCCATCATGACCTGTACAAATCAACCTCCTTATTCACTAATGAGAACGAGAGTCAAATAATATCTACAGGGCCAAAGGTCCCCCATCTTTATATAAAGCTATTAACTCTGAGGCAGTAAATAACTTTTCTGGTCATAACTGTGTTTTCAGCAATATAGTAAATTTCCGATCCTTCGTAGCATTTGCCGTCCTTTAATACGCCACCTTATCTCCAGGGCTGATGTTCAATGTGGTTTACAATGCACTTCCAAAACAGAATCGGTAGAACCATAGTATGTTAGAAGTATTACAACATAATTAAATCATTTGTAGCATAAAACACAATTAAACATTTTAAGAACATGGTAGTTAAAATGCTAATGATAATGTATATTGCCAAAGAAGAAGATTAGCACTTTGAATTGAACCCCTTGTTGTTAGCAAAAATGTATCCATTTTGAGGGTTCTTAAGAAACACAAGATTTTCATTGTGTTTCAACAGCATGTTTCTGAATCCCCTGTTGTTGTTATTAGGATGGGAACAGGGTAGAAATTATTTGTTGAAATTGCTCAGGATTTTTTCAGACATCAACTTAAAATGCAGTTTGATGGTAATTTTTTTAATTATAATTTTCTTTTTTAAATAATGGCACAATACATACTGTCCTCTCTCCAAAATGGGTTGAGTTATAGACATGTAGGGAGAGACCTCCTTAGTGGTTTACACTTGAGGAAGTAATGAGAAGACAAAATGAGTGACAGGCTTTTCCTGTCTAAACAGAGAACTGTAAACACAAAAGAGACTTTTTTTGGTAATTTGTGCTCTTTTGGCAACTATCGAAAGATAAGCTTTTATGCACAAATGATATGTGTTAATGAAAGAAGAGGACACTGATGTTTTGTGGTTTTTTTTCATATTATTTCTTCTCTGTGACTTTTCAGTGCGCTTTCATCCTTTATCTGTCAAATCGCCAGATAAATTTTTCATCTAATCCCATTGTGAGGACTGTCAGCAGCCAATTAAACAGGTTGTCCAGGGGTGGGGAGCAAGGAGGGACCGGCAGAAGATAGCCTGGCACCAAGGATAAGGACTTGAGTTGTGGGACCCACTGTCAAGTCAGACTTAAGTCACACTTGATTCGTGTTTTCTTTCTTTTTTAATGACTTGGACTTGACTTGTGACTCAGTACCCACGATGACAAACCTTGACAGCATCTTAAAAAGCAGAGACATCACCTTGCCGACAAAGATGCACATAGTCAAAGCTATGGTTTTTCCTGTAGTGTTGTATGGAAGTGAGAGCTGGACCATAAAGAAAGCTGACCGCCGAAGAATTGATGCCTTTGAATTGTGGTGCTGGAGGAGGCTCTTGAGAGTCCCCTGGACTGCAAGGAGAACAAACCTATCAGTTCTAAAGAAAATCAACCCTGAGTGCTCACTGGAAGGACAGATCCTGAAGCTGAGGCTCCAATACTTTGGCCATCTCATGAGAAGAGAAGACTCCTTGGAAAAGACCCTGATGTTGGGAAAGTGTGAAGGCAAGAGGAGAAGGGGATGACAGAGGATGAGATGGTTGGACAGTGTTATCGAAGCTACCAACATGAATTTGACCCAACTCTGAAAGGCAGTGGAAGACAGGAGGGCCTGGCGTGCTCTGGTCCATGCAGTCACAAAGAGTCGGACACGACTTAAGGGCTAAACAACAACAACTACAACAATCCCCATCACAGCTGACCTTAATGAGGGTCTGGCCCCTGGTCTGGACTGTCCACTCAAATGTCTTGGTGTGGCACCAGTGTTGATTGTCTTTTCAGTGGTCCCTAGAGCTCTGCCTTCTTCCTGCTTAGCTTGCCACTCAGCAGCCATGTGAAGAGACTCATCCTCCCGCCCCCTATCTGGAGTGGCCAGCCAAGCAGGAACAGAACGACTTTCCAGGCATAATTAGAAGGATGAACGGGACTGGTGGTGCAGCAAGACCTGTGAATAGACCATCCAGTCCTGGGGGCCTGACCCTCATTAGGTCTAGCTACATCAGGGATATTTGTATTCATATACTAACACAAATACCCGCATCTCTAATAGGTAGATTTTTTAAAGGGACTGTGAACTTTAATTAAAGGACTGCCAGCTAGTAAAAATCCTAAGCTTGTAGGGTGCTCTGATCAAGACCAGGCAGAGGATAGTACCAACGTCTAGTTTCCAGTTCATGTTTGGTGATGGTCCTATTCCATGGGCTAGTGGCAGACAAGATGTTACAGCTTTGTCTTCCACTGAGTCTGAGTACATTACTGCAGCTGAAGCACGCAGAGAACTGCTATGGCTGGAGAAGCTGCTGAATGACTTTGGGTGAAAGGAGAAAATGCTGATCCGGGTGATGGAAGACAGCCAGAGCTGTATTAAGCTGTCACAAAGTGAAAAGATGAACACACACACCAAACACATTGGCATGAGATGCCACTTGGTTTGCGACCTGACTGAGAAAGGGGTCACTGAGTTGGTCTACAGTCCCAACACAGAGATGATGGCAGGCATCTTAATCGAGTCTCTTCCATTTCCAGAACTTGTGTGACAAGATGGATCTTCAGGAGGGCAGATCCATACAAGTTTGAGAAGGGGTGCTGGGGTTTTGCAGACTTCTATGCTGCCTTCAGTAGGTCGTGTTGGGAGTGACTGTCAATCAACCCCACAGTAACCAATTGTTCCTCCCCTGCCTCTAAGTCCAAAGAGAGCCATACGTCTCTTTCTGCTTGAGCTAGTGTCTTGGGATCATGGTGGCTGAGTGTCTCCCATCCAGCTGTCAACCTCTCTGGCAGAAACAGTAACTCCTGGGTCTCACACACCTCCCAGTCTGTGGCATCCATCTAACAGTTATCTTCTCCTGCTTTGCTCTCCTCCTTAAATCCAAGTTCCACCATGGCTAGACCTGTTACCTGCCTCTCCCTGGCTAGCACCCCATTCCACAGGTGAGGAGCAGGTACAGAAACCAGCCCTTGCTCTCTGAAGGGCAGAGAGTCCATTGTTGTAGCTAAGAGTCCCCTCAACAAGCCCACAGAAATAATAAGGGGTGGTCTACTCTGGGGAAGAAATGTTCTAAGTGTTAGTTGGTGGTCCTCTTGGAAGACAAGGTCCGGCAGCTGGAGGCCTGTGTTCTAATCTCCGCACTATTGGGGCTCAGGCCAGGTAGGTGGGGCTCGTCAGCCTTGGAAGGCAGTCCATCTAGGAGAAGGAAAACTCTGATTTCAAACCTCCACTGCCTTGTGGCTATATCCACTCATGGAAAAGGCTTCAGGAGTTAACCTTGAGGTAAAATCCGGAGGCTGAGTCCTGGTTGCAGTTTGTGTCATTAGGCAACTCCTGCAATTTCGCTGGAACCAGTTGTATTGGCTCTTGCCTTTCCATTGGCCTATCCAGAATCACAGTGTGGATTTCAAGCTAATAGATCCACCACTGACGTGGTATTCTCCCTCAAACAGTTGCAAGAAAAATGTAGGGAACAACAACAGCCACTCTTTGTGGCCTTCATAGATCTCACAAAGGTCTTTGATTTGGTTAGCAGGGATGGCCTTTTAAAAATATTTCACAAGACTGGTTGACCACCTCGACTCCTTAATATCATCAGGTCCTTTCATGAGGAAATGAACGGCACTGTAGTTTTTGATGGCTCAACATCAGATCCCTTTGACATCCGAAGCGGAGTGAAACAGGGCTGTGTCCTCGCACCAACCCTTTTTGGGATCTTTTTTGCTGTCATGCTGAAGCATGCCTTTGGAACTGCAACAGAAGGTGTCTATCTCCGGACTAGATCAGATGGAAAGCTCTTTAATCTCTCTAGATTGAGAGCGAAGACCAAAGTCCAGCTGAAATGCATGCGGCACTTCCTCTTCGCTGATGATGCAGCCATTGTTGCCCATTCTGCTGAAGACCTCCAACAACTCATGAATCGTTTTAGCAAGGCCTGCCAAGGCTTTGGATTAACAATCAGCCTGAAGAAAACACAAGTCATGGGTCAAGGTGTGGACTCACCTCCCTCTATTACCATCTCCATGCAAGAATTGGAGGTTGTTCATGACTTTGTGTACCTTGGCTCAACAATCTCTGACAATGTCTCCCTAGATGTCGAGCTGGATAAACGCATTGGGAAAGCAGCTACCACGTTCTCTAGGCTCATAAGGAGAGTATGGCTTAATAAGAAGCTGACGGCATATACCAGGATCCAGGTCTATAAAGCCTGCGTCCTTAGCATACTCCTGTACTGCAGTGAGTCCTGGACCCTTTGTGCATGGCAGGAGAGGAAGCTGAATATGTTCCATATGTGTTGTCTCTGACGCATTTTTGGTATCACCTGGCAGGACAAAGTTCCCAACAGAGCAGTCCTAGAACGAGGTGGAATTTTTAGCACGTATACCTGACTGAAACAGGCTCAGCCAGGCAAGTTGCTCATGGCTACACAGCGGTGATTTTATCTTTATTTTATGTAATTTTATACGGTTTTTATAGCTTTTGTTTAGTTGAAGTTCCTATTCTACTTCTTGGCTGAAGGCATGATTTTAACCTTGGTAAAAGTAAACACAGAGATAACAACCACTGGAGCTGCCGAGAGATATTAGAAATACCTCTGTACGACAAAATTACACAACTGCAGCCTTGGGAAGAAAACAGAAGAAAATAACACTGCTATTGCAGACAGTAAGCACCTGCTTGAATCAAGTCTGCAAGAAAAACATTTACTTTGTTTAAGAAAAGCCATCTGCCTTCGGGAGTTGTTTGGCATACAGCAGGGGCTGATCCGCTGACTCCGTCAATCTACAATTGACTCACAGTGAGTAAAAGTCCTCCAAGGAACGGGTGGAACAACCTGCCCTTTAATGGTTTATGTTTGAGTGTTTACCGGAGCTAAGAAGTGTTTTTATACAGCTACTGACTGAAACAGTGACGTCTACTTTGGCTTGGGCATGTCATGAGAATGGCTGATGGTCGGATTCCGAAAGATCTCCTGTATGGAGAATTAGTGCAGGGAAATCTCCCCAGAGGGAGACCACAGCTGCGATATAAGGACACCTGCAAACGGGACCTGAAGGCCTTAGGAATCGACCTCAACAGATGGGAAACCTTGACATCTGAGCGTTCAGCCTGGAGGCAGGCGGTGCATCATGGCCTCTCCAATTTTGAAGGGATCCTTGTCCAGCAGGCCAAGGCAAAAAGGCTGTCCCAAAACCAGCAAAACCAGGGAGCTGGACAGGGGACAGATTGGATTTGTGCTCAGTGTGGAAGGGATTGTCACTCTCGAATTGGCCTTTTCAGCCACACTAGATGCTGTTCCAAGTCCTTTATTCAAAACATGTTACAATAGTCTCTCGAGACTGAAGGATGCCTAATCTCATCTACTCTGGGGAAACTTGAAGTGAATTCTGCTTTATAAGTCCCTTCACTCTTGCTGCGAAGCTAGTGGAATTTAGCCAAAATTCAAAACTGCAACAGAAACAAGAAAGAGTAACTCCAATCTGAAAGGGTCTGAAACACAACACCCAATATATTCACCCAAAGCAGGATGCCTGATGCCTCTTTCCTTGGCACATTAGGAAGGGTTTTGACTTAATTGCTGTGGATAGAGTTGTAACTGAGTGCTTCCTACCTCTCAGTTATATTTTACAGGGAATATATAACTCCCCTGTTACAGCAGCTCCACTGTCTCCTGATCCATTTCTGGGCACAATTCAAAGTGTTGGTTTTAACCTATAGAGCCTTAAAGGGCTTGGGTCCAAGTTCTCTCAAAGACCGTATCTCCCTCTATGAGACTGCCTGGGCACTAAGATCACCTGGAGAGGCCTTCCTCTCAGTCTCACTACCCTCACAGCTGTGTTTGGTGGGGACACAAGAGAGAGCCTTTTCTGTTGCTACTCCCAGACTCCGGAGCTCCCTCCCACAGGAGGCCAGACTGGCCCCATCTTTGCTCTCCTAGGCAGAAAAAAGGCCTCTCTCTTCAGGCAGGCTTTTCCTTACTGACTGGTGGTCTGAGAGGGGTTTTAAATGGATTGTTGTCCTCTGTTGTTTTAAATGTGTTTTAATATTGCTCTTAGTTATCATTTTAATATAATACTTCTTTAATTCTTTTTCAATATTTGTATACTTACTGTTTTTAGCTTTTAAATACTGTTTTAATGCTGCAAGCCACATTGGGTTCTTTTGGGGAGAAAGGCGGCATAGAAATATTTTAAATAAATAACTAAATAATATTTTGCTGACTGTTCTTTTATTTATTTTTTTCAAAACAAAGGCCACAACCTCTCTTTTTCTCTCTAACACTATTAGCTTCCATTTCTTTCAATGTCTTTTAAAATGTTCTTTACTGCATTTGTTGTTTTTATTGTTCCATGTGTTCTCTATCCTGGCTTTTTGCACCAAGAACAGTGAGAAAATGTAATCGGTAAATAATGCTTTCAGAACATTTGTCCGACGCATGCTGAGACCAGTCCACCTTGCAAACAAAGCCGGGCTTTTTATAACACTCGGTTCCTTGCCATCATGGGGTAAAAGCAACAAAGAGTTTTATGGCACATTAAAGATTATTTCTTTTATTTGGCGCAAGCTTTTGTGGCGTGTAGTGTACTTTATTATTATATTTTGCTTTGATTTTTTTCTGATTGTTAACTGCCTACAATCATGCTGTGCACTAATCGGGAGGTATAAAAGTCAAATAAATAAATGAATTCTTCAAATGCAATGTGATAGCTGGACAGAGATAAATAAGGAAGTCATCCCAATGATAGCATTGTCAATATAAGCCATATAGTTTACTAATAGTGTTTATTTGAGGAACCTCTCCCGATCCCTCTCTCTCTCTCTCAGCCTTTCTCATCAGCAACAAGGTGGACTCGTTTTCCTCTTAAACAAATGAAATATTACAAGAAGTTCTGCCAACCCCCTTGACCTTGTTATTGAGAAAATGACATATGGGCATCATTTCAGATCAACTTGCCAGATGGGAGTGGACCACAGCAAAACTTGCGGGAAGCAATCCATGATGTATGGCTCACCTTATGATTTTATTCTCCCCAAACATTTGAAATTCTTAAGAATCCCTGGGAGGGTTTGATTCTCAGATGCTGTTAAAATTATGCCATGCTGGCATGCAAAGCAATATCCTGTTTTTCTAAACGTAGTGTGATGCCTTATCTTGAGAAAATGCTATATGCTATGAGTTTTCTAATATAGAGTGAACCCTATTCATGTTTTTGCAGACAAGTCTGATACCAAAATAATATGAGATAGGGGTGGGTTGTGCATTTGAGGAATGCGATCCAACAGGAAGATTTGTGCATTTCTGGATCAGAGGCAGGGAGATTCAAGAAGCCCCCAGTCATGCTCAGAGTACTTTGCAGAGTAAAGTTTCCTTTCTGCATTTGTGGGGTTAAAAATACTGAAATTTGAACAAAAACACTTGGCACCAGTGGCTGCAACAAAAGAAGGAAGTGCCAAAGCAGAAGGAAATGGACAACTGAATGAAAGCCAAAACCTCTCTTGGAAACTCCTGAGCAGGGCTCAGATTTATCTTATCAGCTTTATTTGTTCCCATTTTCCCAAACAAGCAGCTTCTTCACATCCAAGCATGCCAAGTGGAGGTTGATACATTGCTTACCAACTGGGTAACAGAATTTTCTACCTTTTTCTTTAGGTAACTGCATTAAACCTTCATTACACTTAGGATGGAGTATCTGTGTGAATATGGGATGAATGTCTGACTCCTTTGTGTGGGCTTGGATTGGATAGGTCAAAAGAGATTTAAGGACAATCTTCCTCTCACCTTCACACATTGTTCTCTACTTTCTTTTATTTTATTTTTTTAAAATGACTGCCACTAGCCTTCATTTGTGGAATCATTTTCTTTCTGGTTGTGTTTTGTTCCTGGTAAATGGGTGTATATTCCAAAGCAAATGGGTGCCAAATACAACATTTGCACCAGATACTGAATGGATACACTTGGGCATGTCAGGCCACTGACTGGAGACACTAAGGGACATATTCCATACTCCAAACAGATGCCTTTCCTGGGCACATTCCTGATGGAGGGACAGAAGGAAGGAAGGAAGGAAGGAAGGAAGGAAGGAAGGAAGCAAGCAAGCAAGCAAGCAAGCAAGCAAGCAAGCAAGCAAGCTGGGAGAAGCCTTGTTTACACAATGAAGATCCACTACATTTCCAAAGCTGATAGCACTGACTGGCACCCACCCAGCCTTTGTTTTCCCTATTAAAATCAGCTAGTATTCACACACCCATGGTATTGGAGAGTCATTAATTGCCTAGTCCTTAAAAACATGTAGAGAGCAAAAAATAGCCCCTTTCTTCTCCATCTCCATCTTTTTTTGGTATGTAGAAGTGACATGTCAGAAGGGGAAATGCCCTAGCTGACATGTAGGCTCTCTAACTCTATAATCTAGGGTTTTTGCTTGCATTCAGCAGGGTGTTGGACTTGATGGCTTTATCGGCCCCTTTCAACTCAGTGATTCTATGATTCTATATACAGCTTTTACACGAGCAGGACTTTTCTCTTGAAAAACACGGATCTGCATGTGAAAAAAGATGTCCACGGAGAAGGGAGAAGCCAGTTGCTTCTCTCCAAGCATTTTGCTAAGATCCAGGAATATAATGACTGGATAGAGCCTAGAGATTCCTCACCTCCAGCCTTTAAGCAAGAGTTCTCTCCCCAATCCTGCATCATCTCTCTGATCTGTGCAAACTGTCTCTAGTGTCATTTCTCTTTGAAGAGCAAAGCATAGAATCACAGCAAGTGCAGGACTTCCTGGCTGTTAAGAAAGACATCAAGACCACATCTTGTCTTGCACATTCTAAAATAAAGCAGCCATCATCTCAATTTTGGGACAGTCGTCCAATTCATACAATCTGTGGAGTGTGCTATGTTGCAGATGAAAATCCAGGGAAGATAGGAAAGAGGGAAAATAAAAACTTTCCCACAACAGCTATTTCTTTGTGCAAAACATTGGTTTTGCCACTGCAAGAACTCTATCAAAATGATCAGAAAATCTTTGTGCTTGCCCCTACCTGTGAGCAAGAGAAAAATTACGAATTTCTCTGATTGCGATTCTCATACAATGCTTTCCTGTACTTGCACAATCTGTTTGTATTTCTACCAAAGCACTTTTGTGGGTCAAACAAAAGTATCTACATAGCTGTATTATCCCTGCCTGGAGATAAGGTGTTGTCTGGATATTTAAGCTATAACTACAATGCCGTTGTATTGTTGTAATGTTTGTTTTAAATGACTAACATGGTTTACTGATATTTTGATGGATATAATATTTTGATTTGTGCGTGCATAACTTTTGAAAGCAACTCTAGTTTTGTTTTGCTTTTCAGGGTAGGCATTTCCTTCTGTACTGTAACTCGTCTTCCATCGTCTCTGTTTGCTTTTTTGCTTTTATTTTGTGAGGGACCTTTCCAATGTGGTGCCTTTCAATTTTCTGTTCTCCTTCCTGGCTTGTTTTCACAGCAGCTCTGAACGGTAGGTCAGGCTGCGAGGGAAGGAGTGGCCCAAGATCCCTCAGGGTTTTCAACTGGAATCCGGTACTATCGCACCACTATGTCTGATGTAAACCAACAATGTGGTTTACATCAGTTCAAAAAAAAAAAAAAAAGGACAGTTCCTTCATGAAGACTTGCATTGTCAACGTTAGACATTAACGTTCATGTACCTCAGTGAGTTAGGTATCTGGTTGTGGAGCCATTGGCTGTGAGTTCAATTCCCCTTTGTGTCTCCTGGGAGAAAAGCCAGCCTGTGTGGTCTTGGACAATTTTCACAGTTGCAGAACACCCCCAGAAGAAGGAAATGGTAAGCCATTTATGAATACTCTCTACATAGAAAAACCTGGAAAACCCATAATTGACTTGATATTGTGTAATCTTCATGATCCTTATAAGCAAAACTCCCTTAGGAAGGAAACAGCATTTATTTATTTTCCTCGGCCTGTTTTGGGCAGCCTGATTTGCCCACCCTACCCCGGAATAAAGATGCAAGACAAGAAATATGGGTTAAACATGGGCCACACTTTATTGAAAGTCGCCATTGTTGCCATCCTTTGCCAAAGGGGGGGGGGGTCCTGCCATAGCGCGGAATCAGGTTTAAGCACAGAGGTCTCACCGGACCCCTTAACCAACAAATGGGCGAATCCCTGGCCTCAAGTTCTCACAGTCATAAAGACAGCGAGAACCTGGCCAGCCCCTATTTGACCACCCCTGATCCTCAAGCCACCTTTTCCTTGTTGACTGTTGGTCTAGCTGTGGCCCCAGTGCATCTTTCCGCTAAGCACTGTAATCACACGATCCGCAGTGCTTGGAAGCCAGATGAGCTATACCTTACCTGCAATTGCAATGGAACTCACCAAATACCTGTTTTTTCCACACTACCCGCCACAGCATAGGGACTAGCATTGCTAAGTCCCATGCCCGCCATCAAGCCTATCTCACTCAGCACACAGGACCCCCTTGATGTCTTCCAAAAAGACATCCAAACCACCATCGGACAGATGTACATCATCTGACTGAAAAAACTCAGGCCTATCCAAACGGATCCTCTGGTGACCAATCACTGATCCAAGGGCGTTGCAGATCGCCCTGTAGACTTCCCAATTAACACGCCTGTGAGCATTGTTAATGGGTAAAAATTCTCTGGCATCTCTCCAAGCCAACCGGGGGATGATCGTTGAGCAAATGATGCTCACCTGGGTATGTGGCTTTAAGCCATGCGAGGATCCAGCACATCCAGGATTAAGGCCTTTCCACACTGTTTGGGCAGATTGTTGCCCCCCAGATGTATCACCAAAACATCTGGGGAAAATTGTCCATAGGCAGTCACTCTGCACAGCTGGCTCCACTGCAGTCCACGCAGTCCTCTCCACTCGATATGGGCTCTGGCTCCCAGGCCCAGACACCTCCCCCCTTCTGAATTCTGGGTTGTTCAGGCCTCGCCGTGCACTATGCAGCTGAATTATAGAGACTCTGTCCGTGTCTGTTGCCAGCCAAGGAAGAGGGAGGAGAGAGAGGCGGGAACAGCCCTTAAATAGCCCATCGTTTTCCCCCCCTCTCCTCCCGGGTCATTCTAGAGAGACTTAGAGTCTCGCAATCCTCCGGGGAGGGAGGCAAAGACAAGCCACGCCGCTCCTACGTGGCCCAGCAGCGACTTGAGCATTTGTTTTCTAAGTTGCTCATTCATCAGTAGCAAGATAGCACAGCCTTGTTTGTATGTCTTAGGAACATCTCACGTGGCTGCCTTAGGAACATAACATTGAAACATTTGGACACATCTGTGGTATAAAAGGGGAAAGCTCCGATTCCTCTGAATGTGTGATCTAACCCTAACAGTCAAGCAGAGCAACTAGTTACACCTGTTTCTTCCCCTTTTCCCCCAATTCAGGTGTAGGGGTGGCTGACATATGTCGGACCTATAGTGCACAAGGAGGTGAATATTCTGGGGAGAAAAGCTCCTATTGACAACAATTGTGAACAGTGCATTTTATTATTGGTCAATGAACCAGGGACCTTCTTGCTGATGGAGTTTTATGGCCACATGGAAATTTGGAACTGCAGTCCAACACTCCCAACCATTACACCTAATCATTAATGTCATTTACTCCTAAAAACTGTACCAGCATATCAGCATATTCGTGAATTATATCCTCTCAGTGGCAGGAATTTGGGGATAGTGGGATGGCTTGGGGGCAGATATGTTCACAGTTGAGTACCTGGTTTCTTCAGAGACAAAGTCTTGTATACAAACAAGAATCACGACTGTACTTGCCAAAATACATCGTTCATGGGGCCAACAACAAGCTATTCGTCTACGCGTTCATCCCAAGGGGGTTCTTCTATCAACAGTATATCTGACCTTCCTTAAATTGCAAGAGGTGGAAGATGGAGGCTCCTGCTTCTCCCTTTCTCTCCATGTCTTAATGCGAAAAAGCCTCTTTGTTCCTTAAGTTGCTTAATGATAACTATATGTTAACAAGTGTTTCCAAAGCCATAATTAATTTTACTTCTGTTCCATAATCCTTCAGCAGTTCATTTAACAAGCTGAATTCCTGCTGTATTTTTTTATATATACAAAATTACCAATTCAAACATATCTCTTTTCTGTCTATCCGGTTCTACCCCCACCTCTTTCTCTGGAACAATAGGCATTACAAATCACTTATGAGGTTCCTACCAGCGGGCAACCCGAATGTCAGTCAAGCCCTTTCCTTTGATTTTTTTTCGGAATATATTAAGTATGAAGTCCAAAGAGATGAATGGCAGCCCCCACTGGGGGAGATGGCTTGAGAGTCTTTGTCTTTCACTGGCCCAACGCCATTCCATTGCTAGGAGTGAGGCATATAAAGCACCTCCTTGTGCGTCCATCATTTCTGACAGCTGAGTTGGATGACAAGTCCCTGGTGAAAGAAGTCCGTGTTCGTAACCCCCTGACTCTAAGCAACTGATTCGTCTTCTCAGAAGCAGGGGGATGGGAAGAAAGCCATCAGCCCCATCCATAAAACATTATCCAGTGTTTTTCTATGTTCCTCAGCCTGTTATGCAAAATGGCCCTGTTTGAGAACGTGTTCAGGGCATCGGTATGAGTAGCTTAGCATGTGACAAACCAATAAATTCAACAATACGTGGCTGCAGTACAGTTGCAATATTTAGATGCACCCTGTCAATATTTTTAGTGATTATAACTTTGACAAAAATTATCTTTATTATTCTGTTTCCTACTCTCCACACACCCTACCCCCCTTTTTCCTTCCTCTTTGGCTAACGTGTGTACAATTAATAGAGGTATTTCAAAGATACCTATAATTTCCAAATCCACTGCCATCTTGCACATTGGGTCCTGGCATTTAAAGTCAAGTGGTATGGCTGAGATTTAGAAGCTGAAAGTTCACCTTCTAAATCACAACGTTCCCATTATACATTAAATATCGGGCCCCAATATGCTAGACGCTAGTTTACTGTCTTGCTGTCAAATGGCTTTTTGCAACAAAGTTTGATGCATGGCCTATGATTGGAAAGGGGGTATAACTGGGAAGAATTTTGATGACATCCCGTTGCCTAGTGTCTTAGCAGGCCTGGAGGGCAAGATCTGGCTTCCTATATTTATTTCCACCCAATGATTGTCTCTGTTCTGAATCTATCCACTTTTTGCTTCACACATCTTTGTTCATCATGAGTCATACAGATTTGGTGTGAATTATTACTACATTACTCAGGATACTAACTTCTCTCTATATCTATCTATCGATCGATCGATCGATTGACCGACCAACCGACCGACCGACCAACAGACAGACAGACAGACAGACAGACAGACAGACAGACAGACAGACAGACCGACAGACCGACAGACAGACAGACAGACAGACAGACAGACAGACAGACAGACAGACAGACAGACAGACAGACAGACCGACCGATCGATCGATCGATCGATCGATCGATCGATCGATAGATAGATAGATAGATAGATAGATAGATAGATAGATAGATAGATAGATAGATAGATAGATAGATTCTGGTGGTCACGGTGGGACTGCACAATTCTTGAACACAGAAGGGAAGTTTAACGATGACCTTCCCAACTGCTTTCCCAACAAAAATCACTTCACACTTCTAGTACTAGGAGTGGTTGGGAGTTCTGGTTGGTGCCAGTAGGAACATTTCCCCGGTATTAGTGTAACACTTTTAAGTTTAATGGGGCAATTAGTTTACTTAGATATCTATTGATGAATCTTGCAAACAAAATTTTGCAAAATATTTTTATTCACAGTTTCATAACAGACAAGACAAACAATTATTGTTGTTGTTTAGTCATTAAGTCGTGTCCAACTCTTCGTGACCCCATGGACCAGAGCACACCAGGCCCTCCTGTCTTCCACTGACTCCCGGAGTTGGGTCAAATTCATGTTGGTAGTTTCAATGACACTGCCCATCCATCTCGTCCTCTGTCGTCCTCTTCTCCTCTTGCCTTCACACTCTCCCAACATCAGGGTCTTTTCCAGGGAGTCTTCTCTTCTCATGAGATGGCCAAAGTATTGGAGCCTCAGCTTCAGGATCTGCCCTTCCAGTGAGCACTCAGGGTTGATTTTCTTCAAAATGATAGGTTTGTTACAGGGGACTCTTAAGAGTCTCCCCCAGCACCACAATTCAAAAGCACCCATTCTTCAGCAGTCAGCCTTCTTTTTGGTCCAGCTCTCACTTCCATACATCACTACTGGAAAAACCATAGCTTTGACTATGTGGACCTTTGTCGGCAAGGTGATGTCTCTGCTTTTTAAGATGCTGTCTAGGTTTGTCATCGCTTTCCTCCCAAAAAGCAGGCGTCTTTTAATTTCGTGGCTGCTGTCACCATTTGCAGTGATCATGGAACCCAAGAAAGTAAAATCTGTCACTGCCTCCATATCATCCCCTTCTATATGCCAGGAGGTCATGGGACCAGTGGCCACATCAAAGGCTTTTGTGTAGTCAATAGAGCAGAAGTAGATGTCTTTCTGGAATTCTTTGGATTTCTCCATAATCCAGCGCATGTTAGCAATTTTGTCTCTACTTCCTCTGCCCCTTCGAAATTCAGCTTGTACTTCCGGGGGTTCTCAGTCCACATACTGCTCAAGCCTACCCTATAGGATTTTGAGCATAACCTTGCTAACGTGTGAAATGAGTACAATTGTATGGTAGTGGGAGCATTCTTTGGCACTGCCCTTCTTTGGGATTGGGATGTAAACTAATCTTTTCCAGTCCTCTGGCCACTGTTGAGTTTTCCAAACTTGCTGGCATATTGAATGTAGCACCTTAACAGCATAATCTTTTAAGATTTTAAACAGTTCAACTGGAATGCCATCACTTCCACTGGCCTTGTTAGCCATGCTTTCTAAAGCCCACTTCATTCTCCAGGATGTCTGGCTCTAGGTCAGCAACCACACTATCTGGGTTGTCCGGAACATCCAGATCTTTCTGATATAATTCCTCTGTGCATTCTTGCCACCTCTTCTTGATGTCTTCTGCTTCTGTTAGGTCCCTACTATTTTTGTCCTTTATCATGTCCATCTTTGCACAAAATGTTCCTTTAATATCTCCAATTTTCTTGAACAGATCTCTGGTTTTTCCTTTTCTATTATTTTCCTCTATTTGCACTGTTCTTTTAAGAAGGCCCTCTTGTCTATCCTTGCTATTCTTTGGAAATCTGCATTCCATTTTCTGTAACTTTCTCTATCTCCTTTGCATTTTGCTTCCCTTCTCTTCGCCATTATTTGTAAGGCCTTGCTGGACAGCCACTTTGCTTTCTTGCATTTCCTTTTCTTTGGGATGGTTTTTGTTGCTGCCTCCTGTACAATGTTATGAGCCTCCATCCATAGTACTTCAGGCACTCTGTCCACCGAATCTAATTCCTTAATCTGTTCTTCACTTCCACTGTGTATTCATAAGGGATTTGGTTTAGATTATACCTGAGTAGCCCAGTGGTTTTTCCTACGTTCTTCAATTTAAGCTTGAATTTTTCCTATAAAAAGCTGATAATCAGAACCACAATCAGCTCCAGGTTTTGTATTTGCTGACTGTATAGAGCTTCTCCATCTTTGGCTGCAGAGAATCAATCTGATTTTGGTATTGCCCATCTGGTGATGTCCATGTATAAAGTCACCTCTTGTGTTGTTGGAAAAGAGTGTTTGTGATGACCAGCTTGTTCTCTTGACAAAACTCTATTAGCCTTTGCCCTGCTTTGTTTTAAACTCCAAAGCCAAACTTACCTGTTGTTCCTTTTATCTCTTGACTCCGTACTTTAGCATACCAGTCCCCTATAATGAGAAGAACATCTTTCTTTGGTGTCACTTTTAGAAAGTGTCGTAAGTCTTCATAGAACTGGTCAATTTCAGCCCCTTCAGCATCGGTGGTTGGTGCATAAACTTGGATTACTGTGATGTTGAAAGGACTGCCTTGGATTCGTACTGACATCATTCTATCATTTTTGAGATTGTATCCCATTACAGCTTTTCCCACTCTTTTGTTGACTATGAGGGCTACTCCATTCCTTCTATGCGCTTCTTGCCCACAATAGTAGATATGATAATCTTCTGAATTGAATTCACCCATTCCTGTCCATTTTAGTTCACTGACGCCCAGGATGTCCATGTTTATTCTTGCCATTTCCTGTTTGACCACATCCAGCTTACCAAGGTTCATAGATCTTGCTTTCCAGGTTATACAGTATTTTTCTTTCCAGCATCAGACTTTCCTTTCACTTCCAGGTGCATCCCTAGCTGAATGTCCTTTCAGCTTTGGCCCAACCACTTCATTAGCTCTGGAGCTACAGTACTTGTACTTTTCCTCCGCTTTTCCTCAGTAGTGACCTGAGGGGCTCATCTTCCAGCATCATATCTTTTAGCCTTTTGTTTCTGTCCTTGGAGTTTTCTTGGCAAAGATACTGGAGTGGCTTGCCAGTTCCTGCTCCAGGTCAATTGCGTTTAGTCAGAACTCTCCACTTTGAACTATCTGTCTTGGGTGTCCCTGCACAGCATAGCCCATAACTTCTCTGAACTACTCAAGCCCCTTCATCACAACAAGGCAGCAAACCATGAAGGGACAAACAATTATAGTAACAACAAAATGTTATAGTTTGTGCGCTCAAGTCCTTAGCCAAACACCAGTATAGAAATTGCTTATAAAGTTCACGTTTCCCTTTGAATTCACTGAATGCTGCTTGCTGGATATTTCAAACAGTTTCCAATGGCAGCCCCATATCCAGTGCATTACAATAATCCAAAAAGGATGTAATGTATCACACTGGTCAAAGTAGACCTGTTGCAGAAAAAAGTGTGGTTGGCGTACTAGTTTTTACTACACAAATGAACGCTTGCCATTGCTGAGGCCTGGGCATCCAAGACTGAATCCAGGATTTCATCAAAGCTGGGAATCAGTTTTCAGGAGAGGTATCACCTCATCCAGCATGGTCACTCCATCCAGTTGCTTCTGGGACGGTTTCTCATTAAGAGGGTGCAGCCAGAATGGAAGTGGCATCAAACTCTCTCTTTGTCCTTGATAATCTTCCATGTGGCAGCCATCATCTCATTCAAACTCCAACACAACATCTTCTGTGTATCAGCTTCCTCAAATGTGTCCCCACATTGAGCCTGTTAATTCATAGCTTCTTGAATGTTAAGCATCTGAAGACATCTTGAAATCTCAAGAAAATGCCCTAATTTGAAAGTCCATTCCATGTTTCTCTCCAAATGATGACAAATGGATTGTATTCACATGTTTTTAGCATTGTCTATAAGGAAATATTAGGAAAACTTGTTCAATAAGATTCAGTTTCATCAATGGAATATAAACGTTCTTGTTTTCATTCTGGAAATAATTGAAGGGAGAAATATTTGTTTGTTTGTTTGTTTAACCATCTCTCAATTTATTTATTTAATTATGTAAGGTTTTATCCTGCCTTTCTTCCCTAGTAGGGATCCAGGGTAATACATCATATACAGAGCTGTAATTCCTTAAGAAGAAACCAACTGAAACTTAAAACAATAATATACGCATCTTTTAAAACATTATTTGAACATATTCACTAGACAAATGGCAGTCCTGGATGGCAATTTCCCCTGCTGTAGTATTTTTCTTTAAAATTCTTGCAGAAAATCTTCCTTCTCCTGCCCGCCGTGCATGGGTGGAAATGGCGATATGCAGATGTACATAATATGCTGAAGTCAGAAAGTGCACTGAAGCCTCCAGTGTCCTTTTGGAAGTGTGAAATAACTTATTTCCGTATCAGTAAAAGGGTGTTTAAAAACATATGGCAGCTTGCTAATTCCCCACCACCACCTCCATTCCAACGTATTTAAGAATAGCTGGCCTGTCTCCAAGAGCCGAAACACATTGTCAGGGATTTCTGTGTGTGCTAAAACAGTAAATTAAAGTGCAAAAGCCAATGCCAGCATAAGGACATCAGATTTAAAACCATGAAGAAGATATTAGTGTTCCTGACATTTCATTCCTAGATAAATAATATGGTCTGGGTCACTTAATTTCTGTGTCAGCCTGAATGGTGAAACACAGAGGAGTAATGTTATTTAAATTAAAGCTATGAGCCATCCATGCTCATATTTACGTATTTAGTACATTTACTTTCCATCATCCTTTTATCAAGCATACCTTGAGGTGCTATCACAGTAGTGATTAGACCCAGAACCTGTTAGTGAAATATCTAAATTAGGATGTGATGAGCACTCAAAACAAGTTTCTCATTCCCTGCAATTTTCTGAGTCTTTCCCTGCAAGTTTACCTGCCAACCATTCCCCACCACCTCCAGCAAGATTTCCCAACTTCTCATGAATACAAGACCCAGTATCATTTCCCGCTCCCCACTTTTTTTTAAGCCTTCCTGTTCTGCATAGGTAGCTGCCAAATTCAACAGACCTTGATTTCCTTTTCTGGTGGATCCTGCCATTTTGCAGAAGCATTGGAGTAATTCTGTGCAGCTGACTCTTCTTCCAGAAAAGAAAATGACTACAAAAATATAGAGAAATCATGCAACGTTTCCTGTGAAATTTCTTAGGGAAAATTTCACTGCAAGGAGATGGGATGATTCCATTGATGCCCTCAGCTCCGATACTTGATGTACTCCCCCTCATTTTGTCTAACTGGAGGTCAGACACTCTGTGGTTCCATGATGTTGAAAAATCCCTTCAAGAATTTCTTTGGACTTATCCAAACAGTTTATTTCCGTGGAATAGTTCAGTTACAGAGGAACCTCCAGATTCTGTGCTGTTCTATTCTTCTGAACAACATTCACTCAAAGTTGAGTTGTGACTCAAGATGGCAGTGTTATCTCAGTTACAAGCTCTCCTCCTCTCCTCATGGAAGAACAAGGGCAATCCAAATACACAAAACAGCATCTCGGAGATAAGTTATTGAAGGCAGCTTTGTATAATTCTGTTTTCAATAATTTCCTGAATATCAGGAGGGAAAGAGCCGGGCATATATCAGTCAGAAGTTTCTTCAAGGATTAGGGCCACCACTGAAAAGGCATGATTCCTTTTTTTGCCTCCATCCACTTCCTCAGTGTGGTCACTTTTAGCAGGAGGGATTGAGAGGAGCAGGTGAAATGGGTAGCTGATTTCTGAGAGAGATGTTCTAACATCTCTTAAACCATTGGTGATTATGGGTCCATTTCATTGGGAAGTAGACCACATATGCTTCTTAACAACTCAATGGGTCTTTATAGTAGTCTCACTAAGATTTAGTAGTCTCACTAAGATTTCAGCATCGCTATGAACCCAACCATTTCAACAACTCTGTTCTGAAGGAATGACTATGTCTGAACCTAGGCCATGAGTAAAAATTGTAAAACTGAAGGATTGAAGCTGCTCCCAAAAGAAAGTTCTTCCTTATATCAGGAAGCCGTCCAAATGTCATAATAGATCAATGTGCTTCATCATGTACGTGGATTTCTGTATCACCTCCACCAAAATTTCATGGTGACCTGATGAAACATATTGCAACTTTCTGTTACGATGAACATTCATATTTAACTGGCTTGACTGGTGTTACAAACTTTATAAATACATAGCAAGGTGAAATTGTAATGAGGTTGACAAGGTTTCCTTCAGCATGCTCTCTGAATAACCATATGTGACATAACTGACGTGTGAGCAGATTTTCACCCTTCCCTTACATGTAACAACCCATTACCTTGAAAGGAGCAATACTCTGGGGGGGGGGGTGGAGGTGGGGTGGAGAAATTTTTTTAAAATAAAAATCCCAGAAACAAACGAACCGGGGCAACCCTTCCTATCATTTTTGACCACACATTCAACCCATAATGCTATCTGACAGTAAATACATAGCCTCATCAAATCACTTATCTTCTCACGCTTCGGCAATAATATTGAGGGAATCTGAATAAATTATGTCTCAAATGGTACAGCTGCTCTCAAACAGCAGAACTAATGAATTGCCATGAGTTGGAGGAGAGAGAGCGGGAGAAGGAAGACAGCTGACAGGTTGATGCTAGATCCATATCAGTCACTGTAACAAATTATAACCTAAGAAATTATTGCCACTTTTAGGTTAATGGTTGGCAAACACCTCAGATGCAATTTCTAACTATTTTGCTACACCTTTAGAGAAGAAATAACCCATCAGCTTAGCAAAGGTGGCCACTAAGCTTTCTATTAGCGATGGACCATTTCTGATGGGGTTCATTTCTGATAATAGATCAGAGCTGTTTTAGTAAATACTGTCTATAACAAAGAAAATATATTCCTTGCATTATAATTACTATAGAAAATTAAATCCACAGCATGCATCCTTAGCTCAGGGTGATTAAGAATTTGTTAATAAGAAAATGCCAGTGACATTTGTTTTAAGTAATTGTTCACACCATTTTAATTTTAATCCATCGTTTCTGGGACTATTTCGATCTATTGGGGCATATTATTTTTGAAAATCTAAATGAAGTTTTATTTAATGATTTAGTGATGAACACATTTATGGAAAATCAACATAACAAATTAATTTCACGAGTTCCTCTTTATTTATTATTTATTTTGTATTTTAACGTGAGAACACAGATTTTCTTTACCTAATTAACACTGGTACATCATTGTTAACACTAACATTTTCAGCTTTTGGCTATTATGCATATTATGCCGACCGTGCAGAGGACATTCATTAAAATTAGGTTAGGTATGGTAACTTTCACAATCTGGTGAACCAGTCATAAGCAGTGGTTTATCTAAAAGGAAAGGGTGTTTTTTAAAGTCTCTTCACTTACATCCCCAGGACTAATTTGATTTATTTACGTTGCATCTATGGCCTGGCAGCTTGCTTTTTCAGTTTCTTTATCTTCTGTTATTTCTTCCTGTCATGTTCAGAAAGTAGTGGAGGTGAAATTGTGAGAGGTTTTGCTTTTGGGCAGCCTTGAGTATCATTTGAAGGGGAGAAAGATAGGGTATCAATCTAATAAATAATTAAAATATATGAAAAGTTTACTCCAATTTCTGTTTTCCTTGTGACAGAGGCTGCATCTCTTTTCTCTTTTATGGCCCTCCATCTGCTCAAACTAAGGCTTGGGCTGTGTGGTACAAACCACTACAATCCTTCTTCCGTCATCACTTTTATCTAAACAGTCCTCCTGAATCTTCAAAAATGAATGTTATTAATGAACACTTTGTATTTTCTGCAGGACTGGAGTGTGTTTCTATAGGGCTGCTAGTAAAGGCATTGCCTTACCAGCTGACAGTTTAGATGGTCTGCAAAGATTGCTTGATAAAGTCGCTGCAGTAAGTAAGGGATGTGCTCTAAAAGGAATGTTAAAGCCACGTTCATGGTGATCCATAGCAATCTGAGCAGCCCAAGAAACGAAGTTAAAGATCCAACATGAAATTGTGGCACATGTTTGTGAATACAAGTATATTCAAATTCGAGTGGCGACATGTATGTGTGTGACCATGTGAGCGGGTTTGGGAAAAAAAAGCTTGAGGCGTTTGAAAAGTGGGTTTCTTCCAGGATACTAAGAATTTCTTGGATTCAGTAACCGATGAAGAAGTACTAAGATGAATCAATGAAGACTAAAGCCCTATTCAGCTGCACTGTTATGGGGAAAGAGTATGCTGCACATGTTACCAAAGGAGGGAATTTTAGAAAGCATTATAGAAGGGAGAACTGCTGGGACAGGCAACAGCTGGCTTGTGAATAGCAGGTGAAATGCATATCAAGATTTTTTCTTTCATAGAAAGGCACCCCAAAATGCACATGAGGTTTTAAAAAAAACCCAGACAGACTCCTTAAAATGTTGTTTTCTGGTACGGAAACAGAATAAAGTGAAAGATGTAGGAAATAAAGAAGAGCGTGAAGAAACTGAAATTGACAGATTCATCCAGGCTAGGTTAGCTGCATGCCTTCAGACCAGCTGGATCAGAGAAAGAATAATATGTGGAGAACACATGATTAATCTTTGAGCAGGACAGGCACTTGTAGAAGTCTGCTTTCATGTGCATATGCTTCCTAGCTAGCCGGATCAAGGCACATGTCTTGCGCAGGATTTTCTCTGAGTCTCAAGCACCAAAGTTAACAGAGAGTGAATCATCAAAAGACCTTCATCAGAAGGAAGATACTTACATGTCATTCAGTTCCTCAGATAAGTGCTTGAACAATTATGTGATTATTAATTTGCAAACCTCAAGACTCTAAATATTGCCATGTGATTTCTTCTGAATAGCTGCTGCATAAACCCTAGGGATTTTACAGTGTTCCTTGCCAAGATACAGGGAGAATCTTTAAAACCTTGTGGAAGAATGACCTTCTTCTGACAATGTTAATAATAGGTGTTTTTTAAAAAAATATATTCACAGTTTTTCTAGGAAAAGAGTTCTACTTTTGAATACACAATTGCCGCATACTGCAAACTGAAGCTATCCATTCTGAAGGAAATCAACCCCGAGTGCTCACTGAAAGGACAGATCCTGAAACTGAGGCTCCAATACTTTGGCTATCCCATGAGAAGAGAAGACTCCCTGGAAAAGACCTTGATGTTAGGAAAGTGTGAGGGCAAGAGGAGAAGGGGATGACAGAGGACGAGATGGTTGAATAGTGTCATTGAAGCTACCAACATGAATTTGACCAAACTCTGAGAGGCAGTGGAAGACAGAAGGGCCTGGTGTGCTCTGGTCCATGGGGTCACGAAGAGTCGGACATGACTTAACGACTAAACAACAAACTGAAGATTGCATGTATGCAGTTATTCATATTTCATCATGTGCGAAGACTATCAGGAGAACAAGAGTCAAGTGTCACTTGGCATATGACGGAAGTTACAGTAAGTGTGTATGTTCTGACTTTGAGCTAACGTTGGCTAATGACCATTGGTGTAGAGAAGCCAGTGTCTACATAGTGCTGGGATATTTGTAAGGGAGAGACAATGACAACATTTTGAGACAGAGTGATTTCCTCCAGAACTGGATTAGCACAATCTGATCTGAGCCCAGCTGGTGTTAATCTGTTGTAGCAAAAGAGAAACCAGAAGTCATGTAGTACCTGTAAGACTACTATAAGATAAACATTCTGTTCATCTGACGACATGTACTTGGACACACGAAAGCTTATGAAAAATAAAAACTAGTTAGTCGTATAGGTGCTACATGACTTCTGATTTCATATTGGCTAATACACTCTAGATCTGGGTTTCAGACAAATCATGTGCGCACAGACTACCCCAATCAATTAAATTCATATAAAAGGATTCCAGTTTCCTGGACACTCAAAATAATTTCTTCTATTCCTTCTTCTACTCCTTCATTAAATTAGGAGGCAAGTTATTCCTTATATGGTGTCTTTGAGCTCATTTTCATAGAATCATAGAATAATTGAGGTGGAAGGGGCCTATAAGGCCATTGAGTCCAACTATTTGGATTCAATCAAAGCAGATCTGACAGACTGTTGTCCAATTTTTCTTGAATGCCTCCAGCATTGGAGTTCTCACCACCTCCCAAGGTAATGGGTTCTATTGTCGCATTGCTCGAATAGTTATGACACCAATTATCATGTGCAGAGTTTCCTAAAGCATGTTTCTCCAGAGTGACACAAATATGTGTTAAGAATTCATCATAACCGAGTAAGTCAGAGGAAAGGGTTCCTGACAATCACTGGACCTTTAGACAATACAGTTATTTTGTGAACAAAAACACCATTCAGAAAAACATTATTTATTAGACGTGGGCACGAAGCCCAAAACAAACCAGGAAATTTGTGAAAAATCACCAATTAGTTGCTTCAGATCAGTTCAGGTTTGTCCAAACTAGAGAACCTGAACTTTCCTGAACCAACAAATTTTGGGATGATTTACAAACTTCCGAGGTGGGGGCAGGCAACAAACTCAGCCATGGTCTGTCTAAAATAAAGCATTGACAAACCGATGAACCAATTCATGGTTTGTTGGTAAAGCATCTGGAAATTCGTGGTTCAACAATCTTTCGGTGTGCCCATCTCTATTATTCATTATTAAATCATTATGGCTACTGAGCTGAATCCAATATGGTTCTCTCAGTAGCATGAGGATTTTTCTCTGTTCTTCTTGCAGCCTTAAAGAACCGCTCCAGGACCTTTATCCTGCTGGAAGAAAAAGGGGACGCTGTTTCCAGACGTGTGATAACTATCTTGGATCCTGGCCAGAGTTTTAAAACCTCCTGAAACAGTGAGTTACAATTACAACTGTAATGTTGTTTAATGGTGGCTAAACTCTCCTGCACAGCTACAAAACGGTGGAACGTTTGTAGTTAAAATTTTGTTAAGAAATTAAGATGGTATTGGGTGAGTCACACAACTCAGGCTGCGACCACAATGCCAAACCAAATCAGAGTGAATCAGTTTTGCTGCGGATTGATTTGCAGCCCGTTTCACTTTTCTGTTTGGCTGTAGAAGAGACTGTGAATTGTTTCACTGCCAGTGTCCACAATGGCCCCTCCATCTTACGCAGTTTGATCTCTGCCATGTGCCACAGCCTGCAGCTTCCCTTCCTTTGATCCTGCCCTCTGACAGTCCCTTAATTGTAAAGCTGGTGGGCTGTTTGAAGTGTTGTGCCATGGTAGGGAAAAGGGACAATTTTCCATACCACAGAAATATTGTAGTCTGCTGTAGTGTGTTGGAGTTGTTTCTATTTCACATTGATTTTCGCTAATTTTTTGGTCTGTGCAGAAGTGATCTAGCACTAAATCCAGTAGTTTGATTTTTTAAAAAAATTAAAAAATAAGCTTCAGGGTGACTAGGGAGGAAGATTGCTTAGTACGTCACCAAAGATACCAAACCGTCCTCATCCTTTTGGAGAATGAAACAAATGATCACATGGGGGGGAAAGCCTGTTGGGATCATTCCGGCTTGAAAAAGTAGAAGTGGCAGAGAGAACACTCTGTGTCAGGAGAAAAAAAAAGGGCTGGCCTGAGTCAGACTGGCATTTGCATCATGTGAGCAGTAAAAAGAGAGAGCGAGAGAGGGGAAAAGGTAACCATTTTACACCTACAGCAAATCCCACAGTGTTTGACTGCATAGTCGCAGCCTCAATATGCAAAAGATAATGTCTTTAGGCAAGTCACCTCCAAACATTATGCAACTTGTGTTCCACCCGTGTAACTACGGAAGAGGATTTCGGCCACTAAATCTTTATTTTCCTGTTTCTCAAATGAAACTAAAATAGTAACCTGGAGCTGCTTTTAGAAGCAAAAGGCATAGCACAGTTTACAATTCAATTATGCAGACTGCACATCCCCCCGCCCCCCGTGAGCTGGGTACTCAGTTTACCAACCTCAGAAGGATGGAAGCCTGACTCAATCTTGAGCTGGTTACCTGGGCAAAGGATCAAACTCAAGTCATGAGCAGAGTCTTCACTGTGGTACTGCAGTTTAATTACTGTGTACCAAGAGGCTCCCTTTAAAGCCAGACACTTGACTGCTACAAGCCGTTGGTCAGGGATATGAGTCACCCTCTGCTCTTCTCCTTGTTATTACCTCAGCACTGACAAGGAAACATGAGGTAGTGGCATGAGGTATTATACAAACCAGCACTTGAACCATTTCCCTTCTTTACCATTTTGTGAGGCTACCTTCCCATAAATATACAGGAAATTACTATTACACCAGAGACAAAGAGGCATTAGCTGTTATTAACTTATGGTCTTCATATTTTAGCCAGAATCCTATTGCTGTTCATGTAAATTTTGCACAGCATGCAAATTGTGTGGCTAATCGATGAGGTGATAGGATGTATCTTGGTTATACAATCAGGTGGATGGAGGGGCATGTGAGGAAGACATACTTCAACACCTCATCAATTTGTTGCAGTTAACCAAGGCAAGTTCTGTAAACTATATGAATACTAATACTATTATGATCATTATAATATAGCCGTACCTTTATTAGGAGAAAAGAAAGTATTTGCAGGCAATTATTGGTAACTATCTACTTCCAAGCTCCAAGCAAAATGGAAGCCATAGTTTCAAGAAAACATTTGAGTTATGGTTGTTGTGGGTTTTTTTTTTTGTTTGTTTCTTTGGCCATGTTGGTCAATGATATGAAAAAAAAACCACATTCAGCACCACAACCACCCATCTCCTTTAAAGGACAAAAGCTGATCCCACAGCTATACTCAACTATCCAAACAAACTGCACCAGAACACAGACAGAGTTCTGACTCCAGTCCTCTGAAGATGCCAGCCACAGAGATTGGCGAAACGTTAGGAAGAACAACCTTCAGAACGTGGTCAAAGAGCCCAAAAAAAAAAAAACACAACACAACAACCATCAGATCCCCGCCATGAAAGCCTTCGAAAATGCATTTCAGGTATGTCATAGTTAATTGCTTATCATTTGTTGTTACGCAGGAAAAATATTTCCCATATTCTCTTTAGAGTTTCAGGTTTTTACTGCAAGATCCTATTGTTTGGATAAGCTTCTGTTGTATTTTATAGTACATTGATCATGTACTCTCTTCCAGCTACCTTACAATGTCAGCAAGTCTATCTATAGTGATGGGCTGCTGCTGTTCAAAACATTTCTCCGATGATCAGCTAAGTGATCAAACACCTGCTTCTTTCAGTATTGTGTAAAAAATTTAATGTGGCTGCAGATGGTGAAGTACTACCGTTCGGCTAGAGGTGCATGCTAAGTATCATAGAGGTGCACCTTTAGTAGCCATGAGTGACAGATGAAAGCACGCTGTAAATGAATTTGGAGAGAACAGACAAGAAATACAGGGAGTGATTACAACCAGCTGAGCTTCCATGCAGGATAATAAAATTCAAGACTGCAGATCTTCCTCCTGTGCTTGTTCTTTGCCATTTTTTTAAAAAAACTTCAATTTTATTAAACGAATGTGGAGGCCTGGCTGATATAACCCTATCTGTGCCATCTTCACTTGCTACCAGTTTTTTTTACCAGACCCAATTCAAATAACTGGCTTTAAACGTTAAAGCCCCAAGTGGCTTGGGAACAAGTCATGTCAAGAAGCATCTCCCATAAGTAAACTTCCTCAGGTTGTGCCCTGAGATTGTTAGCCGTCCTCAGGCTTGTGAGGTAAAAGTGTGCAGCTCCGACACAGAGGACCATTTCAGGGGTGGTACTCCATTTTGGAACAGCCTCCCCAAGAAGGCTGAGGATCTCTACGTTCTCGGAGGCATTTTAAGACTTTTTCTCCATACCTTTGGGATCTGAGGTCCCGTCTCCTAAAGCCACTGATTCCCCTTTGTTTTATGCACTGCCCTGTTTTTCACTCCGTTTACCTGCTCCAGTGCTTTTGCTCTTTGCTTTTGATTTTCCCTCAACTTTTTTATGTGCTTCCCCTTTTCCTAATGTCATTGTTTGCATTTTATTTTTTAATGGATTGTACATGGTCCAGTGGTTATTTCCTAGTCTTTAAATGGAATCCATCAGTCAAAATAAGGCACTAAAGCTTTAGTTTTTGTGGCAGGAATAAATGGCTTATCATTCTGATATATCAGGTGTTTATCTATTATTAGCTCATAGACAATATTCAATTTCCTTTTTGTGACAAAAGTGTCACACACTTTCTGAAACAAATACTGAACAGTTGGAATGATTCATTTTGGACCTCCCAGCTCCATTTTCAAGTGTTGACGGCAGTTCAGCATTTCCGACAGTTTGTCCAGAGCTGGCTGGGAGAGTCCATAGCTTTCCCTGACACGTCCTAGACATGCTCCCAGAATACCTCTCTCTCTCTCTCTCTCTCTTTTTTTTTTTTGCTCTTACAGTGGTCAGAAAGGAGAGTTACTGCAGTGTAGCTTTCCACTTGAGGGCTTCAATGGTGGGCCTCATTCACCATGGACCAAACTCCTTGTCCACTTGAAATGGGAGAAGTTTGTAGCATCTTAGGGCCTCTGGGGATAAGACTGTGTCCTTAATTTTCTTCATTGTTCAGAAATATATTTCACTTATGTGGATCTTTAGAAGTAATTTCAATCATTGCTTTGGAATTAATCCAGAAGCCAAGAAGAGTAGAAGCAGATAGACTGGGCGTGCACCAACCACAAGATTTGGTTTAGACCTTGAGCTGTTGCTTTCATGACAACTTGTACAGCGGAATAGTAAAGTTATGGAACAGGGTGGTGCATGCTGAACATCAGGTTGTGCCATGCGCATCCAACTCAAACAATGCACCCTGAGTAGCGAGATAAAGCTCAGGTTTTTAAAGGTTGAACAAATGCATCTCTTTAGTACACTTTCTCAATATTTCCTAGCACTACTGTGAAAATCTATTGTTTTCTAAACATCAGCGTAAAGATCAGACTGCGATTCATAAGCCAGAGGAGAGCAGTGAAGGCAGCCATAAGCATAGCTAAGCTTAAGAATGGAGAACATTTATGGATAATCAATTGCAATATATTTATTATTACCCAAAGAGCTCTCTAATGTGTAGACCTGTGCTGAGTGACAATGACAGAGCACCAGCGATAGACTCCAGGGTGCTTTGACTTTATTGCAGATTCCAATGGTTGTACTTTTTAGCACAACATATTTGCATATCGAATTCATAAGTGGAGAAGTACTACATAAGAAATAGGCTATATGTGTAGCCTGCAGAATGAACTCGTAAGCCACCAAGAGAGTGCTTTAAGTGCTATGGGGCAGTATATAAGCAGCACCCACTTGGCTTTTTTGCTTTTGCTAAATTGTTGCAATTTCTATTGGAACCTTTCAGCAATCCCTTCTTTCTGAATATATTTGTGGGGGGGAAGTCTTTTGGAGAACTGTTTCTGCAATTTCGTTTAATTTGGTTTAGAAATAGTTAGACTTGGCCCAAGAAGCACCTAATTGTGTATAACTCCACAATCATTTTTAGATCCAGCAGCATATTTCCTAAGCTTGCCTGCTTGCTTGCTTGCTTGCTTTATTTATTTATTTATTTGCTTGCTTGCTTGCTTGCTTACTGCCTATTAGCGCACGGCACTATTTAGGGCAATGTACATGTAAAAGCCAAATGGCAAGACATAATGAAATAATCAGACACTATGAAAACCAAAGAACAACACGCAAAAAAACAAGCAAGGTGTTCAGCCCAGATGGCACAGTGAAACCGAGCAGCAATAGAGGGTGGGCAAGATCAGGGAAGGCTGCCACCAAAGCTTCTTGGAAGAGGTAAGTCTTCTATAGACACTCACTTCTAGAGGCCCTCCCCTACAGACAGCCTACTTAAGAAATGATTACATACAGAGAATGATTAAGTTGCTGCAGGATATATGAACGCGAGAAGAACCCTGCTGGAGCAGATTGGAGATATACTTAGTTCAGAATTTTGTTTCCCACATTAGCTCATAAGTTGCCTATGGAAAGAAAACAAGCAAGAGTGCAACAGCACCATCCCGCTGTTATTCTCCCACATCTAGTATTGATGTGCATCCTATCTCAAATCTTGGAGGAAACAGGTAGTTCTCATGACTACCCTGTTTCCCCTAAAATAAGGCCTAACCTAAAAATAAGCCCTAGTATGATTTTTCAGTATGCTCATAGTATAAGTCCTACCCCCAAAATAAGCCCCAGTTACGTTAAACCCCACCCTCCACCATAGTGCAGCAACCAGAAGAAGATGAGAGGACTGTAAAATAAAACATCTCCTGAAAATAAGCCCTAATGCATTTTTGGAGCAAAAATTAATGTAAGATTCTGTCTTATTTTGGGGGAAACACAGTATAAGCTACTAAGAACCTTACCCTCCACAAACTTACCTGATTTTCCTTTAAAGCTATCCAATCTGTCTCTATATATTTCAATCAGGGCAGCCAGTTAGAAGGCAACAGGTCCATTTACACCAGAATTGGGAAACCGGCACAAACTACTGAACTGGCGGTTTGTACCCATCTCTGCTTATGTTCAGTGTCTTAGCTCTTGCCAGTCTGGTATGCTGAAAACTATGGAACATACCTTGCTGTATTGCACATTTTATAAAGATCTGTTAGAGCTATTTATTTCCCCAGTTTTACAACATTTTCCAGACAGACCCAATAAGGTTTGCATCCCTTTTCTCCTCTCCAATTTCTCAAGTGAAATCACAGCTAAGGTTGCAAAAATTCTGTGCAGCAGTTTGTATAGTAAGGAAACAGATGAGTAACCACTGCAATAGTCAGATTAGAAACATAAATTTAGCTGCAATTTGAATGTCAGTCTGCTTTGTATTGCTTGTATATACTATATAATTTGCTATTGTATTTTAGCTATATATATCCATGCTGGATATATATAGAATGTAACTTTAATGCTAATTGTTATTATGACCATAAGTCATATATATATCCAGCATGGCTGACCTATGGTCATAATAACAATTAGCATTAAAGTTACATTCTATTCCCCCTCCCAACTGCTTTAATAGACTCTCCTGTCACATAACCTACCACTGCTATCAGTCACTGTACATACCAATACAAGCCAATATGCATTCATATGTCTTACATACACAGTGTATTATTGCCACAGAAATATTGAGAATTTTCAGGGATTCCTCACTTACCACCCATCTGACAAAATGACAGCCCTCAGGGATCCCTGGGAAGAAACAACAATTTGAAAACTGCCATAAGCATAACTCAAGACATGAATACTGAGGTAGCAGGAAGGAGTGCCAAATCAGACTGTTGATGGCAGAAATGGAAGCCACCTGCAGAAATCATTGAAGATAACTTCTGTGCTTTGTATGTAAAGCACCCAGAAGGTCTGTATTACCTCATAATTGCAAACATTGTGCAGTGGACAGTAGGTTGCTTGTAGACTACAGGAAGTTTGAATTGAAATTATATGGTGTGAAAAAACATCCATATTGTTATTACTGGAACCACCTGATCATGTCTAACAAGAGTTTTGGCCTCTCGCTCAATTAGACTCCTGTGCTCCACCGTCTGAGAAAAAAATATGATGATGACACAATTAAGAATATTAACAATGTGAGGTGAGGTAACCCTGTGTGGTGGCCTTGCTTCCTAGAAAGACTTACCACTTTCCTATCAGCCACAGGTCCCCTATGGGAGATCTGAACAGAAACAGCCCCATCATGCTAAGACGGAAGGTAAACCTGCAAGATGTCAACCAATGGAAGGCCAGTCCTTCTCTCTGTGGGAGCATTTTTAAATGTAACTTGGAGTTAGCTCGGCTGTGCTCACTTTTTTTGTTGACCTTTCCCATATACACGCAGAGGATGTGGAGCAAAACACACACACATTATGTTCTTCATCTTTTAGCCAATTCTTAAAATAACTATAATCATGAAACCAGTGAATCTCCTTTGTGGCAGGTTTGCAGGTCCTGTGCCACAGGGCAAGGTCAGGTTAGAGCACAGAAGGAGCTGGGCATGGGGGAAAAAAAAATTCTAATGATGAGATCAAAAACTCTGCTTCAGATAACTAGCCTTGTCCTTTTACCTTTGCCTGCCTGTATTTTTTTCCCTCCTTTTCTTCCTCTCTGCTCCAAAAAAGAAAAGAAAAAAGGTGGCTACTTTGGCTTTCTGAGGATTTTGTTCTGTATATTTAATTTTTGTGATATTTTTAACTGTTTTATCATTTCTTCCCTTTCCTTTGGCCATTAAATATTAAAATTTCTGATTTGGCCTCTTCCCGTTTGTTCTGCTCCCCTACTGCAGAGGCGGCAAGAATCTTGAACGTGGTGCATGGCTACTCCTGCTTGAGTGCGTATAAAAACCCCTATTTTGTTGAACCCTAGAAAAATCAAAGCCTGTGACACCATGAGTCCCTTTCCCAAGGATCGTAGATTTAGAAGTACTGGAAGCTCATTGTGTTAGCCCCAGCACTATATTTTCACTAAGATCATAGACACAAAACCACATTTATTTATTTTTTTAAATGTGCCTTACGTAGAATTACCATATTACAAATTTAGGTTGGTTTTAACCAGGCTTTGGACATGCCACCAGGTTCCGTTTTGTACATTTGTTCAAAAACAGGCGCATCCATATGCATTTTTTTGGTGCAACATAAATACCTGCTTTAACAGTTGGATGTCTTCTATGCACCAGGTCGTTCTTCAGCTGACATACCCATAACAACTTAACATTACTGTGACTTAAGTCTGATTCAACAGGAACTCATGAGCCGCGAGTCCCCATCTGTGGAACTAACCAGGGGAACCATCTCCTCCATCATCTTTTTAATCACAAAAAGATGATTGTCTGAAAACGGTGTTGGCCAACATACCCAAGTAGCTCCTCTATGTAAGCCACAAACCCCATCAATGTTCTGGCTCATGTGGAGACACAACCTGGATACTGCAGCCTTCCCCTCTTCAGGCAGTCACATTTTTGGGGGTTAAAGGGGTGACGAAGGGAGGTGAGGCTAGCTTGCTCCCCTTGCCGCCTGCAGGCTCCACACCTTTTAAAGCATGACTGAATACAGTCTCCATCATTATAAAGTCTGTCTGAGCTGAAGTCTGATCATTCGAGCCAATTCCACATGATCCAGAACTCTGACAATTGTATAGGAGTATGGTATGTTGTATACCATACAATCCATAATCCTGGAAATCAATACATTTCTCATTTTGAACATGCTGGCTGAGAACCTGTCTCCCTCCCTTGTGAGAAATAGAGGGGTTACTTACCTGTAACCATGGTTCTTCAAGTGGACCTCTGTGAATTCATACATTTGGGTTAAACAGCGCCTGCGCTGGAACTTCGGAATCTTCTAGAGCTTGAAAAGATACATAGTTTAGATTGCCCCTTACACGCATGCTCCATTCCCCCCAGCCTTCAGTTCCCTTTATCCGCCATTGCTAGAGCAAGAGCTCATTATAACATAAGCAGTGACGGATAGTGGGGAGGCTGGGTGGGGATGTGTGAATTCACAGAGGTCCACTTGAAGAACCATGGTTACAGGTAAGTAACCCGTCTTTCTTCATCGTGGCCTCTGTGAATCACACATTTGGGTGACTGGCAAGCTAACTTACTGGAAGGAGGGCTGTCACTGCAGGACAGATGTCAAGACAAAACTTGTCTCCTTCTTTGCCTGAAGGTCCAGTTTGTAGTGGGTGACAAATGTGGACACTCTGGACCATGTAGCTGCTTTGCAGATGTCCGGGATGTCCATACCATGAAGTAAAGCAGTGGAAGTCGCCATGGACCTTGTGGAATGTGCTTTAAGACCTTCAGGCACATCTTTACTTGCAAGTTGATAGGCAAGAGTAATAGTGGGGATGAACCACCATGACAAGGTAGAAGATGACGCTGGACAACCCTTGTGTGGTCCAAAAAAGCACGGGAAAAGTCTTTCAGATTTCCAAAAGTCCTTTGTCCTAGAAACATAATATGCTAACGCCCTTCTAACATCCAGGGAATGGAGCATCTTTTCGACGTCAGACGAAGGATCAGAAAACAAGGTAGGTAACGAAATAGGTTGATTGAGGTGGAAATCTGTAACAACTTTAAGCAGGAATGAAACATCTGGAAACAACATAACCTTGTCCTTATAGAATTGCAAGTAAGGAGAATCAGACCTTACAGCTGCCAACTCACTTGCTCTTCTAGCAGACGTAACTGCAACTAGAAACAGAGACTTTAGAGAAAGAAACTTAACATCACACGAAGCCATAGGCTCAAAGGGATGCTTCATGAGTGATTGTAGAACCAATGTAAGGGACCATTGAGGTACTGGAGGCCTTGTAAGAGGGTGAATGTTGATCAGTCCTTTTAAGAATGCTTTCAACGTATAATGAGAAAAGAGATGTGAAGATTCTGAGTCCCTGGGCTGGGAAGAGACTATTGCAGAAATGTACACCTTGAGAGTCGACAAGGTAAGGCTGAGATCAAAAAGATGTGTGAGATACAGGAGTAAAGTCTGAAGGGAGACTGGAGAAGTCTGGAGATTTCTGGCAGCGGCAAAACGAAGAAAATTATTCCATTCGTATTTGTACAAAAGAATAGTAGATGATTTTTTGGATTTGTCTAACACCTCTTTGATTTCAGGCAGATCTTCCACACAGCCAGGTAGAGGGAGTTCAACTCCGGGTGTAGAACGCTCCCTGAGTCCTGTGTCAGCAGATGTGGCAACTGTGGAAGTCTGAATACCTTGATGGCCAACTCCTTCAGAGTAGAGAACCATGGTTGACGTGGCCAGTATGGTACTATGAGGACTGCTGATGACCTCTGCTGTCTGATCCTGACTAGAGGCTTTTGGATCAGAGGAATCGGTGGAAACAGGTACAGAAGGTGGTCCTACCATGGTATCATGAAGGCATCTCCCAGGGAGCTGGGGCCCTTGCCCGCTTGAGATGCATACCTGTCACACTTCTTGTTCCTGTGAGAAGTGAACAAGTTGATGGCTGGTCGATCCCATCTTGTGCACAGCACCTGGAACACATCGTTGTCCAGTTCCCACTCGTGGGATTGTCCCTTCCGGCGACTTAGTTTGTCTGCCAGTTGGTTTTCCGATGTTGATATGTGGATTGCCACTGGGTAAATGTGGTGGTGGTAACACCACTCCCACAGGTGCACCGCAAGGTAGAGAAGGGACAAAGACCTCATCCCGCCTTGTTTGTTGATGTAGTACAAGGTCGTGGTGTTGTCTGTTACAACCTGTACACCATGGCCCTGTATCAGCGGCAGGAAGGCTCTGAACGGTCTGATTACTGTGAGCATCTCCAGGTGGTTGATGTGGAGTCCTCTTTGACGATGTGACTAAAGGGCATGTATGGTATGACTACTGCAATGAGCTCCCCAGCCTGTGGGGCTCGCATCTGTTGTTACTTGTGCAGATCTGTAGGGGTCGAAATGGGCGGCCCATTAGCAGATGAGATAGAAAACTCCATCATTCTAGTTGTTCTGCTAGCTCTGGAGTGACTAGGATCTTCTTCCGCGGATCCTCTAACATTGGGCCGAAGTGATGGAGAAACCACGCCTGCAACGAGTGCATTTTTAGCCTGGCGTGTGGTAGGGATGCTGTAGTTGAGGCCATGAGGCTCAGCAGATGTTGCGCGTGATGTGCTGACACTAGAGAGTGTCGTTGAATCTTCTGAAGAGCATTCTGTAGTTTGTGGATGCGTTCTGGAGGAAGGAAGAGTCTTGCCTTTCTGGAGTTCAGTGTTGCTCCAATGTAATTCATCACTCGAGAAGACTTTAGGGTAGATTTCTCGAAGTTTATGGTGAGACCTAGACTCTGTAGGGTGTGAAGAGCAAATTTGGAGTCCTGGATAGCTTTCCGTCTGGACGGTAATACTATGAGCCAATCGTCTATGTACGGGAATACTTTTACACCTTATAGACGTAGAAATGCAGCCACTGGAGCAATGCACCTTGTAAACGTGCGTGGAGCCGTTGCTAAGCCGAATGGTAAGGCTGCATACTGGTAGACCTTGTTATTGATTATGAACCACAGGTACTTCCTGTGATGATGGTGTCAAGGCCAATATTTTAAATTTCCCCTAGACCAGTTCAACCTCCCCCTGAACTCCTGAATCATATCATTTATCCTGTAAAACCTAAAGCAAATTGTGTAATTTGCGGGGACGTGGTGGCGCTGTGGGCTAAACCGCAGAAGCCTGTGCTGCAGGGTCAGAAGACCAAGCAGTCGTAAGATCGAATCCACGCGACGGAGTGAGCTCCCGTCGCTTGTCCCAGCTCCCGCCAACCTAGCGGTTCGAAAGCATGCAAATGCTAGTAGATAAATAGGGACCACCTCGGTGGGGAGGTAACAGCGTTCCGTGTCTGAGTCGCACTGGCCATGTGACCACGGAAGATTGTCTTTGGACAAAAACGCTGGCTCTATGGCTTGGAAACGGGGATGAGCACCGCCCCCTAGAGTCGAACACGACTGGACAAAAATTGTCAAGGGGAACCTTTACCTTTACCTAAATTGTGTAATTCCCCATAATGTGTGTGCATGCATATACATAGCACAGAACTTGCCATCTTCTGGCATGGAGGAGGGAGAGGGAGAAAGAGACAGAGGGAGATTGAGAGAGAGATTGAGAGAGAGAGAGAGAGAGAGAGAGAGAGAGGCTGCAGAGGGGTTCAGACAGCCACACATCTTGCTACTAGAAGTAAAGGTGGCAAGCATATATATGTATGCTTGAGTGTGTGTCTTCTGCTGCTGGCTAACCCCCCACTCGCGTTGGCTTCATCAAATTCCAGGAAACAAGTCCCTGAATTCCATACTCCTGAATTATGGGTTGTTTTCAAGATCCCAGAGCTTGGTCAGGAAGGAATCTAGGGTTTTCTGTACCTCTGGTGCCAGCCACCCAAACCTGTCTTCCTGAAAATGAGACAAGGCATCCATAATGTCATTATTTGCACCCTGCAGGGATCTACCTGCAGAATGAGTTAGAGGGGGGCACATTCATGCACAAAAGTAGAAAGGAAACAATAAAGTGACTGACTGGGAGAACCCAAAACAAACATCTGAAAAGAGTTTGAGAACTGAAGTTTTGGTTTTGCTTTTAATTTGGCCCGTTCTCCTCCCACGTCTCATTGGCTCAGGGCTTACTCAGGAGTGCATTTGGACTCATTTCATTTTGCTAACCTAGAGGAGTGATGGCAATCCAGGGATTCAGTTTATACCACTGCTACTACTTTCATCCATCCATCTTCCAAAGGAGAGTATCCACAGACTCAACAGTATAGCTCCTCCAACATCACCGGGGCTCTGCCTAATCCATTCACTTTGTTCCTGCTGTTAAAAGCCAGGAACAAGTGTTGCATGCTAGTGACGCTAAATGTGATTTATAATCGTACATCAGATTAGAAGTTTAAATGCCAGGATGTAAATGCCTTTAAGGTCTAAGAAGGTTGTCCTGCCTCATCAGATTACAGTACATCATATCTCTGGCCGTCACTGGAGCTTGAAATGAATTAATATATTGTTATTATTCTCAAAGGGGATTTAATCTATTTCAAATGGCCCTTTTATAAACAGTAGTGTAACATCTGAAATCTTGTTTCAGTGTTATTAACAAATATAATTACCTGGAACAAAGAATAAGTCTACGAAATGAAAATTAAAACTCCACAGGTTTCACAGAAACGTGATTTTGTTGACTGCTATCGATCGTCTGGAGAAATAATCTGGTATAGTGTGAACACTACGCTACGTGCCTGGATTTCAGGACCACAATGAAATGAGTGGCTTCCAGGAGGGTTGGTCTCACAAATTGTGGCTTAGGGACTAGTGCATTTAAATTGTGATTATACCAAGGCTCCAGAACAAACATGATACAGACAAGAATATTTTTTTCAACATTTCAGCTTGTTGGCTTTAGAGGTTATCGTGTGTTTGGTGCTGACTACTATTCTTCCGCGTGCCCCCCTCAGTAAAAAGGAGCAACCTTCTTTTGTGTCTGAAGAAGTGGGTTGTGTCCACAGCAGCTCACACTGTAATACATATGTTAGTCTGAAAGATCTTGCTATATGTTGCAGAAGCAGACAAACACAGCTATGTCTCTGAAAAGCACTATTCAGGCAGATCTGTTTAAATGGCATGCTTCTTCTAACTATTTTCAAGCACTTGGAAGACTTAGTTTTTGACTACAGTTGCTAGGATTTTTCAGCCACCAGGGCTAGTAGGCATGATGACTGCAGGATTCTGGGAGTTGTAGTAAAAAAGGTATATTTTCCAAGCTGTGCAAAGGACACAGCTGTGACACTGTGCTTGAAATCCTGTTGCTTAGCACAGGAAGGGCTAGAGTAACCCTCTTGAATTAGTGGGGAGTTGACGAGTCAAACCCTCCATATATTCCATGGATTCAAATAGATCTACTGTAGTTCCAACTTTTTATATTAAATGACAGGATTTCAGCCCATAAATTGTGGCTTGTGACACTTTATGACACTTTATTCCCACATGCAGCAAACTTTGCATGCACACTGCTATATCTAACATCCTCTCTGTCCTTGTCCTTTTTGAACTGAGAATTTCTAAAATGTGTGTCCCAGGAGATTCAGCACTAGTACCAGCATAAACTGCATAGGAAGTACTTCAGAAATACCTGAAGATAATAAGACAGAACAAAAACCTCCTTACAACATTTGCAGAGGGACTCTATGGAGATCTGAGCCATACATGTCTGTCTGTATGTCCGTTTGTCTTGATTGTACATAAATCTTAAATTGTAAGAAAACCAGAAGAACAACAAAGCTAAGAAAATGACCCCAGATCACAAATAATTCTAAATTTAAATCAATAACAACCTCACTTCAGGTGTTAAAAGAGTTCAACAAAGGATTGCCAAATATCCAAACAGATCAAATATTAGGATAAATATCTGTATACGTTATTGTATATGCCGCCCGAAAGTGGAAGGTATTGTAAGCTTCTTTTGGTGCATTCTTCAGTCCATTTCCACTGACCTCTGGGTAAGTTTTGAAGAGACAGATAATTTAACAACACTGCAAAATTCAGAGATTCTTTCAATGGAAAGCTAAATCAACACCAAAAGAAGCTATAGCTGGATATACACAACTCATATATTTAAAAGATGCATCAGCTATATTACATTATTCGTACTGTTCAGATATGGATTGCCCCTTAAATTTATTTTAGTATGAGAGAATGGATGATTTTTTTAATGACATCATGGACGATAGATCCCGAATGGAGATACGCACAACCTGCTGGTTTGGCGATTCATGCCAGTCGGGCCAACAGCCCAACAGGTGTTCCTCAGTTCAGCACCCCACCCCACCCCTCTAGTGGGCAACCACTCAGAGGCAGTGCCCAGAGGAGGCAAGGAGAAGCAGGGAAACTGGGGTGGAGCCTCTTGAGGGGGTGGCTGCTGGAGCCGGTGAGGAGCCAAATCGCAGAAAACCTATTGGGCTGTCAGCTGAACCAGCATGAACTGCTGAATCAGCAATGTGTGCCCATCTTTATTAGGGATCTATCATCCATGATATCATAAAAATTCCATCCAAACTCTGAAAATGATGATTCAAAGCGTAATGAAAGTTTAGCTTTTTACTATACAATCACTGTGCTGTCTACTATACAAGGAACATAATTTAAGAACTTTAGATCCATACATAGACTAGGTTTTGAGTCCAACGTTGCCCTCTGTTGATTAGGCAAGATTAGTGACCTTTTCTAACTTCCATACTTCCCTGAAAGCTTGACTGAGCAGTATTAGGTATTCACACATATATAAATTTTGTAGGTTTCTTGGTACTGATTGAATGAGTGTATCTAAAACTTGGGGGGATGCTAAGAAAATCAAATATGCTAGGTTATATTTAGATATCAAGATAGGTTGTAACTATGGACATTGCTATCAACAGAGACTGGTAAATCTGTTGTATCCAGGCCTAGAAAATGGAAGAAATTCATTCTCATGACCAGTCAATTGATCCCAGGTAAACATCCCCATGTCAGTCCACACCTTCCATAGAAAAAGCTCCTTCCTGATTTTCAAATCTGGATTGCCCCATAAGGTTAGTTTAGCATGAGAGAAAGGATCCAATTGTAATCACTACGAGATCATGGGCCAGAGATCTCTGGTTTTGGAGATTGCAAGAGATGTGTTTAGAGACCTTAACATCATTCTGTTCTGAACAACCTTGGGCTGGAAGATTCCCTAATGGCCCATGATGCAGAATTTGACACTATGAAAGTGTCATATGTTTATGACAACATCACAATCCCATTGCTGCTGGTACCAAAAATGAGGAAAATATAACCTCCAAAGAGTAAAGTTTGATTGAATGCAGAAAGAGTTTTTCTTATTAATGATTGCATCAGCTTGTCACATTGGACCTGCCAATGGCTTTTTTTCTACCTAATAATCATATATATCCATGTTCATGTCAAGGCATCTCAGCCAAAATGCTCATGCGCAGAATCGTGCCTTGTGTTAATCCTCTTCTGAATTCAGATTGCATGCCTCCTCCCTTTCTTAAAAGTTTTGTCAGGTGTTGTCTTTAAGATGAAAACTTAAAACAAGTGGATCATCCAGCGTATTGAACTTTTAGACACATTAGCATTTTCCTTTCAGAGTAATGCAATAGTAGTTGATCTCAGCCAGATCTCGAGTACAATTCCTTTTCTGTAGATTTCACTCAAAAGATTCTCCAAAATGTCTTAATTGACTATTAGCCGTGAGACGTCTGTGGAAGCATAACTGAGACCAAAGGTGTTTCCCTTTTTTTGGTGTTAGGTGTCGTTCATTTGTGGTTTTAGAACTCTGCTATTCTGGTCCCAAAGGAACATCTTGTACAGTCAATTCTATTGGGAGCACGCTGAGTGCCTGAGGGGCCCATTGCCTCACCCAGACCTCCTGTTGTGCATAGCCTGCTTACTTGGATGATGGCAGGAATCTTACTGAGGCCAAATGACAATTGAGAGATGAGAGGCTCTGGGGGCATCCGCTGCATCGTTCAGCAAGATGATCTGGGCAGAGCATAGGGAGGGTGCAAAGTCTGGTAAAACATGCAAGCCCCAATGCCAAGCTACGTCCTCATTGCCCAATAATGAACATGGAGACCGTGGGTTCTATGGAGTAAGCATCCTGGCCATTGTTAGAATGACTGAGCGTCAGTCAAACACTGGCAGTCAAAAGTAAGCCCAAGACCAGCCTGCGCTTACCTGATAGAAAGTCAATCACACTTCCAATGACCTGGATATTTGCATGGTCTACTCTCTCAAAATAATGCTCTTTGTCACTTTGATACGTTATTTTCTCTGTGTGCTGTGCAGCCATCTTCACTATATCCTCCCCTCCTCCACATATACAGTACTTGTATATGTACATGTGACAAAATATTTCACTCCCTATGTCTGAATCCATGGAAGGTCACACTGAGATAGACCTGTTAGTCTTCAAAGTGACAGAAAACTTTTGTCTTTATTTTTAAATATGTTTCCCTTTAAGTTACTACTTCCTTTGTCTGTAGTTTTCCTTTTTTTTTTAACATGCCGCCTTTCTCCTATAGGATCCAGCGGCTTACATATTCAAAGAAACAAAGTTAAATATTTTTCGATCATAAGTCATGACTTGGTGCTTATTCGAAATTGCTTCTGAGGCAAACCAAAGGAAAGATACTCAAGAAATGGCCAGACAACAGGGTTGAACTGAGAGAGGACTCATTGCTTTTTCACCAAATCCTGCAGAGGAAAAAAAAATCCTTTCTTTTTTTCTTCTTTGTTTACTAATCCAGCTGAATTGGTGTGCCTGCTTGACAATATAAGGAGGCAAATTTCCTAACCCACCTTCAGAATGTGATTTCTCATTGATTAGGAAACACCCATTTTATTAATGCAGGAATGAGACAGAAGGAGTAGCAAAGAGGAAGAAATACACCAGAATCAGCTAGAAGAAATGGTAGGAACAGTCTTATTTATTTATTTATTTATTTATTTATTTATTTATACACCACCCCTCTAGACCATGTCTACTCGGGGCAGCTTACAACATAACAATAAATCAATATAAAAAATATATATAATCATAAAAATACAATTGCAATATTAATTAAGTCAATAATTTGAGAAAGGATTACCAAGATGGGATAGAATAAGAAAAGAAGAGATAAAAAGACTTAGCTGACTGGAGGAAGGCCTGCTTAAATAGCCAAGTTTTTAACTGGCTTTTAAAAACACCCAGCGAGGGTGCCAGCCGAATTTCTGTTGGAAGGGCGTTCCACAGCCGAGGATGGGGTGGGCTTGGGGAAGGTCTGTTTATTTTATTTTACAATAGTAGAAGTCTTATAAGAGGCAGCCATGTTAGTCTGTGCTAGCATATCAGACAAAAACGTAGTCTTAAGGACTAAGTGCTATATTCTAATATGAGCTTTTCTGGACAAGTCCACTTCCTCTGACTTGTCCATGGAAGCTCACACTAAAATATAGCAGTTAGATTTTAAGATGCCACAAGGTTTCTGTCTTCTCTATTTTTCTTTCATTTTTGCTTGATTTTTTTTTTACATTGAAACTGTAAGGAGTTATTAAGGCTTGCTTCACAGTTTTTCAGACCATATATGTCCACCCACCTCTAAAATGACTGCCTTCAGTCCCATCATTGAAACAAAAAGATTATTCTTCCTCATCTTTCCTCTGCGGTGAGTGCAGGTTGTTCCTCACCCCTGTTGGATAGACACCTCCAGCGTATTGTTCTGCATGTCAGACTCTGCTGAAATGATAGATCCCATATGGGGGGCGGGGGGCGGGGGGAAGAGTCTCTAGGTTCTGACATAAATAGCATTGCTCTGGCAATGTAATTCTTTTGCTCTTAGAAGGCATATGTGATGAATAAATTAAGTCAATAAATTGAACATGTCACACCGTATCTATGTTGAAGTTCACCAGCTCTCTTTGAAATACGACAATCATTTATAGCCTCACTTATACCAAATGCCAGCCTCATGAATTGTGTTTGCTGAGATCTTAAATATTTGGTAAGACACTGCCAATGTATTCCTATTGTAACTTTCACTTTGCACAAAGCCAGTCTCGGATGCCTGTATCTGAGCAGTGGGGGAGATTTAGAAATGTATCATGATGGCAAAGCATAAACCCTGTCGAAGGAGTGATTATGAAAGGAAAGGTATGTCCACAGGAATATTGGCCAGTTTGAAGGTTATAAACACCAGGACCCTGTGAGCAAAGTCCTGTGCATGCTCCGATGCCAAGACAGGGAGAAATATGAAATTCCTCAAGCTTGCTGCATGGTATAGCTAAGGTTACATTAGAAATGAAAGGTATCATGTCTCCCAAGGAATTACTGATTTCTACATTATGGCTTTATTTGCTTCCTGTATTTCAAGTTTCATAACTTCCAAGTACAGTGGTGCCTCGACTTACGAACATCCCTACTTATGATCATTTTGAGTTATGACCAGCTCGGGCCACAAAATTTTGCTTCTACTTGCGACCGGAGCTTCCACTTTCAAACAGAAAAAGGCAAGGAAAAAAGGCGGGAAATTCAAATTTCTAACAGTAGGTGGCGATGAGGCTGCTTCTTTGTAGCTCTTTCGCCTCAGCAGTTAGAGAGTGTGCGTTGTTGTCAGAGGCTTGGGACTGCCTCCTTCTGCTTCTGAGTGTGTGTGTATGTGTGTTTGTAAGGAGACTTTGGGCTGCCTTGTAAGGTAAGATGCTGTTTTCTGCTTTTTAAAAACAGTTTGGGGTGTTTTTGCAGTGTGGTTTTGAGCTCTGGGCGTTATGTTTCTCTGCTGTGATGGGTCTTGGGGGGTTGTTTGTTTTTTTGCTTCCCCCCCCATTTCTGACGGGGCTTGGGGGGTTTGTCACTTTTTGGAGTGGTTTTTCCAATTTACGATGGGTCTTGGGGGGTTTGGTTGCTTTTTGGGGAGGGTTTTCCCATTTCTGATGTGTCTTGAGGGTTTGGTTGCTTTTTGAGGTTTTTTCCCCCCATTTCCGATGGATCCTGCATGCTTCCCTTGCTTTTTCCTTTGTTCTCTGTGAATTTCCAATCTGCTCCGTTTGTTTTCTGTGCATTTCTAATGGGTATTGCATGCTTGATTGCTTTTCTCCCCCCCCCCCTTTGGCTGGAAGGGATTAATCGCATTTCCAATGAGTCTTGCAGTGATTTTTTTTTTGTGATTTTTTTTCCTTCGGCTGGAACAGATTAATTGCATTAAAAGCTGCTCTTGTATATCGAACCCTCAAGATGCAACTTACTGTGACAAACCCAGACCTACTGGGATATGTCACACAGTTACACTAAGCTGCCACCAACCATTCCCTTTAAGAAGTCACACAGACCAGGGATGGATTTTTAAACAATAAAAAGAATAAGGTTTATTTTAAATACAGACAGGGAAAAATAAACAATCAGGTGAATAGGATAAAGTAACGTGGCTTATTCTCACTCATACAAGCATACAGTTTGGTTCACCCAGAACCCTTAACTTGAAGCACAGACCCTGAACCTATCAGTTCTGGCTTAACCAACAGACACCTGAACCTATCAGGTTGGTACTCTGACACACAGTAGTACCCTGTCTGACACACAGACTCCCACAACAGCTTCTTCTTCCCAGCTGCTGCTTCGTCACACCCCAGTGTCTCTCAGCATCTCTCTTTCACCACACAGGCATCACATATTTATACAGTACAGCCCCTCCTCCTGATGTCCCGCCTTCCACTCCCCATAGGATGGAACTTTCCCTCCAAACCCATGACAGACAGGTAGCATCAGTGCTGTATGTAACACCTCCCCTCTTTATAAGTTGTTTTGTAGGGGGAAAGCTAAGGTGCTTTTCACCCAAAAAACAACCTGTATAAAATACACAACAACAGTTATACATACCATATTATACTTACTCATACTTACATTCTAAGTTAAACATTTACCATTTAGGCATTTAAACATTTACCATATACATTACATCAATTTACCTTTATTCATACAAACCAAATTCAAAACCAGGTACATTTAACCTTTGTCATCATTATATACATATAGTCCATGTTCTTTCGCCGTCTTCATTCTTCAGGTCTTCTTGATAAGGCGTCAGCAACACAGGTCACTGACCCTCTGACCACCTTCACTTCAAAGTCATAGTCCTGTAGGTTTAAAGCCCACCTCATAAGTTTGCTATTGTGGGTTTTCATGGTCTTTAACCATTGCAATGGTGAATGGTCAGTACACAGAATAAAATGTCTTCCCCAGATGTAAGGCTTGGCCTTCTGGATCGCGTAGACTATGGCCAAACACTCCTTCTCCACGGTTGCCAAATGTCTCTCACCTTTTTGAAGTTTCCTACTCAGGTAGGACACTGGATGCTGGTCACCATTCTCATCCTCCTGGCACAGAACTGCTCCTACCCCGCTGTTAGACGCATCGGTGTAGATGATGAACTCCCGGTCGAAGTCTGGAGCACGCAGCACAGGATAGTTGATTAACGCCTCCTTCAACCTCTGGAACGCCGCCTCACAGTCGCTGGTCCACGGGATGCGGTCATCAGCCTTCTTTCTCGTCAGATCGGTCAGCGGAGCCGCAATCTCGCTAAACCTCGGGATGAACTTTCTGTAGTAGCCCACCAACCCAAGAAATGATTTGACCTTTTTCTTGGTGTTGGGTCTAGGCCAATCACGAACAGCTTCTATTTTGGCCTCCAGGGGTTTTATCACTCCTCCCCCTACCATGTGACCCATGTATTTTATTTCTGGGCTACCCAGCTGACACTTGCTGGCCTTTACTGTTAGCCCTGCTGCACTTAACCTCTGCAGCACTAACTCCAGGTGTAACAGGTGATCTTCCCAGGTATTACTGAAGATCCCTATGTCGTCAATGTAGGCCACTGTAAAGTCACTGAGCCCTGCCAAGGTCTGGTCCATCAGCCTTTGGAATGTGGCTGGTGCATTTCTGAGACCAAAGCTCAGGACTCGAAACTCATAGAGACCAAAAGGGCTGCAAAAGGCAGTCTTTTCTTGATCCCTGGGATCAATTCTTAATTGCCAATATCCCTTTACCAGGTCCAATGATGAGATGAACCGACAACCCCCTATGGTTTCAATCAGGTTGTCTAGCCTGGGCATTGGGTAGGCATCAGGAGTGGTTACACGGTTTAATTTCCTGTAATCGACACAAAACCTAATGCTCCCATCAGGCTTGTCCACAAGGACTATCGGAGAGGACCAAGGACTAGAAGAGGGGACGATTATGTTCTCCCTCAGCATCTCGTCCAGCTCCTTCCGCACCTTGTCCCTATAGGGTCCCGTTACTCGGTATGGGGATACTGCCTGCGGGGGTGCATCCCCTGTGTGGATCCGATGCATCACTCCCTTCACTATCCCCGGCTTGTTGGAAAACACCTGTTGATATTTACTAAGCAGCATTTTTAGTTCTTGCTGCTGGTCTTGGGTGAGTGCAGGACTGATCTTTACCTCCTCTGGGTTGTATTTTACTTCCCCTCTACCCTCCCAGAAGGGTAATTCAGCTTCCTCACTCTCAGCTGCTTTTATCGCGAATAAAACCCTCTGTTCCCCTCTGTAGTAGGGTTTTAGGGCATTCACATGAACCACCCTCCTTGCTTGGTTCTCCTCCTGCTCTATTAGGTAGTTCAGGTCTGACATCTTGGAAATGACCCTATATGGTCCTGCCCATTTGAGCTGCAGTTTGTTCTCTCTGCAGGGCCTAAGCCAAAGCACTTCCTCCCCTGGGTCAAAGTGCCTCTCTCTAGCTTTGTGGTCATACCATGTTTTCTGTCTGGCCTTCTGAGCTTGCAGGTTTTCTGCTGCCAGCTCTAGATTTTTCCTTAGGTCATTCATCAAGGTGTCTATGTAAGTCACAACGTCTTGTGGGTCATCCTGGGTGATCTGCTCCCAATCTTGCTTGATCAAATCAAGGGGCCCTTTCACCCCTAAGTGTGCAGCAAACATGTCAGAGTGACCCCTTTGTAAGATCATGGGGCGATACTTTTCAGGTACCACCAGCTGACTTCTGATCCCATCTCCCCCTTTTGAGATATTCCTCAGGGTCTCTCTATATAAAATCCCCTTTTTCTCCAGAAATCTCACTGGGGTTTCAGGTGTTAGCTGGGCGTCAGTCACCTGTTCAAAACACTTTTGGAGAGTGGCGTCTGCCTTTTGCTCCTGTCCAAATCTGCTGTCTGTGGTTAAGGTTTCCACCACAGCTTCTGAACTCCCCTCTGCTTCCGTCTCTGGCTCATCATTACCCCCCTGAACTGTCCCTGTGGTGGCTTGTGAGCGTGTAATCACTAGCACCCGTTTCACATGTTCAGCCAGGTCATTTCCCACGAGCACGGCTGCTGGCAGAGTCGATGAAATCGCTAGCCGCCAATCTCCCCTCCAGCCTTGAAAGTTGACAGGTACCTCTGCTACTGGCAGAGAGATTACCTGCCCCTCAATCCCTGCCACCTTCATGCTCTCATTTGGGATTATAAACTCCCTAGGGATGATATCTGGATGGCACAGGGTTACCTGGGAACAAGTGTCCCGCAGCCCCCTATACTGACGGTCAAGTATTCCTACGTCCACCCCTGCTGTCTCAAACAACTGAGAATCTGTTTTTATCAGCAAGCAGCGCTTTACCTCCACAAGAGGACCATTTTCCTCAGCCTGATCAACAGAGGTAGCTGTTCCAGACTGAGTAGCCATGGCAACAGGCTCCCTCAGTGAGACTGAGCCTTGCTCTTTCTGGACACAGAACACAGCTTTTGGCTTGGTTCCACTAGACTCCTGAGGCACCATTCCTTTTAGCTGCTTTAATTTCTGACACTCTGAGATTAGATGACCCTTTCCCTGACAGAAATAACATTTTCTGGTGTATTTTGATTCTCTCTCATCTTGTTTTGGTTTTCCCTCCAAAATCTGAGGTCTTAGTTTCATGTCTGAGGGCTTCCCTTCACCATGGGCCCCTCCCCCTTGCTGGCTTTTCCCTGGTCCCTGAGAGTACTTGCTGTAGGTTTCTTTGGGTTTACCCACAGATTTCCCCTCACCCAAGGGCTTTCTTATTTGGGAAATAAAATCTGCGACCTCCGCGGCTTCTGCCACAGATTTCGGTTTCCTTTCCCTCACCTGGAATTTCAATTCCCCCTGCAGGACTGAATAGAACTGTTCCAGTGCTATCAAGTCTTTAAGCTGCTCATAGGTCTCTGTCCCTTCCTGCGATAGCCATTTCTCAAGCAGCCTCACCAATTGGGCCCCCACTTGGGTAAAAGTCTGCTCTGGCTTCTTGGTGAGGGACCTGAATCTTTGTCTCAGCTGCTCCGCATTTATCCCATGTCTGGCGAACACCAGTTTTTTAAACTCTGCAAAATCTTTCATCAGTTCCTCAGGCATCTCAGCATAAACCTCAGCCAGGCTACCACTGATTAAAGATCGCATGATGGTCATCTTCTCAGTTTCCCTCACTGAGAAGTCCACAAACGCTCTTTCCACTAAGGAAAAGAACACCTCAGGACAATCTCCCTTGTGGTACACAGGGAATTTCTTCAGGTCAGCCTTAGACAATTGGCCTCCCTCAGAATCCCTATTGTTATTATTGTTCTGGTTCATCAGTTCCAGTTTTTTTAATTCAAAGGCCATTCTTTCTTTTTCCAGAGCAATTTTCTCTCTCTCTCTCTCTAATTCAAATTGCCGCTGTTTCTCCCTTTCCTCCCTTCTTTCTCTCTCTAATCTTTCTTCTCTTTCCCTTTCCTCCATTTCAAATTGCCTCATCCTCAGTTCATGCTGTTGGGCTATGAGCAATTTTCTAAGTTCTGGGTTCTGCTCTCCTGTGCTGTCACCCTGCACTGAGCCAAATTCATCCTCAGAACCTTGGTCAATCTGGGGGTCTTTCACTTCACTCATTTCGGCCATCTGGCTTCGAGTCAAGGGCATAATCCCCCCCCAGAACAGGCTGCTTTAAAAGTCAAGCCTCAAAATAAAACGACCACTTTTTTCCTTCTTGCCTCAGAACCAGCTCTCCCTAGAGATTGCTGCTGTTCTTCAGCACTAAATTGCAACAGTATCGAGTCAGAGCCTACCCCCCTCTGCTGGGCCTCTCAGCTGGCAAGCTAGCTCACTGTTACTACGCAGTTTTGCCTCAGCTTTTTCCCGCCAAAACTAGGCTGCCTCAGAGCACCTTAATCTAAGTCTCCCCAGTTGGCACGTTCTTCTACTAGCGCACCTCCCCGTGAGGTACACCTAGAAGATTACCTACGCGCCTCAGACTGTCCCTGACTAGACCCCCCTTGCTCTGGGCACACTTGCCAAGGCTTTGCTGGACCGCTGGACAACTGGACCAGTCGTATCCCACACGCTGGACACCAATCAATGTGACAAACCCAGACCTACTGGGATATGTCACACAGTTACACTAAGCTGCCACCAACCATTCCCTTTAAGAAGTCACACAGACCAGGGATGGATTTTTAAACAATAAAAAGAATAAGGTTTATTTTAAATACAGACAGGGAAAAATAAACAATCAGGTGAATAGGATAAAGTAACGTGGCTTATTCTCACTCATACAAGCATACAGTTTGGTTCACCCAGAACCCTTAACTTGAAGCACAGACCCTGAACCTATCAGTTCTGGCTTAACCAACAGACACCTGAACCTATCAGGTTGGTACTCTGACACACAGTAGTACCCTGTCTGACACACAGACTCCCACAACAGCTTCTTCTTCCCAGCTGCTGCTTCGTCACACCCCAGTGTCTCTCAGCATCTCTCTTTCACCACACAGGCATCACATATTTATACAGTACAGCCCCTCCTCCTGATGTCCCGCCTTCCACTCCCCATAGGATGGAACTTTCCCTCCAAACCCATGACAGACAGGTAGCATCAGTGCTGTATGTAACACTTACCTTCCTGCTCATTAAGCTCTATAAAGGGCACCAGAAAGAATGAAACCTCCCACAAAGAGTAGGCCTCTGAGGAAGTCTCCTGGAAGAGGAGGGGGTTTGGTTGCTTTTTGGCTTCCCCCCCCCATTTCTGATTGGTCTTGGGGGGGTTCATTTGTTTTTTGGTATCTTTTCCCATTTCCAATTGGTCTTGGGGGGTTTCCTTGCTTTTTGGGTCCCCCCCCCATTTCCGATGGGTCTTGCGGATTTTGTTTGCTTTTGGCTTTCCCCCATTCCAGTGGGTCTTGCACGATCTGCTTGCTTTTTACTTTGTTTTCTTTGCATTTGCAATGGGTCTTGCACACTTGATTGCTTTTCTTCCCCCCCCCTCCTTCTGCCGGAAGGGGTTAATCGTGTTTCCGATGGGTCTTGCAGTAATTTTTTTTGTGTGATTTTTTTCTTTGGCTGGAATGGATTAATTGCATTTCAGTGAATTCCTATTGGAAATGGTGCTTTGACTTACGACCATTTCAAGTTATGTCCATCTTCTGGAACGGATTATGATTATAAACTGAGGCACCACTGTAGCTGCTCTAGTATATCAAACTCTCAAAGTGCAGCTTACCTTCCTGCTTGTTAAGCTCTACAGAGGGCACCAGAAAGAATGAAACCTCCCATAAAGCGGTAGGCCTATGAGGAAGCAGAGGGACAGTTTCTCTTTTGTACAGAAAGTAGGCTCGAAACCACACTAAAAGCACTGCCAGCATTTGGATCAAGTCTCAGGACTTCCTGCTCTTGAGGAGATGTTATTCTTGAAAGTCACTCTTCCTTCTTCTTTGACCACAACAAAAGCAAGCAGGACACTGTGAGGAAATTAACCAGCTACGGCACCAGTTGTGTGATATATGCCATCAGATGGTCCTCCAATGTTTTTCCGATAGATAGGACAAATGCCCAGAGCCCTTAGAGTGTATACAACTAAGCATCTTGGCAATATCAGAAATAAAAAAATCAGGAACCCCTCTGGCCAGTCATTTTATGGAATATTTGTTGAAAAATCTGTGTTTAGGGGCAATAGATATATTCCACATAGATAATGATAAGACCACACTAAGAAGAGAAATTGGTAGAATATTGAGACTAGGAGCACAATGCAGTCAAAGGCTTTGCTGTAGTCTATAAAGCATAGACTGATCTTCTGAAAGTCTTTGGTGCCCTCCAGTATCCAGAGGATATTTGCAATGAGATCTCGAGTGCCTCTTCCTTTTCAGAATCAATCTTGAACATCATGCACTTCTCGCTCCATATGTTTCAAGCCTTTGTTGCTACACCTGAACATCACTTTGCATGGAAAGTTAAAGCAATGGTCCTGTAATTACTGCACTCCTTAGCATCTCCTTTCTTGGAGATCGGAATGTATACTGAGTGTTTACGGTGTGTGAGCCTTTCTTTTGTTTTCCATATTTCTTGGCATATTCTTATTATTACGATTTTGACAGATTCAGTCTCTGTGGCTTAATTCTGCTGGTGATTTATTTTCTTCCTAGTCCTTTCAGAGCAGCTTTCATTTCACTTTCTAGAACTGGAGGTTCTGTGTCATAAGATTCCTCCTCATCAGAGTCTGTCATCTTCCTATCTCTTCTGAATAGATCTTCAATATACTGCTTCCAGTATACAAACTGTATTGTACAGTATTGCATTTTTACAGTTTAGTAGCCTTTCGTGATATCATGAAAGGCAACTGGGGAAATAGTGTGCCACCCTCTGGATATAAGTAAGAGGGCAGGCAGAGATAGACTGGCTGGAGGTAGCCTGAGCCATTGGGGAGGTTCAGTGTCATACTTGTCCTGAGGGATAAGCCTCATTCTGACCAGTCAAGTAGAAAGAAGCATGTTGAAGATAGTGGCACCTTCTCAGGGACTGAAGAACAAAAACCAGACTCATGCCGAAGCACATGGCCTTAAGGAATTAGGAAGCTTGGCTCTTCATTATCTGTATGGTGGCCTGAGTATCTCATGCCTTTCCATCATTTGCTGTCCTTCCTCCTCTTGCCATGTCCCAACACTGACTAAACAAGGATAAGGAAGAAAAATTAAAAACAACAACAAAACCTTACTCACAAGGAGCAGCAGAGGAATGAACTTATGTGGAAGCATTAGATGGTTTGTGATAGTCTGCAAATGTTTGTATAAACTCTTTTATGCATTCCAGATTCATAGAGATATTAATTCTTTTTCCTCCTCCTAGAAACACTTACTGTCAATAGCAAAAAAAAAAAAAAAAAGATGACACGAAGCAAGCCATTTCACAAAGGTCAGGGAGTACGGTAAAGACCATAATTGCCTAAAGGCTTCATTAACCTTTACAAAATAGTGCTTGCTGGATTGTAGAACATAGGATTAAATGACCATTAACATCCAGAGCAATTAAGGGAAGTTGCACCCACAAGACAATACAAGTGACATATATATACCACATCATCCTGCATCCCAAACAATAGGCTGATTTCTAGCAGTCAGGCAGGCATGAAGCAAGATGATTGTGGAAATGGCAAAGAATGGCTCTTCTATGGTATAGTCTAACCCCCACCCCTTCCGAACAGAGAAAAAAAATGCACCCCCAAACCATTATGTTTTTAAAAAAAGATTTGGAATAATGTATTCTTGAAGGCTTTCATGGCCGGGATCTGAAGGCTGTTGTGGGTTTTCCAGGCTGTTTGGCCATGTTCTGAAGGTTTTTATTCCTAACGTTTCACCAATCTCTGTGGCCGGCATCTTCAGAGGACAGAAGTCAGAACTCTGTCTGTGCTCTGTTGCAGTTTGTTGGATAGTTTAGAATTTATAGCTGTGGGGAACAGCTTTTGTCCTTTCCAGGAAATTGGATGATTATGGTAATCAGTGTTTTTGTTGTGGGTGTATTGTTGTGATAAGGGGGAGAGATGATCTGTCACTGTGATTGATGGGTGTCGTTAGCTGGTCTTTTTTTGTGCAGTGATCACTGGTTCTTGTGGTTGATTAGAGTTCATTGAACTCTGGCAGGCTGTATTTTTCAGTGCTGGGAGCCAGGCTTTGTTGAGTTTTAACCTTTCTTCTTTTTTGTTGAAGCTGTGTTGGTGTTTGTGAATTTCAATGGCTTCCCTGTGCAGTCTAACATAATGATTGCTGGTGTTGTCCAGCAATCATCATTAGTACAGTGGGATCTCGACTTACAAACATCCCTACCTACGAACTTTTCAACTTATGAACGGTTCCATCTGCAAAAATTGGCATTGACTTGCGAACAGAGCCTCGACCTACGAATGAAAAAAGGCAGGGGAAAAGGGCGGGAAATTCATATTTTCTGTCCTTTCCCCCTGCCTTTTTGCCTTCGGAAATGGCTTCCTCCAATGTTGGGCGGAAACCCTTTGAGACCTCCAAAGGCGCCGATCGCAGTGGTGGGGACCCCCAGGGAGATCTCCCATGGTGGCGGACAAGCCCTGGGAGACCTCCCTGGAGGTCTCCGCCACTGTGATCAGTGCCGTCTGAGGTCTCAAAGGGCTTTCCCCCCCCCCCGACATCAGAGGAAGCTGTTTGAGACCTCTGAAGGCAAAAAGGCAGGGGGAAAGGGCTGGAAATTCAAATTACCTGCCCCTTTCCCCTGCCTTTTTGCCTCCGGAGATCTCAAAGGGCTTTCCCACTGACATCGGAGGGCGGGGACCCCCAGGGAGGTCTCAAAGGGCTTCCTCCAATGTCGGGGGGAAAGCCCTTTGAGACCTCCGGAGGCAAAAAGGCAGAGGAAAAGGGCGGGAAATTAAATTTTCAGCCCTTTCTCACTGCCTTCTTTAAATCCCTCGGAACACATTGATCAGTTTTCAATGCATTCCTATGGGAAATGGTGCTTCGACTTAATAACGCAGTCCCAATACAGATTAAGTACTTAAATCAAGGTACCACTGTATTTTGAAATAGAATTTCATGTCCAGCTTGTTTTAGGGCATGTTCAGCTACTGCTGATTTTTCTGGTTGTTTTAGTCTCCAGTGTCTCTCATGTTCTTTGACTGTGGTATGGAGGCTTCGTTTTGTGGTTCCAATATATACCTGTCCACAACTGCAAGGTATCGGGTATACTCCTTCAGTGGTGAGGGGGTCCCTTTTGTCCTTTGCTGACAGTAACATTTGTTGTATTTTTGTGGTGGGCCTGAATACTGTTTGTAGGGTTTTTTGTTTTGTATTTTTTGCAAAAGTTTCTCCATGCGGTCTGTGACCCAAATCCAAAACTCCCATACCTAGCCCTGACACAGAGTCTTTCTGGCACTAAATATATCCCACCCTGCATTCACTGAGCTCATAACAAAGAGGTAGTAGTTCTTCCCCTTAGATTTTACTGCTTCCCAGCGCAGTCCCGTAGACTCAATGTCACTGGTTTCTTGGGTTCCAGTGACTCATAAGGGCTACAAGAGGCAATGCACTGACCCTTTTGTGACCATTCCGATAGCAAAGCAACAATCGAATGTTACCGTTCAGTTCCTACAACTTTGTATGAGGCTGTATGCATGCACGCAGATCCTTGAAGGCAGGTAATGTAATTTTTTTTAAAGAGAGAGAGAGAGAGAGAAGGGAGAAGAATTTCAAGAAGAAAGTGAAATGGTTGCTGGGCAACAACACTGTGACCAATTTAGCACTTGTAGGCATTATCAGCAATGGATGCTTTTCTTTCCCATCCTTCTTTCCTTCTTTTCTTTTGCACACATTTTGAATTTTTTCAGTAAAATTGCAGTCAGCTCTGTGTCTTGGAGATGAATCATTTTGGTAGCCTTCCTGGACGCACCGGTTATCATAGCAACCCCGATGTAAAGGAACAGGGTGTCAAGCAGGACTTGGAACTCCAGGGATGTTGGAAAGTCTTTGGGTCCCAAGTCTCTTTGAGTCCCAAGTCCCGAAGCTTTGGTACCAAGTCTTGAGTCCCAAGTCTGAGTCCCTATTAAAAACAAACTCTTTTTTTCCCCAAAAAAGGAGGGGTGGGTGGGTTCCAAGTCACGGGTCGAGTCTGAGTCATCGAAAATAAATCCCAGTTGAATCAAGTGAGTCCCACGACTCGTTCCCATCCCTGTGGAATTCACTTTGGGTTTCACAATGATTATTGGCATATTTTGGATTTTGTCGTTACAATTCTTTGAGCCAAACATTCACCGGGCCTAGAATCCTCTTCCCAAGGAACCGACCCAGGCACCACACACACAAAGTAATGTGTGTAAGGAATTAGAAGGAAACTGGGACATGTAGTCATACAAAGATGGGGTCTGTTAGGTTTATTGTGCAGTTGGATTTAAACTACTGCAATGTTATCATAGGACTGTTATCCCAAGTTGCTCTGCCTGGCACTGAGATATGAAGCAAGGCTGAGGAGATCAGGGGAAGGCGAAGCTGCACATACTGCTTAATTGGGGCAATATAAGTCACCTGGAAGATCTCATGTGAAATAGGGGAGTGGACTGAACTTAATTGGATGATCGCTTAGAAGTGTCAGAAAGAGGGGGGGTCTAGAGACATGTAGAAAAATGGTTGTTCATGTATGTGAGAAATTGATGGTGATGGTGTGATGATGTGGAATGTGAGGAGAGAGGTTTGTCTTTTTGGAAGAGAAGTGGGGGAGAGAATAGACCAGCCTCTCTAGATGCTAAGATGTTGGATGCTAGTCAAAATGATTACTTAAGCGTAGTTTAGTTTTTATTATTTTATCTAAGAATAGCAAGCTTTTTTAAATTATAATAATTGATTGGATATGACACGCTTTATGCTTATTAATGCCACAACTGTATTCTAAAGAAACTACTTACTTTTCTTAATTAAAAAAATATAATTCTTCAACAGAGGACTGGTCTCTTGAACAGCAGGATTGCACCTAAATCCAGTGGAGATTGGAAAGGTCAATAATTGCTACTAAATAGAGAGGTCCTACCTAGCCAGTCCATTGTGCTGTGTAAGGAAGCACGCAGTCAATGGCTGATTGCCTTGTAAGACTTTCCTTTTAGGTCGAGCTGTGTACAAAGGTCAAAGGCTATGCACTTCTGAGACTAAATGACCTGTCTCAGTGGTAGTCTTGAGCCTAAAGTTACTCCTTGCCCAAGATCACATTCTCTTTAGGGAGAAGTGATTCTGACAATGTGAATATGCCATAAATGAGGGGTCCATAGCAATCACATAGTGATCCTCAGCTAGCAGATTTTGGGTGCCGTGAAAACTAAGCACATTGTGATTTACTTTGCCCGTTATTTCATTTTTATACAAAGAAGGGGAGGCACCCCTGGGATTTTCTGTGTTAATCTGCCACAGTAATTTGACAGCGTACAAAGCACCATGACTTGGGTGGTGAAGCCACTTCCTGCTCCACTAGGGTTGCCAGACTTCCGGCAAAAGGAGGACATGTCCTACTTTTGAGGAGCATGTCCTCCCTCCGGCAGTCAAGACCAAAAAACCTCAAAATGTCCGGCTTTTGTATCTCCACCCCTCCCCCTCCCGCACCCCCTGCAGCCAAACCTCTCCCTGCTACTTCCTTGGTTGAGGCCCTTGTAAATCCTCACGTTCTTTCAGAGATCAGAGGGAGATAAGGTGGCTTGATTGTTTAGGGCTGTAATCAATCCCCGGCTTGTGGATGGCTGCTCCTGCCTGGGAGCTGAATAAGGCAGGAAGGAGCGAGAGAGATATGGATGGATGGATGGAAACGGACAGGAGTGAAGTGAGTGTGCACTTGCTTGCCTGCAGGAGGGGAGGCTGTTTTGGGGTTTGAAGGGGGGTGGCAGTTCAAAGCCAGGTAAATAGGGGTCCGGCCAGTCCCTCCTTCCTCCTAAAGCCAGGAAACAGGGGGCACTTTTATACCCCCCCTTCTGCCCTGACCTCCTGACTCTGGGGCATGTGCAGAGTGCATTTCCAGGTCCAGGAGCATATGCAGAGTTATCCCCTATCCTTGTGGGAGCTGGAAAATACACACACACACAAGCGGATTTCTCTCAGCTTGAGAAATTGCAAATGGTGGAGAAAATGGCTTTGTGTGTGTGCGCGTCTGTCTGTCTGTCTGTCTGTCTGTCTGTCTGTCTGCAAATCCATTTTCTCCACCCTTTGCATTTCTCAAGCTGAGAGAAATCCACGCCTTCTGGGTTTTTCCCCCCTGGTTTTTATAAGTGTTTCAAATCTGTCACACAACTTTTTAAACTTTTTATTTCACTTTATTATGCTTTTATTAAAATAAAAAAATTCAATAAATAAAACAAGGAGGATGGGTCTCCGTTAAAGGAAGGAATAGATTGTCTCCATTGGTCCTGGGAGCCCAGTAAGTGTATAAGTAGATTTGTTTTGTTTTGTTTTTATTTTAAAACATTTTTAAAGACACAAAAACACAGTGTCCAGTGGATTCTGAGTTTTGTAGTCCAAAAAATGTAACTTTCCCAGTCTTGACCTTTCAAGACTGAGTAGGTTGAATGGTTATGGGATTGCCCCATGATCAAAGAGCTATTCTTCCCAATACCTAATTCCAAAAGTGACATGCCCCCCACCCCGTGCACAGAGCCCCCCCCCCAATATATCCTCCTTTGTCCTCCTTTTTGGCTTTCTATGTCCTCCTTTTCATACACATGTATCTGGCAACCCTATGCTACACCTTAGGCAGAAAAACACCTCAGGCCAGGCCTCATGAATGTAAGCTGCAGTTGCATGGGTATAACTGGTGAATTGTGATTTAGTATTATATATTTTTCCTGATTTGAGCTTTCTTTTAAGGAGGCAAAACATCTTCCTAGTCACATGACAACACCCCTACCATATAAACATGTCTTTTTAACTCACCATGAGGAGGAGAAAAGAGAGTGTAAAGGAAGCGGAATTTATAAGATGGCATATGAATATGAGGCATCTGATTTTAACAGCCATCTCAGGCAGGACAATTTAAATCATAGTTACAGACAACTGCATTTGATTGACACAAAACTGTCTGCAACCAATCAGTCCTTCCTTGCTAAGTGCAGAAATGACAGAAAGAGAACCATGATCTCTACCCAGATAGAACACCTACAAAATCAGGGAAATGCAGGGCAGCATAATTGCAATTACAGCTAGAAAGGAACTAAAAGTTACCTGGTTTAACCCTATATAGACTCTGGATTAGGATTCACTGTTCCCAGAGTAATTAATCCCTCATACATGTGCGAGAAAACAATGATAATGCAACAATGACAGAATCACAGCAATAGGATATAGAGATAGGAAGTCAACATATTGGTGCAGTAGGAGAAAGTTAGTTGATTCATGGCATGTTTTCAGGGATGTGAAGAATTCTCATCCTTGTATTGATTAGGGATGTACAGGGTGAAAGTGTTTGTATTTGTTCCTTCCTTCCTTCCTTCCTTCCTTCCTTCCTTCCTTCCTTCCTTCCTTCCTTCCTTCCTTCCTTCCTTCCTTCCTTCCTTCCTTCCTTCCTTCCTTCCTTCCTTCCCAGTCCTTTCATTTTATACAAAAAGGAGAAGCCCTTTTCAGACTATTTCCCCCCTCTTCTATCATTCATGTTTTCTAGCACTAAACCCTTTTTTTAAAAAAAAAAAAAAACACCTTGAAAACTGTTCCAAAAAAGCAGAGACAAGGCAACAGGGAATCAATCTCCAAAAGCAGGCAACAGAGCATGAGGGGGGGAAAATCAGTCACAAGAAAAATAAATAAATAAAGCACCCAAGAATTACAAAAGAGAAACTGTTGTACGAGTTCAGTGCCAGACAGCCGCCCAACAGATCCTCTGCCCTGTGCTGCACATTCGGGTAAAACAAAGCAAGGAAGCAGCTAGTGAACAAAGCTATGACTGGCACACACACAGACACCAACTCACCAAAGCAACCAACAACAACACAACCAAAAACAACTAGGGAAAACCAAGTTGTGCTCTACGAACAGCAACAACCATCCACACAGCCCAGTGGCATGATGTTCAGTCACACAGTTCACCCCTCCAGCCTCCACACACCAAGAGAATCAAATAATCTATCCCCCAAATATCCCACAAAACATGAACATTTAACAAAATAAACTGGAAATCTAATTACATAATCTATTTGATTTCTACATTGACCATCTAGTGATATCCACATGGACAGCCGTCTGTTCAGTTTCTCGAAGCGTATACTTAAAATAAACAGGTTGTTGACTTCATAGAGTCATTCTCCCACTTCAGTTCTGTCCTGTGAACCAAATTTTCCAACAGCATTTGGTTCTGTTTTGTTCCCTACTTTTGGATTCCAGTTGCCTATGATCCAAAGAGTGCCTTATTTTGGTGTGTGAGTACTTTCATCCTGGATGCTTGCACAATGAGATAGTCCACACTAGAACAAGACATAGTGCTGGGAGATGAGTCTCCGAGGTTGCAAAGCACTCAGTCAGCTACTATGGAAGAGCAAAGGACAGGTACAAATAGATCTGTTGCTGATGATGCAACTAGATTAAAGCTGAAAGGACATCTAGTGGATGACATGTATAGAAGTGAAAGGAAAGTCTGATGTTGTGCAACACATACAGTTGGAACATGGAATATGAGAAAAATGAATCAAGGTAAACTGGAAACTATAAAGCAAGAAATAGAATTTGCTGTACTTCATGTCAGTGCACTAAAGTGTACTGAACAGGATATTTTCAGTCAGTCAATGACAAAATGTTCTACTCTGGAAACAACAAGCTCAGAAGAAATTGAATGCCTCTAATAGTAAAGCAAGAAGTACCATATGCATTTAGGGGCTATAATGCAAGGTCTGACTAAATAATATCAATCAGATTCCATGGAAAAGCTATCAACAGAACCATCATTCAAATTTATGATCCTAGATGCTGAAGAAGATGAAATAGCCCCAAAAGGTGACCAGAATACTCACACTGGTACATGGGGCAAGTGGGCGGGTTGTCCAAAAGGAAGAGGATGTTGGGAGCGGGGGATAGCCAGATAGGCAGGGTATAAATAGAATGAATAAATAAAATAAATAAATAGCCCCTTAAGTAGGGCACTCCTCCCCCCCTCCCCTCACAGATCGCATTCATGAGATTTAGGCATGTCGTGGGATATCCCGGAAGAGGAGCAAAGTTGTTCTGCGCTACCAAAGCAAGCTCGGTCATGGAGCCAGCAGTGGCTTAGGAGTCTGGCTGCAAACCCATCGGTTAAGCATGCAAGTCCCCATCTGTGACTTGATGATCCATAGGGCCCCTTCCAGTTCTGCGGTTCTAAAATAATAATAATAATAATAATAATAATAATAATAATAATAATAATAATAATAATAATAATAATAATTATTATTATTATTATTATTATTATTATTATTATTATTATTATTATTATTATTATTATTATTATTATTATTATTATTTTATTTTATTTTATGTTATTTTATTTTATTTTATTTTATTTTATTATTATTATTGTTTGATTATTATTATTATTATTATTATTATTATTAACAACAACAACAATCATCATCATCATCATCTCAACAATTCTAAGATGATAATTATGATGAAATTGAAAGCTTTTTATACACTCATACAAGGCGTTTTACCAATTAAAATTACTGCTCACCTCAAATGTTCAGATTAGCAGATGACATCAGTCCTCATGCCATTATCAGATGAACAATTTATCAAGTAGTCTGCAGTGAATAAAAAACATTGATCCCTAATTTCTGTATTTCCAAGATGTAATATCATAATCAACCACTAGAGGGAATGTGGGACTATTTGCATTTTTTCCTGACCTGTTTACAGTGACATCACAATGCATTAATCCTACACCAATGTATAACTTGCATGAGCTGTGCAATGATAATGTGGCCACTGAGAAGTAATGAGTAACACAACAAGTTCCTTCTGAAAAATGTAACGTTCTGAGCTCTGTCTTTCCCATGAACTAGCTTCCCAGGACTTCAGCCTAATAATCATCTCCCTCAGTCTAAAATTATGCTGTCTCATGAAATACCATTTGTTAGGATACATAGAAAGACTTGTTCTAAAGAAATGCAATTCTGTCTTGGAAGTGGTGAAATTCTGTAAGTGGCTCCAACCCACATCAAATTACAAAAGTTTTTGCTTCATATTTTCTTTGCCAGTGGTTCTTCCCCAGTAGATGGTGGCATTTGTAACTCATTGTAAAACAGTAACGTTCACGCCTTAGCAATGGGCTGAGGGTGAAAAATAGAGGCTTAATTATGTTCCCGGTTCCTTGTGCTGCCAAGGAGAAAATTAACACAGTTGAACTTTCGCTGACATCTTGCTATTGTGTGTGCTTATTAATAAAACTTGTCTATTAAAATTAGCAATAATTCTGTTGTTAATGTTATATTTAAAATTCAGGATAATCAGTGCTTCTACAACAGTCCTTAACCCAAACTGTGGCATAAAGGATATAATGATGTTTACTAATCATCAGTATACTATTAGTTGATATAGAGAAAAAAGAAAAGAGGAAAGACAGAAGTTCATGAAGAGGTCACCAATTGAAATGCTATAAGATACTTGAAATAATATGATAATTTGTGTGGAAAACATAATGATAAGAGAGCCTTGTCAGCCTAAGCCCAGAAATAGGAACCTTCTTTTTTTAAAAAATAAAAATATCAGAAACACTATTATATATTACTTAGCCAAACGAAAATCATTTAAACCAAAAAAGGGATTAATGGCAAGACAACCTTATTTAAGGCAAATGTTGGTGCATTAAGACCCAGCATTGATCCCACCACAATTCATTAATAAAAAGCATGATGGACACCAATATAGTGTGAGTGAATTGCTCCTCTGTATCTGATTAGATTTTTCCAAATATTCGATTCAGGGTTAACTTGTAGCCATTGTTCTTATAAGTTTAGGGGTCATGGATTTTTTCACCCAACCAAGCAGCTTCCTGAACTTCCTGTTGCATTGGAAGGGCCTTGTCTCAAAGAGTTTGTGACAGTGAATGCTGAGATGAATGCACCTGCAAAGGAAACAGGCTTAGACTATGTCAGGTAAATTCCTCTAGTTACACAACAGAAGTGCAGAGATTCACAGAGCAGAATTAGCTTCAAGTTCCCCAGAATAGTCCACCCCTTTTCCTCCTCAACTCACACAGCCGCCCATATTAGACTTCAGTCTAAATGGGCAGGATATTCCTTCAAAATGGATAGGTTTGTTCTCTTTGCTATCCAGCACCAAAATTCAAAAGCGTCAATTCTTCGGCGGTCAGCTCTCTTTATAGTCCATCTCTCATTTCCATACATCATGACTGGAAAAACCATAGCTTTGACTACGCAGACCTTTGTCGACAAGGTGATGTCTCTGCTTTTTAAGATGCTTTCAAGGTTTGTCATTGCTTTCCCCCCAAGAAGCAGGCGTCTTCTAATTTCATGGCTGCTGTCTCCATCTTCAGTGATCATGGAGCCCAAGAAAGTAAAATCTGTCACTGCCTCCATATCTTCCCCTTCTATTTGCCAGGAGGCGATGGGATCAGTGGCCATGATCTTAGTTTTTTTGATGTTGAGTTTCAGACCGTTTTTTGCACTCTCCTCTTTCACCCTCATTACAAGGTTCTTTAGTTCCTCCTCACTTTCTGCCATCAGAGTGGTATCATCTGCACATCGGAGGTTGTTGATATTTCTTCCAGCAATCTTAATTCCGACTTGGGATTCCTCCAGTCCAGTCTTCCGCATGATGTATTCTGCAGAAGTTAAATAAGCTGGAGACAATATACAGCCTTGTCGTACCTCTTTCCCAATTTTGAACCAATCAGTTGTTCCATATCCAGTTCTAACTAGGTTTAGATAAGGTGGCCAAGCACTCCCATTTCTTTAAGGACTTGCCATAGTTTGTTGTGGTCCACACAGTCAAAGGCTTCTGCATAGCCAATGAAGCAGAAGTACATGTTTTTCTGGAACTCTCTGGCTTTCTCCATAATCCAGCACATGTTAGCAATTTGTTCTCTGGTTCCTCTGCCCCTACGGAATCCAGCTTGTACTTCTGGAATTTCTCAGTCCACATACTGTACTGCTGAAGCCTACCTTGGAGGATTTTGAGCATAACCTTGCTAGCATTAGGCATTACTAGGAAACAACAAAAGTTTTCATTTAGTTACCGTGAACAGATAGCAGCAAGCTAAAAACTTAACTGCTTTTGAGCAACAGGCCTCAACAGACTCACTGACTGCCCACAGACAAAGGGTAAACGATTAAAAGGTAGGCCTCTCTTTGAATCAGAAGCAGGAAGGGAATGGCTGGTTAGTGCTGTGTAGATTGGCAGTCATCCCAGCCACACCTACTAGAGGTAACATGCGAGGTTCCTAAAATTTCAACAGACTGTACATAATGAACTGTTGCACAATTCTTTCCCTCCAATACTTTTAATATGTGTAGTCTCTGAGAGTGTATGCAAAAGTGAAAAACATGTGGCTTAGGTGGACAGAGCCTTTAACCTTTCTTCTTATGCTTTCTCTTTGCTCACAAATCATCCTTTCTCCTCCAAGTGGCTTACTTTGCCTTCCCACCTGGAATAACAAGGCAACATTCAAACGATGGGATGAAAACAGGGCCACACTTTATTAACCATAACACTTTTCAACTCTTAGCCCCTTCAAGATGCAAATGGGGCCTGCTGTAGTGTGGAATGATGCTGGTAGCGTAGGTCTCACAGGACCCCTTCTTGTATACAGTGGGCGAGTGTCCAGCCCTGAGTTAGTGAAGTCCGGACAGGCACGCGTCCTTGGCTGGCCAATATCTGACCACCTCCAGGCCTCTAGCCCCCTGTTTCTTGGCGGCCTTTTCCCCAGAGGTGTCCACAGCACGTTGTCCCCCCCGGACTGTAATCTTGTGATCCGTGGCTCTGAAGATTCAGATGCGCTATACCCTGCTTGAACTCCACGGGGAACTCACCAATCCATCTTCATTCCACACTACCTGCCACTGCAGGGAAATAGCTTAGCTATGTCCCCTGCCTGCCATACGATCTAACTCCAACCACAGGCCCCTTTGGAGATCTTGCAAAAAGATCTACAAACCCACGTCCAATAAATGGACCCCATCACTCCTAAATAACTGAGGCTGTCGCAAACCGATCTCCCAGCGCCCAATCACTGAGCCAAACTCTGAGCACACCACTCTACATATTTCCCGATTTACACTCCTTCGAGCCTTGTTGAGGCAATGGGAGGGACAATCGGCTCTCCACACAATCCTGGGAATCATGGTAGACCACACAATTCGGGACTTCCATGCATGCAATTCTTTCAGAATCTCAACTGTTAATGACTTGCCAGGCTGCTTGCCCAGGTCATTACCACCCAGATGGACCACCAGACATCCAGAGGCATTGTCTTCTCATAGTCCAAAATTACACTATTAAACTCCCTCCAAAGCATGCCTCTTAGGCTTTTCCACTCTATAAACACGGAAGCCCCTAAACCTGCTGCGCCCCCAGGATGATTGGCCAGCATAATGCGCTGCCCAGAACATGAAGCTATGCCCAAAGATCCAAATCCTTCTCCAACTGATACTGTTCCCTGCACCTGTAAAACAAACAAAAAGATGGCCAGCAACCACCTACACCTGAGGTAGCATACAAATGTACAACTGGAATTTGTTTGAAGACAAACAATGTCCCATCCTCTTTATAGCTTCTGGACCATATCCCAACACAGAGGCCGTAGATGATGCTCCTATCCTGAACGAGTGCATCCCGGAACACCATCCTTGCAACCCAATACGTTCTAGCGCTATCTCTGTTAGCCTCCAAAACTGGTACTTAGTAAGGAGGATGCCGTCGCTATGGCAGAAGAAATACCCGCTATGTTCCCCTCTCAATGCTAAGTAAGCCACTATGGCTTAGACATGGCATATTTCTTTAATTGAACACTGACCTAAAGTTATGTCCACTCCCTTTCCTCTTTGGTCCATCTTAGACCCCCTAATGCGGATACAAACGTCGTTCTCTACCACTCATAGATCATCTTTCTACAATGCCGCCTGTGTTCCATCCGTTTTACTTGCGGCCACAACTTCACTGACTCGAAGAGCACCAAAAAAGGCTATCAACAACGCTTCGCTTCCCTAAACTGGGCTACTTCATAACTATCCTTACAGATACCCACCCAACTCTTTACGAGGCTGTACTAGAATCGCAGGTGTAAAAGGAGATACGTTGTCTGGAAACCTGGCCTTTCCTTACTCCATCCCTCAATCAATTTTCCTAATACAATCATCTCCTGTGAAACAAGGGTATCCTCATACTTTTGCATAAAATGCTAAAGCCAACATCTTATCTTGTATTGAACTAGGCGATAAGCCCTTCCTATGCAGGTATGTTGCAAATTGGCGCAGGTGTTCTACCTGGGCTGGCCATGCAGCCTGTAATCCCACACGAAACCTAAAGTCTCGAAACTCAGTACTCATGGCTATATACCCCTTACGAGTCCTGGGAGCCAATGCCAGCCCTATTGCACGCTCAGCATTGTCTCACCAATTAGCCAGACCTCTGGAAGAAGACTCTCGGGACACTTTCTGGCTCCTGGTGCTAACTCCCTGAACCGTTCCATCTGTAGACCTGGCAGGGCATCAGCTATGCTGTTATCCAGCCCTGAGATATGCCTAGCCTGCACTACCATATTAAACAGCAGTGTGCACAGCGTGAAGACTCTCACCAGCCTTATAACCCACTTTGACCTGGAGGAAAGTGTATTAATAACATGAACCATCACCTGGTTGTCGCACCAAAAGTGCACTATTGGATTGGACCACTCCTCTGACCGGAGCCATAATGTGCCCACAATGGGAAATAATTCCAGGAAGGTTAAGTCTCGAGTGAGACCCGATGCGTGCCAGCTCTCCGGCCGCTTGCCTGTGCACCATTTCCCCCTAAAGTAAATGCCAAAGCCCTGTGAAACTGAGGCATCAGCTTGAACTTGGAAGTCTGCGCCTAAGCAAATGTCTTCTCTTCAAAATGAAACTCCATTAAAGCCATCTAAAAACTTGCTCCAAACCAATAGGTCCTGTCTCATACCACCCGTGACTCTTGTCCTATACAGAGGCCTCCTTAAGCTACTCACGGCATCGCATAGCCTCCTAAAGAAAGCCCGGCCGGGTGCTACCACTCAACAGGCAAACTTCAAATGGCCCACTATTTCTTGAAATTCCCCGAATGTGACCTTCCTCTTGCCCAAGAGAACTTTCTACCTGTCCTTAAGCTCCCGTAGTTTATTGTCCGGGAGGTGACATGCCTGTGCCTCCATATCTAATTCTATTCCCAGGAAAGTCAGAATGAAACACTCAAACGCAGCGCAAGGAATGGAGTAACCCATGAGGAGAGCCCTATCTATATAATACTTCAAAAAAAAAAAAGAAAGAAACCCAACAAATCACAATCATCCGGGTGTACCAGCAACAGACAAAAAGCCAATTTAATGTAGGCTTTCGCCATCTCTGCCCTGAAACCACATGCCCTAATCATGCGCACTGCAGTGTCAAATGATGTATAATGCACGGAGCACAACTCCGAAGGTATGGCATCATCTACTGAATCACTCTCCAGGAAGGACAGGTGATGTATCAATCTAAATTCACCCTGAGCCTTTTTCAGCACCACACCTAAGGGCAAAATCCTAAGATGAGGAGCAGGTGGCTGTTCAAAGGGGCCTGAAATCCTCCCCTCACAAATCTCCTTATCGCACCATAGCCATACAACCTGCACTCCACTGGGAGGAAATACAATGGTTTGATTAGTTTGAGAAAAACCAAGAGCAAACAAAAGGACCTGAAATGCATCATTCAGTGTAATATATTTGAACTGATTTGGAAATCTAACCTACTTCATGCTGATCTCATTGAGATGTGCAAATGCCATCTGTGTTCAAACCATAGTCCCTGCTCCCCATTTCTGAAACCCACCGCTGGGAGCTTTTTGAGTTATTTTACTCCATACATGGGTATATGAACTTTGTACATCTTTCTATCTGCTTCATTAATGCTCAGGTTTATTTATGTTGTACAATAAGCTAATTAATTCCATGAGAATTAACTGGGCTCTTCCTTAGTAAAGGCTCCCAGTTCTGCCCAGCAATTAAGAATATTCTAGGAAAAAGTCTAACTTTTAGAGATTAGGATAAAACCCAACCAGCTCCACCAGTTTCTCTGAACTTTTGCAGGCATAATCTTTTCCTAAGGGACGACTTAACCTCCAGTTATGATAAGGAGAAGAAAATGCTTAATACGTTTGTTGATTTCTCATCATAGTCCATAGGACCCCTGAATCCTCAGGTTTCTGAGTTTCATATTGGGTTCAGAACCGAAGTCAAAACAGAATGGCTCTGATTTATTCCAAGCAGTGGTGGGCAACCTCCTGCTTCAAGGAGGAGTACAAGCAGAAAACCACAACTGTCCCTGTGCTGTAAGGAAAGATACAGAGAGGGAACGTGGGAAGAACAATTTATCCATAAATAAACCAGAATCCTTTGAAGTCTTGTGTTCAGAAGACAATCCGATGATCCTCCGTATGAATGCTGGACCCGTTTATTTTCAGCAATTATTGGTGCTGCTTTTCTTTAGTGTTTGAGGTGCACCTTTTCTAATGACTAGTTAATGTGACAGATAGCTAAAATATTGAGTTCCTTAAGTTGGCAGCTCACTTTACATAAGCTAAGACAACAGCTTTTTCATTTGAAGTCTTAATGAACACTTTTCAGGTGTGTGTTATGATTATTACACTAGAGTAACAGAACACTATCTTCTGTAATTAATTTGCGGCTCCAGTGCCTTACTATGGAGATTAAATTGCAGGAGGGAATATGAAAGTGTATGGAGCACATGGCTTGAATAGTATGAAAGAAGTGAAAGTAAAAAAAAGCAATGGCAGGACAAAGATGATTTTTTTAAAAAAAAGAAAATAAATTTGCTTGCAGTTCTTCTTCGGAGTGTTAAAAGACTCATCAAGCTTTAATTATGTGTACTCCCTGAATATCTTAAACCAAGAATACATGAAAAGTAAGTGAAAGTAGATCTACTTCTGGGAATTCCTTCACCTTGTGACATTTAATGTGTATATATATGAACTGTGGCACACACCACTGTGGCACACACCATATATAAGTGTATCATATTACCATTTTACATTATGTAGGCTACACATTGCCCTTCCCAAGTAAGGTGGATACTCAATTTATCTACTTTGGAGAGCTGGAAGCCTAAGTGTACCTTGAGCCGGCTACCTGGGATTGAACCTGGGCTGTGAGCAGAGTTTGGGCTGCAGTACTGCAGTTTAACCACTGCACCATGAGGCTCCAGCAAGTAACCACCTCCTTCAGACTTGGATTGTAAAAATGTGTCCATTTGGCTTTCTGCCACTTGTTAGTTATGTTATTAGATCTCTACCCTGCCCATCACCAAAGGTCTACTCTGGACGGCATTACAAATTTAAAAACAGTTAGACCAATAACTGTTAACCTTGTTGACTTTATCTGCGTTTCCATTTGGAATATGAAGAAGACAGCAAATGCAGGTGATTTCCAGAAAGAACATTTGAATCAAATGTCTGTCCTATCTGGCAATGAACAGATTCCATAAGCACAGCTTTCCCTAGTATTCATACAGAGAATAATGTTGCACCTGCCTGTCACATAGGTGCTAAAGATGAGGAGTCTCCTTTGATCAAAAGGTAGCAACTCTGGTTCAGCACCATTAATACGGTTAACTACATAAAAAGACAGTCCCAGACTCTCCAGAGGTCAGCACTTGAACCTTGATCTAGAGATCACAAATCTATCACTTTCGATTTCTCTCGCATTTCATTTTTTAAACCTCTCAAGTTGTTCTCCTCCTAAATATGAAGATCTTCCATACCAAATATGGAGAGTAAAGGGCAACATGGTTTATATCATGGGCCAATGGCTTGTAACATTTGGATACTCTCCACATGTAAAAAGGTATCATAAAGTTACCTTTAAGAAGGATCAAATAGTTACTTTTCAAAAATTCTCATATAATGCTAATTACGTTGATGAATTCCCAGTGTGGTGTAGTACAGTGGTCCCCAACCTCGGGCCTCCAGATGTTTTTTTTATTATTTTTTTATTATTATTATTTTATTTATATCCCGCCTATCTGGTCGTGTGAGGACCACTCTAGGCGGCTAACAACATAAGAATAAACAATAAAAATACATATAACCATATTACTTAACAAAAATAATAATAATAAAAAATTATTAAACAGGATAGGAGAGGTATAGGGTAGGGAGAAATCGTCAGGAATTATCTGTTGGGAAGGCCTGCCTAAACATCCAAGTTTTTAATTGTTTCTTAAAAATACCCAGCGAGGGAGCCGCGCGAATCTCAGGGGGTAAGTCGTTCCAGAGACGAGGAGCCACCGCCGAGAAGGCCCGATTTCTAGTCTTTTCCTTCCGGGCCTCCCTCGGCGTTAGGCTCCTCAGTCTCACCTCCTGGCTCGCACGAGTGACACGGGTAGACCTTGGTGGGAGGAGGCGTTCCGCCAAGTATCGAGGTCCTAAACCGTTTAGGGCTTTATACACAAGCATCAACACTTTGAAGTTGATGCGGAAACGGATGGGCAGCCAATGCAAAGCAGCCAGGGTGGGGGAGATATGTTGGTATCTTCTCACTCCACTGAGTAATCTGGCCGCCGCATTCTGCACCACCTGTAGTTTCCGCAGCAGTCCCAAAGGTAGCCCCACGTAGAGCGCATTACAGTGGTCTAATCTTGAGATTACGAGCGCATGCACCAAGGTAGTGAGGGCCCCAACATCAAGGTAGGATCGCAGCTGGGCTATCCGCCTAAGGTGGAAAAAGGCGGTGCGAACCACGGACGCCACCTGGGATTCCATAGTGAGCGCCGGGTCTAGATGGATCCCCAAGCTGCGGACCCCGTCCCTGGCGGGCAGGGTCACCCCCCCCAAAAGTGAGGGAGTTTCCCAAATCCCCTATTGTGGGGGCGCCCACCCTTAGTACCTCCGTCTTGTCCGGGTTCAGCCTCAGCCCGTTCTCCTGCATCCATTCCAGTACGGTCTCCAGGCAGCGCTGGAGGGACAGAACGGCATCTCCTGCGGTAGGTGAAAAGGAGATGTAGAGCTGCGTGTCATCCGCATACTGATGGCACTGTGCTCCACACCCCCTGATGACCCCACCCAGCGGCCTCATATAGATATTAAACAGCATTGGGGAGATAATCGACCCCTGTGGAACCCCACAATTGAGGCTCCACGGGGCCGAGACACTCTCCCCAAGCTGTACTCTCTGGGGGCGGTCCTCCAAGAAGGAACGGAGCCAGGCCAAAGCGCGGCCTCCTATTCCTAACTCAGAGAGCCTCCCCAGGAGGATACCGTGGTCAATGGTATCAAAGGCCGCTGAGATATCGAGGAGGACCAGCAGAGACATTTTGCCCCTGTCGGCCTCCCTCAATAGGTCATCACACAGGGCGACCAATGCCGTTTCTGTACCGTGGCGCGGCCTGAAGCCCGACTGGGATGGATCCAGGGCATCTGTTTCATCCAGGAGCGCCTGAAGCTGATCGGCCACCACCCTCTCGACTACCTTGCTTAAGAAGGAAACATTGGCGACGGGCCTATAGTTGCCAATTTCATCCGCCGCCAAGCTAGGTTTCTTTCTAATGGGCCTAATGAGTGTGTCCTTGAGAGCAGAAGGAAATCTGCCCTCAAGGAAAGACCCATTAATTATTACAGTAGCCCATTCCGTTGTTGAAGGCCTGGCTGCCTTGATTAGCCAGGCCGGGCAAGGGTCCAAGGAGGAGGTGGTGGCACGACAGCGGTCAAGTGCCCTGGCCACAGTGTCGGGCGTGACAGGCTGAAAAGAGTCAAAGGTCACCGGGCAAGACGGAGCGCTGGACATCTCTGCTCGACTCACTGTATTCAAAAAAGGAGAGAGGTCCCGGCGGATGGCCTCCACTTTTGATTTAAAAAATGCTGCAAATTGGTCCGGTGAAAAACTAGGGGGAGGCCCATCACTCGGACCAATTCCGGATAGGTCGCGTACTATACGGAATAATTCCGCCTGCTGGTTAGCAGCCTCGCTTATCCGGTTAGCGAGATATGTTCGAGTAGCAGCCTTTACCTTCGCTAGGTAAAGGTTAGTAGCGACCTTAACAGCTATACAATTGAAATCCGTCGGGGCCTTTCTCCACTTGCACTCTAGCCGTCTCCTGACCCGCTTCGATGTCCGGAGATCCTGGTTATACCAGGGCGCCGGGCGATCTCTGCGGCGGAGAGGGCGTTCAGGAGCGATCGTGTCTACAGCACTAGTCGCGGCGGCATGTTCTTGGACTACAACTCCCAGAAGCCTTCACCACCACCATTGCTGGCCAGGATTTCTGGGAGTTGAAGTCCAAGAACATCTGGAGGCCCAAGGTTGAGGACCACTGGTATAGTAGACAGAGTGACAGACCAGGACTCTGGAGAACAGGGTTCAAATTCCGCTCCACCATGGAAACTGACTGGGGGAGCAGAGCTGGTAAAACCGCTCCTTAAATATCTCACTTACCTTGAAAAACCCCATAAAGATTGCCATAAGCTGGTTCTGTCTTGACAGCATGGGACAACAACAATTACTTTTTCAAACCTTAGAACCATATGACTGACTACATAGAAGCACACTAAATTAGTTTAAAGTAACTTTCCAAAAACTGGTGATAAGGCAGGCTTTAAGAAGCGTATAATTTATTGTAGCCTTTTAGTGTAATTGGAACTGCTTCTTCCAAGAGTAAATGAAAGTATATCTACTTTTAAAATATTTCTAAGCGACATCATCAACCAAACATAAAGAGGGTGCTCACAGCAGTGGATAGAAATACTGCTAAACACAAACGTGAAATACAGGCCTTGCAAAGCTGCAGTGGGATAAGCTATGACTAAAGTGCCACACATCTCCCTTGAACATAGTTTTATAAAAGTACTAATGGAGAATTTACAGATATAGCTAAATGCCAGGAAAATTTAATCAGAGCCTCTTTGAAGCAGTGAATACTTTTTAAAAAGGCCATCTTTTTGAAGTTTGCCCGCTTCATCCAGAGAATGAGTAACAGGGGCCTAAAATGCATTTTACACTTTGAACATCTTGCGAGTGAACGAAATGCTTGTTGCAGATACAGACAGATAAGAGACTGCGGACGCAATTGTATTTTAGAACTCTGGACTGTTTTTCATTGAATCACAGTTTACTGCACCATCAGCAAGAACTGGCGAGTGGTTAAAGAATGTTTATCAGTGGAGAAGCTGATGTTTCACCACAATTGAGCCATGAATCAAACTTTCCCAGGAAGAAACATACAGTAGATTCTCCATGTCATCACTATCTAAAATGAGAGATTAAAAATAATGGGGTGCCTCGAACAAAAGAGCTTAAGGGTGGGTTGAGGTTTGTCACTTAATCCCGGCTTCAGCATAGGATGCTGGCCATCTTGCACATTTGCAAAAACAGCCAGGAGGATCTCCTTGCCTGTAAAGTTCATAGGGTCTATGGATATGATTCATGGGAAGGTGTGTGGAAGAGACACATCATTTGCTGTATGTCGAGGCTGAGTTTCAATTTCAATCATGTCTGGCTCCAAGAGGTCCTTGGGACCAAGGTACTGTCGGAGGACTAAGCCGGACTGGCATTTCTATGTTTCTTTTGCTACTTCAGCTCTAGCAGCGTGACTCCGAGGCCCCCTCAGAGCCAACCATGACTGAAATAGTTGGCTGACTTTTAAAAGTGGGCAGAAAGTACAAGACACTATTGGGGAACAGCAAAGCTTTTTGATATCTCTCCCAGCTTTCTTCTCCTGGAGGCAATCACATCACTGGGGCTAACAGCAGGTTGGCCACGTCCTGGACCTTTTTTTTCATGCTCATTGTTCAGATCATGCGTCATCATAACAGCACCTCTTTCTGCTAGAGTATGGGAAAGAAATCTATATGTACCAAGATTTGTTTTAATTAAGACGTCAGATAAATTTGTCTATTCTTGAAAGCACCTTTTGATTTTGTATTATCCGGAGCACACCACAAATGTCAATTATTTCCCCTGTATCAAATCTTACGCAAATAAATGATCATAACTAAAAAACATGTGCATATCTGAAAACATGCACTAGCAGTTCTTTGACAATATGGAGGAAATGAGGGGGGCATTGTGTACACTAATAAAAGTGATTTCAAAATGTACACAAAGAAGAAGAAAGAACATTGAAACTCAGTATGGAACTTGGATGGCATGAAACCGTTGGCAAGATTCTGCAACGAAACTCCACTGATTTCCGTATCTCTGTTCCTGGATGATGTCTGACACCATAATACAAACACATGAGAATACCTCATTATCAACTGCATAATGTTGTCCGAATCATGTTCTGGGCTCCTTTCAAGAATGGTGAAGTTCTTATCAGTAACAATAACATAGCTCACATAGCATCACCACAATAACATTAACTACATGGCATGGCATGCAAAATCTCATTTCTCCAGACTTTAAAGCAGGAGCGCCCATTGATGTGGTTTGGGGTCCTCTTTTTAAGTAATGTAATAAGCACTTACTGAACAAATGCACAGAACGGACTCTAGCCCTCCCTCAGTCTTCCTGCCTCATTGAAATTTCTTGACTAAGTAAACAGCAAACTGTCATGGCAAGTTTAGGTGAAAAGGTATTCAAAAATGCATTCCAGAACAAAATGAAATGTATATACTAGATACAAAAGGTATCTAAAATGTGGTTTTTAGTTTAAATAGATGTACCAAAATTTAGGAGGGAGACTCTTGGGCTTATCATAACTGTGCAGTGGGTTTACCATACATACAAGCTGGCTTAAGAACTTTACACAAATGTCTTGTCTTTGATTGTGGGACTATTTCTGTGCTACCCAAACTACCTTCATTTTGGTTAAATGTCAGGGAAAGATACAGGGATGGGAGAATTTCTTTGACTCAAGCCCTGGTCACACGAGGGAAATGTTCTGTAGTTCTTCTGATACTTTCCATGCCTCTGTTGTCCTGATTTGCAGACACCTGGTATATACATGGTATATATACCAGGACGAATGTCCCAGCAACTTTTAGTAGTACTGATTTATTTCCTCCTATGTGGCTCATTAAGAGGGATGTGGTGGTGCTATGAGTTAAACCACAGAAGCCTCTGTGCTGCAAGGTCAGAAGACCTGCAGTCGTAAGATCGAATCCTGGTGATGGAGTGAGCCCCCATCGCTTGTCCCAGCTCCCGCCAACCTAGCGGTTCGAAAGCATACAAAATGCGAGTAGATAAATAGGTACTACCATGGTGGGAAGCTAACAGCGTTCCATGTCTAATCGCGCTGGCCAAGTGACCACGGAAGATTATCTTCAGACAAACGCTAGCTCAATAGGTTGGAAATGGAGATGAGCACCGCCCCTTAGAGTCGGACATGACTGGACAGATTGTCAAGGGGAACCTTTAGCTTTACCTTATGTGACTCATTATGGCCAGCTACAACATGGTATCAGTTTAAGCTCCTGAAGAATCGGATTGCACAGAATGAACACTTGACCACCGTCTGTGGCACATGCTCAGTAGAAAGGGCAGCAGCTGTTGCCTATCCACAGGCTATGCGGGGGGGGGGAGAAATCTGCAAGGCAATACTGGTGCTCCCCCATCCCAGTGACATACTTTTACCAATGTACTGTAGGGGAAACATATTTTTTAAAAAAATAATAATAATATGCACACCACAGAAATGGTGGCCACCTTCCTGATTTCAATTAAGAAAAGAAATGGGGCAGGTTGTGCACACAAGCAATCCCAGAAAGGAATGCACAGGAACAACAGAGGTACAAACTAACACAACCCTCCAGGCCAGGTGGAAATGTTTCCCACTTATACTGCTGGCCGGGGAAAGTTTTTTTGATCTTGAGTGTGTATCGTGTGACTGGAAAAAACAACAGTGAACCAACTGGGGGATAACTAGAGAACATTTCCCTCACGTGACCAGGGCTTCCATTTCATCCCATTTCTCCAGGTCCAACCAGCATTGTCTTTCCTTTGCATTAGGTTGTGAAGAAGAGAAGAGTGAGGGTGGGGGGGAAGAGAAGGATCTGCCCCTTGCGGCTTCTTTCTGAAAGTGAAAGCTGTATGCGTTCCTTTGCTGATCATCTTTCTGAAAAACGAATTGGATAAAATTTGCTAAAAATTGAAGTGAATTTAAATATATAAGTGGTGAAGACCCCTGAGACCCAAAGCTGGGAACCATTCTTCTGAGCAAAGAAAATAGTGCTGACTTCTTTCAAGGAATCTAGGAAGAAGAACAGGAATTTCTTGAAAGGCTTAATAATATAACAGCATTGAAGACTTGTTATCTGGCCATAAATCATCCTGCCCATAGCTACTCATAATTGAACTTTTAAAAAGCTATACTCCACATAAGAGACAAAGGTCTAGAACTATCCAAGTATGTCGACAAAGTGGTTTTCAAGAGAAAAAATATTCACGAAGCAGTTCAGTTTTAAAGCACACTTAGCATGCAAAACATATAGGAAGGAAAACTGAAATGATATTTTACAGAGAAAATACTAAAAGCACAAAAGACCAGAGAAGACGACAATGCACAATGAAATACAGGAGGGTGAGCTAAGGAGTGCGTGGGTGTGTGTGAGTCAATAAAACTCATTAGTGGCCTCAAGAAAATGATGACAATGTTAAGGTACTGCATGCTTATGAATAAGAATCCTCTTTCAGCCTTCTTAGAGAACTTCCACTGAACGTGGTGAGAAGGCTAAAAAGCAGAATCAGATGAACATTGCAAATGTCAGGTTTAATCTAACTTAATCAGCATTTCTGGATAGTATTATCTGCTGCAAGGCATGCATTAGGTAAAGATCAAAATATATGGTTTCTCACAAAATAGTGTCCTCCAGACTTTTGTTTATTTAAGGCGGTAGGGACAGGGAATCCTAATTCCAATTATTCCAGGCATTGGCAGGTGCTGGCTAGCTCTGATGGGGTCAATGGTAAAGAGGGATCCATGAAAGAGAAAGTTGATACAGATACACAGAATATTGCTAAAGATACTAGTAATATTCATGCACGGCTACTATCAGAGAGGTTTTGTTTTGCTTTTTTCGTTGCTTTGCTTTGCTTTGCTTTTTCATCTCCATTACAGAATTAGATAGCTATTGTTTTGTTTTAGAAATGTGGCTGTCTGAAGTACTGGAATTCATGGCGTTACGGCTAACATTATTTTTCTTTAAGGTAAAAGGCCCACAGTACAACCAACAAAAAAGTTTCTTGACCCCTTAAAGACCACATTAGGAAAAACAAACAAACCCTGTGCACAACAGTAGCTGAGAGAGCTGTTTGCCTCTTTGGCAGGCCCGCCTCCATGCAAAAAGTTTTGGAACTATTGGGGTGACTGGCACGGCACCAAAGAAGAGGGATTGCTTGTGTGATTACAGTTGTGTGTGCTGTTCTCCCCGACAGGATTCAGTGCAAATCAATGTTATTCAGCATACGCTTTCAGAGACTATAGGTTACCTTTTCAGGTACTCGGAGTGAATCCTCAGTACACATACATTTAAATGTCTTTCTATTGAAGGCCCACTCCCCATATTTGAAGATGCTGGCTACATTCTGTATTGTGTATACCCCATAAAATTAGTCTTTAAAGTACCATGAGACTTTTTGTATTAGTTTGTTTCTGGCAACAAACCATCTGTTATAATATCTGTGGAGAAATGATACACAAGGAACAGTGATTGTAAGTGTATTTTCCTTGAAAGAAATCCTATCTAATTAAGTGGAGTGCCCTTCAGAGTATACCATTGTTTAGGATCCACTACAAGAACTTGAGCACTTGGCAAAGTACAGATAAATTACAGATCCAATAATCTGAGGATGTTAGTAACCTTAATTGAAAGGATATCACCTTGCTACAAAACCCACTATTTCTTAATCCCAAATCAGCATCTGTAGACGTAATATATTTCTAACTCTCATTTCAGGGGTGAAGGTTCCAGTCCCCCCCCCCCCCCCGTCCAGTGTTCAGCTGGTAGAAAAGAACAAATTCAATTACAATCCAAATCAGAACTTTCAACTGGCTGGCTTTCTGTACAGCTTATAGCTATTTTTGAAAGCACTGGACAATTCTGTTGCACACAGGACAGTTCTGTTGCAATTCTGTACCTCAGCTGAACAGTAATGCCCGTATAACAGCAAAACTTCATGCGGTGGGTGGAGGAAGATCATCATACTTGGAGGGAGGAAGCTAGGGCTGCACATTCCTAAAATTGCTAACTGTTTCAAAAACTCACTATCCCTCCCTCCCTCCCTTCAATTTTTATACCACCCATCTAGCAAACTGTTACTCTGGACAGTGCGCAGAAAGTAAACCAAAATCATAAAAATCATGAAACTACATTCTAAAACACGAAGAACAGAAAGAAAGAAAAAAGACAGGCAGCAAGAAATTGTCAGGCAGCAAACAAAAAAGAAAGGTTACTTACCTGTAACCATGGTTCTTCAAGTGGTCATTCTGTGAATTCACACAACAAAGGGTTAAGTCAGCGCCTGCGCGTGTCCCTCGGAACGTTCTCGAGCTCTGTAAAAGAAACATAGTTAGGAGTATGTGTACTGCGCATGCTCCGCCCGCCCTAGCCTCAGTTCCATTTATCCGCCAGCTAGAATAAATTGAGAATGCTAGCACAGTGACGGATAGTGGGGAGGTCGGGCGGGCTTGTGTGAATTCACAGAATGACCACTTGAAGAACCATGGTTACAGGTAAGTAACCTTTCTTTCTTCAGCGTGGTCTTCTGTGAATGCACACAACAAAGGGTGACTAGCAAGCTTGCTTACCGGAAGGAGGGCCGTCACTGAAGGGCAGATGACAGGACAGCTCTACCGAACCTCGTTTCTCTCTTAGCCCTCGTGTCCAGCCGGTAATGAGAGATAAATGTGGACACTCTGGACCATGTCGCTGTCCTGCATATGTCAGATAAATCAATCCCCCGAAGGAGTGCTGTTGAAGAAGCCACTGCCCTGGTGGAGTGTGCGCGAAGGCCATCAGGAGGAGATTGCTTCTGGAGCTGATAGGTTAGAGATATTGTAGTAATCAGCCATCGAGAAATTGAGGAAGGAGAGGCAGGAAGGCCCTTTTTGCATCCAAAATAACAGAGGAAAAGTCTTGGGGATAAGCGAAATTCCTTCGTGCGGGCCACATAAAAGGATAGCGCCCTTCTGACATCGAGGGTATGGAGCATGCGCTCGGTATCGGTGGTAGGCTGAGAAAATAGTGTAGGAAGTATTAATGGTTGGTTCAAGTGAAACTCAGAGACGACCTTGGGAAGAAAAGAAATATCGGTATGTAAAATGACCTTATCCTTGAAAAATTGCAGGAATGGCTGGTCGGCCCTTAATGCAGCCAACTCGCTGGCTCTACGGGCAGATGTGATGGCAACGAGGAAAAGGACCTTAAGAGACAACAGTTTCAGTGAGCAGGTAGCTAGAGGTTCGAAGGGGGGGCGCATTAGCGCGTTAAGAACCATATGCAAGGACCACTGTGGTACTATAGGCTTCACCGGTGGGCGGAGGTGGGTAATTCCCCTGAGAAAAGCTTTAACCGTGGGGTGAGAAAAGAATCGAGAGGAAGGAGAGTCTCTGGGCTGGAATGAAACAATGGCCGCTAGGTAGACTTTCACTGTAGAGACTGACAACTTGAAATCAAATAAATAGCGAAGGAACTGCAACGTAGTGGAAAGAGACGCCGGGGAGGCTTGAAGTCCTTTGGATTCCGTAAATTTAAGGAAACTTTTCCATTTATTGGAATACAACTTGGAGGTGGATGGCTTCCTGGAATTATCTAATATCTCCCTGATCTCGGGGATATCCTCCACGCCGTGAGGTGCAGTGTGCTCAAATCTGGGTGACAGATTTTGCCGGCGTCCTGTGTTATCAAAGTTGGAAAGTTGGGTAGCTTCACAGAGTCTATCGCCATGCTCAGGAGGGTTGGAAACCACGGCTGGCGAGGCCAAAAGGGTGCAACTAAGATTGCCTCCGCTGAATGATGCCGGAGTTGTACTAACGTCCTCTGAATTAGCGGAAAAGGAGGGAACAGGTAAAGCAGACGGTCCCTCCATGAGACCATGAAGGCGTCTCCTATTGAATTCTGTCCCTTTCCTGCTCTGGAGGCGTATAGAGGGCACTTGGTATTCTGCTGGGTGGCAAACAGATCTATCTCGGGATTGCCCCATTGGCGGCACAGTCGACGAAAGACGGAGTCGTTTAGCTCCCATTCGTGCATCTGGTTCATGGTCCGGCTCAGTTTGTCCGCAACCACGTTCTCGGTGGTCGAGACGTGGATTGCTCTCAGAAATACATGCTGCTTGTAGCACCATTCCCATAGAGTTACTGTCAGGAACAGCAATGACTGAGAGCGCGTGCCCCCTTGTTTGTTTATGTAGTGGAGTGCGGTGGTGTTGTCCGTGACGATTTGGACTCCACGACCTCGTACCAGGGGAAGGAAAGCCCTGAGCGCCTTGAAGATAGCTAGTATCTCTAAATGATTGATATGTAGTGCTCGCTGCCGTGGTGACCAAAGAGCGTGTACACGATGTGGGCCACAATGCGCCCCCCAGCCGGTAGGGCTGGCGTCGGTCGTAACTTGGAGAGTAAGACGGAGGGGACGAAAGGGTCGCCCGACCTGTAGGTGTGGTACGTAGTTCCACCATTGTAGTTGCAAGGCTAGCTCCGGTGTAACAAGAAGGCGCTTCTTGTGATGGTCGTAAAAGGGATTGAAGAGAGACAGGAACCAAGCCTGCAGGGACCTCAGCTTGAGACGAGCATGAGCCAATGCCGGGGTGGTTGATGACATAAGCCCCAGCAGATGCTGAGCAAGTTTGGCTGATACTGTGCGGTTCGGTCGAAACTTCGCTATTGCTGCTTGGATCTTGACAATTCTGTCCATTGGGAGGAAGATTCTTCCCCTGCGGGCATCTATCGTGGCACCAATATAATTTACCACCCTGGAAGGTGTGAGGTGCGACTTCTTGTAGTTCACCTTCAGACCCAGGGTGTTGAGGACATGAAGGGTGAACTCTGTGTCCTGTATAGCTTTCTCCCTGGAGGCTGAGACCACTAGCCAGTCGTCTATGTAGGGGAAAACCTGTACTCCGTTGAGTCTGAGGTAGGCCGCCACCGGGGCCATGCATTTCGTAAAAGTACGGGGTGCTGTCGCCAACCCGAACGGAAGAGCAAGGTACTGATAGATAGTGTCCTGAAAAATGAACCGGAGGAATTTGCGATGATCGGGGTGAATCGTGATATGAAAATAAGCGTCTTTTAAATCGATGACTACAAACCAATCGTTTTCTTTTAATAGGTGCACAATGGACTCCAACGTGACCATCCGGAAGCGGCGGGGACGTAGGTAAGTATTTAGTTGTCTGAGGTCGAGGATGGGTCTCATCCCGCCATCCTTTTTGGTGACCGCGAAATATCTTGAATAGAAGCCGTTTGTAAGGTCCCCCTTTGGTACCTCTTGAATGGCACCTTTTTGCAGTAAAGAGTGAACCTCCTCCTCTAGGACAGGGTCGAATGTAGTATACTCTGCCCTTCCTAAAGGAGGATATTCTTTGAACTCTAAACGGTAACCGAAAGAGATGATACTTAGAACCCATGAATCTGTTGTAATGGTGGACCAGGTTGAGAGAAATGGGTGCAATCTTGTGTCTGGAACGGGATATGCCTGAAAAACCTCTGAGTCAAAGATATTGCTTGTGCTTCCTCGTAGGTGGCTTATAAGACTGACGACGCTGGGATGGCGGCTGTGGACGGTAAGTGGACGTGGCGGAAGAAGCCGGGGGTGGTCTTGACTGCGGCTGATTCTTGAACTGTCTGTATTGCTGAGCAGGCTGATTATATTGAGGGGAAGACTTTTTCCACTGGTACCTGCCAAATCTAGATTGAGGTTGAATGTAATATGATTTGGCAGTCCTCTTAGCCTTGTGGAGTTCCTCAAGATGACTGTCTGTCCTTTCACTGAAAAGGCCCGAGCTGTCAAAGGGAAGGCTCTCCACCTTGGCCTTTACATCTTCGAAAATGTTTGCAGCGCGTAACCAAGCGTGTCGGCGAAGAGTAATAGCTGTGACCAGTATCCTTGCTGCTGCCTCAACTGAGTGTCTAGTAGCAATCCTCTGATGTTTTGAGACAGTCTGGGCCTCCTCGTAGATATTAAGGAACGCTTGACGAGCATCGTCAGGTAGCATTTTTAAACCAGCGAGGGTCTTCAGCCATAATTGTTTTTGATAAGCCTCTAGTGCGGTTTGGTGGTTAGCCACACGCAGCATAAAGGAGATGAGAGAGTAGAGCCGTCTGCCAATAAATTCCAACTTCTTGCCCTCCTTGTTAGTGGGGACAACGTGGGCTTTGCCAGATGGTCGTGTACAACTTGTCTCCACAATAAGAGAATTGGGAATTGGATGCTTAAGTAGAAACTTCGCATCCGTGCCACTGATCTTATACATGTTTTCTGTGCGCTTCGCTAGGGGTGTAGATGCTGAAGGATGTTCCCATTGTTCTTTAATAATGTCTAGCAGAGCTGGTAGAAAAGCAAGACTAGGAGGTGGGGACCGGTTCTTATTAATGTCCCCGAATATGAGATCTTCCTGAGTAGGAGCTGGATCCTCTACACGCAGCTTCAAGGTTTTAACAAGGCGAGACATCATCTGTGAATAGGACGTAAAATCCTCTGAAGGGGAGGGGTCGTGTGGATCACCTGTGTCCGACCCTACCGTCTCCCCTTCTGGCAAATCATGAGGGTCAGGCTGGGGAGGGGGTTCTGCCTCAGAGCTAGACGATTGAGAGGAAAAGGAAACATCATCCTCGGACGACGAGACATGCCCCCTCTTGCGCCGTGGTGATGAAACGACTGGCAGCATAGGGGCAGGACGCTGCGGTTGGATAGATGCGCTCGACGTCGAAGGTGGAAGTGGGACGTCAAGCGAGGGTTGCGGCAGCGACGGAGGTTGTTGAGCATTGCCCTCGGCGCCCCTGCGGTGTCGACGTCGACGCCTTCTGGGCGGAGTAGATGCAGAGGAGGAGGAGACGTAGACGTATCTAACTTTACGTCGACGTCGATGGTATTCAGGGGACGTCGACGTCGAAGAAAAGGTGGAGGAGCGGTGTCTGTGGCGATGCCTACGTCGTCTGTGACGATCGGTAGAAGAGGAAGAGTCATCCGACGTCGATCTATAGCGACGTCGGGAACGTCGATGTCTCCCAGCGCCATCCCTGTGAGGGGATCGATGGCGGTCTCGGGAGCAGTGTCTCGTCTTTCTCACCCGTTTCCTCGGTGGTGACGGATGGTGAGAAGACACTGGAGACACAGAGTGAGCCGGAGAAGCCCGCCCGCTAGATACGGGGCTGATAGGGGCAGAACCCAAGCTTGCGGTGGCTCGCACAAGCTGGCTTGGCGTTGGCGATGTAATGCCAAGGGGTAAAATCGGCTCAACTTGTCGAGGGGGAAGTGGTGCGAACACCTCAGGCACCGAATCCTTGTCCCTCGAAGAGTCCTCCAGAATGGGAGAGGGGAGGTTAGGAGGTACAGAGGACGCCTGAGGAGTCGGGTCCTTGGATTTAGCCGACCCCTTTGATTTTTCCTTCTTTCCAGGTTTTGCAGCGGCGGCTGTCTTAGGAGCGGACTTCTTCTTCGGAGCGGACGATTTTTTTAAAGGTTTCTGGACAGGTATGTCCGCCGCTCTAGATGTTGATGATGATGGCACGGACCCATCGGCCTGGGCAGCAGAAGAGGAAGCAGGGAGCTCCATGGAGGCTGGTGTGGGGGCTGAAAGGGCCGCGTCCCACAAGTGTAACTTCAGCCTCTGTTGTCTAGCCCGTAATGCTGCCCTGGTAAACGCTTGGCAATGCCGACAATTTTGGGGAGAATGGGATTCCCCTAAACAGAAGAGGCAGGTATCGTGCCCGTCCTGGAACGGGATCTTTCCCGAGCAAACGATACACCTGCTGAAAGGGCCGGAGGGTGGGGGAGGCATATACACCCTAGGCAAAATGGCAGGTAAAAAGGGCGGGAAAAGGGGTAACGGCCGGGAGCGAGGCGAGAAAGCCGAAAAATACCAAAACTAAGTCCACAATACTAAGAGAGGGGTCCGTAACAATCCAAAGTCAAAGTCCGAGTTAGCAATCCAGAAAAACGACGGAAAATCAGCGAGACTGCAAGAGCTCAAAGCGAGAAGAACCACTTCGCACGGCGGAGAAATGGAACTGAGGCTAGGGCGGGCGGAGCATGCGCAGTACACATACTCCTAACTATGTTTCTTTTACAGAGCTCGAGAACGTTCCGAGGGACACGCGCAGGCGCTGACTTAACCCTTTGTTGTGTGCATTCACAGAAGACCACGCTGAAGAACCCTTCCTTCTCCACATACTTAGTCAATTGAGCGAATGTCCCTAAACGTTTCCTTGAAAAGCTTAGTTTTCCATTGTTTTTTAAAGGCACAGAGGGAAGGTGCCTGGCATAATTCCTGTGCCGGCACATTCCACAGGGAGGGAGCCATAGCAGTGAAGGCCCGGCTTGTGGATAGTGTTTTCTGGTCCTCTCGAGGTGCTAGTATTTGTAGATACATGGTCTCTGAGGACCTGATTGAACTTATCAGGAGACATTCAGACCACTCAGTGAGGTTCCCAACAATTTAGGACTTTATGTTAGAACCCTTGGCCATTGCTATTTCATGGTATTGTAGTAAAGAGTTTGTTTATTTTTAAGTGGATCATCCCTGAGATTTGTCCCAAGAACATTTAGGGATATTTGGAGTATCTATGGTATTTGACATTTTAAATGTATTTTCCCGAGATTTCCCACAGAACTCTTAAGCAAGTTTCTGTGGAGGGCTAGCAACAATATTCTAGATCCAATTCAGGGTCCATGATCCACACAGAAACAATAACACAGGAAGGGACATAAGGTGACTTTCACCCTTTGACATCAAGAGCAGCATTCAATGCCTACCATTTTTCTTGCCAAACAGAGGTTATTGTTTCATTCAACTGCAGAAATCTCTTTTAGCAGTAAAAACAGCAGAACATAATGTATCTGTGTGTATGTATGTGTGTGTGCTGTGAGTGTGAGAGAGAGAGAGTCAGCCCCAACTGAGACCATAGCAACAGGCAAAAATATTGAAGTTTCTTATCACAGTGCTTGTGCCCTGACTTGGATCAGTAAGAAAATAAAATCATAGCTTCTTGCTACATCTTTGAAATATCAGCTAGCTTGCTCCCGTAGACTTCCTGCATGATTTAGACCCCTGATTGTGCAGCATTTTAACTCACAGGAAGAATCTGCATGAATACAGCAGGTTTCCCACTGCAGGATTTCATGTTGCATCAACAGATGGAGAGCTGCAGGACTGGGTCTTCCTGAACAATTTAATTTATCTTCTTTGTTTTTCCCCTCTTGAATGATTAATTATTTCTAGATATTGATGTTATTTTAATTGTTTATTTTGTTCGATGTACACTGCCCAGAGTAGCCGAATGACTAGATGGACATGACTAGATGGACACAAACATGACAGAAAGGGTGTACATATCCATTGTTTGGATTCCACATGATTGGAAAAAATAGTGAAGAGATTTAAAGAGACTGGCCCATAAGGAATCTCTGTGAACTTTGGGTTCCCCAAATGAGACACTGAAAGAAGGGGGAAAAGGCACACAAAAGTGAAGAAAAGTCTTGTCAATCCATGCAGCCTTGTGCAAGGCTGAAATACACAATGGCGGCCCCAAGCATCGACTTGAGAAGGGTCAAATTGATCTGAGAAGGGTCAGAAGTACATTTCTTGCTTTTCCTTAGCAAGTACTGAGAAAAATCAGATGTTAGGCTTTTCAAAGCTTTTCTGGTGAAGCTTAAAAGAAATTGATGTGTGTGTTTCAGGGAAAATTTAATAGGCTGGTGATTATTGCCATAATAGTTGTTTTGGCCTTATATATCACAACCTGAGGGGTAATGCATCATTTTGTGAATGACTAGTGTCAGTCCTCCACGTAGTCTTTCTCTTGTCAGAATTTATTTATATCAAAATGTGGGGGAAACCTATCAAAGTTTCACAATACAGACTTTTTTCCCTCCCTGAGTAAGGAGAGAAGCTTCATGGCAAGAGTGACATATTTTATTGAGGTATTAATATAGAGACCTACAAACCACATGATATATGTGGATATTGCTTGGATAAATCACCCAAACAATCTGCATTTCTCCAGACACATTTATTGGGTGTTTTGGAAGGTGTCAGCATAAATATTCTTGATAAAAACAATATCCCTGTCCTTACTTGAAAGGACTTCTAAATGGCTTGGTACCTTTCCCTTAAGTTGGTTTTAAGGCTATAGCATGAGAGAGAGAGAGAGAGAGAGAGAGAGAGAGAGAGAGAGAGAAGATTTCCAGCTAACATATTAAGATACAGTATGTGGGATCCAGCTGGGATAAACCCTTCCCATGAGGCACTGATAAAAATTGTGTGTATACATGCTGCTGCCAGCTAGAAATTTAAATATGTAGATAGACAGCTACATGAACAGAGATTATGCTAATTGTATTTGCAAAGCTAAATTATTATTGTTTAAGCTGTATAGGATAACCTTTTATTTGACATGAGTTCTAGAAAGTTGTCTTATAACTCTGTTGCAGCAACAACAAAAGTGCTTGTGTAGCATCTTGTTTTAATTGAATCCCATCATTTCACTGTTATGTGAAATAACAGTGAAATGATGGGATTTATTCTCCATTTGTTGACTTGCTTTTTTGCTTGATGTCAATCTGCTTGCCTCCCTTTTTAAACAGATTCTCCCCCTCCCCTGTTCTTCTCCATCCCCTCAACCATGCTGTATTTTGACAATTGATATTTATTGTGCGCTGCTTTCAGCACTGCTTGCTGTGCAAACTTGCTAACCTCCAAAGTCATAGATTAATTTGTACCAAGGCCCATCATGTCTCTGTCCTGGCATCTCTTAATTTGTTAACTTAGTAGGTACAATAAAAGAATGAATTGAAAAAGCTCTCTGGTACTTCGCACGGAACTGTTCTTCCATGAGATCAAGGACTATGGCAAGGTAGACAAAGTGTGGCCCATGAAACACTGCTGGATACAAGGACTGGGTCCTGTCATAGACTAGATGCTCAATAGAGACGTACATGCTTAGAGCAGAGCCCTTAAACCAGTAAGATGTAAGTCGGTCATTCGACATACCAAAGGTTCGATGTGCTGAACCCTACAAGGCAAGTTACAGAACTGTCAGAGTGAAACACATTGTGTAGACCCTGTCTGGAGAAAATCACGGTGGCAGGCATCCAACCAAAGGCAGCCAATAGACCAAGAGGTGGGGTACTCACCTCCCCAAGTGACCTGGGGAGCATCCCCCATTGCGCCCATGGGATGCCATAACTTCTGTAGTCTGAGGGGAGGGATCTGGCCATTTTATGCCCATGAGGAGAGGCCACTCCATAGCAGAAAGAACTATTCTGTCTCACAGACAACCTATCTAGATCCAGACTACATTAACGGCAGAGTTATCCTGCCAGAAAACTCTGTGACCTAGGGACTAAAGATGGCGCTCAAGTGGATATATTGCAGTTAGTTACAGTTACGGTAATTAATGTATTTTTAAAACCAAATAACCTTCAGATGTATACTGTAGGATCTCTTGGTAAGGATGCCATGCTTCAAATATTTAGGTTTCAAGGTCCTGAATCCATTGGTCTGGCACAGGGAGCGGGGGTCAGAATTGACAAACTAATCTTAGGAATGTGAGGAATACTTGGTAAATTCTGTGAGCCTTTTCCCCCAAACATTTGCTACATTGTTCTTTTCGATTTGTGAGGTACACCTCAACAAGGAATGTTTAAGCTATTAAGCCATATTTCCTCTTGGAGTAAGACAAGGAACACTATTTTCCCCCCCTCCTCAGCCTCTCTGTAATTTGCATGAACTGTCTCTGCATATGTACAGACACTACTTGTATGCTTTCCCTTCGAAAAGCAACGCGCATATGCAGACACTGGCTGGCTAATTGTCTTAAAAGATGCAACCCCCCATACACACATGCCAGTGTGTCTAATCCTTGAGAATCCATGGTACAGAGTCACAGCCATTTTCAAAACATGCAATTTGTGTTATTTGTGTTAAAGTGGTAGTTGTGTGGTAAAGTAATTTGCATATTTTTCCTTACTTTGCACCAAAACCCCCAACCTCACTACTACCACTTCTGAGTACTCAGTACCTAGAAAACCCTGCAAGAATGAAATTAACAGCACACAGTCATTATATTGTTAGGGGAATAAATTTGTGGTTGCTTGTCCTCATATGTGAGGGTGAGACAAACAAGGATTTACAACTCTATGGAAGACATACATCCTGTTTTCTTATTTTGCATAGCAATATAGATTAATTAATGTGTCCTTGTAATTTTGTTGTAGGTCCTCCTATAGCAAGAATTCTTTGAGATAAGTGGTATTAACATACCCCCATATTCAAAGGCCATTTGAAGTAATATTAACTTTACCTATGTGGTATTAAATTATAGTACTCCATATACAGCGCTCCCCCCTTTGAAATATCTAGCCTTATCAAATGCTTTTACCCACTGTTGGTCAATTGTCATAATGAATTATGGGATTGATTTAGGAAATTTTGGAGCTAATTGTGATCAATGTAAGGAGAGTGCATTTCCGTTGAATTTTTCAAATCAGCTCCTGCGTTAAAAATTGCAGACTGTACCTCTAAGTTATTTAGAACTTTTGGAAGTATTTATCATCCAGCACAACTTGCTAGACATTTTAGAAATGTTGTTTATGCACCGATGTTTGAAATACAACCGTATACTTGATTAAAGTTTCACTTCTCAAAACTCATTTGAGCACCGAGCACAGAGAAAGCTGAAAATGTCACCAACGGGAAGTTGGCAACATTATTTCTTTGAAATACAGATGAGAATGGGGCAACGTGTGAAAAGTTCATTTAATGGTCTTGCTGATTTCACAGTGAAATAGAAAATACATTAATATCCTTTACAATGCAACACCAACTATACTGCCCTTTAACTGTTGCCAAAGTACCAAGGGAGATGTTTGCTGTGGCTTCTCCCCAGAGTGTTAACCTAACACTAAAGAGCACACACACACCTGCAAACATATAAATTAAATTGATCATATGGGATTTTGCAAAGGAAGGAAAAGTTCTCTTCTGTTGGGATCCCAATTCTGCAATAAAGATACGATTGCACTATCTGAACATGACTGGAATTTGCACTTACAATTTCTACTGTAAATAATTGTTGGGGTTAATAATCCTGGTGGGTGTTCACAGAGTAAAAGAGACAGAAATATCATTGTTAACTAATTCAAGATATCTGGCAATAAGATGCAATCAGGGTACTTCCCCATAAATTGTGAGTTACCTGAATATAAGATCCTTTATAATACCAGGGGGTGCTGATAGGTATTGAGCCTTTCCCAGAAAAAATTGAGCTAGGAAGCTGTAACTGCCACACTGTTCTACTACATATTCCCCCAGGAAGTCAATGCACTTGCGACATTTGTCCTGCAAATAAAATTCTTCCGACTGCTGCTGTAACCACTCTTTTGCAGCATTAGTTGCCCCCAGAACACACCCAAATCGTTGTCCCTTTAGGTGCTTTTTGAGTTTGGGGAACAGATAATATTCAGAAGGAGCCAGATCGGGAGAATAGGGCGGATAGGGCATCACCTGAAAGCCTAAGAACGTCAGTTTTGCCATTGTTTCACCTGCAGTGCGTGATGAGGCGTTGTCATGCAACAGAATGACTTCTTTGGATAATCTTCCTCGACGTTTTTCCTTCATCAATAAAGCACAGTAATATTTTGCATTGATGGTTGAACCCTGTTGGAGGTAGTCCACCAGCAGAACTCCCTTCTTATCCCAAAAAAACTGTTGTCATTTGCTTCTGCACTGACCTTCGCACTCAGAACTTCTTTGGCCTGGGGAAACCACTGTGCCTCCATTCCTTAGACTGTTCCTTTGTCTCAGGATCATAACAGCAGATCCATGTCTCATCACCAGTTACCAGGAAATCTGACTCATTTCTTGCAAAAGGTTCCAAAACAGCCTCCAATTACTCCACATGTTTCCTCTTTTGTTCAGTTGTCAAAAGTTTGGGGATCCACTTTGCTGCCAGCTTTCTCATTTCCAAGTCATTATGGATAATGGCACCAACTCTCTCATGTGATATTCTCAGATATATATCAATACTTTGGACTGATATTCGGCTGACCTCCATGATCATGTGACAAATGGCTTTCATATTTGCAGGCACAGAGACAGAAACAGGCCTTCCACTTGGTTTCTCACTTTCCACACCAAAATGGCCAGTTTTAAAATTGACAACCCAATGTTTAACTGTTGCATATGAAGGGTCACTGTCACTCATAGTTTGTGACATTTCATCATGGATCTGCTTTGCACTTTGGAGTAAAAGGATTATGGTCCTATGCTCTTCCACATTGAACTTTTCTGGAGCTGCTGCCATGTTCACTTTGGACCTGAACATGAAAGATAAGTTAAAATCATAGGTAGTTGATTTTTGCGCCGTTGAATACAGATACATTGACCAATACACACTTCAATTTATAGCTTCCTAGCTCAATTATTTCTGGGAAAGGCTCAATACTTATCAGCACCCTCTCATATGAAGGACTGACTCTGCCAATGGTGCTTTTTCTTACAATCAGTTTTTCTAACCTTAAATTCTTTCTATCATATTTATGAAGAAATCTGTGGATTTTAAAAAGTTCTTATCAGACATAAACGGATCCCATATCTCGTGTATCTGCACCTGTTCCTGGTATGAACAGAATAATTTTATACCTGCCTGTCAGTGTAGCTCTTAGAGATTCAGAACCTACAAGAAGAGACTGTGGTGTGAATGAGAACAAAGGGCTTCATTTTACTCACAGTTCTTCCTATATAAAAATAAACTTCATATTTGTGGAAATGTTTACTTGTTACATTAATGCTTAATTTACTTCTTTTTTAACTAACTGATTACATTCCTGACATAACACCTCACTTTAACTGTTCACATCCAACTCCTTAACTAACACACTGACACAGCACTAACTGAACCATGGCTCACTATAAAAATATAGGGAAAACAATCTGAGGCAGAGAGGGATCAATTGGCTACTACCAAACTTACTGACAGCAACCCCAGTCCAGAATAGTCTCTCTGAGCCAAAACCTGTTAACAACCTTATATGAGGGTGCAATATACCCAACATTTTCTGAGGTAGTTTAATGGCAACACAATGAGGCAGAATCCTCTTGAAAGAGGTGAGGTATCACAGGTGCAAGCAGATGCTGCTGGTGAGATAGATTTTGGATTGTGCATTCAGGATCACTGGTGGGCTCAGCACTGACCACAGAATTTAGAAGGTTCTGATCCTCCTGGAATTATTGTTGGTACCTGTGTACATCTGGAAAAAGGTTCTGGGTAATTGCAAAGTAATCTCTCTCTCTCTCTCTCTCTCTCTCTCTGTGTGTGTGTGTGTGTGTGTGTGTGTGTGTGTGTGTGTGTGTGTGTGTGTGTGTGTGTGTATGCAAGGCACATTGTTGTTGTCGTTTAGTCATTTAGTCGTGTCCGACTCTTAGTGACCCCATGGACCAGAGCACGCCAGGCCCTCCTATCTTCCACTGCCTCCCAGAGTTGTGTCAAATTCATGTTGGTTGCTTCGCAGACACTGTCCAGCCATCTCATCCTTGGTCGTCCCCTTCTCCTCTTTCCCTCACACTTTCCTAACATCAGTGTCTTTTCCAAGGAGTCTTCTCTTCTCATGAGATGGCCATAGTACTGGAGCCTCAGCTTCAGGATCTGTCCTTCCAGTGAGCACTCAGCGTTGATTTCCTTTAGAATTGATAGGTTTATTCTCTTTGCAGTCCAGGGGACTCTCAAGAGCCTCCTCCAGCACCACAATTCAAAGGCATCAATTCTTCGATGGTCAGCTTTCTTTATGGTCCAGCTCTCACTTCAATACATCACGACAGGAAAAACCATAGCTTTGACTATTCGGACTTTTGTTGGCAAGGTGATGTCTCTGCTCTTTAAGACACTGTCAAGGTTTGTCATCACTTTCCTCCCAAGAAGCAGGCATCTTTTAATTTCATGGCTGCTGTCTCCATCTGCAGTGATCATGGAGCCCAAGAAAGTAAAAGCTGTCACTGCCTCCATATCTTCCCCTTCAATTTCCCAGGAGGTGATGAGACCAGTGGCCATGATCTTAGTTTTTTTGATGTTGAGTTTCAGGCCGTTTTTTGCACTCTCAGAGGTTGTTGATATTTCTTCCGGCAATCTTAATTCCGATTTGGGATTCGTTCAGTCCAGCCTTCCGCATGATGTATACTGCATATAAGTTAAATAAGCTGGGGGACAATATACAGCCTTGTCGTATTTTCCCAATTTTGAACAAATCAGTTGTTACATATCCAGTTCTAACTGATGCTTTCTGTCCCACATATAGGTTTCTCAGGAGATAGACAAGGTGGTCAGGCACTCCCATTTCTTTAAGGACTTGCCATAGTTTGCTGTGGTCCACACAGTCAAGGGCTTTTGCATAGTCAATGAAGCAGAAGTAGATATTTTTCTGGAACTCTCTGGCTTTCTCCATAATCCAGTGCATGTTAGCCAGTTGGTCTCTAGTTCCTCTGCCCCTTCGGAATCCAGCTTGTACTTCTGGGAGTTTTCGGTCCACATACTACTGAAGCCTACCTTGTAGGATTTTGAGCATAACCTTGCTAGCGTGTGAAATGAGTGCAATTGTACGGTAGTTGGAGCATTCTTTGGCACTGCCTTTCTTTGGGACTGGGATGTAGACTGACCTTTTCCAATCGTCTGGCCACTGTTGAGTTTTCCAAACTTGCTGGCATATTGAATGTAGCACCTTAACAGCATCATCTTTTAAGATTTTAAATAGTTCCACTGGAATGCCATCACCCCCACTGGCCTTGTTGTTAGCCAGGCTTTCTAAGGCCCACTTGACTTCACTCCCCAGGATGTCTGGCTAAAGGTCAGCAACTACATTGTCTGGGTTGTCCGGGATATCCAAATCTTTCTGATATAATTCCTCTGTATATTCTTGCCACCTCTTCTTGATGTCTTCTGCTTCTGTTAGGTCCCTCCCATTTTTGTCCTTTATCATGTTCATCTTTGCACAAAATGTTCCTCTAATATCTCCAATTTTCCTGAACAGATCTCTGGTTTTTCCATTTCTGTTATTTTCCTCTATTTCTTTGCATTGTTCATTTAAGAAGGCCCTCTTGTCTCTCCTTGCTATTCTTTGGAAGTCTGCATTCAATTTTCTGTAGCTTTCCCTATCTCCCCTGCATTTTGTTTCCCTTCTCCTCTCTGCTATTTGTAAGGCTTCCTTGGACAGCCACTTTGCTTTCTTGCATTTCCTTTTCTTTGGGATGGTTTTTGTTGCTGCCTCCTGTACAATGTTACGAGCCTCTATCCAAAGTTCTTCAGGCACTCTGTCCACCAAATCGAGTTCCTTAAATCTGTTCTTCACTTCCACTGTGTATTCATAAGGGATTTGGTTTAGATTATACCTGAGTAGCCCAGTAGTTTTTCCTACTCTCTTCAGTTTAAGCTTGAATTTTGCTATGAGAAGCTGATGATCAGAGCCGCAGTCAGCTCCAGGTCTTGTTTTTGCTGACTGTATAGAGCTTCTCCATCTTTGGCTGCAGAGAATATAATCAATCTGATTTCGATATTGCCCATCTGGTGATTTCCATGTATAGAGTCGCCTCTTGTGTTATTGGAATAGAGTGTTTGTGATGACCAGCTTGTTCTCTTGACAAAACTCTATTAGCCTTTGTCCTGCTTCGTTCTGAACTCCAAGGCCAAACTTCCCTGTTGTTCCTTTTATCTCCTGGCTCCCTACTTTAGCATTCCAGTCCCCTAGAATGAGAAGAACATCTTTCTTTGGTGTCAGTTCTAGAAGTGTGTTGTAAATCTTCATAAAATTGTTCCATTTCAGCCTCCTCAGCAGTGGTGGTTGGTGCATAAACTTGGATTATTGTGATGTTGAAAGGTCTGCTTTGGATTCATATTGACATCATTCTATCATTTTTGAGATTGTATCCCATTACAGCTTTTCCCACTCTTTTGTTGACTATGAGGGCTACTCCATTCCTTCTATGGGATTCTTGCCCACAATAGTAGATATGATAATCATATGAGCTGAATTCACCCATTCCTGTCCATTTTAGTTCACTGACACCCAGGATGTCGATGTTTATTCTTGTCATCTCCTGTTTGACCACATCCAGCTTCCCAAGGTTCATAGATCTTACATTCCAGGTTCCCATGCAGTATTTTTCTTTGCAGCATTGGACTTTCCTTTCACTTCCAGGCACGTCCACAGCAAGGCACATCCCTGGTGTAAATAATGACATTATGGATGCCTTGTCTCACTTTCAGGTAGACATGCTTGGGTTGCTGGCACCAGAGGTACAGAAAACGCCAGATTCCTTTCTGACTGAGCTGTAGGATCTTGAGGACAGTCCAGGCATCTGGAACTCAGTGACTCCTGCAACACGGATACCCTATAAGGTGACACCAACTTGTCTCCTGAAATTTGATGAAGCCAATGGGAGTGGGGGATTAGCCAGCAGTGGAAGACAGGATTTTTAAAATATTATATGGTTTCCCTCCAGGATAGCCGCAAGACCCTTGCCACTATAGGTGGGCACCTTACTGTCTTTACTTCCTGTAGCAAGATGCCTAGCTATCTGAACCCCTCTGCAGCCTTTATGATTCACCAGGCACCGCAGGGTTGTCATAGAATGTCATCTCCCAGCCAAGAAAGCAGCAAACCCATGACAGTATTGTCACTATTCAAGGTCATTCAGAGGCTGTTACAGATATATTGACCAGAATTTCAGGTCCAGCTTTTTCAGGCAGCATCCATAGTGGCCTTTTATCCGGGGCATATAGAGCAAAAGAGTAGAGGTGGAGGCAGCATGGGTCAAATCAAGGAAGGCCCTTGACGTTGAAGAGCTCTCAGCCTGCAGGAGCCTGGTGCAGATTTCCATTAAAGATTAAAAGATGAACCAACTGGGACATGGGAAGACTTTTACTCTCCACAGGCCAGGCTTAGAGAGCCTTTGCCTTGTTAGGGCATGTCAGGAATAATTGCACTGCCACCCAAGGGGAATGGCTCCCTGTTCTTGCATAATGCAGTCCCTGTTTTGGCATGGAGCAGAAATATATGGACCAATTTTAGCAATTGGTCCATATATTAAAATTTAGCAATTTTAACATCCACAAAAGAGGAGACTTAGTCAAGTCAAGCTTTTGCCAGCACGGAGAACAGAGACTGTATGCATGCTCCATATTGCCTTGGAAGCAGCCTGCATTCAAGAACTGACCCTAGAGGGTTTTTAAACACTTTTTTTCTTCCTGTACCCCCAAATTGTATACCCTCCCTGGTCGATGAAAAGTTCTAGTAGAACTTGAAAGTTCATCTGTAAATTTTTAGTCATCAGATAAAAAATTACCCAAGCTAGAACTTCAGGTGTTCCTTCAACTTAAAAATAAACCAAAACCCTTTATTGAGGACAATAGAGGTTGTTTCCTTGTGATCATATCTCTGGCAAAATAACCCCTGAATTGCAATTGCGTAAACCAGCTTTGAATGTGATGAACCCAGGTCTTCCTGAGAAGGAGGTCATCTTCCCCTGTGACACAGACATTCTCGGCTAGAATTCTGTCCCTCAAAGAGCAGAAGTTCATGGCATTACTGGACCACAGCAACTTTAATTAAGATAGGAAACTCTCTTAGAATTGGAAGTGCCAACAAACCTGAGCACAATATCAAACATGAGTTCACAGCCTTTTGTCTCAGATCTGAGGAGAAAAATAGATACGATTGAAAATGGAAGGAAATATTTATCCACCCTTAGTCCTTTTTTTAACTCTTTCATTTCCTTTTTTCTCAACCTGGAGGATTTACCTGAGATTATTGTGGGTCCTCCTCTCTCTGGCATGTGTCATTTTTTCTTTCTTTTCCTTTGTATTGATGTCTGTGAAAATTGTTAAGACAGCTTGTCATGGTACATTCTGAGTTGTGCACTGAGCTAGCTTGGAATAATAAGTGAAGACCATTAGACGTTTCCATTTCATTCTTTTCACCAGATATCAATATAGGTCTGTTGCGCATATATATATATATTTTGGTTCTCCAGTTGGAAATTGTTCTAACTTCATATCCCCCAATCTTAAAGAATCTAAACTTTTATGTTCCTGTGAAGGGGAAAATAAATTGGCAGGAAAGCCAGATATCTGGTTGCAGAGCCAGAGGTTGGGAGTTTGATTCCCCACTGTGCCTCCTGTGAGTAGAGCCAGCCTGTGTGGCCTTGGGCAAGCTGCACAGTTCCAGGGATACCCCCGCCCCCCCAGAAGAAGAGAATGGAAAAACACTTTTGAATATTCTCCATCTGGAAAACCCTGAAAAGGATCACTATAAGTCACAATTGACTTGACAGCACATGATGATGATGATGATGATGATGATGATGATGATGATGATGATGATGATGATGATGATGATGATGATGATGATGACCCAGTCATTTTGATTATTGGCACTGCGACTTTAAAATGAATAGTATATGGCACAGGTATGTCAGTATACATATAATAAATGTGCCGTCTATTCATTACATGTGTCCCATAATGCTAGTGCTATACATCAATGGATTAATAAATGTTCATTGCAAGAAAGGAGGAATAGAAATGTAACAAATCTCTGCATATATGCAAATGTTTTTTTAACATGTTCATATAGTTATCAGTTGTAGGATTTAGTTTATCTGTTTTTCGTTACCACTTTTTTTCTTTCTCCCTTGGATGCATTTGCTTCCCAGAGTTTTCTTAATAGAAAATGATAACAAGGATAGATGGCTGTGGAGACTAGTACACCCTCCACTATTTCCCTGCTTCTCGTTCTTAAAATTCCCTCAGTTTCTCTTCTGCAAATGGGGGAGACAAATAGGAAAGAGACAGAGGGAAATGGTTCGGTTCCCACCCATCCCTCTCAGTTACTGTTTCTCAATGAGCCACAGTTTGTTTGCTTGTTTTATTTTAAGCAGGTTACATGTTTATTGCACCAGGAGTATCTAGCAGGCTGAGAAAAGAAAGTAATGCACAAATATACAGACAATATAAGCATAAAGAAACCAAACCCACTGTGACAGGCGGAGCCCTAAATGAACAGTTCACACCCCCTGCTTAACACTATCTTAGGCACCAAGGATAGGGAGGTTTTTTTACACCAACATCCTACACAGCTGTGGCCTGCAAGCCTTCAAGGACACAACTCAGAATGAGAGGCTACAGCACACCTAGCCGCCAAACTCGGTGACTTGGTACTCACACGTAGCTATTTCACTTGAAGTAAGAAGATGTCTCTTCACGTAAGTGCCACATTGGTGGGCACAGATATGACACCACAATGTGCAAACATATCCATGGCTGACGTGGACTTCCTCAACTCCTGGAGCCAAAGATCTCTGGTTTGTCTCAGGTACATCGATGGCATCTTTAAAATCTGGAGCCAGAAAATAACAACTCAGGATCTTCCTTAACTTTCTCTTTGCCATCAACCTGAGTCTAGAAGACTCTATAGTTTCTGGATGCCACTGGGCAAGTATCTAACAGGCATGAGCATGAACCCACACATAGTTATATGCCTCCAATGTCCACCCAAGCCACCCAACAAAATTGATCGCTTACAGCCAAACTCTCAGTCCGTTCAGTCACGTCTGCTGAGATCTATAAGAGATTCACAACTCATGGATTGGGGGCAGCCCTTTCTTAAACTACAGCATACACCCAGTGAGGGGGAAAAGTTAAAGTGGCAGGTACCCAGGAACAAGTTACTAAAAGACCAACTGGAAAGGGGAAATGGCAGTACGTGACAGGTTGCCACCTACAACTCCCTGATGTAGCATCAAAGCACAACACCATATTCCAAGCAGCAACACTTCTCTTCCCCACACTCGGAGTGGCAGGCCCGTGTTCCCATACAAACAGCCCACTTGTCTTAAAGAGCAGGCGACACTTAACAGCCAACACAACAAGAATACAAAGGCAACAACAAGATTTTGCTGCTCACCCATTTCCTGAACATGTCCCCACATTTACTCTTGAAGCATTCTTAAAGATCACAACAGTGTCAGGAATCTCCCTTTTTTATTCACATTCTAAGGCGACATATGCCATCTTTGGCCATCAATGAACCTCTATGATCTACATGGGGCAGGTAGGACAATTTCTGCGCATGAGAACACGTGGACACAAATGGCAAGACACAGGAGGCAGCGTCGGAGCATTTCAACCTTTGGGGACAGTCTGTTTCTGATCTTGAAGTGACAACTGGGTTTGGGGCTAGGGAGCGGTTGCAAAGGGAAATTTGAGAGGGAAATGACTGGAGCAGGCCACACCAATGAATTTCAGTGTATGCCTAGAGGACTAGAAATTGGGGTGTTCAAACACATAGTGTGATTGCAGTTAACACCAATACTATCCCTCTCTTCCACAATAATAGGCATTTCATTAATGAAATCAGCAAAAACACTTAGATAAGAGGGGATCAGGTGTCTAAATGGACTCAGAAAAGGAACTATTCATTGGGGAAGTGGCTCGAACACTCCAGCAATGCTAGATATTATGGCGTATTATGACAGAGGAATAGTGATTGATTGATTGGTTGGTTGGTTGATTTATAAAATATTTCTACTCCATCTTCCTCCTTAAAAGAGACTGAATGTGGCTTACATCATTAAAAGACAGTTTTTAAAGCTAACAACACTGAGTATACAAATACTAAAAAGTACCAAATAAAATCCAACAAAACACATTCAAAGCAGTAAGGTACAACAATCCATTTTTTTAAAAAAACACTCAGGCAGCCAGTCATAAAGGGAAAGCCTGCCTGAAGAGAAAGGTCTTTGTCTGCTTGTGGAAGGACAGCAAAGATGGGGCCAGACTGGGCTCTTGTGGGAAGGAGTTCCAAAGTCTGGGAACAGCAGCAGAGAAGCCCCTCTCCTGTGTCCCCATCAGCTACACCTGTGAAGGCCTCCTTCTACCTCACCAAGGAAGGTCGCTACGTCACTCCACTGTTACTCTTCTGGTAGTCTGCCACCAACCATTCCCTGCAATAAGTATCTTCAGGCCGGAATGGATTTCAAACAAAATAACTAAAGTTTATTGATTGGTACATTAAGATTGGTATAACAAATAAATCAGGTAATCACATAAAGAAAGGCTCTAGCTCACACAGACTCATATCTCCACACAATCTGATCACTATCTCATCTCAACACTCACAGATCCTGATCTGCCACTCACACACATTCACACCCCTATATATCCCAGCTCCTCCCCCTGATGTCCCGCCTTCCGACCACCATTGGATGTTAACACTCCAGCCTAAACCTTGAAGGACAGGTGACATCATAGCTGTTTGTAACATACCTCCCCCCTTTATAAGTTGTTTTGTGGGGGAAAGCTAGATTGCTTTTCTCCCAAAACAACTAGGAGTAGAGTCAACACATTTCCATAAAATTACATTACCCAAATACTTACCACATTAATCATCTTTTCACTTTAGAACATCACAACACATTACAGCATTTCTTCCATTTCAAATACTTATCATCAATATTCAACATACACTTAAATTGTTCTGTCCATCAAAAAAATACTTACACACAATAACTCATTTCCATATACATATACAGAACAACATTTCAACCAACCCATATTCATAAACAGTTAAACCACTTTAGCCAATTTACAAAATCCATCTGGTCGTCTTCACTCTTCTGGTCTTCGGGATAAGGCGTCAGCCACACAGTTCATCGTCCCTTTGACTACCTTAACCTCGAAGTCGAAATCCTGTAACAGCAAGGCCCACCTCATCAGTTTACTATTGTGGGTTTTCATAGTCTTTAACCACCTCAGTGGGGAGTGGTCTGTACAAAGGATAAAATGTCTCCCCCAGATGTATGGCGATAACTTCTGAACCGCATAAACAATGGCAAGACACTCTTTCTCCACGGTAGCTAAGTGTCTCTCTCCTTTCTGAAGCTTTTTACTAAGGTAGGACACTGGATGCTGGTTTCCGTTGTCATCAGCTTGACACAAGACAGCTCCTACCCCGGCGTTGGATGCATCTGTGTACACGATAAACTCTCGGTCGAAGTCTGGGGCACGCAACACTGGATAGTGGATTAGCGCCTCCTTCAACTTCTGGAATGCCTCCTCGCAGTCACTGGTCCATGGGATGTGGTCATCAGTCTTCTTCCTCGTCAGCTCGGTCAGCGGCACTGCCATCTCGCTGAACCTAGGAATAAATTTCCTATAGTAGCCTATCAGACCAAGAAATGATCTTACTCTTTTCTTGGTATTGGGTCTAGGCTAATCACGTACTGCCTCTACCTTTGCTTCCAGGGGCTTGATTACTCCTCCCCCTACAACATGACCCAAATACTTTATTTCTGGGCTACCCAGCTGGCATTTGCTTGCTTTCACGGTTAGCCCTACTGCACTTAACCTCTGCAGTACTACTTCTAGGTGTCTTAGGTGATCTTCCCAGGTGTTACTGAAGATACCTATGTCATCTATGTAGGCTACTGTAAAATCACTGAGCCCTTGTAAAGTCTGGTCCATCAGCCTTTGGAACGTGGCTGGCGAATTCCTTAGGCCGAAACTGAGGACTCGAAACTCAAATAAACCGAAAGGGCTACAAAAAGCGGTCTTCTCTTGATCTCTAGGATCAATCCTCATCTGCCAAAAACCCTTAACTAGGTCTAATGAAGAGATGTATCGACAACCCCCTATAGTTTCAATCAGGTTGTCCAGTCTGGGCATAGGGTAAGCATCAGGTTTGGTCACAAGGTTTAGTTTCCTATAGTCAACACAGAACCTAACACTTCCATCCAGCTTATCAACCAGAATTATCGGAGCGGACCAAGGGCTAGAAGATGGTACAATGATATTCTCCTTGAGCATTTCATCCAACTCCTTGCGCACCTTGTCCTTATATGGTCCTGTTACTCTGTATGGGGTTACTGCCTGCGGGGGTGCATCTCCAGTATGGATCCTATGCATCACTCCCTTAGCTAACCTAGGCTTGTTTGAAAAGACCTTATAATATTTGGTAACTAGCGATTTCAGTTTTCTCTGCTGATCTAGGGTGAGTGCAGGGCTGATTCTCACCTCCTCTGGGTTGTACCTAACTTCACCCCTACCTTCCCAATAAGGCAAGTCATGTTCCTCCCTATCAGCAGCTTTCATTGTGAATAAAACTCTCTGTTCCTCCCTATAGTAAGGTTTCAGAGCGTTAACATGAACTACCCTCCTGCCTTGGTGTTCTTCTTCCTCAATAATGTAGTTTAGGTCATTCATTTTTGAAATAATCCTATATGGTCCTGCCCAATTTAATTGTAGCTTGTTCCCTTTGAAAGGTTTTAACCAAAGTACCTCATCTCCAGGGTTAAACTGTCTTTCCCTCGCCTTTTTATCGTACCAGGTTTTCTGTCTAGTTTTCTGTGCATGTAGATTTTCTGAAGCTAACTCTAAATTCCTTTTCAGGTCATTCATTAGTATGTCTATGTAGGTAACTACATCTTGTGGATCATCTTCTGTGATCTGTTCCCAATTCTGTTTAATTAACTCAAGTGGTCCCTTCACTTTCCTCCCAAATAAAAGTTCAAATGGGCTAAAACCTGTACTGGCTTGTGGCACTGATCTATAAGCGAATAATAGTGATTGCAATTTCTGATCCCAGTTGTTTGGATTTTCTGCCAAGTAAGCTCTGATCATTCTCATTAGGGTCCCATTAAACTTTTCAGTTAACCCATTGCTCTGAGGATGATAGGCGGTAGTTTCTAAATGTTTAATCCCACAGATTTGCCATAATCGTTTCATGAGCTTAGAAGTAAAAGATGCTCCTAAATCTGTTATTATTTCTGAAGCAAAGCCCATCCGAGACATATAACTTACTAAGGCATCAGCTACTGTGTTGGTCTCTATGTTACTTAAGGGAATAGCCTCAGGATATCTAGTGGCATGGTCCACAATAGTGAGAATAAATCTGTTTCTCCTCTTTGTGACCTTAGGCAATGGCCCTACAATGTCCACACCTATGCATTTAAATGGAGTAGAGATCACGGGTAATGGGCATAACTTGGCTTTGGTTCTGTCACTGTTGTTACCCTGTCTCTGGCAAACATCGCATCTTTGGCAGAAGTTTTTAATTTGCTTCCCTATCTCAGGCCAATAAAAGTTTTGTGTGATCCTTTGCTTGGTCTTGTTTACTCCTAAGTGTGCAGCAAATATGTCAGAGTGCCCCCTTTCTAAGATCATCTGGCGATATTTTACAGGCACCACTATCTGACTTCGAATCCCATCTCCCCCTTTTGAGATATTCGTCAGTGTCTCTCTGTATAATATTCCCTGCTTGATGTGGAACCTCTCTGGAGTTTCAGGGGTTAACTGCACTCCTGTCACTTTCTCAAAACAACTTTTTAAAGTAAGATCTTCTTTTTGTTCTTGTGAAAATATACTGCTTTTAGGTAACTCAAGTGTAACTGCTTCTGCTTCTTGTCTACCCTCATTTTCTCTCACCTCCTGAACATCAGTAACTTCTTTAGCTGTCTCTGTTTGGTCTTGTGAACGTGTAAGAACTAACACCCTCTTAACATGTTCAGCCAAGTCTGTTCCCACAAGAACAGCGGCTGGCAGTTGCGAAGAAATCCCCACTCTCCCATTTCCCTGCCATCCTTTATAACGCACAAAAACTTCAGCTACTGGCAAAACGATTAACTCTTCCCCTATTCCTTTGATTGTCAGACTCTCCTGAGGTAATATATACTCCTGGGGTATGATATCAGGATGACACAAGGTCACCTGTGAGCAAGTGTCCCTTAGGGCTAAATAGTTGTGATCAAAAATCCCAATATTATCTCCAGCTGCCTCAAAAAGTTGAGAATTTGTTCTAACCAGAAGACAGTGTTTTATTTCAGCCAGAGGGATACTTTCATCACAGCACTCAGCTGTTGTATCAAGTTGTGCTGGTGTTGCTATGGCAACGGTCCCTTCCAGCGGGGGAGTTTTCTGTTCCTTCTGAACACAATAAACAGCTTTTGGCTTGTTTACACTCATATTCTGAGGTAAATTTTCCTTCCTGTGTTTTAGTTTTTCACAATTTGAGACCAAATGTCCTTTTTCTTGGCAGTAATAACATTTTTTGCTGTTCCAAGAGTATTTCTCATCAAATTTTCCCTTTCCCTCCAAATTTTGAGTTCTCTGTTGTTTCTGCTCTGAGGGCTTCCCTCCAAAATGGCTACCTCCACCCTGCTGGCTCCTAACGTGTCCCTGAGAGAATCTATTATAATTTTCCCCTGTCTTCCTCACATTTTTCCCCTCAGAATATATTGGTTTTCTGATCTGTGTTATAAAATCTGCAATCTCTGTGGCTTCTTTCAAGTTTTTAGGCTGCCTTTCCTTGACTTGAAATTTTAATTCCCCCTGTAGAAGAGAATAAAACTGCTCTAGCCCTATAATATCTTTCAATTCTTGAAATGTCTGCACTCCCTCCTGTGCCAACCATTTATCCAAATATCTAGCTAAATTTGCTCCTAACTGTGTGAATGTTTCATCTGGTTTTTTGGTGAGTGATCTGAATCTTTGCCTAAGCTGTTCAGCATTGATGCCATGACGGGCAAATACAAGCTTTTTATACTCAGAATAATCCTTTATTAACTCAATAGGCATTTCAGCGTACACCTCAGCCAGGTTTCCACTAATTAATGATCTCAAAATTGTCATTTTTTCTGACTCCTTTATAGAAAAATCTGTACACGTTCTCTCATAAAGGGAAAAGAAAATTTCGGGACAATCTCCCTTCTTATAGACTGGAAATTTCTTTAGGTCAGCTTTTGACAATTGACCCTCAACAGTACTTGAATTCATATTGTTATTATTATTTTGATTCATCAACTCAAGTCTGCGTAGCTCAAACGCCATTTTCTCTCTCTGTAATCTCTCTTCCATTTCCATTTTCTCTCTTTCTATTCCTAGTCTTTCCTTCTCCATTTGTGCCTCTTTTTCTATTCTTTCCCTTTCTATCTGTGCCTCAGTTTCCCTCACTCTCAATTCATGAGCCTGCGCTAACTCAATTCTTCTGAGGTCTCCTAATTCTTCACTTGAAGCCCCTTTCTCCTGAACTGAGAGAATTGTTCCATCCTCCTCACTAAACTGTTCCTCAGAGACAACTGCCTCCTCAAACTGGTTTTGTTCAGTCATTTTTCTCCTTGTCAAGGGCATAATCTTTCACCCAAAAGGTTGTTTTCTACTTTCAAGCCTCAGTTTAAAAGAACACTATTTTTTTTCTCTACTCTGAGTCTCTGAGATATACTGTCACTGTCCTTTCCAGAACTGACAGATAGAAACAGTAACTGGGCTCCTGCCCCTTTCGCTAGGCCTCTTACTAAACAGAGTGTATTCTCTTTACTCTGTCTCTGGTACCAATCTTAATTCACACAGCTCTGCCTCTCCTCAGGCTCTGCTGTCTAAATGGAGAGTTCCCTCAGCGTTGCTGTCTTTTGGCTTCCGCTCTGTCCCCTCAGAGTTCCACTAAACTCAGGACAGGCCAGCCCCACCACAGCCTCTGCCTTTTGGGTCACTCTTCCCACAAAGATGGTCACCTCAGAGCTTCCCTATCTTAGTCCCCAGTCTGAGTTTCAGTGCCCCTCTACTAGACTTTCTCCTCTTGAGACAAGTCCTAGAAGGTCACCCACGCGTCCACTCGGACGTCCCTGACTAAAATACCCTTGCTTTGGGCGCGATTCAGCCAAGGCTTCACTGGATCTCTTCGTATCCCACAAGCTGGCACCAAAATTTTGTAACGGCCTCCTTCTACCTCACCAAGGAAGGTCGCTATGTCACTCCACTGTTACTCTTCTGGTAGTCTGCCACCATCCATCCCCTGCAATAAGTATCTTTAGGCCGGAATGGATTTCAAACAAAATAACTAAAGTTTATTGATTGGTACATTAAGATTGGTATAACAAATAAATCAGGTAATCACATAAAGAAATGCTCTAGCTCACACAGACTCATATCTCCACACAATCTGATCACTATCTCATCTCAACACTCACAGATCCTGATCTGCCACTCACACACATTCACACCCCTATATATCCCAGCTCCTCCCCCTGATGTCCCGCCTTCTGACCACCATTGGATGTTAACACTCCAGCCTAAACCTTGAAGGACAGGTGACATCATAGCTGTTTGTAACACAGGTGTCTAAATGGACTCAGAAAAGGAACTATTCATTGGGGAAGTGGCTCGAACACTCCAGCAATGCTAGATATTATGGAGTATTATGACAGAGGAATAGTGATTGATTGATTGATTGGTTGGTTGGTTGATTTATAAAATATTTCTACTCCATCTTCCTCCTTAAAAGAGACTGAATGTGGCTTACATCATTAAAAGGCAGTTTTTAAAGCTAACAACACTGAGTATACAAATACTAAAAAGTACCAAATAAAATCCAACAAAACACATTCAAAGCAGTAAGGTACAACAATCCATTTTTTAAAAAAAACACTCAGGCAGCCAGTCATAAAGGGAAAGCCTGCCTGAAGAGAAAGGTCTTTGTCTGCTTGTGGAAGGACAGCAAAGATGGGGCCAGATTGGGCTCTTGTGGGAAAGAGTTCCAAAGTCTGGGAACAGCAGCAGAGAAGCCCCTCTCCTGTGTCCCCATCAGCTACACCTGTGAAGGTGGCCTGACTGAAAGAAAGCCTCACCTGATTATCTTAACACCTGAGCTGGCTCATAATGAAAGATAACGATCTTTGAGATAGCTTGGACCAAGGCCATTTAGGGCTTTATAGGTTAAAACTAGCACTTTGAATTGTGCCTGGAAACAGATCAGCAGCCAGTGAAGCTGCTGTAAGAGGAGAGTTATGTGATCCCTATATCCAGCCCCAGTCAGCAATCTGGCTGCTGCATTTTCGACCCATTGAAGTTTCCTGACATTTTCCATCGGCAGCCCCACATAAAGCGCATTACAGTAATCCAGCCGGGAAGTAACTAAGGCATGTACAGTATCACAGTGGCCAGATCAGACCTCTCAAGAAATGGACATAGCTGGTGCACTAGTTTTATTTGTGCAAATGTACTGCTGGCCACCAGAGTGCATTTAACCCTTTATCCATATTAGGTAGAGTGCACAACAAAGGCATTGTACTAGGATGGGATTTTAAGGTGAAAAATCTATTATCCCCCCCCCCTTTATATGTATAGAAAATCTCATACCTTCATCAGCTGTGCCCTTCAACGTCCTTGGAAAAAATTGTGGTCTTTGGAAAAGAATGCAGTGTAGTTATTACAGCATGATTTGTATGCTCAATGGTGTGACAACTGATGAAGGATCACATTCTTGTAATCAGCGCTGTCCTGAATGACGATACAAGTGCCCTCCTTGTCTGCTTCTTTGGTGACTGTAAAACAGTCTCAAGACAAATCTTGTAAAACGTTCTTTTAATCCACCCACTCTTCTCAAGCGAGTCATGTCCAGATAAATGTGCCCTTGAATGCAATTGCCATGCTACAGCTGACAATATGTAAATAAACTTGTACATGAGGGAAAGTGTGTTAAAAACTGTGTACCAATATCAGCGGGGGAAGTCTTGCAGCATAATGGCTGAAATCATGTTGTGCAGTTACGCAAAAGTAAGGTAAGAAATCTCTGTAATCATTATCTGTTCTATGCCAAGTCACATAACTCAGAATGCAAATGATAATGTCTATAGAGATATTTTTATGACAACTCATTTCCAAAAGTTAAGCTGCTTAGAATTCCAGACTACAGATATTAATAAGCTAGGTTACTTTATTGTCTTGTACATGTTTTGAGTTTGACCCTGACCTCAACAAAACCTGCTCTTCCTGAAAATGCAGGTCCTGAACACTGACATCACTTGTGCTTTCAAAATGCCAGAAGCTGATGTTATCAGCGCCTTGAATATTCACTAACTGTGGTAAGAAGGCTACCGTCAACTTCATATAGATTTCCAGGTGTTAACATACTATTGTCTTTCCAGTTGGTTCCATCCCAAGACTATGTTCATTGTATATAAACCCGTGGCACAGATGTTGTCTTCCATGTGTTTGAAGAAGCGGATTGCTCCGAGTCAGACATTTCAGGACCCTGAAAAGTCATTCTAGACCCATAATTGGGTTAATAATTACTGACCTTCATTTGAGGAAGGTCTGTTAGGATTAATGATATAATTATTGTAATGAACTTCATTATCTACTAATTGAGAAAGATTCTGCAAGAAATGAGTAGGTAACTTTATTCAGTGTCTTAGAAATGTATTGCATTTAATATCTAAATGTTGTGGGGATTACTTTTATTGTTCATATATACATCCTCCTCCTTCTATTGGCTTTTGGAAGAGCTTCATATTTTCTAAGGGGTTGGGCCTACAAACAGGGGAGGGGATTCAAAAATATGATTGCTTTGCCCCTTCAATGGTTGGTTGGTTGGTTGGTTGGTTGGTTGGTTGGTTGGTTGGTTGGTTGGTTGGTTGGTTGGTTGGTTGGTTGGTTGGTTGGTTGGTTGGTTGGTTGGTTGGTTGGTTGGTTGGTTGGTTGGTTGGTTGGTTGGTTGGTTGGTTTTTAACCCACCTTTCTCCTTAAAAATGACCCAAGACAGTTTACAAGAATTAAGAAGTATTTAAGTTAGTAACAAGTACGCAGTAGTTAAACAATCAATGAATACAGTACCAAAAAACATAAGCAACACCAGAACACATTCAATGCAGTAAGGTACAACCATGCATTAAAAAACCTCACTCAGGCAGCCACTCACTGAGGGAAAGCTTGCCTAAAGAGAATTTTTTTGCCTGCGTCCAGAAAGACAGCAAAAATGGGGACAGTCTGGCCTCCAGTGGGAGGGAATTCCAGAGTCTGGGAGCCACAACAGAGAAGGCTTTGTCCTGTGTCAACATCAGTTGCACCTGTGAAAGTGGCATGACTGAGAGAAAGGCCTCCCCTGATGATCTTAACACTCAAGATGGCAACAACATGCATCTGTATGACTATTTCACCATGATACTAATTCTGGATAATAATTTATCATAAGTTTTGTATATGAATAAAGTGGTACAATATAAAGCAAGAGGAAAGACTACAGTCAGTAGCCCTTGCTAGCTGGAAGATCCTTTGTTTTGTGCCACATTTGGCGATGTCACATGAATGTGGTCCTAATACATTTAATTACCACCAATGAGGTAAAATGCAGTTTCCCCTAGCTTTCAAAAGACTGTAGGTTTGACGGAGCATTTGCAATTTTATTTAAAATTGACTCTTGTTTCTGCCTTGATCTGTGCAATCTGGCACATAAATTAGTTGCCTCATATATGCATATGCATGTGCATGGTGGAGAAAACGGATTGCCGGCAGAGACAACATAAATGACTTCAAGTTATGTGACTGAATAATGCCATACAATTTTGCCATTCTTTTTTTTTACACCCTTCTCATATCAGTGTAGATTAAATTAATCCATAGAGCAAAGCCACACAAATCCCATAACTTACTATACATACTCTGTGGTAAGAGTGAATCCCATGAACACGCTATCAGGGATAGGGACTTGAGTCACGGGGCTCTGTGTCAAGTCCGACTAAAGTCTCACTGGCAACTGAACTTGGACTCAACTCTTCTTTTTTTCTATGCCTCGGACCTGACTCGCAACTCAGAACTCACCCATCCCTCCTCTGTTTTCTGGAGATAAAAGCTTGTTTTTAATAGGAACTCAGGCTTGGATCTTGGGACTCAGGACTTGGTACCAAAGACTCAGACTTAGGACACAGATCCAAAGACTTGCCAACATCCCTTCACGTTATCCACTTACTCTGATATAAGAGTAAAAGCTGGTTTGGACATCTTGAGCCTCTTAGGTTCCTCTCCTAACAGCAACAATTTAAAAGGAGCAAACTTTCCAGTGCTTAATGCATAGTGAGACCAGCATTTGGTAGCTTTTCCAAAATGCTTTTCAGTTTTGCCCATGAGCTATTTTTCAGTGTTACTTCTAATAGATTGAAAAGGTGGGGCCATGCACTCACTTTAGTATTGGGATTAGAGATGGGCACGAATTAAAAAACATATCACCACAGTCATTTAAAAAAATCACTAATTCAGAGATTCGTATTCAGATGAATCAATGCCCCCAATGAATATGAACCAAGGAATGTTTAGTGAATTTTGACTCATCATTTCATTTGGCTGTAAAATGGCTCCACGGGCACCTAGAGACACCAAAATCACAGGGAAGCTTCCTCTGACTCTCCTCTACAGCACCCCCCCCCCGCCCAAGTTTGGTGAAGACTGGGTTTTGGACATCTGGGTTATACAACTACAAAGAGGGCCCACCTCCAGAACGTTTCCCCTCCCCCGGCACCTAGAGACACCAAAATCAGGGAGAAGCTTCTACTGACTCTCCTCTACAATCTCTCCAAGTTTGGTGAAGATTGGGTTTCCCCAAGCCGGCTGTTAAAGGGCGCTTTTTTTGCGGGGGGGACCACTGATAGGCAAGTACACAGTGCCTTTTTTCCATGCTGGAACTGGCACTACCAAAATAATTTGGCCAGTGCCGATTTAAGAAATTGCATTCTACTCACTTTTTAAATAACTTAGCAAAATTCTTCACAAGAATAGGTTTGCTTGCCTAACTAGAAGATCAAGAAGCTTGATTTATGGAAGGAAGGAAGGAAGGAAGGAAGGAAGGAAGGAAGGAAGGAAGGAAGGAAGGAAGGAAGGAAGGAAGGAAGGAAGGAAGGAAGGAAGGAAGGAAGGACTAAATGTAGTAGCAAGTGAAATTGACAGTCATCCATTTCTATAGCTTACAAGCTATTACATGCATTTATACTATTATCTCATACATTTATATGAGAAGGAAAAAAAATCCCCCTCCCCCTTTTGAGGACAGAGATTCCAACCTCATTAAGTCCCAAATTTCCAAATTTCCAGAGAGAATTGAGAGAAGAAAAAACACACATAAATCATTTTGCCCTAAGCTTTGATCTGTCCCTGGGCCCAAGCAGCTTTTTATCTTATACTGTATTTTGTTTGTAGTTGGTAGATTTATATGGTAAAAAAAAAATACTTAATGCTTGCACTAACAGGGCAGTCTATAAATCTAATTAATTAATTAATTATATTTATATACCAGGGACGTGGTGGCGCTGCGGGCTAAACCGCAGAAGCCTGTGCTGCAGGGTCAGAAGACCAAGCAGTCGTAAGATCGAATCCACGTGACGGAGTGAGCGCCCGTCGCTTTTCCCAGCTCCTGCCAACCTAGCAGTTCGAAAGCATGCAAATGTGAGTAGATTAATAGGGACCACCTCGGTGGGAAGGTAACAGCGTTCCATGTCTAAGTTGCACTAGCCATGTGACCACGGAAGATTGTCTTCGGACAAAACGCTGGCTCTATGGCTTGGAAACAGGGATGAGCACCGCCCCCTAGAGTCGAACACGACTGGACAAAAAAATTGTCAAGGGGAACCTTTACCTTTACCTATTTATATATCACCCTGTTAGTGAAAGCACTGCACTAGGCAGTTTACGCAAAATGAAAATCTACAATATCCCACAGTAACAAAAAATAAAAAAATAAAATCCAAAACAATATAGCAGTACAACAGACAATAACTCTAACCATAAAAATGAATAACTGTATGAAAATAGAGAGAAAGGTGGGAGAAAAGTGGCTATAAATAACACACACGAATGACTGAATGAATAGCTGAATGAATAAAATCTAGAATTAATTTTAAAAAGTTGCTATTGACAGCATCCCAGGGATGTGATTCTTAAAGACAGCTTTAAATAATTCCATCTTTATCATCTTTCTAAACTTACAGAGGAAAGGAGCCAAGTGTATTTGTGTTGGTATTTTATTCCACAGATGAGGGGCCACTAAACATGGGGACAAATATAAAAATTAATCAGGATAGTCGTTAAATATCCCTGATTCGTCAGATATTCATTGCTTCATATTCTTGGGATCCAGAGACCCCAATGAATGCAAAGCAATGAATAGAATCCATTTATATTCATTCTCTATCTGTTTATGCCCCCGCAAATCGGCTGTTCCTCGGGGGCATAAGCAGAGAGGGTTTTTCCCTTTGGGTGGCTTATTAAAGCCTGCCCAAAGGGAATCCCACCTCCAGGGCTGGGGGGATGGCTTGGTTCCCATTTCCTCCTCTTCCTATGCCCGTGCAGCATAAGAAGAGGAGGGAAAGGATCAAAGAGGGATCAAAGGGAGCCCCCAGCCACTGCACGATCTCTTTGATACCTGCTATCCCTCCTCTTGCTCTGCCCCGCGGGACTTAGTAAGAGGAGGGGGAAAGGGCTCAAAGCACAGCGGGATCGCAACATCCGTGGCTGCATAATTGCTTTGATCCCTGCTTTCCCTTCTCTTGCTATGCCCTGTGGGGTTTAGCAAGAGGAGGGTGAAAGGGATGAAAGCACTGCAGGATCACTTTGATCCTACTTCTCCTCTTTGCTGTGGGATTGCTTTGATCCCTGCATTCCCTCCTTTTACTATGCCCCGTGGGGCATAGCAAGAAGAGAGAAAGCAAAAAACAAAAAAAAAACCCACAAAAACAAAACAAAAAAGAAAAAAGAAAAAAGAAAAAAAGACCCACCTAATGACAAAATGATTGTTTGTCAGGACATTGGGGGGCAAACAATGTGTCATCATGTTTGATGACTCATGAACCAAGACGAAGTGATATTTTGGCACTTCGTCCCAATCTCTAGGGGCCATTATCAAATAGGCACAATTCCTTGTATTCACCTTTTTGACTTCCTTGGGTGTAGCAATGTGGATTGAGAGGAGCAGCTTGGACATTGTTGGTTTTGGCCAGTATCAAGATTATAGAATTGATTGCTTGATTGGTTAGTTGGTTGACTGGATGGAGGATGCTCAAAATTTCATTTGGTCTGCATGATAAAGCAAACTAACCTCATTCAACCAAAGTAATATGCAGAACTCAAATAATGTACCAATATGGAGGGGGGGTATACATTGAGTTTTAGGATAAAATGAATATTTTTAGGAGAAATCCATATGAAAATTCATATTTTGGCAATGTACACTAAAAATAGATTGTTTCAAATGTTCAAAGACTGATATGAAAACACATTAGAGCAGACCTAGAAATAAACACAGATAAAACTGACAAGGACTGAAGTTATATTGATCCACTCTAGGCTAGATGGAAGCAGCTAAATATACATGCACATTTGCATTTTTTTAAAAAAAATTCGACATAATATACTATGATGTCAATGTATTGTATGCCCCCCAGCAAGTACTATGGGGGTTTCATGTTGCTGTTATTTAGTTGTTTAGTCGTGTCCGACACTTCGTGACCCCATGGACCAGAGCATGCCAGGCCCTCCTGTCTTCCATTGCGTCCCGGAGTTTGGTCAAATTCATGTTGGTTGCTTTGATGACACTGTCCAACCATCTCATCCTCTGACGTCCCCTTCTCCTCTTGCCCTCACACTTTCCTAACATCAGGGTTTTTCTGGAACTCTGTGGCTTTCTTCATAATCCAGTGCATGTTAGCAATTTGGTCTCTAGTGCCTCTGCCCCTTCGAAATCCAGCTTGTACTTCTGGGAGTTCTCGGTCCACATACTGCTGAAGCCTTCCTTGTAGGATTTTGAGCATAACCTTGCTAGCATGTGAAATGAGTGCAATTGTACGATAGTGGGAGCATTCTTTGGCACTGCCCTTCTTTGGGATTGGGATGTAGACTGATCTTTTCCAGTCCTCTGGCCACTCTAGAGTTTACCAAAATTGCTGGCATATTGAGTGTAGCACCTTATGAGAAGATGCTCTCATGTGATAAATTTATTTATTTTACTATGCTGCTTCTGAGACACATAGAGATGGGCACAAACAATCAGTTTGGTGGTTTGTGCCAGTTCATTTTTCATCTGGACAGGTGTTCTGTGCTTCCTAGCCCTACCTCCTCTGGCGGGCACCCAGTAAGAGGCAGTTCCCCAGCTTTCCTGCCCCACCTCCTCTGGGTGCTGCCTCCAAGTGGGCATCCCCCAGAGGAGGCGGGGCTGGGAAGCACTGAAAATGTATTCGGACAAAAAAAAAAAAAAAACCAAACCGGCACGAATTGGTGAACTGGTTTGTGACCATCTTGAGACACAAACAAAGAAAAAGATAAAGAACGAATGTGATGTTGACAGAAGGGATATTCCTGGTAGTGCCGGAACACTGGACTACAGTGTGGCACGAGTGTATGTGTACTTTTTTTAGCAATCGGCCTACTCTTGCACAAATAATTATATAACAACCTGACAAAACCTGTACTGAGTACCAGCCTGGAAGGCATGCTGGAAATGTGAAAGAGCTATTATGAGTCTTGTATGAGCTCAATGACCTCGTTGGCTAGATGATTTCCCATATTTGTTTGGTGTTTTCCTGTTTACAATAGCCTTGCTATAGAGCAGCAAAATACATTGAGTGGCCTTTGTTTCAGAAAACACAATTAGTCAACAATAGCAAATCAATAAAAATCCCCAGCATCATCTTGAAAGGTCAAAGCCATATTGTATGGTAATGCATTAGAAAACTGCTGCTATTAAAATATATATCATCTTTATGTGATAGTTGATAATGAGGGGGAGAGCACAAGGCTACCTTGCATCCATTCTCACCCTGATGAGAACAAATGAAAATGAGCAACATTACAAGCTGTCTAATCTCATTTGCCGTTTGTGTGCCTTGACTAAAAAGTAATCACAGTTTCGGCAATAAAAATGCATCTTCATCGTGGTCACTGTAGAGTACAGTACCAAAAAAAAAACTTTATGTTTTCCCATAATCAAGTTCATTGTGAGATAATACCCTGGTTAGCAGGTGAATTCTGGCACAGCGCTGGGGAATAGGCCTCACTCAGACAATTCTTAATGCCTATTAAGAATTTGCATTTTGTCTCTCAGTTCATAGGCAGCCTTCCTCCGTATGCAGCAAAACGAAACAGATTGATGTCTTCATGGACAAACGGCGTAGGAGGAGTTGGTGCAGTCTGCTCATAATGCTGCCAAAAATTATATGTAAATTCTTTGTAAAAATTCTGGTTAAAAAAATGTGGTATGAGCTGCAAACTATAGAATGAGACCAGTGGCACTGGGTGTACAACATATGATTCATACAATAGACTTCCTATTGAATCTGAATATTTATTAAGATCATGAGGATCCAAATGTCATACTGAATATTTTTCCTTGACTAACTTCCTCTGAATGGTTTTCCCCCCCTTTCTGAAAAAGCTTTTATTTTCCTGTAACATTTCAAACTATTAAAGCTGCTGTTGATTAACCTGTGAGATAGGATACTATTGAGCAGTGTGTGTAGAAAATGCTGGTTAAAAAAGAAAAGCAAAGTTCTAGCTACACAGCATTCCAAACAAAGACCCACAGAATAGGTTGGTATATTAACTTTAGCCAGATTTTACCTCAATTTTATTCAACTGGCATATACTCTCCATATAAATAGTAAAAAAGCATCTGGTTTAGAAAGAATAAAATGTTTCTCATTTACTTATAAAATCTTCACATCAAAATACAAACATATATATATATATATATATATATATATATATATATATATATATATATATATATATATATATATATATATATATATATATATATATATATATATATATATATATATATATATATATATATATATATATATATATATATTTGTTTTTATTTTGATGTGAAGATTTTGTAAGTAAAAGAGAAACATTTTTATTCTTTCTAAACCAGAGGCTTTTTTACTATTTATATATATTCACTGGTTACATAGTATGGCATCTTAGTTTGCTGGCTTCATTAGTTTCTTCACTAACTACATGGTGGCATAAACACTCAGATCACTGAAACGGCTAACCTGTCTCACAACCCTCACATTACTGAACACTAACAGACAACATTGCTAAAATTGACACTGAACTCTGACTGAGGTAAAAATGTGGCAAATAGAATCTGAGGTGCAGAATGAAACAATTGCTTATTCTACGCAATTGATATTCACCCAAAGTTGCTCCCATCAAAAATTCTTAAAGGCATATTATACCGGTTGCTGTTCCAAAGAATACAGGGTGCCTCTGGGGCAGAACTAATGTGCAGCCTGGAATAGAACGGAATGGATGCCAGAAGCTGTCAACACCTGGAAAGGTGTCGCCACTGGAGAGGAAGAAGTTTAGCTGGCAGGTGTCTTTAAGGAAAAATGTAACATATCCCACATCTGGTTGCCAGACAGCGCCGGGGTAGTTATAAAACTCTGCAATTGTTACTGTTGCAGGGCATAGAAATAAATCAATAAATGTGGCCCTCATCTACACATATTTTGGTGTGTTGACTTATTATTCTGCTGCACCCCAAGGTTTTCATCCCATTCAGAAGCTCAGTGCTGATTAGGTTAAAGGGCATTCATCGCCTTCAAGATTTTATACTGCCAACAGAGTCTGATTCCTACAGTTTAAGGCTATAGGGATAAGGTTGCCAGAACCATTTATCTGTACAGTTTTGACTGCATTATCTGTTAAGTGATTTGTGTTTGATGTGTTTCTGTGCCGCTTGGCTCCATTGAATCTGCCTTGATTTTCTATTTCAGGAAAGTCCTATAAAATATGGTAAATAAATAAATCAAGGTTCTACTCTGCAGGTCTAATTAAAAGAGTAACCCATTGCTATAACAGGCCTAATTGAATTCTAACTGGATTTTGGGCACCGCATATTCCTAGAATATTCATAGTATAATCCTTGATTGGACAATCAATCTGTCCCAATGGAAATATAATAGGATTGAAATGATCCAGTCCTCCTGGTGTATTGCAAGGTCTGTGGGAGGTTTACATCCTTCCCATGAGCCACATAAAGGCAAAACACACAGGCTGGCCTGACGCTTAGTTTCCCAAATGGCTATCTGTGGGATTTCTTTTCTAGAAATCATCGCTGAATAGGAATGCAGAAGATAATACAGTGAGGTTTTTTTTTTTTTTTTTAAGGATGAGGGATAAAAGATGAAAATGAGAAATTAAGCACAGAAGGAAGTCTTGATCAGATGCTCCATGCAGGAGCAGCAATGCTGCTGAAGCTAAGCTGGTCTCTCTGAGGTTCAAACTAAGTGGCCAGAATCCTGTTAAGTATACCTGGTATAAATCTCAGCTTTGAATTGCTTCTAGTTCCTTGGTGTAAATCTTGCCTGTGAATTGCTGCTAGTTAAGATATTGGGGAGATTCGCCACCAGATAACTCATTCACTAACATATAATATCTGTTCTCTGTGAAGACGCCCAAATAATATGTAATGTTACTTGTGTTGTGAAGGGGATATACTGAGGGCATACCCACCCCTTTACCACGTGTCTATTCTCATTGGTGAGATGAAAATTTGACACTGTCTTGATCTTTATAACATATTCTGCACTTGCTAGAAATCTTTGGGAATTTTCCTGATGACGGGAACATTTGTTTTACCAATTTCTTTTTTTCTTTCTTTTTTTAAGCATTCGACATTATGCACAAACACTAACTGGTTTTTAAGTTATAGGAAAGATAGTAATAGATTAGAAAAAAGATTGATATTGTTCCCATCAGTGCCATTGGGAACAATTACAAAATTGTTCTATTCTGTGTCATAATTAAACAAACAAACAAAAACCCTACCAGTATTAAAGAAATCTTTTACATCAACATATTATTCCATTTTCTTCATATGATGCTGATTTAATCTTTAATTGTAATCGGTGACTCTGTAACAGTAATGTGTGCATTTTGTAATCTGATGTTTAACCCAACCTGGTCAAGATCTTTTCAATGGTAAATTAGTTATGGGGGAGTGCAGAGAAAGAAAGCTGCTACCAGGTGACAGGATCATCAATAATTTTCATAATAAAAACTTTGTTTCTCCTCCCACTCCAAGATTGCCATTGCCCAATCTGATGAAGAGTCTTCACATAAGCTAAAGAAACAGTTAAAAAAGGAAGGAGAAAGGGAAAGCAAGGTAAGAGGTTTTTGATTGGGCAAGTAAGAGATGGGATTTTCAAAAAATCTTGCAATTTCCTTCTCTCTGAAGTTCAAAATAGGGTCAAAGGGAAGGAAAGGAGTAAAATCATGGTTATGATTTTTCACTTTCTTTCTAGTAAAGCATTGCCAAGTTAAACATCCTGTTTTCAAAGTAAATATAATGTAATTTTTTTAGCATAATAATGAGTAATTTAAAGCTGGCTGGATAGATCAGTGAGTTAGATATCTTATTATGAAGTCAGAGGTTGGGAGTTCAATTCCCTCACTGTGTATCCGAGAAGAGCCAGCCTGGGTGGCCTTGGGCAAGCTGCACAGTCAGAGGGTGCCCCCAGAAGAACGGAATGAGAAACCACTTCTGAGTAGCCTCTAGCTAGAAAACCCTGAGAATCAAAACTGACTTGTTGGCACACAGTTATTATTATTAATGAGTAACTTAACATTCTTCACTAACTTTTCCATCTCTGAAAGTTGCCTAGGAGATGCCGATTAGTGTAAACAAGTGCCATAGAACTAAATAATGATGCAACATTTTGATATTTCAAAACTAGAACGTAAGTCAATCACAGCCTAAAAAAATGTTAGCAGAAGGTGACACCCACCATCACACAATTGTAATTTATCAAAACAAGAGTTAGATATGAAATATAAAAAAATAACTTTTAAGAAGGCAAAGTTTTAAAAGAGTGCCAGAGAAGGAGAGAGAGAATCTGCATGCTTTTCTTGGCTTTAATTTTTTCAGGGATAACACATGATACCGAATTACATTTTCTTCCATCTCCTTCTCAATATAGCATAAAATTTGTCCCTCAGAACTAGAGAGGGACAGGAATTAAGTCATGCCCCTTAGAATGAAGGCCTCCATGCAGCACCACTGATGAGGAGGGACAAGGATCCTTCCTGTGTAGCTGTTGCGTGGTCAGCTGCTAGAGGAGGCAGGGAAGGGCAGTCTGAGCTTCTGCCTGGACTGGAGCACTGCCAGAGAAGGAGGACCCCAGAGAAGTGTGATGGAATGTGAGTGGGCCAACCAGCCAGGGCGGCTGAGGGGAGGGAATGCATGGCGCTTGTGGTGCCACACAGAGGACTCCGTACAACTTAATTCATGCCCCTTTGTACTCAGAACCAGGATCTAGAATGGTACACAGGTTCTCTTCAGTCACATTTCTCATGCACTGGATTGTGTCATGAGTTGATCAATGTTTTTGCTGTTTACCCAACAATGCATCCAGCACCTCATTGGAAATGTGATAGTCCCATGGAATGAATAAGGTCTGTCTGACTAAATTCTCATTGATTCAGTGGATCTACTCTGGTTGAGACTCACAACTCAACTGTGTTTTATTCTTTAGCAGACTTCATTCTAGAAGCAGCTACAGGAGCAGTGCAGGTTACAACATTTCCTGTTGATGCCCATCTTCCCCACCAGTCTCCACAGTTGTTCTTCCTGTTTTTAACACTGAAGTGATTTTACTGGTGCTTGACTCAGCCATTGGTCAGCATAGCTGCCAAGCTCAGCCAGCAATCCATCAGGGGCCTATTTTAAAAGAACACAGCTTTTAACATCCTCTCTTCATCCTACCACTGAAATGGTTCTTTTGTGCTACTCGTAAATACATCTTCCAGTCAGAATTTCTTTCCACTTCCTATTATTCCAATTTGGTTTATCCCATCTCCCTTTATTACTGCATGTTAAAAGGGGGGAATGAAAATTCATACCTGTGTACTCTCTCCTAATGTCCATAATCTGCATTTTTATCTTACATGTTTTTAATGGCTACGATTGCAACGGGAAACCCTCTTATGCAATCTCACGTTTTTGCTATGGTGTCAGAATTGTAAATTGGTTCCTATCTTTGGAAGGGTTACACATGTTATACATTCACAAGAGTTTGGACATTTATTTAAATGTACTGGAATGGCCATTGTGAGAGAGAAAATCCAGTTCACATGGCAGAAACCTGACTCAGTAAACAGATCAGCATTTGAATGACATCTAAAAGTGGCATCAAGTTTGGGGAAAGAAGATTGTGAAAGGTTTGAAAAAATCTATAGTACAGTGATATGGTCAGCGGCTTTGAAGAAATGGACTTCTGTGAAACAGAAAGAAAAGTTTGAAAGACTAGGGACATTATCAAAAGGGAGTGGTGAGTTGGATAAATCTAAACTGGTGGTTAATTTCAACTCCAAAATCCTGGATGATGAGACTATGTCAGCCCGATCCAAAGGTCTAGACTTTACTGTTGCTTTATTGACTATGCCAATAAAAGCATTCTGTGCGGGACTAAACTAGCAATTAAAGACCATCCCCTGTCAGAAGCAGAAGAGGTATGGGGAGAAGTGTGTCAGCTGTTAAAATCTGCAACACCAACTGGTAGTAACATCACAATGAAAGAGCAAAGAGCTTGAAAAACTTTATGTAATGATAAAAGCATGGTAGTGTTAAAGGCTGATGAAGGAAATGCAGCAGTGCTATTAGGTCAGGTGGATTATGTAAAAAAAGATGGAGGATATATTGACAGATCAAGCCTTCAGTTTGATTCCTAGGGATCCGATTAGAAAGACAGAAGGGAAACTGGAATGATTGTTAAAAGCAACTGATGGGCTGTGGTGCAGTAAAGTCTTGTTCCCCTAGACTTTGTGGTCTTCCTAAGATACATAAAGTAGGATTCCTTTAGGCCTCATTGTAATTACTGTTGGTTCTCCCGCCTTTAAAATTGCAGAGTATCTTGCAAGTTTATTGAAACCTAGGCTGGGTCAAGCTGAGTTTCATTTAAAAAACTCCAGGGCCTTTGCACAAGAAATTCAAGATATTTGTTGTTGTTTAGTCATTTAGTCATGTCCGACTCTTCGTGACCCCATGGACCAGCACACGCCAGCCCCCCTGTCCTCCACTGCCTCCTGAAGTTGGGTCAAATTCATGCTGGTAGCTTTGATGACACTGTCCAGCCATCTCGTCCTCTGTCATTCCCTTTTCCCCTTGCCTTCACACTTTCCCAACATGAGGGTCTTTTCCAGGGAGTCTTCTCTTCTCATGAGATGGCCATGAGAGCCTCAGCTTCAGGATCTGTCCTTCCAGTGAGCACTCAACATTTATTTCTTTTAAAATGGATAGGTTTGTTCTCCTTGCAGCCCAGGGGACTCTCAAGAGCCTCCTCCAGCTCCACAATTCAAAAGCATCAATCTTAATTGCCGGAATTCTGGGAATTGCTGGGATTCCTCCAGTCTGGCCTTTCCCATTATGTATTCTGCATATAAGTTAAATAAGCCGGAGGACAATATACAGCCTTGTTGTACTCCTTTCCCTATTTTGAACCAATCAGTTCTTCCATATCCAGTTCTAACTGCTGCTTCCTGTCCCACATATAGGTTTCTCAGGAGATAGATAAGGTGGTCAGGCACTCCCATTTCTTTAAGGACTTGCCATAGTTTGTTGTGATGCACACAGTCAAAGGCTTTTGCATAGTCAATGAAGCAGAAGTAGATATTTTTCCGGAACTCTCTGGCTTTCTCCATAATCCAGCGCATGTTTGCGAATTTGGTCTCAAGTTCCTCTGCCCCTTTGAAATCCAGCTTGTACTTCTGGGAGTTCTCAGTGGTATCTGAAAATGATTTATTAGTAAGTTTATCATTGTTTATTAGGGTCCCAGTGGAAGCTACATTATCATTATTAGAACCGTTATTTCCTCCACCTGTAGCAGAATTATTTAATTTTGTGCTTAGATCAATTTATTTTATGTCTAATGGGAAGTTGTTTGAACAGACAGATGGAGTAGGGACAATGGTGTCCTCCTTGTTCCGAGTAGTAGCTGATTTCTATATGGGAGCATTTGAAAAGCAGGCTTTAGCATCCGCACCTTTTAAACCATCTTTTCACGAAAGGTATATGGATGATACTTTCTTGGTTTGGCCTCATGGAGACAAAAAATTATATGAATTTCTAGCACATTTAAATAAGATCTGTATTAATATACAATTTACAGTAGAATTAGAAAGAGATAGAAAATTACCTTTTTTGGATGTGCTGATATACAGGAATAAAGACGGTTCTTTAGGCAGAAATGTATATAGGAAACCAACTCACACAGATCTCTGTTGGAGCAGTGCTAGCCATCATTATCCACCACAAAAACGTTCAGTGATGTATATGCTAATGCACAGAGCAAGAACCATATCGGATCAAGATCATATGGGGGAAAATGGGTTTTTTAATGCAAACCTTTTCAGTCGAATGGGTACAATAGATATTTCCACAATGGTTCAAGGTCCAATTGTCTTGAAAGACTGCTAAAGGAGGTTGGGATCAAAACTGTTTTATTTATTTATTTATTTATTTATTTATTTATTTATTTATTTATTTATTTATTTATTTATTTATTTATTTATTTATTTATTGGACTTATATACCGCCCCATAGCGCTACAAGCACTCTCCGGGCGGTTTACAATTTTTAATTATACAGGCTACACATTGTTTTCAGACCTTTTAGAAAGATCAGTCAGTGTATGCAGCCTGCGAAGGATTATCTGGGTTTGGGGGTCCCCAGTGTTTATGAATAGAGTCCATATTCATGCAGTTTGCCATCTGCAGGATAGACAGGGAGAAGCACTGAAATCCAATGCAAAGAGCATGACCACTATCATAGACTGGGTCCAGAAGAAAACTCTTTTTAAGCAAAACGCAGCTGGGAAACTGGGCATCGTATCTGTAATGAAACAAAAAAGCTGTTTCAGTCACACTCCCGGAACCTGAGACTGAGAAAGGGGGTCTTTAGAGATACATGTGAGAAAGAATGTGGTTAACTGGGAGGAATGGCAAAGACTTAGTGACACGTGGCTTCCTATAACTGACCTCATCAGAACAGCAGAAGTTGATTAAGCAATGAGTACACCTGGAATGTTTTGTGATGTAATCACATTGAATATACAGTATATCACTGTATGCAATGTACTTAGTGTGCTGTTTATAATCCTGGAGATGTATTTTCAATTTCAATTTATTTCAATTTATTTATTGTCATTAAACTATATACACCGTATACACATACAAAGAAATTCACAAAGTACACTCAGAGACCAGACCAAAACACACACACACCCTCGTAACAATCCCTAAGTTCCAAAACCCCACCCAAGAACTCATAGTATCCACACTACATACAACACAGCAGACCATGTAATAGTAATATTTTCTTTGTTGAAAGCTTGATCTTTTATTGTTTTATCAAAGATCTTACTTGGAAACTAAACCTGTGAATTTTTTTGAGCCAATTCAGTCTGTTTGACTGGTATTGGTCATCTTTTTCTATGTTTTTACTGGTCCGTTTCCCCTTATATATTGCTTGTTGCAGCTTTTCTCTCCTAATCTATGCATAATTCCATACAGTAACCATGTTTTGGAAAAGTTCAAATACCAAAGAGTGCCTGTGTTCCAGTTCAAGTATCAATTCAGGATGCCAAATCTAGTATGTTTTTATCAAACTAGATGAACTAGATGTGCCCAAGACTTGTACCTGGGGAATTCTGGGAGTTGTTGAGCCTCGTGGCGCAGTGGTTAAACCTCTGTACTGCAGCCAAAACTGTGCTCACGACCTGGGCTTCAATCCCAGGTAGCCGGCTCAAGGTTGACTCAGCTTTCTATCCTTCCGAGGTCGGTAAAATGAGTACCCAGCTTGCTGGTGAGGCAGTGTGTAGCCTGCGTAATTAACTTGTAAACTGCCGAGAGAGTGCTTGAAGCACTATGGGGGCGATATATAAGCAGCACGCTTTGCTTTTTGCTTTGCTTTGTACTCCAAAAGCACAGTTTTTCACACTTCTGCTATGAACCCAGTTAAATTCCCCGTCGCCTCCATTTTGCGTTATTTTGTCACAATTTGCTCGGCTCCCTTCTCTAGCACAATGTTGGCTATTTGCACCAGTGTCTTTATGAGGAAGCCAAAAACAATGCATTTGCCACCCCTCAAGTGATCTGAAATAATAAGTAGGTTTGGAATAAGCAGCTCACTGACTTACCAAATGCTCCTGAGACACAGCAATTACACTGTTAGAAAATATTCCTGTTAGAAGTATAATTTAGATATCTGAAAAACATCTGTTCCAAATATATTATCCGTTGCTGAAGGGAGAAATGCATCTCTCTCTGTCACCTGGATCTTTTACAGTCCAGAAACTCCCGGCCTGAAGCACAACGTGTTCAAATAGCATAGACTGTATTGTTTTTAAAAAGAAGTTAGTCGACGTTCAGGGTTTTAAGAGCCAACATGATGGAAAGCCATGCTTGTCCAACTATCCCTAATGTAATGTGTGATGATTTTCATTTTTCATTTACTTGCAGGCGTACTATCCGTACAATGCTTCATTACACCAGGACGTTTCGGAAGCAGCTTCTGCTTCTGAAAGGATCTATGTGCAGAAAAATCGCATTAAAATCTCCCTTAATGGCTTTTCGATGTTAGGTGATGCTTCCAAGAATTATTCCTGAAGCAGGATCTCTGTTAAAACATCCCTGCTGAATTATGCAGAGACATTAAACAGTTATGAATAATCTCTTTATACTTCTTTGTGGTGTCTGCAACTGTGGGTAGATGAGTGATCTGAGCACAGACTTACAAACCTACTAAGAAATCTACTAAGCAGAGCATCTGCTTGTCCACATAAGTAGTTATGTGCAACTAGTTCACTTCCCTAATAACAAAGGTGTAACTAGAATTGCATTACAATTTTAATTATGGATCTGCACAGGGTTCTTGGTTTGGTTTCGAGGCCTATCTCACACTTCAGGATGTGAAGACAGAATTGGCAGCTACTCTTCCCCTTGCACTGGAAACCCAAAATGGCTTAATTTTTTGTTGTTTGTTTCATTCTGCACGAATGTACATGAAATCTAGAGACACATGAGACCTTGAAGAGGGACCTGGGGTGGAAGATAGGGTGTCATAGGCATCTTTTTGGATGTCTCCTGGCTGCTTCCCAAAGGACCAGGAAGGAGAAGGGGACTGTTGTTGTCTTCCTCCAGGGCTCCGGCACTTGCTGCTGTAGAGCAGCCGCTCCTTCACTGGTGGTGTGAGTCCTGCCTGGCCCTGCAGCTCCTGGGGGCAGGGAGGGCATGGCATTGAGGGCAGAGATGTCCAAAATGGTGGCTTGCACAGTATGTGCAGCCAAAATGGTTGCCTGCACAATCCAATCTGTGATGGGGAGCACTTTCCCCATAATGCCTTGCTTATGCACATGGTTTGTGACACTAGGGAGGGAGGGAATGCTGCCCTCCTTCTCCTTTTCCTGTCATTATGGTGGGGGTCAGCGCATAACACAGGGGGGCTGTGACATTGCTTCCCTTCCCACTTCAACTAACAGGAAGCCATTGCAGCTGTCATTGCTTCAGGCCCAATTGCCCTCCATTCCCTCCTAACTCACACACCCTCTCCCTGTAGCCTAGTTTGTCCCAGCTCATTGTACATGTCCAAATTGCCAGATCAGTCCTCATTGCTTTGGGCCATTTTATTTCACCACTGCAACGAATCTGCCCGTTCTGCCACAATCTGGAACTCCTACCAATCAGCCTAAATTAGGCCAATTTGGTTCAGGATTCCATCAAAGCCTATGCAGAGCCCTAATTTTAACTTAACAGTGGGTAACTGCATTGCTTTGGCATTGCATCTTTTTAGTTACTTTTATAGCTTCAGGGATGTGGCTTATGGAGATGACAAAGAAGGAATATCACATGGTTCAGGTGCTGGCTCATGCTCATTGGTGGATTTTGAACGAACACTGAGGTCAGTGGGAAGGAAATATGACATCTAGCATAGACCAGAGGCTTGCATTATTCAGATTTATCTGTTTGCTTGAAAATACCTTAGAAGCAAACATTTAACTTTTTATGAGGAACAGGGAAATTACTTCTTAAAACTGGAAATATAACAATAATCTGTTCTTTTTAGGGTGCCTGGAACTATGAGGAACACCGAGCTGTGAGCTTCTGCAGAATCTAGAAGAGGTTTACATAAGAAGAGCCCTGCTAGGTCAGGTCAAGGGCCCATCTAGTCCAGATTCCTGCATCTCACGGTGGCTCCACCAGGTTAGGGTTGCCAGATGTCTGGCAAAGGGGGGGACATGTCCTCCTTTTTAGCCTAATGTCCTCTGTCCAGCAGGCAAAGATAAAAACTTTTTAAATGTCCAGCTTTTGCATTTTTTTGTGTTATAAATTTGGATGGGAGGGGGAGAGATGGAAGGACCCCCCTTCCCCCTGCCTTTCCCTGTCCCCACCCACCCTTCCCCCATTACCTGCTGCCAGCACCGGAGCGCAGCCCTCATCCCCTACCTCGGCAGCAGCAGCTGCTCTGCGATCCGCCGTGCCCACCCAGCCCATGTGGAGCCCAGAAAGGCAGTGTGAGCGGAGCACCGCCCGCCGAGCCAGACAGGAGCAAACAGCGACCGAGCGCATGGATGGGAAGGCGAGCAGCCGGAGTGTGGGCGTTCAAAATCCCTTTCAGGGACTCCAACTCCCACACTCCCCAGCCTTGAACTTATGACCCTTGGGGGGGGAGGCTGCCTCATTTGGCTTTGCCCAGTGCCGCTTTCCCCCTGCCTGCGCTGGAGCCTTGTTTGGACATCCAGATTAGCAAGGTTGCCTCTGAGCCTGTGCAGAGTGCGAGCAGCTGGGGGATCCCACAGCCAGGCCGGGGTGGGTTCAGGTTTATTTGCTTTGCTCCCAATCAGAAGCTGCTGTTTCTTGGTAGACCCCCTTCCTGTTTGTTCTGCTCATATATATTACTACTTTTTGCCATCCATGTTTATGAAAATGGCTTCTACAAAGACTATTTCTTGGTTGGTTCACTGAGAGACATTTATTGGCAGTTTTAATAAAATTGTATTGATTGCGGGCTTAATCCAGAATGATTCAAATGAAACATTCAATACATCCTCCTCTGACCTTTTTTTGTCTTTCTATGTCCTCCTTTTGGTACCCATGTATCTGGCAACCCTACACCAGATGCCCCTGGGAGCACACGAGACAGCTAGATACCTGTCTCCTGATACCCCTCACCTACATCTGGCATTTTGAAGTACCTTCCTTTTAAGCATGGAGATTATACATCCCCATCATGGCTTGTTACCTGCAATGGACTTTCCCACCAGGAATCTGTCCAATCCCCTTTTCAAGGCATCTCAGCCAGATGCCATTCCCACATCCTGTGGCAAGGAGTTCCACAGACTAAGAACACATGAAATATTTTGAAAGGAACTGTCTCCTTTCCCAACCGCAGCCCACTGTGTACCCCAAAAACATGGTCTGGAAAGAGTCCCTCTAGGCTGGCTCATGGGCAAGTCTAAGAGCTGCGATGAGAGAAAGGAGGGGGAGGGAGAAAGTTCCATCATGCTGGCATTGAAACCTCAAGAGAATTTGGTCCTTTGATTGTAGCTAATTTATTTTCTAAAAGTGGAATTCCATTTCGATTCTGTTTTATGTGTGTCCATTCATAAGTCAGTGGGACAAATTAGTCATGATTAAACTGAGTCTTATTGATTTAGTGCATCCGCTTTAAGGGTTTTTTGAGACTTGCAACTCAAGACCTAAATCTAATTGCTTATTTCAGTTAAAGTAGACCCACTGAATAGATAAATTTATACGTGTGTTGACTTACCATTTAGCAGTTGATTCAATGCATCTATTCTAGTAACAACTTGTTTCCAGCCCATATATTTAAATTGCAACACAGCTCTGTGGCAGTTAGTCCATCGTGGGGCCCTAACTCTTTTTTTTTTCTTTTTAAGAAAATTGTTGTTCATAGAAACAACATTTGGGTTAAACCTTCTCTGATTATTTAATAATGTTATCAAAGTGGAGCAAGGGAGCGATGGAGAGATATCACATGAGGGATTTTAACAACTGGAGTTTACAAAGCTAAAAGTAACTCAAAAGTTTCTCATAAGAGACTGGATTCACTCACACATTTCCAATATGTATCTTCTCAATATGAACTAGTGTTGAGCTGAAATGAATGCTGAGATGTAATTCCATAATACGACTTCTGCTTGCAAAAATTCTAGTTTCTTTTAAGGATGTGAGACCCAGGAATTCAATTTATGGAGAACCACGGTCATTTAAAAGTAACAGAAAAGATTTATTGGGAACCTACACTATGAACCTCTATAAAGTTTAATGGGCAAGGTCTCTCTGACCTTAGTGGCAATGTGTAATATTTTGCACATGGCTAATATCATGCCCTGGGCTTCACAACTCTTATTAGACCTCTACAGGAGGTTCCAAAGATGATCCCTAATCTGCCCCCATGTCCTAAGCTCTGAGCTGCAAGACTCAGCAACAATAAAGCATCTTAAAGTATCTTAAAAATACTTTGGGGTCCTTGCCTTCCCCAGTGGTTCATTGTCTGTAGTCACTTCTACCAAAACAGCAGAAATGACCATATCTTTGAAAGGTCAGATTAGAATTAGGGCTTTTGGATACTTGTTAAGCCCTTTAAATGCAGTCCCAGGTTGGTCCAGAGCAGTGGTTCCCAACATTGGATCCCCAGATGTTCTTGGACGACAACTCCCAGAAATCCTGGCCAGCACAGCTAGTGGTGAAGGCTGGTGGGAGCTTTAATCCAAGCACATCTGGGGACCTAACGCTGGGAACCACTAATCAAGAGCAACCCATATGGTCTAGTGCCTGAACCTTGATCAATTCCAACATTTATTCACCAGGCCTCCTAATGGAAAACAGACATTGATTTTCCTTTTGATTTGCCATCCAGGTTTCTGTCTTTTTTGGGGGGATACCTTGGGCTTTTAATGTTTCTTTGTTCTCTGTGTCTTTTGGGTGGTATTGGGTTGTGGCATTTTAACTGCTGTTAGCCACCTGGAGTAGTGCCGAGGCACTAGATGGCCAGGATATAAATGGAACGAATGAATGAATGAATATTTGCTTTAACTTTTCCCCCACCCCAATATATGTTACATTTGGAGACATCATAGAAGCTAAAGAAGGGAGTAAATGTACCCAATTTCAAATAGTTAGCTTCAAGTGTTTGCACACACCAAACAACTTTAACATGAACTTTTTTTCAGACAGCAAAATACAATTAAAAAGCACGTACACTCAGTCAAGTGCTCAGCATTGCCCGTTCATGCTGCTTTGGTCCACTGACTGTTCCCCAGGACCGGCAGCTTCTTGCTGGAAACTTTGGAAAGTCGTGAAGTGTACCACTGAAAAGCTACATCAAGGAAGAGATATTTTTTAAACAAAGAGAGAGCAAATCAGGAGGATGAGATAAAATATGAAAGACAAGAAAGTGGGCCCTGGGAAGGCAGGCAGGCAGGCAGAAGTGGCTGATAGAGACTGGCAGGCCGAGAGAGGCAGCTAAACCAAAACTAATATTTCAAATTAGTGCTCTCTTGCTGAGCGAACACCATGCTAGAGTCCTAAAGGTTCAGACTTCAGCATTAGCATACTCTTGCACTGAATCGTTCAGCAAAGACCACATGTATTGTGAAAGTATTTCATTAAAAAGGCAGGTTGCTGTGAACCGAGTGGGCACAGAGAGGCAGCAGAATTTGACAGGGGCAGGCAGGCAGGCAGGCAAAACAGTGGGGCTGTACATAACAGCAGGCTGCTCTGTAAGTCCAACAAAAAGACCCTTCCAAGCTGATATAACCTCTCTCCTTAATATGGGAGACACTCTGATAGATCCCTCTAAGGGCATCCTTGTGGTTCCTTTCTCTTGAATTGTTGCAGTGGACAGATTGTGAGCTGATGCCAGAGGACCTGGCCCTCTTTGTCTGAGCCTCTGGGTCTTGCCCTTGCTGTCTGGCTTGTGAGACCTTTTTTTTTTTTAACCTCTGTCCTAAGCAGGAAAACATAACGTCACTCCCTTAGGTAGCTGAGCTGGCTGCCGGTGCTGAAAGGGCCTGGCAGTTTGTGCCCACACCTTTGCTGTCCAAATTGAGGCTTAGAGAACTCACTCATCCATGGGCTACATGACTCATTGGGAGACATTGAAGGACCTTCCCCAAAATAATGGGTGGACTATAAATGGATGTGGGTGTCTTCCGGGCAATGACAGTGCTCATTGGCTGATCCATCCACTCCAGAAGCAGCATTAGATTGCGTTTGACAAAACAAAGAAGTGAAGGTCACTAGCAATCTCTCATACCACAAAGTGGTTCCAGGCAATATTTTGCTTTTTCTTTGTGATGGTGAACCCAGATGCCTACCTTCTGTCTGATCCACAGACGCCAATGGAGCCCGTTGGACAATGAGAGCAGGTTTACCCATTTCTGCCCACATATGTAGGAATGAAATGAGTAACAGAAATTAAAAATGCCAGGGCTTGGCATGAGTCTCAGCCACAATATGAATTAAGCATGCATTAGAAGAATATATATGCTTTGCCAAAGAACAAAATGCATCCTGGAAGAATTCACATGGATACACCATGACAAACACACACATACACAAGCAAGAGGGGAGAGAGATAGAGACAGATTGAGTTTGTGTGTGTGTGTGTGTGTGTGTGTGTGTGTGTGTGTGTGTGTGTGTGTGTGTGTGTGTTTTAAAAATTAATCATTTGGAGAAGTCCAGTCAAGTACAGAACAACTAGGTGAAAGGGTTGGGCAAAGAGGGTGGAATAACGTTCACTGCCTGAAACACACAGACTCACAAAATAAACAGATTTTGCCACTGAAATAAACAAACCAGAAAGGCAAAGAATGGATTAGACAAAAGGCTACTGGAGCCAAATTAGCAGAAAAATAGGTAGGAAGATCACCAGACTGCAATCAACACAATTATGAAAACTGTGATGATATAACAGTATTGATATTCTTGCCTCAGACTATATGGGACTTGTCAAGGAGCAAAAACCAGCTTCTTCATCAATCATGCTATTTTGATAGGAGAAAGTGAAAGAACTAGGCATGTTTAGCCTCGAGAAAAGAAGACAGAGGAGAGATAGGATAGCACTGTAGCGTTCACCCTGCTCATTAATATTTATGTAGAGATTTGCATGAACCATGAACTTTTGTTTGGTCATAAAGTAAGAGGGCCTTTAGATTTGTTACGGCAGAACTGGGAAAATTATAAAGAAAGGGACCCTGAGCCAATTGTAGAATACATGGATAATTTGATGAACACCTTACAAAGATCCCTAGAGATAGCTGGGGAACACTTAAAGGGGGCCCAAGCTAGACAGAAAAGTTGGTATGACCAAGAAGCCCAAGACAGAACCTTTGGTCCTGGAGAAGAAGTATTAATGTTGAGATCTGTAAAAGGACAAGTTGCAGTTAGCATGGATAGGACCGTACACAATGGTCTCCAAAATGAATTACGTCAATTATATTCTCTAAAGGGTAGATAAAACCCTGCATGGCTTGAGAGAGTTCACTATGGCTTACATGGATGACATCAGTATTTTAGCCAGACCTGGGAGGAACATAAATCTCATCTAGAGGTCGTGTTGCAAAAGTTACGTGTTAATGGTTTGGCAGTGAAAGCGGCTAAATGTCAATCTGGTAACTCTGAAATAAGTTACCTAGGACATCTAGTTTGGAGGGGTATGATCAAACCCCTAGATGCAAAGATAGAAGCTATTGATACTTGGCCCACCCAGACTTCTAAAAAGAAAATCTGAGTGTTCCTTGGGTTAGCTGGATATTATAGATATTTTGTCCTGAAGTTTAGTGAAACAGCTGCTCCATTAACAAACTTAACCCAAAAGAAGCAAGCTGAAAACATCCAGTGGACATCAGAGTGTCAGGGAGCCTTTGATCATCTGAAGACAGCACTGATTTCAAAACTTGTCCTGATTGCACTGGACTTTGACTGTGAGTTCATCGTTTTCACGGATGCATCAAACATGGGTCTGGGAGCTGTGCTGTGCCAAGCAGATGACAGCAGGAGTCTACATCCAGTGACTTACATCAGCAAGAAACTCCAACCTGGTGAGAAACATTTAGCCACCATCAAGAAGGAGTGCATAGCTATTGTATGAACACTGCAAAAGCTGAAGCCCTACATTTGGGGAAGGAAATTCATCCTCTACACCACCCATTCCCCTTTGGTAAGGCTACAAACTATGAAATCTAACAGCAGCAAACTTATGAGATGTGCACTGATTTTGCAAGACTTTTTGAAATCCGTAGTGTAAAAAGATCTCAGAATGTGGTCACAGACGCTTTGTCTAGAAGGCCAAATGACTAAGAAAATTCTTTTTGTTTGTATTTATGAGAGTTCAATATTAACTGTTCTGTTTGCATAATAGTTATGTGATATGCTTAAAGTGCAAAATTTGCTTGGATGTTAATAAACTAAGAGGTAGGTACAGTAGTAGTAAAAATATTAGTAAGTATGCTTAGTAATGTAAGAGGTTAATATTTGCATTCTTCCATGGATTTTCTTTCGTTTATAGGGGACAAACAATTAGGTTTTCCCTCCTAAAACAAACTAAGGGGGGAGGGATGTAGCATTCACCCTGCTCATTAATATTTATGTGGGTATTTCCATGCACCAATAGTAGTTGGTGAGGAGTAGAGTTAGGGGAAAGAGAAGAAAAGGAAGGAGAGGGAGAGGGAGAGTTTGTGGTTGAGAGTGGAGAGAGAAGGTTGATTAGTTGAGAGTTGATGACATTGATTGAACTGTTATCACCTGTAACGATAAGCAATTTCCACTTGGTTTTTAAATGATATGTTGCCTGGACCTCTGTCATTATTAGTAAATAAAGCTGATGTAATCAACTGATGGCAGCTGAATGACATGTAACTTGTGCCTTTGTTTGGTGAAACAACCAAGGGACAGGCAGGAACGTGACAAGCACTTTTCAAATACTTGAAAGATTGCCATACAGAAGGGGGGTAGGGTCTGTTCTTGATCATCCCTGAGTGCAGGACATGTAATAATGGCCTCAAGCTACAGAACATCATATTGTGATTGAATGCAGGAGGAACTTCCTAACTGTTAGAGTAACATGAAAACGAAACCAATTACCTTAGGAGAAGGTGAGTGCTCCAATGCTGGAGGTATTCATGAGAAATCTGTCAGATAAACTTTGATTTGGTTTCCTGTATTGAGAAGGCAGTTGTACTCAATGGCCTTATCCATTATTCTATGATTCAATGACTACCATAGTCCCCCAAGCCATTACCCCAGTGGAAATGCAAAATTGAAAGCAGCTGAGTTTATACACACCAACAAGATATCAGTGCTAGCAATTTACAGGAGCAGGTCTTCTGTAAAGTCATTGGGTCTTCATTGCCTATTCCAGACCAAGCCAACTCAACATATTTGCTTTACAAAGTGGATACATCTGAATATTGCTGGTTTTCAAAGCTACCCCCCCCCCAGTATATTGAGGATTGGAGGTATGCTCAAAAGGAATAAAATACCTGAAACAGATGGTGGAATGCCTCCCTTACTATTTAATTTAAAGAAGTCCAGACACTTGGGTACATCATTGGGCCCCATAGCAGACTCTTGACAGGCCACTGCACAAATTAAACTTGAGCACCTTTAGCATTCCATGGGTATGAAATGTGTCATCACGGAGAATGTAGAATGAGCTCTCCAAGCAGGTATATGCAACCACCATAAAGCAAGGCACTTAAAAATGACTCCTTGCCTTAAGATAAGTAGCAATCCTGGGAAGGAGGAATTAGAAGCATTACTGCTCTTAAGACTGCCAATTGAATCATGCTGTTCATCTCATGTTATATAATGAGATCTGACATTCTCAATTTCAAGAGGAAAAAAAGGGAGCTAAACAACAATTACCTGGAATATGGTGCTCTGAATGTACCCGCGCAAATGCCTGTCAGCTCTACGACAGCCACAATTTGAAACGTGTGTACTAAAGGGAAGGGCTTGATCTATGTTCCCTAGCCATGGTGGGAGGAAAAAAGACCTAAGCAAAGCCTAAAATGCTGTGCTCACAGTTTTACTTCTGAGTATCTTGAGAATTCATCCACACATACATTTTTTAAAAGAATGGTCCAGTTACACCAGGCCTCCATCATTTTATGGGCTACTCGTAACATTTGTTCATGAAGTCTTTATAACAGGGGTTCCACATTTAAGATGCCACAGAAGACTCTTCTGACTTCCAACTGGCTCTTGTTATATGGTTTTGTTTTCAAAGTTTTACCTCTTCAGAGTTTTGTTTTCCGTTGTGAAGTTTGGGGTCTAGACAAGGTTCATAAGCCTTCCTGATGGGTAGTTATTATTCCCCCTCTGAAGCTGTTATTGTCACTGTCACACCATAAATCTGGTCTGTGGTTTATAATTTGTCTTGGAGCAAACATTTGCAACACAGCATTGAAGGGGTAATAGGAAAGATGTTTATCGTTCCCTCCCTGGTCCCTGCAGATTGTCAGCTAGGTAGCTCATGCTGGAAAATGTCACTGTTTGGTGAGAAATGACCAGGAGAAATAAGGGTTTGAAGAGGCAGCTCAGTCCAATTCCAGTGTCCTCTTGAAAAGACACTCAAGGACAGAGAAGTGGAATCTTCACCAGTAGAGAGGAGACTGGGGGTATGTGGAAGCCCCTCAACATACTCTGTGCCTAAAGAAAGTGCATAGGGATTGGAGCCGATTGGCTATGAACCCTATAGAAGTAATTTCAACCTGCTCTGTTCCTGCATCTGTGATACTATCTATGTGTTTTTTAAATCTCTATTTAAAAAAAAAAATCCAGACATAACTCGATCTAGCTTCCTGTTCAGAATGATAGCTCCCAGCTAGCACTGGGGCAGGAAGAGGAAGCTGGGCTAATCTAGGCCTAGTTGAGCCTCAGAGCCTTCCATTTGAGGCCTTTCTGCCAAGTGAGGCACATATGGGTCTCTGTGAAATGTTTGCCTATCAGGTAGAATTCCCAGAATGGAGAATTATTCTAAGCTGAAAATGCCATCTCTAACAGTGATACTGCTTTCCTGCATTGTCAGTTATCCTTCCCGAAAGAGGTGGGCAGATGTGCCAATATGTTCCTCTGTCTGGAGAAAAACTATCTATCCAATGGGGGAAAATCAGCAGATTTGTTGAAACTTTTTTTTGTTATTGTCGCAGTTGATTTTGTTGTTTAGAAAAAAAACAAAAACACAAAACAACATAAGAGACTGAAACTTGTGGATGATGGGCTAAATCTTATTGTTTCTCCAAACCTGGCCACTGAATCAATAGAACTTGTATAAGTGTTGACTTACCAAATTTCCATTGATCCAATGGAAGCTGGATTTAGGCAACAGTAGACAACTGTCCAGGTGGCAATGCCACAGAATGCTTGCATCGGAGTTTTAGTTTTCCGTGATTTCTGCCACAAACGATGACTCTAAATATCCAGTCTTGATGCATGGAAGGTTAAATATTTAGTACCTGGAAAGGGTCCATAAGTCCATAAGTGGAAGTGCTGGAACAGATGCTCAGCTGAAAACCGCTGAGAGTGAAAGATGAGATACAGAATAATAATGAAGAAAAATGGATAAGGTGTGTGTCAAAACATTTGTCACTATATATTCATACAAGGTGAGCAATAGGAACTATGCAAAATATCCCAGAGGTTGTATTGACATGTTAAAAGTAAATAAGATAATAAAAGTCAATAGTATTGAAATAATCTGTTTACACTCAAATCTTCAGTAGCAGCATTCAGTGAATTATGTGCCCATCCATCACAGTTTTCAGAACAAGATTATTGCACCATTCATCTAGAGCAGAGACACAATGAAATGTTATGGGACACGGCTGAGTCCCAAGCCAGACCAGGATGTGTGGGAAGCCGGATGGGAGCAGCAGAGCAGGCAGACTCTTTAGAGTGCTTCTTGTAAGCGAGACACTTATCTACAAGTCAAAATTACAGCAGCATCCTCAATAGCTCCCTTGGAAAAAGTAAGCAACACATGTCATCCGGCCTTACCACCCAAACAACGAAGAGCGGTAAACCTTACTCATTCACAAAAATGTAAAAGTTATGAGCTGCCACAGGAGAAGATATCATTCAGTGGTAGGGCACCCAAATGTTGAGGATGTCCCGTATTCTCCAGCAACTCCAGATGAGGCTAGGAAAGAATCTTACCTCAAGCTCTGGGGATTAGCCACTCAAAATCAGTGATGAACCTGGGTTCCGTGTATGGCAGCTTCCCATGTTCCTAATTCATACATTACATCAAATCCCAATTCCCCCCTCCACAAAAAAAAACTTGGTTTGCCTACATTACACCAAAAATATAAGGCTGTGAGGTACTTCTGAGCATTTAGCCTTTCTGGAAACATCTGGCATGTCTGCCCACTGTTATCTGAATGGGCTGCTTTGTTGAGTAGCCTTGGTAGATGAGGGCTTCTGGGAGTTGTAATCAATACAATTATTTATTTAGTTATTTATATGCTGCCTTTTTCCCTATAGGGAACATAAGGTGGCTCACCGCAAATAAGACAGTGCAACAATCAACATTTTTAAAATACCATAAAACAGTTTTCAAACATTTTAAAATCTCTAACAAACAAAACATTCCTGAGATACTTTCCTGCTTAAAAGCCTGCCTGAAAATCAAAGTCTGCTTGACAATCGAAGAACAAGAAGGAGAGGTGCCATCCTGCTTTCTTGAGGTAGTGCATTCCAAAGCCTGGGAGCCACCACCGAGAAGGCCCTCTCTTGTGTCTTCACCAAGTGAGCTTAGAAAGCATCTAGAATCTAGCAAATCAGTTCATCTAATGCTGTGCAGCACAGTCTTCCCAAATTGGGAGGCCTCCAGAATGCTTTGGGCTCTGATCAACTCCAGCCAACTTGGCCAGTGGTTAGAGATTATGCAAGTTATCATTCAGTACATCTGGAGGGCACCAAACCAAGGAAGGCTGGAGGAGATTTGGTTTGTCTCTGCCACATACGCTTCTTAGAAAGATTATGAAAGTTTTATCTGGGCTTTCTCTTGCCTTCCACCTCTTCTGTTACCAGAGAGGCAGCATCATGATGGCTTGTCATTTTTCTTGAAAGAAGCACCTCCCTTTTTAAAAAGATGCTCTTCAAAACATGCTTCTTTCAAAAAAAAAAAAAACCACCATTCTCGTTTGTTGCTGAAATGTGGGAGGGAAAGATGGTTGTTCAAGCTTTGCAAGGCAGCTGTTTGCCACACACACTTTCCTTCCTGACTTCTCCCTAAATTTGCCAGTTTTACAATAGAAAGGGGAGGTGAAGAGGAACATCCAGTGATGTGTCTTTACTTCCTAACCTTGCCCTCAGAATACACCCAACTTCAGACAGGCAGGGAAAAGTTTATCCTTCATGTCTCCAAATAGTGATGAGATCACACCCTTCCCCCTTCCTAATACCATCCTCACAGAGATCATTTCCCTGATAATTAAGTGTTGTTATGAACCAGGATGCAAAAGGTTTTAAGTGTGAAGTATTTTGGCAGAAGAATTATTCAGGAATGAATCTCAGACTTACACTTACTTTTGCCATGTCCAGGGGGACATCTGGTCAAATATAGAAGTGTAGAGAGCTAATTAAAGCTGTTAAACTCTGGGAAATAGATAACAGTCTAAGAGATTGTAGTGGAAGGGTGGAGGAATAATTCTCTGCCATGGATGACTGCAATACATCTGTCTGTCCATCATTTTATTGTGGGAGATTAAGCACACAACAATTCAGGAGCCATTTTAATTTGTGGATTCAGCCATTTGAAACTCAGAATGGTTGCTTGGGCATAACAGGAGAAATCACATCCGCAACTCTTTCTAAGAAGAGTTGGTAAAATAAATCATGGCACAGTGTAATAAAGCATGTCTTGTTGTTCATCTGAGGTTGCATTTACCTAATTTTCAGGGCTGCTAAGGACCAGATGACTTTTAGGATGTCCTGATACATAAAACCATATAATTCAAAGAAGGTGTACTTTCTTCTTCACATGACTGTAGCTGTGGGAGGGGAAACGTGATAGAAGTCTTACTTCTAGATAACTACAGGTACAATCAGGTGGGGAAATAGCTTGCGTTTTGGACTGCTTGAGGCATGGTTTGGTGCCAGCTGTTTCCCAGCAACGATTGGGAGATCATGAATAAGCCTGACCCTCATCTGTGCTTAACCTGGACAAAGGGTCACTTTAAGGGAGATCACACTCAGCAAAGTGACCCTTTCTGGTGTGATCAGATGCAATCTCCCTCCCATTTGATTGCACCCTACATTGGGGGGACATGGCTACCCCTTTCATTTCTGGAGAACGAGAGCAAGATGTCTCCACTTTGGAGGTGCAGGAGAGAGATGTAATAAGTAAAGAACTGATACCAGGAACCCAAGAATAGTAATCAAGGATTTGAGAAAGGTCAATGCATGTTGAAACAGGTAAGAGACATTGTAGGAAACCACTAAATGTCTTTTTTCTGTTTTTCCCCCATGCAAAGACATGCATCTACTTGGGTGCAACATGAGTTCCATCCAATGTCTTTTAACATGTATTGCCTCTCAACACTGATAGTCTTTCAATGCAATCTATCCCTTTCACAATGCGCTGACTGTAACAGGAGTGACTGAGGGTGCATCTGCACAGTTATAGTTGATTCCCACTTTGACTGTCATGGTTCCATCCTGAAGTTCTGTATCAGAGAACTCTAGTGCCCTTCCATAAACTGTGACAGAGAATTCCAGGCAACTCACCATCTTACAAACCCCACGTTCCCATAGGATGGAACTGTGCCAGTGGAATCAAACTACTGTAATCCTGTAGTGTTGATAGCAGTAAGGAGCAGTGTTGTGTTTTGATTTGTGAAAGTGAGAGATAAAGTGGGCAGAATATGCCTTGCTTATTTTATGATTTGTCAAGCTGAGAATGTATAGTTTAAACAAATTGCAGAAACCATGCTATAGTTTTTTTTTAAGTTGGTATTTGGGTTTTGCTCTGTATGTAAGGTATCTCCAGAGGGCTGAGGAATCCTCAGGATGCTGTCTTGTTGTGTAGATATACCTAGTTTTGGGTATCTCACTGGTGGTGAAGTTTGTCCACATCCCTTCATCCTTCCTATGAGGTGGCTGTTCCATGTGACTGAGTATTTTACAATTGATCAGTATGGTTTGTGGGGTAATGGGACTCATTGTCCTTCACAATATATCTGTCTCTAGGCTGTAGATAGCTACTATAGAACATGCCAAAGCATTTTAAATTATCTCTTCCTCTCAGCTACATCCAGCTGATTTCAGCAGAAATTCTTTCCAAGCAAACATGCTTTGGATTACAGCCAAAGAGCTTATCAACTATTTGTAAATGAATGTAAACGAGCCAGCCTATCTAGCCGTCATATTTGTGCTAAAGACAGTGCTGAACTTCATTCTCTATAGTATTTTTGAATAGTTCTTTTTTTCTGCCCGTATAACTGGTTTCCCTGATCTATAGGATACCAGGGACAACAGGTCCTTCTGACTGAAAATGCTGGCAGTTACCACACGTAGTCATCCATCTGTCTGAATCAGTTTCAGGCCAATGGTCAAGGCTCAGACAGAGTTGAAATGTAGCTCAGTAACAAGTAATATTGTCTTTCACTTCTGAAGTGGAAGACTGAAGGAAATTTCCACTGGTTGCACAAGGATCTTCTCAAATGTATAGTCTGTTTAATCTTCATGGTACTACCAATGATGGTGGTGATGGATGGTAGTGATGAGCATGAGAAGAATATGTTAAAACAGATCCATCCATACACCAAGACCATTCCAGCAGATTTCATACTATATGGAACATCTCATCGGCCAGAGATGTGAGGAGGCCCAGGCCCAGCCCTCCTGTTAGGCAGGATGAGGTAGTTACCTCAGGTGGTAGAACATAAAGGGGGGAAGAAACGTGTCAGTCCACACATGGCAGGAGGGACCTTGCCTCTCCACTGTCTGGTTGCAGCAAAAGCTGCAGCAGGTGGTAGCAACATGGACTGCTGTTGGGATGCAGTCAGGCTGTGGACCTGTCCTGTAGATTAGTTTGTGACACAGAATACTTCATGTAAGCCACTTGTTCCTGAGGGGGTAGCATAAGGCTGTAAGATGCTCCTCTAGTACCTAGCAAGATGAATTATTCTTGATACGGTTCATCTTTGAGCATTTCTACAGATATTTTCACACATACAAGTAATCTACATGACATATTTGGAATCACAGTTGGACCCACAAAGCAATTCTATACTCTAGCCTGTGCCCCAGTCATAGTCAAACAATTGAGAGGATTGTGCAACATGTGAAACATGCTTACTTGGTATTCCTTTTGCATGGTTACAGCAGAATTTCTAACCATCTTAGAACATGATGGCTCCTTTCACCAGCAACCGATGATGAGGGAAGCAGTAGCAGTGTCAAGCATCAGTCAGTGGCTCAGGACCAGCCCTGAATAGAGATGGGGGTATTCGTATATGAATACGAATATCCCTGCACAGGTGGCGTTAGTGAGGGTCCAGCTGGGCATCGGCTCAGCCCCAGTGGAGTTTGGCTTTCTTTCTTTGGCAAGGGGAAAGCTGGGCTTCTGGAGTAGAGCTCCAGCTTGTTATTGAAAGGGGAAGTGCTCCATTATACATGTTGTTCTTTTGGGGGAGGATTTTGAGAGGGAGTAACTGGAAATAGTTAGGGATCATCCCCACCCCACCCCCCTTTATTGATGAAACAATTGAGTTTGGGGGCTCAGTGGGTGGTGGAGATCAAGGGTTGCTGTTTAAAATAAATAAATAAATAAATAAATAAATAAATAAATAAATAAATAAATAAATAAATAAATAAATAAATAAATAAAGAAAGAAAGAAAGAAAGAAAGAAAGAAAGAAAGAAAGAAAGAAAGAGAGAGAGAGAGAGAGAGGAAGAGGGAGAGAGAGAGATGTATTCACAAAGGCTTTCATGGCCGGGATCTAATGGTTGTTGTGGGTTTTTTGGGCTCTTTGGCAGTGTCCTGAAGGTTGTTCTTCCTAACGTTTTGCCAGTGCTGTCCTCTGAAAATGCCAGTCACAGAGACTGGCGAAATGTTAGGAAGAACAACCTTCAGAACACGGCCAAGGAGCCCAAAAAACCCAGAACAACCAGATAGATAGATAGATAGATAGATAGATAGATAGATAGATAGATAGATAGATAGATAGACAGACAGACAGACAGACAGACAGACAGACAGACAGACAGACAGACAGACAGATAGAGGGGGGGGCAAATATAGTATTATTAGATAGTTAATATAGGGACTTTCCTTTCTAATTAGGTGTTTGGTTGAGGCTCTGATCAATTGATTGGGGGCTACTTAGTATAAATTGCATAAATAAATAATTAGGGTGTATAAACAGATACATACCACTTTAGACCTGTATCTATAGCTAGATATATACGTTTTGGGGGATAGATAGTCAATTAGGTATAGGTGTGCTTAAATATTAATAGGATTAGCATTAATAAATAGGATCAGGGATAGGAGTGACGCTGTGGGATTTTTTTCTTCATATTATTAATTCTTGGGGCTTGGGTAAAAACGATCCATTATTTTCACTATGGGGCCTAAGAAGAATCAAGGCGGAAAGAAAGGGAAACAACCAGCCAAGTGTAAAGCCCCCAAGCATTCTCCTCCTCCATCCATCTCCTCTTCAGAAGATGAGGAGTGGACAGACTATAGGACAATATCGGAGAAACTAAGTATGTTAGTGTGACAACCCCAGACCTACTGGAGTATGCCACACTTTAACTATGCTGCCACCAACCATTCCCTATAAGGAGTCACACAGACCAGGAATGGATTTTACTAAACAAAAGAACAAGGTTTATTTAAATAACAAACAGGGTAAATAAAAAGATCAAGTAAATAAGATACTGTAACGTGGCTTAGTCTCAATCATACATACAACAGTTTGGTTCACACAGAACACTTTAAAGTAAAGCACAGACCCTGAACCTATCAGTTCTGGCTACCCACATAGAAACCTGAACCTATCAGGTAGGTACTAACTGACACACAGTTGTACTCAGTCTGACACACAGACTCCCACTCCCCACTCCTCACACAAGCTCCAAATATATATACAGTACAGCACCTCCCCCCTGATGTCCCGCCTTCCACTCCCCATAGGATGGAACTTTCCCTCCAAACCCATGACAGACAGGTACCATCAGTGCTGTATGTAACACCTCCCCTCTTTATAAGTTGTTTTGCAGGGGAAAAGCTAAAGTGCTTTTCTCCAAAAAACAACCAGGATCAAAACACACAAAAACAGTTATACAATAACACAATCCCATACTTACACTCTATGTTAACCATATCAATTAGGCATTTAAACATTAACATTTACAATACATTAAGTCACCTTTATTAATACAAACCAAGCATGTTTAATAAACAAGTACATTTAACTTTTAGTCACCAAATATACATAGTCCATGTTTCTTCGCCGTCTTCACTCTTCGGGTCTTCTTGACAAGGCGTCAGCAACACCGTTCATTGACCCTCTGACCACCTTCACTTCAAAGTCATAATCTTGCAGGTTTAAAGCCCACCTCATAAGTTTACTATTGTGGGTTTTCATTGTCTTTAACCACTGCAGTGGTGAGTGGTCAGTGCACAGAACAAAATGTCTTCCCCAGATGTAAGGTTTGGCCTTCTGAATCGCGTATACTATGGCCAGGCACTCCTTTTCCACGGTTGCCAAATGTCTCTCACCTTTCTGGAGTTTCCTACTCAGGTAGGACACTGGATGCTGGTCACCATTTTCATCCTCCTGGCAAAGAACTGCTCCTATCCCGCTGTTAGACGCATCGGTGTAGATGATGAACTCCCGGTCGAAGTCTGGAGCACGCAGCACTGGATAATTGATGAGCGCCTCCTTCAACCTCTGGAACGCCTCCTCACAGTCGCTGGTCCACGGGATGTGGTCATCAGTCTTCTTCCGCGTCAGATCGGTCAGCGGAGCCGCCATCTCGCTAAACCTCGGGATGAACTTTCTGTAGTAGCCCACCAACCCAAGAAATGATTTGACTTTTTTCTTGGTGTTGGGCCTGGGCCAAAGCACTTCCTCCCCTGGGTTAAAGTGCCTCTCCCTGGCTTTCTGGTTATACCCGGTTTTCTTTCTGACCTTCTGAGCTTGCAGGTTCTCTGCTGCTAGCTCTAGGTTTCTCTTTAGGTCATTCATTAAAGAGTCTATATATGTCACAACATCTTGTGGGTCATCCTGGGTGATCTGTTCCCAATTTTGTTTGATTAAATCTAGTGGACCTTTCACCCTTCTCCCAAACAAAAGTTCAAACGGACTGAACCCGGTACTGGCTTGTGGCACTGATCGATAAGCAAACAAAAGGGATTGCAGCTTCTGGTCCCAATTGTTTGGATTCTCTGCCAAGTAAGCCCTAATCATGCGCATCAGAGTCCCATTGAACTTCTCCGTTAACCCATTACTTTCGGGGTGATAGGCAGTGGTTTCCTTGTGTTTAATTCCACAGATTTGCCATAACCGTTTCATGAGCTTTGATGTAAACGATGTGCCCAAATCTGTGATTATTTCTGAGGCAAATCCCATCCTGGACATATACCCCACCAAGGCATCTGCCACTGTGTTAGTTTCAATGTTAGTCAAGGGTATGGCTTCGGGGTACCTCGTGGCATGGTCCACAATGGTGAGAATGAACCGGTTCCCCCTCTTTGTGGCCTTGGGCAAAGGTCCCACAATATCCACTCCTATACATTTGAACGGGGTGTCAATCACAGGCAAAGGGCACAACTTCGCTTTGGTCCTGTCACGGTTATTCCCCTGCCTCTGACACACATCACATTTTTTACAGAACTCCTTGATCTGCTTCCCTATTTCAGGCCAGTAAAAATTCTGTGTGATTCTCTGCTGTGTTTTGTTCACCCCTAAGTGCGCAGCAAACATGTCAGAGTGCCCCCTTTGTAAGATCATGGGGCGATACTTTTCAGGTACCACTAGCTGACTTCTGATCCCATCTCCCCCTTTTGAGATATTCATAAGGGTCTCTCTATATAAAATTCCCTTTTTCTCACGAAATCTCGCTGGGGTTTCAGGTGTTAACTGGGTGTCTGTCACCTTTTCAAAACACTTTCGGAGAGTGGCGTCTGCCTTTTGCTCTTGGCCAAATTTGCTGTCTGTGGTTAAGGTTTCCACCACAGCTTCGGAACTACCCTCATCTGCTTCCGCCTCGGGCCCTTCAGTACCCCCCTGAACTGTCCCCGTGGTAGCTTGTGAACGTGTAATCACTAGCACCCGTTTCACATGTTCAGCCAGGTCATTTCCCACGAGCACGGCTGCTGGCAGAGTCGATGAAATCGCTAGCCGCCAAACTCCCCTCCAGCCTTGAAAGCTCACAGGTACCTCAGCTACTGGCAGTGAGATCACCTGCCCCTCAATCCCTGCCACCTTCAAGCTCTCATTTGGGATTATATACTTCCTAGGAATAATATCTGGATGGCACAGGGTCACCTGGGAACAAGTATCCCTTAGCCCCCTATACTGATGGTCAAGTATTCCTACGTCCACCCCTGCGGTCTCAAACAACTGTGAATCTGTTCTCACTAGTAAGCAGCGCTTGACCTCCACAAGAGGACCATTTCCCCCAGCCTGATCAGCAGATGTAACTGTTCCAGATTGAGTAGCCATGGTAACAGGCTCCCTCAGTGGCAAGGAGCTTTGCTCTGTCTGGACACAGAACACAGCTTTTGGCTTGGTTCCACTCAAATCATGAGGCACATTTCCCTTTAGCTGCTTTAATTTCTCACACTCTGAGATTAGATGGCCCTTTCCTTGACAGAAATAACATTTTCTGCTGTACTTGGAGTCTTTCTCATCTGTTTTTGGTTTTCCCTCCAAAATCTGAGGTCTTGGTGGTTTCATGTCTGAGGGCTTCCCTTCAACATGGGCCCCTCCCCCTTGCTGGTTTTTCCCTGGTCCCTGAGAGTACTTGCTGTAGGTTTCTTTGGGTTTACCTACAGATTTCCCCTCAGCACCTAAGGGCTTTCTTATTTGGTAAATAAAATCTGCGATCTCTGCCGCCTCTGTCACAGATTTCGGTTTCCTCTCCCTCACCTGGAACTTCAGTTCCCCATGCAGGACTGAATAAAACTGTTCCAGCGCTATCAGGTCTTTGAGCTGCTGGAAGGTCTCTGTCCCCTCCTGAGACAGCCATTTCTCTAGCAACCTCACCGTTGGGCCCCCACTTGGGTAAAAGTCTGCTCTGGTTTCTTTGTGAGTGACCTGAATCTTTGCCTCAGCTGTTCCGCATTTATCCCATGTCTGGCAAACACCAGTTTTTTAAACTCAGCGAAGTCCCTCAACAGTTCCACTGGCATCTCTGCATAGACTTCTGCCAGGCTGCCACTGATTAAAGATCGCATAATGGTCATCTTCTCAGTTTCCCTTACTGAGAAGTCCACAAACGCTCTTTCCACGAGGGAAAAGAACACCTCAGGGCAATCTCCCTTGTGGTACACAGGGAATTTCTTCAGGTCAGTTTTAGACAGGCTGCCTTCCCCATTCCCTGGGTTCCCCTCATTATTATTGTTATTACTATTTCTACTCATTATCTCCAGCTTCTTCAGCTCAAATGCCATTTTCTCTCTCTCCAATTCCATTTCAAATTGTCTCTGTTTCTCCCTTTCCTCCATTCTTTCTCTCTCTAATCTTTCCTCCATTTCCCTCACCCTCAGTTCATGCTGTTGGGCTAGGAGCATTTTTCTGAGTTCTGGGTTCTGTTCTCCCGTGCTCTCATCCTGCACTGAGCCAAATTCCCCCTCAGAGCCTTGGTCTACCTCTGGATCTCTTACTTCCCCCATTTCTGCCATTTGGCTTCGAGTCAAGGGCATAATCCCCCCCAGAACAGGCTGCCTTCAAAAGTCAAGCCTCAAAATAAAGCGACGACTTTTTTTCTTTTGCCTCAGGAACAGCCTTCTATAGATTGCTGCTGTTCCTTCAGCACTAACTTGCTACTGTTGCCAGGCAGAATCCACCCCCTCTGCTAGGCCTCTCAGCAGACAGGCTAGATCACTGTTACTTCACACAGCTTTGCCTCAGCTCTTTCCCACCAAAACAGATTGCCTCCGAGCTCCCTAATCTAGTCCCCAATCTGAGTTGGCACGTTCTTCCACTAGCGTACCTCCCCGTGAGGTAAGCCTAGAAGATTACCTACGCGCTCTCAGATTTTCCCTGACTAGACCCCCCTTGCTCTGGGCACACTTGCCAAGGCTTTGCTGGGCCACTGGACAACTGGACCAGTCGTATCCCACCGCTGCCACCAATCAGTGTGACAACCCCAGACCTACTGGAGTATGCCACACTTTAACTATGCTGCCACCAACCATTCCCTATAAGGAGTCACACAGACCAGGAATGGATTTTACTAAACAAAAGAACAAGGTTTATTTAAATAACAAACAGGGTAAATAAAAAGATCAAGTAAATAAGATACTGTAACGTGGCTTAGTCTCAATCATACATACAACAGTTTGGTTCACACAGAACACTTTAAAGTAAAGCACAGACCCTGAACCTATCAGTTCTGGCTACCCACATAGAAACCTGAACCTATCAGGTAGGTACTAACTGACACACAGTTGTACTCAGTCTGACACACAGACTCCCACTCCCCACTCCTCACACAAGCTCCAAATATATATACAGTACAGCACCTCCCCCCTGATGTCCCGCCTTCCACTCCCCATAGGATGGAACTTTCCCTCCAAACCCATGACAGACAGGTACCATCAGTGCTGTATGTAACAGTTAGAGCGGGAAAGAGTGCAAAGGAGTGAGGGTGCTGGTACGCCAGCCATGCGCAGGTCCCATAGAAAATGGCTGAGCTCAAAAGGATGGGTGATCTCATGTTGTTCATTTTGATTTGGTGATAATAAAAATACAATGCAAGAAGGGTAGAAAACTTTATTAGAGAGACAAAATCAAAAATTACAAGCAGTAAAATAGTAAAGAGAAATCTCTCAAATCCTTTGCTCACTGGGAGCCCCTGAAAAACTGCAACAGGCGACCCCTGAAATGACAAGCTGTGAAGCACCTCCAGGAATTTAGGTTGATGCTGAAGCTTCTTGAAAAAGTCATCTGAATTCTTCAAATACTGTTTTGACACCATACTGGTAGCTGCATTTGTTCACCAAGCACGTCTAGATGCTGCAAACCTTCTTGATGTCTACTCTTCACTAATTGGCAAAATGATAACAGACCATCTCACTCATAAGTAAACTCACAACAGAAACAGACACCAAAGATAGTACTCACAAGGTCAGATGAGTTGGGTTTCTGTCCATTTCCAGTGGTTGGCTCTTTCCCCAGGTAATTTTTAATAAACTGTAAAATCTACCAGTTTCTACCAATAACCTAAGCATTGGAAACAAAGGTAAATACTGATGCACATTGCACTAAACATCTTCACCATGACGAAGGTCTTCTGCATGGATATAACAGGCATCCACACTTTCTCCAACGAATGTTTGCCTAGATCACAGCCTTAATTATAAGAACGATTGCAATGATCCACTCCCTGTAACTGAATTCTACTTCAGCACATAAATCTTTTCTATATGAATTTGGGGATCATGTGCAAAATGTTTCTTCTACACAAAACTGAATTACAGTTCCAGTTCCAGGACAGGACAGGGCATGTTATCTTGGAGTTATTTCAACCTTGTGTGCTGCCTTTAGGAGGTTTCGCTAAGGGGATGTTTCTGGGCTAGAATATTCAAAAGAAGACAGTGAAAGGTTCAAAATATTTATCTGATTTGTACTGGGAGTAACCCTTTTGGGGGATAAATGCCAGCTGTAGAGATGGGGACAAACAGCAAAAATTGTGGTTCGTCCTGATTCGTTGTCTGTTAAAGTTGACAAACCATGAATTTCCTCCCCATGAAGCAATGAACCACAAATAAGTTCATCATTTCATCAGGGTTTTTTTTAAGACCGCTGTCTAAAAAAAAAAACAAAAAAGCTCGCCCCCCCTCACTTCCACAGCCTGCCCCTTCCCACTGTCCTCATTGCATCCCTACCTTGGCCACTGCCATCCACTGCACCACTGCACTACAACACTACACTACAACACAGCAGTCTGCACCACTGCTGCCATCAGTAGTGGCCTGCATAGTGGCAGTTTCTGCATCCATCGCTGCCAGCTGCAGTGGCCTCCGCCACCATAGCCTGCCTTAAGGGAATGCGGACTGCCTTTTGCAAAGATGATGGCTACAGCTTCTCTGCATTAAGCAAAGCCACAGCTGCCATCTTTGCAAAGGGCAGACCAGATTTCCTTAAGGCATCTTTGCAAAGGGCAGCCGGGATCCCTTATAGCGGCAGCACCAGGTGGCGTTGGATGGTGGCAGTGCCACATGGCGATGGATGGCGGTGGCTAAGGGAGGGAGGGGGAGGGGAAGGGTGGGAGACAGGCTGTGGGGATGCCTGGCTGCCTATGTGCCCACCGAGCAGCTGTTCAGCGGGCCCACAGGCAGAGTGGGAAGGCCTAAGGTAGAGAGGGAAGGCTAGCCTTCCCTCTCTGCCTATGGAGGATGAATAAAAATGGAGAAATATTTGTTCCTTCATATTCATCAGGGGATCTGGAACTGACAAATATGAAGGAACAAATATTAAACAAATCAGCAATTTTTAATGAATATCACAATTCTTTTTTTATTCGTCCTCGTGTCTAGCCAGCTGTCATGAACACAGGCTTCTCATTTTTCCTAGAGGTCTATAAAGTTCTCGGGTTCTTAATGTTCAAACGTCAGACTTTCTAACTTGACAATCTTATTGTTAACGTTTTCTCAGTGAATTAATATGTTTCCTGGCCCTCTCTCCAGGTCACTTGCTAATTAACTGTGTGCCAATGTAAGTCATCAGATGAAATTCCAAGTCATTTATTGTATTTAATATTGTAGGGAAAATCAATCTAGATGGGGGAATCTGGTAATTAGCTCTACGATGAGATATATCGGATCTACCTAGACAGAATTAATTCAGGTTTGAATCAGAACTTTCATTTCTGTAGTCTTATTTTATTCATATTCATTGGAAGGCTTATATATTTCGACCTTGTGAAGGGTGTTCATTGTTCTCATTAGCATTTACAAAGGCTGTGCTCTTACTTATCTACAAAGTTCATAATGTTTATTGCTCTAAAAAGTGCCCCATATATTTGTGATATTTGGTTCCAAGGTACCTGGGCCAGAATCCTGTTTGCTTAAGCAGTCACAGATGGACATGCCAACCATACATTTCCTCTTCTTCAAAAGACAGTCTTTCATATACCTTGTCACACAAAGGAGAGCCTTCTGGAGGAGAAAAATGGTGTATATCTTTTCTCAGTTGGATTTTGGCCCTTGCTTTAGTTTTGAACATATAAATCAAAAAATACGGACTTATCCGTGCATGCATATGTGCATGCACTCACGCGCACCCACACACAGTTTAAATACTGAAATCTAACTGTTGTCAACAATTACTTATTGGATATGTAATTGGAAAGGTGAACCGTATGTTTGCAGATAGAAGAAGTGAAATGGATATTTGTAAATGCACACAATTTGAAAGGAAAATCTGTCTTCGCCCTACAGCAAGCAATTTGACATTTCCATTTCCCAAATTAAAAAGCACACTCTGGAAAGTGACATTTTCACTCTGATGTTTAATGTGAATGCTTCAGAAAATTTCTGTTCGTGGTTTTAATTTTGGAAAAGGAGACACCTGGATCCACCTTGGTTCCAATTGTGTTTGGACTCCCAGATGTATCATCTACGTATGGCAGTGGTTCTTAACCTTGGGTTACTCTGGTGTTTTTGAACTGCAACTCCCAGAAGCCCCAGCCAGCACAGCTGGTGGTGAAGGCTTCTGGGAGTTGCAGTCCAAAAACACCTGAGTAACCCAAGGTTAAGAACCATTGATCTATGGAATGTCCTGAACAAAAAAGGATATTTTTTTTTAAAAAAAATGATATTGCCTTCCATCTTAGAGCATTCCAAGGGGCGGTTGGGAAAGGCAGCATGGCTGCCTAAGGAACGGTTCCCATGACTTCTTCAAATGTCATTTGAAACATACTTTGTTCCGTGGTTGTCACCTCATTCTCCACAAGGCGAGAGCACGGGACACTTTCTGAAGGAGAAGGTTGTTTGGTTTTTGTTTTTGCTTTTTTGAAACTTCTAATAGTGTTCCTCTTACGAGTTTTTAATATCATATTTGTTTAATGCTTTTTAAATATTGTAATAATTTATTATTTGGCTTTTAGCTTTGTGTCTTTTAATACTGTAAGCTGCCTGGAATCCTCCAGGAGAAAGGCAGCATATAAATAAACAAACAAACAAATATGGTTGCAATTGACTATAGCAAAACAGCTCTGGTGATAAGAGTGAGGACCTTAGGAATTTTTTTTCCTTTTCTGTTTCACAACCACAAAACCACAGCCATCACCGGTGTCGTTGTACTGACATTCAAACCAGTCAAGGAATCCAGTGATGGAGGCCAGCTGAACTTGTCCTGCTCCATCTATCTCTTCAATGCCACAATGCAAGGACTCCCTAATTTTTGTGTAGCAACAGCAACAAAATGGAGTCAGTAGCAAGCATGGGGGGAAAAGTGGAGGGGAGAGTTGTGATTTCCACCCTCATATTTTTAAACCAAAGCACTGAAGCAATATGTGTCACAGGGGAGAGCCCTGGTTCAATTCAGATACCACTTCTGGCTTCCTGGCTTTGCTTCAGATCGGTTCTGAAACAGACTAAGTGCCCATGCTTTGCTTTGGATTCCATATAATTTCTAAAGCTGAAATGCATTCCTGGATTTATACACATTGCTTCAACAGGTTCCCCTTCCTTGCCCAAAGCAGACTCAGTGTTCGATAGAGAGAATGATGTGCATTTTTCTATGTGCACATTTCAGATGTGTGCATTTCTGTCACACATCTGCCATCACCCATCATGAGGCTTCTGGGGCATAAGCTAAGTCAGTCCAGTCTGTGACCAAGTTCAGAAGATGTAGGTAGATCAGAGATGGTGTGTATGTGTGTGGGGGGGGGGGATGGAATCTTCTAGAGTAGGGATGTGAATCTCAATTTTGGTGGGAGATCATAAAAAACAATTCCATCTTTTCTCATCACTGACAGATTTCTCTGGGCGTTTTTACAGGTTTTCTTGACAATTTGGCAGACATTTTTCCCCCAGACAAAAGACCACCCTGCGCAATAGTATTACATTTCCTGCATAAAATGGCATCTTTCTCGAACAATAGTGCCCAGAATAGGCATTGAGTTGTACAGAATTTGCTAGAAAAAGAACACGCAAAAACATGATTTTAAAAAGAAGGAAAGGGGTATACTGTAATAAGGCCATGATCTCATCTTGCTGGTAGAGGGGCAAGATTGGGTGAGAAGCAATATGTGGAAAGTCAGTGAGTAAGAGAATTTTTTTCAAATATTCTTCATGTCCCTCCATGAGAATGGGCCACCCTTGGATCCCTCGTGCATAACTTAACTCTGCTCAGACTTGCACCTAATACCACTGCTGGTTCAATTCGAATGTGCTCAGGTCGCCAGCTCCAGGTTAACACAGCCTTCCATCATTCTGAAATCAGTAAATCAAGCAGTCAACTCATGGGAGGAAGGGGCAAGGTGTAACCTGCATAATTAAATTGTAAATCACCCAGCGAGTGTTCTAAGCAGCATTGGATGGTATATGCAATAGCACACTTTGCTAATGGCCTGTTTTTTTATGGTGCTGCTGCCATCCAGAAAAACAGTGCCTTTCCTAACCTGCCTCGAACAAAGCAGCATGGTAGAGGGCATATCCCACAGAAAGCTTGCCATGCTTTTACTTCTGCCAGGGAAGTCTGAGAAAAGATCTGAGGCAGTTAAATGTTTAAAACACTTGCTTAATAAATTTTTCGAGCTGAAAGCAGGGGTAGTGTTGCTGCTATTTCTTTCCGTAATTTGAACTGACAGCTCACTTCAAGTCACACCGATGTATGAAATTGCTGGTCAGCACATCCGAGAGCCTTCCCTCATAGACTGCGCTTGACAAATTAGATTAGAAACTTTTATCAATTCAAAGACGCCGTGGAACGACTTAACCCCTTCATGCCCAGGGAAAGAAAACACACACCTTTCTGAACAGGGACAGCTCCCGCTTTGCCTTTGGGCTCATAATTCGATTCCAGTTCAGCCAAATAATATCTGTGTCCTTGTTTTTCTACTGTGATACAGGATTAAATTTTGAAGGCCGGTTTTTGTTTTTTTTTTCTATTTCTATTCACGTCTCTACACGAGCCTTTCTATTTTAGCTCAATGTTTTCTGGAGGTTCTTTAAAAAGGTACAAATTTAAAAGTAACTGTTAGGAAGCAGTTGAATGTTAGCCATGTTTTCGTGCACATGCACCAGCACATGGAAGCAACTTAGGCATTAGGAATGACGGCACCCCACTCTAATGCATAGGGCCAGGCTGGTCATCAGCCAGGATGAGAGGGTTGTCTTGAGTGGTGAAGCACTGGAGGTGGCAGAGGAAGCATCACTGCCACTGGGGCTGTGGCAGACATTGTTGGGTTTCTCATCCCAAACTATAGAATTCTCTAAGAATTCCCCAGGCAAAATTCTGAAAGTTCCAACCCACAAACACGCACCTGACACACATCTTCCTTTCACTCACCTGGAGAAAGTTTGGATCCTCTTCTAGGCCTTATTTCCTGCCCCCCCCCGGCTTCCTGAGTGTGTTGGTTATTCAGGAGGCTTTCTCCTATACAGCATAAAGGGCAACAAGGCTAGTGCCCCCATGAAGCACTGGGGCAGGAAATATGGCTTAGAAGAAGGCTTAGAAGAGGCCTCCACCTTTCTCCAGATGTGTGACATGTAGGTGTTCGTGAATAACATGGAGGTTCTTTCTGCCAATGCATTGTGGGGAAGGATGCCCATGAAATTCTCCTGTGCCAGGTTTTATTCTTGTTTCCCCTTAACCCTTCCCACAATGCCTTAGGCTCAGATGGCTCCAGGAATCCGGTTTCATCCACATTTTTTTTCATGCCAACTACTGGGTGATCAGAAATAAAAAAAAAGAAGATGCTGATCTACGGGTTAAACCACAGAAGCCTCTTTACTGCAAGATCAGAAGACCAGCAGTCGTAAGTGTGAATCCATGTGATGGAGTGAGCTCCTGTCGCTTGTCCCAGCTCCTTGCCAACCTAGCAATTCGAAAGCATGTAAAGATCCGAGTAGATAAATAGGTACCACCACGGTGGGAAGGTAACGGCATTCCATGTCTAGTCACATGGAAGATTGTCTTCGGACAAATACTGGCTCTACGGCTTGGAAATGGGGATGAGCACCACCCTCTAGAGTCAGACACAACTGGACTAAATGTTAAGGGGAACCTTTACCTTTATTTACTTTTCCTTTCCAGAGTAGAGATTGCTGCACCATCAACTACAATCAGGAATTTGTACAGCAATGGGGTAAAGAAGGCTAGATGTTGCCAGCACCCAGAAAGGGACAAACGAAAGTCGCAATTGCTGTTTTCCCAGCAAGAGAGGGCAACTTTCAGAGGCCCTCGGGTTGTACATGGCCACCACGGGATCTTGTTGGGCCACCATCACTTGGGCAGCCCATGTTGCCCAACGGATTACTGCAGAAGAGAGGAAGAAGCCCCCTCACAACCTCTGGGGTCATAGGAAGTGATTTCACCATTTTTTTCTGGTCCTGAGCTGTTCTAAATCATTCCAGGTTTTGAAAAAAAGCCACCCCTATCTAAGAAGGATGATGAGGGCCAAAAGTATAGCAAAATTATGTATGCATGGATTTTACCTAAAATACTCTTTTTAATTTATGCATTTCCCCCATTGACTGGAGTGTACTTGCATTTTTCTAAAAAGCTACACATAATTTAGCCATTCTCATTTTTAAAATATATGCCTGGTTTCATTGGCATTTTGCTTCTCTGAAATGCCCCATTAATCTCATTAATGTGTGAAATCTCAAGGTGCGAACCTATCCATGTTTAGTTCAAAGATACAGGACCATAAGCAGAAAAGACTATGACATTGTCCCTCTGCAGGGAGCAATGCTTGGACAGCAATGTAAGTAGACACGGAGGTCATGGCACCTTTGTAATCTGTGTGTTGAAACAATGGTATTTCTATTGGAATTGCATTAGTGATTTCTAATTTGAGCCACACCTCTAAATTAGCTTATGCAAATCCCATGCAAATTTGTGTATATCTCTGGTGATATATTTCTACTTTGTATGTGTGTAATGCTTACTTGGCCATGCTTGCTTCCTGGGGGCATGTGGGAGACACACACACACACACACACACACACACACACAGAGAGACAGACAGACAGACAGACAGAGAGATAGAGGAGAATGTGGATGGTGGTGGCCAATTCTACATTCCAGAAGCAGAGGGTGTTGACCTCCCCCTGTACTAATCTCAAAGCCATCCTTGTCTAGATACGGAATTCAGTCTTCTCTGTCATCTCTTAAGTTTCTGTATAGTAACAAAGAAGTCTTCAAAGAAGAAGAACAAAGAGGAATAGCTGAAGAGAATACCAAAAGGACTCCATGTAATGATCTAAGCTGCTGAATCAATCAAATGGATTTTACCAGTGCAAAAGCAAAACTATCAAGCAATATGTTAACTTGGGAATCTCTTGTGACACCATTCGTATTACAGGAGAAAGCCTACAGCCATCATCACAGTTCAGTGAAAGGAAGATGAGAAGGATATACAGTATATATATAGAGAGAGAGAGAGAGAGAGAGAGGGAGAGAAGGACTTGCTAAATTTCCATTCAGAAGGATCTGTTGATAACAGCTGAAGTTTTAAGCCTTGCAGGGCTCATTTCAAATATTAATAATAGTTGCTTGGAAGATAGACCCATTGGTGTGCTCGTAACTTCAATCTGGCAGAATGTTTCACTGTTGTACTTAGTTTGGTGTGGGTCAGTGAGAATTTTGGCACAGGCTAATGATGGGAAAAGATAGAGACTGATCGTTGAGTGGTTAGTTATGTGTGCCTTCATATGGAAGCTGTTATGTGGAGGCATCAACAAAAGGCCCTCTTCCATGAAGTTACTGTGAACTACATCTTTGGTAGAGAGAAAAAATGGGACATGACTGAGAGATGGAAACAAAAGGTGTGGGCAGCAGGATCAAATGCATTCAAGATTGTTGTTATCAACCTATGGGAAAGGAAGAAACAGATGAGATGCAGCAAAGAGAGAACACACAAGGGAACGCCAGCTATATCTACCTCTACTGCCCCCTAGAGGCACATAATAATGCATGTACATATGATTGGTCGTTACTCCATCAAAAGTGTCACTTTTGCCTCGCAACACCTTATAACGTGCATGAGTCCAAGATAATCCAACCTGTCATGGTCAGGTAGCTGAAAAGGCGGTCACCTGCCTTCAGAATGGAAAAGCTTCAGCCCACCTACATCACCCAGGAATTGCCTGCAAGATTGTTTGTTCATTTTTAATGCCCTTTTGTTTCTAGCCTTGCCTTAGGCATCCAAGAGGCAGGAAAAGAAAGTGTGTGTGGAATTGGTTCTGTAATCTGCTCAGAGATAGGCATAAAGACTTAAAAAATACTAATCCCTTAACTTTTTATCATCACATCTCCTTCTTCAATTTTGAAAAACCCATCTTTCCCTTCCTCTCACCCAGTCCTCCTTTTACAAAAATCCCATGTGTAATTTAAAATTTAACATAAATATAAAAAAATTATAATAGTAAGAATTTAAATCGCATTACAAATGAAAATAAGCACAAAGAGGTTTTTCTTGTCAAAAAAAAGGTTAGTAAAAATGCAACCTCAAGAAAAAGCAAAAACAAAACAATTTTAATGTGAAGGCGGCTGATGCAGCCTTGTGCTCTCTTGTAATATATATATATAAAATATATATTTTAAAAAACTGTGTGTATATATACATATATATAAATATATACATATATATAAAACCATTAGCAGTTTCAAGCAAAATAAAGCCTTTCACGAGGTATTGTTGCTGGGTTGTTTTTTTTTTAATGCATTGAAACAAAATGTGAACTCAGGGTTAATCCTACAATCACACACTGTGGGTGGTGTTCAAACAAAAGATGGTGAAGACTTCAGGAGCTGAATTAGCTGGGGAAAGTATGACACCCTGAGTTTTGGACTCAGAGTGAGATGTAGCAGACTGGCTGGAAGTCATGAGCTCTTGTAGAAAGAGCTTATCAAACACTGTCAGAATCTGAAGATTAGCCACAATGCAGGGCCATCATTTGTCTAGTCAAGGATAAAAGATCCTTGGAATGTTATAACACATTGGTGAGGAAAAACCTATTAACTGGATGACCCTCAGAAAACTCTGAATACTTACTTGCAGAAGGATGATAGGAGGAAGTTGTTATGTAGCCAGCCTTCCTTATTAAATGGAGCGGCCATATTCCTAGGAACCCTAGGTTTTTTTTGTTTGTGTGTTTTGTTTTGTTTTGTTTTGGGGGGTGAGGAAAAAGGGGCACAGCTTAAGCCAATCTCCCTCTGCCTCTTAGTGAGAGCAAGGATGTGAAGGCCAGGTCAGAAAAAAGAAAAGAAAAGAAAAGCCATAAGCTTCCCCTTCATGGCTCCTGCATGCAAAGAGTATGTTATAACTGACACAATGGGCATTGTGAAGTTAAATCGAAAGGCAGTTTAGTATAACAAGAACTCAAAGGCCGACATAATCATTTCATAAAGAGAACGGATGTTAAGGGTAGGTTGAACAAAGAGAAGACAGAAGACGTGAAACAAAGGAAGTGAGCTATGCTATAACATAGCCGCCCCAGTAGACATGGTCTAGAGGGGCGGGGTATTAATTAATTAATTAAATCAACAACTAGCGAGGGGCTTGTTTATGCAAAAAATCTGTTTTAATCTTGTACCTTGACAACAGTAACACTACCCCCTACAAATTTAGGGTGCAGAGTAAGTAGGATTTAAAGGACAACCATAGTTAAAAACTCAGGAAGAGTGAGACTGAGAACAAGTGCCTGCCTTGCAAGGAACAAAGGCAGAAGAAAATGAGGAGTTGACAATTATATTAGTTAACTACTTAATTTGCTCAGCCTGCAGAAGGGCATATCATAGTACGCATCCTTGGTCAGGGACATGGATCATCCTCCAGCTGCCTGTCCTGCACTGTAAGTGCAAGCTTCTAACCTTAGTTCTTTGTATAAACTTGATAGAACCACACCAACAGACATCTGGAAACCTTCTCAAACCATTTCATGCCCATGCTCCAGGAATTTTAAGTAGGTTTGATGTTCACTGGCCTCTGAGAGGTGCCCCTTAATCAGTCCTCGGCCCAGTGAACTGAGTGTCTTCTTATTGGGACTCCTAGTCAAGTAGAGGTGCCCCGTGGAACACCCCAATTCTCTGCACTACCTGACACCACTGAAAAAGCTGCCACGTAGCTTCAATCCTTCTCTGACTAGACTGACCAAAATGAATCTCAGATCCTGCGCCTTAAAAATACGTGAGTTCCCTCAACAGAAGACTGGCCCCCATCACTCCGGAACAGCTTCAGACAGTGGGCTCGCAATGTCTAGTTGTTACAAACACTCCCAAACCATCCCTGTTCACAGCCCTCCTAGCTTGGCCGAGATAATAGGGATCTCCATCTCAATTCCAAATCCAAAGGAATAATAAGGCACACCTTCATACTTTATACTTGGGAAATCATTCCTACTTGGGAGGTCCGTAAATACCCTACGGAATCTGCACCCACAATCCAAAAAGTTTGGATTTTGACATCATAGTCGGACTGTGGCCTATGTGTGCAAAGAGGAGTAACTGAAAGCTTATTATAATACACAGGATCACTGGCTGTCTCCCTAGACCAGCCCTTGCTGTCAGATATTAATCCTTAAACTCTTGAGAATTACACAATGTAATAGACTGAGAAAACTGTGTTGCTTTCAAGTAATTCAAAAAATATCTTAATGAGAAATGTGTGTGAACGATCCTAGAACAAAATTATCCTTTGAAAACAAAACAAAGCAAAGCGTGTTCGTTATATATATTTCCCATAATGCTTGAAGTTCTCTCTGGGTGGTTTACAATTCAATTATGAAGGCTACTCATTGCCCCTGACCTTGTGTACATTGGGTACTCAATTTCCCAAACTCGGAGGGGTGGAACATTGAGTCAACCTACCTGAGCCCAGGATCAAACTCAATTCATGGGCTGAGTCTGCTGTGTAGTACTGCAGCTTAACCACGGCTCATGCAACACATATGAATTTTGGAAAAGGAAATTAATTAACATCATTGAGGCTGCAACCCTAAATGCGCTTGTCCAAGGCAAGAACTATTAAACATAATGTGACTAACATCTGAGTAGTCATGAATCTAGCTGTGTTTAAGACGTTGTATTGATCTAGAGTGATTTATAAGATGCTGTCAATCTTTTTCGGGTTTTTTTTTTTTTGCTGATACCAATAAAAACAGGCAATTAATCACTCTGCCAAGTGCTTATTACAGAATCATGTTCCATTCTTTGAAATGTTGACCATGGCAAATGCATCCCACAATGCTGGAGTCTGATAATGAGAAGATGTAAGGCCATAGTAATAAATTGTTAGTTGGGCACTGTGAGGGTACATGGTTCGATTCGAATTCATCCATAATGGTAGGATGATACGCACCCCAGCTGAGTTTGAAAGAAAAAGGAGCCCCTGATGCGTGACTCCCCAGTTTAGCAATATGACCAAAGGTTGGCACCCGAGATCACCCTCTGCGTCCTCCGTGTAGCCTTCCTGTTGCTTGGTCTATTAGGAGCAACAGATGTCCACAACTGCTTCCTGATGCCAACACCGTCTTACCAAATTGAGGCAGTTCCTACAGAAGATGCACATTTCGGCTGCAGAAGGATTGCTGCCTGGCCGGAGTGAAGCACTCCAGCCAACTTAGGAGGCAGGAATTCTGCCATCTGGACAGATGGCTCCAAATGCAGGCAGCCAAGCGACCACGTTTGCTCATCATGTGTGGGTGTTGACTGAATTTCCAAGCCGGCTGTCAGTCCTGAGTCTCTCTTCATAAGGGAAAATGGGTCATACAGCTAAGACTCCGCTGAGGTCAATTGTCATTCAGAAGAGTTCCTCCCCCATTTCTCCCCTTTCCCTCCCCCCACCTTCCAGGGAGCAACTATGGACACTTTCTCCCTGTTGCTTCCTGAAGTAATTTGTGTCAGGAGATTTTTGAAGAAAAGCAGCCTGAGGAACACTTGGGAGCTTAAGGCTGTGACCCCCAATTGACCTGGGAGGATATTGTGAGGCCAAAGGATTTAGCACAGGTTTGGGCCTGTGGGCAGAGAAAGATGGGCTTGGCCTGGGCCTGCTGGTGAGAATCCCTTGCTATATTTGCACTGGATCCCACGGCTTCTGCTAAAATCAGGAACTCTCCCTTCTTCCTGTAGCCTCCACTCCACCACATAAGTGCACCGCTGATCACTTGTTCTGAGAAATATTCTGGAGCAGACGATTTGCCTCAGAAGGTGGAGGAAGGGAATAACATTCCCACTTCCAGTTACCTGGGACAGTTTGCTGTCAGATCGTGGCTGGAAGCTGCTGCTGCCTTTGCCATTCTGTGGTGGACAAGGACCCTCTTGCAGTCCCTTACATAAGAAGATCCCAGCTGGATCAGGCCAAGGGCCCATCTCATCCAGCTTCCTGTATCTCACAGTGGCCCCGCCAGATGCCTCTGGGAGCACACGAGACAACTAGGCTCCTGTCTCCTGATCTCCCTTCCCCTCCATCTGGCATTTTGAGGTATCTTCCTTCCATGCCTGGAGGCTATACATCCCAATCATGGCTCACAACCTGCAGTGGACCTTTCCTCCAGGAATCTGTCCAATCCCCTTTTCAAGCCATGTAGGCCAGATGCCATCACCACTTCCTGTGGCAAGGAGTTCCACAGCTGGGTAAACACTCTTATTCATCATCAACTTCTTCTTGGGGATTGTCACTGCTACTGCCCTAACCTCAGCCGCCTCAGCTTTTTTGTCATCTTCTTTGAATGGAGGATGGATTGGTGTCTCAAGTCCAGCAAGAACCATCTATCTCTTCTTTGGGACAGCTACGTGGATGCTGGTGTCCCCTCATCTTTGTCTTTGGTCTTTGTCTTTTGGTCTCTGTGTATTTTTTTTTTGAGGGGGGGGATGACCACTATGGGCACTGCCTCCTCCTTTTCCCTTTTCTTTTGGGGGGGGGGGAAGCAGGCAATGCTGGAAGCCACCATCTCCACTTCCTGTTCCTCCTGTGGTGGGGCTGCTAACTTTTGCAGCTGTGCTTGTGTGGCAGTTGGCATGAGCAAAACTCATATGCTGTATGTGGCAGTTCCACAATGATGGACACAAGTGGTAGAAGCTTTCAAGAAGTAGAATAAGGCTAGTGGATAGTGGATACAAACCCAGGTTCCTCTGAACAAACAGGTGGAGTAAGTCAAAGAAAATGCCGGAAGAAGTACTAGTATGTCATGCGCTCAGGAATCTCCCACGTTATTGTTTCTCTGGTGATGATTCACTCCAACTACCTGGAATCCTTAGAGAGTTCAGATTAAGCATGAGGGGATGGTCACTTTTGCTTTTCTCTGCTGTTAGAACTTTTTAAGCCTCAAGTTATTTTTGAACCCAATGTGTTCATCACCTATCCACTCAGAAGGGGGGAGGGGGAAGATAGTCACAAGTACTGGATAAACCAAGGAGCCCTATTTACTCTCCAGATCTGCAGCAAGGCATGTGATGGTTTGTACTGAGGCTGGGGTCTCCCCCTGCCTGTGTCACCAGAGACTCCTCTGCCTTGCTAAGGGTGAGCCAGCCCGGCCCAAATGCAAGCCACTTAAGTTAGCTTGCAACGGGCCAGTCCTTCTTGTTTAGAGAGGCCTTCCCATTCCAAAGCCCATGGTTTTAAAATGGTGGATCAACCAAATGTTAGTCCCCCAAACATTCCCTTTCACACAACCTGGCCCCCGAACCCTAGAGGGAAGTCCGGGCAACTCCTTTCACCCCAAAACTGTCTTTGGGTGCTTGCCCATGATTACTAGTCCTTCTCTTGTGCTGCCCCCACCTGAGACAAGGGACAGATGCTTCTTCTTTTCTTCCAGTGGGCCCCTCTGACCCACTGGGCCCCCTGTCCCTTCCCCCCTACTAGGCCCACAGGCATGGCATGGAAGATCCAGCAAATATCGTCTTTCCTTCTTCTGACAGTGGAACACCACATGCTTTGGAGAGCTATGGGCACTCAAACACAACGTCCATGTCAGAAACAAAGCCTCCCAACCCCATCCACATGACATTCTTTCATTCCTTGTTCACATTTCCCCCTCTTTAAATTTCTCAAGAAAATGGCAGACCACTTGATAACTTTGGGCCAAAGCTCCCCTTAGGATCTTGAAGTCCTTCAGAGCCTCCTGCACCAAGACTTTACTTTTGAGCACCCTAAGTCTTTGCCTGCATAAATCGACAGAATATCACAGGGACACACCCCAAAGCATTCCAAAAGGGTCATACGTAGGCCCTGCCAAAGCATCCACACAACAGTCTACCTTTTGCTGAGGTCTTGTTGCATACCAAAGGCTATTTTGCAGGCTTGCTGGGCAGGCCACTAGGTCATGTTGCGGGTGACACAGCAACATGTGATGCTGGTGCACCAAATCCCCAGTTCTGAAAGGAACATCTGGGGGACAACTTGTCACCTCACCTTTGGACCAACCAAATTTAGAACATCCTGGAACATCCTGATCTCCAAAGCAGCAACATTTGTACAGCTTGACCTCAAAGCCCAGGACAGTATCTGTGGATATTTTGTTCACAAAGAGGAAGTATCAAAGTGCTGCCATTCAACCCAGCATCCAGAGCGCTCAGTCAGGGCCCATACTGTTCTTTGGTCAAAGGGGAATCATCCTGAAAACCAATAACATACCTTCCTTTTGTCTCTGTACAAGTAGGTCCTCCTTCATGGCCTACACTGGGTGAAAGGCCCTACAGAACAAAATAAGATTCATTGCCCACCTCTGTGCCATATCCACATCCAAACCCCATTCAAGACATTTTGAGCAGTTCCAGAAAGAGGAAAATTCCTATAACAAACACCTTGTTCTGCTTCTTTACATCCTCATCTTGCTCGGTGAGTTCTCATTTCGCTCAACGTGAGTTGTATCTGATTGGATATTTCTAGGATTGCGCTCAGTTTCCCTACACTGTCAAGTAACTCTTTCATTTCACCCCTTTCTCTATTTTCACCATGATAGAAAGGAACGTATTTTCAAAGGATCAGAGAACAACATCCTTGAGGAATTTGGCCAAGAAAGGAAAGATTCATGCCATCATACCCGGAACATTTCTAATGGATAAAAATGTATTTGATTAATGGGGGTGGGGTGGGCTGCCCCTGTAAGGATGCCCTCGCAATGCCCAAGTGTTTCCTCTGAGCCTCTAGGGAGCAGTCTCTCATTTCTCCTCCGCACTCAAAAAGCTTTCTTTGGCAAAGACTGCCATGATCGAAGGATGTGATCTTTACAAAAAAAAAGACTCTTCTGGCTCTGTTGTCTGCCAATCAAGCTTACTCAAGAAACTGACAGATGCTTCCGTCTTTTAGCAAAGGACAAGAACTAAACGGGATGTTTTCCCTTCCTTCAGGAACTGATACAAGAACCTGGCATTTCCCTGCACAGGAACATAGCACAACGTGGGAACGTTCCGTGAAGCACCTCGGCTGGAACGGCCACATTGTTCAGTGATCTTCCGGGGCAGCTTTCTGTCATTTTCTCTGGTAAACATTCCAACGGGAAGGCACACGGGCTGCAGTTTTGACATGAAAAGGGAATCTCTTCCAAACAGATTATCATCAACCGCGCCTGAGATGCTCATTTGAAATTCTCCCCTAATTGTAAAGGCCCCCTTGAGAAGAACAAATAAGCTCTCCACCATGTCTCCTAATCTTGCCGCATGGGCTGCGGAGCGTCGTGTTTGCTCCTAATGATGACACAAAAGCTGCTGTAAGCTTTTCTTTTGTGCCTCTACTGCATAAATCAGCTGTTCCTCCCCGTGATTCAGTCCTAACGGGGGAAGAACCATTTTTGCGCTTTTCATTCTTTCTTCCCAGAGGGCAACAGATGTAATAACTTATTCCCTGTCTAGCACATTAAGGCTTGAAAAATTAATGGGGCGCTGCTGTGTTCTCAGCTTTCCCGCTATACTTAGAATTTAGGTGCAAATATATTAAGTAATAAAAAGCTTATTTTAAAATTGTTAATGCACTTGTCTATTTTAATGCTGTCTCAATTTTTTCTCTCTCTCTGTGAAACAAGAATTTCAGTAGCTTAATCTCCAGGACAGCTGGCTGGATAACACAGTGAGTAAAGTAATGGCCCAATAATTCAGAGATGGAGATAGGGTCTAAGGGGTCTCTCTTTTCTTTCCTTTCCTTTTCTGTTACATAGCTCGGTGGTTTAGGTATCCGCCTGCAGAGCCAGAGACTAGGAGTTTGATTCCCCCCACTGTGTCTCTCAGAAAAAGAACCAGCCTGGGCAGCCTTGGGCAAGCTGCACAATCTCAGAAGTGCCCCCAGAAGAAGGGCATGGGAAACCACTTCTGAGAACTTACTATCTAGAAAACCCTGGAAAAGGCCTCCATAAATCAGACCTGACATAAAGGAACACAATTACTATTAATCTCCAGGACAGTCCTCTGCTTGTTTGTTCCTGCAGCCTGTCTGTATTCTCTTAACTTCCTTTCCTTTTCAATATTTTCATCTGATGGGTGACACAGAATCAATTTCCAGAGGTACTGTCTATACAAAGCTAAGCCCTATTAATTCTCATTGATTTCAGTGGGAGATTTAAGTGGGCACTTACTTCTCTCACACTGAAATTAAGGGGACTCACTTAATGTGGCGGAAATACGAGCTAGGCAGTGCTTTCTTCAGAGCAGAAAGAAACAACAATATGGCACAACAAGACCTATAGAAAGACTTGATGGTGAATATTGCAACAGAGAGGATGTGAATATTGTGAATATTGAACAGCGAATATTGAAACAGAGAGCATGAAGAGAAAGGGGTCTTATTCATATGCAATAATTTAAAAACTAGGAGTTACGTTTCAATTACTGCGATTTCACTTCATTGCATTTTTTTTCTAAACTCCATTTCCATTTTCTTGCTATTTTTCCTCTGTATCAGTTGCACCTTTTTTTCCTTGCAAATGTTCATTCTCATTTTAAAGCATTTTTTCTGAATGTGTACATCTCCTTATGCATTTGAGCATATGTGCATGTTACCCCCTCCTTGACTAAGACCTTTTTATTTGTATTTTTCCATAATATGCTTCTAGTCCTTTTAAATTACATGTAATGTTTCATGTGCACTCTTTCTCTCCAAAATATCCTGCATGTCTTCAAGATATATAGATTGTCAAAGCAATATATGTTTTGTCTCACTATAAATGTCAGAAAAGTCTACTATGGTTAGGACTCTGAAATCCCTAGCTTCAGGGATTAGTTATGTGGTATGTGGTTGGTTTTGATCTACATGGCTGCCTTTAAAAGAGAGAGAGAGAGAGAGAGAGAGAGTCTAGTTCATTCATTTATATCTATCAGGTGTCTGTACTAATAGCTGAAGTCATCTGAAAAATGATCTACAGGTAATTTCACTTACAAGCATCAATGTAATCCACAAATCACAACCAGTTAATCAGTGAATAATTCTGAATTATGCCTTAGTAACAATATTAGTGATCAAATTCATTCTTAAGATAATGCTTTCTTCCAACGTATCATTTCATCAGTAGTCTGTAGAAAATTTCATCACTTGATAATTAACTACCTCAATCAATTTAATTTAGTTTCCTTCAGAATTAGTCTTGCTATTGCAGAAGCCTATACAGTATTACTAGCTTTTAATAAGCAGTGGTCAAAATCCTCTTGCTTAGCATGGTAAATCACTCTAGAATGGGGTCATTGAATCAGGGGGGATTTATTAAGCCAGGTCAGTTGGTTTAAATGGGCCTACTCTAACTCTGACTTACTTTAGCATTGTCCATTGCAGTTAGAGTAAGCCAGTTTGAGTCAATAGAACTTGCAGAGGAGTTGACTCATCTAGTTCTCATTGATTTATAGTAAATCTAGTGTGATTTACTATGCTAAGCAATGGGATTTTGGCCACAGACTATGATGCAATAGCAAGCCTAAATAACAGAAGAGGGAGAATCTAAAATTAAGTCTGTGAGGTAATACATCATCTTCATCAGCATCCCCTTGTGATTTTTGCAAAGAGCTGGGCTTTCCTGGGCTGGATTTCTGGTCTGTGAACTGCTCTGAGTGAATTTTGATTCATTCAAAGGGAGAGAGGGAGAGAGGAGAGATTTGTTCCTTCTCTTCTGCCCTCCCACCCCCAAATGCACACCTTAACATGATGACAAGGTTTGAGTGTGTCAGTGAAGCTGAGAGCAATGTTGTCAGGAGAAGAGATTCCATTATGAGCCTGAACTCCTAGCAGGCGGTCACTCACGATTGTATTCCCTATCCTCATGGATGGGTGTGGAAGCTGGATAGTAAAGAAAGCTGACTGGGAAAAAAATGGTTCGTTTGAAATGTGTTGTTGGAAGAGAGCTTTGTGGATACCCTGAACAAAAAACAAGTGGGTTCTGGAGCAAATAAAGCCTGAATTTTCTTTGGAGGCAAAAATGTTGACGCTGAGGCTGTCCTACTTTGGTCACCTCATGAGAAGACAGAAACCTCTGGAAGAGGCAATCATGCTGGGAAAGGTGGAAGGCTGCAGGAAAAGAGGAAGACCCAGTATGAGATACACTGACTCCCTAAAGGAACCACAGGCTTGAGTCTCCAGGAGCTGGGCAGGACGGTTGAGGAGAGGACATTTTGGAGGTCGCTCATTCACAGCGTCACCATGAGTTGGAGGCAACTTGACAGCACATCACAACAACAACCCTATTCTGCCCCAGCCGGAGCTTCCTTGCCCCCATGCTGCCATCTTTTATTATTGAGATGTTTAATGAAAAGGTTTTTAATCGCTTTTTTCCCCCTTTTGGTAGCAGGTCCTTGTTTCATGTGATGTTGATGTACTGTGGTCTGTTAGCTGTCTGCTTGAATTCTATAATTATAAACGAAATCATGACTGGAGTTTGGTTGAAACAAATAAAAAGGATTTTATTGCGGGAGCACAGATAATTGGCTTGAAGGGAAAGGTAGGATCTAAGGCATGAATGAGAAAGGTCAGAACAGTCAAATGTGAAAATATTTCTTCTGTAATTCAAGATCAAAATAACTTCTTTACAGACTCCCTGATTCTCTCTTTCTCTCTCTCTCTCTCACACACACACACACTTTTCCCAGTAAATAGCACAAATGACTTCTCCTGATTAAGTTTAAAACAAACTTCTTTCTCTCTCTCCATTCTAACTGTCCTCTAAATATTGCTTACACCGATCAAACTTCTCCCACTAAATGACACTCACATCCATCGATCGGGCAGTCATGTTTGCCCCCATCCCCTATATATGCACAATTCAAAACTATTCCTATACAAGGCTGGGACTGTTGATTACAGATGCATAAGTGGGGTCACCACAGGAAGACAGGTAGGAATAGCAAGCAAGTAAGGCAAAGAGAAAGGAAGGGATAGATCTACTGCACAGAAAGAATAAAGGAATGCTAATTGGTGGTAAAGGCAGAACAGCTGAAGATCTGCTGTATTTCTGTGTTCTTCAAAAAGGAAAACCATGCTCCATAAGCGTAGGTGGAAGTGAAGGGTCTGCTGCCCAAGATGGATGAAGACCACTAAGTGATGAACTCAAGTCTGGTCTGGAGGGCCAGTTGAGCTGTATCCAAGGATTCTTATGGGAACTGTAGATGCTTCTGTATATCACCATTGAGAGTTTGTGGAGAACATGTGTGGTCCCTGATGACTGGATCACACAAATACCTTTCTCCTCTTTGACAATTGTGGAACGAGGGAACCCAGGCAATTACTGACTTAACCAACTTGACATCAATAACAGGAAAGCATTAAACAGAGCATTAAACAGTTAGCCTTAGAGTGTTTCATTACCAAGATCCAGCATGGGTCTTGGGGGTTTCTGAAGAACATGTCACCAGACTAATGTCTCTTTGTCTGAAAAAGTCACAAGAACGTAGGAGAAATGCTGTGGCTGTAGTGTACCTCATAATTAAACTAACTTGCATCATTGCTCCGATAGCCCTTTTTGCTTTCTGGAACAGTCTGCTTTTTCTTCTCCTTTCACTCCACTTAATGTACTAAATTTTGTTGAAATACTCTTATTCCTAGGAGCTGCCATGCCAGCTATTTCACAGAGCTGTAGGACAAAGTGAAAGACTCGTGTCTCCATTTAGATCAGGGTTTTTTTTATTCTGGAATTGTTTACTTTCTTCTCCCACTCAGCTTTGTTTTCTACACTGTACTGAAGCATTATTACCTGGTTATTACTCTATTAGAACCAAGTATGTGAATGACTGTGGAAGGATATTTGCTTTAGCGGCTTTGATGGGGTAAATCACGTGAGCTATTTTAATTCTCTCTCTCTCTCTCATACACACACCATTTGCAGGAATACTTATTTTGAGAAAGAATTGGAGACAATATCCTAGATTCAAGATGAAACAAACTGGAATCTCCCTTATGTTGCAGAGTTTTGAATTTCTGGTAATAGTCAGTTTTTGCTAAATAGCAGAAATATAGAGAACCATAGAGGATCAAAATCCCCAGAATCCGCACCTTTCTCATTAACTGACAAAGTTTGTAGGAGAAAGAATAAAAAAATATCTACAGACTTTTGTATACTGTTTTCTATAATACACACATCCTAGCAACCAACCAAACAGATCAACAGCAAACAGCTTCCACCAACTGACAAAAGAGAGGGATAGAACACTTAGTGGAGAGGTTCGGCTCTCTTTAAATTCAAAAGTTGGAAGGAACAATTGGCTAGTGCTGGATAGACAGACAATCACTCCAGCCCAGAAAAAGTTTCTCAAACTACAAGACAGCATGCACGGTTGCAAATAAAACCTGAATCTCTCAAAGGGCACAGCTGAGGACAGTCCCTATTAGCTTGCCTATCTCAGTACAGAGAGGGCTGGGTGCTTTCTGCACGTATCTAGCGCTCAGCAACAGTTCTCTATCATACTGTAGAGAATGGATACGTGGACTGCCATGAGGCTTCGTATCGGGCCCTATGTTGTTCAATATCTTCTTAAATAACTTGAAAGAGGTTGTCATCAGATGTGCAGAGGACACAAAACTGGGACGGGTAGATAATGCCTCAGAAGACAGAAGTGGGATCGAAGATGACCTTAACAGATTGGAGAAATGGTCCAAACCAAACAGACTGATTTTCAACAAGGAAAACATAGAATTCTACATTTAAGCAAGGAAAATCAGTTGCACAAATAGAAAAGCTGGCTTGGCAGTAGTGCCTCTGAGCACGATCTAAGTTTCGTAGTAATCCGCAAGCTAAATATGAGTCAACAACTTGATGCAGCAACAGAAAACTGTAAAACCAATACCAGACTGCACAGTGTCCACATCAAGTGAAGTACTCTGTCCTGCCTTGATGAGATCTTCCATGGAATACTGTGTCAAGTTCAGGGTACCATAGCTTAAGAATAATATTATTAATAGAGATGGGCTATCCGTATCCTGAGGAATAAAAATGCAAATAGTGGCACAACAGGTGCCACGGAGGTCCATTCCCTTCCCCACAAACTGGCTGGTCCACTCACCATTTGGTGTGTGGTGCTTGGCTCTGCCATCATTGTCATCACACCAATCACAGTAGGAGCCTGATTGGCTTTTCCCAGCCTCCCCGCGCAGCTGACCACTCCAGCATGGAGGCAGGACGGGGAGTCTTCCCACTCAGCTGACGACTGGTTGGCTGCACAGGGAGGCGGGGTAGAGCTGGCTGGACTCCTTCTGCAATTAGTGTGACAACAACAACTATGAAGCCGAGCACCACGTGCTGAATGATGAGTGGACCAGCCACTTCTGGGGGGGGGAGGGAATGGGCCTCCATGGTGCCTGTGGTGCTGCTATTCATATTCTTATCCCCAGGGATACAAATACAAATAGCCCATCTCTAATTATTAACAATCTGGAATTTATCCAAGGAAGACTGAACATGATGATAAAAGGTCTGCAAACTAATGAACAGTCATTAAGAGAGTTGAGCATCTTTATCTCCACAAAGGGAAACCTGAAAGAGTTGATGTGAGAGCCATCTTCAGATATCTGGAGGGCAGTTACGTAGAAAACAGTGCAGGCTTGTTTCCTGCAGCTCTAAAGAGAAGCGCCCGAGCCAATTGCAAGAAGTACTGGGGGGAAAAATAGTGGAAAGACTTGAGCCTTTTGACAATTGAATACCAAGAAGATGGTGGGCTCCCCTTTCACAGAGGTTTTGAAATGGAGGTTGACCAGCCACTTGCCAGGGATGCTTTATCTCTGACTTTCCTGCTTCATCAGACATATGGCTTTGATGCCGTGCAGTCTGTTAGAATATGTAAATATTATGCAACCCACCATGTACATGCCTATATACGAATGAATGGGCTGTATTATTTGCATAAGAGAACATGTTTAACCAATCAGATTGTGTCTCGTGTCAGTCAATAAGTGCTTAGAGACTTGCCTGTTGTTATGTTAGTTTTGCGTGGGGACTGTTTGCTGCTGTGTGTCTGCTGTAGTAAGCAGCACCTTCCTTATGGTAGTAAGGAAGATGCTAGGAAACTGATAAGGATCTGTTACAAAATGGTCCTAAGTCTGTCAAGCACAAGCTAAATCTATACTAAGTCAAATGTTCAATTACTGTCAGTTTATTTTTCAGCATATATTTAAGCAAATGTTCTTAAAGTTTACTATGACTGAATGATTATTCTTTCATCATATATGTATCAAGAGAGAATATTATTCATCGTCTGTGTAGTTTTGTATACTTGTACTTAATCTGCTTAAACTCACAAAAACGCAACACATCCCAACAATTTTAGGGACAGTATTGAATAACTGCAATGCCATTAAGTCCACTGATGTCAATATCAGTGGAAAATTGCTGCTGGTTAGGAAGTTGGAATCCTCATTCCCTGTTGCAGGCCAAGTCACAAGGCTGATGAGCAACAGGAGATACAACTGCTGACTTCTTAACAGGTGATAATGTTCCCCAGAGATTTACACTTACGTAAGCACCACCAGCCTTACATAATAGGATTCTGGTCCTGATTCTATTTTTTAAAAAAAGGAAAGAAAGGTGTTGCCAATGCCGAATTTGTCAGCAGGGTACTTTGGGGGGCTTTAATTGGTATTTTTTTTTTGGTGTGTTTTCCAAATGTGTGTGTGTGTGTGTTTGTCTGTGTGTGTGTGTGTGTGTGTGTGTGTGTGTGAGAGAGAGAGAGAGAGAGAGAGAGAGAGAGCGAGAGAGAGAGAGAGAGAGAGAATGATAGAAATAACGAAGCCGTTCTCTGCCTTGCTGTGAACTGAAGCACTTTATTGTGGCTCAAGCCATTTTCTAATGAAAGGAAATTTCAGAGAGGTGGACTTCATGTTTGCAGAGTCCTGATCCCCACCTTTATTCCCTTCCATAAGGTTGACATCTTCAAAATGGACCTGTCCAGTGGTTGGCATCCCCAGGAAGCTGCTGTGTCTGAAGACAGAAACGGCACATAAAGCATTGTTGGGAGAGAAGCTTTAGCTGCATTTCTTTTCTTCTGAGACAGTGATCCCCAGGTGTTCTTGGACTACAGTTCCCAGAATTCCTGGTCAGCAGAGCTCATGGTGAAGGCTTCTGGGAATTTTAGTCCAAGAACATCTGGGGACCCAAGTGTGGGAACCACTGGTCTAAGAGGATTGGGAGAGATGTTCCAGTTCTCACCAGCAGAGGTGGAAACTGAAACCTACACCTTGGTCCTGAGACTGCAGACCCGTTTAGAAACATTTTTTTAAAATAAAGAATCCTGGCCTGTGCATGTGACAATAATTTTTTGGAACTTTTGTGTAGTTTTTTTTTTATGAACCATACACACAGACTTCTCATGCCTAGCCTGATGAAGACCTATATGGGTCAAAAGCTAGCTTCTGTGTGATTGACGTCCGTAATGGTTGACGGTGCAGAGAATTTTGCTGAAGGGGAGAAGTTGACTCATTCTGCTGCTGTTTCTCCCATTTATCCATATGGTTTTATTTATGGACATCCTCATGTCCTTCATCTGTTTGCTGCTGTTATTGACAAAGATAGGAATGTTAGCGGCAACGTGAAATAAATGACTTGAAACTGCTCAAAATGAAACACACTTTTGCATAATTTGACTACTGCTTCGAGGGGAAATGACACATGATCAGCATCCCAAACTTCAGGACACAACTTCGAAACGGGAGGAGGGGAGCTGCAAAGTATGCGCCATTCCTTAAACCTAGCTACCTGAGATTTTAGTGACATGAGCAAACATCTAATTAGTGTGATTTGCATCAAGTCTTTCAAAGCTCTTTGTACTACTCATTGAGGTGTTCCTTTGAACAGGATTACTTGACAGACCTACATTCTTGTTTATACAGAAGCTCCAGTGACCGCTGCTGAATATCAAAATATTTGAACATGGGACATATTACAAATATAGTCCGTCTGCTTGGACCGGGAAGGAAATGCCTTTGAGAAACTGTAAATGAACACAAGCAGCTGCTTCCACAACCGCTCTCCTGCACAACAGGGAGAGCTTTGAACCTGTGCCAACGGAGATCATCTCGCTGGACCATTTCATCTGCTTAATGAATGAAAGACTCAGAGCCCAAGTAGAGCAGTGGCAATGCATCTTCCTCCACCATGCACTTACCGGCTGAAATCCTGTTGCTTAGCATAGTAATTCTCACTACAGTAGGCCCATTGGATGGGACCGAGGGCAGCAATCTTCCGATATGGAAGGCTCTCGTGTGTCCCAAGGCTTCCAAAGGCTCTACAAGGACAAAAGGGATCCCTGAGTTGGAGGGGACAGGGATAGGAACTTTTAAATTAAGTTAAATTCAATATATCCATCACTGGATAATGCTGTCATTCCAATTGGTCTGAGGTGTGCAGGAAGAGGCTTTCCACTGAACTGTACTGATATAATGGCCCAGTAATGAGGCTCTTCCTGCACACATCTGACCAATTATAATTAAGAGAAAGCAAGTGTCTTGGAGGATACCAATTTGTGGGATTAGTCATGCTAAATGGGGTACTCTGGGAGTTGTACAAGCTCTTGCTAACTTAATAATACAATGGGACGTGGTGGCACTGTGGGCTAAACCGCAGAAGCCTCTGTGCTGCAAGGTCAGAAGACTTGCAGTCGTAAGATCGAATCCACGCAACGGAGTGAGCTCCCATCACTTTGCCCCAGCTCCTCACCAACAGCAGTTTGAAAGCATGTAAAAGTGCGAGTAGATAAATGGGTACCACCTCAGTGGGAAGGTAAACAGCATTCCGTGTATAGCCCCGCTGGCCACGTGACAATGGAAACTGTTTTCGGACAAACGCTGGCTCTACGGCTTGGAAACGGGGATGAGCACCGCCCCCTAGAGTCGGGCACAACTGGACTAAAATGTCAAAGGGAACCTTTACCTTTACCTAACTTAATAATAATTGTATGCTGCCAAGTTAGTCCTAACTGATGGTGACCCTTTCCAGGGTTGACAAGGTAGATCGTACTCAGAAGTGGCTCCCCATCCCCTTCTCCTGGGGAGCACTTCTGGGGCTCTGCAGCTGGCCCAAGACCACCCAGGCTGGATCTTCTCCTAGGAGGGACAGTGGAGAATCGAACTCTCAGCCTCTGGGTCCCCAGCCAGATACCTAACCCATTTACCAGAAAAAAGAAAACAGAAAAGAAAAAGAAAGTAAAAGAAAAGTCACCCCCAACACCACTGCGCTGTCCTCAAAATAAAACTGAGAAGCAGAAAGACTACAAAATGCTAGCAAAGTTGCCAACATGCAATGCTAATACAGCAAGCCGAAGCAGAATTGCTTCCTAGTACAGCTGTGGGGATACTTTTTAAAGCGCATACTGTATGGGATTTTCACAGCACCTCAGAAAATATGTTCCTTTTCCCCTGCATATGCAACCCAAAAGTATAGTTTCTCTCATTAGATATATACTTTTAAATACAGGTATATAAATATAAGGGGGGGGGCTGTCTAGAATACATAATAGTGACCTAGTTTTTTTTTAAGCTAATAACATGCGAACAACAAACAAAAACCCACAGGAAAGCAAACGACACAGAGGAAAATACGTGACTCCTCCTGCTGTTCCACTGGGGCTTGCATTCCGCCCATTTGTTGATGCAAAAATATGCATTGTACAAGGCCTTATGAAATAATTTACTTGGCATTGCACTTTCCACGAGGACGCCATGAATCACTGTTTTCATTTGGAGAGGGTTATTACAGGAGTGATTTAGCCAGAAGAAAATCCTTCCATGTGGCCCAGAGGAGTGAAAGGTTAATGGCATAATGAATTCTAATAAAACAAACGCTAGACTTGTACCATCCTTCAGCCAGCAGGTGGTAAATTAGCAGGTAATAAAGTGTCCATGTAATCTGCATCTGCAGGCCGATAAATAATATTGGGAGGGCTGCTTTTACCTGCAGCTGTTTGACAGGGCAATACGGCAGGTGTTCCATTTCTCTGATAAGGGAGAAAAGGTGCAATAAATGGACGGATGCCAATATTGCAGGAGTTTGACTTCTAATGCTGATGTATGTCCGATGTTACCAGACAGTCATATCTGGAATAACATTCATAAATTTGAGGCTGTGCTGCCATAACACGCCATTTCCACAGCTGGCACATATATATCCTCCCTATCGCTTTAAGCTAAGTGACATTTACTTTGCTATTGCGTTGCCACTTTTTGGCATTTCTCTCTTGTAATGGAATGGCTGGGCTAGCAGGTGTGTGTGAATGTGGGCTGTTAATAAGCAACAGCATTTTTTTAAAAAAATAAAAATATCAGTCTAGTCCTTCCTGTGGCTGTGGAATGGGTTCCTTTGATAAGAAGGGGCATTAATTTTCCATTAAACTGGCAAAGAGGTGAACAGTGGAATTGCATGCTGATTATAAGGAATGATGGGAAGCATCTTCTGTGGTGAAACATGATGGTCTTCAGCAACTCCAAAATGGTGTTGTGATAAATCCAGACTGTCTTCGTTGATATTTTGATCCCCTATGGGCTGGGGGGGGGGGGGTTTGAGGATATCCCATCCATTTAGCATAAGTTGCACCCTTACATTGACTCAGAATATTAGTCCATCTATTAGTTAGATGGACTAAGCTCTCCTGGCAGAAGACCTCCTGGTTTCTGACAACTATCTTTTGCAGACCTGCCAGGAGATGCTAGGATTGAGTCTGGGGCTGTCCCCATGCAAACATCCACTCAGATATTGACCATCATCACTTTTAAATCAATAATCATTATGTACCATCAAGCCTATTCCAATATATGGTGAATTTTTGGGGGGCTTTCTAGGTATACTCAGAACTGGCTTACTCTCTGGTGCTCCAGAACCATACAGTGTGCCCAAAGGCACACAAACTGGCTATTTTGCTCAAGTGGCACAGTGGGGGAGGGGAATCCTCCTGACCTCTGGCTCCACAGCCAGGTGGTCCAACTCAGTGAGCTATTAAAAGGTTTATCCAAGACAACAAGAATTTTCACAGCTTGGGGCATCTGTTCTATGATCCTAAGTAGGAAGTATGGTGTAGGAGGTAAAATGCTTCCCTATAACGTAGGAGACCTGGGTTCAAATCCATACTCAGCCATGGAAACTCATTTGGGGCGTTGTAGTGGTGAAATAACTCCTTAAATATCTCGCATACCTTAAGAATCTTTTTTTCGGATCACCTTAAAAGGTGGATGTGACCTGACAGCACATAGCACAGCAATTTGTACCCAAAAAAATCTAATTAGGTCTCATTTATTGTAGTTCCACAGATGGCAGTTTCATTTCCGTTTTTCCATTCTGCTTGTTTGCTTTGTTTGCCCACTCTGCTATTTGTTCCAAATTTTGTTGGTGGTGACCCATATGATTGTCTTTTATAGCCACTGTGATGTCATAATAGACAAGTATGGCCACCAGGGATTTCTCAGTTATGGTGATCTCCTAGACTTGAGTAACAACAAGAAGAAAAGGAAAGGAAACACTATGAGAAGAAAAGACAAACAATCTACATCAATGAGAGGCTAAGATGGTTGAATAGCTGAGTGTGGAACCAGAGGTTGGGATTTGACTCCCCACAGTGTTCCTCCAGGGAGAAGAGCCAGCCTGTGTGGCCTTGGGCAAGCTGCACAGTCCTCAGAAGAAGGGAATGGTAAACTTGAGTTGTATTCTCAACCTGGAAAACCCTGAAAATACCATAAATTAACTTGCTGGGGAAAAAAACAAACAAAAAGAATTGACTTGCTGGTTGTTGTTGTTTAGTCATTAAGTCGTGTCCGACTCTTCGTGACCATGGGCCAGTCAGTTGTGCCTCAATCTAATTTGATGCCCAACTCTTAATTCTAACTTATTTGGAAGAGGTAAGTGAAAAGGGATCACAGTAGACAGCAGGGCTGTCCAAAACTTCACAGCAGATGGTGAAACAAGGTGACAGAAACATGAAAAATGAATTGGAAAGATGGAAACTGGATCCAGAGAGCTGAGAGAGAGAGAGAGAGAGAGAGAGAGAGAGAACATCCTTTTATGAACTGAGTAGCAGAAGGAAAACTCTGCCACTGGGTACTTTATTTCCCTGTAAGGGCAGCTTGGATTTTCTTTGGTTCTTCTTCATACACGAGAGCTTGCCATAATTAGAGAAGTGCTTTGCAAACTTGTTGGAAACAACTTGAGTCCTATTCTAAAAATGAAGCAAAGCTGAGCTATTTGCTCATCTCAGCAAAATGCACCGAGTGATTAATTCTAAAAGATCTGGCTCTGCTTCCCTGTGAATTCAAGCATACCTCCAGAGCTGAATGGGAATTTTGCTGACAGGTTCCTCCTGTTAAACAACTACGTACATGGGGCCCGGAAAAAATACTTTTCCCTCTCCATGCTGCGAAGAGTCAAACTGGCGTCCATTCGGCCAGTGCAGGTGGCAGGAAAGCTTGCGCAGTTTGTTCTTTGGTGAGCACACACGTTTCTTCATCAACCTGATGAAAAGGACTTTTAAGATAGAAACAGGAGATTAGAAAAAGTGAAGGGACAGGTCCCTTCCTCCCTCAGTGTTCCTGCAGCATTGTATCTTGGGGCCTTGAAAGAGGTAGACGGTGTGATGTAGTGGAAAGAGTGCTGCCTCCATACTAAGCAGCTGTGAGGCCAGGGGAGCGTTCCCCCTCTCCACTAATGAGGAGGTGGGGCTACGGTGATGGAGTCAAGGGTGTCACAGCCTTGCCAGTGTTGGGGGGTGGGATAGGAAGCCTTAAAGACTGACTCTGACCCACTGCTGGCCTCTTTCCGTTTCTGCTGCCAGATGGGAAGGAGTGGGAAGCCGCAGTGCCATGTTGGATTAGTGGGGCGCATCCTCACCCCTATGTGGTCTGTGGCCAAAAAGGGGCCCGAGGGCAAGGCTGGAGCCACCTTGAAGCATTCTCCTTCACCAACTGGAAGGTACTTAAGGGCAAGGAGACCCAAGGTGGCCTCAAAGCAGGTGAAGGAGACATGGAGAACACGATGGGGAGCATCAGCATGCCTCCTCCCCCCTTCCTGGGGTCTGTGTGCAATTTTGCCAGCCATTTGCCAGACAGGCTAAGCCCACACAGCATAGAATGGGAGGCATTGGCAGGCTGAGGGAGATTGCCCCCCCCCCAGCATGTGCTGACCGCCAGGGGGTGAGCTTTTTTGGGGGGGAGCATGGCCCAGCTGTTCCCCACAGAATCCACAGTTTCATGGATCCACAGTTTTATGCTGTCCCATAAGATTGTGCTGGCAATGGGACCACTGGTTGAATTGAAAAGGGCAGAAGGCTGGGATTCCCGCTCATCAATTTTGGGCAGCTAAATGTACTTCTTTTAATGCCAACAGTCGGCTTGGTGCCTGCTGGTGGTCGGGATGTGGAGCTGACGGAGTGTGGCCAGAGGCTTTTGAGTGGTTGAGGTTTTGCTTTGGGGGTAGTTACTACATGGACAGGACACTTCCCATGGTCTGCTCAGTTGCCTGCCTGGCCTGTCGAGAAGTTTAGCGTGTTTTTTGGCGTGGGCAGTGTGAGCCCTGACTGGTTTGAGTCACATGGCTCCTTATTTCAATGATGATGATTCGTTGTTGGGTTCCAGGCAATGCCAGGACTTGTTAGAAGGGTCCCATTGGTTAACGGGGGAGCTAGGGGTGCCTTTAGATGCTGCTCGTCCATAGAGGAGCCCACTACCAGGCTTATCTTCTTGGGTTCGGAGACTGACATAGTGGCTCAAGCCTACAGGGTGCCGAATGACATGCTGGCGAGCCTCAGGGTGTGGCGGGACACCTTTATGGGCAGCAGGAAGGGGTCACTCAGGGAATTACAGGAATCAGTGGGCCATCTGAACTGCTTGTGAGGTTGTGGCCCCAGGGCAGGGCAGTCTTGTGATGCAATTGGGGGCGGGTGGCTGATCCAAGCTGCATCACAGGCACAAAGTGATGGCAAAATACAAAATACATCAGCAGTCCCAAACCTTTGTTAACCTTTCTTTCAGAATCCTGAATCTTGGGGATATCAGAGACTTTCTATGATAGAGCCATGGAAATGAAAGAAAATGAAAGAAAAAGGCCTCTGTCAGGAATGTTTTTGTTTTTTCTTGACTTGTATGTTTTTTGTTTTTTTGGGTTTTTTGTCCGGGTTAACCCCATGGTCCCATCCCTAGCAATGACGTTCAAAGGAAAAATGGGTGGCGGGCGAGGCAACTTTCCCATCTTGATTGTAACTAACTGGGCAATTTCTGGTCTGCAGCTTCCAAACGGATTCTGTCGCATGATGACTGCCCATAGCCTATGAGGGCTTCCTCTCTGCAGACCTAACAGAGATGTTTTTTTTTCCTTTCACTTGCCTGCAAAGGAAGGGACAAACCCGCTTTCGGTGTTGCATTTACTAGGCAGAAGTGAGAAGGAAGCACTGTATCACTATACATTACCCTTTAGATTTAACAGCTGCCATGCTTAAACTCTGACTCTGCAACCCTGAAGAACCCCCCCCCAACACAATTCCATGCTTCTCTGCTCCTCTCCATTGTAAACTGCCTTCCCCACCCCTGCCATCTTAACAATTGACTCACCCACTGTAGGCACTTATCTGGCTGTTTTACTAGCACTTCACAGTCTTTAATGTCATTATCTATAAAGTGAGTTGGTGAGGGAAAACAGGACAATTGCTTCTGTTTTCCTTGATATGGAGACCCAAAGACCCTCTTCCAGTGTGAAAAAAGCCATGCACTCAGAGTCACAGACAAAGTGGTTGCCTCAAGGCTAGGCAGAAGACCTGTACGGATTCTTCTCAGTCAGTGTCCGTCTCTATAAATGTGGTTCCTGAGTTTGCATTTGCGCCAAGTCCACTCACTATCAAACTGAGCAAGATCATCAGAAGCTTTCAAGCAGCAGTGCAGTTCATGAGTACAACAAACAGTGGGCCTATCAACAGAAGCAATTCCCACTGGTCTAGTGATGGTGCAGGAGATCCTCCCACCTGATGTGAAAGAACACATATTTTCACTCACTCTCTGTCCACACCTTTCATTTCCATATCCTCACTGGTTTCCTCCTGGGCCTTGTGAGTGAAATGGTCCTAGTTTCTGAACCACAGGCAGACTCCAGTCATGATGTAAAGGAACTACTGTAGTGTCAACAGTTTAGACTTTCTTGACCAGAGAAAAGCGCTTTCAAGCCCCATGAGATTTGTCCCTTTCAATATGAGTGAGACAAGGGCCTCTTCCCTCCTCATGAAGATCTCTACCACTGACGTAAAATGTCTGGGTGAAAAGATAAGGTCCTTTACTTTCCAGAAGAAAAGCTGACACACGCAACAAGCACGGGGGGGGGGGGGGAGCCTATTAAAAAGACACAAGCCCCCAATTCAACATTTCTCATTCCTCAAACTTTACAAAACGATGCAGCAGGTATTATCGTTTTCCACCATATGAATTATTTCTGTTGATTGTGTTGTATGAGCAGAGATCATTTGTGCAAATATGAAAACTCTGATCCAGATCCAGGTAAGATATCTCACTCACTTCTAGGCAAGGAGAACATGTTTCTGGGTTCTCATCCTTATCCAAGCAATTTAGGAATACCTTCCCAGATTAGGCTACAACACATCTAGCCACTGGGCATTGCAACTTTGTTGCAAAATATGGCAACATCTTTGTTGCCGGCCTAGCACAACACTTTCTCAGCTGCCATCCCCAGAAAGTCGTCTCCACCTGATAAGATTCAGTTATGAATTTTATTATGCAGACTCATGGAGGGAAGGCACTAGTAAGGCTCCTCCAGAAATGTGTTAATGTCATCCTCACCCTGAGCCTCAAGCTCAAGGCCCACTTTCTAAACACTGCTGTGAAACTCCATAATGGACAAATAAGCACTATCTTATATGGAAACCAGCAAACAGCTCCTTGTATTTCCATGCCTCCATCTTCTGCTCAGAATGCACTATGAAGTTAACCTTCTACAGCAAGCCTTGAAATGCAATAAAATCTTCTTAGAGCCACAAGACAGAGATTCTCTACCCGAGGATTTCGATATCACATTTCTCAGACTTCACTCCTTGCCAAACAAAGGAAAGAACCGATCGGGACCAGACATGTTGGTATGTGCTGTCAAGTAACTTTTGACTTATGGAGACCCTGTGAATTGTCTTCTCATGATCCACACAGTTTCTGTAATCTATAAGGCAAATACAGTGGTGCCTCGCTTAACGGGTGCCCTGTTTAATGACGAAATCGCACAGCGATGAGGATTTTGCGATCGCTTTTGCAATCACTTTGTGATGGTCTGAATGGGGTTTTTTCACTTTGCGATGATCGGTACCCTGCCTTGCTTAGTGATCATCGCAAAACGATGATTTTAAAACAGCTGATCGGCAGTTCCAAAATGGCTGCCGGGTAAAAAACATGGCCGTCCACTGTGTTTAGGGATGGATTCCTCGCTTACCCGGCACCCTAAATGGCCGCCTTATGGAGGATTTTCGCTTAAAGGTAAGTTTTTAGCCCATAGGAATGCATTAAACAGGTTTTAATGCATTCCTGTGGGCTTTTTTATTTCGCATAGCGACAAAATCGCTTTGCAGTGATTTTTGCTGCACGGATTATCATCACTATGCGAGGCACCACTGTAGTGATTTTCTTCTGTAATTCCTCAGTATGTTCTAGTAACCAACACATCTTTGGAATATGATCTCTCATGCCTCTTTCCTTTGTAAATTCAACTTGAACATCATGTGTACCAAAGATCAGCTCCATATATATTTCAGTCTTTGTTGCAAAACCTTAATCATCACTTTGCTCGCATGAGAAATTAAAGTAATAGGCCTAAAGTTACAGTGGTGCCCTGCAAGACGAATGTAATTCATTTCGTGAGAATCGCTGTCTTGCAAAAAAATCAAAATTTATTCATCTTGCGAGGCATTGGTCTCGAAAAAAAAAGTCTTGCAAAGCATGGCCATAAAAGAAACAGTCTTGCGAGGCACCATAGCGATCGCAAAAACCAATTGTCTTGCGGGTTTTTTGTCCCTCGAGGCAATCGTCTTGCGAGGCACCACTGTACTGTATACAGTGGTGTCTCCTTTCTTTGGGATTGGAATATATATAAACATTTTCAGTCTGTGAGCTATCGTTTTCTCTTTTCCCATGGCCTGGCAACATGACAAGAAAAATAATTTCCTTCTATTGGTGGATTACGGGTGATAACTTACAAGTAAAAGTTACACCAGTGTAAACATGTAAGAGGTATCTAGCCTATACAAATGAGCTTGTGTGTGTTCTTCACAGACCAAACCCACAATGGTCTATCCTTAGCTTTGCCTGGTATGACTCATGTAGAAAGAAAAGTGGAAACAAGGAGTTGTGGCCGTCATATTATCTAGAAAGCAGGGGAGTGCTTTCTAGGGGGGAGTGACATGTTTCACGTCAACACAGCTCTTCTATACACCTCGTAGGTAGAAACCAAGTCCTTATTTTTGAAGAGATTCTCCTTTGCTTTAGCACTCAACTGCCCCATGTGCCCTCAGGGCCAAAAAAACATGCCGCCCACTGCCAAACCTTTGTGATCAAGGATAGTTCATAACTCAGATAAAATAAATAAACTCCCTTAGAAGCATATTTTCTTTCTTTTGCGTAAAGGCTTCATGATGTATTGCTAAACATTGAAAGTGACATTTTAAAAGCCTTTGGATGTCGAGTTACATTCTTCAAGACAGAACATCAAAACGAAGAACAGCAACACATTAGCATTTTTCCTTGCTAACAAAAAATACGAAAAGAATAGAAAAAAAGAGAAGACTACACATGTTTTATCAATTGTTAGGCAAGTATACCAAGTTGGATAGTAAGTGGCATTATAAAGAAAACACACTACGACTCTTCTTGTCTACAAGAGCGACAGTTACTCTCTTCCTCTAGAGGTCAATATCTCCAGTGGACATCCTTTGATACACATTTATATTTTTAGAAATATAAATCTTTTACAGTCATCTAGTGTTTTTTTTTTTAAAAAAAAAAAACCCAAAGACTAATTGAATGCATGCAGAAAGAGAACAGCAGCCATTTGGAATGAGACTGTGCTCTTTTAACTTTTAACTCCCCAATGAAACATAGAAAGGATACATGGCAAACTCCTTGTTATTGTCAAGTCTTTGACAGAACAAGACACCTGAGTGAGGAATTCCGAAGCCAAGGAGATTCCTCCTCTCAGGCCAAGAGACAGACAGACTGCCCTTTGTTTTCCCACAGGTCTTTGTAGTTTGTGGGAAATGTTGTTTGTGTTCCTTCCCTTTCAGAAGCAGAGAGCACACATAAACAAAGAAAGCCCAAAAGCTCTGGCTGATCAGTGGTTTAGCTCTCTAGCTGTAGAGCCAGAGGTTGGGAGTTCAATTCCCCACTCAGCCTCTTTGAGAGGGGCTGGACTCAATGATCCAGAGGGTGCCTTCCAGCTATGCAGTTCAAAAGTTGTTGTTGTTGTCAACAAGGATGTCAGCAGCAAAACTACTATTAAACCTTCTGAAATAAACGGACTGTCATCTTAACTATTCACACAATGTGCAGAGCGCCAAGAACCAGCAATTCAAGTCAACAGAAGGTGTTGTTGGCCCAAAACAAAAGTTGAACACTCCCTAGAAAGCTCCAAGAAATACATACCACCACCTTCACCTGCAAGGAGAAGAAAGGAGAAATCCCTTACCCTTCCCTGTCAGGAAGACTCAAGAAAGGATTTTACATCCTTATTCCATACCTCTGCCTTTTAATGCATTCGCCGTCTGGAGGCTCAAGATCTTTCCTCATTTTGCACTCTGAGCAGAGAACAAAGGAGGCCTAGAAGAATAGTAAGTATATTTTCTATCCTAATATGGAATTGTTAACATTGTTAACAACAACGAGGCTTGGATTATCTTGTCTGAATAATATATGACCTTCAGGTACACGTTTTATGTTAAATCGCTCATCATGACTTTTCAGGTATGATCGGTGGGAACAGACCAACCCTCTTAGTCCCCTTCATGCGCCCATGAATTTCTAAGCGTAATCATGCAACCTCTTGAATTGGCTACCACAGCTCAGCACAGAGTCTGTTCCAACTTTCCTGGCTTGGAATCCTGCCCTCTGACAAACGTACATGATGCTTCGACACGGTCTCCTGGATGCCTGGGCTCATCCCCATCTGTTACAGTGGCTCTGTGCCTACTCACTGGGTTTTCTGCCAGTTATGCGTGTGCACCAAAATGAACTTAAAATGAGTTTAAGCTTGCAAATGGCATATCTAACAGAAACATACTTCCCTGGGTTACCATGAATATTTCTTAGATCATAATAGAACTGCAGACCTAGAAGGGATGCTATGGATCCATCCCGTGTCCATCCCCTGTCATGGAGGCACAGTGGTACCCCACCCACCATTGCTACCCCACCCACCACCATTTGCCGCCATTTGCCTGCCTCCCGAGCCCCTAGTCTGAATCTCTATTTCTTAAAAACAAGCTTTTTCCATCTCTTTCCCTCACCCCTCCATCCCCCCCTCACCATAAATGGCAGTATAAATATACCTTACCTGGGTGGGATGAGGGAGGAGAACAGACCATGTGGCTTCCATGCACCAATGTTGCACTTCCCAGACTAGTCTGGTGGGAGGGTACCGATTGCTACTTGCAATAATATATTGCATCAAGAATATATGATTGGTCGATCAATCACAGAGCGCCTTTCCCCTGGGCTTTCATGTCACACAGATATCACAGACCACCCCAGGAAGGAAGGCAAGGCTGTGTGTCTTTTTCTTTCCAGGATCCCCTGTAGGGACGCCCCTCCACTGTCCTCTCTGTTCCATTTTATGCACTCACAAGAAGAGTCCCAGAAGTGGTGTGTGTGTGTGTGTGGAGGGGGGTGGCACTCACAATCTCCAACATTGGAAATGTATATGGACTTTTGAGAGAATATGTACTGTACCGTATTACCAGTTTTGGAAGGTGTAACACTGGTATTTTGGTAGGAAAACAACAAACTGGCTAAACTACTTTTCCACTTCTATTTGAAGGAAACTCACTGAGTTTTGATAAGGTCCCTGAAACCTTTTGGAAGGGCAGGTCCATTCATGCATGCAAACCCCTAGGCTTCCTATGGATGTTGCCCAGGGGGGAAAAATCAAAATCAACCAGGATTTATTATGCAACGGGAGGGGGGGGGGGAGAAACCTGAACAATTTTGAAGAAAGCCCAGAAGAGCTTTGATGAAGCTTGTGAAATTTCTCAACAGATTTTATACAGCCCTGACACAAAGCAGCCTCGGAGAGTTGATGCCACGAGCTACCCTCCCTGTCTCAGCACAGCAGCTGATTCTTTCAGTTTGTTAAGACCATCGAGTCCCTGACCGGTTCGCTTTGAAGGGGACCTCTGTGGGCCAGATGGCCGGAAAACTGCAGGGATGAGATATGAAGCCTGTCAAGTGGATTATGCCCTTCGGAAACACTTTGCAACACACGCTTTTCAGAATGAAATATCCACAGAAAAGATAGAGGGGAAACAACAATGTCAGCCACAGACATTCTGAATGCATGCCATGCACCTAAAATAGCTTCCCAGAGGGAGTGTTGAACCACATGAGATGTCATGTTCACATGCTTTATGCCTTTCAGGGCATTTTTGGTACCTACTGGCAACCATGGCTTTGGAGACTGTAAGACTGATGACCATAACCTATTCAGGCCCGGGAGGTGTGAGGAATATTTGGCCTTCAACATGAGAACTCCATACTACACCTTCCACAATTTCTTGCCCTTGGCAAAACTGGGGTGAGATTGAGAAGAGTTCTAGAATGAAACATCTGAAGAAGGCAAATATGTTCCTCCACCTTATCTTACAGCCTGTTGCTCTGAGTCAGCAAAAGAATGGCCATCTTGGAGGCCATTCATCACTATGGGATATATGCATGGTTATGGTTCCAACTATTATGCCCATAACTTAGGGTGCTATGAGCACAGAGGCCCTAAGAACATGGCTGGCAAGCAGTTCGCCTCGAGATGAGCCAAAGAGATTGGTTGTTGCCATAGAGCAAGGGAAGGAAGTAGGGCACGAGTCCCACTTGCTGGGGATGGATTCAAGAAAAAAGTCATTTCAGTTTTTTAAAAAACTAGTAGTAACGTCGTCGTTACAGGAAGGAGAAATCAGATGCTCCGTGGCACTTGAGCTTTATGAAACTTGTGGCTCCACAAAATTCCCTCTTTCACCCCAAAGTTTCCTTCAATTCTACTTCACTAGTATTTTTATTTCTTTAGCTCCCTCGGTAAGAGCAGTGTAATTATAATCTAGGTTAAATTGAAGGTCATCTTTACCATCTTGCAAATTTGCATAATCATGGACTTTGAAGGGCACAACCAAATGAAGTTCCTGACTTCATTTAATCTTTCTCCTGACTCATGTATGTTTTTCTAACCTGCAGTCTGAACCAAGAACACATTATAAGGAGTCAACAAATTTTAATGTTCAACTCCAACAATCTCTGAAAACTTCTCCATGGAAGTCTTTCAAATTACCTTATTTTGTTTGTGCAAAACATTGTGAAGTTGTGTAGAATGCTGCTGATTAAGGATACAGTCCTGTGAGTGCTTATCTCAGTGGGCACATGTGAAATTGCCATGTTAAAATTAATCTGTCGTCCGTGAACTTTCCGCAAGTCAGTGTTGTTAGTGAACCTTTAATACGTAGGAATGTAAATGCTGGCTTAAAACATCCTCAGTGCACCTCATTTAAAAAAAGTGCAGGGGAGGGATAGTGTTCCCTGACATTGTGAGTTTAATTTGTTTGAGTCCGGAGAGATTTTGCACCTGTCCAATACTGTTTGATGGGCATCTCTGTAAAATATGCAAAATGGAAAGTTGCACTAAAACTGTTCCTTGTCCCATGGACTAGTACAACCGTTCCCATGGGTTCTTTGTGGTTTTGTGATCAACCAGGTTTTTCAGTTGTGCTGACCATATGTGTGCTTATCTTCACCAGGGGTTAAAATCACTAGTTTTGTGCAGTGACAGGGAGTTTGCAAAAATATTGCTTTGCACATGATGCCAAAACTCACCTCAGTCTCACATTGCAGAAGTCTCTTAAAGAGGTATAGAATGCTTGAAATGAATTCTTCACATCCAAAATGATGCAATACTCTTCCCTTTAGCAGTGACTGCAGGTGTCCTGATTCTATGTGTGACACTAGACTTCTAGCAGAACATTAAGGTGCTGGTTGGCTTCCCAGTACTGGTGCAAGAAAGTGTTTTGTCTGTAAGACTCACAGCTGTTGTGAACCCTATCTGAGAAAGCTACCTTTAGACTCTTTGTACCATCTCCAAACTGCTGGACAAACTCTTTCTTAAAGCCATCAATGTCCTGTTGTTTAGTTAGATACGGTTACTCGCTTTGCATAGCAAAAGTGAAGCAGAGTTCACCACCACCGTCATCATAGAATTGCAGAGCTGGAAGGGACCCTCTGGATCATTGAGTCCAGCCCCTGTCATGGAAGCACCGTGGGGGAAAATCAAACCCCCAACCTAGAGCCAGAGACCTAAACCACTGAGCTATCCAACAATTCCTTAAAGTTGTCATTTCCTGATACTGTAATTATGATCTCAGTGCTCTAGACTAGCAGGTCCTCTGATCTGTTTTGGGTGCTGATCCAGACTGAACCCAATTTGATCTGCTGTTGATCTGGCTTCCTCCACTTGGACCAGATTTCTCATGATATTTGGGTTTCTGATGTTCTGGAATATTTCCCACCACCACCATTTGATTAAGTGGGTACATGTAAATAGCTGTAATTTGGGAGGGCATGTTACATGGCATCGTGAAAGGTGGTGACACAGTAGGTTTCAAAAGGAGAACTCATTATACCAAACTGCAGACACACAGATTTATTTTGGGGTGTGTGTGTCAAAGAATCATTCACCTTCAAATTCAGTTTTCTTCTATTTAGTCTTCTTTTTAAAGCTGCTTCCATTTGCTACACAGTGGGGGGAAAGCAAATCAAGAAGAAAATGGAAGAGGTGCTAGAATAGGAGCAGGAGGAGTATGGGGTACAGAAGTACTTTGACAGCATGAAGAGAAACAGAGGCTAGAAACAGTAAAAGTGAGGAGGAGGAGGAAGAAGAAGCCCAATATGGGTCTACTATGGCCAGTGCAACCTCTTGGATCCGCTGGTGCATGCTCCTTCCTGGCGGTATTCAGATGTGTAGTGACAGGGGTACAAACATAGGAATGTGTCTGTCTATGGTGGTCTCATCTAGGGTTGGCCATTCCTATGTTGTCGGGTCCCCAGCTCCCATCAGCCCGAGACAACACACCCAATGCTGGGAATTGCATTCTAATAGCCTCCAGAGAACCTCAGCTTCTCCATCTTTGGCTGAATCAATTTCAAGGACATTTAAGTTAATTCCAGTAAGGATACTGAGACAAAAAAAAATCACATGCCAATTCTGTGTTATGGCTATCAATATTTTATAGTACCTCCGCTGAATCTTCTCAGCATCCATTTCATGGGATGACTCTACATGGACGTAGAAGGCTGAAAAATGAGTGGCAGGTTACTTGATTTCCCAAATCTTATGGCCAGGTAAGTCAGTAGGCAAAATCCAAATGTCTCAAGAATCCCCTATTCTATATAGGGAAAACCTGGCTGGGAGGAGAGAGAAATTGACAGGGAATCATTTTAATTATACAGTACAGTAGTTAGTTACAAATTCTAATGATTCTACTGTTGACTCTCTGGTTTCAGCGAATAAACTCATTTGTCAAATATTTGAGCAAAAACGAAGGAGTGTAACGACATAACGTAACATTTTCCCTCTACACTTCTCAGAGAGAGAATGAGGGAAAGGGAAACAGGGAATTTGATGTTTTCTTTCCATTTGCCTGATCATATGCTCATGTGCTTTATATATGGAATTAGAATGAATACATCAATTTGTTATGTACATTGCTGGGAAAAAGACAGTTTCCATATGAAACTAAGGACCCACAGGAAAAGAGTCACACACAAACCTAGGTGAACACTCACACACAAACCTAGGTTTGTGTGTGAGTGTTCACAGAGTAATTTGTTATTTACAAATTCTAAAATGTCCACTCAAGTTATTTATTTCCAAACTATCAATTACTTGGCTTGAACAAGCTCCTGTTGTTGTTGTTTAAAAGTCATTAGAGAGGTAGTCCCCGAATATCTCTCTGTTCCTTTTGAAAGCAGTCAATCTGACAGGTATCCCAAGTGCTACCTCAGCAGCAGATGGTTGGTGTACACTATGGTCTATCAGGCACGGTGCACCAAAAAAACCCAGAAGATAAAACCATTTCACGCTTGTCGTTAAGGCTCCAAGATCCAGTGCTACCTTGAATTATTTTCAAATTAAGCCCCTTACCTTCTGTGGAACACACGTTAGAAGATACTCATCCATGACAACATTCTGAGAGTAGAAAACACCCACTCACCCATAGAAACACACTTCAATACACTATGGAAGTTTCACTCTGGGTCACTTTCAACGTTTTAATTATGTCCCTGTCATTTCCCCACTCCCTCTAGTTTAGATGGGAAAGATTCCCTCAGTCTGCTTCTTTTCTGGCTTTGAATCGCTTCCCAGGATTTCTGAGATAGTCTCTGCTGCTCCAAATAGAATGTGATTGTTTATTTATTGTATACATTCCAAAATAGGCTAGATTACAAAGACACTGAATGGCCAGCAGAAGCTGAGAGTTGCTGTCTGAGACCAGTTCAAGGTGTTGGCCTTAACCATTGCAGCCCTAAATAACTTGGAGACTAGCTATGTAAAGCAGTCATTCTTAGCAAGGGCCATATGCTCCCCCCAGGGGTCCCCTAACATATTTGAAGGGGGGGCACAGACTGGAAACAATTCTCCACACACATCTTTTAAGGTTCGTTATGCAACTCGTACAATCCTGGTTCAGCCTGTGTTCCTCTCATATTGTGTTTATGGCTGTGACAAAAAAATAAAAATAAAAATAAAAGAGAGAGAGAGAAAGGTTGTGAATGGTTGATCTAAAGGACTACCTGTCTCATTATCAGCCTTCCTCAATGTTAAGCTCTTTGGAAGAGGCCCTATGAAAAATACCAACAGTGTCAGAGGCCTACCTAAGAAACATTTTGGAGAGAGCCTTCCCCTGCATGGCTCCTAGACTGTGGAATGTGTTCGCTTCACAGTTGTGGTGAGTTTCCACTTTGACCGATTCAAAAAGTAAATTAAAAAACACATCCTTTTAGACCAGCATACGATTTTTAAACTGCCCTGCTGTATTGTTTTTAACACTGCTCCTTGTTGACTTGATTGTTTCTAATGCATTTAGTTGATTTTAATGTGTTGTTTTTTTACAGCAGAGTTGATTTTGCTTGATTTTATGATTTTATAGTTAAATCTGTTTTTACTTGTTTTTATTCTTTTAGGAAGATTGTAAGCTGCCCATTTTCTAGTGGAAATATAGTAGGACCCCTTATCCGTTGGATCACTATCTGCAGATTCACTTATTCATAGTCTGAAAATATTAAAAATATTGAAAGAAAAATCCCAGAAACATATATTTCTAAAGATGAAATTACCAGAACTAGCCACTAGAGGGACCCAGAGACCACGCCATGTATAGCGCTCACTAGAGAAATATATTTCCATGATTTAATTACCAGAACTGGCCAACAGAGGGAGCAAATGACCATCTTATGTATAGTGTTCACAATCTATGTTTTTCATCATCCGTGGGGAGGCGTAGAAACAATCCTCTGTGGATATGGGGTCTTACTGTATATAAATCTGAATCCATCCACCCACCAACCCATCCACCCACCAACCCACCCATCCATCCATCCATCCGTCCATCCGTCCGTCCGTCCGTCCGTCCGTCCGTCCGTCCATCCATCCATCCATCCATCCATCCATCCATGTGCAAGCCAGCCCAGAAGCAGTCACCTTACAGTCATTGCTTCCAGGTAATGTACATCAGATAAAAGATGAAGAGTTACAGTGTGGGGGAGAAGGAGTTGGAAAATTTCCTTCATCTACATCCTTATGTTAATATACCTCAGGATCGAGGTCTTTCTATTTACGAAGAATTGATTGCATTTCATTCTATATAGTACATTAATAATATATGTAACATGGACCACCATCTGCCAGATGTTGATTTGGATCCCTGCACTGCCAGGAGATTGGACTCAATGGCCCCATTGGGTTCTATGATACTATTAGGATAATGATGGTGTATGTTTGCCTTGAAACTACCTCCAGACCTTTTCCAAACTTTTTGAACTTTCCATACTTCAGACTGAACAGTTCTTTAAATTTTGTCGTGCTGCTCAGAAGATATGTGCAAACATGTGCATAGAGATGCAAGAAAAATGTACATACTAGAGAGTGATGCAATCACAGGTGAACAAATCAGGAAAAGTGTGCCACAATGAAGAAAACTTTTCATTTTCCCTTTTAAAAATTTGCAGAATGGTGTGGGAATTGGATGAAACAGATTTTGGACTGAAGAAAAGCAAAACTGAGATGGGTCAGATATAAACCTATTGTACAGCTCTAATATATACTGTACATTGAATGAAACCAGTTCATAACATGTAGGAGAAAAAGGACACCATTCAATTTTCTCTTTGGAGAGTGAGGACTTATTCTAGCTACCCTGGTTACCTCTGGCCACACTCCTCAACATGTCAAAGTTAAAAGGGTCTTTTGTGATCTTGCCAGGCGAGAGGGGGAGATTCGTATGCACAAGTATTTGTAGCAGCAGCAACAGCAGTGGGAAAATTTGTCAGCATCACTTTCTCCTGTGATGTTTTTAAAACTTTAAATTTATTCTGTTTTGTTTTGATGTTGATAAACCTTAAAAAAACAAACTCAGATGAAATCCCCCCCCCCCGCACTTGCAGGAGCCATATCAAACAGGGATAACTGTTCCCAGCATGGAAAGGGTCGGATTGTACTTCCATGCCATGTTGCTATTGAAGAAATTTGCTGGTGAGAGTACATTCTGATTGAAACATCAACAGAAACAAAAGTCTCATCCATCTGTAATCCAGAGGGGGAGGGTACAATGCCTAGGATCAACAAAGGCTGGTGTTACCCTGTTCCTGGACTGGATTAGGATGCATCCAATCCTTACCACAGCTGCCTGGATAGCAATGGGGTTTAGCTATCTGGCTGCAGAGCCAGAGGTGGGGAGTTCAATTCCCCCACGGTGCCTCCTGCAATAAGAGCCAGCCTGTGTGGCCTTGGGCAAGCTGCACAGACCCAGGGGGCTGCCAGAAGAAGGGAAGGGTCATCCACTTCTGAGAACTCTATACCTGGAAACCTCCCCAAAACAGTCAACATACGGCCAAACTTACTTGATCGCAAATGATTATTTTTAATTCTTACCACATTGTAATAAAGAAGTGTAAACACTGTCAGTATCTCTTTATAGAGCCTCATGGCTCAGTGGTGAAACTGCTGTCCTGCCGCCAAAACTGTGCTCACCTTGGGGTTCAATCCTAGGTAGCCAACTCAGCCTTCTATCCTTCTGAGGTCGGTAAAATGAGTACCCAGCTTGCTGGGGGGGGGGGGAGGCAATGTGTAGCCTGCATAATTAACTTGTAAACTGCCCAGAGAGTGCTTGAAGCACTATGAGGCTGTATACAAGCACCACGCTTTGCTTTATACCTAAGTGTTTCTTTTTCAAGTTCTTCCTCTCTTGAATATGAAGACATTATGAATGCCAGCAAATTCTTATCCAAAGCGATACTCAGCCCGCCCCCCGCCCCCGAGTGTAGCCTCCTGCTATGTTCCAGGATCCCTAGATCAGGCCAGCATCCTTATTTATTGTGTGATGTGTAAACAAGTTGCTTCATATGTCCTTTTTCTCAAAACAGACTCCCTACAGTGCCCTCGTCTGAAACAGCGGAGCGTTTTCAGGGGGAGGCTGATTCCTTACAATGAGGGGAGTGGGGTGGGGTTTCATGTGCTGGCAAAATTGCTGCTGGGACTATTCCTCTCAGAGCTGTCAGTCTGAATTTCAAACCAAATAACCACTCTTTTGAATAAGGCAGGACACAATAGACTGAAGGGTGCCTTTCTGTTTTCTTAGACAAAGGCAGGTGCTCTTCCACCCCTCCCCACCGCCATTTGCATTTCTGAACCAATGACATTCTCACTTAATTCAATTCCCTCATGCCTACAGCTACCCAAATTAAATCTCCGATTAACAGATAATGTGGTCTGTGACCTGTGCCTCACGTATTTACTGTCAAATTGCATTACATGATGCTTTGAAAAATCATTTGGAAACCAAACAACAAGAAGCAGCAACTAGAAGAATACCAAGTGATAAAAAAAGGAATATGAGAAATGGGTAAGTAAGCTATCTCTATTGCTACATGACAAGATTCACTCTGAAGACAAAACATGATACTTGGTAGTGAATCCGTTTATGTATTTTATGTTCTGAGATGGGATAAGACGTATTTTGGAGCTGGGATGGTATATTATTTAGATGCTAAAATCCTGATACATAAATTATTTCATTGTAAGTGTGACGCTGTTAGTGGGGAGGGGAAAATGTCCGGTACTTAAAGAGTTATTGCTTTGATCCCAGGGCTCAGACAACTTGCACACAATGAGACTAATTGAAGTGAATTGTTTGGTCCAATTAGGCATCACACTGCAGAGCCAGAGGTTGGGGGTTCGATTCCCCCACTGTGCCTCTTTGAGAGGGATTGAACTCGGTGATCGAGAGGGTCTCTTCCAGCTCTGCAGTTCTTCGATAATTACTATTATTACTCATGGACTTTTCGAGAATGACCAGAAAGTGAGAATATCAAAATTTAACCAAGTTAACATTTATTAAAATAGACACAGCAATGAAAAGCTATATATGTTCATAAAAACGGTAGAAGCAACCAATATATTGCATTTAAAATAACAGCAACATTAATGTTTAAAGCACAGCAAATGAAGCGCATACAGGGTGACTGCTGTAAAAGACAACTAGGAGATGAAGCAGGAAATATAAAAGCTCTTTGCATTAGCTAATCAAAGTTTAAGAAATGACAAATGGAATAAATAATAGTAATAGTGCATTAGAATTAGCACCTTCTCCAGCATAGTTAAAGGTGTGACTGCATGGTAGGGTGAATATGGGGTTGAATGGCGGTGGTTCCCATCGCAACACAGCAGCTGTCTAGATTTGCAGGAGTCAGCAGGGGCAGACACCTTGGTTTTTACTGAGCTCCAACAACAGAAGATGCTTTACCCAGGAGCTAGCAAGTGCTGACTGGCAATTTCCATCTCTCTCTTTTTCTCAATTTTTACTGTTCTCATAAGTGCTTTAGCAAAACTCTATTCCAGCACTCAGGTGAAACCTTTTTTGAAAAAGAGAAAGAAAATGCTTGGAGAGAAGGAGCTCTTGGTTCTGGGGGCCTGACACATCCCCAAGCACCCCAAAGCATCGGATCAGATGATCGCACTGGCAGAAAGCAAAGAAAGATGATGCCAAGCTGATCTCAACAAATTTAAACCACCTCAGTGAACAAAAAAGAGGATTCCCCACTCAAAAAAAGATCATTCCACCATGTGTTTCAATGCATTGAGTTTTGCATCACATAGTCACTACATCTTAATTCAGATTCACCGGTGACCATGTTACCTAGCTCAAACGGGGAAGTCCTTGATGGAAGAGCAAGAAACTGAGACTACTGTGGTGCAACACAATGTTATTGCCCTCCCAACCCCGAAATAAAATGCAAGACAGTGATATGGGTTAAATACAGGCCACACTTTATTAATATACAGTGGTGCCTCACTTAACGGGAGCTTCATTTAGCGATGAAACTGCATAGCGATTAACTTTTTGCGATCGCAAAAGCGATTGCATTGCGATGTTTCCTATGGAGTTTTATCATTTTGCGATGATCAGTTCCCTGTTTGGCTTACCGATCATCGCAAAGCGATGATTTTTAAACAGCTGATTGGAGGTTCCAAAATGGCCACCGGGTTAAAAAAAATGGCCGCCCGCTGTGTTTTTGCGCCGATTCCTCGCTTAAGAGGCAGCTAAAATGGCCACCGTATGGAGGATCTTCGCTTTAAGGTCAGTTTTTTGCCCATAGGAACGCATTAAACAGGTTTTAATGTGTTTCTATGGGCTTTTAAAAATCGCATAGCAACGAAATCGCTTAGCAGCAATTTTTGCTGCACGAATTAACGTCGCTATGCGAGGCACCACTGTACATTCATATTCAAAATTGCCATTCAGAAGGAAGGGGCCTGCTGTAGTGCGGAAACAGTTAAATGATGTGAGTATCTAAATACTCCTAAATCAATGAAAGGGCGAGTCCCCGGCCCCCAGGCTCCAGCGATCTTAAGGACAGCAGGAACCTGGCCGGCCGCTAACAAACACCCCCAGACCTCACTCCCCCTTTATTCGAGGGTTATTAGTCTGGAAGTGGCCCACCGCATCTTCCTGCCACAGGCACTGTAATCGCACGATCCGCAGTGCCAGGCGGTTGGATGTACTGTTGGCTTACTTCAAATTACAGCGGGACCCACTCTAAATACCTGTTTTTTCCACAGTACCCATCAGTGTGACCGAAGTTTTAATCCACAAAATTGCCACAACCCTCTTCTAGTGTGGGATAGGCAAAAACTCCCCCATCCACAGGCCAATCAGGATGAAGGACAAAATTCCTATCCGGCCCCGTAACAGCGACCAGAATGACTCACACTAGCAATAGGGTGGGTGGGTGGGTGCCTGAAAAGAAGAGGGTGTTCCGGAGAGGAAAGCCTCTTTAAATACCCTGGCTTTCCCTCCCATCACGTGAGACCAATCCATCTCGCGATATCCCAAGTGGAAGGCAAGGCCAGCTTTGCTGTTCGAGGTCCAGGGACCCTCCAGCGGCTGGATCATTGGAGCCAAAAGATCCATGCTAGTGGCTATGCTCTGAAGGCAAGCAGAAGCCCCTAACAAAGACAGCGACAGATCCTTATACCTCAGCTTATCAGTTTCTTATGCTTATGAGCTCAAAGGGTGTCTTAGAGGGGTGTTGGGAAAGGCCTGGGAGAGCTGGTTTTAACCGGTTTCAGAACAGTACTAGCCATCCTTGATAAGAACATTGTATTGTCCAGGCCCTGCCAAAGACCCCTTTTTCAAGGTTACAAGGAGGGGCCCCCTCTCTCCCTACAGACTGCACAACACCATTAAAGAATGTCAGAAACATACACACATACATGTAGGGCATGGCAAGAGTTGAACAACCAAGGCACAATACTTTTGCAATAAAAGACACTCCTGTAAGACTGGCAGTTTTCTTGGAAAATACATAGCAATTTAATAAATGTAGATGAACAAACAATTTGATATAGATTGTGGGGTCAATGGCCTGTGTATATCCATCAAAAACAAAGGAATTTTCAAAAAAGAAAGAAGACAAAAATGTTTCAGCACCTTAAAGACCAACTCTTATATTTTAATGTGAACTTTCACAGACACTTCCTTAAAGTACTATGGATGGCCAATGTAATCACCCTCAACTTAGGCATTCTAAATGACCAGCTTTCAAAGAAATACATACCGACTACTCCAAAGTCCAGGATTTTTAGATGGTTGCAGCAAAAAGTCTCAAAAAGTTTAGAAGTATTTAGAAAAGGCTTCTCCGGTTAAAAATCTTTTTCAAAATATTCAAAGACAATTCCTAAAAATTGAGAAAAAATCAAGAAAACAAAATAATGAAGGCTGCAAAGCTAAACTCCAAAGCAAAACTAAATTCCTCTCATGAGAAGGTAAATATATACAAAGCTTCAGTAAGGGAAGTGGGAGTTCAAATGAAAAGAATGTCTAAGTAGGCACTGTCTCATCCAGTGAGTAATTCTGCCTTTTTCTTCTTGAAGGAGAGCTATGATCACCCAGCTAAGAGCATTAAAATGGAGCAAAGAAATAATCAACACCTTCCAACGCAATCTAAGGAAATATCCTTTCTCTCAAGGGAAGATATACAAAATCTACTTGTCTGTAGCAACGCCCCCAAAGATCTGGATATCCTAAAGGGCTGCCATGTCACTCTAGGTAAAACCAGCTCAGTACTGATTAATGTCTTTCCCAAAACGTTTAGCAGCTTTTGATTTCTTCTTCATTGAGTCCTATGTTTCACACTGTCTTATTGTAACTCAAGAACCGCAAATTTTGGTACTCTACACTCAGCTCAGGGACCAACTCCTTTGGCTATCATAAATGAATCACTTCACCTTTTGATTGGGAAGATGTTTGTGAGACGCTCTCTGCTTTAGAAGCAAAGAGCTGATCAGAAATATGAGCCATAAGATCCATGTGACTTGGCAGGTATTAAAAATAATATACTAAAATGAACTCAGGTTTTTTTTCCATGTCTGTGTTGGAACCTTGAACGTCTGGTGTCTTGAAAGGCATATCCTCTTAGATGTCATAATATTCAATTCTTCAAAAAAAAGTTAATAAAGAACTTAACCTGAAATATTATGCTTCTCTATTCATGATTCAAGACACTAGAAAATGGCCCAATATCGTATCACAATACAGTATCATGCTTGTGTTGCTAGCAGGAAAAAGGATGCCAGGCTTTGCATTGCAAAGGACAGCAATGAAAACTATGTTCATATTTCCAAAACCTTTCCTTGGGGTAGACAAGCCAAGGAAGAAAAGGTAGACTGTACAAAAAGTTCTACAAACCTGTTGTGTGCAGGCTTTTTAAGCGATGCCCTCTTGCCTTTTGAAATAAAATAGGAGAGAGGTTACAGCTAGCAAAGATCGTCACTGCAAACCAAGGTTAAAATCATCCATATTATGTGGTGGGGAAGAAAAGGCAGAGAAAAAGTACAGGTCATTTGAAATATTGTGTTGGAGGAGAGCCTTACTCATACCTCCAGATAGCCGGAAAGGCAGAAAAGAGGTTGCTCAATCAAGTCAAGCCTGAACTCCCACTAGAGCAAAAATGAGTCAATTGAGGCTATCCTATCATGTGCATATAATGGAAATACAGAACTGACCCCAAATGACAGTATTGCTGGGGAAAGTGGTGTGCGGGGGCAGTAAGAAGAGACAAAGACCTATAATGAAATTGGTTGATTCTCTAGTCACCACACATCAGAAGTGAATTGATGGCATGTAACATCTTTGGACTTTATTTTTTTAATTACCAAACAATTTTATAGTGACAAGATGGGTAGAATGATTGAAAATATGACAGGATATAAACAAAGCTCTGCTAACATCTAGTTAGACTAACCATAAAACAAAAAGCAGCAATTTCACAGCTTAAACAAGTCAGCCTCTGAATATTTGTTCTCAGTTTTTGTAAATAACTTTAAAAATATTTTTACAACCAGAAGCAGAATCCCTGTCCCAGTACCAATGTCTATTTGGCCAGGAATGAGTTAAAAAGTTCTCCTTCTGAGAGTCAGCGAATAGGCTCTTCAGTAACAGGGTCAAAAGTTCTGATTGCCCCAGACCTGGAGCTGATTGCCGCTTTAAAAAGGAACCGGGTTTCGGAAATGTTTACTGAAAGCACTCAGGGTGGGATAAACACAACTATTCTGTGCTTTTGCAATGCAGAAATGCTTTTTGAATATGCCATACAAAATTGCATGCTAATTCCCTGATATACATGGCAAAATATCACCCCTTCTGGAGGACTGTCACTCTATTAATTTCGTTAAAGCAAGTCTGGTTTGTGTTTTTTGTTTGTATTGGTTTTGTTGACTCTCTGAAGAAAATCTTTTGATAGTTTCTGTGACTTTTCATTGCCCTTCAAATATCTCCCTTTCAAGCAACAAAGCTGCAATAATGTATCTATTTTGGAATGGTCTTGGGGATGGGCCAATTCCATACATGCTCAGTTTATAAGAAATTCACTGTTCTATCCTTTTGAAAGGACTTTTAAAAGAATCAGTGTTTCAGACCCTGCAGTCTGGAGTCCTTCCAAACTAAAAACAAAACAAATCAGGTAGGCCAGTCCTTCTCTTTTGAGATAAACAAGATTGGTATTTTCAATTTATTCACTCTGTTTTAAATCTGTGGATGTTTAAGGTTACCTGTTTCTGCAAGTGGGGGGTAAGGTAAAACCATTTTACTTTTTAAAAAACCATGACATTTTGCTGTAAAAAAAAACTCTACTTAAAATAGAGTTGTCTACTGCAGCTGTGCCAAATTTGATGCTGATCCAAAATCCAGTACCAAATTTATAAATTTTTATTTAACCTACCCCCCCCCTTTTTAGAATTGCCTTGTAGAATGTTTATTTGCTTTGCCAGCACAATAACACCACTCTGCTCCCATGTGGCGACCATAACATTGACAGTGCAGGGTCAGGCAAGGAAATAATAAAATGTGGAGTTCTATGCACATTAATGTAGAATATTTTTGAATGATTTTTATCCATACTCTCCTATTTTATAGTCATGCAATTCAAAATTTAAATTTTCGTATCATTTATTCAGTGCTTTTCCAATACAAAACAATGTGGATGTTGTCCTATTTCTGAAGAGTCTTCCATCAGTCCAGGCAAAGGAGTACACCATTCTTACCGCTTCTCTCATCTTATCTCTCTTTTCATCCGGCATAGCAAATATAAAAACAAAATACTTATGGCACCTTAAAGATTAACATTTATTTCAGTGCAAGCTTTCATGGATTACTATCTATTTCCTCATGCATATGGAGCATCTGGCACTTTTCTGCTGTAAAGTGACTCTTTTCTCTGGCATACAATGTTTCATTTTACTATTTCCGTCTTGTGTATCAGGTTTAATGAAAAATAACCCCTACAAACAGAATTTCAGGGCATTATGGTGGCGTGTACTTTCAAAAATAAATACATTGCTACAAGAAGAACTTCTCATATCCTGAATGGTTTTTAGTGTTTGGCAGTTTAAGCATCAGACTGTGGAGCCAAAGGTTGGGAGTTCAATTCCCCATTTGTCCTGGGTGGCCTTGGGCAAGCTAAAGCAAAGGAAAGCAAAGTGTGCTGCTTATATGCCACCCCATAGTGCTTCAAGCACTCTCTGGGTGGTTTACAAGTTAATTATGCAGGCTACACATTCCCCCCCCCCGCGAGCTGTGTACTCATTTTAGCCTCTCAAAATGGCTGCCGACTCTCAGCTGTTTGGCGCTCTGCTCACACAGAGTCCAGCTGTTCCGGAGCTACCAAGGCACTGTGAGGAGCGGGGCTCGGTCTACTGTACCTGGTAAGTGACTTTTTTCTGACTTTTTGTTTGTTTGTTTCTGACTTCCCCCCCCCATACGAACGCATTAATTAAATTTCAATGCATTCCTATGGGAAACCGCGCTTAGCAAGATGAAATTTTCACTAGACGGCATTAACTGTGGAATGGATTGATTTCGTCTTGTGAGGCGCCACTGTGTGTGTGCGTGCGTGCGTGCATGTGCATGTGCATGTGCGTGTGTGTGTGTATCACATGAGAGAGAGAGATATACATGAGGATGAGGAACCTCAAGATTATTTTCTGTGCTCCACAAGAATATGAGATATTCTGTGGTGTCCTGTGGAAGAGAGAAGACTATAATACTTTGTGTCCATTAAGCACAATGGTGCAAATGCCATATGCTTAATGCAAAACACTTCAAAACTTTACATTACCCACAGAGACAATGGCTCTCGAGGTGGAGCTCCTTTGAAACTAGTGAAACTTACGCTTCAGGGCCCTTAATCCCAGAGGAGGCCCAGAAGTTATTTTAGTCCACATTTAAAAACAACAAAATTGTGGTGATGTGTGGAATAACCTCATTGAAGAAGATGGTGGTTGCCCAGAACTTGTTGCTGGTTACAAAAGAGCCCTCATAACAGTTCAAGCTTCAGGGGGCCCCAAAATATAGGTCCAACACTGATAGCTCTTGCATTGTTGCATGAACTTTAAAGAATTAAAAACTCCCATGGACCTGTTTCCCTCCTTAAAAAAATAAAATAAAATAATCAGTCAGTCCTTCTGAACTTGTTGTGTGTAGGTCTTTTCTTATCAAAAAGAAAAGAACAGAGTACTACTTTTGCACAGCAAAAGGTTGCACAAAAAACAGGGACCCTGAAGAGGGGGAGAAACAGCACTCCTTGTTTCACTCTTACCTGGGGATGAAAAATATCAAGAGCTTCAAATTTTCTTGTTAAAATCAAGGCAACCACAACTGGTGATAATAGAATACTGTACTTTATTAGTATTCTTTTATATCTCCAAGCTTGCTTGAGCCTTGATCCAAATGAAATGGCTGTTATCCCATTTCCTAAACGGGGAGTAGAAGGAAAAGAGTGCCAGCATGCTCTCTGTTGCACGACCAGTTGTGTGGCCCATCTCACAATCCATGTGAGAACAGGCACATGACAGTGAGCCTGCTGGAGCAGGGCGCATTCACATTTATTTATTTATTTATTTATTTATTTATTTATTTATTTATTTATTTATTTATTTATTTATTTATTTATTTATTTGATTTATATCCCGCTCATCTGGTAAATCTATACCACTCTGAGCGGCTAACAGGAACATATATACAATTACAATAAAATTGTATATATTTTATACAATATATTTGTATATATTTTATATTTAGACAATAGGAGATCCGCCTACACAGCTAGAAAAGTGGTTGAGAACAGAACTATATTAAAAGTGGGGATCACTGCAAAGGAAGTACACATACATTGGCAGCTTAGGACCTGCAGGCTGTATGTGGCCCTTGCCCATTCACCGCGCAACCCTACCACTTTCACCCAACTGTTTGGCCCTCATCTGAGAAATGGAGAAGAAATTGATCTTCCTGCACTGTTGACAGCAATGGGCAACAGCAATCCATATCAAAATGGTTGGGAGAAGTAGGTTAGGCATGAGATGTTTCTTTCTTCTGTTGCTGATTCCCACACAGGCCATTCTTGCCCCACCATAGGGAGCAAGGAGGAAAGAACAATCTATATCAAGATTGCTGGGATCTGTGCATGTTCTCTTGTCCAGATCTCTCTCTCTCTCTCTCTCTCTCTCTCTCTCTCAATCTCTCTCTGAGTACATGTGCATGTTTGTCTATCAGGCTCCCCCGCCCCTCTGCACAGCCAGACTTACCTGCAGCCCTTGGGGTTGAACAGACCGACCGCCATGGCATAGTATGTGCTGAAATGAAGGGTAAGGCTGGAAGAAAAATGCCATGTTATCATAGCTCTAGGTGGACCGGCCTTAAATCAATGGTAGGGCAATCAATAAAGCAATCTGTTGGGACCTCAAGAAAAGAAAAGAGCTGTTGAACTCCACTTTTGAATGGCTGTGTCACCATGACTGAACTATATCTTAAATTATTTGGAGGAACAAAAAGTCTTCTGAAAACCCGTGACCCCATTCCTTCTGACAGCATAAGTCAACTCTCTGTTGAAGTCAATTGTGCAAGAGTTAATAAAAGGAACGATTCCCTTAAAAGCTGTATCGTATGCACTCACATAATAATTGCTATTTGCTGTTCAGAGAAAACAGAACAGTTTTAGCATTTTAGAAATGCCAGAATCAAAATATGATTCCTTCTGAAGTAGGTTACAGAAAGCCATACAACATGAGGTGTGGCATATTCGCGGTCCTTGTGAGAGAGGAAAGATTGTGAAGAGCTATAGGAAGACATTTGGTCTGAAGCACTACAGCAGCTGATTTCATTCATGGGGGAACTGGGACTTATAATGTATTTTTTAAAAATGAACATATTAGTCATTCATCTTTTAAACCAGTGGTTCCAAAGCTTGGGTAACCCAGGTAGTCTTGGACTCCAACTCCCAGAAATCCTGGTCAGCACAGCAAGTGGCGAAGGCTTCAGGGAATTGAAGTCCATGAACATCTGGGGACCCCAGCTTGAGAACCACTGGTTTTAACAATCGATGGATTCCAACTGAGATATATTCACATATGAGAGAATTTCTTATGCAACCCATTGAGAGAAGTATGGGAGAACTTAGAAATCTTTGGGAGACTGGTCTGCAGCCCTGAGATACTGTGGACCTCCATGGCAGGGGAAGAGCCACCTAGTCTGTCCTATCTGGATAATGGAAGAGATTTCTGCAGCAAAGGTTGTGTATTGGCCAGAAGGGCCAAAGGGGGTGTTTCAGGAACACGTCAGAGGACCCAACTCTCTTCTCCTACACACACCACCCAGAATATGGGGAGGAAAAAAAAAACACCATCTCTGGATCTGAAATCAGTGGGGAGAAAATAAACCAAAGGGGGGAAATGTGCAGGTCTGGCATAGTTAGAAGTGGCTACTCCCACATCAGAAGAATGAAAAGAAGAGTATGAATCAACAGAAAGAGGGAAGCAACTGGATGCTAATTGGGCTTATTTATATGTGCAGACACAAAATTAGAAATTATTTTTTAAAATGTAAATGGCATTAGAATGCATCTTATTTGAGTGGGAAAGACTGCCAATGGGTGAACAGGGCATTTCCATTGCAGATAGTCAGTTTCAAGATCTCTGATTTCTGAGGTGTGAAGGACACTCACAAAGTTCATCTTTGCTCGTTTTGACAGCCTTGACCCAATGATGTCTGTCAGGGAAGGCTTTGATAGCTGAGCAAGGCAAAATACTTCCTTTGTTTAAGGTGCTCATGTCTTATACAGGGTATTTTCCCCTTCAGGAGCAGAGCACGGACACACAACAAACATGAAAAGACTCAGTGATTGGAAAGGATCCATAAGCAAACCACTACCACTTAGTCTTTGAAATAATCCAAGGTCCCAAAAATATGAAGCAGTCCTCCCAGTTTTTGCAAATAATTTGTGCAAATTTTGGGTGGGAGAAATGATGCACATTTTTTTTTCTTGTGTTGTTGCAATTCAGGAAATCTTGGCCAATTCTTGAAAACAAAGAGAATAACAAGTTATTTTTTCAGTCTTGCTTACAAGGATGATACGAAGGAGGACTTCCATTCCTTCCTACCTTGTCTGTCTTTATTTTTTAACCAAGCATGGACTGGACAGCCGTTCAAAGAGAGGATGCCATCAAAAAGAGGATTATTCTTTAGCAGCTCTTCAAGTGGAGGACTGTCCTCATTTAGAGAAGGCATGTAGCCACCATCAGCACTTTTATAGTTATAGTTTCAAGTCCCAAAAGAGATTGTGATTGTGATAGTTTAAAATTCAAATCTTCACACAAAAAACAACCAAACAAAACAAAACTTTCGGTTTATACATGTGAGATATTTTGCCTCTGTATCCACAATTCAAAACACCAGGAAATGGCCCAACATTGCTGCCCAATATCATGCCTGTGTTGCCAGCAGTAGTCAACATGGTCTACACAGGATGCCCTCGTGTGCTCACTGCCATTCACAAAGAGAACACCTAGCAAGGGAAAAATCACAGAAGCAGACCTTTTTTCATCCGTTAACTACTTCTCATCTAAACATAAATCAGTGATCACGGCAGTTTTTCAACAAGTACAAATGGTAGTGAGTCATGATAATACACAAATGCAAAATCACAAAAATTTAACATGATCCTTAAAATTAAAAAAAAAAGATCTGGTGCATCAACAAAGAGTAAGCAACCCAAAGGTCAATAACTTCTGTTTCAGAGGATCTTGATCAGGGCTGGGTAAGAACTTCATTGAGAAGAATTTACCAAAGTATTTCTGAAGACTATACCAAAACTCATACATTTCTTTATATTCTGGGTAAAAGAATATAGGATTTTTAAAAAATTAAAAGTGAAAGAAAAAGCGACAATTTTTCCCCGTAGCTAATTTCTAGCTTCTTTTATGACTAGTTTTATACCACCCTGTAGTCCTGGACATTAGGAGAACATACACTATAGTGCTATTGTGTGAGCACTGAGAGAGCATCATAATTGTATGAGCTATACTATTTACATATATAGTGCATTTCTGTTCTTATTCACAATTTTGGACTCATGAGTTATAATTATTTGATAATGTCATGCCTATACCTATTGAAAACAAAATTACAGCCAGAACTATTTTTACAGTTGCCTAATGTCACATGATTTCCTAAGCAATTGTGAAGAAGGAGCAATTGAATAAGATTCTAATATGATTTGTGGAATAATAATTGAATAGCCTGGCCATAATGCCATATTGTTCAAATGATTTTATTTGAGATTCCCCACCACCACACACACACATTTACCTCCTATTAATCCATTGGAATTAAATAAGAAAGTCCAGTTTATTCTAAAGTTCATTGTCTCTAGCTAATCTACTTGGTATTTAAGACCATTCTGATTTCTTGCATTTGTAAACTTTCTGCTCAGGGTAGTGATTTGATGCCAGCTATTTCACTCTCTGCTCTCTACAGATCCATCATGCTATGGATTTCCTTGAGAGCTCTGATCAACAACTCATTTTCAGCCAGAGCCATATTTTGGACGTGACCAAGGTCAGCAACCTTGACTTCAGTCATTGATTCACTTCCAAACAGACCTAGCGATGTTGAATGCCTTGCTCCAGAAATATGAATAGCAACTCGGTCTGTGAAACATCCTTCTCCTTATAATTCATCTCAGCTGCCCACCTCGAGACACAGACTGCGGAACATGTAGCTGAAGTATACATGAGGGCCTAATCAAGAGCACTCCATCTGTGTCTCCACTCTTATGAGAAGACAAAATCGCTGTGGTGCACAATAACTGGGGCCTTGAGTTCATGGATTATGACGGGGTGGATTTGGGAAACTGCCAAAACTAGACTGAGACACAGTGTGCCAGTTTCTTAGAACTACTCTGTATTCCATTCTTTATGTTAGTTTGGAGTGCCAAAGGCCTTCACTTGGAAATAGTGCAAACATGTCTAACTTCTTCCATGAAGAGAGAATTCAGTAATGCCCAGAATTGTGTCTAGATTCCTCTAGCAGTGCAGTGTACAAAGGCTCTAATTTTTCACGTGGCAATGGTGAGCCATCTTTCCTGATCCCGGGAGCATCATCCTTCCCATCTGGATTTGAGCCTGAAAGACCAAAGCACATTGAGTTGTAAGTAGGCACAGTGTGTGACCTTACACACCATCATTTCTGATCACAGAGTACATCCGTTAAGGGAATTGTCTCGGCTTCCCATTTCCTTGCTTTGTGCTGTTTAAGTTGACATAACATAGCCTTCATTCTGGTCTTAAGCCAGTGGAGCTTTTGATAATTGACTTAACATGGAGGAGTTAAGCACACTTCTACAGTGAAGCCAAGTGTCCCCAAAGGGTAGCTATTGGCTGTATATCATGGCTGCTGAAGAAGGCGAACTGCAAGTGCTGTTGCTTCCCTGTCAACTTCCTCAGAGGCATCTGGTTGGCCCACTCAGAGAAGAGAAAACAGGACTAGACAGATCTTTACTCTGACCCCACATCACTCTTAAATTCACAGGTGAGGGCTTCAAGGTATTCTGAGGAAAAAAAAGATCATTGAAGCCATATCCCAACAGTCCTCTTCAAAACACTGGCCTTAGCATTATCCTTATTCATATTTTCTATAAGGGAAAGAAAGAGCATCTGATGGCTAGCATTACTTCTAGATTCCTCCGGAATCTAAGGATCCCAGCTAGAGATAGGGGTATTCATATTCATATATCAATATCCCTGCACAGTTGGAGTTAACGAGGGTCCACTCACACGTCCACCACTGCCGCTGGCCCTGCTCGTCCTTCCAATCTCTCCCGAGTGTCGTTCACTTCCCGGTCATCTAGCCACTCCTGGCAGAGGGAGGGAGGATGCGTCTCCCTGCAAGGCTGCTGAGTGGCTAGCTGAGCGTCACCCTGAAGCAATTGGAAGGAAGAGAGGGGCTGCCACCGCCAGCATACATCTGAGTGGACAGTATGGCCCCATGGGCCAGACCCTCATTAACTCCAGCTGTGCGGGGATACTGTATTTGTATTCGTATACAAATATCACCACCCACATCTCTAATCTCAGCATTTTCCCTACTAGGTCAATGGCTAGTGTTACTTTTGTTGTTCCAATCTGAGGCTAAGAACAGCCCTGCTTCTGTGGCTCTTTCTCCCTCTCTTTGCATAGCCTTTGTGTACAGAATCTGAGTCATCAGAGCTGAGCTACAGCCACCAATCTGAAGCTGATAGAGAAACCATGAACCCTGGGAGTCAAGAGAAAACAGTAATCAAGATCAGTGGACAAACCCAAAACAGGCAGGTTTGATGGGTGACCCCATCAAACCTGCCTGCGATGGCAATGGGACTGAGAGGAGAGCCTTGTCTGGTTATCTCAAGCACAGGAAAGACTCATTGTGTCATTGTGTTTGCTACAGTCCTGTATACAGGTAACTGAAAATACATACCGTAATTTTCCCTGGTACATACTGCTGAAATGGTAATGGAGCACAGCCCAGAGCCTGGATGTAACTAATTACAAAAGAACAGTTTTCAGCAAGAAATCTACACTGTAGATGACACTGCTACTGTAAATTCTCAAGAGTCTTTTACAGTCTTTATAGTTATTGGCATGGGTAGATGGCCTCACTTTGTGACAGAGAAGAAATATCAGGGAGTTCAAATGCTGACTCACACTGTGCCTTGTGCTCTGTTGTCGTTCTTGACGCAACAGTGGGGGCACTTCACATACTTCAGGCCTGCAGCTGTAACATTCAGAGATTTTTCCTAAAGTCATCAGTTGTTCTTGAGAAACATGCAAGCAAATAATCAGTTTTGAAAAACCGCAGTGATCCGTAACTTCTTTTTTTAACCAATGAGGTATAAATGTTGCATTTTTTTCCCCATTGAACTCACTCCAAGCTCTGGAGGGCACAGGACAGAAATCCTAACCATTGTTCATATGGCCAGATGGTGAGTAGGAAGCCTTCAGTTGACAAACACTTTAGCTAAAGAAAAGAGACTGAGGTAGATCCAGAGTACATGTCCAGGAAGAACTAGTAATCTAGCTTCTCATTCTGTAATTCAAAGCACATAGTGAAGTTTGCTACCAGATTGGATTTCAGGCCATGGCTTCTGCCATTTTGACAAGTCTTAGAAGCACGGAGCATGGGTGTACAGATCACTTGTTTGCTTGTCTGCAGGTGTGTAGTCATTACGTTTCTATCTTGATTCCTCCCCCTCCCCAAAATGTGCTCAAGACACATAACAAACACTGTTGTCAGCCACTGTTGTCAACAAGCTAAGAATGGATCAAAGTGACATGGAAAACAAATAAGACAATGGAACCATTAAAATCTGCATGATAGTTAGCAAAGCATTAAAGTCAGAGTGAAATTTTTCGAGAAGTGAAGATCACCCTCACAGACACTTACCTGGGGAGCCCCAGTTTGAAGCCCAATGACGAGGGGCACCATTAGCCAGCCTCCAACTTGGGTCACCTTCTTCCCTGGACCTCATACACCAGGGAAAGATTCTGGGACAAGCTTTGCTGGCCACCCAACCAGAATGTCCACTGACAATTCAGGATGGAGCTCCCAGCCTGGCCTGGCTTGGGGTTTAAATGGAGTCCAGCACTCGCTATCAGTGGGTCACCCAATATATGGAGCTGCTCCTTATGCTGCACCAGCGCTATACTACTGCAGCTGACACAAGCAGTGGCCTTTTAATATCCACTACTTATCTTTCTGAATAAAAAGCAAAGCAAAAGCAAAGACTGGCGCTTATATACCGTCCCATAGTGCTTAAAGCACTGTCTGGGCAGTTTACAAGTTAATTCTGCAGGCTACACATTATTCCCCCCACCCCCGCATCAGTTGAGTACTCATTTTACCGACCTCGAAAGGATAGAAAGCTTAGTTAACCTTGAGCCGACTACCTAGGATGGAATCGCAGGTTGTGAGCAGAGTTTTGGCTGCAGTACTGCAGTTTAACCACTGCACATTGAGGCTCTTAACAACAATGCTGTGTGTGTTTCAATTAAAATGGGATTGCAGGGTTGTTTGTGTGTGTGTAGGGCTGAGGTTATCCCTAAATTTTCTCACCTAGGCCTGCAACGTGATCTTCAAACAGTTTTGTTGTAAGCTTTTGTTAGAAGCCTAAATACTGTACATAAATTTTAAGGAAGCTGTGTCATACAAAATATATTTTGGGACAAAGAACTCCCTGCCCAAAAAGACTAGCAAAAACTGAATACTCTCATTTTAGCATGTGTACATTTTTCTTTTTTACCCCCTTTAAAAAAAACACAATAAAATATGAGCAAGTTTTAGAATACGTAGTTCTTTTCCAGAATGCTGGAATGTGCTAAATGCTTTTTCACATAGAGCCAAAGGACACTTAGTTAAAAGACAGAGAGGGACAAAGATTTACAGAAGCAGTTCCATACTAGATTATTTCATGTGGAACATTCATTTGACACCTTAAAATACAAGGAGAGGCAATGTTCAATGGAAGTGAGTGAATGTTTGGTATGCTTTCACTCCACTTTCAATATGAGACCTTTGGGTAGTGTGGGTGGCATATAAATAAAATAAAATAAAATAAAATAAAACAAACAAACAAACAAACAAATAAATATGTATTCGCGAAGGCTTTCACGGCCAGAATCTAATGGTTGTTGTGGGTTTTTCGGGCTCTTTGGCCGTGTTCTGAAGGTTGTTCTTCCTAATGTTTCGCCAGTCTCTGTGGCTGGCATCTTCAGAGGACAGCATCCAGAGCACAGAGTGCTGTCCTCTGAAGATGCCGGCCACAGAGACTGGCGAAACATTAGGAAGAACAACCTTCAGAACACGGCCAAAGAGCCCGAAAAACCCACAACAACCAAATAAATAAATAGATAGATAGATAGATAGATAGATAGATAGATAGATAGATAGATAGATAGATAGATAGATAGATAGATAGATAGATAGATAGATAGATAGATAGATAGATAGATAGATAGATAGATAGATAGATAGATAGATAGATAGATAAAAGCTGTATTTTCCATTTTGCTAAAAGTCTGCTTAGAAGAAAGAAGAAGCCATCATTCCAATAAAGCTATCACTTTCTGCCTCTTCATTGGCCAGTGAGAAACAGAAAGAAAGGCGAAAAGGTACCCCACTCCTGCAAATAGCACCTGAACCGTGTTTTTAGACTCAGACCTAGAGCAATGAATAAACATTCTTGACAATAGAAGAGGGTTTTGATTTGGATTTAAAACTCAAATGGCCCCTGAAAAAAAAATGTAGGGCTAGTCACTTGCTGGTTCCCCCATCACAGCTTCTTCTTGCCCATTCTGCTCGGGCTGTTCTTACCCATCTGAAAATCCACCAGGCCTCCCTCTGAAGTGGACTAAATCCACACCTGAAAATTTGATAACTGTTCTCACACAGTGGCACAGGCAGTATCTGCAAATGTTGATATGCTTTTCTTCTAGGTCTGCATACAAATGAGAGCAACTTGTGATCAGGTTGGTGTTTGTGTGTGGAGTTATCTCCTGAAATTTTGAGGTGAAACAAACCCCAGTCCTAATCCATGAGCTGTCCTTGCATTCAAGGAAAAGACCAGGATAAGGCATAGCCCATAGTAGTGACTGGAATCTCTTGTTTTAAACAAACTGAGCAACACTTTTACTAGGGGTTCTGCACTTTTTTGGAAGAAATGCTGCTAGAATCTATTGCAGGACTGAGCTAAGATTCTGTGCTTTTTGTTAATTCCTTCTGCCAGGACAAGGAAGGTTAAAACTGATTTATATGTCTGAGGCACCTGGGAGGCTGTGGACCTGGGGCTTGCACGTTGCTTAATTCTTTCTGCCTCTGCCATTTCACACTCCTCATCCATGTCCTTCCTGTTGCTCTTCCTGTGATTTTTATTAGAGATGGGCATGAATCAGAAAAAAAAGTGATTTGTTTTGAGTCATGATCTGTCAAGGTCATTGAATCACAAATTACGAATGTACAACTTTTTTCTGTCAAATCGATGAATCAATTTGTCAAATTGTTTTTGAATTTACAACCCTGTAAAATGGCCACCCGAGCATCAAGAGACACTAAATTTGCAGAGAAAACGTCCCCTCATTCTCCTCTATAAGCCCTGCAGGCTGGTGAAGTGTGGATTTTGTACATCCAAGTTATACACTCACAGGAAGGGCTCCCCCAAGAAAGTTTCCCCCAGCTACCTAGAGACACCAAAAATACAGAGAAGCTTCCCATAACTCTCCTCTACAATTTCTCCAAGTTTGGTGAATATTGGGTTTCAGACATTTGAGTTATACCCCCACAAAGTGGGTCCCCCTCCCCAGGAAAGTGCCCTTTAGCAGCTAGATTGGGGAAACCTGATCTTCACCAAACTTTGAGAGATTGTAGAGGAGAAGCAGTAGAAGCTTCTCTGTAATTTTGGTGTCTCTCTGTGCCGGGCGGGGGGGTGTTTCCTGAGGAGCCCTCTTTGCAAAACCCAGTCTTCAACAAACTTGGAGGGATTGTATAGGAGCATCGAAGGAAGCTTCTCTGCAGTTTTGATGTCTCTTGATGCCTGGGAGGCCATTTTATAATCAAACAAATCAACAAATAAGAAACTTCTAAAAATTAATTCATTCGTGATTCATCAGGGGCATTGATTTGTATGAATACAAATGGATGAATTAACAATTTTTGAACAAATTTAGTGATTTGCTTTTTTAATTCATGCCCATTTATAATTCAGATGCCAACTGAGGGCAAAGAAGGGGGAGGAGTCTAAAATGTTTAATTTTTTTTCATCCATATTATCTGCTTTGGGTCCTTTTGGGGAGAAAGGCAAGATAGAAATGTTTGAAATGATTTCCAAACCTCTGCATGTATCCCTCTCCAATTATACAGATTTGTGGCCTACAGATCTCTCTACATTGTCAACTACGTTTATATAAAGAAGGGGGAGGGATTCTTTCCCATCCTTTATTCATACACCATTCTTTCATAGTTTTGGAAGATGTGCCAAAGGCTATAGCTGTTGGCCTGCAATGCATAGTGTTGTTTTGACCAGGCAGCCTATTCATCTTCCTCCTCCTCCTCTTCCATTTCTTCTTTTCCTTCTTTGAGGTTCTGTGATTCAAATCTGCTTGGGAGACTTCCCTCTGCGTTGCACAACTGATTTTGATTATTCCATCTTGATGGAAACATTCCTTTTTCGAGGCTTTATTATATTGCTCGACATGTTTGAAGGCTGAGTCTTGGCTTTGAAAAACAATCTCTGGAGACCAAACCCTGAAAAATGCATTCTAAAGAAAAGTTCTACTGAACCCTGGTCCACATTAAGAATGTCCATTGTACTTTCAAATTATCAGTTCTAGCACTAAAATACTTTATAAGCAACTTATTTAGGGCTGGTCTACACATGGCAAATGGAGCAAGCTGCAGTAAGTTAAACAGGAGTGCAAGGAAGTCCGGCGTATACCATTTGGTCCAGATCCTCACATTCAAATGGCATATGGACCTCAAATGACCCTATTTGGCCTGTAGCAGCCTGCTGTCAATTTGCCAGCATTGTGAAGTGGCTTAAGATTTTCATAAGTGTCTATTACTGCAGCTTTGTGTATTAGGTATACTGACTTAATACACATACCTAACTTGTAATACATATAACTAATGCTGTTTTAAAAGTGACACCATAAAAAAAACTACCTCCTCAGCCCCTCCACAGGTCCAAGTAAGTGTTAATTTGCCAGTATTACGATGTGGCTCTGTTCATGATACTGGCAAATTAAAAGAGGAAGGCTCACTTTGGTTCGTTTCCAGACGCTGCAGGCACTGGAAATGAACCAAAATGGAATGATTTTACTGGCACCAAAAAGTAGAAGCTCATGACAGGGGCCAGAAAGGTGTGCGTAGGCCTGCTCTGGGGGTGGGTTGCTTTGGTCCAGCAGGGATATTGCCTGATCATGGTCTTTAAGAATCAGTCACCCTGTCCTTTCAGTGGCTCAGACTGTGAGTAAGATGCCCATGTAGCCTCTTAGAAGACCTTTTAGATAAAGTTGCAAGAAGCTGTTTTTTTTTTTTAAGTCTAGACTTTATGACAAAGCTATTTTTAAGTTGTCCTCCTGATCCATCTGCTTATGGGATGTCAAATCAAATTCTTCATTCCTCTTAAGCTTCATAACTCTGTGGGATCATGAAAAATGATGGGGAAATGCGCAATGATATAGTTGACATCACTGCATGAGAATTCTAAGGCACATAGGTCCCAAATACGAGTTTTTTAGGCCTCCAAATGAAGCAAGGAAAGGCAGGCCTCCTTCAAAATAACTTTTACCTGCTGTGAAAAAGAACACATTCCAGTAGGTGTCTGGTTCTTGAATCTTTGCATGTAATTAATCTTCTCAGTGCCGGAGGTTTCCAAGAGCCGTCGCTAATAGTATGAATGTCACACTGCATTGTGTCAGGAAATTCTGTCTCCGCAGTAGCCACAGGTTTTTAAAAAGATGGGAATTCCAAGGGAGAAGTGGGTGAAGGGCCTCAATGAGCTTCTAGATAGTTGTTATCATTCTTTCCTGTAGGCCCTGTTACCATGTAGAATTGGGCACTGAGTTATTTTTCTAATAAACTTTCCTCTTTCAGTTCCTTCATGTATTTCCCCTTCCTCCCTCTCCCTCTCTCTGTGAAGAGTTTCACCCTACACCATGGGCTCGACATATCTAAAAAATAATTTCCTTAATATACCTGACTTTATGCTAAGGGACCACATTTATAAAACCATATGGGAAGTGTGTTTATCTGTGTGTGTGCCTGTGCATGTATCTGGCACTAATAGAGAGCTAGGCCTCTGAAAGCTCATCATTTCCACACAATTAAGCAAAAGAATCCAAATGTATCTCAATGTTTGTTTTAGGTCAAATGTGAGCGAAGTCTGCCCCTTGGCCTAGTTTTTTATGGAATGAAGAGAAAGAAAAATTGATCGAGAGAGAAGAGGCTATCAGAACAACAGACCGAGAGTCAAACTGGGTAGTGCATTTATAATGTGCTTCCCTCACCCCCCAGTGATGCTCCATAAAGGGGTAATAGATGTTCGTTCTACTGTATTCTTTTGCCTGCCTAGTTATCTTCTATTTACCACGCTTACTTTTGTGACTGATATTTATATCTAGTTCCTTTTCCCAGTAATGAGGGTGTAAACTCAACAGTGAGAGAAACACAAATGCACCTGCTGTGAATGTGTGTCAGGGAATTCAGGTTTTCTTGGCTCCGTTCTACATAGGCAGAGGAGGAAAACAGCTAAGCAGTCTTGTTTGCAGCTTGTTAACATAGCTCTCCTATAGCCCACTATGAGTAGTTCCAGAAGAACTGCAAAATAAGCTGTAAACAAGGAAGAATGGCAATTCCCCCCCCCCATGTTTGTAGATGCCCTAGTGCCACAGAGTTGGGACCAAGCTAGGGTTTTAAAAGAAGTTGCATTACTTCACTGGCTGGATCTTTGTCCTCAGCCCCAGCTCACTCACTTTTCCTTCTCTTTCCTCTTGTGGGCGTTGCTGAAACCAAACTGGGCCAGTCTTTCTAAGAAACCGACCCAGCAATGCAGCTTTTAGAGTGCTGGGAATGGAATTCTGTTGCCTCCGTTGCTCTCCAGGATGTCCGTTCTGCCAAGGATACAGCTACTGAACCTGCCGGTTTCTGCTACTGTTTAACTGCTGGCTGGAAGGCTGTTGTCTTTGGGAAGCAGGAAGTTTCACCCATTTGGAGAAGGGGTGAGAAGGGACGTTTGTGTGTCTTCATTTGTCCTTGCACAGCCTTTTAAGCTATACACACCAAGCTTCCACTACAGCCAGAAATGTGACAAAGAAGTCAGCATGCCATCACATAAGCCATTCCATTAAACTGGGAGACTGCCCTTGGACGGGATCCTGACCCTTGCCAAGAACAAAGAGGGAGACACACACCTCTCTGCGGTTTCCACTTTGTTCCATCTATTTTTTACAGGGTTTGAAAAGTAACCTGTTGTCTTTTTTGTGCACAAGTACTTCCATATGATTCAGATGCCAAGATGAGCTTATTTCTGTGTGCTGGATCCTTGCTGCATCCCTCCCCAGCCACCACACATTTCTGCAATCACACCACCTGGACCAATGCAAATGTATCGATTTTCCTTTTTAAAAAGTAGAAGCCTCAGGGGTGGAGGGAAAAGCTACAGACATGGGTGGGCAGGCACTCTGGGCTGAGCTGTGCTTTTTGTCAATGTTACACTATTTTTGTAATTTAGGAGGGATAACATCAATCCTTTTTCTTTGAAACTGGAACATATTGGTTCTTATCATTGTTAAGTGAGAAGACCACCTTACAAACTGAAGTAAGAAGAACACCACATGCTTCAGATCCAGCTTCTGTGTTATGTTGCTGCGTTCAACACACACACACACACACACACACACACACACACACACACACACACACACACACACACAGAGAGAGAGAGAGAGAGAGAGAGAGAGAGAGAGAGAGAGAGAAGCCAGAAGGGGAAAGCAAAGCAAAATAAAAACAACAACCACCCCAAAACAAAACAGCACTAGTCTGACCGAACTCCCTCATAGGGCCTTGCTCTCTTTCTTATACAATCAGAGAAAAAGGCAATGGTCAGCCATGTGAGTAACTAAAGTCACATTCATGTACAGTCTTGGTATATTTTCACAGAAATCTGGTTCTGACAGCGTTAAAGTCTAGAAAGACATTTACTGGAGAACTTCCTATCAATATGGAGGGGAAACTGAGGAAAATGTATGAACAGCCTGACTATATGTGTTGTGATATTCAAGATTTTTTTAAAGCCTAGTTTCATAAGCCAATGAAATGAATGCACTCTCTGTGCTTGTAGTCTGATTGAATAAGAAGAAGGAGATTCTTAATAACCCATTGAACCTAAGGTGGCATCTCAAGGGCAAAGGTTCAGGCAGGATGAAACTGTCATTAAATTTTGCCTGCAGATCTTAGCCTGCTAAAACCATTACATTTTATTAGCTAACACTGACTTCAAAATGGCTGCAGTGTTTATAAACAGGCATTGAGAAATTGTGGCAGCACTAAGACTTAATTTTCAAAGTAAAATCTTCAAACTTGCCCTACAGGCAATGCGGAATGGTACTTCTAAATGAAAATACTCCTTCTGTTTCCCTTTTTAAAAGTGGAAAGAAATAGTCTCTACGAAAGGCAGTATCATAGTCTGGTTGGAATTCTTATTTTGAACACAGATATATACTTCTATTGACATGTTCCTCTGGAGAGAAAAGCAATCGTCTTTCTTCCATACAAACAATATATGGTACAACAGTACATCGTGCCTGTCATTATCCTGGCGGATGTTTTTCTCTCCAAGGATTGATTGGAGGACACGGTGAGATAAAACATTCTTTTGTGAGGGGAAAAAAATATAAAAGAGAAAAATGCAAATATAGAAATGCCAAAGAAAAACCTTGAAATCAAGTTAAAACTTTAATGGAGCCCATGGAATACAAGTATTGTTGAGAAAAATGTCCATAGTCGCTGCGGCATTTTCTCGAATACTTCATCTGTAGAAGTTACACCTGACTATATATTTAACCCAGTCTGTACATATTGCACTAGCCAGAATCCAACTGGTTATCTACACTGATGTAAGTAATGTGGTGTAAATTGCAGTGGTGGATGTTGCTAATTAGCGAGTGGCCACTTGTATTCCCCATTGCATGTGATAATTGTTATTGTTGTTTTGACTTCTACAACTCCCCACAGTGTTTGGAACACTCTCTGGGCAGTTTACAACATAATTATGCAAATAACAACTTGCCCCCCTTTTTGATGTACAAAACTCGGAATAGCCACATATAAGATAAAGTTTCAACTATGGTTGTATTGTTTTCCCTGATTGTTTAATCTCTTGAAAAATCCTTGGACTGTTAATTGTGTTTTCAACATTAATCTGAAAGTTTGCCTCATGTTGCTCAGGAGAAGTAGCATAATAGCTCACCGCTAGATTACATCTTTTGAATGTAGAAGTTCCTGATAATCCTTAGAATGTAAATGCAGAGAATCTAAAGCAGGCTTCCCCATCAGTCCTAGCCAGTATGACCAATATTTATGGATGATGGAAGCTTTGTCCCCAACACTTGAGGCTGACTACATTGGGGAAGGTTGGCAGAAGGATGAAGAAAGATTTCTGTTTGAGAGAACGGCAGAATTGTTGCTATACCCATGAACTGATTGTCTTGCCACATCAGGAGCATTCAATTCCATGATAGTTCAAGATCAAAGCTTGATATCCAGAGATTGAACTCCAGAATTGTCTCTCAGACCAAACACCTAAGGACTGGAAACTCTAGGTGATATGAAGCCACCTTAAAGGTTCATAAAATGTTTCACTAGCAAACTTAGCCTTGTAGTTTTCTAGGTGGATTTATATCATATCCGACTGCTACAGAAAGCTTTGATTTGCAGAAGAGAGAACATTGCTGGGCTTCCATTGTAAGACCCAAAACCAGTGAGCTGTTAAGACATTCCAAAAAACCTTTGACAGCAGACAATGTGAATGTGCCATTTGCGGTCATGTTTCTCCTCCACTGGATTACGACGATGATCTATAATTTAAAATTGAATAGAAAAAGACATTGACAGCACTGAAGACTTGAATATAAAATCCTGAACAAGAAGCCATACTGTTCATATGGCAGATAGCAGTTTATTTTTTCTTCTTCTTCAGCTGAAAGTACAAAAGAAGCCCTAGTTCTTATTATAAAATACAAATCCTAAGAAATTTGGAAGGTGTCATTACTTGACAAAGGAGAAAAAGGATTAAATCTTTATAAAGTGTAACCAGAAAAACAGAAGAATGAAAACTATCACGAAAAAAATATTTAAGCATCTAGTTGCTGCAGACATAAATTCAGAATGTGCTACAAAATATTTATATACATATTGTATAGCAAGTCAAATTAATTTATTATACTGTTGCTGGCAGTTTCCACACCATCTGTCTTATAAAGAATGTCTCTAAATTCATAGAAAAGAGTTACAATGAGTTGTTAAGACTATACAGGAGGGTACATATAACCATGCAGATTGAATGCTCTGTCTACACAGATTCTTTCAACATTATGCAAGAATGGAAATAAGGTGGATGTATTTGGCAGTCAAATTTGGAAATAGTAACCCCAAGACAAATTGTTGGAATGCATGAACATGTTGTGGCCGAGGCATTAATAAAGGAAATGATGCAGAGTATAACCCTTTGCTATTGGAACTAGGAAGCCCACGAAATATGGATTCTCTCCTGTTGACGTAATGGTCAAAGGCATTGTCTAAGGGGGACAGCAAGGATGCACTAAGGATCCATGGTGCACGTCTTACAGCTAGCAAGTTTGAAGAGGCTACAGTTGTACTCCCACTGCCTAAAAGACCTGTCCTGTCCATAACAGACTTGGGGAAAGGACTTGGGGAGAGACAATGGAAGCTACTAACCCCTACTTTTCTGGGGTGAATCTGCTGTAGTCTTTAATCCAAAATTTAGAGAAGATCTCCAAGGCACTGGCCATATTGGACAGCTCCTTTTCAGTCTGGAATAAAACTTGGAACAGATCCACCACCCCACAAAATCAGAGTCACCAGCTGATGTTGGTGAGAAAAGTGATTGAACTATATTAATCAAGGAATTGTCTCATTTCTCTGGTGCCAGTCTCTCTAAGCCTTAACCAGTGGTTCCCAAACTTTGGGTAAGGAAGGGAGGAGGAAGCCTGGCCTGAGTAGTACTTCCATGAATTCTGCAGTGCCTCTGGTTGGGTTTGGCGGTGCCCCAGGATGTCATGGCACACCGTTTGGGAACCACTGTACGAATGAGTAAACCTGCTTGTTAGTCTGAACTAGGATACGTTCAAAGAAGGACTCTGTTGGTTAAAGAGTGCACTAGGAAAGTACTGCAACATGCCCATCGTTTAATTCTTCATTCTATTTCAGATTTGTAAAAGGTGATTGGCAAAACAGCTGGAATGCAGATGAGCATTATTTTTCTCAAAGTAGGAGAAAACATCTCGCCTAAAACCATATCAAGAGGATAATAAGCACAGTGACGTTTTTCTGGTAAAAGAGCAGTCAAAACAAGACCTTTCCACACATTTTAAGGGGTCCATCACATACAAATGCCAAAAGCATGTACTTATGAAAAAAGGTGAAACACTTTGGTTGTGTCAGGCATGGGAGGGACTTGCAAGAGCATTTCTTGATTATAAATATCTAATGATTCCCACAGCTGATCCTTCAAGTTATTTATTTTCTTATTAACATGACTTTAAAGGGGAATGGCTATAGCTCCTCTCAGAACCTCTGAAAATGCAGAGATTCTGGGCAGTTTCACAATCAGAAATTGATCAACGTGCCATCCATCTGACGATGTATTTTTGAACGCTTCCTTGTCTGTGCAATCAACCTGAAAGGAATCTTGTGCTGATTTCTCCAAGGATCTGTCACAAGACAAAAGTAAGGTAATTTTCAGCCCACAGAGCTGTGAAATAACTTATTTGGAAAATGAAACATCCATTACCTCTGATGGGTCGTCTTCTTCTAGCTGTGACCTCAGTGCATGAAGGAAAAGCTGGAACTGGGACTGCTAATCCAGCCTTATCTTTGCTATGCTGACGAGCCCTGTTTGTTCATCATCTATGCACTCCCAACTTGCATCCACTCTTTCTCTATATGTAGTGTGGTAAGGTAAAGGTTCCCCTTGACATTTAGTCCAGTCATGTCTGACTCTAGGGTGCGGTGCTCATCCTCATCTCCAAGCTGTAGATCCAATGTTTGTCCAAAGACAGTTTCCGTGGTCAAGTGGCCAGCGCGAGTAGACACGGAATGCCATTACCGTCCCACCGTGGTGGTACCTACTTATGTACTCACATTTACATGCTTTCAAACTGCTAGGTTGGCAGGAGCTGGGACAAGCGAAAGGAGCTCACTCCGTCTCGTGGATTCGATCTTATGACTGCTGGTCTTCTGACCCTGCAGCACAGAGGCTTCTGCAGTTTAACCTGCAGCGCCACCACGTCCCACCTATGTAGTGCGGTACCCTGAACTAAAAAAAACACATATTCTGTATGCTTACAGAGTTTGTTTATGCAGAGTTAATCCATGTCAGAAAGTTGGGGCTGCTCCCAGAGGTTGTGATCCCCTGTTCTGTGCACTATATTGACCCAATTTAGAAGAGCTGAAACGTTTGCCATGAAGAGTAAACTGCTGTATAGAGTACGAACCCCATATTTGTTGAGGGTCAATTCTGTGATCTTATATGAATGCCTAAAACTTAAGATAGAAATCTGTATAGAAAATAGAAGGGGTGGGACAAAGGCTACCAGGATGTGGGAGAAAGGCTATAAGGGGGCACCCTTGTATGTTGTATTTAAGGCTGGGCAAACTGCAGATAAATGCCAAACAGATACCAGTCTTGTGGATAAAACAATGTTGCTATAATCACTACTTCTGGCACTGATGCCCCATGGGATGAAGAGGAAAAATAACCAGATTTTTCCCTTGGTAATTAATCCAGTGCTTCAATCTCTAAATTAAAACATTTCTTTAAGAATAAAGGACCAAAGGAAAAACATTGCAAGGCTTTATCACTTCAGAAGAATATCGCCTTGGAAAAATCTTGTCATACCACGTTGCCCTTCCTTTTTCCTCCTCTGATGTAAGTGCTTTCATATTAGCTTTTCAGGACTTTGCTAAAATTTGTGATCTGTGTGTTCTACAACTACCTAGGAGGAATGTAGCTTTCATTTTGGAAAGAAGGCTCAGATATCTTCAGCTACTCCATGAGCCCACATTATCAGCTAAAATGATGGGAGAGGATGTTAGAAAATTAAATGAAATTAAAGCCTTTAACTTTTTCATCCACTAAGTCTTTCTTTCTTTCTTTCTTTCTTTCTTTCTTTCTTTCTTTCTTTCTTTCTTTCTTTCTTTCTTTCTTTCTTTCTTTCTTTCTTTCTTTCTTTCTTTCTTTCTTTCTTTCTTTCTTCCTTCCTTCCTTCCTTCCTTCCTTCCTTCCTTCCTTCCTTCCTTCCTTCCTTCCTTCCTTCCTTCCTTCCTTCCTTCCTTCCTTCCTTCCTTCCTTCCTTTCTGCCTGCCTGCCTGCCTGCCTGCCTGCCTGCCTGCCTGCCTGCCCCTTCTGTTCAGTCAAGTAAAGTCAGGAATTCAGAGATATTTTTAAAAAGTAACTAATTAAAGTTGTAAGATCAATCCCAAAGAGCTAATTATACTTTATAGCTACATTTCTTTAAAAGATAAACAATCTCTTCTCTTACAAGTCAATAGTGGCTGAAATCCTGTTCATGGAATTACACCCAGGGAAGGCTAATAGTGTCATCAGCAAGGGCAGTTTTCAGAAATTAAATACTTCCTGCTTCTGTCTCATGGCTCCCATGTAATCCCTGTCAATATATGAAAGTGATGGGAGCCACTGGACAGGAAGGGGAAGTCTTTAATTACTGAAGATGGCTGCTGGTAATGTTGTTCTGGTGGTGGAGAATTTCAGTATTTAAAGATTTCCTCCTCCCATCCTACGGATGACACAGCTTTCACACAATGAATGTTATTATTACACAGGAGCTATGGAAAATATGGCACAAAAATAAGATGTGTTTAGTTTCTGAAAAATTGCCTTGGCTGCCGATGTCATCAGCCTTCTTTAAAAAAAAAAATATTAGTTTTTCAATCTATCTACATTGGCTACTATCATAATATTGCTCAGAGTATACAATGTTCTCAAAATCCTCTAGAAACATACCTAATAAAAATAATTCTGGTTCCAAATCTATATAATTTTGAGGTACTGTAACCAACAAACTTTGTATTTTATACCAATAATAACTGAGTAGGTTCCTAACACATAATAGATGTTATCTAAAGCATTTTATACAGATTTTCCTTATATAATTGTTTAGCCATTTCTATCTGCACATTTTCTATCTTGTCTATATCAATATCATATCTAATGTATATTCCTTAAGTACCATTTGTTTTGCCCTATTCTTATATCTTGCTTCAATTTATCTTAAAAACCACCATGTTATGCCTTTAACCTGATTAATGATCCCTTATTTCAATTTAATTCCCTTTTTAAATATATAAGATATGTCCCTTTACAATTCCAGAAGTTAAGTATACTGTATACACATGCTTTCAATGTCCTATAGATCTTCCAGGCTATTTTTAATTAATTCTGCTGATTTTCTGCCCTTATCTTCCCTTAATACAGCTCCGTCTTCCTGATGCTGTCTTGTCACAGCGTCGAGCCAGAAGACCTGCCAATGTATATGCCACTGGACAAACAAGATTTCAACCAGTACTTTGAAAAATCCGAATACTTACAAGCCAATGGTTTATAGCACAAAATAGATTTTCTTGCCATCTTTGTCACCCCCAGTTCAATATGGACATTGTGCACAAGGTACAATATAAGGCAGCATTTGAACTATGTGCTAATCGTACTCCAACGAGGTCAGGCCACTATAACCATAAAAGGAACTAAGAAGTTAACATTACAGCACAAAAGGAATGAAGTGATTCCTTGCCAAATTACAATTGTAATGTAACTTAGCTGTGTTTTAGTTATTGTAAAAAAGGATGAACTATACAGTAATTACATTGCTAACATGCGCTGGATTATGGAGAAAGTCAGAGAGTTCCAGAAAAACATCTACTTCTGCTTCATTGACTATGCAAAAGCCTTTGACTGTGTGAACGACAGCAAACTATGGCAAGTCCTAAAAGAAATGGGAGTGCCTGACCACCTGATCTATCTCCTGAGAAACCTATATGTGGGACTGGAAGCAACAGTTAGAACTGGATATGGAAGAACTGCTGCATATTGTCCCCCGGCTTATTTACAGTAACTTATATGCAGAATACATCATGCGGAAGGCTGGACTGGAGGAATCCCAAACCAGAATTAAGATTTCCGGAAGAAATATCAACAACCTTCGATATTCAGATGATACCACGCTGATGGCAAAAACTAAGGAGGAATTAAAGAACCTTGTAATGAGGGTGAAAGAGGAGAGTGCAAAAACTGGTCTGAAACTCAACATCAAAAAAACTAAGATCATGGCCACTGGTCCCATCACCTCCTGGGAAATAGAAGGGGAAGATATGGAGGCAGTGACAGATTTCATTTTATTGGGTTCCATGATCACTGCAGATGGAGACAGCAGCCATGAAATTAAAAGACGCCTGCTTCTCGGGAGGAAAGCGATGACAAACCTTGACAGCATCTTAAAAAGCAGAGACATCACCTTGCAACAAAAGTCCGCATAGTCAAAGCTATGGTTTTTCCTGTAGTGATGTATGGAAGTGAGAGTTGGACCATAAAGAAAGCTGACCACCGAAGAATTGATGCTTTTGAATTGTGGTGCTGGAGGAGGCTCTTGAGAGTCCCCTGAACTGTAAGGAGAACAAGCCTATCCATTCTAAAGGAAATCAACCCTGAGTGCTCACTGGAAGGACAGATCCTGAAGCTGAGGCTCCAGTACTTTGGCCATCTCATGAGAAGAGAAGACTCCCTGGAAAACACCTTGATATTGGGAAAGTGTGACAGCAAGAGGAGAAGGGGACGACAGAGGATGAAATGGTTGGACGGTGCCATCGAAGCAACCAACATGAACTTGACGCAACTCCGGGAGGCAGTGGAAGATAGGAGGGCCTGGCGTGCTCTGGTCCGTGGGGTCACGAGGAGTCAGACACAACTGAATGACTAAACAACGATGATACAGTAATTATAAGTTACCTGCAACTAATCACTCCCAAGCTCTGGGTAAAGAAAACAAAGGAGCTGGAGATTGGGTGCTTGAAACAGGCACCCAGCTATAGGAATCTTGGTTGACTTTCTTGAGCTGGAGCAGGAGGAAACAGAAATGATGAAGACAGGGAAGACTGATGGTTTGGTCCACCAATCAGTTGGCTCAATTGGGAAGGTGGGGTTGGAATATTATGCACATTCTTTGCCCTTTTGATATACTATATTACTTTTTCAGAACTTCTTTCTTAGAAGAAGGAATTGAGTAGACTTTCTGTGACCATCCTCAGTCAGAACTGTCCTCACAATTGCGTGGAAGAGGCAATCAGTGGCCAAACTATGAGCTATTGCCCTCATAGACGTCCTTGATCTATCATCCTTGTAAGCAACATTAGTAGAGGTGGACCACACTGTGTTGACTCTCCACTAGTTGTTGAAGGACACCTCCCAGCAACCCTCATTATTGGCTGCACTGGCTAGGTCTGAAGGATGTTGCAGTCTAACAACCGAGGAAGAGTTCAGAGCACCATTTCTAGCCAACCCACAGCAAAAAGTAGGCTTGTTGTTGTTTAGTCATTACATTGTGTCCAACTCTTTGTGACCCCATGGATCAGAGCACACCAGAACCTCCTGTCTTCCACTGCCTCCCTGAGTTGGGTCAAATTCATGTTGGTAGTTTCAATGACACTGTCCAGCCATCTCGTCCTCTGTCATCCCCTTCTCTTGCTGTCACACTTTCCCAACATCAAGGTCTTTTCCAGGGAGTCTTCTTTTCTCATGAGATGGCCAAAGTATTGGAGCCTCAGTTTCAGGATCTGTCCTTCCAGTGAGCACTCCAGGTTGATTTCCTTTAGAGTGGGTAGGTTTGTTCTCCTTGCAGTCCAGGGGACTCTCAAGAGTCTCATCCAGCACCACAATTCAAAAGCATCAATTCTTCGGCAGTTAGCCTTCTTTATGGTCCAGTCTTCTTTATGGTCCAGTAGACAGTGGCTCTCAATCTAATATTTTGTAGGAGAACTTCAAGATATTTTAAATATCCTTAGGTTTTTGTGACACGTTTGCTCAGTATGAATGGTGTGGTTGCCTCATACCACTGCAAGTTACCACACTGAAAAAGCTTGTTCTACACATGTTACATCAAGCCAAATGCCATCCCAAGTCGATCTTCAATGGCCTAATAAACTTCCTTTACTTCTTCTTCTTCCCCCTCCCCACTCTGTTTCCCAGCTTGGGGGTGAAGTGGTAAACAATGATACCAGTCTGGTGGGCAAATTTGGCTCAGTGGGTCACAGCTTATATAGGCCATCTCCAAGACCAGGTGCAGCTATAGGGAAGATCTCAGGTCCTCTTGATTTGATTCATAAACAAGAGTGAATGCTGAATCTGGCAACTGTATTCTGTGGCAAATCAAGTGCTTATGGGCAATCTCTCTCAAAAGAATATGATTAGGACTTGTAATGGTAATAAAAGTCCTATTCAGACCACTACTGTACAGTCCACGTTACCTGAACAACAGTATGTCTCCTGTGGACTGGTCAAGTTGCTCCTTTTCAAGATCAAGGAGTTGTGGGGGCAGGAATGCTACATTTTTCATTTGACGGGAACACATTAGCTTTTCAGACATTTCTCTGTGTAGTTGTTTAGGGAACAGGAAGCAATTTCACAAAATCCATAACTTAATTTAGGGTTATTATTGAAATCTGGAGAATAATTAATTCTATGGACCCAGGTGACTGAAAGAAATCCCCTCTAAAATATCTCTAGTATGACTTGGAGGGAAAATAATTTGTACAGTGCAAAAAGAAATGTAAAGAAATTCTTCTTTCTTTTAGTCTATCTTGACTTGGCAATGAGGAATTTTCAAGCCCCACAAAATTCTTCCATTCGAGGCAAGAGTGAGGACAGGAGAATATTTTCTGTAAACAATCTCTACGCCAAACTAGTGGCCTTTCTCTTTGAGAGGCAAAGCACACACACAAACTAATTACAGAGCAACTCATTTTAAAAAACACCCCTTTCCTATACTTCTAAGCCTTATTCATCCATGCAGCAAAGAGAGGGTGGTTGTTATTTTCTGCAGGCAGCAATCCTATCCTCAATTACCTAGAAGGAGCCCCCTTAACAGGCTGGATAACTCAGTGAGTTGGAGTTCAATTCCCCACTGTGCATCTCAGAAGAGCCAGCCTGGGTGGCCTTGGGCCAGCTGCACAGTCCCAGGATGCTCCCAGAAGAATAGAATGGTAAACCATTTCTGAGCGCTCTCTACCTAGAAAACCCTGGAAAGGGTTTCCATTAAGTCGGAATTGATGTGAAGGCACATGGTTATTTTATACACCCCTTAAACTTAATTACACCTATTTCCAAATAGTTCTGCATCGTCAGTCACATAACTTAAAAGATCTTCTATAATGAGTAGATAAAAATATTAAGAAATCCATTTGTGAATAAGAAATGGTTCTTTTTTTTTTACCCAAGGTACTTATTAAATACTGTACTAATTAATCAAATAATGAAACATTTAATTTATATGCTGCAGTATGATTTAACAGTGGTCCAGCAGTAGAATATATTGACTGTTGCCTAAAATTGGACAGCCACTTTTGAGGGGATACTCCACTGCAATGCCAAACAACAAACCTTAAAGGCCAGGTCTCCCTTTTTGACTCTCTCATACTGGGTTGAATCTAACAGCTTCATTCCATAGATGAAAGGACTGCAGGCACACAAGATTCCTCTACCCACTTTTGGGGGAGGACCCCCTTCCCTCTTTTACCACCACTAACCCCATTCAGTAAGGTTCCCAAACCCCTTGTGTAGCCTTTACAAGGTATGATATGGGCTATCACGAGGACAAGAGGAAGGGGAGGGGCTGCATCCACCAGCCCAATTGACCATGTCTAAATTTGGATCTGTTCCATTGTTAGCACCACCACCACCATCACGACTGTATCTGGGGTTTACCTACAGCTGATGAGTTCTCCCTTGTTGGCTGGCTATCTCTCACCTGCAAGTCAAAGAGGTATGTGTTTGACAGTCACATTTGTTGTTTGTTGTTTAGTTGTTAAGTCGTGTCTGACTCTTCGTGACCCCATGGACCAGAGCACACCAGGCCCTCTTGTCTTCCACTGCCTCCCGGAGTTGGGTCAAATTCGTGTTGGTAGCTTCGATGACACTGTCCAACCATCTCGTCCTCTGACGTCCCCTTCTCCTCTTGCCTTCACACCTTCCCAACATCAAATATACCTGCCCTACAATTTGAAAGGCAACAATAACAAGTATTTTTTTTCTATGGTGACAGCAGTGGTATGCAGCTGAGGAAAATGATTTTAAGAGTAAAAAGGAATCTAAAGGGTACCCATATTAGAAGGACTTGCACCATTGACCCTGTAGGTGATGATATTCCCATTATTGTACATACCATGCCTAATGACTGTTTTCTCTGTGGTGTGTGCATCGTTTTCCCACATCTTCTATATACTTGATTATGCTAGATTTGGTGACAGGTATGTGACCTGTGCATGTGACCTTGTTCAAAACCATGATGTCCTCAATAGTACAAATGTTCTGTCTGTAGTTTGGAGTCTACATTGGTCATGCAAATAATACCTAGATGTCACACTGATCGAGTGATTAAGATGGATACACAAACTGGACCTAAGAATAATCTACATCTGTCAAGGTCCACTACAGGCATGCAGGCATGAAATTCCCTTTCCTTAGAAGTAATCTTGCTAGTGACACATTAGCTCCCTTTCTCTCTGTAGGTCTTCTTCTGGCAAGGACACATATATTAATATATTATTCCATCATGCCGCCTGCTATTTTTAAGAAGCCAGGTGACAAAGAAGCTTTCCATAAACACAACTGATACTTACTTTCTTCCCAAACAATTGCAACACTCTCATTCTATGTTATCTTCATGCATACATGTGATGGCCCATGATGCGTCAGGCCAAAGTTGTGCTTTGTGCTCTGAGTAACTACGAGCCACTTATGATATTGGTTCAGAAAAGCAGTAACATCAATGCTGTCCTTCAGCATTTTCACTCACCTCTTCCTTCATTTTGTCTACCTACTAAAGCAGACTGGCTCTTCTGTACCTCATGACCATCGTTAGCTTCCAGCAGGAACTCATGTCATACTTTCTGCCCAAACTGGGTCTCTGCAGTGAGTTCTCTACGCACAAGTACACCATTTAGAAATGCCCACTCTGTGATTTATCTGTCTATAGCTTAACCACCACTTTGCCTAGCAGTGAAAGTCAGTTTACTGTAACTCTACTTCAGCTGGGACACATTTCCAAAACAAATGGGGGGAGAGCAGAAAGAAAGACTCTTGTTTGGATCTAAGTTTAAGCATGAGCAGCTGGGCTAGAGGAAGGGAACTCCCTGGCTTCTTCTTCCTCCCTTACCTCTAAAAATGATGCAGAAACAGTTAAGGAATTCTGTTTGGAATGAGAGGGTGTAATGAGGCAGGAGGAGGCATCTTCTGCCTGTGTCAGCTCCACTCTGCCTCACTGGGGGAGGAATCACCCCTTCCCTGTCATATCACCACTGTCCCCGTTCAGTATAGATGCACAGCTTGCTTTCCTCATAGGCTTGTCCTAGTGAAGAGGGGGCAGCAACATCTTCTTCCACCAGCACCTTCTAAACCTAGATCCATCTCATTGTTCTTCGCAATATCTGTGTGAGGGATGCCCCAACCCTTCCCGTGCATTGTGATCAGTATGTTTGATATGGGACATACTGATAGGGAGTACAGCTGCTAGCCACCAGCCATGCTGTGCCTGGCATGGGCAACAGAGGTTCCCTTGGCTGCACAAGCCATCCAGGAGCTGCAGGTCATGGACAGGTGGTTCTAAGCTACTTGAGTAACCCTCTGGCTCATTGCAAGGGTGCCTAGACAGCGATACAGAGCAGAGGAAGACACAAATCAGGGAAGTTGCAGGGGTGTTGTGGGAAGAGTGCCTTCTGTTTGTTTTTCCTCCCTGTGCTTTTTTAAAAAGAACTTTTTTCCCCCCAAGTCCTCTGAGGAGGATGCACCACTAATGGGCAATATTTGTCTTGACTGTATCAAACTGCTAATACAACCCAATCCATTACCCTTTGTCTACCTCTCTGTAGGAATGCTCCCTTTAAGGTTGTAGCCTCTGAGCCTTGATAGTAAATCACAGAAGGCTGGGAAACGGGATTACCCAAACATAGTAAGCCTCCTATTTAAATGAAAGGGAACAATTATCTCTGAGGCGAACAGTGAATGATTTTTTAAAAAGTAATTTTGTTAAACTGTGTAACAAACAAACAACAAGAATTATTGCAAAGAGAGAGTTTCTTACTATATTTATGGTTATAAGGAAGGTTGTACAAAACATAGTGCATCGGCTTTGTCTAAACATTACTTAGGTGCAAATACACAAATATAATCGTTAAAAAAAATCCAGGAGCATACTTTACAACATAACTTATAGTACTATAAATATATTTTATATACATGTTAACATATTTAAGACATTAGCTTCTTACATACGTACATATCTATACCTATATATAGAGACTGTATTCATATTAGACTACCTCAGTGCTTTAATTTTATTATGAATCTGCACTTTACACATAAATATTTGCATTGTTAGGCCAACGGGCAAAGGGTTCCCAGGTCAGAAGGCTCTTGAGACCTTTTCGTCATAGCCTCCCGCTTGAAAGATTTCACCTAACCTCCGACGAACGAAGTTGGCGTGTCTTCTGTTTCAAACTTCACTGCCCCTTTTTAACAATGTGGGGGCCTAGAAAAGAGGCTGCAAAGGAATGACAGCAGGGTGTGGGGACAGGAGGGAAGGGAAGAAGGAGTGTGGCAGAGGGGAGAAAGCCAAATGGCTTGGGTGGAGAACGGAGGCTGGGATGAGGGGCAACTGGGGTGGGCCAACAAGGGCCGTATGACCTGCGGGACAAAGTCTTGGCCCAACAGAGAAGTGAGGCAAAGGTGTCCGTGAAAGAGTTGGGACTTGAGAAAGGAACTGTTGGTGAGGCTGAAGGACCTTAAAGGTGCTTGCTGCCGCTGCTGCTGCCGCCGCTGCCGCTGCATGCTGCTGCAGGACAGTGTGATGGATCGTAGTGACGGAGGTAGAACACAGTGGCTGCTGATGCAGGGACAGGGGTGGCAGAGGAGCGCTGGAAGGCTGGAGGGCAGCAGGAGGAAACGTCAGCTTCATCTTACTGGTGAACATGTTCTGCTGGATAATCTGGTGGTAGGCCTCACCCGGCAAGTCTTTGAATTTGTCGTGGTTTTCTGGGGGCAAAAGTAGTGCGTGGTCAGGCAAGGCGAAAGGGGTAAGGATTTGTTCCGTGGTTAAAAAAGCATGGCTGTTCATATGTGCTTCTTTAAAGGGCAAAGGCGGTGGGGTATTAAACATGCCCGGGTTACAGCGCAACCACTCATTGCCGGACGGATTTAGCTTCTCTTGGGGGATTGTTTCAGCCACTTCATAATGGCACAGGTATGCTTTTGAGGGAGGTGGGTCTAAGTTTCTTTCAAGAGTGGGCACTTTATTAGGAGCCTGGATTTCAGGAGCACTCACATTTTCATGCATTTCTCCCTCTTTTGGCAAGTTCCTGGGTTCCATCGCTGCAAGAATGCCATGTTCAGGAACTGGAGAAGCCGAATATGTCAGTTGTTCCACATGGGGAATATTTTCTGTAATGGAACCATGTGATCCTGGGGTGTTTTCTAAGGAAAGTAAACAGTCAGATTGGGGGGATGTTTCATTTTCTAAGGCTTGCGCTGTTTTTTCCATGTTACCTGCATAGTCAGTGGTGGTAGGGTTTTTTGTTTGCTCCGTATTTCCTTCCATCAATGGTTTGGGAGAATGATTTCCCACAGAGACCTCTTCTGGAGCATTGGCATGGATACTCCTTCTGGAAAGGTCTCTGTAAGCCCTCTCTATAAACGCAAGATGCATTCTTGTTCTCTTTCTCCTTCGTTTCCGTTTAGGTTTACACGGTGCTGCTAAGCCATATGTCTGCCTTGAATTATCTTCTGAAAGACAGGTCTCTGTGTGCGAGATGTCATCTGATGAACAAGAGGGTATGTGATGTCTCCGTTTTCTGTAGGATCGCTCTGGCTCATCCGTGAGAGAATTATAGGCCCTCTTGATGGACTGTGTTTGATTTCCAGCTTGATTTTCATCAGGAGCCAGATGTTTATGAACTGAACTACTGCTACATCTTCTTATATTCCACTTACAGAATGTTCTGGAATAAGCTGAGCCCTGCCTTCCAGAACTCAGTCCTGCTTTACTTGATTGCCTGTGAGAAACCGGCTTGTTCCCTCTCCAGAGATGGCTAGCCTTCATGCAACAGTTGCTATAAGCCTTTGTGTGCCAAACGGAGTGGGGCGTTTGGTAGTCCTGCTGGTTGCTAGATGGAGCTATGGTTCCATTATCCTCACCCTTCTCACCCTCAAGAGTTTCAGGGGCTGGCTGTAAAAGCTCTGCGATGGGCCCTCCCACTCCGTTCTCAGCCACACCTTGTTCCGGAGCGTCATGAAGCTTCTGATGCTTATTAACAGCACAAACGTTGCGCTGCTCAGTGATGGGATGGGTGTCATTCTCTGCCTCGGTCATTTCCTCGTAATGGTGATGGCACAGCTTTCTCCTCCTTTTCCTTTTCCTGTTTTTATGAAGCCACTTTTCATGTGTTCTTTTGACCCAGCCCTTGTTCTGCTGTTCATGGGCACACGAGCTCTCTCGTAGGCATTTCAAAGAACTGCAGAGTCCTTCATGTTTCTCAGTACCCACATCTAATGCATCTTGGTTCTTTTCTGGATCACAACTCACAGGAGAAGAAACATCTGGCAAAACTAATGTTACGTTGTCGCACGGACACACATTAATGTCAGTTGCACAAGAAGCTGTCACTGAAAGGGATTTATCTGTACTGTCTAAAACTGAACTCTGGCTAGAGTCAGGCTTCGGTGAAGAACTTGGCATATGGAATGGCCGCTTACTTTTCTCCAGGCCTTCCTTCAGCCTTGAGGACCTGAAGTCAAAACATAATGGATTACAGCTATAAGAAATAGATGGCTCTGTGTTGGTGTACATGAGCATCTCTGATGGCCACTGAAGAATGGTTGACCCAAATTTGTTCAGCACGGGGACAAATGGCTCATAAGGTCTTTTATGTGGATTTTGCTTACAAGGTGGAGTGACTGTTTCCCCTTCAGAATGCGCTGGAACCTGTCCAATGGAAGAGCACTTTTTACTTTCATCCTCTGCTGTAGGCGAGTCACTGCTAATGTTCTGATCATGGTCCTCCTGGCCATTGTGCTCTGATGAACATTCTTCGTTCACAGGAAGACCTGTGCAGTCATTCCTTATGTGCTCATCACTATTGGTTTCTGCAGATAGGTCTGGATACCCAGGGGACACTTTGGATGGTGTTTCACCCGGCAAAACCACTGAATCTGCATCAATGGAAATGTTATCCAAATTGCCAAGTTCCTGGCTTTTCGAATGAGAAAAGGAGGGTCTTAAATGTACAACTTCTTTGGCCATGTTCTCTTGACTGGGTGATTCATGCGAGTCCTGTGCTGGGGGACAGACTGTACCATGAGCATGTTTCTCGGTTAGCAGAGCAATGGGGCTTGGTTTCTCCTCTAAACAAGGAACTGTTTCTTCAGCTGGCGAAACCTGAAGGGTGCAAGGCCCAGGAACAAACCGACTTCTTCGGTTCAGCCCATGTTCAGTTGACGCTTCATCATTATATTCATAGAAAGCCGCAGCCGATGATTCGAGCTTGACCGATGCCTTCTTTGGAAATGCAAAAGAGAAAGCCACTTTATGTCCGTGGAGTCTCTGCATCTGATCCCCAAGCTGGTTCACCTCTGGCTGACTGTTATTTGCCAGTGACAAAGAAGCAACGGATGTGACATTGCCTGTACTCTTTGAGCTGTGCAGCAATGCAAAGTTGAATTCTTGTTCCTTTTCAGCGGAGTCAAAGAGAGCACGCGGAGGGATTTCGTTCAGATTGTCTCGGACCATGACGGTGGTGGATCTGAACATAGGGCCGCTCCCAGGAGCACTGAAAGAAAAAGCAAGGAGAAATGCATTTCTGTAAATGTCACTTGGAAAGAATGCAGAAGCATTTGAAACTTACACAAAGCGATCAAAGAACATCTCATTTAAAGAACCACGGCATAATCCTGAAGTTTCAGAAGCAAAGAAAAGCCATGCATTTCCAGCTCCTGGGAATTAAAGGGAGTGTTGTGCTAAAGCTCGGAGTGTAAACGTTCCTCCTCTGGGTACTATGTAGAGGTCACTAGGAGTTCAGAGCTTCTGCCAGCTCCAGGGTTCAGAGTGGCATTGCTTCCCCATTTTTCCGGTGGGATCCCTTCCTTTCTTTCTGCTGCGACTTCTTCCCGGTTGCTTGTCCTCTTCCTCCAGGCTAATTCTGCAAAGCTAACCAGAAAATGAGAAACAGGCCAGGGGCAGCTGTTAGCCATGGTGCGGCCATTGCTTCTGTTGGGGGAGTGCTGAAGGTGGCCAAGCCACCACCACTGTCACATCCACTTCACGACGCTCGGCAGCACTAAGAAACCAGCCATGGTTTGAATAATGGCTGGCTCCAATCAGGCCCTTGGGGCCAGGGAACTGTGCAAGGGATGGCTAACTGAGTAAAGAAGTGGCCACATATATGGGGTGGGAAGAATAGGGGGAAGCCCTTTTGTTACCAGCTTAGGTGGTGGCACAGCTTGCCTTGTTATAGCTCTGACCTTGGCAAGTGCCCAGTGATGCCAGTCTGTGACAGCCTGTTCATTACCAGAAAATTACGGTAATCCAGTGGGAAATGAGATGTGAGCTACTCTGCCTTCCTTTCTTCTACTGGCTCTTCTTTGAATGACCTTTCCATCAGTCTCTTGAGAAAATCTGAGCACCACGTGGGCTACAGAACCTGCTGCAATTCACGTGGTGGTTTCAGTAGCCCTATCCAATTTCCATTGCAAGAAGACAGGATGGGTCCTGGGCTGGCCTGGGGGGCTCAAAGGATCAATGGTCAGCATGATTTTGCCTTGTTGCTAAGTCAAGGCCTAATTATCCTCTAATGCAGTGGTTCTCAACCTTGGGTTACTCAGGTGTTCTTGGACTACAACTCCCAGAAGCCTTCACCACCAGCTGTGCTGGCTGGGGTTTCTGGGAGTTGCAGTTCAAAAACACCTGAGTAACCCAAGGTTAAGAACCACTGCTCTAATGCAGTGGTTCCCAACCTCGGGTCCCCAGATGTTCTTGGATTTGAAAATAAGGATATGTTTCAACACTGAGTCTTTCTTCAGGACTAATGCAAATTTCCTTTGTGGCAGAAAGAGAAATGAGTAGTACAGTGTCTCTCCTCTCCATTTAGGCTCCACCTCCTTTTTTTCACCTCTTTCTCCTTCACAGTCAAAATGGTGATAGCCACTGAACAGGCCTGTTAAGTTACAAGGAGAGAAATACATCTGGAATTTTGTCTATGGGACGTGTATTGTAGTTTTCTGGAAAAGCAGTATTTGACTGGATTTCTCTTTAGGAGGAAAGCAACCTTAATTTATGGTCAGATTCTCTGTCTCTCATCCCCCTTGTTACACACACACACACACACACACACACACAAACACACACACACACACACACACACACACACACAGAGAGAGAGAGAGAGAGAGAGAGAATGTGAAAAAGACACAGTGTAATATGTCATAGATTTTTGTTGTTCATCCGCGGTTGTATCTAGGTGATTTTTATTATGTCCTGGTATGTAAACTGTAGAATTCGAAGAGGGTGTATAGTAGGACCCCCATATCTGTTCGGGATTGGTTCCAAGTCCCCCAGTGGATACTGAAAGTATTTTCACAGGCACTATAAGAACTGGTCCTTAGAGGGCGCCATAGATCATGCTATGTATTCTTCACTAAAAAATATTCATAGCATGGTCTCTGGCTCCCTCTAGTAGCTGGTTCTGGTAATACATATGGAAATATTTTTTCTGTTGTTTTTTTTCCCTTCTAATATTTTTTTTTATATTTTCAGACCATGGATAAGTGAGTCAGTAGATATAGTGGAGTCTCGACTTATGTGCGGCTCCACTTACGAACTTTTCGACCTATGGACTACTCCGGCCGCAAAGTTTCACTTCAACTTGCGGCTGGAGAATCGACCTACGAACCAGGAAGGGGAGGCTGGGAAACTGCCTAATTCAAAATTGGCACTTTCCCTGCCTCTCCCTTCCAGTCTGTAGGCTGCAGGTCTAAGCCCCGAAAGCCCAAAGCTGACAGTGGGCGCAGGGTGGCTTTCGGCTTTCCGGCTTCCAAAGCTGTGAGCAGGGGGGGGAGGTGGGGAAAGCCGAAAGCCACCCTGCACCCGCTGTCAGCTTTTGAGGCTTAGAAAGTTGGACCCACTTGCCTCTTGCCTCCTGTCCCTGGGGCCCAGGGCACTGGGGACAGGAGGCAAGAGGCCAGTGGGTCTAGCTTTATAAGCCCTGAAAGCCAAATCTGACAGCGGGTGCAGGGCGGCTTTCGGCTTTCCCCCCCCTCCCCCGCTCGCAGCTTTGGAAGCTGGAAAGCCAAAAGCTGCTCTGCACCCGCTGTTGGCCTTCGGGGCTTAGAAAGGTCCACCCACTGGTCTCTTGCCTCCTGTCCCCAGGGCACTAGGGACAGGAGACAAGAGGCCAGTGGGTCCAGCTTTCTAAGTCCCGAAAGCCGGCAGCAGGTGCAGAATGGCTTTCGGGACTTAGAAAGCTGGACCCACTGGCCTCTTGCCTCCTGTCCCCGGTGCCCTCTGCTTCCTGTCCCTGCGGGAGGCAGAGGACAGTGGGGACAGAAGGCAGGGGGCAGCGGGGGCAGCTTTGGAAGCCCTGGATTTTTTTTTCCTCTGGCTGGGATGCATTAAATGGTTTTCAATGCATTCCCCTGGGAAATGGACCCTCGACCTACGGAATTTTCGACCTGCAGCCACAGATCCAATACAGATTAATTCTGTAAGTCGAGGGTCCACTGTACTAGAGATGAGCATGAACTGAAAAAATGAATTATAAAATTCATCAAAAATCATTAATTCATTGATTCACATTGTCCTCAGGCACCTAGAGACACAAAAATCACATAGAAGTCTCCCATGACTTTCCTCTACAATGTCCCTCAGTCTGATGATGATTGGGATTACTCAAGCCAGCTGCTAAAGGGCACTTTCTTGGGCGGACCTTTGTCGGTGTATAACTTGGATGTCTGAAACCCAATCTTCATCATATTTGAAGGGCTTATAGAGGAGAGTCATAGGAAGCTTCTCTGTGATTTTGGTGTCTCTAGGTGCTTGGTGAGAACTTTCTTGGGGGCCCTCTTTGTGGGTGCATAACTTGGATGTAGGAAACTCGAACTTCATCAAATTTGCAGGGACTGTAGCGGAGAGTCAGAGAAAGCTTTTCTGTGACTATCGTATCTCTAGGTGACTGGCGAGTCATTTTATAGGGTTTTAAAGGGAAAAACAAATGGACAAATAATTCATTGATTTGTCTGATTTTTTTGTAAATTTGTTACTTGTTTTTTTTAATTTCAGTGAATCGCAAGTCAAAATGAATCACCATTTTCTGACTCATGCCCATGTCTAGTGGATACTGATCCTGTGAATAAGGGGGTCCTATTGTACTTCCCCCTCCTCCCAACTGTAGATTTTATGCTGGGACATGCGGTCAGGCATTTGTGTTTTTTTGTGTCTCCTTCGACAAGTATGAGCTGAATGTTATTTTCCCCTTTCATGGCGTCATTTCCCCCTTTCATGGCGTCATTTCCCCACCCAAGTGGTAACTGAACGTCACCTTTTGAAATGGTTACTGTTTTAGGTAAAGGTAAAGGTTCCCCTTGACTTTTAGTCCAGTCGTGTCCAACTCTAGAGGGCGGTGCTCATCCCTGTCTCCAAGCAGGGATGAACTGGGTGATCCTTTCTCAGGGTGTTCACTCCTGGCTGTTACTTTGCCAGGTCACTTATTTTGCCCAGCCAAGTCTGGAGATGCTCCAGGTAAAGGTAAAAGTTTCCCTTGATAAATTGTGCAGTCGTGCCCGACTCTAGAGTGCGGTGCTCAGCCCCGTTTCCAAGCCGTAGAGCCAGTGTTTGGCTGAAGACAGTTTCCATGGTCACGTGGCCAGCACAACTCGACACAGAACGCTGCAACCTTCCCACCGTGGTGGTACCTATTTATCTACTCACATTTTTACATGCTTTCGAACCGCTAGGTTGGCGGGAGCTGGGACAAGCGACGGGAGCTCCCTCTGTCATTCGATCTTACGACTGCTGGTCTTCTGACCTTGCAGCACAGAGGCTTCTGAGGTTTAACCCGCAGCGCCACCACGTCCCTTATGGTTACTGTTTTAGCTTTCCTTATTGGAAAAGTTCTCCCAGCATTTTTGCATGGGCAGGATCCTCCTTATGGGTCTCTAGGTTTGTATTATTCTACCATTAGATGAAATGTCTTGAACACTATTGGGCGATGCCTGTGATCCTATCACAGGAAATGCATGATGCTGCACTTGATGGTGATTTGTGTGGAGGAAGTGCACAATGTGCCACTGATCTGCATTCTGCAACCCTCCTCTCTTCCACTTACAGCTGAGGAAAGCTTGTTGAGTTGGCAATTTTGAAATGACTTTAAACACATCTTATTTGACATACGAATTGTTGAGTAGCAATAACTGTGGACCCCCCCCCCCCATGGTCATCCTAAACAGTAACTCTCAAGAGCACAGCGACGCTGTCTCAGTCAGGTCTGCGTTCTCTGCAATATGGCATGTAGAGCTCCTTAGCTGTATTTCTAAAACATTTATAGCCATGCCTAAACGTGTACAGTATCCCCAGGGGTCCAGCTTGCAATGCCAGATATGTATACACATAGGCTGATCCACTGTCCTTCACCCTCTCTTAAGCACCACCATTAATAAACATACCATTACATATAATGTGATCATTAGCTCAGCATGGGGAGCTGGATATGGACCTCTAGCTGTGAATTATTTAAAGGTTACAAAGGCCCAAGGAGTAGGAAGGAGAAAATAATCACACGTGCCCCAGCTTAAAAACATGCTAAATCAGAGTTCTTGAATGTAAAATGATTCAGCTGTATGGAAACCTCCAGGGCTAAGTTGTTTCTGGTTTAAATGAATGGTGGTTCACAGTAGGAATAGTCATTGAATTTGCAAAGGGCCCTGAAATTTACTCCTTTGATCCACTAGGAATTAATCCCTTTATATACAAATATTCCTGATACATTAGTTTACATCATCTGGGTTAGATAATAAGAGTAGTGATCCCAAGCAGTGCTATACACAGGACAAGGAAAGAAAGCTTCGGAGAATGCATTCATATAAGTCACACAAATGAGCCACGCTACTGAGTTACGAAAGCAGGGTGGGACTTCAGCCTCTATTTGAGAGATAAGGTAAATAGTGGGTGCCATCTAATTACTAGCCCAACTAGAGTAGACTCTTGGAATGAATTGTTGAACAGTGAGTTGACACTAATGTAAATGCTGCTAATTCAATGGGTTTGATCCAGCTGGCACTACCAATTGGATTCAAGCCATTGCACACTGATTTTACATATTAAAGTGTGTGTAAAGTGTTCTGCTTATATACCACCTGATAGAAACTAAAGCACTCTCTGGGCAGTTTACAAGTTCATTATTCAGGCTACTCATACTCCCCTGCCCGCCCGCCCCAGCCAGCTGGGTAATCCATTTACTGACCTTGGAAGGAGGGAAATCTGAGTGACCCTTGAGCCAGCTACCTGGGATTGAACCCCAGGTCGTGACTAGAGGTTTGGCTGCAGTACTGCAATTTAACCACTGTGCTATGAGGCCCTTTTGCTTTATCAATGTATGTTTTATCATCACAGTACACTGTCTTGGAGGTTTTTTTTTTAAAGGAGGTGGAGTATGAATGCTTGTAAATAAATTATGTTCAGCAAGATATGTAATCATGGAAAGATATGACTAGATCCCAAAATGACAGTGTAATCTGTAAAATGGGAATAACAGCAACTGGCATGAGGCTGAACAAGGGTAGGAAATTTGCCACCAACACTTGATCATGTAAATATATATAATCACCATTCGTACATCAATTTTAATTTTAGAGAGAGAAAAACGAAAAGCGTATTCTTCTTCTATTTTCACATCATGGTTACTGCTTGTCAGTTTTCATTATGAGGCCGAGTTGTGTAATTTGCTGCACCCAGGGGGCATATAACTTTCAGTCAACACAGTGAATCTGAGAACTTCTGTGTGACATTAGAAGTCATAGATCACACCACTTTGGGGCCATTCACAAGATATGGTCGTCAATGGAGAGAGCTCACGAGCAGGTGAATCAAAACTGAAGGGAAGGGGAAGAACGAAGCCATTACCAACCAGAGACTGTCAACACCAGAGGAAAGCACTTCAGAAGTCAATCAGTTTGGACAGTGCTAAGAGGCAATGATTTGTGGTGATGAGATGAATGCCATTAGCACTTTGGAGTTGTGAACACACCTCGGTAATGGTTGTACTCTTTGCACATTTGAAGTGTGACGTACGTCAGCAGTCATAAAGCATGGGTGTGCAATTTTCTATACTATATTGTTTTCTGACACTGAGGGACTGAAGCTGAATGCAATCAATTGTTTGTTTATCTGTTTAAAGACATAGTTTTCATATAGGTTCTCATTTTTTAAAAAACGGTTATCATGCTGTGATGTATCTATGAAGCGGGCTATAGGTCATGAAACCTCAAGCTATTTAAAAAAATTGCAAGGTCAATATTGGCCATAACAACACTTTCAGGAAAGACCAACGTTGTTCTGCAGGGACTTGGGTCATTTCACGTGATGCAGGTCCTTGTGTGGCTGGAAAATGTGTGTGTGTTGGGGGGGGTTTCTACACAATTTTAGTTAACATGCACATTTTTGCAAACTTTATCCTAATACAGTATCATCATGGTCATAATGATCATCATCATATTTGAGCTGCAGAGCTGCAGACACTTTATGCCAAAGACTCCGAGATGGGACACTCCAGATTTTTTTATTTTTTATTTTTTTTTTATTGGCCCTCCATGAACCTTTGACTGTGATAGGCTAGCTCCTGGAAGTTAAGGTCCATTAACAACTGGGGCCCGCATACTGAAATCCAGGATCTAAGGGTATGAGCAGTTTCTCTTATAGCTACTTCCCTTGCACCCTGAACATCTTTTACATATACTTGTACAAATTCCAGTTGCCTGAAATTACGGTTGCCTTAGAATGTTTCAGTGGTTGCCTCTTGATGCTCTTTTCACTTATGCTTTCTGATTCCTTTGTCATTGCCAGCTGTAGGTTATGAAACAAGGAAAGCTGACACAAACCTCCCTCACCTCCCTGTGGTTTATGGCAGGGAGAGCTCAAGATATATTTTTGCTTGAGGTCAGACAGTGAATGGTGCCCTCCACCCTACCTCACCAAAATCATGATGCATGATATCCAAGGTAAGGTAAAGGTAAAGGTCCCCCTTGACATTTAGTCCAGTTGTGTCTGACTCTAGGGCACAGTGCTCATCCCTGTCTCCAAACCATAGAGCCAGCATTTGTCCATAGACAGTTTCCATGGTCACGTGGCCAGCGCGACTAGACACAGAACTCTGTTGCCTTCTCACTGTGGTGGTACCTATTTATCTACTCGCATGTTTGCATTTTGCATGCTTTCGAACTGCTCGGTTGGCAGGAGCTGGGACAAGCGACGGGAGCTCACTCTGTTGCATAGATTTGATCTTATGACTGCTTGTCTTCTGACCTTGCAGCACAGAGGCTTCTGCGGTTTAACCACATCCCTATGATATCCAAAGCCAAGTTATTTTAGCACATGAGACCAACAAAAGCACATCCCCACTGTGTGTGTGTGTGTATACAGAAATAACAGCATAAATAATTAATAGTTATGCTTTCATGACACCCCAAGCCTCTTTTACAGATACAAGAGAGCACGTCTCTCATATCGATGTTTAGTCTTTTGCTAACTGGCCCATTTAGCAGTATCCTGCCTAATGGACAATGTTGTCTCTCTGGAGTCTCAGCTGGAAAGCCATGGGCCCTGCTCTTTCAATCTGCAATCGGTGTAAGAGAACCTAGGAAGAAGGTCACTTCCCATTTCAGAATTCTACCACGAAAATTCACACCTCTATTGCTTAAGGGGCAATCCTACCTCACTGAAAAAGGAGCAACCTTCTTTTCATCCTCAGTACAAATTAGGAAGAGTTCAATTTGTTGGCATCTCCATCAGTTTAGGCAGAACAGCAGTCTTACTATATAATTTATTTTGTTAATATCAGTATATACCAGTCGGTGGCTACATTATATTATTGTGCTCCAGTCCTTGAGGGGATTTGTGGTGCTTTCCTCTAATGCTTACTTGTTTTATTTTTTTTTAACGTTTTCACCTTGCTCCCCTTCTCAAGTATAAAAGAGCAGAGATGGGGCAGTCAGGTGCCAGCCAAGTCAAGATACAGTTACTTTCAAGTGCGGTCATATCATGATCTCTGTCCACACCCCCATCCTAGGGCTTGTGATGTCAAATTGTGAATGTGGCAGAGACCATGGTCTAAATGAAGAAAACACCAGGTTCAGTTCATTACAACTCTTTCTTTAAATAGGGTCATCTGTTGGAAACATTACTATTTTGGACCACAACTCCCAGGATGCACTAATCACCAATGGTTCTGGGAGTGACAAGCCGAAAGCAATGTTCTGAAGATTTGGCAGGTGATGGGAAAGACCTTTGCTAGATACCCTGAAGTGTTATTGCTCCAGACAAGACGGAGGTCCTGAGGGTGGGTGGCCCCACCGTCAGCGGTCTGGGAAACTCACATTTGGGGGGGAGGGAATCTCACATTTGATTCTTACCGCAAACAGTGAGGTTTGCAGCTTGGGGATCCATCTGGACCCGGTGCTCGCCATGGAAACTCAGGTGGCATCAGTGGTCCATACCGCCTTTTGGCAGATAGCCCAGCTGCATCCCTATCTTGATGTTGGGGCACTCACCACGTTGGTACATGTGCTCGTAATCTCAAGATTAGACCACTGTAATGCGCTCTACGTGGAACTACCTTTGTGGCTGATGTGGAAACTCCAAATGGTGCAAAATGTGGTGGCCAGACTCCTTAGTGGAGTTACATACAGCACTGATGTTACCTGTCTGTCATGGGTTTGGAGGGAAAGTTCCATCCTATGGGGAGTGGAAGGCGGGACATCAGGAGGAGGGGCTGTACTGTATATATATGTGATGCGTGTGTGGAGAAGTAGAGAGACTCTGGGATGTGAAGAAGCAGCAGCTGGGAAGAAGAAGCTGGTGTGGGAGTCTGTGTGTCAGACAGGGTACTACTGTGTGTCAGAGTACCAACCTGATAGGTTCAGGTGTCTGTTGGTTAGCCAGAACCTGATAGGTTCAGGGTCTGTGCTTCAAGTTAAGGGTTCTGTGTGAACCAAACTGTGTGTATGTATGAGTGAAACTAAGCCACGTTACTATATCTTATTCACCTGATCATTTTATTTTCCCTGTGTGTTGTATTTAAATAAACCTTGTTCTTTTATTTGTTTAAAAATCCATCCCTGGTCTGTGTGACTTATTATAGGGAATGGTTGGTGGCAGCTTAGTTAACGTGTGGCAGATCCCAGTAGGTCTGGGTTTGTCACATTGATTGGTGTCCAGCGTGTGGGATACGACTGGTCCAGTTGTCCAGTGGTCCAGCAAAGCCTTGGCACGTGTGCCCAGAGCAAGGGGGGTCTAGTCAGGGACAATCTGAGAGCACGTAGGTAATCTTCTAGGTGTACCTCAAGGGGAGGTGCGCTAGTAGAAGAACGTGTAACCTCAGATTGGGGACTAGATTAGAGTGCTCTGAGGCAGCCTGGTTTTGGCGGGAAAAAAGCTGAGGCAAAACTGTGTAGTAGCAGTGATTTAGCCTGCCAGCTGAGAGGCCCAGCAGAGGGGGGTAGTCTCTAATTCGCTACAGTTGCAAGTAGTGCTGAAGAACAGCAGCAATCTATAGAAAGCTGGTTCTGAGGCAAAAGAGGAAAAAAGTGGTCGTTTTATTTTGAGGCTTGACTTTTTAAAGCAGCCTGTTCTGAGGGGGGGATTATGCCCTTGACTCGAAGCCAGATGGCAGAAATGGGTGAAGTGAAAGACCCCCAGGTTGACCAAGGTTCTGAGGATGAATTTGGCTCAGTGCAAGGGGACAGCACAGGAGAGCAGAACCCAGAACTCAGAAAATTGCTCATAGCCCAACAGCATGAACTGAGGATGAGGGAAATAGAAAGGGAAGAGAAACAAAGGCAATTGGAAAAAGAAGAAAGATTAGAGAGAGAGAAAATTGCTCTGGAAAGGGAAAGGATGGTGTTTGAGTTAAAAAGATTGGAACTGATGAACCAGAACAATAATAACAATAGGGATTCTGAGGGAGGCCAATTGTCTAAAGCTGACCTGAAGAAATTCCCTGTGTACCACAAGGGAGATTGTCCTGAGGTGTTCTTTTCCTTAGTGGAAAGAGCGTTTGTGGACTTCTCAGTGAGGGAAACTGAGAAGATGACCATCATGCGATCTTTAATCAGTGGTAGCCTGGCTGAGGTCTATGCCGAGATGCCTGAGGAACTGATGAAAGATTTTGCAGAGTTTAAAAAACTGGTGTTTGCAAGACATGGGATAAATGCGGAACAGCTGAGGCAAAGATTCAGATCAATCACCAAGAAACCAGAACAGACTTTTACCCAAGTGGGGGCCCAATTGGTGAGGCTGCTTGAGAAATGGCTATCTCAGGAGGGGACAGAGACCTACGAGCAGCTTAAAGACTTGATAGCACTGGAACAGTTCTATTCAGTCCTGCATGGGGAATTGAAATTCCAGGTGAGGGAAAGGAAACCAAAATCTGTGGCAGAAGCAGCCGAGATCGCAGATTTTATTTCCCAAATAAGAAAGCCCTTGGGTGAGGGGAAGTCTGTAGGTAAACCCAAAGAAACCTACAGCAAGTACTCTCAGGGACCAGGGAAAAACCAGCAAGGGGGAGGGGCCCATGGTGAAGGGAAGCCCTCAGACATGAAACCAAGACCTCAGATTTTGGAGGGAAAACCAAAACAAGATGAGAAAGACTCAAAATACACCAGAAAATGTTATTTCTGTCAGGGAAAGGGCCATCTAATCTCAGAGTGTGAGAAATTAAAGCAGCTAAAAGGAATGGTGCCTCAGGATTCTAGTGGAACCAAGCCAAAAGCTGTGTTCTGTGTCCAGAGAGAGCAAGGCTCATTGTCACTGAGGGAGCCTGTTGCCATGGCTGCTCAGTCTGGAACGGCTGCATCTGCTGATCAGGCTGAGGAAGGTGGTCCTCTTGTGGAGGTCAAGCGATGCTTGCTCGTGAGAACAGATTCTCAGTTGTTTGAGACAGCAGGGGTGGACGTAGGAATACTTGGCCGTCAGTATCGGGGGCTGCGGGACACTTGTTCTCAGGTGACCCTGTGCCATCCAGATATTATTCCTAGGGAATATATAATCCCGAATGAGAGCATGAAGGTGGCAGGGATTGAGGGGCAGGTGATCTCACTGCCAATCGCGGAGGTACCTGTGAACTTTCAAGGCTGGAGGGGAGTTTGGCGGCTAGCAATTTCATCGACTCTGCCAGCAGCCGTGCTCGTGGGAAATGACCTGGCTGAACATGTGAAACGGGTGCTAGTGATTACACGCTCACAAGCCACCACGGGGACAGTTCAGGGGGGTAATGATGAGCCAGAGACGGAAGCAGAGGGGAGTTCAGAAGCTGTGGTGGAAACCTTAACCACAGACAGCAGATTTGGACAGGAGCAAAAGGCAGACGCCACTCTCCAAAAGTGTTTTGAACAGGTGACTGACGCCCAGCTAACACCTGAAACCCCAGTGAGATTTCTGGAGAAAAAGGGGATTTTATATAGAGAAACCCTGAGGAATATCTCAAAAGGGGGAGATGGGATCAGAAGTCAGCTAGTGGTACCTGAAAAGTATCGCCCCATGATCTTACAAAGGGGGCACTCTGACATGTTTGCTGCACACTTAGGGGTGAACAAAACACAGCAGAGAATCACACAGAATTTCTACTGGCCTGACATAGGGAAGCAGATCAGGGAGTTCTGTAAACAGTGTGATGTGTGTCAAAGGCAGGGGAATAGCCGCGACAGGACCAAAGCAAAGTTGTGCCCTTTGCCTGTGATTGACACTCCGTTCAAATGCATAGGGGTGGATATTGTGGGACCTTTGCCCAAGGCCACAAAGAGGGGGAACAAGTTCATTCTCACAATTGTGGACCATGCCACAAGGTACCCTGAAGCCATACCCTTGACTAACATTGAAACTAACACAGTGGCAGATGCCTTGGTGGGGTATATGTCCAGGATGGGATTTGCCTCAGAAATAATCACAGATTTGGGCGCATCGTTCACATCAAAGCTCATGAAACGCTTATGGCAAATCTGTGGAATTAAGCACAAGGAAACCACTGCTTATCATCCTGAAAGTAATGGGTTAACTGAGAAGTTCAATGGGACTCTTATGCGCATGATTAGGGCTTACTTGGCAGAGAATCCAAACAATTGGGACCAGAAGCTGCAATCCCTTTTGTTTGCTTATCGATCAGTGCCACAAGCCAGTACCGGGTTCAGTCCATTTGAACTTTTATTTGGGAGAAGGGTGAAAGGGCCCCTTGATTTGATCAAACAAAATTGGGAGCAGATCACCCAGGATGACCCACAAGACGTTGTGACATACATAGACACCTTGATGAATGACCTAAAGAGAAATCTAGAGCTGGCAGCAGAAAACCTGCAAGCTCAGAAGGTCAGACAGAAAACATGGTATGACCACAAAGCTAGAGAGAGGCACTTTGACCCAGGGGAGGAAGTGCTTTGGCTTAGGCCCTGCAGAGAGAATAAACTGCAGCTCAAATGGGCAGGACCATATAGGGTCATTTCCAAGATGTCAGACCTGAACTACCTTATAGAGCAGGAGGAGAACCAAGCAAGGAGGGTGGTTCATGTGAATGCCCTAAAACCCTACTACAGAGGGGAACAGAGGGTTCTATTTGCGATAAAAGCAGCTGAGAGTGAGGAAGCTGAGTTACCCTTCTGGGAGGGTAGAGGGGAAGTAAAATACAACCCAGAGGAGGTAAAAATCAGTCCTGCACTCACCCAAGACCAGCAGCAAGAACTAAAAATGCTGCTTAGTAAATATCAACAGGTGTTTTCCAACAAGCCGGGGATAGTGAAGGGAGTGATGCATCGGATCCACACAGGGGATGCACCCCCGCAGGCAGTATCCCCATACCGAGTAACGGGACCCTATAGGGACAAGGTGCGGAAGGAGCTGGACGAGATGCTTAGGGAGAACATAATCGTCCCCTCTTCTAGTCCTTGGTCCTCTCCGATAGTCCTCGTGGACAAGCCTGATGGGAGCATTAGGTTTTGTGTCGATTACAGGAAATTAAACCGTGTAACCACTCCTGATGCCTACCCAATGCCCAGGCTAGACAACCTGATTGAAACCATAGGGGGTTGTCGGTTCATCTCATCATTGGACCTGGTAAAGGGATATTGGCAATTAAGAATTGATCCCAGGGATCAAGAAAAGACTGCCTTTTGCAGCCCTTTTGGTCTCTATGAGTTTCGAGTCCTGAGCTTTGGTCTCAGAAATGCACCAGCCACATTCCAAAGGCTGATGGACCAGACCTTGGCAGGGCTCAGTGACTTTACAGTGGCCTACATTGACGACATAGGGATCTTCAGTAATACCTGGGAAGATCACCTGATACACCTGGAGTTAGTGCTGCAGAGGTTAAGTGCAGCAGGGCTAACAGTAAAGGCCAGCAAGTGTCAGCTGGGTAGCCCAGAAATAAAATACTTGGGTCACATGGTAGGGGGAGGAGTGATAAAACCCCTAGAGGCCAAAATAGAAGCTGTTCGTGATTGGCCTAGACCCAACACCAAGAAAAAAGTCAAATCATTTCTTGGGTTGGTGGGCTACTACAGAAAGTTCATCCCGAGGTTTAGCGAGATTGCGGCTCCGCTGACCGATCTGACGAGGAAGACGGCTGATGACCGCATCCCGTGGACCAGCGACTGTGAGGCGGCGTTCCAGAGGTTGAAGGAGGCGCTAATCAACTATCCAGTGCTGCGGGCTCCAGACTTCGACCGGGAGTTCATCATCTACACCGATGCGTCTAACAGCGGGGTAGGAGCAGTTCTGTGCCAGGAGGATGAGAATGGTGACCAGCATCCAGTGTCCTACCTGAGTAGGAAACTTCAAAAAGGTGAGAGACATTTGGCAACCGTGGAGAAGGAGTGTTTGGCCATAGTCTACGCGATCCAGAAGGCCAAGCCTTACATCTGGGGAAGACATTTTGTTCTGTGCACTGACCATTCACCACTGCAATGGTTAAAGACAATGAAAACCCACAATAGCAAACTTATGAGGTGGGCTTTAAATCTGCAGGACTATGACTTTGAAGTGAAGGTGGTCAGAGGGTCAGTGAACTGTGTTGCTGACGCCTTGTCAAGAAGACCTGAAGAATGAAGACGGCGAAAGAAACATGGACTATGTATATATATTGATGACAAAAAGTTAAATGTACCTGGGTTTTTTGAATTTGGTTTGTATGAATAAAGGTAACTTGATGTAATGTATATGGTAAATGTTTAAATGCCTAATTGATATGGTTAACTTAGAATGTAAGTATAAGTAAGTATGATATGGTATGTATAACTGTTGTGGTGTGTTTTATCCAGGTTGTTTTTTGGGAAAAAGCACCTTAGCTTTCCCCCTACAAAACAACTTATAAAGAGGGGAGGTGTTACATACAGCACTGATGTTACCTGTCTGTCATGGGTTTGGAGGGAAAGTTCCATCCTATGGGGAGTGGAAGGCGGGACATCAGGAGGAGGGGCTGTACTGTATATATATGTGATGCGTGTGTGGAGAAGTAGAGAGACTCTGGGATGTGAAGAAGCAGCAGCTGGGAAGAAGAAGCTGGTGTGGGAGTCTGTGTGTCAGACAGGGTACTACTGTGTGTCAGAGTACCAACCTGATAGGTTCAGGTGTCTGTTGGTTAGCCAGAACCTGATAGGTTCAGGGTCTGTGCTTCAAGTTAAGGGTTCTGTGTGAACCAAACTGTGTGTATGTATGAGTGAAACTAAGCCACGTTACTATATCTTATTCACCTGATCATTTTATTTTCCCTGTGTGTTGTATTTAAATAAACCTTGTTCTTTTATTTGTTTAAAAATCCATCCCTGGTCTGTGTGACTTATTATAGGGAATGGTTGGTGGCAGCTTAGTTAACGTGTGGCAGATCCCAGTAGGTCTGGGTTTGTCACAGGTACATGTGCTCGTAATCTCAAGATTAGACCACTGTAATGCGCTCTACGTGGAACTACCTTTGTGGCTGATGTGGAAACTCCAAATGGTGCAAAATGTGGTGGCCAGACTCCTTAGTGGAGTGAGAAAATATCACCACATCTCCCCTACTCTGGCCGCATTGCATTGGCTGCCTATTCGGTTCCATGTTGACTTCAAAGTCTTAATGATTACATACAAAGCCCTAAACGGTTTAGGGCTTCGATACTTTGCGGAACGCTTACTCCCACCAAAATCTACCCGTATCACCCGATCCAGTCAGAAGGTGATGCTGAGGAGCCTGACGCCAAGGTTGGTCCGAAAGGGAAAAAAACAAGGAACTGGGCCTTCTCGGTGGTTGCTCTTCGCCTCTGGAATAATCTTCCTTCTGAGATCCATGCAGCCCCCTTGCTGGCCATTTTTAAAGCCAATTGAAAACCTGGCTGTTTAGGCAGGCCTTCCCTCCAGTTACTATCTGATTTATTTCTTCATATTCTTTCCATCTTGTAAAATTTGATTATTGATGTTTATAACATTGTTATTTTTATAATGTTTTATTATACATGTTGGAAGCCACCTAGAGTAGTCAACTGACTAGATGGGTGGGGTATAGATAGATAGATAGATAGAGAGATAGATAGATAGAGAGAGAGAGAGAGAGAGAGAGAGAGAGAGAGAGAGAGAGAGACAGACAGACAGACAGACAGATAGATAGATAGATAGACAGATAGATAGATAGATAGATAGATAGACAGACAGAGATAGATAGATAGATAGATAGATAGATAGATAGATAGATAGATAGATAGAGAGAGAGAGAGAGAGAGAGAGAGAGAGAGAGAGAGAGAGAGAGAGAGATAGACAGACAGACAGACAGACAGACAGACAGACAGACAGAGACAGACAGACAGACAGATAGATAGATAGATAGATAGATAGATAGATAGATAGATAGATAGATAGATAGATAGATAGATAGATAGATAGATAGATAGATAGATAGATACACAGAACATATTTTAACTAAAATTCTTGTCATTTTAACTCTACTGAAAAAACATCATTAAAATATTCATTTCTTCACAGAGCACCAAACCGATGCTCCACATCTCAAAACATATTTTTATTATTTTATTATTTATTTATTTTATTATTTATTTATTTATTTATTTATTTTATATTGCTCTTGTTCTGGTTCAAGGTCTTCATCCTTGTGGGGCCTCCTGCCAAAATGCTCCAGCTGAGATATCTTGCAACCCCCACCCTTGGGCCATCCCCACTTTCCACTCACCATGCAGCTTCTTTTCTGAGTTCGGCTAATTTGTGCAAGCGTTGAAGGGCTTTTTCTTGCTTCCTTTCATCCTTCCTTGATTTGGAGGCTACGTTTCGGGCAAACTCTCTCTGTTTCAGCTCCTTGAGTCTCTATTGGAAACAAATGGAAGCAAGGGGTTGGGGTGGGGGATGGGGTGGGAGAGAGAAATATTGAATGCAGAAGGGGGAAAAAAGGCAGGGGGAAATGTTTGCTGACAGAACATCCCAACATAACCTTTTAAGATACTGTTCTCATGAAAACATTTGATTTGTGTATTTACCCAAAATGGCGGGCGTACCTGACTTCACCTTATCATTGATCTGGGATTATTTTGTTTAATTCTCCCGGAAGTCTAACTGCTTTTTTTAAAAAGCTTACACATGCATTCTTCTTGCATAGTTCAAAAGCCTTACGGTAATTAAAGTGAGACCCTAAATTATTCTGGGGAGGGCAACGGGCCCATGCGCAGTATTGCTTGCAGTAGTTCCAAAAGCATGCTGTGTTCCATAACGGTGGCTTGTGATTTGGTGTCTTTGGTTAAAATGTTGGACGTGTGCTTGGGAAACCTGTGATCAAAGGAAGGACCAGTTGGCCATGAGCTTTACTACATGATTCGAAGCCAGTCACTCTTCCCACACCCAGACCTTCCTCACAGGGCTGTTCTCAAGCTAAAGAGAGTCATGCTGAGCTCACTGGAAGAAAATGGAGGTATAACTGCAACAAACAAACAAACAAACAAAAGAAATAAACAATAAAATACTTCCAGATTACTATAATTTGGGGCACAGGATAAGAGGAAGAATACAGGGTAAGAGGAAGAATACAGGGTGGCAATGGCTATCTGGGGTTGCTGCGATGAACTACTTGGCCTTCTCTCATTCTAAATGTATGCACTGCATTATTTTAATGTCTGCAGGCTAACAACTGTAGTGGTGCAGATTGTGCATGCTATTTATTTTAATCCCCCCATCTTGCAGACAGTGAATATGACAGCAGACAAATGAAGATATGATCTACACAAATGAAGATATAATAAAGATATCACCAAACTCTTGTATTAGTGCAGTCCTGAACCACACAGCCTTTTTTTAAATTCTTTCTAGATCTTAGTGATGGGAGATGTTAAACAGAGATGGGCACAGACCACAGTTTGGAGGTTTGTGCTGGTTCGTACACATAGCACTATAAGTACCGCACATTCCCTTCTCCCACCTCCCGGGCCAATGACCCGCTCACCAGCCAACACATGCTCCTCTCCTCCTCCTCTTCGGCTGTTCGACCAAGCCCTGGCAGGAGCACAGATCTGCCTGTCCTGCCTCCTTGTCTGAGTGGAGGCTCAGGCAAGGAGGCGAGGCAGAGAAGCCCTGCCTTAATTTAACCTGTCCTTCCCCAGTCCTCTACTGATGTAGGAATATTCTTCAGTGAATTGATGAAATATCAACAAAAAGTTACACCAAGAGTGAGAAGGCAACCCATGGGCCACATGCTGTGCCTCAGTTTCCCAGTATGCATTTCCATGCCCTAGACCTTCCCCTTCCCTACACCAGATTCCCAATTTCAAAAAAATCAGAATAGTGGACTACTCCTTTCAGGAATCGTAGCTACAAATTTTGTCTTATTTTTTGCCCCCACCCCTAAACTTGTTTTAAGCTGGAGGAGGGCTCTTCCGGATCTGTAAAAGATGTTCTCATCACCCCTATTTTTTTTTTTCAAAAGTCTTTAGGAGCCTAAATCAGGTTGCAGGGGAAATAATAAACACGGCTGCTAATTGTGGACTATGGGGACGTGATTGATTATTTTGAGCTAAAAGGGGTGTGTGGGGAACAGAGGTGGAGGAGGTCTATTGAGTGGATGAGGCCTTCAGATGTCCAGAGGGGTTGGAATAATCCTCACAGCTCTGGAATTTCACCAGACCTGAGTCATACGGGATTCTTGGATAAGTAAAATGGAAAGGTAACCACGTTTTTTAGTTGAATTTTCCCTGTTATGAGCTTTGTTCACAGGTGTGCCTCGTGAGCTGTGACAACAAGGTATTGACTGACATCCAATTACATCAACAGCATTCTCCTAATCCACCGGTACAATGTTAGAAATGAGCAATGAGCAAAGAGAACACTGAAAAAGTACAAAAATATCATGGCTTCAAAGGAGAACACAGAAGACCTCTTACTTAGGCACAGACAGACGATTAAGGTAATCAATGAAGAAATGTTCCCATCTCAGCCCTATCCAAACAATGCTGAAACATCCAAATCAACTTTACTTTCAATCATGAAAGATAAACACATTCTGTCAGTCTGGTGAAAAGGAACAGACAGAGCCATCAAGCTCTTACACCACTTTATTAAGAACAATCTGGAAAACAAATATTTACACCATAACTAACAACAGAAGCCTGATTCTTCTCCCGAGTTGCCTCAGAATCGCTGACATCTACATTTTGAAGGGGGTTTCATGGTGTCTCTACTTATGAGAACTAGACATGAATTCTATGGCAGAGACTGAGGTAAACAATGGAGAATCCAAATGAAGAGAAACAGCCATTTGTTATCTTAAGACTCAGACAGTACAAAAAGTTTGGAATTAAGATTCACTCCAGTTTTCCTCCCTAACCCAGACTCTTAGGTTTTAAAACTCAAGTTCTTGCTATCAGAAATAAGAAGAAATTTGCAATGTTTAGATCAATTCTTCAAATACAAGGAGAAACTAATTTCACTCATATCTGAACAAAACTAACTCCACTGGACACAGGTATTCCTGGGATGAACAGACAGAGGACTGTGTGGTGCTTGTGCGCACCATGTATGTGTTAAAGATGATGACCTTTTTTTTTGGGGGGGGGAGATGACAATCCCCATTTAGTACTGATTGGATGGAATTCACAAGGATTCAGACCCAGGGCTTTTGAAGTTCAGCATTCAAAGCCCAGGACTTGGATGGCTAAAATTCTTCTGTGTTCAAACGTTTAATTAAAGTGCTTTCCATCCCCACTGTGAAAGAACAATGTGGAAACTTCGGCAGTTTCTTATGAAAAAAATAAAGTAAAGCAATTTTTATTTCAGCTTCCAGCATTCTGTTCTCTTTCAGTGGCCACCCACCCCGGATCTTACAGGTTCCATTACTGTATGCCCTTCAAAACCCGCTACTCAGCTTTCCAGGTCCTTGGGGTTTTTTTTTATAGCAGCCAGCGAGCTCTGACTGTTCAGGATTTTTAGTTTTTCCTTCCCGTAAATTGGATCCTTTACGAAGCACATCTGCATGAACCTAATTTATTTATTCTTCAGTATTTCAGTCTGCTCTCTTTCTCCTTTTGAGTGATACAAGCTCTGTGCCATCTGTCTACTCACATGTTGTCACAAACCTTTTAGAGAGACCAAGAAAGAGTAAAGTGAAATATTAGACTCAGCGGTTCATGTGCATTACTTGTCATTTCAGCAGCTTTGTGTGGCTTTCGTGAGGGATTCTGGATGGGTGCAAATCAATGATTTTGGAGTTAAAATAATCATGACCTCTATTCTACGTATTCTCCAAGGAGAACTTGGAAAGCATCCTGCTGCTTGTTATAGGCCAGAGGAATGGAAAGTAAAGCATTTTGGAAAATGCTTTGGGATTTTTGACAGCTTCATTGTGAAGCAGAACACCAGGTCCTGAGGTCTCGTTTCATAAGATTTAGTTCTTTTCCGTCCCAAATTATGCAGTGATGATCGAGAGCACACTTCACACTTCACGTTTCTCTTTTCTTTTTTGATATTCCAGATGGCTGATTTTATATAAATATTGCATTCCCTAAGTATAGGGGCAGTAATTATGTATGTGTGTCTTTCTATGGAAGGAGCAAAAAACACAAAAAAACAAAAAATCCCCAACCCTTTGAATATTCATCCCATCCATCTGTATCTGCTGGTCTCAATAAATGAGAGTGTTATGCTGTGGTGTGTGTGCGTGTGTGTGTGTGCGCGTGCGCGGGCACGTGTTGGTGGTGTCACATCCTATCAAACTGATTCCAACTTACGGCATACCTAGGAACAAGTGACCTCCAAAATTAATGCAATGGTCCTATGACAGAATGGGACAGACCGAAGCAAGTCGACTTGGGCTAGATAAAAATTTTGATGACCTGGGGGATTTTTCTACCAAGCAGCTAAAGTAAAGTTCAATTTTAAGCAAGTCTTCTCAAGAATAATTTCAGTGCCATGAAGGAGTACCTATGAAGCAGGCCTGATAGGAAGTCAACAAGTTTAGGGTTTAGTGCTAACCTTACTCTTTTTCTTATATTTCCATCTAAGAAAGCTGTTCTGGGTCTACACCAGTTCCTGATGGCCTGGGATGAGGGCGAACAACCTGAAACTTATCTGCAGTTCTAAGATTATTAATATTATTAACCCAGAAAGGCAGAAGTGCTCCTGATCAGTCAAAAAGCAGATCAGGGAATAAGGATTCAGCCTGCAATGGACAGGGTTCCCTTCCCCCTGAAAAGTCAGGCCAGCAGGGAGGGTGTGCGCCTGGATTCAGCTGTGAACAGAGGTTTCAGCAGTGGCCAAGAGTGCATTTCCACAATTAAAGCTAGTTCAGCCATTTCTGTTCCATCAGATATCTGATCTGCTTATGGTGATGCAGGGCATACTTACATGCTGTATGGAGTACTGGATTGCACTCTTAAGTGGTGCTGCATTTGAACAATGTTCAAAAACTTCAGCTAGTTTAAAGTGATGCCGGTGAACTGCTGACCAGAACTGGCTACAGGGAGCACATAACTTCTCGGTTACAACAGCTTCACCGGCTGCCAGTCCATTTCCAGGCTCAACTGGTCATGGGTTAGGGACTGAAGGACTGCACCCCCTCATGTGAGTCTCCTCAGTTTTTAAAATATTAATTCCCAGAAACCGCACAGAGTCATTTGGTGAAGCAAGAAGAGAGGCCTTTTCTGTGGATGGCCCCTGGTCTTCTAATGCAGTGGTTCTCAAACTGGGGCCCCCAGATGTTCTTGGACTGCAATTCCCAGAAGCCTTCACCAGGAATTCTGGGAATTGCAGTCCAAGAACAACTGGAGGCCCAAGCACTGATCTAATGCCTTCCCTTAAGAATTCATGTTGGCCCTCTCCCTGTTGTCATTCTATTGTGAATCTAAGACTTTCCTTTTGAGGCAGGTTGTGAAGTGATAAGTGAGCTTTTAGGAATACATTTACTGAATTCAGGGATTTTTAAAAGGATTTTAAAGTGTTTTTAAAGATGGCTTTTGAAATTTTTAGATCTTTAATTGTTCCAGTTTTAATATTATATCTTACGGTATTTTTTAATTGAAATTACAGGTTATTTTAACTGTGAGCCAGCTTGAGTGCTCTACGGGAAGAAATGTGGCATATAAATAAAAGAAATGAATGTGTAAAGTAAAGCACTGACTTATCCTCCTTTCGAGTGTGTCAGAAGACAGCAGCTGGGAGGACCACTGGAAAGTGGCAAAAGACTATTGCACCTGACACTTGAGACTTCTCTTAGGCTTGGCACAATTTTCACATCAGCAAGAAACTTATGGGAATTTCTTGGATGGGCATGTAGCCCTCTGCAGGGTAGAGACACAACAATATGTGTTCTTATTGAACAGGTCTTACTTTACCTTCTCTCATCTCTGCACTCCAGAGCCTATGTGACATTCTTTAAAGTCCTTGAAGAATTATTTACACCTGCTCCAGAGTCAACAGAATATATTGAGCACATAACCCAGATGTTTGAATACATTAAGGTGTCTTGAAGTACACAGTATGGTTATTTCTGTAAATGTTAGCAGGTGGAACTTTCTGGTGCAGCCGACATCATGTCTCTGAGGGGGATCCTCTATAACAGAGACCCCCTAAGCACTCCTCTGGGGGCATGCCATATTATCAAATATTTAGAGGAGTCTGAAGTCCAATTGAGGTCTGTTTGTTAAGCACTGGATCGCTGGAGATGGTGGGTGTCGCGACTGCCACCTCCTCCTACGTCACCACAAGAGATGACAGGTCACGATCCTTCACACACACACACACAACTTCGCTGCCACCAACCACACATAAACCTGACACTTCAGACAGTATGGATTTCAAAATAAAAATGATGATTTATTGAATACAGAAATAAAAAGGAAATCACTGAGTAAATGAATCACTTGTCACACTATATTTTTCAGACCTTAACCCTGCACAGTTCTTTGTTACTTAACACTTAATTACTCAATTACCTAACCTATATCTAACCCTGTCTACAGATCTTCTTTCAAGCCCTCTCTCACTCTCCCACTCTCTAATTCACTCAACTAAAAAAACTCCCCCTTCTTTGCACTCCCCCCTTATATACAAAAACTCCACCCCTTTAAGACCCACCTCCTGCCCTGCCATAGGCCAGGAAACTCCAGCCTTAGCCAAGACAGGCAGGTGACGTCATGGCACTCGTCACAGTGGGCAAACAAGGAATTTGAGAACAAAGCAACAAAGAGGCCATTACCTTAAAAAACAAACAAACACAATTTGTCTGACATAAGCTTTACCTCAGATGCAGTAGGCTAAGTTCCATGACTGCTTATGCCAAACTGAACCTGTTAATCTTTAATCCACAAGGTTTCCTGTTGTTTTCTGTGGCAATGGGCTATAACGGCTGTTGGATGCTGGAGATGATGACTGGTAATGAAATGTTGCTTGGCTAAATCGCTTTGGATCAGGGCTGACGTTGGATATAGAATAGGTTATGAGCAATGGCTTTATAGGTTTTTTTTAATTGTAAGATTTCACATATATTTCCAGTCTACATAAGTGTGCTTCCCTGCTTGCCTTCTCAGTTCCATGTCAAACAACCAAGAACATTAACTTCAGGCTCCAGCTTAATGATTAATAATTTACCATATTTATTTTTGGTACAGAGTTGGAGCCTCTGCATGGAAGTGGTGGCGCTGCGGGTTAAACCGCAGAAGCCTCTGTGCTGCAAGGTCGGAAGACCAGCAGTCGTAAGATCGAATCCACGCGATGGAGTGAGCCCCTGTCGCTTGTCCCAGCTCCTGCCAACCTAGCAGTTCGAAAGCATGCAAAAATGTGAGTAGATAAACAGGTACCACCATGGTGGGAAGGTAATGGTGTTCCGTGTCTAGTCGCACTGGCCACGTGACCACGGAAACTGTCTTCAGCCAAACACTGGCTCTACGGCTTGGAAACGGGGATGAGCACTGCACCCTAGAGTCGGACATGGCTGGACAATTTATCAAGGGAAACTTTTACCTTTACCTGGAGCCTCTCCAGACTTGGCTGGGTAAAATAAGTGACCTGGCAAAGCAACAGCCAGGAGTGAACAACCTGAGAAAGGATCATCCAGTTCTTCTCCCATGGACATTTACTGGACAACCTTGTCAGCACGAGGTCAGGAGTGGGGAACCTTGAGTAGCTCAGATACTTTAAACTGGAACATCTATTTGCTTAATATTGTTCATGCTGGCTGAGGCTTCTGGGAACTGAGCCCCAAAACCTCTGTCAGGTCTAGAGTTCCCTACCTCCGCCCTCGATGGATTAATTGTATTGGACAAGTCCAAGAAATAAATAAGCCAATGAGCTTGTGGTGGTTGAGGGGCACTCATCTAGGAAGCTTCTTGTTTTGTTACTTGAACACCAAAACTGGGCACTTTGCACAACTGAAGAATCTGGAGTGGTTATTTTTCTGATATTTTTTCCTATAAGAAGAGACACTGGATGGAAGTTGCATACTGTCATACTAACAGTTATGCGCAGAAGAGTAATACCAGCAGTGTACAATGCATTTCCGATTCCCATATGAAAGAAGAAGAAAATGTGACCAAATCACCAGTAAGATCTATAAAATCAGTATTCTTATATTCAATCACCTTTCTTTCTTTCTTTCTTTCTTTCTTTCTTTCTTTCTTTCTTTCTTTCTTTCTTTCTTTCTTTCTTTCTTTCTTTCTTTCTTTCTTTCTCTCTCTCTCTCTCTCTCTTTCTTTCTTTCTTTCTTTCTTTCTTTCTTTCTTTCTTTCTTTCTTTCTTTCTTTCTTTCTTTCTTTTTTCTCACCCTGGGGTAAGCTGGCCCTCTGTATCACCTGAACAAGTGGTGATGAAGATTTTAATGGACATCTGATACTAGTATTTTATTTATTCATTCAATTTATATGCCGCCCAAACTACCCAGAGGTCTCTGGGCGGCTTACAATAATTAAAATTCAATACAGCAAAAGATAAAATAATTAAAATACAATTAAAATACAATTAAAATTGCCATCAGACCCACAGCTAATATTATTTCAATTAAAAGCCTTCTGGAACAGGAAGGTTTTGACCTGGCGCCGAAATGTCATCAGCGTCGGCGCCAGACGAATCTCAGTCGGGAGGGCATTCCATAGTCTGGGGGCAGCTGCCGAAAAGGCCCTTTGTCTACAAGCCGTCCCTCTTACCTCCTTAAGGGACGGCTCTTTCAAAAGGGCCCCCTGGCTAGATCTTAACTGCCGGGTAGGTTCATATGGAAGGAGGCGGTCCTTCAGGTATCCAGGGCCCAAGCCGTTTAGGGCTTTATATGTCAAAACAAGCACTTTGAATTGGGCCCGGGCAGCAACTGGTAGCCAATGTAACTTATACAGAATCGGCTTGATATGTTCCGTGGCAGCTGCAACACTCACCAGCCGCGCAGCTCGATTCTGGACCAGTTGCAATCGCCGGACCGTCTTCAAAGGCAGCCCCACGTAAAGCGCATTGCAGTAATCTACGCGGGATGTTACCAGTGCATGTGTGACTGTCATGAGACTCCGCTCGTCCAGGTAGGGCCGTAGCTGGTATAATTTCCGCAGCTGAAGGAAGGCGCCCCTGGCCACCGAGTCCACCTGGGCTTCCAGTGTTAGACTGGGGTCCAAGAGCACCCCCAAGCTGCGGACCCTGTCCCTTAGGGGGAGTGTAACCCCATTCAGGGCGGGGAAATGGCCCTCCAGCCTGTCCGGCGAAGCACCCACTAACAGCACTTCCGTCTTGTCTGGATTGAGTTTCAATTTATTAACCCTCATCCAGTCCATTATCAGGTCCAGACACGAGTTCAGCACAGAAACTGCCTCACCTGGATTGGTGGAAAACGAGAGGTAGAGCTGAGTATCATCAGCATATTGCTGACTCCTCAGCCCAAACCTCCTGATGACCTCTCCCAGCGGTTTCATGTAGATGTTGAACAGCATGGGGGACAGTATTGAGCCCTGAGGAACCCCATGACACATTATGCACATTAATCAATTAATAGTAAGTAATTTCTACTAACATTTTTTTCTCTTTATTATGAAAACTATAATAAACAAAGCATTTATGGGTGGGGCGAGGGCTTATAATTTTAAATTTAAAACAAGATAAACCACAGATGGATGAAATCCGAGGCAGAGACTAATGGGGATGGTATGGTTTTAGTCACTATACACAAACACGGCAGGTAACTGCTGACAATGGCTAAAATCCTGCCAGCACAGGTCTGTGTGTGCATTGATGACATAGTCAGCCTCACATGCAAACAGTGGTGCCAGCAGATTTCAGTCTATAAGTGGTAATATATATATTCTTTTATCCTTACAATGCAATTTCCCTGTATGGCATTCTTTTTCCTCACAAGAAATCTCATGGCAACTTGCAGGATTTCCCGGAAGCTTTGTAGACATCCCCCCCCCCGGTAGAACTGCTGAGGTGTACAGGATTAGTACAATGAAATGTCCTGGGAACCCAATCCAGATTACACCAGGCACAAAGTTATGTAACAGGATTTTACCCACTCTACATTACCGGTTAGTATCATGGCAGTTTTCTGGGAAGCTCTTCCAAGCAACAGAGGATTGGTATGCAGATACACAACAATGTGAAAGTAATCTGAGTACAGGTACTATAGTCTTAATAGAATTCAAAGCCATGCACTCCTTAGGAACGCCATGGCAGAAATCTTAGCATACTACCGAAACCGTGCCTTCTCGGCGGTGGCTCCTCGCCTCCGGAACAATCTCCCTCCTGAGATCCGTGCGGCCCCCACTTTGGACACTTTTAAAAGTCAATTAAAAACATGGCTATACATTCAGGCCTTCCCTCCAGTTAATATCTGACTTTTCTGTTTATTCTCTCCTTATGTATTTTCTATTCTATTGTAGTATTCTGTTTAATACAATATGATTTATGTAATTGTTTGTGTTTTTTTGTATTATTCCACTGTTTTTACTATATTGGAAGCCGCCTAGAGTGGTCTTTTAGACCAGATGGGCGGGGTATAAATCAAATAAATAAATAAATACCTTGAGTCACACATATGTTCCATTGATGAAACTGGACCTACTCTATTTGTTGGATAAGATCAGTCTACATCCCAATACCAAAGAAGGGCAGTGCCAAAGAATGCTCCAACTACCGTACAATTGCACTCATTTCACATGCTAGCAAGGTTATGCTCAAAATCCTACAAGGTAGGCTTCAGCAGTATGTGGACCGAGAACTCCCAGAAGTACAAGCTGGATTCCGAAGGGGCAGAGGAACTAGAGACCAAATTGCAAACAAGCGCTGGATTATAGAGAAAGACAGAGAGTTCCAGAAAAAGATCTACTTCTGCTTCATTGACTATGCAAAAGCCTTTGACTGTGTGGACCACAGCAAACTATGGCAAGTCCTTAAAGAAATGGGAGTGCCTGACCACCTTGTCTATCTCCTGAGAAACTTATATGTGGGACAGGAAGCAACAGTTAGAACTGGTTATGGAACAACTGACTGGTTCAAAATTGGGAAAGGAGTACGACAAGGCTGTATATTGTCCCCCGGCTTATTTAACTTATATGCAGAATACATCATGCGGAAGGCTGGACAGGATGAATCCCAAGCCGGAATTAAGATTGCCGGAAGAAATATCAACAACCTCTGATATGCAGATGATACCACTCTGACGGCAGAAAGTGAGGAGGAATTAAAGAACCTTGTAATGAGGGTGAAAGAGGAGAGTGCAAAAAACGGCCTGAAACTCAACATCAAAAAAACTAAGATCATGGCCACTGGTCCCATCACCTCCTGAGAAATAGAAGGGGAAGATATGGAGGCAGTGACAGATTTTACTTTCTTGGGCTCCATGATCACTGCAGATGGAGACAGCAGCCACGAAATTAAAAGACGCCTGCTTCTCGGGAGGAAAGCGATGACAAACCTTGACAGCATCTTAAAAAGCAGTGACATCACCTTGCCAACAAAAGTCCGAATAGTCAAAGCTATGGTTTTTCCTGTCGTGATGTATGGAAGTGAGAGCTGGACCATAAAAAAAGCAGACCGCCGAAGAATTGATGCCTTTGAATTGTGGTGCTGGAGGGGGCTTTTGAGAGTCCCCTGGACTGCAAGGAGAACAAGCCTATCAATTCTAAAGGAAATCAACCCTGAGTGCTCACTGGATGGACAGATCCTGAAGCTGAGGCTTCAATACTTTGGCCATCTCATGAGAAGAGAAGACTCCTTGGAAAAGACCTTGATGTTAGGAAAGTGTGACGGCAAGAGGAGGATGGGACGACAGAGGATGAGATGGTTGGACAGTGTCTGCGAAGCAACCAACATGAAATTGACAACTCCGGGAGGCAGTGAAAGATAGGAGGGCCTGGTGTGCTCTGGTCCATGGGGTCACGAAGAGTCGGACACGACTAAACGACTAAACAACGACGACTCTATTTGTGACTTACAATGCTAAAGTAAATCACAACTAAAGTAGGTCTATTTGAATCAACAGAAATGTATGGAAGAGTTGACTCACCAAGTCCCCATTGATTCAGTGGGCCTGTCCTAGTGCAACTTGCTACACTAAGCAACAAGATTGCAGCCAATAGATTTTTCTTCAAGGAATAGTGAAAAATAGGTTTGGTGTGTGTGTGTGTGTGTGTGTGTGTGTGTGTGTGTGTGTGTGCGTGTGCGTGTGTGTGTGTGTGTGAGAGAGAGAAGAATTAAAGTATTCCACTGAAGCTAGTCAAAGACTTCTTCCTTAATAACTCTTACTCTGAACTTTGTTCTGTCTTCTCCTAAATTCACCTCCCTGGGATTTATAGTGATATAATAGTCCTTTAAGCAGAATCAGACAGCTGCCTGAACAACACACACACACACACACACACACACACACACACACACACACACACACACACACACACACACACACACACACACACACACACACACACACACACACACACACACACACACACACACACACACACACACACACACACATCCCTATTGGGGAAGGTTTCCTTTCCTATTGTCAAATGCATCTGCGTTTTCATTTCTCTTTTATAATGAGATTGTCGCCATCTGATGTTTTGTATAGCCAAGGGCGGAGTGGCAGCTTTTCTCGAAACCTAGTGACACCGCAGTGTCAGTCAGGTCTAGCCATGACATAATAAAATAAACACAATCCTGCCCTGGAGTTTCCAAATTGAGAGACTGAGCTCATGACAGAAGTGGGATGTCCCAAACTTTTATTAACATTAATGTAAAATGATTTATTCTTCCTTCTCCAAATCTGGCAGCTGGAAAACCAGATCTTCCCCTGAAAGAAGGAGTGGGAGAGCACACTGTAAGAACCAGAACCAACTTGACAATGCTTTAGGGCAGTAGCATAAAGAAATACAATGACGGAAAGACAGTATTTCAGATCTTCTAGAGCTGAGGCAACCTTACGTTGGCCATCAGATTTCTAGCACTGGGCTAGAATATCTGTGACTACTCGCTACTGCAGCTCTCATACTGACAGCAGTACTAATGTTAAATATGTTTACATATATAAACAGCTCTTAGAGAAAGAGGCAGATAACAAATATTAGCTGATGCGACTTGAGAGCTCCCAGACTCTTATTTTTCCTCCCAAGCAACAAACTTTTCATTCAGGCAGGCCAGCAGCAACTGGCCTATGTTGCAGAGGGGGTTTAGCTCTCGGATTGCACTTGATGCTTTGTTCACTTCATGGCTTTTAAATTGTGTTTTAAATCTTTGATTTTTGAAGCCATTGTATGTTTTAATTGCATTTGTTTTTATCTAACTGTCATGTAAGCTACCTTGTATTTCAAAGGAAGGCAGGACATAAATCAAATGAACGGCTGTAATACCTCGGGATGTTTATAAACATTCTAGTTCTGTCCCTTCTTTTACCGATGCATCTATTGAATTGTGAGAGGGCACAATACGGCTGCAGATCCTATTTGTCCATATACATTGGTGAAGGTGGGCATGAAGCACCCTGTTCTAAGTATGTGGATTCTTGTAGCTAGAGTCTAGGCTCCTACTGGCCTCCTGGGGGAAAAAAAAAGAAGTTTAATTTTATCTTCCACAGATTGCTGGGGATGAACTGAGAGTTCTGGGAATTAACTGAGTTGCTGTCCCGATAAAAGGAAGATTTGGGGAAAATACAAGGAACAAGATGAGGAACATAAATGATCAGAAACTTGTATTAGAATAAGAATAAGAATAACAAACCACTTTTTGAGCTTAAGGTTACTATATGAAAAATCTCTGGAAAGACATTTTAGACAATGATAAGGAAATTATCTTTTTTTAAAAGAATGAATTCTAGTAGTATTTGCTTTGGTATGGGTCTTTGAGCTGCTTACTGGATCTATGGACTACTAAGTTAAAAGGATCTTGTAACTCCCTAAACATACTGTATTTTTCTGTGTATATGACCCCCCCCAATGTATAAGACAACCCCAAATTTTGACCCTTGCTGGAGATGGAGAAGCAGTCAATGGGCATCCAGAAGGAATGGCCCAGCATGCCTACGCCTCCACCTCCTGCTGCTGCTGTCGCTGCCGTCCGATTGCCCTCCTCCAGCACCAGTGCTGGGGCTCACCTCCAGCTCATGTCGCCGCCTTGTCCCATGAACAAACGGAGCCTGCGAGTGGCGCTGGAGGAGGTGATCTGGAGGTGGTGGTAGTCAATGGGCAGCCATGAGAAGTGGCGGCAGAGGCAGCCACACTTGGCCCCCTCTTGCGGCAGCGGGAGGTGAAGGCGGAGGAGCAGCTGCGCTGGGCTGCTCCTCATGGCTGCCCATTGACTGCTGCTGCCCAATCGCCTTCTCCAGCACCAGTGCTAGGGGCTCACCTCCAGCTCATGTCGCTGCCTGGTCCTCTGCCCAAAGGGTGCCTGCGAGTGGTGCTGGATGAGGAGATCTGGAGGTGGTGGCAGCAGTCAATGGGAAGCCATGAGAGGTGTCCAAGTGCCATTTCCTCCACCTCCCGCGCCTACCTCCGCCTCCTGCAGCTGCCTCCACCTCCCATAGCTGCCCACTGACAGCTGCCACCACTGGATTGCCTCCTCCAGCACCACTCACGGGCTTCCTTCAAGCAGGGGACAAGGCAGTGACGTGGGCTGGAGGTGAGCCCCAGCACTGGCTCCTTCGCCTCTGCCTCTTTCTGTGTATAAAACAACCTTCAATTTGTCCTTTAATGATTTTCCTTTCATGATATTCCGTGTCCTTTTATACACGGAAAAATACGGTACATAGGAGACTGACGTATCTGTACTTTCTAGCAATCTGAAAGTGGCAAAGTGGTTTTCCTAGCCCACACCTGCCAGAATATCTCAGACATCATGGTCAGTGGCTATTCTGGCTAACGGGCTCTGTATTATGTAGGTCAAAAGCTAAACTGTCCAAGCTTGGCTTTGAATGTCATTATTTACTGTACTGTAACCCAAGGGAGTGACATAAAATTAGAGCTAATAAGGATGGAGTTTGGGAAGAATTTATATTATAGAGAAGTATAGGCAAAATTAGGGAGATGCTACACTGGATGGGCAGCTAGCTTGAAATAGGTGGATGGATGGACAGACAGAGAGACAAATCAAAGACAGCAAAGTAAGTTATGTCAGGGTATTTTCTAGTATGGGTGTGTATTAGGTCCTCTGACTAAGTCTGTGTCTGAACAATGGCGCTCAGATTGGTGCAGGGTCTTTTCATGGTCTGTTCTGTTGACATTCCAGCCAAATCTTTGTCCAAGTCCATGACAACATTTGTGTTTCTGGAACTCCATGGAAAAAAAATCCAAATTTCCATGGATAGGGAAAGGCGAAGAGCTATGACTTGAAGTGGCTTCAGGGCTGCGCAGTGGCTTCAATTCTGGGGATGCAGTAGACCTTAAATACTCAGAGAGAGACATCCAGGAGGATTGTACTTCTGCCCATAGGTACCCTTCTGGCAATGGTGTAAAGAACAGCAAGCAGAGGTACTTGTACCATCATATCAACAAGTCAAAGAAAGAAGAGATGGTGGGGTGAGGCAAGGAGAAGCCCTACCCAGCAATGGCGAGGAAACCCTTTCGCATCTCCCTGAAGCTACAAAAAATGGCTGGTCAAGCAGATGCAGATGAGATCTTATCTCACTTTACCCACTAGAAATTGCAGCCTGTCTTGGCCTTCAGTCACAAATGTGAGGATCTTTTCTAATTCCTTCATCGCTGCCCTTCTGAGGACTGAAACATATTGTAGAAATACAACACAACAGCCAATGGTTGTTATTTGAATGAGAGCATATGGAGATATGCATAGTTTGCAACTAAGGGTGTGTAATTTGCAAAAATATTAAAATGAGGTTACCCAAATTTGAAGAACTGGAATATGACAACCCTACAGGAAGTGAAAGGAAAGGTAGAGAGGAAGAAGTCTTAACAGAATGATAGCCAAGAAAGGCCACTGTTGTTCAATTAGGTACATATCTTCTGCTGATTGATTCATTTCATCTACTGCTCTATGAATACTGCAGTCAGATCTGGAACGGGTTAATCTAACGGGTTATTTTAAAACCACAGATTACAATGAGCAATTTCTATGCAATTTTTGCATTGCTCTAATGTATGCCTACTGCAATTAGCAAGAATCATAGATTCATATACTACATATTAGTTTAGGCTGATTAACATAACTCAATTTTTAAAGCTAATCAGTTCAAATTGCATATTGAAATGTTATTTAATGCCATGCTCGGATGCTGTAATAATGGATATGATACAAGAACCTGAATAGAATTTTACAAGAGTACATCTGAATGCAGTACAAAATTAATTTAGCATATTAATTTTCCATTTGTTAGTAATTATACTTCCACATTATCCTAGAGAGAATCAAGGGCATTACAAAATGCATTGAAAACCATGGGAATACTAAAACAAAAAGCAGACCAATCTATTTAAAAATCTAGTCTGTTGATTTTTTGGAGATGACCCTAGGAAAGACTGGGGGGAAATGTCATTTTGCCTTTCTCTACTCAGATTTTTTAAAATCTTTTTTTTTCTGTCTCAGATATGTGGTTTGTAACGTTTGATAAATTCTTCAAAACAAGCTTACACAGAATGCTTATAGAATAAGAGAATCATGGAGTTGAAAGGGTGTATAAGGCCATCAAGCATAACCCTCTGCTCAAGGCAGAAATCCAAATCAAAGTATATATGACAGATGGTTGTCTGATTTTCTCTTGAATGCCTCCAGTGTTGGGAGTGCCCACCACCCTAAATGGTTCCATTGTCAGACTGTTCTATCCATTAGGACATTTTGTGAAATCTTGCCTCCTGTAGATAGAGCCCATTTTTACATGTCCTGCACTCTGGGATGATTGAGAGCAGATCCTGCCCCTTCTCTGCATGACTGTCTTTCAGGTATTTAAGAAGCACCATCCTATCTCCCATCAGTCTACTTTTCTCAAGGCTAAACATGCCCAGTTCTTTCAGTCTTTCCTCCTCCTAGGGCTTGGTTTCCAATCTTCTGATCATCCTCATTGCCTTCTTCCAGTTTCTTAGCATCCTTCTTAAAATGCAGGGTCCAGAACTGGGCATATTGCTTTAGATCAATGGTTCTCAAACTGAGGTCCCCAGATGTTCTTGGAATCACTACTCAGAAAAGGAATAAAAAGGGAAAGGGAAAACAGCATGAAAGATATTAACAATCTTGCATGCTTTGTAACACTGGGTATCCATGGGAGGGTGGTTTTTGGATCTAAAGGGATTCTCTCCTTTCCCATAACCTATTGCTAAATTTCCTTTTCCTTTTCCTGCCTCTGACTTGCCTTTCCTCTCTTCCTGCTTGCTTCACTTCCTTTTGCTTTTTTAGTTTCTCTTCTTCCTCAGACCTTCCATCACCTAGCAGACATGGAGGATGCGTCTCCCACATGGCAGAGGCTCCAATTCCTTGTTTATGTTTTTCCCCTTTTATTTTTCTGACTGTAATTACAAGTAGCAACAGTAAGTTAAACAATTCCCCCATATACACACACACAAACACTTTAAATGTTTCTAGAGGGTTTTTTGTAACTCATAAAGTGCTGGTTACTGTGGAAGAGGTGGTGGTAATGAAACTTGGCCAATCTCGCCATGTTTCTTACTCTGCTAAATAAAAAGGAATTATTATACAGTAATTCCACAACAAACGACTGGCCACAAAAGTAGTACCAACATGAGGGATTTGGATTTTGGGAGCACAAGCTTCATTTCCTGGAAGATGAACTGTTAGCAAGTGATGGGTTGCACCTCACAAGGACTGGAAAGAGTATGTTTGGCCACAGCATGAAGAACGTCAACTGGGGGGGCATTAAACTGAACTTGAGGGGGAGACAAGCTCAGAAGTAAAAGGCTTATGCACAATAAGAGGAACAGAGCAAACAGGTCTAAGTGCCCCCCATAATAATCTTCATAAAAATTTGGAAAGAAAGCAGACCACAAATCACACAATCTGATGTCTATATATGAATGCCAGGAGTATGGGAAACAAACAAGAAGAACTGGAAATCTTAGTTCAGGAAGGTAAATATTACTTGACAGGGATAACTGACACTTGGTGTGATGACTCCCATGGCTGGAATACAGCAATTGAAGGATTTTCAGTTGCAGTTCTTTTCTGTTCAAAGAGAACAGAAAGAACAGAAAAGGAGGTGGCATTGCAGTACATGTCAAAAATACATATTCTTGCATTGAAGTACAGGGAAATGAACTTGGTTGTCCCATTGAGACCATCTGGTTTAATACAACTGGGGTGAAAAACAAAAGGAATGTGGTCGTTGTAGTATGCTATGGGCTGCCTAACCAAGAAGATGATCTGCATGAAGGCTTTGAAAAACAAACTGCAAGAATTGAAAAGAGACATGATGGGAGACTTCAATCATCTTGGGAGACAAAATTCTGCCAAAAATGGCTCTACCAAGACATTCCTGGCTTGCGCTGCTGACTATTTTCTTGACCAAAAAGTGGAGGAAGAAACTAGAGGGTTAGCTATCCTTCACTTGACTCCAAACAACATACAGTCATGGCCAAAATATTGGCACCCTTGCAATTCTGTCAGAAAATGCAACTTTTCTCTCATAAAATTGTTGCCAAATGTTCCAAATGTTTTGGTACTCACATGTTCATTTCTTTGGTTTGCATTGGAACAACATTAAAAAAAACAGAGAAAAAAAAGTCAAATCTGATACAGTCCCACACAGAAACCTAAAAATACACTGGCCAAAATTATTGGCACCCTGTCTAAATTGTAAGAAATAATTGCTTTTCAAGCATGTGATGCTCCTTTAATATGTATTTAGACAAACCTGTTGTAAGTAAGAGGTGTGGGCAATATAGTCATCACACTTGCAACCAGTTAAGATGGAGAAACATTGACTCAACCTTTGTGTTATGTGTGACACTGAGCATGGAGAAAAAAATGAAGTGTAAAGAGTTGCCTGTGGATTTGAGAGAAAAAATTGTGGAAAAACATTGACAATCTTAAGGCTACAAGTCCATCTCCAGAGATCTTAATTTTCCTGTGTCCACTGTGTGCAATATCATCAAGAGGTTTACAGCCCATGACATTGTAGTTAACCTCCCTGGATATGGATGGAAGAGCAAAATCACTGAAAAATTAGAACGAAGGGTTGTTTGAATGGTGGATACAGAACCCAGATTAATTTCCCAACAAGTTCAAGCTGATCTGCAGACACAGGGTACAGCAGTGTCAGTTCCTACTATCCGTCACCATCTGAATGAAGACCAAATGGAGACCCAGGAGGACACCACTGCTGACACGAAGGCATAAAAAAGCAAGACTGGAGTATGCCAAAACCTATGTGACAAAACCACAATCCTTTTGGGAGAACATCCTGTGGACAGATGAGACAAAAGTAGAGGTTTTTTTTGTCAAGGACACCATAGCACTGTTTACAGAAAAAGAAATGAAGCATTCAAAGAAAAGAACACAGTCACTACAGTCGAACATGGTGGAGGTTCAAAGATGTTTTGGGGTTGCTTTGGCTGTGTGAACAGTATCATGAAATCTGATGATTACCAAAGAATTTGGGGGCACAACGTACTGTAGTGGCCAGTGACAGAAAGCTATGTCTCCAACAGAGGTCATGGGTCTTACAGCAGGACAATGACCTGAAACACACTTCAAAAAGCACTCAGAAATGGTTACAAACAAGGCGCTGGAGAGTTCTGAAATGGCCAGCAATGAGTCCAGATCTGAATCTCATAGAACACCTGTGGAGAGATCTCAAAACAGCAGTTGGGAGGAGGCATCCCTCAAATCTGAAGGCCCTGGAGAAGTCTGCAAAAGAAGAGTGGTCCAAAATTCCAGTAGAGGGGTGTAAGGAACTTATTCATGTTTATAGGAAGCGATTTCACTTATTTTTTTTCCAAAGGGGGTGCAACCAAATATTAAGTTAAGGGTGCCAATAATTTTGGCCAGTGCATTTTTGACTTTCTGTGTGGGATTGATTTGATTTTTCTTCTCTGTTTTTTGTGTTGTTCCAACGCAAACCAAAGAAATGAACATGTGACTACCAAAACATTTGCAACTGCAACAATTTTCTGAGAGAAGGGTTGCATTTTCTGACAGAATTGCAAGGGTGCCGATATTTTTGGCCAGGATTATATATGACTTTGTGGAAGAAGTGTCATCCAGAGAAACTCTAAGGGGAAGTCATTATGTTTAATTTGAGTTCTTGATTTCAGAGGAGACAAAAGCAGAGTGTAGCCACACATGTACACTGGATTTTAGGAAAGGCCTTACAGACTCAGAACAATGATAAATAAAGTTTCATGGCAGGAGATCCTAACAGGAAAAGGAATCCAAGGTGGGTGGGGATTTCTTTAAAAGGAAATTCTAAAGGCTGAACTACAAACAATTCCAACAAGAAAAAAAAAGAAAATAGCAAAAATAGAGAGACCAATATGGCTTCACAAAAAGCTCAGAGAAAGCTTGAAAGCAACAAAAAGGACAATATAGAAAGTGGAAGGAAGGCCAGGCCATGCAGGAACCCTGCAAACAAGTATCAAAGAATCTCAAGGATGGCATTAGAAAGGCAAAGGCTAGGAAGGAGCTGAGGTTGGCAAGAGAGGCTTGAAACAGTAGAAAAACCCAAAACATTCTTTAGGTGGGTGCATAGCAAAAGGCAGAGAAAAGAAATAGTAACTCAGCTATTCAGTGGGGAAGGAAAATGTTAACAGACAACAAGGAAAAAGCAGAAATGCCCGATTGTTATTTGACCTCAGTTCCCCCCCACCCAAGAGACAGTCTATGACCCTCCAGGCAAATATAAACTACAAGAGGAGGGGACAAGGCTGCAACTTGAGAAATAGTCAAAGAATACCTTATTACTTGGAACAAGTTCAGCTCTCCAGGGCCGGATGAATTGCATCCAAGAGTACTGAAGGACCTGGATGAAAAACTCTCAGGACCACAGTCTATTATTTTCTCGAAATCATGGAGGATGAGTGAAGTGTCGGATGACTCGAGGAGAGCTAACGTCTCTATGTTCAAAAAAGGGCAAATGGGAGTATCTTGGGAACTCAATGTATTCTTGACCAACCATACTAAGAAGTTTTCTTGAAAATGTCCTGATTTTTAATTTGAGACTTTGAAAGTATGTCTGTTAGCAAGACTCTGCTGCAGGGTATTTGTTTGTAATTTTCTTGTCCTGATCCACCTTGAGGGCATACTATGCATGTGAATAACTAGGCATTTGGCATGGGTACCTGTAGCTGAAAGAGAAAGGGGGGGCATTTACAAATGTCAAGGAACAGAAGGGACTTCACCAAAAAAGAGGACCAAAAAAGGCACAGATACTACGTGTGCATATTTTGTTTCACATATATAGATGCAAATTTAAAATAATCCCTGGAGTTCCAACATCAGTAAAAAAAAAAGAGTCTCATCTACCCTTAGAAAATGATGTGCAGACACCAGTCTGTTTGTGATAGTGAGCACTGAGATCATGTGCGGCTTGGATAATATCAATTGCCACTGAGGTGGCCTCATACATCTTGTTTTCACCAGGGCAAGTACTGAATATGAGCAAGTATTTCCCATTGTCCCTTTACGCAACTGCTCGGCAGTTAAGCAGGAATGGTAAACAGGTTGATGGCTGGAAATAAGCATTTCCCTTGCCAGCAGTTGTAACCTTGTGTTTTTCAACTTTCTGGTTTTTCAAATGCAAAGCAAGGCTGCAGGTACACACGACCCCTGTTATCTGTGGGCTATCAGTTTCAGGCCCCCTGAGGGTGACCAAAACTGTGGATAATAGCACATCCTATACATAGAATGGTCTCTGGATTCCTTTAGTGTCCAGTTCTAGTAATTACATCATGGTAATACATATTTCTGTATTTTTTCTTTTAATATTTTTTAATATTCCCAGACCATGGATATTTGAAACAGCGGATACCAATCTCGTGGATACAGGGGTCCTACTGTACATCCTACACTAGTATAGCAACATGCACAGAACCTGCAGCCAAACTGCATCTCCAGGGCCAGCCCTACCCCTAAGCACAGCGAGGGGGCTGCCTCAAGGTTCAGATATGGGGTTTCACAAACGGACAGCTGTTAGTCATTTCAGTCAATTTTTCCTATATTTGCTCTATTTTTACTGCTGAGGGGTGGAACTGGTCACAGCAGTCAAAGGTTTAGCTGACCTTGGTGCTGTGCACCTTGGTTGACAGCACTGTGCGCTGTCTGTTGACCTGCATTGGCCTCAAGCAAAAAGGTGTTTTGGGCCAGCTCTAAAGATCCCAAAGGTAGTTTGGTAACACTCTGTGCATCCCATTTTGTAAGGATGACAAATCAGGCTGAAAAAAGACAGCTGAGAACTTGACAGTGAGAGGTACATTCCTTTGTTGGGGGCCACTGAAAAAGAGCATCGCCCGTCTCCTACCCATCTCAACTTTGCGGAATTCACATCCTGCTTGCCTTAGTCCCTTCCTTTGAAGTTAGCTCTTTTTAATCACCAACAGATCTTCTTGCCTTTGCTCACTGCTGAGCTGTCTCCACACCTGAATCACACACCGACGGCACTTTTATCAGCTGTTCAATCAAATATGTATAATAGAAAAACAAATTAGAGGGAAGAAGGGAAAACATGCTCGGGTTGTGGAATGGTGCCTCATTCTCACATGCTGGGAGAACATGCCCATCAGCCGCATGTTCTTGGACCACGACTCCCAGAAACCCCAGCCAGCACAGTTGGTGGTGAAGGCTCCTGGGAATTGCAATCCAAGAACACCTGGATTATCTACGGTGGTGAACCACTGCAATAGATTACAGTACTGTGAATGCTGCAGGATACTTTCCTGTGAAGATCTTCCCTAGATGACAGTAGAGCTTTCTATTGGCATGAATACCACAGGGGCATTTGACCCACCATGTGTTAATGCAGTAGCGACTTGAACCCAGATCTCCTAAATCTTAGCCCACTACTCTCTCCACTACTACGCCACACTGACTCTCCATGTGAACCAAATTCCATACTGACAACTAAGGGGAGGAATTCTATGACATGCCACATTTTCTCTGCAACGTATACGTGAACCCACTAGAAAGTTTAAACATCTTTATGAGTACTCTGGCCTTTCTCGACCAATTAACTCATAAACATGTCCAAACACAGGCTGCAGAAAAAATAAGGCATGTCATAACAATCTTCCCCCTACTCATGCCTATTTGAGTGAAAACGCGTATGGATGGACAAAAGTCATATTGTTATTTTACATCAGCATAACACTGGTGGATTGCTGCCAGTTGTGAAATCAGAATAGCTATTATTTACTGCATACTGAGTCATGTGCCTCACAGAATTCCTTGTTCTCAGTGATTTTCTGAGTCTCACTCTGTCAAGATTGTTTGTCAAGACTTCCTTCTACGCCAGTGAGATCGACATCTACGTCTAGCCTGCACAAAAATAAGTCCCTGATCTCGTTTCCCCCATACGTTGTCACTGTTGTCATTGTTCTTGTTGTTTGCCTCATGTTCTTGGCAGGAAACTGCCAGGTTCTGGGGAGCTATCCTGAACAAACTTTTTTTCCTCTTCCCTTTCCAGGTTAATCCAGCACAGGAAAATTGATTTTCTACATAGGAATTGTAATAATCCAAAACAATCTGGCATTTCTTCCTGAAAAGGAAAAATAAATAAATCATGGAGTTTCTGAGAAATCCACAAAATTTCCCATGGGATTTCTGGGGGTAGGGGAACCAGTGCAAAAAAATAATAATCTTGTTGCAAGGATTAAAGAGGGATTTCTTTTCTCAGGGTGTGTGATCTGACAGCTGCAAAAGCATCAGCTTGGGAATGGCTCTACCCTGCCCCTAAAAAGTAGTTGTTCTACAACTGGACCAAAAAATGTCCAGCTTGGAGACAGGCTGGGGATGAGCCGGAGTGCATTTCCCTGCACGTCATAGGATTGCAAGGAAACAGATTGCACTAGGCCACTCCACAAATCAGCCCACATTGTGATCTATTTCCTCATGTAATCACACCCTGAATTTCCGTCCAGGAGCAAGAGTTCCTAGCAGCCTGGACTCTCGAATCCCCCATGTTTCCAGAGCTTAGAGCCACATCAGCAAAAATATAGCACTTCGTTTTGCAACACGTTAAGTAGATTAAATGACTCTAGCTCGTCAACCCTTTAAATGAACAAAATTGCTAAGGAGAGCATGCTGGATATTTTACACAAAACAGCCATGTGTAGAAGAGCGATCTGGCCAAACTGCAGAGCTTTGAACATTTTTGTATATATCTACACACACACACACACACACACACAAAAGAGTACCTCATAAATATTAGTGATAGGAGGGCCAAAGGAAATACTGTAACACTGAAATTAGTATCCCTGCCTTTCAAATTAATTTAAATGCCTTATCAAAAGCACATAAAGCTGGGACTATTTGAATAGCTGCAAAATGGTTACATGTTGCATAGACTTGAAGTTGGAAGGTAATTATTTTTAATGATTTTTTTTGTATGGGAGTTTCATTCTGCCATCACCAAAGTCAATGGCAAAAGCACTCGCTGGCTTTCTTCAAGAGGAGACAGAACAAGCTTTCTAATTATAAAGATAAATTTTCAGTAACACCTTCAAGAGCTTTTCTCCGCCAAGAAAATTAAAGACAAGTTGGAGTCATTTTTCTCTCTTTACTTTAAATTTCACTTGACATTTCAATTCCGTTTCTGTATCGCATTGGCCTCCCATTTCAAATCTTATCCAATAGGAAGTACGTGAGAGCTTTCTCTGAGCACAGTCAAGACACAGAGATGATTACCTCATGACACAAGCAATCTTTAACACCCCAACATGACAAATAAAGCTGCCTTCAGGGTTAAATCAAAACCATCCCGTGGGCAGCAGCTGCCTCCAGCCCATGACCATGCCGGGCCTTTATGCGGCCAATGTTCTTTCACTGTTTTCCCATTCCCTTGATGGAACACAGGAAGCAGTTAAGAACACAAGAAAGACTAACATTCCCTCTCAGATTGCTCTCTTTTTCCAGCATTGGCCAGGTTTGCATGGATGCCGTTTTTATTGCTCATCCTCCTTTTCACTAGTAGATTCTGGAAACAGGCAAAGAGAGGTGGTACAAGTGCTCACTTGTCTCATATTTGTACACAAGAGCAAGCCATCAAGGTTTTTTTCTCTTTGCAGGTGAGATGAGTGATGTCCTCTGCAGATCTTAAAGGACGTTCCAGGATTGGTAAGAATGAGTTTGGAGGAAACTAAATGAAACTTACACAGTTGCTGTCTTCATGCAGGGACATGCGATAATCAGAAGTAGACAAAACAATAATAAGCAATCACAATGCAGAACCTTCACTCAAACTATAATCATAGTTCAAACTGGTGATAGTCACCTCACTTCATCAGCTATTTAGAAAGGTACAGATCCAGTCAACAGGAAGGTCTTGTTTTCTGCTGTTTTGAGTAGGATGGAAAAGAAATTCGTTAAGCTTGCATTTCCAGAGGAATCTATTTTGCTCCTCCTGAAAATGGCAATGGGATGAAGCACATCTCATCTTGGAAACCTGGGTGCTGATACACAGTGGGAAAAACACAAATTGATCCACTGTGAACTCAAGAAGTTGGGTTTTCTGAGGTGCATTCACTTTAGCCAACCAAACAGGAGTCAGCAGAGAGAAGAAGGAACTCGTAATCAGCCATGGAAGCTTCTTAAGGCAGCTTCTGCTGTAGCCACCCAGATTTTCAAAGGCACAAATGCAGCAGAGGTACCTCAACCAGCTGGATCATAAAGAAGGCTGACCGCCGAAGAATTGATGCTTTTGAATTGTGGTGCTGGAGGAGACTCTTGAGGGTCCCCTGGACTGCAAGGAGAACAAACCTATCAATTCTGAAGGAAATCAACCCTGAGTGCTCACTGGAAGGACAGATCCTGAAGCTGAAGCTCCAATACTTTGGCCATCTCATGAGAAGAGAAGACTCCCTGGAAAAGACCCTGATGTTGGGAAAGTGTGAAGGAAAGAGGAAAAGGGGACGACAGAGGACGAGATGGTTGGACAGTGTCATCGAAGCGACCAGCATGAATTTGACCCAACTCTGAAAGGCAGTGGAAGACAGGAGGTCCTGGTGTGCTCTGATCCATGGGGTCACGAAGTGTCGGACACGACTTAATGACTAAACAACAAACCTCAACCAGCTGCAAATTTGGGATGATTGTTCACTTCTTCCTCTATTTCACTCTTTCTGCCTGTCTCCCTCTCCCTCTTTGTTTTGTTTTGCTTTTGTCTCCTAAATATTTTAGTGCAACTTTGCTGCAGTGCTGCAACCAAGCTTTAAAAAAAAGGGGGTGGGTGGGACTGAAATGGCATCAGCATTATTAGCAAAGACCCAAAGTCTTCTTCACTAGATCTTCTGTGCCTTGTAGAAAAATGAACTTAAGTTGTACTTTAATATAAAATATAGGGGCTTTCAGCCTATAAAGGCAGTTATTGCATTTCTAGAATACATCATTTAAAAATAGAAATCAATATAAATTTAAACCTTAAAAAGCTTCCTTAAAATATGTATTAAAAATCAGATAATAATATAATAAGAAAATACAAAACAAAAAAAACTTGTTTGAGCTTCTAAGCATCTCTGCACATATACACAAACTTATCTCTAAAAAGCTCACCCAGCCTTGGCCAGTTAGAATCTACGACTATGAGCTGTCCATAGTCTGGTGTAGTCCTGTTGAGCTCTTTGCTGCTCTAAGGATGTCTGCCTGGCATCAGTTCTATTCACCACTCTCACATCCTCTTTGGATAAGATGTCTTTCCATTCAACGTGATAGCTATTGGTAATCCAACCAAGGGCATGGGTAGCTTATCAGTACTCTAGTGAAGGGCATATACAGCCATCTGTTGGGGGAAGCAGCTTATTGCTATTTATTTTATCATTGTTAAATGATACTATAAGATAAGAAATAATTTTATATATATCCACTTACTTATTAATTTTGAGGATAAAATCTTATAAAACAAACTACATGTTTCTTTCTCTTCTCTACTTGCTTATCATTACACAAACAGTTAAACGTAACATTCATCTTTTCCCCCATCTGTTTTATAACACTGTATTGTACAATATATTATTATTCTCATTTGGCTGACACAGGTTTTCCCATCTGTTTTCCAGTATCCCTTTGTTAATTAACATTATAAGTAAAACACAATAGAAGCAACATTTTAAAATGCACTTCATTGCCCCCCTCTTGTTTTCTTGTTCACTTTAGATCATCATTCTGTTGTTTACTCTTTCTTGTGAAAACTGGCATAAAATGGAATGAGCTACTTCCACCTTGTCAGTAACCGTGTTCCAAAACAATCTGGCTATCATTGTAAACCATCTCCAGACCTGTAGTTTTTCAACTGTACTTTTATTTTTAACATACCTCTGAAGCAACTTTTTAAAAGCAGTTTTCATTTTTTAGGGCAACATCTCTATACTCCATAAACTCAAATATTTTGAATTATTTATTTATTTATTTATTTATTTATTTATTTATTTATTTATTTATTTATTTATTTATTTATTTATACATACCCCACCTATCTGGCCCACCGGACCACTCTAGGCGGCTTCCAAATATAAAATCAAATAATAGACAAATACATAATAATCAAACAAGAACAGCAGTAAAGATAAAAAGGAAAAGTAAGAAAAAAATCAAGAGTTGGCTGGAGGGAAGGCCTGAATAAACAGCCATGTTTTTAATTGGGTTTTAAAGGTGCCCAGCGCAGGGGCTGCGCGAATCGCCAGAGAGAGATTCTTCCAGAGGCGAGGAGCCACCGCCGAGAAGGCCCGGTTTCGTGTCTTCTCCTTCCGGGCCTCTCTCGGCGTCAGGCTCCTCAGCCTCACCTCCTGACTCGCGCGGGTGATCCGGGTAGACCTTGGTGGGAGGAGGCGTTCCGCCAAATATCGAGGTCCTAAACCGTTTAGGGCCTTATAAGTAAGCATTAAAACTTTGAAGTTGACACGGAAACAGATGGGCAGACAATGCAATGCAGCCAGCGTTGGAGAGATGTGTTGATATTTTCTCACTCCTGTAAGGAGCCTGGCCGCCGCATTCTGCACCACCTGAAGTTTCCATGTCAGCCTCAAAGGCAGCCCCACGTAGAGCGCGTTACAGTGATCTAATCTTGAGATTACGAGCGCATGCACCAAGGTAGTGAGCGCCCCCATGTCGAGATAGGGTCGCAGCCGGGCAATCCGCCAAAGATGGAAAAATGCGGTGCGGACTACCGACGCCACCTGAGTTTCCATGGTGAGCGTCGGGTCCAAATATATGCTGAGGTTGCGGACCCCACTCTTCGCGTCTAAGGTGGTGTGAGAGCCACCCAAGCCACCTACCACGGGGGCACCCACCCTCAGAACTTCCGTCTTATCCGAATTCAGCCTCAGTCCGTTCTCCTGCATCCATTGCAGTACGGCCCCCAGGCAATGCTGAAGGGAAAGGACAGCATCACCTGCAGTTGGTGAAAAGGAGATGTAGAGTTCGGTGTCATCGGCATATTGATGACACGAAGCCCCACATCCCCTAACGACCCCACCCAGCGGCCTCATATAGATGTTAAACAGCATTTGGGAGATAATCGACCCCTGTGGAACCCCACAATTGAGACTCCACGGGGCCGAGACGCTCTCCTCAAGCTGAACTCTCTGGGGACAGTCCCCCAAGAAGGAACGGAGCCAGGCAAGTGCCGAGCCACCAATTCCCAACTCAGAGAGCCTCCCCAGGAGGATACCGTGGTCGATGGTATCAAAGGCCGCCGAGATGTCGAGGAGGACCAGCAGGGAGATTTTGCCCCTGTCGGCCTCCCTCAACAGGTCATCGTACAGGGCAACCAATGCCGTCTCAGTACCGTGGCGCGGCCTGAAGCCCGACTGAAATGGATCCAGGGCATCCGTTTCGTCCAGGTGAGCCTGGAGCTGATCGGCCACCACCCTCTCAACCACTTTGCTCATGAAAGAAACATTGGCGACAGGCCTATAATTGCCAATTTTGTCCGCCGCCAAACTAGGTTTCTTTCTTATGGGCCTAATGAGTGTCTCCTTGAGGGCGGATGGAAATCTACCCTCAAGGAAATACTCATTTATTATTACTGTGGCCCATTCTGTTGTTATCGGCCTGGCTGCTTTGATTAACCAGGCCGGGCAACGGTCCAAGGAGGAGGAGGTGGCTCGGCAGCGGTCAAGCACCCTGGAGACGGAATCAGGCATTACAGGCTGAAAAGAATCGAAAGTCACTGGGTAAGACGGAGCGCTGGACATCTCTGCTCGACTCACTGTTTTTAAAAACGGAGAGAGCTCCAAGCGGATGGCCTCCAATTTAGATTTTAAAAAGGCTGCAAACTGGTCAGGGGAAAAACTAGGGGGAGGCCTGTCACCTGAACCAGTTCCAGATAGGTCGCGCACTATACAGAATAACTCCGCCTGCTGGTTGGACGCTTCGCTTATCCGGTTAGCAAAGAATGATCTACATGCAGCCTTTATCTTAGTCAGGTAAAGGTTAGTTGCGACCCTGACAGCTATCCAATTGTAATCCGTCGGGTTCTTCCACCATCTATGCTCTAGCCTTCTCCTATGTCGCTTCATTGCTCGGAGCTCCTGGTTAAACCAGGGCGCAGGCCGAGCTCTGAGCCAGAGAGGGTGTTTAGGTGTGATCGTGTCTATAGCCCTAGTGGCAGCGATGGACCAGCTGTCAACCAGAGCCTCGACAGGAGCGCCAGCCAGGTCAGCCGGAACACCTCTCATGGCCTCCTGGAATCCAACAGGGTCCAGTAGCCTTCGAGGTCAGACCATAGAAATAGGTCCTTGCTCCCTGCGAGGGGGGAGTGCCACCGAGAGGTTGCATTTTATTAGGTGGTGATCTGACCATGACAAGGGGACCGACACGAGGTCAGTCACCACCAGACCACACTCGCTCCAGTTGGTGGAAAAAACCAGGTCTAACGTATGGCCACCCACGTGGGTGGGGCCGATGACATGTTTGGACATGTTCAAGGAAGCCATGGTTTCCAAGAACGCAAGAGCTGGCCCTGTGGTCTCTGCCCCCGTGTGCACGTTGAAATCACCCAAGACCAAAAGCCTCGGGGATCCCAACAATGCCGCGGAGACAAAGTCGGCCAGCTCCAGTAGGGAAGTGGCTGGGTTGCAGGGAGCGCGGTAACCCAGCAAAATCCCAATACCATCCCTAGCCCCGGCTTTACCACCGAGGAGCGCCTAGTAACCTCTAAGTTGGATTTGTAGACAATGGCTACTCCCCCGCCCTGCCCCTCCAGTCTACCCTGGTGCTGGACAGCATAACCGGGTGGGCAGATGAGAGCCAGAGGAGGACACCCCTCCCCATTAATCCACGTCTCGGTTATGCATGCCAGGTCTGCATCCTCCTCCAAGATAAGGTCGTAAATCACCTGGGGTTTGTTGGCTACAGACCTGGCATTCAACAGTACCAGATTTAGAGTGGAGGGCTGGCTGATCCGGCTACCTCGATATTGGGGTTTGGTCACAGTCTCAGAACAATGAACAGCTTTCAAACATCTGTCCATCGTTCTACTGACACAAGTAGGGACTGTGCCAACGCCGTATCTCCCTCTACCTGTGATCACAGGGATGTTAAAAGACCCCCTGCTGGGCGAACAGGCCTTCCACTCCATATCCAAGAGAAAGAAAAAGAAAAATAGAGACCAATTAACCTAAATTAATAAACCAAACAAACCTAGATACAAAGCAGGTACATGAATCAAATATATGCAATAAAACAGGAAAATTACAAAAAAATAAAAATAAAAATCCCCAAATTATGAACCCCCTGTGTAACATTAAAATAAATTATTGAGAAATCACATACTAAAGCCCCATATATAATCCTGATCCTCCCTCCTCCTCCACACAACCTTGTCCATTCAACAATGTCTGTTTTGATGTTGTTTTGAATATTGGTGTTAAAGATGATGTTGAAGGAGGAGTAAGAGTATTACTCGTGGAGGTGAGCCAAGTCGTTTCAGTCGCTGGCCGTTGTGTGGGGGCAGAGCGTCTTTGCAGATGGTCCAAGAAAGGGAGAGTGAGTGAAGCAGTCTTAGAAAAAGTCCCGTCCCCTGGAGATCCAACATGGCGACCAGCCAGCCAGGGAGCGGGACAAACAACTCACTCTCACTAACCGACACCCAATATTCCCCCCACAGCCTTCCACACTTAAAAGCCTTCACTCCCCCTAAGCCAGGTGGCTGATGTTGGGAGGGGGGTGAGGCAATCAGGAGTAGCAGGGCCTAGTCCTGGGAAACAGAGGGAGATAGAGCCAAACTCCGGATGGCAGTTGGCAACAGTCCAGCCACAGTTCTTACTGTCTCTCACCCAGTGAGACTGTGGCAAGCAGAAGATCTTCCACTCCCCCAAAGGCAGGAATGTTGGTCCGGTGAGGCCCTGAGAACACCTTCAGCTTAAAAGCCTTCACTCACCCTAAGCCAGGTGGCTGATGTTGGGGGGGGGTGAGGCAATCAGGAGTAGCAGGGCCTAGTCCTGGAAAACGGAGGGAGATAGAGCCAAACTCCGGATGGCAGTTGGCAACAGCCCAGCCACAGTTCTTACTGTCTCTCACCCAGTGAGACTGTGGCAAGCAGAAGATCTTCCGCTCCCCCAAAGACAGGAATGTTGGTCCGGTGAGGCCTTGAAAACACCTTCAGCTTAAAAGCCTTCACTCACCCTAAGCCAGGTGGCTGATGTTGGGGGGGGGTGAGGCAATCAGGAGTAGCAGGGCCTAGTCCTGGAAAACGGAGGGAGATAGAGCCAAACTCCGGATGGCAGTTGGCAACAGCCCAGCCACAGTTCTTACTGTCTCTCACCCAGTTATTATTATTATCAACAAACAAAAGAAAGAAGCCATACATAAAGCTGATGTCTGTAAAACACATTCATGCCTAGCAAAAACAGTAAGATCTTCTGACCATTGGAATGATAGACAGGGGATATTTGTCTTCTGAACCCCAGAGTAGAAGCCTTTTTGTTACAGCACTTTTAATCTGTTGCATTTCTGCAGAAGACTTGAGCCTCCTGGGTAAAGCATGATTATTTAAAATCCATCTTCCTTTCCCAAGTTGAATTGTGGAGAAAAATCCACTTGGCTAATTGCGGCCCTGATTTATGTGACCCAGGGATTGCCATTTGTATCTTTTCTACCTCCCTTCTGAAGATATAGGCAGGTAAGCACCATCCATTTAAGAATTTAGAGCTGCAGATGATACTTTACATTTGCTCTTTCAGGTGACCCTTGCTGTTGCTTTTCTTTTCTTTTCCTTTTTTAAAAAGTGGAAAGCATCTGAATCTCCAAGAGGACAGCTTCTTAGACAAGTGTGACTCCTCCCCGTGGACAAGGGAGTTGTGCTGCCTGCTCTTCTTTGGAGCTGACCTTTGCAGGAAAATAATTTCAGAAGTGAAAAGTCAGAGCAGCGTTTCATGACGTTAAAATCTATCTCTTTTTTTATTCCAAAGCTTGAGGGTTCATCTAATAAAAGACAACCAGTACCCTCGTGTTAGCACCTGTATATGCATACCAAAGCAGAAGATTCTTCTGCTTCATAGAGAGAGTATACAATATGAACCTTCTCAATTTTTCCCCACTCAGTCTCTCTCTCTCTTTTTAAAAATACTGCTTTCAGGATTTTGAGTCATGGAAATGCTAGTTGTTCCTGGGAGTCATTTCTGGTTATCTGGTGGGTTTTTTTTAAAAGTCCTGTTTTTATCTTTAAGCAGAAGAGTAATAATTGAATCATTTGCTCTGACAGATTTCAAGTAACGAAGAAAAATAAATATCGTACTTAGGAGGTGGTCCACATATTTTATAAAAAATGAATTTGCCTTCTGTGTCCTTCCTCTTTGACAGTGAATTTTTTCTGACTCTTCTATGTTGGGTATTGCCACAGAAATGGATGAAGTTCTTTAAAAAACAAAACAAAATAAAATCCCTACCTTATTTTGCCTTGCCTGCTTTGGCTTCTCTTACTCACTCACACACATTCTCTGGACTCCACATGGGCAAATAATTCTAGTAGAAATAACTGACACTGCTGCATACTCACCCACTCCCCAACAAAAATAATTAGAAGTGATTTACCATTCCCTTTTTGGGGGGGTGTCTTGGAACTGTGCACGTTGACCAAAGCTACCCAGGCTGGTTTTTCTCCCAGGCAACCCATTGAGGAATTGAGCTCCCAGCCTCTGGTTCTATAGCTACTGTGCTATTCAGTCAGGTACGTACTTATCAAAATTCAAATCACTGCCCTTCCATGTACAGCGATCACTGCCGATTCACCGGAGTCTCCTAAATATGATGGTCAGAATGCACTTGCTTATGTTTGTAAGTTGGAACAACATGCACCTATTTTTCTATAGTCACAAAATTAATTTGAAAAATCCAGTTCCCATCTGTGAATGTTAGGAGCGGTTGTAACATAAACACTTCCCCGTAGTGATGAAATACCTCTGTGCTTTTCCCATTTTGCTAAACAAAGAGAGTAGCGTGTCATGAACCAATTTCTTTTAATGTGAAACAGCTGAATGCTAGGGCTTAAACAATGTCTTTTATGTCCTAATACCAAAGGGGTTTGGGCATAAAAACACAATGCCAGGATGCCCTCTCAGGTGTTTCAAACAAAGGGCATGCCAAGCATGTGGAATGTAACAATTAGAAGATGAGAAAAAGAGGTCCTTGCTTTATAATGTATACCCATTCGAAACACTCCATAGTTTAAGGGGTGGGGGGGGAAAGGAAGCAAAAGAGGACACTGTAATCAGTTGGCACCACAGGGGGGAAATTAATAGAGAGGGTGTTTAATTACCAGACTTGGAATCTGGCGCATTTGTGAGGGTTGACACCTCTGCTCTTAAGAAAAATGTTATGGGACTTTAATTATCACAAGCCATCAGGGGCTTGGTTTTATGTCTCCAAAATGGCAGGCACAGCAGTGGAGTGACACACTGCTGCAGTACTCACTCGCAGGGGGGGAAGAACTAAGTGTCACCCCTTTGGAAAGATCAGCATTTCTTCCAGTGCAAAGAGTTAATGGCAGACCTCTTTTCTGTTGCGAGTTTCCCCCAAGCCTGCTCAGCTGGTAGACACAAAGCACCTACTCAATGGTGTGGGACATCGCTAGCACTCCTAGGCTAATCTAATTTGATTAGTATCAAGTAAATGCACGAAGTTCGGTCCAAATTCTTTCCTCGAAACTTTTGATATAGTGTGTGTGAACTAAATAATAATGAGAGCAGTAATGGTGTAGTCAAGTGCAGGAGGGCAGTCCTCTGGCCTGATCAGGTACCCCAGACTGCCATTGACCTTTTTCCTGTCCCTTTTCTCCATCTAGTGATTGGAGATCAGATGTGAGAGGCTAAATAACCACAACAAATGTGCTGTCAAGTCAATTCTGACTTATGGTGACCCTTTCTAGGGTTTTCTAGGTAAAGACTACTCAGCAATGATTTGCCATTCCATTCTTCTGGAGCATACCCCAGAACTGTATATTTTGCCCACCGCTACACAGATTGGCTCTTCTCCTGACAGAATGTGGAATCAAACTCCTGGCCTCTGGCCAGCAGCTGGAGAGCTCAGAGGTTTAGGCATCTCACTATGGAGTCAGAGGTTGGGAGTTCAATTCCCCACTGGGCCTCCTGTGAATAGAGCCAGCAACATGGCGCCCTCGGAAGAAAGAAATGGTAAACCATCTCTGAGTATTCTCTGCCTGGAAAACCCCCCAAAAAGCATTACCATAAGTCTGAATTGACTGGAGGGCAAATTATTATTATTTATCCATCCAGCAAGAAGTTATTTACAGCCCAGAAATGTTTTCTCAGAAAATATACTTTTGGTTTCCAGATTGAGGAAGGTCCTTCACGGATTCCAAGCTCTGATCTGAGGAGGGTGAAGATTTGGCATGAAACCGGAAGTGTAGGCTGCAAATAGTGAACGTTTTGGGTGGAACTCAGTCTCTGGCTTGCCATACAGCACCATCTCTGTTTTTTAGCTTGGGGACATTTTGTAAAGAGCCAGTGTTTGAACTACCAGTTTAGGAAATCATTACACATATCTTGAGCTTCCATTTGTAGACTGGGGAGGTTTTGCACAGGGACTCAGTCCCTGAATATACATGCATATTCAGCAAGCGTCCTTTTCATGATTCATGGTCTGATCTGTATTGGGCCTTGCTCCTGCTCTGTAGCATAATCTACTGCTGTCATGTGGCTCCTAAAATCCTTCCCAAATTGGAACTTGGCTGCTGGAACAAAGGAGGTTCTTCACACAGCCATATTAACTGGAGAGCTGGACTGGCTCAAATCTCCGCCCAGCTGAAAGCTTGCTGGGTGAACTGGGCCAGCTAGCAACTCTAGGTCTCATTCAACTACAATAGTAGACCACATCTACTATTTAAGGATAGGAATATCTGCTTTCTGACCTTTACCCCAAAAGTTCATTTTGCTAACGCAAGACTTTTTTTTTGCCTTTGAACAGGAAGTTATGAGAAGTTTGGGAAGTACATTTGCTTGGCAGAAATAAATTTTAAAAAAGGAAAGAAAAAAAAAAGAATAGCAACACACTTAGCAGACCAAGCTACAACATCCCAAAGTGCCCAGTTTTTAGAAGCTAACTGGAGCTGTCAAGGTGTCAGGACAAGAGAAAAGCCTTCACAATTAAGCTAAATCATAATGCATTCTCTCAAAAGGGGAGAAAGCAGCAAATGTGTTTGAGGACAATTGTGTTTAATAAATACATGTGTCACTTGATGTATAGTTACTTTCCACAGCACCCCATTAAAGCATACAAAAGGCCAAAACCTCTCATACACCCTGTCACATTACGCAACATGCTGCCATTATTTCATATTTCGGGCAATTTTACTGTCAGTGATAGCACTTAGAAAGGGGGAACAAAATGAGCTTCGCAGCAGTATGCCACACCGCTTTCATTGCAGGCACCATCAGGGCTGCCTGCTCCCAGAGACAACCATTATTTCATGTTTCCGCTGTTTTCTCCTACACAACATGTACATTCACAATATACAATTGATCCAAACTGCCGGCTTCAAAATCTATTCACCCTCCTTCTTGTGGCACATGTAGCAGTAGCGGGAACTCTTCCCACTCTCAGAAGGCCAGATCCATCTTTTTTTTTTAGCTCAGCCTAGTACTTGTCCCCAACACAGTTTTGTGAGTGTTAACACAAAGCACATGCAGCAAGTGACTCTCATAATCTTGCTTCCTGACACAAGACAAGGCCCCCGAGATGTACATATACAGCAGCACAACCATGGGCTGGCTGTGCAGTAAACACGCTGGTTAATCCGAGTCTCCTTTTTGAAAATAAGGGTCTGTGCTGTTCTAGCCTAAGTGAAGAACTCTACGGTATTAAGCATGCTGACTAGATAGGTAACTAGGCTCACAGAAAACACTAGTAAGTACATAGTACACCCTTGTACAACTTCTATGCATAGTATGTAACCTCTTCCTCTTTTAAGTCTTCGTTTAATCTAGGAATGTGGAAAATCTCTCTAGTTGTAAGAGATTGTTTAGATCATCATATAAATTAGGGCCGGTCAACTGTGGCTTCCAGGTGTTCATATGCCCACCGTTCCCATCAGCTGTAGCCAGAGTTGTCAACATGATAGATGTTGTGGTCCAAAAACATGCAAAGGGCCACAATTAGCCACCTCTGCTTTCAATGTGGCTTGGTTTTACTGACTCATGATCTGGTGAATATGTCCCTATTTTGCAGAAAATAAAACTGAGCATAAGTTAAAATGTGCAAATGAACACCCACATTTTTTTTACTAGTTTAATCTAATCTTCTTCAGCTGTCCTCCAAATTGGCTAGATATTTCGGAGTCTGCAGATTATCCACAGGTGTCCACTTCAAGTGAAATTCTGTGGGAAGTCTAATCTCATTCCTATAACAAATTCAGGACAGTGGTGCTTCTTTTATATATTTTCTACTTGGATCTACTTGCTAAGTGGTCACTTTGTAAAATGTTCTGCACTGGATTTGAACAAATCACAAATTACTAACAGAGCAGGCTTGATTCTGACCAGTTTGTATGAGGTTGTAATGGAATGGCCAGATTTCTGGTTCTGGGATAAACTAACATGAATTTGCAAATCATTTTGTGTCCAGAATTAGCTGCGGCAACAAATCACATCAACTATTGACTTCCTCCCCCCAAAAGCAGAATTTATAGGTATCTTGAATACAAATCCCTGAAACTCTCTCACAAAAAACTGGCAAATTAGCTCCCCGATGGTAAAGGTAAAGGTTCCCCTTGACAATTTTTTTGTGCTCATCCCCGTTTCCAAGCCACAGAGCCAGTGTTTTGTCCAAAGACAATCTTCCGTGGTCACATGGCCAGTGCGACTTAGACAGAGAGCGCTGTTACCTTCCCACCGAGGTGGTCCCTATTGATCTACTTGCATTTGCATGCTTTTGAACCGCTAGGTTGGTGGGAGCTGGGACAAGTGACGGGCGCTCACTCCGTCACATGGATTCGATCTTATGACTGCTGCTCTTCTGACCCTGCAGCACAGGCTTCTGCGGTTTAGCCCACAGCGCCACCACATCCCTTTTTAGCTCCCTGATGAGGTTCCATTATGTCGCCAAGCCTAGTGTGCATCAGTGCAAAATCAAACAAAAGAAAGCCATGTTGGTTTTCCAGACCAAGTCAATGGAAGGTTGGCAAATCAACTTGGATCCAGAGCACAAACAGAATCGGATGATGGACAAATTGCTCCCAGTTTAATCAGGAGTGCATTCCAAAAGACTGAACTGGCCCCCAAGTTGGACTGGAGGACTTGTACCTCATCCTGAGTGATGCAGCTGACAGCAACAGTGGAAGTGTATGATAAGCCACAGGGGGCAAGACAATGGTTACCCCCAAAATGAAAGGCTGCATCTTCTGACTGACTGCTTTGCAGTTAGCCTATTTGTCAGTCTTCTAACAGGTTCCTCTTCCCTCTTCTGTGCAAGGATGAGAATGGAATACAGCTGGTCCTCAGAAGAGCCTTCTTTAAGTGAGATCTTGAGAAAACAATGAGCAATCTTGTAGTGCCTTAAATACCAATCAATTTTCGATGGGTTTTGTGAGCTGTAGCCCACTTTATCTAGCATCTTATGAAGTGGATCAGAGTTCCACAGATAAGTGTGACCACGATCCACTATGGATTTAAAATGAGTTTCAAGGGGGTGGGATGAACCACCTGGAAAAACAGAGCTCAAATGGATGGCTGCAATCAATACTCACACAGTTCCTAATCTTCAACGGAAAAGGATGTCTTGGCACATTGAAGTATGCTGCTAGAAAGGGGGGGGGAGAGCAAACCCTCCAAGATTTTTCACTCCTACAATTAGGGCAAAAAGACACTTTTCTGTCAACAAAACCATTCACACACCAAAAGAAATGCAGAAAAGCTGTATTTTGCATTAAAATGCATTTTTGGGTTTGTTTGTTTGTGGCTTGGTTTTTTTTTTTTTTTTTGAGGAAAAACACTATTCTTTCTTACAGAATACAATGTTTTCTATGCACAAGTATTGGATGTTTGTTTCTGCAAAAATGTGTCAACATGTGAAAAACACTTTTTAAAAGCTTTCCTAATACCACCAGGTGATATCTTGAAATTTTTCGTTGCCCTCTATGAAAATGAAATAAATTAAGATCCACCCTACTCAGGTGAAGGGGTTTCCACACTTTCTCAGGAGCCCATATGTTGTCCACCGTGGTACAAAACCAGAGCTAAAAGTGTGAAGTCCCAGTGGCTGAAGCATTTAGTATCCACAGTTTTATCTCTTGGTGTATGTCAAGGATGTCCAGCAGTGCCCTCCAGAGTCTGCCTGCCTGCCTGCCTGCCTGCCTTCCTGCCTTCCACCCACACCTTCGGTCTTCACCAGGATGGTTAAGTGTGAAGGATCATGGGAGTGGAAGTCAAAAAAAGTCTAGGCTGCTGGCGTATATGGAACTGAATCCTTCACTGAAATATATGTCAGAGGGCGCAGGGATCTTTCCCTCGCTTTTGGGCTTTCATGGAATCACTGGATAAGAGTGCCTAGAGGTCTGCTATCATTCACAGGTAACGTCAAGCATGACTCAAAAAGGAATGACGAATGCTGAATAATAGGTTTTGAATTAGGCCCCGGAAATTCTAATCAGGACAGCTTCCTTTATTTCACAGGCCTCCCTGCTGCCGTGTCCCGTGGGGGTTTCCGTAGTGGACAACGGACGGCTTGCGTTCGTTCGCTCTACCAACATTTCCGAAGAGCGGCGTTGCCAGCATACGCTCGGAAGATGAATCAGGCTGGCTGCCGCGCAGCCGCTGGGCATTTTAACATAGCAGCATTAATTATTAATGAACTGGAATTAATATTATTATTTATTATTCATTATTTGTAATGCAGAGGTGCCTAGGAGGCCCGGTCAGAACTAATTGAGGCTGAGAGAACAAGAGAACGGTATAACACCGAGGCAGAAGAAAGGGAGAGATAATAGAGGCAGGAAGCCATGTCGACTTCTATTATTTATGCGAAAAGAGGTTGCCAGACTTGATAGAGGCCTTCTTCTGGGCCGGAACACAAGCGGAAAGTTCAGGCTTTTATGCGCCAGAGGAATCATAACTCAGAGCCTCCTGCTGCAACACTGAAGCCGTATTCTGTGTCAAATAAAGCATTTAGGGAGGACTTTGCTCCCCAAGAAACTTGGATTACTGGTATAATAGCTGAGAAAGCACAGCCTAAGCAGAATTTGCAAAGGGTTGTGTGTTCTATTGCAAAAGGGGGAGGGGGAGGTGTTGGCCACAGTTCCCAGGAATCCCAGCCAGCACAGCCACTGTCCATGGTGGCTGGGGGATTCTGGGAGCTGTAGTCTAAGAAAGTAACTTCTCCTAGCTCTGTAACAGAGTACCTCTTCAGGTAACAGTGCAAAAAGACCACTGGAAAAGCCTCTACACATAGAACCACTGTTCCTCACTTGTGCTCCTGGACTTATCTATTCTTCCATAAAGCATCCTGGGTGAAAAAGACTGAGGCACAAGTGAGCCCTAACAGGGCCTCCCATTGCATGCAACCAACATAATTGATGCCCCTTATTTTGACTTTTCCCACTTCCAGGGAGCATAACGGATGTCCCTAATTTCAGATACCACAGCACTAGGAGTCCCTTGTTTCTGAAATATTGATCTGCCAACTCTGATTCAGGGCCACCGTTGATGACTGTCTCTTCACAAAAGCGCCGGCTCCTCATAGTGCACCAGATACTACATTTTGGAAGTGGAACAAAAATCAATCCCCCGCCTTGCCCACCTCCCTGCCGCTAAGAGTTCCCGGTTGTGCTGGACTGATGTTTCTGGCCCAGTAATTTACTGAACTTTTAAGAGGGAGGTGGAACTGAAGAACTTCCATCTGGTGGGTAAAGCTTTTAATGGTGAGGGAGCCAACATTTCTTTTACTTTTACCAAGGTTGAAGGAGAGAGAGAAAGAGAGAGATTTGCTTTATTTCACATTACAACTACCCAGAGCAACCTTGTGGTGCTTAACATTAATATTTTCAACAGAAAATGGCACAGGAATGATTGTTCATCACAGAAAAAAAAAAGGACAACAGTCTTCAATGGCTAATAGCAAGCTGTCCCTCTCCCAGAGCAGTGGTATTTCAGAACAAACATAAACCACATAACTCAGACTGTGGGGTATAAGTTGGGTTGTCGGGTGTCGGTGTGACAACCCCAGACCTACTGGGATATGCCACAGTTTCACTAAGCTGCCACCAACCATTCCCTGTAATGAGTCACACAGACCAGGAATGGATTTTTAACAAACAAAGGAACAAGGTTTATTTAAATAACACACAGGGAAAAATAAAATGATCAAGTGAATAAGATACAGTAACGTGGCTTAGTCTCAATCATACATACACCAGTTTGGTTCACACAGAACACCTTTAAATAAAGCACAGACCCTGAACCTATCAGTTCTGGCTAACCATACAGACACCTGAACCTATCAGGTTGGTACTGACTGACACACAGTAGTACCCTGTCTGACACACAGACTCCCACACCAGCTTCTTCTCTCAGCTCTCCTTCAGCTCTCCCTCAGCTTCTCCACACAAACTCCACATATATATGTAGTACAGCCCCTCCTCCTGATGTCCCGCCTTCCACTCCCCATAGGATGGAACTTTCCCTCCAACCCATGACAGACAGGTAACATCAGTGCTGTATGTAACAGTCGGGACACTGGCTGAAGCCTCCAGGAATTGTTTCACTTCTCTGTTTCTCCAGCTGAGGAGAAAAATCTCAGGGTGGACAAAGCTGGAGGAGGAGAGAGTTTGTTTGTTAGACATGAAGCAGCTTTAAAGCTTGCACAGACCCTGAACCTATCAGTTCTGGCTAACCATACAGACACCTGAACCTATCAGGTTGGTACTGACTGACACACAGTAGTACCCTGTCTGACACACAGACTCCCACACCAGCTTCTTCTCTCAGCTCTCCTTCAGCTCTCCCTCAGCTTCTCCACACAAACTCCACATATATATACAGTACAGCCCCTCCTCCTGATGTCCCGCCTTCCACTCCCCATAGGATGGAACTTTCCCTCCAACCCATGACAGACAGGTAACATCAGTGCTGTATGTAACACCTCCCCTCTTTATAAGTTGTTTTGTAGTGGGAAAGCTAAAGTGCTTTTCTCCAAAAAACAACCTGGATCCAAAACATACAAAAACATTTATACAATAACATACAATACCATACTTACTTTAGGATAAACATATCAATTAGGCATTTAAACATTTACCATTTACAATGCATCAAGTTACCTTTATTCATACAAACCAGGCATATTTAATAACCAGATACATTTAACCTTTGGTCACCAAAATATATACATAGTCCATGTTTCTTTCGCCGTCTTCATTCTTCGGGTCTTCTTGACAAGGCGTCAGCAACACAGTTCACTGACCCTCTGACCACCTTCACTTCAAAGTCATAGTCCTGCAGGTTTAAAGCCCACCTCATAAGTTTACTATTGTGGGTTTTCATTGTCTTTAACCATTGCAGTGGTGAATGGTCAGTGCACAGAATAAAATGTCTTCCCCAGATGTAAGGCTTGGCCTTCTGGATCGCGTAGACTATGGCCAGGCACTCCTTTTCCACGGTTGCCAAATGTCTCTCACCTCTCTGGAGTTTCCTGCTCAGGTAGGACACTGGATGCTGGTCACCATTTTCATCCTCTTGGCAAAGAACTGCTCCTACCCCGCTGTTAGACGCATCGGTGTAGATGATGAACTCCCGGTCGAAGTCTGGAGCACGCAGCACTGGATAGTTGATGAGGGCCTCCTTCAACCTCTGGAACGCCTCCTCACAGTCGCTGGTCCACGGGATGCGGTCATCAGTCTTCTTCCTCGTCAGATCGGTCAGCGGAGCCGCAATCTCGCTAAACCTCGGGATGAACTTTCTGTAGTAGCCCACCAACCCAAGAAATGATTTGACTTTTTTCTTGGTGTTGGGTCTGGGCCAATCACGAACTGCTTCTATCTTGGCCTCTAGGGGTTTGATCACTCCTCCCCCTACCATGTGACCCAAGTATTTTATTTCTGGGCTACCCAGCTGCAGTTTGTTCTCTTTGCAGGGCCTAGGCCAAAGCACTCCCTCCCCTGGGTTAAAGTGCCTCTCCCTGCCTTCCTGGTCATCCCAAGCTTTCTTTCTGACCTTTTGAGCTTGCAGGGTCTCTGCTGCTAGCTCTAGGTTTCTCTTTAGGTCATTCCTTAAAGAGTCTATATATGTCACCACATCTTGTGGGTCATCCTGGGTGATCTGCTCCCAATCTTGTTTGATCAAATCAAGTGGCCCTTTCACCCTTCTCCCAAATAAAAGTTCAAACGGACTGAACCCGGTACTGGCTTGTGGCACTGATCGATAAGCAAACAAAAGGGATTGCAGCTTCTGGTCCCAATTGTTTGGATTCTCCGCCAAGTAAGCCCTAATCATGCGCATCAGAGTCCCATTGAACTTCTCCGTTAACCCATTACTTTCAGGGTGATAGGCAGTGGTTTCCTTGTGTTTAATTCCACAGATTTGCCATAACCGTTTCATGAGCTTCGATGTAAACGATGCGCCCAAATCTGTGATTATTTCTGAGGCAAATCCCATCCTGGACATATACCCCACCAAGGCATCTGCCACTGTGTTAGTTTCAATGTTAGTCAAGGATATGGCTTCAGGGTACCTCGTGGCATGGTCCACAATGGTGAGAATGAAACGGTTCCCCCTCTTTGTGGCCTTGGGCAAAGGTCCCACAATATCCACCCCTATACATTTGAACGGAGTGTCAATCACAGGCAAAGGGCACAACTTTGCTTTGGTCCTGTCACGGTTATTCCCCTGCCTCTGACACACATCACATTGTTTACAGAACTCCTTGATCTGCTTCCCTATTTCAGGCCAGTAAAAATTCTGTGTAATTCTCTGTTGTGTTTTGTTCACCCCTAAGTGCGCAGCAAACATGTCAGAGTGCCCCCTCTGTAAGATCATGGGGCGATACTTTTCAGGTACCACTAGCTGACTTCTGATCCCATCTCCCCCTTTTGAGATATTCCTCAGGGTCTCTCTATATAAAATTCCCGTTTTCTCTCGAAATCTCACTGGGGTTTCAGGTGTTAGCTGGGCGTCTGTCACCTGTTCAAAACACTTTTGGAGAGTGGCGTCTGCCTTTTGCTCTTGGCCAAATCGGCTGTCTGTGGTTAAGGTTTCCACCACAGCTTCTGAACTTCCCTCTGCTTCCGTCTCGGGCTCATCAATACCCCCTTGAACTGTCCCTGTGTTAGCTTGTGAGCGTGTAATCACTAGCACCCGTTTCACATGTTCAGCCAGGTCATTTCCCACGAGCACGGCTGCTGGCAGAGTCGATGAAATCGCTAGCCGCCAGACTCCCCTCCAGCCTTGAAAGCTCACAGGTACCTCCGCTACTGGCAGCGAGATCACCTGTCCCTCAATCCCTGCCACCTTCAGGCTCTCATTCGGGATTATATACTCCCTAGGAATAATATCTGGATGGCACAGGGTCACCTGGGAACAAGTATCCCTCAGCCCCCTATACTGATGGTCAAGTATTCCTACGTCCACCCCTGCGGTTTCAAACAACTGCGAATCTGTTCTCACTAGTAAGCAGCGCTTGACCTCCACAAGAGGACCATTTTCCTCAGCCTGATCAGCAGATGTAACTGTTCCAGATTGAGTAGCCATGGCAACAGGCTCCCTCAGTGACAAGGAGCTTTGCTCTTTCTGGACACAGAACACAGCTTTTGGCTTGGTTCCACTCAAATCATGAGGCACATTTCCTTTTAGCTGCTTTAATTTCTCACACTCTGAGATTAGATGGCCCTTTCCTTGACAGAAATAACATTTTCTGCTGTATTTTGAGTCTTTCTCATCTTGTTTTGGTTTTCCCTCCAAAATCTGAGGTCTTGGTTTCGTGTCTGAGGGCTTCCCTTCACCATGGGCCCCTCCCACTTGCTGGTTTTTCCCTGGTCCCTGAGAGTACTTGCTGTAGGTTTCTTTAGGTTTACCTACAGATTTCCCCTCACCTAAGGGCTTTCTTATTTGGGAAATAAAATCTGCGATCTCGGCCGCTTCTGCCACAGATTTCGGTTTCCTTTCCCTCACCTGGAACTTCAGTTCCCCATGCAGGACTGAATAAAACTGTTCCAGCGCTATCAGGTCTTTGAGCTGCTGGAAGGTCTCTGTTCCCTCCTGAGATAGCCATTTCTCTAGCAGCCTCACCAGTTGGGCCCCCACTTGGGTAAAAGTCTGCTCTGGTTTTTTGGTGAGTGACCTGAATCTCTGCCTCAGCTGTTCCGCATTTATCCCATGTCTGGCAAACACCAGCTTTTTAAACTCTGCGAAATCTCTCAGCAATTCCTCTGGCATCTCTGCATAGACTTCTGCCAGGCTGCCACTGATTAAAGATCGCATGATGGTCATCTTCTCAGTTTCCCTTACTGAGAAGTCCACAAACGCTCTTTCCACTAGGGAAAAGAACACCTCAGGGCAATCTCCCTTGTGGTATACAGGGAATTTCTTCAGGTCAGTTTTAGACAATTGGCCCACCTCAGAATCTCTATTGTTATTATTGTTCTGATTCATCAGTTCCAATTTTCTTAACTCAAACGCCATTTTCTCTCTCTCCAATCTTTCTTCTCTTTCCATTCTCTCTATTTCGAATTGTCTTTGCCTTTCCCTTTCCTGCATTTTTTCTCTCTCTAATTCAAATTGTCTTTGTTTCTCTCTTTCCTCCATTTCCCTCACCCTCAGTTCATGCTGTTGGGCTATGAGCATTTTCCTGAGTTCTGGGTTCTGTTCTCCCGTGCTCTCATCCTGCACTGAGCCAAATTCATCCTCAGAACCTTGGTCCACCTGGGGTTCCCTCACTTCACCCATTTCTGCCATTTGGCTTCGAGTCAAGGGCATAATCCCCCCCAGGACAGGCTGCTTTCAAAAGTCAAGCCTCAAAATAAAGCGACCACTTTTTTTTTCTCTTTTGCCTCAGAACCAGCCTTCTATAGATTGCTGCTGTTCTTCAGCACTAACTTGCAACTGTTGCCAGCCAGAGTCTACCCCCCTCTGCTAGGCCCCTCAGCAGACAGGCTAGATCACTGCTACTTCACTCAGCTTTGCCTCAGCTTTTTCCCGCCAAAACAGGTTGCCTCAGAGCTCCCTAATCTAGTCCCACCAATCTGAGGTTACACGTTCTTCCACTAGCGTACCTCCCCGTGAGGTAAGCCTAGAAGATTACCTACGCGCTCTCAGATTGTCCCTGACTAGACCCCCCTTGCTCTGGGCACACTTGCCAAGGCTTTGCTGGACCACTGGACAACTGGACCAGTCGTATCCCACACGCTGGACACCAATCAATGTGACAACCCCAGACCTACTGGGATATGCCACAGTTTCACTAAGCTGCCACCAACCATTCCCTGTAAGGAGTCACACAGACCAGGAATGGATTTTTAACAAACAAAGGAATAAGGTTTATTTAAATAACACACAGGGAAAAATAAAATGATCAAGTGAATAAGATACAGTAACGTGGCTTAGTCTCAATCATACATACACCAGTTTGGTTCACACAGAACACCTTTAAATAAAGCACAGACCCTGAACCTATCAGTTCTGGCTAACCATACAGACACCTGAACCTATCAGGTTGGTACTGACTGACACACAGTAGTACCCTGTCTGACACACAGACTCCCACACCAGCTTCTTCTCTCAGCTCTCCTTCAGCTCTCCCTCAGCTTCTCCACACAAACTCCACATATATATGTAGTACAGCCCCTCCTCCTGATGTCCCGCCTTCCACTCCCCATAGGATGGAACTTTCCCTCCAACCCATGACAGACAGGTAACATCAGTGCTGTATGTAACAGTCGGGACACTGGCTGAAGCCTCCAGGAATTGTTTCACTTCTCTGTTTCTCCAGCTGAGGAGAAAAATCTCAGGGTGGACAAAGCTGGAGGAGGAGAGAGTTTGTTTGTTAGACATGAAGCAGCTTTAAAGCTTGCACAGACATCACCGCTCATTCTCAGGTGGCATTGGGGTTTTGCAGGCATGTGTTGTGCTTGTCCAGCATCAACACACAAAAAAGCCAATGAAGGGAAGGGACCAGGTGGAGAATCACTGGGTGCAAGCAGTTAGGTCTATCTGCCACACCGAGTAGAGCAAGGCATGCACAGCACCAGTGCTATGATTCCTGAATCTCACTGTTTCACAGGCCATGAGTGCATTAGTGAAAATGTGGGGCAGTGTTGGGACTAGAAAAACTCTCCCAAGGTCACACACACTACAGGTGAGGCCACACAGAAGGCCAGATCTAGGTGCTGGCTGCTTTCTTCTCTCTGTTTGGATGCTGATTTTTCCCCTTCCAGCTATATTACCTGGTTAGATGGTTTTATCCTAGTTTAGGACCAGTTGTTCCAGATTTCCCCCAAGCCTATTTCCAGAATCACCTTGCCTAGAGCAGCTCCAACCCCCAACACTCCCAATCATCACCTGAGATTGCAGGGGCCTTTTTCCTGGCTCCTGAAATGTCAGGAAGTGGGATTTATGTTGAGTTGGCAATCCTCAACAGAGGCCATGGAACACTTCCCAAACCACAGGAATAGGTCATTCCAAAGCAGTAGAGAACCAAGGGCCTTTCTTCCTCCATTCTCCCTATAGGTAACGTCATGAAGAACCTAATCTTCAGATTGTCTTTATTGTATCTGTTTTGCTCAAATGTTTTCTTCAAGCTACTAGGGTGAAACAAGCACCCAAGAACCCCATGCCTGAAAGAGGACCAGGGTTTTCCCTGATGCTGGAACCTTGAATCTCAGAAACTATTCTGCTGTCTCATTTTGATTCATGCTGTAGAGAAGAGGTGCCGATTTTGCAAGAGTATCCTCCAGTCTAGCATTTCAGCAACAACCTCATTGCCATTCCCCGCCACCTGGCAGTTGCTTTTGGGTTTAGACTTCTCGTCGCATTTTCAGATGTCATCTGAGTTGTGCGTCAGTGGGGGTTTCTGCTTGTTTTCCCCTCCCCTCCTCCTTCATGGTCCAGCGGTGCCCCGTTGTTTTGGCAATCTCACCATCCTCGGGGGAGGGGGGGGTGTCAGCAATTTTCAAACAAGATAAGAGAGAAAGAAGCAAAGGCCCCACCACACCAGTGTGTCCCTTCCCCTCATGAGTTGCATGATAGATGTGTGTTCGTAACAACCAGGCTTAAAAAGGGAGAGTGCTTTGTAGAACTGGTAACAGCACTAATTCATACAGAGAGTGCATTTTGAAGCCTTCCAGCTGGCTAGTAGAGTTCCTATGTGGCTCTTCTTTGTGGACATTTTCAGACTGTCATTTGATGAACCCCAGGAGACTCTCAGAGATTTTTCAATGAGATCTGTATAAAAACTTCCCCATTACCTCTGTCCTTTCCCTCCAAACAAGAAGCTACAGAAGGATTTAGGGTTTGAGGGTTCACTGCGGCTAAGGGGCATTGCAGGACAGGCCAACATCCTGTACAGTGGGGTCTTGACTTAAGAACGGCTTGAGTTAAGAACATTTTGACTTAAGAACCACTCTCATAGGAAAATATTGACTTGACTCACATACTTAGATTTGAGTTAAGAACTGAAAAAAAACCACGTGGGAGGCAAGGAAAGTGCAAAATTTGAATTTTCAGTTAACTGTTGGCCAGTGAAAAGTGTGCCTGTCTGCTTCCTCTCTCCTCCCAGCGTTTAGAGAGTGGATTGGGAGACAGTCTTCGGACTGCCTGGTACTGCCTGGACTGTGTTTTCCCTGCCTTCCCTGAACCTTTCTTGACCTAAGAAAAAAAAGAAACAAAATATCCCCCTCTAGTGGTCGAAGGCGGAATAGCAGCTTCCCATTAGTTTCTATGGACGGAAAAGAGCAGATACGGATCAAATGGTTTTAAATGCATTCCTATGGGAAATGCAGATTTGACCTGAGAACTTTTTGACTTGAGAACCGCCTTCCAATACGGATTAAGTTCTCAAGTCAAGACCCCACTGTATGAGCTTGGTGTATGGCCTCAAACTAGTTTAAGGGTAGCCGATTCTTTAGATCAGTGTGGCATAATGGTTAGGGTGCTGGGCCAAGACTTTGAAGATCCAGCCATGAACCTCACTGGATGATCTTGCAGGAATCAGTCACTGTGGATCTTTACGGGATTGTAACAGTAAAGAAATAAGAAGGAGGGGAGTCAAACACTACCTTGAGCTCAGTACAGCTTATAAAGATAACTAATGGGCATATCATAGTCTCTGTCTGTAATGTCTTCTGCATAGTTGTTGTCCAATATAGCAGAGTGGTCAAAATTTTCAACCTGAACATATAAAACTCAGGCTCAAATCCCAATCAGCCAGGAAGTTCACTTATAGGGAGAGGACTTTCATTACTTTGGACTCCAGCTCCAAGAATATGTCAAGGATTTGCCAACAAGTCTATGAGGTGCAGCCAAGAAACACAAGTCTACAGACCAGCTGTATTTACTTCCACTGGTGCCTTCTTTACCCTCTTCCCAATATTCAAACCAAGAAAACTGCCCCAGTGTTACCTGGGAGCCATTGGTCTTCCTGGGAGATGTGGTACTTAGGGAAATGCACTCTAGAGAGCCTAATAGGTAGTGAGACTATCCCACCCAGGAAGACCTGTAATTCCTACCTAGGATCAGGACAGCTTCCCTTTTTTTCTGCACAGGGAGTGTAAGTCCTAGATATCTCAGCAGCCTTGGAGACAGGCCTTGGTCCAGGTGAGCAAAATGTAGGGGTTTGTAGGGGTGGGTCTGTAAGCTGGAACTTCCAGAATTCTACCTATGGAATGCTTAGAGGATTCTGGGAGCTGGAGTCCAAAAACTCCCCAAAACAAAATATATCAAAAATCTCACCAACAAATGGCACATACCTATTTACTGGGTGACCTTAGGTCAGGTACTGTCTCTCAGCCTCATTCCCCCCCCCCCAATAAAGTTGCAATGAGGACAAAAGCAGAGAATAAACATGTAGGCTACCTTGAGTGGAAAAGCAGGATATAGATATAAATTTCTAGAGGCAGACCATTAAAAAAAATCATTCATTCATTCATTCATTCATTCATTCATTCATTCATTCATTAGATTTTTACCCCGCCCCTCTAGACTATTGTACATATTACAATAACTACCCTTTCTGGCCCTTCTCATTTGGAGTGAGAATTTTGTCTGGCAAAACTTTTGTATAAGCTATCCAAGCTATCCCTTGGTCGCTCCAACCGTTACTTGGATAACTGTGGTAATTCTAGAGCTAATACATGCAAAAAAAAATACCCCTTCATGGATTGCTGCCTTGTCATTGCGAGGGGGCTTGAGTAACTCAGAGAAGCTATGGGCTATGCCGTGCAGGGCCACCCAAGACAGACAGGTCATAGTGGAGAGTTCTGACTAAACGCAATCCACCTGGGGTAGGAACCAGCAATTCCACTCCAGTATCTTTGCCAAGAATGGCCCATGATCAGAAACAAAAGGCTAAAAGATATGACGCTGGAAGATGGGACCCTCAGGTCAAAAGGCGTTCAACATGCTACTGAGGAAGAGCGGAGGACAAGTACAAGTAGCTCCAGAGCTGATGAAGTGGATGGGCCAAAGCCGAAAGGACGCTCAGCTGTGGACGTGTCTGGAAGTGAAAGGAAAGTCCGATGCTGGAAAGAAAAATACTGCATAGGAACCTGGAATGTAAGATCTATGAACCTTGGGAAGCTGGAGGTGGTCAAACAGGAGATGGCAAGAATAAACATCGACATTCTGGGCATCAGTGAACTAAAATGGATGGGAATGGGTGATTTCAACTCAGATGATTATCATGTCTACTATTGTGGGCAAGAATCCCGTAGAAGGAATGGAGTAGCCCTCATAGTCAACAAAAGAGTGGGAAAAGCTGTAATGGGATATAATCTCAAAAATGACAGAATGATGTCAATACGTATCCAAGGCAGACCTTTCAACATCACAATAATCCAAGTTTATGCACCAACCTCCATTGCTGAGGAGACTGAAATTGAACAATTTTATGAAGATTTACAACACCTTCTAGAACTGACACCGAAGAAGGATGTTCTTCTCATTCTGGGGGACTGGAATGCTAAGGTAGGGAGTCAAGAGATAAAAGGAACAACAGGGAAGTTTGGCCTTGGAGTTCAAAACGAAGCAGGGCAAAGGCTAATAGAGTTTTGTCAAGAGAACAAGCTGGTCATCACAAACACTCTATTCCAACAACTCAAGAGGCGACTCTACACATGGAAATCACCAGATGGGCAACATCGAAATCAGATTGACTATATTCTCTGCAGCCAAAGATGGAGAAGCTCTATACAGTCAGCAAAAACAAGACCTGGAGCTGATTGTGGTTCTGATCATCAGCTTCTCATAGCAAAATTCAAGCTTAAACTGAAGAGAGTAGGAAAAACCACTGGGCCACTCAGGTATAATCTAAACCAAATCCCTTACGAATACACAGTAGAAGTGAAGAACAGATTTAAGGAACTAGATTTGGTGGACAGAGTGCCTGAAGAACTTTGGATAGAGGCTCGTAACATTGTACAGGAGGCAGCAACAAAAACCATCCCAAAGAAAAGGAAATGCAAGAAAGCAAAGTGGCTGTCCAACGAGGCCTTACAAATAGCAGAAAAGAGAAGGGAAACAAAATGTAGGGGAGATAGGGAAAGTTACAGAAAATGGAATGCAGACTTCCAAAGAATAGCAAGGAGAGACAAGAGGGCCTTCTTAAATGAACAATGCAAAGAAATAGAGGAAAATAACAGAAAAGGAAAAACCAGAGATCTGTTCAGGAAAATTGGAGATATTAGAGGAAAATTTTGTGCAAAGATTGACATGATAAAAGACAAAAATGGAAGGGACCTCACAGAAGCAGAAGACATCAAGAAGAGGTGGCAAGAATACACAGAGGAATTATATCAGAAAGTTTTGGATATCCCGGACAACCCAGACAATATAGTTGCTGACCTAGAGCCAGACATCCTGGAGAGTGAGGTCAAGTGGGCCTTAGAAAGCCTGGCTAACAACAAGGCCAGTGGAGGTGATGGCATTCCAGTCGAACTATTTAAAATCCTAAAGGATGATGCTGTTAAGGTGCTACATTCAATATGCCAAAAGTTTGGAAAACTCAACAGTAGCCAGAGGACTGGAAAAGATCAGTCTACATCCCAATACCAAAGAAGGGCAGTGCCAAAGAATGCTCCAACTACCGGACAATTGCACTCATCTCACACGCCAGCAAGGTTATGCTCAAAATCATACAAGGTAGGCTTCAGCAGTATGTGGACCGAGAACTCCCAGAAGTACAAGCGGGATTCCGAAGGGGCAGAGGAACTCGAGACCAAATTGCCAGCATGCGCTGGATTATGGAGAAAGCGAGAGAGTTCCAGAAAAACATCTACTTCTGCTTCATTGACTATGCAAAAGCCTTTGACTGTGTGGACCACAGCAAACTATGGCAAGTCGTAAAAGAAATGGGTGTGCCTGACCACCTTATCCATCTCCTGAGAAACCTATATGTGGGACAGGAAGCAACAGTTAGAACTGGATATGGAACAACGGATTGGTTCAAAATTGGGAAAGGAGTACGACAAGGCTGTATATTGTCACCCTGCTTATTTAACTTATATGCAGAATACATCATGCGGAAGGCTGGACTGGAGGAATCCCAAGCTGGAATTAAGATTGCAGGAAGAAATATCAACAACCTCCGATATGCAGATGATACCACTCTGATGGCGGAAAGTGAGGAGGAACTAAAGAACCTTGTAATGAGGGGGAAAGAGGAGAGTGCAAAAAACGGTCTGAAACTCAACATCAAAAAAACTAAGATCATGGCCACTGGTCCCATCACCTCCTGGGAAATAGAAGGGGAAGATATGGAGGCAGTGACAAATTTTAGTTTCTTGGGCTCCATGATCACTGCAGATGGAGACAGCAGCCCCGAAATTAAAAGACGCCTGCTTCTTGGGAGGAAAGCAATGACAAACCTTGACAGCATCTTAAAAAGCAGAGACATCACCTTGCCAACAAAAAGTCCGAATAGTCAAAGCTATGGTTTTTCCTGTAGTGTTGTATGGAAGTGAGAGCTGGACCATAAAGAAAGCTGACCGCCGAAGAATTGATGCCTTTGAATTGTGGTGCTGGAGGAGACTCTTGAGAGTTCCCTGGACTGCAAAGAGAACAAACCTATCAATTCTAAAGGAAATCAACCCCGAGTGCTCATTGGAAGGACGGATCCTGAAGCTGAGGCTCCAGTACTTTGGCCATCTCATGAGACGAGAAGACTCCTTGGAAAAGACCTTGATGTTGGGAAAGTGTGAAGGCAAGAGGAGAAGGGGTCGACCGAGGATGAGATGGTTGGACAGTGTCATCGAAGCAACCAACATGAATTTGACACAACTCCGGGAGGCGGTGGAAGATAGGAGGGCCTGGCGTGCTCTGGTCCATGGGGTCACAAAGAGTCGGACACGACTAAACGACTGAACACACACACATCCAAAATTACTAAATATCTTCAGCCGCATGATGGAAAGAACGTTCGGATTTTTAAAATAATAACACGGGAGAAGAGTGAAACTGACAAATCTGCCCAACCAAACAAGAGGTTTTAAGTGCTTAGTGCTTTAAAAAAAAAGGAGGCAAGATAAGTTACTCATTTAGACTTAGCTTTCCCAGAATGCCCCAGCAAGGATGGTGGCAATGACTGGTTATGTTATTCTGGGATTTGTAGTTGAAGAAAAAAAAGAAATGTTTTCCAACTGGGGTTGAACGTTCGGTCTTGACCCCACTATGCATTTAACAAGGGTTGTGGGATCACTACCAATATATAGAGAAAGATTTGGCTATCACTACATAGACAGGTACCAAAGGCTTATTTAAAATTGCATTTTTCCTCAAAAGGGAATTGTCAGTAAAAGGAAGAGCAAAGTCTCAGGTTGTCCTCTTCAACATTTTAGCTGGTCATTGTCTCCTTTGATATCTTGCTGCTTTGATTGCTGTTTCTTTTCTTTTCTTCAGTGTTTTCTTCTTCTTCCTTATGTTTATATAGTTCATTTGGAGGCAAATATAATGTGCACACTGCCCTGCTTTCTTTTGCACACCACCCTGTTAGGGATTATCTTCAGAATATTTCTTGAGAAATACGAAAATACATCAATGCCCTTAGTACCATCACCTTTCATGTTAATACCTGATGATGCAAGGCCAAGAAGCTCCCAAGGAAGTCAGCAGTTGGTTGTTAAGGAAGACGTGAGTAGCCTTTTGGGGGATAAGGGTCACATGTTCACCTCCAGCGGTCTACATGGGCTAGACTGTGAAATGGACAAACATGACCCAAAACCGTGGGGAGGTGATCAGAACAGAAATCGACCTGGGCTCCAACTTCAGTTTTGTTTTGTTTTGTTTTGTTTTAGTTTAGATTTGGGAGGGCTGGGAGAATGTATGTTTGGGTGCTCCTCTGCCCTGTGTAAACCACCTCCAGAAGCAGGAGAGAAAAAATACACATGTTTGTTACACACATCTATTTTGGCTAAAGGGGCCCGGGTGATCCCTTGGAGACCCAAAGGCCTTCAAAATGAACTTTGGGGTCTGCTTCTGGCCTACCTCCAAACAAGGAACACTTTTCAGATAGCCCTAAACCAGTGGTGGGATTCAGCAGGCCAACAAACAGTTCTGCAGAACCAATAATACATTAGCTACTGGTTCTGTAGAACTGATGCGAACCTGCTGAATCCCACCACTGCCCTAAACTAACATTCTCCAATAGTGGGAGGGAGTCTTATTTTGCCCCAAGAAACAAGGTGTGATACGATCCAGAGAAATAAATTATATATGCTGAACTTTACCACTTTAAAAAGGGGATATTTTAAAACTAAGTTCCCATGAACTGTTCATAGGCATTGATGATTTGTTAGGAATGGTATAGCAGCTTAACCTAAGCTGGTGCCTTCCTGTGGTGTCCCTTGTAGCTATGGAAATTGTAGTCCCCCATATCTAGATGGCACAGGTTGGGGAAATCTGACACGGCATTTCCACAATACACCTGTCGTACAGGGGCCTCCTACTTGTATTTCAGGCAGAGAAAATAAAGCATAGTTTTTAGAGCTGTGATGGTAAAGCTTCCCCTAAAGCTTCCTACTCTGTATTTTCTTGGAAAAGGGGAATCTTAGTTATGTCCTAGGACGATGGTTGCCAATGCAGGTTTTCTACCATTTTGTTCTACTACGACCCCCAGCAGCCTGGGGCCAGTGATCAGAGCTTCTCTGTAGTATAGTCCATTGTGAGGAGGAAAGTAAGGAAACAACAAGTAGTGAGCCGTCCCCTCAGATAGTTATCGTGGAGTCAGAGATATCAGTGAAGCCCGAAATAAAAGAACAAGCAGAGGAGATAGAGGAAGGTCGCGCGGGCAGAGTAGAGAAAGCTCGAGAGGAGGAAAGGCGCGCGGGTGAGGATGACAGGCGCGTGAGAGAAAGTCAGTTGAAACGGTTGAGAGAGGAAAGGGAAGGTGCGAGAAGCAAGGTGTGCCGTGAAAGGGAGCAGATAGATGTTTTCCTAACTACCGAAGAGGGAGAGATCTCTAAAGAGACGGAGAAGGTGTCTGTATTTAAAGAAAGAGAGTCGGGAAAGACCATTGAAGATGTTCAAGCCTTCTCAGTTCCAGTGAAGAGATCTGCTCAAGCCCTGTTTGAAGGTGGAAGTGAGGAGGGAAAGACCAGTGCGACAAGACCGATCATTCCTGGGCTGAGCCCCGAAGAATGGACTGTATTGGTCTTCCCGAAGAAGCGTGGTCCTGCTCGAATAGTGCATCACATTCCCCCAGAAGTGGAGGAGGGAATATCGAGAGAGGGGGATTGGGCCCGCCACCCTTGTTGCGGGACCCTGTGCGCTGTTCGCAACAACTTTCTGAGACTACCCACGGAAGAGGAAGAGAAAACAAGAACCTATTACTAAAAGGGTTAGAGGAAGATAAATCGTTGTTATGGTTTTGGGAGAGTTCTCCTCCCTCGTTGTCTGTTCATGGTTTAAATGTTAGCAACAAAGAAATGACAAGTGAGCATATTAATAAAAATGTTTCGTTAAATACTTCTGAATCCTCTCTTATGTCTCCAAATAAAGAAAAGCCCTTTAAAGACAGAGAACCCACTCACATTGGCGCCCAACCCGGGGCTGCTTCGGAGACACCAACGAAGAAAGAGGGAGATGTAAAACAAACAATAGCAAGACAAGAGAGAATGATCAATTTATTAGTAGAACAACAGAATATAATACTATCTCAACTAGCGAGAAATACAGATCGTAAAGAACCGAGGGAGGAGACTGCAAATAAAAACGCATGGGTAGCAGGACCAGCTCCAATCCGATTACAAAAAATGACGACGGATGATGACCCTGAAGCATATTTAAATACATTCGAAAGAGTAGCTCTTGCAGCTGGATGGCCCAAAGAGCAATGGACTTTAATTTTAACACCTTGTTTGTCTGGAAACTTACAAGAAATGGTCGACACTTTACCCCCTAGTGAAGCTCTGCAGTATAACAAAGTAAAATCCATGATCTTACAAACTCTCAATTTAACAGAGGAAGCTTATCGGAAAAAATTCCGCAGTTTGAAATGGAAAAATGGATTACATCCGCGTACTTTAGTACAAAAACTGAAAGCTAACCTGATAAGATGGGTCCGACCTGAGGAAAGAAGCAAAGAACAAATACTTGATGCAATCGTATTAGAACAACTAGTAACCACTTTACCCGCGAATATGAGAGCCTGGGTTCAGAGAAATCACCCATGTGACCTAGATGCCGCGATACGATTGGTCAAAGACTTCTGTATTGCCGACGAAGGATCGCGCGAGAGTCACTGGTCTTACAACGAGAAAGAGAGAGTCAGAGAGAAGATGGCGTCCGAAAGCAACGTGGCTGGTTCGCAGCGGCCTGCGCGCGACATGAAGGGTGAAACCAGCAAGCCGGGAGGATCGAGAAAAATTATGGAAGCTTATCCAAAATGGAAAGAACCCAGAGAATTCAGAGGGGCTTGTTTCCAATGTGGATCTTTAGACCATCAAAAGAAAAATTGCCCCGGAGTAGATTGCTCATGGATTAAAGATTGGAGTCAGGTGACTGGGGGAAGTGGGGAACAAAAGAATGGATGGGAGGTGATCGCGTGTGTAAACGGAGAAACGAAGAAAGCCTTAATTGACTCCGGGAGTGGGAAAACTTTGGTAAAGGACTTAAAGAGGGTTGTGGAAAAAGGGGAATTAACAGTTAGATGTATACATGGAGAGGTAAAAACCTATAAGACTGCTATTGCAACTGTTGAGATTAACAATGTAAAAAGAGATATGGTAATTGGTATTGTACCTGGTTTGGTCAGAGAAATGATTTTAGGAAGAGATTGGTTAGAAATGAAAGAGTTGATGACTTCCACAGAAGTTATGCAAGGGGAATGTGTGAAACAAAATGTAAATGAAATGTTTGAAGATATGTCTAGACATAATACGCGACTGTGGCAACAAGATGATGATACTTTGGTTAAGTTTATGGAAAAAGCAAAGGAAGAAGGGATGGTTGGGAACGGCGAAGTGGGTTTTGAAATGCGTGATGGTCTTTTATACAGGATATCAATTGAAGGCATCCCACAGTTAGTAGTCCCCAAGAAATGGAGGGTGAATATTTTACAATTGGCTCATGACATACCAATGGCTGGCCACTTAGCTGTTCAGAAAATGAGTGCTAGAATTTTACAAAGATTTTGGTGGCCTAATGTATGGGCAGATATAGAAAAATATTGTAAAACATGTAGACAATGTCAAATGACTCAACCTAAACCAGAACCTGGAGCTGGTTTAATACCGATGCCTTTAGTTGATACGCCTTTTGAACGGATTGGGTTAGACATAATAGGACCTTTAACCAAGTCTAATGCTGGATATAATTATATTTTGGTACTAGTAGATTACGCAACCAGATATCCTGAGGCAATTCCCTTAAGAACCACTTCTGCAAAGGTTTTGGCTAAAGAATTAATGCAAATCTTTTCAAGGTTAGGGTTCCCTAAGGAAGTAATCACGGATCAAGGATCTAACTTTATGAGTCAAACTTTTAAGGAGATGTGGAAGTTATTAGATGTAAAACCATTAAAAACTACAGTATATCATCCTCAATCTAACGGCCTCGTGGAAAGATTTAATAAGACATTAAAAGGAATGTTAAGAAAATTAGTTATAGACAAACCTAGAAATTGGCACTTACTTGTTGCCCCATTAATGTTTGCTATTAGGGAAGTGCCCCAAGCTTCAACGGGTTTCTCCCCATTTGAGTTACTATACGGAAGAAACCCTAGGGGAATTTTAGATTTAATAAAAGAAGGTTGGGAATTCGGTAAAGATGAGTCACAATTACAAATTAAACAAATTATCGAAATGAGAGAACATTTAAATCACGTTGCTAAGGAGGCGAAAGAACAATTAAGGAAAACTCAAAAAGGTCAAAAACTCAGGTATGATAAGAAGGTAAGGGAAAGGTATTTTGAAGCTGGTGATAAAGTTTTGTTGTTACTTCCATCTGAACAATCAAAATTATTCGCCAGGTGGCAAGGACCATATACTGTGATAAAAAGATTGAATGAAACTAACTATGAGATAGCTACTCCAGATAAAAAGAAGAAATCAGGGATTTTCCATGTTAATCTATTAAAAGAATGGATGAAAAGAGACATTTTTATAGGAGACATTAATGAGGAAGATTTTGGACCAGACATACTAGGATGTAAATCACCGGAAGAGGAACTGATATTAGAGGAAAATTTGAATGAGACACAAAAATTAGAAATTAGGAGATTGGAGTCCAAATTTAAAGACGTATTTTGTAATAAACCGGGGTTCACTAAAGTGGGAATGCATTGCATAAATACCATACCAGGGAAGATAGTAAGGTCGGGTGCACGAAATTGGCCATATCATCTTAAAGAAAAAATTAATAAGGAAGTTGATGAAATGTTAGCCCTGGGAGTAATAGAGATGTCTTATAGTCCTTGGAGAAGTTACCCAGTTATGGTGCCTAAGTCAGATGGAAGTATTAGGTTATGCATTGATTTTAGGAAACTAAACGATGTGTCCAAATTTGATGCATACCCTATGCCTAAAATAGAAGATTTATTGGAAAGAATTGGAGGAGCCACCGTGCTCAGTTCTCTGGACTTAGTAAAAGGTTACTGGCAAATTCCGTTAAGAGATGAGGATAAAGAAAAGACGGCCTTCGTAACCCCTAAAGGCCTTTACCAATTTTCACGAATGCCATTTGGATTACATGGAGCCTCTGCTACATTCCAAAGAGTAATGGATAAAGTATTAGAGCCTGTGAAAGAATTTTCAGCTGCTTATATTGACGACATATTAATATACAGTAAGACTTTTGAGGAACATGTCGGACATTTGGAAAAAGTATTAATTGAATTGAGGAAAGCTAATTTATGTGTCAGTCCATCTAAATGTAAAATAGCACGCCGGGGCATAAAATATTTAGGACTTTTGATAGAAGATGGGAAAATTAGGCCCGTGCCTGAAAAGGTAGATAAGATTAATAAATGGATGGTTCCTAGGAATAAAAGGGAAGTGCAACAATTCCTTGGACTGGCTGGTTACTATAGACAGTTTATACCAAATTATTCAGAGATTACAGCGCCTCTAACTGATTTGACGAAAAAGAAAAAGTGTAATAAGATAGTGTGGGGGAGATCAGAACAAATTGCTTTTGAAAAAGTGAAAAGTATTTTAAGTGAGTTGCCTCATCGATATGCTCCTGATTTTCAAAAGACATTTATTGTACAAACCGATGCTTCTGATAGGGGGATCGGAGCCGTTCTTTCTCAAACAGATGAACAAAAAGAGTACCCGATTATGTATATTAGTAGGAAATTGAGTGATAGAGAAAGACGTTACGCCACCATCGAAAAGGAAGCTTTGGCTGTAAAATGGGCTATTCAATCTTTCAAGTATTATTTATTGGGTGCTCCTTTTATTTTGATGACAGACCATGCACCTTTGCAATGGTTAAATAAGATGAAAGATTCTAACGCGAGATTAACTCGGTGGTATTTGTCGCTACAACCTTTCTCTTTCCAAGTTCAGTATAGAAAGGGAAAAAATCATATTAACGCTGATTATTTTTCTCGACAGGAGTTGGAAGAGAACATATAAGCCGAGAGGACGGCCCACTCAAGGGAGGGGGCGTGTGAGGAGGAAAGTAAGGAAACAACAAGTAGTGAGCCGTCCCCTCAGATAGTTATCGTGGAGTCAGAGATATCAGTGAAGCCCGAAATAAAAGAACAAGCAGAGGAGATAGAGGAAGGTCGCGCGGGCAGAGTAGAGAAAGCTCGAGAGGAGGAAAGGCGCGCGGGTGAGGATGACAGGCGCGTGAGAGAAAGTCAGTTGAAACGGTTGAGAGAGGAAAGGGAAGGTGCGAGAAGCAAGGTGTGCCGTGAAAGGGAGCAGATAGATGTTTTCCTAACTACCGAAGAGGGAGAGATCTCTAAAGAGACGGAGAAGGTGTCTGTATTTAAAGAAAGAGAGTCGGGAAAGACCATTGAAGATGTTCAAGCCTTCTCAGTTCCAGTGAAGAGATCTGCTCAAGCCCTGTTTGAAGGTGGAAGTGAGGAGGGAAAGACCAGTGCGACAAGACCGATCATTCCTGGGCTGAGCCCCGAAGAATGGACCGTATTGGTCTTCCCGAAGAAGCGTGGTCCTGCTCGAATAGTGCATCACATTCCCCCAGAAGTGGAGGAGGGAATATCGAGAGAGGGGGATTGGGCCCGCCACCCTTGTTGCGGGACCCTGTGCGCTGTTCGCAACAACTTTCTGAGACTACCCACGGAAGAGGAAGAGAAAACAAGAACCTATTACTAAAAGGGTTAGAGGAAGATAAATCGTTGTTATGGTTTTGGGAGAGTTCTCCTCCCTCGTTGTCTGTTCATGGTTTAAATGTTAGCAACAAAGAAATGACAAGTGAGCATATTAATAAAAATGTTTCGTTAAATACTTCTGAATCCTCTCTTATGTCTCCAAATAAAGAAAAGCCCTTTAAAGACAGAGAACCCACTCACATCCATCAATATCTGGAGTTTGGGAGCCACCGTCCAGATGCTCCTGTACAGAAGTGAAATGGAAATATTTCCTGCATGTCAAGAGCCTGAAAATCACTGCTTTAGCAGAGAGATGCAGGTAATTTCATAAGTGATACTAAAATCAGAATGGGAATTTATACAGTGTGTGTAAATCAAACAAAATATCGTTGTTGAACGGAATATAGATAACAATTTTTTAAATGATTCTTTTCGGCTCTGTCACATTAAGAACATTAAAAATGTGGTGCATTCCAGACCAAAGCACATTCTTAACATCTATTCTAAATCATCCTGACACAGAATATGCATTAGATTAATACATCAGAGGTCCTAATGCAGGAAAGGGGCAGTTTTTCATGCACGAACATCAGTACTGGAGCTAACCTGTGTAAATCTTCCTTTGAAAAGAAGAGTGTCTCTCACAAAATTTCTAGGAAAACCTTCATGGAGTAGTCCCATAGATGGGACTTTAAAAACTGGACTAGAGGTATTATAAAAAGAAGGAAGCTTATTGTTTTAACCTGATAGCTATGACTCTGTCCCATAGGTTGGGAGTTTTATTCAGCCCTGTGCCTCCAGGAAGAACAGCCAACCTGTGTAGCCTTGGGCAAGCTGCACAATCCCCAGAAGAAGCGAAGAGTCAACTACTTCTGAATATTCTCTACCTGGAAAACCCTGAAAAGGGTCACTATACAACAGAATTGACTTGATGGCCCACGATTATTATTTTTATAGTCATCGTTCCAAGACCCAAAAGTAGTTATTACCATATATATTATTTAAGCTCAATTTTAAAAAAAATAAGTAAGATAGAAATATTTAGTTACCGTACTTTTTAAAAAAAGGAACAGGTAAATTCTGCAAGCCATTGGACTGTGCTATACAAAGCCCTCTCCTCCAGCCCACCACATACGTCATCAAAAGCACAGTGCAGTAGAGAGCACAAGGTACTGCAGGGGATGACCCCTAAACATAATATTCAAAGGAGGAAAAGCCATCTCTCATTCAGCTACAATCCCAAAAGTGGAGCAAGTGTATCTCTTGTTACAAGGAAAAGCAATTAATTGCCATTAGCAAATTCTTATAACTAGTTATCATTTGCAAGATGGATTTTGCTCCATGTCAAATGACCCACATCTTAGATGGGGGACCTACTCTGGGTTTATTAAACTGACATTTGTGTTACATAATATGTGGACTGGCTATAATGTTCTATCTAGAGAGAACATGTCTATCACAAGTGGTGCCAGTTATTTATTATGTTACTGATTAAACTGAATGGCCATTGGAAATAGCTGTCCATGACTCAGGACCATCATCCTTTTAAAACTACTTAAGGATTGAAAGGAGCCATTTCCCAATACACAGTTTCCTTCCCAAGCCAAGATTCCCATGCAAGTGCATACTTAATGGAGTTAAAATTGAGTTGATAAAGATAAGGGAGTGGGGGCAACATTGAAAAGTATTCTATGAAAGAGAAGCTATTCTCTCCATAATATCACTAAAGCCATCAGTCCCAGTTCTTTTCTCCTGGTAGTGAAAAAAAAGGGGACCACTGAACAGTAGAACTGTAGTGTTGGAAATAGTTCAGCAGGTCACCTAGCCCAACCCCCTGCCACTACAGGAAGTACCCAGCTAATGTATTCTTGGCACATGGGCATCCTATCTGACTTGAAAACTTTTAACAACAGGCAAGTGCATCACTTTCTGAGGAAATCTGTTCCCCACTCTTCAACAGTTTTAACCATCAGGAAGTTCTTCCTAATATTTAGTTAGATTTTCTCTTCTTGTCCTTCAAATCATTGGTTCTGGTCCTGCCCCTTGGAGCTGCTTGGCTTCCTCCACATGACAATCCTTCAGATATTTGAAGATGACTGTCCTATCACTTCTTCTCCAGGTTGAACATTCTCAGGTCCCTCTATCGTTCCTCACTGAGCTTGACTTTTAGGCCCTTCACCACCTTGGTTTCTCTTCTCTGTATACATTCTAACTTGCCAGTATCCATCTTAAACGTAGCTAGAAAACTTTCCAGTTCTGTGGCCTTGTGAAGCAGGAAGATAAACAGGGCTAAGGTTCAGAAAATGACAGCCAGCTGTGTGTTGTGTTCTCAAAATCATCTCGCAGATAAAATAAATGTTCAACTGTGAGAAACATATTCAAAGGTCAGGGGAAATGGAAAGATCTTTGCCCTCAAACCAAATCAAAATAAAATCCAGGATTAAAAAAAAACTGCTCAAAAGCTGTTGAGGCCATCTCACTAATTGGTGGTGACAAATCATCCAACAGGAAGTTGGTTTCCCAAATGTGTCTGGCAAGGTCACGGATATTTAGACAGGACAGGACTGGAAAGGAAAGGAAAGGAAAGGAGAGAAAAGGAGCAAGCAGTTGTCACTTTTGAGACTTAAAAAAATAATAATAATCAGGGGAATAAAACTCTTCCAAAACTGTCATGGTGACGGATTCCCATGACACAAAATTCATGTTAAAGCAATGACAGAACTTGGCCTACTTTTACCTCAGTGCTGAGTGTCCAAAATTTCCAATGACAAAAGAAAAAATAATTTTAAAAAGTGCTTGCCCATTTTTATCTCTGTTTAATGCCAGCAGGAAGGAGAGGAGAAACAGCAATAAATATTTAACCATTTCCACAATTAAAGGGGATTGAGAAAGTCCTTACAAAGGCAGCTAAATCTATACTGTACCATCTGTGACCCTTCCAATGGACGTGGCTGAATGTAGGAATGTCCACATCCCTTTCCCATCCCCCCACATTATGTTCTTTTGTAATTCCCCCTCCCCATCTCAAACTAAAAATAACATAGTGAAACTCTTCACTGAGGCCACAAGTATCTTTTCATTTCCCATGGCTGTCCAGCAAAATTCAGATGAATAGCATGTTCCTCTTGCCCCTCTGGGGAGTGGCAATGGTGGTGGTGGGGATGAGCCCTTTAATACGGATTTTGATAAAAGCTACAGCTCTGGATTTTCATGGGAAATAATGGCTTCGATCCAAAGATGTCTTTGGGAGGCAGAATGAAAGCGGAGCAAATTCCAAGCATTTATCTCATCATTCTTGCCTCATCATCATTGCCTCTTTCCTGCCAAGGGTGGGAAGAAATACTTGGCAGATTTTTCTGTCTCTTGCACCAAAATCATGCGGCCAGTTTTAGTGATGATGGAGAACTGTTTGCACTCAGGTAACAAACTGGTTTGGCCCAGTGCTGACCTCTAGTTTTTAGGCATAGGCTGATTGTTTCTTATTCATATTTGAGGCATACAGTTCATTGGCAGAGGGATCAGGGAAGTGAATTTTCTTGTAAGACTCTGCTAGATTATCACTGAGATGCTTCATCAAAAAAAAAAAATAAAAAAAAATACTTTCTTTGGTTTCTCTTAAAGGACTGACTGACAAACTGCCCACAGCCGAATCCACAGATTTCTTTTCCCCCTGTACCTCCACCAAGGAAGAGAGGAAGTGTTCAGTTTGCTGATGACCTGAAGTGGCTTGCTTATGAAGCTACTTCATGATATCAGAAGGAGCCGGACCAAACTGGGTTGCTTGAACTCCATTTAGATGTGAGGATGGCACCAAATGGCCTATTGTACCACCACCCCAACCCAAAATGGCCCTATTTAGCTCCCACCAGCCTGCTCCCAAAAAGTCAGTGTAAAAAAGCTCTTAGTCTCATAATGTGGGCTCAGGACTCAGATCAGAGGTGTCAGCTTCAGATGTTACTTCTGGCGGGGTGGAGGTAGTTCATGACTCTCTCTCCCACTGTCCTGTACTGAAACACATCAAACACACCAAAATTTGGCAAGCGCTACATCAGAGAAGAACCACAGTGCGTACAAGGACCACACCACCTTTTTTTTAAAAAAAAATCTGTTGGAATGTGGAAGGAACTCTGAACAACCACCTAGAACACCACTTGCAGTCAATGTGGAAACTGGACATTGCCCAGCTGGGACTGTGAACTGAGGACAACATCTTCCTCCAGCCAATAGATACTCTTATACAATTGGGTGTAATTGGCTCGCCTAGCGTGTAGACCAAATCCTATCTGAAACTCTCTGACACAGGCTCCACTATTTTTCTGTATGTCGCTGTTCCCAGCCATACAGGAACCCATTGTTTTCATCTATGGCCATTAGATGATGTGGGGGCAAGGGGTGCTGAAAGACTGGCAACCCTTTGCCTCGTGAGATAGGGAGAGAGATTCTAATCCACCTCACTAGATGCGGATCCTGAAACCTACCACTCTAACCTGGCCCTGGAGTCCCCCACTTTGAAACTAGCTTTTGACAAAGGAGCCTGGCCGGCACACTGGGGCCCTTGATCTTCAGAGCCTGGATGGCAAGTGTTGTCATTTTCGATCCAAGTTTATGACTATTTATTCAGTTTGGTCAAATATTTATACAGGGTGTCAAGAGGCAAAGTATAGTTATGTCTCACCCTTCCCCTAACCCAGTGGTTCTTAACCTTTGTTACTCGGATGTTTTTGAACTGCAACTCCCAGAAACCCCAGCCAGCACAGTTGGTGGTGAAGGCTTCTGGGAGTTGCAGTCCAAAACTCCTGAGTAACCCAAGGTTAAGAACCAGTGCCCTAACCCATATCCTGTTTCACCATCCCAACAAGATGTCCAGTTCTTCTTGAATCTATGCGAATCATAGGCACAGACCACTTAAAGGCTGAGAGAATAATTTATGCACCAGCAGGTTTGAGTTTATTTGTACTGAGAGTCCAAGAGAGAAAGAAGCAATTGTTGTTGCACAATGCTTCGGGGGGTGGGGGGAATAAGAAGGGGGAAAGTACAGCAAACATACAAGTTTTGTATCACAAGGTACTGTTGTTGTTTTTAAATAAAATGTAATTCCCAAATTGCAATAGAGCCAAGTTTAAAAAAATACTGCCTTTCAACTCACCATCTTATTTGGAAATCTGGAGCAGGACCACTTTGTCCACTGAGGGCAGGAATGCAAGACCATAAGTTCTGAAAAGTCATTATTTGATAGCACAGCTTTGTCAATCTCTTTATTAATGACTTGGATGAGGGCATGGAGGGGGTGCTTGTTAAATCTGCAGGTGGTGCAAACCTTGGAAGGGTTGCTAATAAATCAGGAAGAGGATTAGGAATCAAAATTACTCTAACAGGTTAGAGGACTGGGCTGACACAGTGAAACCAGGGGACATGTAAAGTGCTGTGCTTGGGCAAGAAAAATCAGGTGAACCATTATAGGATGGGTGAAAGCTGGCATGGAAGCAGTACATATAAAAACAATCTAAGGGTTTTGATAAACTATACTCTAAAGATGAGCCAATAGTCTGAGATAGCAGCAAAAAAAGTGAATGCTGTACTATGGTGTATCAACAGAAGTAACTATCCAGATTAAGGAAAGTAATAATGCTACTCTGTTTTAGCAGACCTCATCTAGAGTATTCTGTCTATTTCTGGGCAGAACAGTTAGAGAATATTGAGAAGCTTGAATGTGTTCAGAGGAGGGTATGAGGTTTTGAAATGACATCCTATGAAAAAAGGTTGAGGGAACTTGGCATGTTTAGCCTGGAGAAGAGAAGGCTCAGGGGCAATATGAAGGCCATCTTCAAGTGTGTGGAAGAGGGAGTGTGTTTGTTTTGTGCAGCTCAAGAGGATACAAGAAGAAGTAATTAATTTAAGTTACAAAAAAAGAAGATTTTGATTGAACATTAGGAAGAACTGCCTACCAGTGACAGCCATTCGATGATGGAATTAACTGTCTTGGAGTGCAGTGGACTCTCCTTCACTGGAAATGTTTGACCAGGGGTTGGCTGGCCACCTGTCCGGGATGCTCTAAGGTGTGGTTTTCCTGCACAGAGACCCAATAATCCTTCGGGTCTTCTTCTTCTTCTTCTTCTTCTTCTTCTTCTTCTTCTTCTTCTTCATGGCTTCTGTCACAGCAATGCCATTCCCTTTCATCACGGCATCCACTTTCATAATTTTTTTTAATCCCCACCCACAAGACAGTACTAAAGCAATGGTATAGCCAGAGTTATTGTTGCTGTGCCAAGGGGCGTGGGGGAGGGGAAGATGGTTCTCTTCCTTGGCAGCTGTTTCCCTAGAATGTTCCTCAGAACAGTTGAACACCCTTCCAAAGGTACTCTGGGACAAAAAAAACAGCTGTCACTAATCAGGGTCCCCAATTTTAAAGGAGAAATTAACAGTTGAAGATCCCTACAAATGGTAAATGCCTTTGCTCTTTGAGAACATTCACAACCCTGTAAAACTGCCTGTTAAGTTCAGGATGTACTCCATCTCCTCAGTTGTGAACAGAAAAGCCATGACCATATACTTTCCAACAATGTTATTTTCCAGTAATATATCACGCCTTATCATCAGCGACGCTTTTATTTCTTTTCCTGTTTGTTTGTTTTTTGCCTTAAAGTTTATTTAGAGGTCCATTCCATGGAATAAGTGTTTTTGGAATTGCAGTTTGAAAGCACTGGAACCATTTCATGAAGCTGAATGTCAATTGCTTTCTTTTGTACTTTTTTTTAAAAAAAGGCCTACTTGTTAAGTGTAAATTAAGACTAAGATGGCATTCAAAGAGGAAAGACTCTTCCCAGAGAAAAAGGATATTTTGTGTCTCCTACAGTGCAATCCTGTGTATTCTGAGCCTGAAGAAGGTGCTGTTGTGCTTCATCTAGGGATGTGAAGAATTTCTCATTTGTAGCTGAGACAGACTTCCTCTACACACCAAGAAAGCCTGTCAAGGAATCACTAACCCTTTCAAAAGCTCACATTTCCAGACAGAAAACAACATAATGAATTCCTCCCCAAATGGAGGTTTCTGCATCTGCATTCTAGACAAAAATAATGCCCTTTGTGAAGCTAAACTCATACACACAGAGGAAGCACAACGGGTCCAAAAGATGCATGCAACCCATCAAGTGCTTCTGTTTCTAAAAAGCCCATGTGTCAAGGCTGCAGCAATCATAGCTTTGCTGTGCAATTGATGCAAAAATCAACCAGGCAAATGCAAAAACTGTTTGCAAGACCAGAAGAAAACATCCCACTGTCACATAAGCAAGGAGGAAAATGCTTCTTGTTCTGACACCTGAGAATGTGAGAAGGGAGGATTTGCACTCCAAGTTCATTCCGACTCTCCCCCCCCCCATATAAGAATGCCTGGGACTGCAGCTTTATGTTCAGTTATTCTGAGACCAACTTGACCACAGCTGTCTATACATCAAGGACATGCTGAATCACTCAGGATGCAACTGCCAAGAAAGAATCCAAGGGGACTGAAGCGGGGTGGGGATGCAATCCCTCATATGCTGCCTGGCTAACCTTAATCTGTAGATTAATCCATTAATACCTTAGTGTATTAATTAGTTGGCAGCCTAGTATTAATCAGAGAAGGGAGATTTTAATTGGAGGGGCTGAGTGTTAAGGACACACAAGCTAATCCTTTCGAGTGATCTCGGGGCATCAGAAATAGAGAACCAATGATTCCAGATGGAAGGAGGAGTACTCTTTCAGGCACTCTCTTAAAGCATGAATTCTTGTCCATTGTCCTGTATCTCAGTTCTCAAAAGATACTTGCCCTGAAGAATATCTGACACAACTATTTAAATACAATGATTTCATTCTTTTTTTAAAAAATGGAGATGCATCCCATTGCTAAAATGGGCTTTAAGGAAGCCAGCTAATAAAATATAACATAAATTTAATCCAACATATGTCCACTCAGAAGTAAGTTCTGTTGAGTTTGGCGGTGTTTACTCCCACATAAGGGTGCATAGGATGATAGCAGTCTAACGGTGTAATCTTCTACATGTCCATTCCAATCTAAGCCCCTTTCAACAAAAGGCACTCAGAGGAAAGCAAGTATAGGGTTATATCTTTAAAAATGAGCTAACACAAAGGAACAGCAAAGAAGCAATCAGACACACAAGATCATTATAACGAGAGTGAATAAAAAGAACACACTGAAAAAGAGGGCAATTATTCGAAATGCAGAATCCACAAAGGTCCCAGATAGCCAGACAGATTTTGCCTGCTACCGAAGTCCATCCACATATGATTCAGGAAGGAGTGGCATTATATTTGGATGCCACAGCTGAAAATGATCTCTCTTTTTTTGGTAGCCGCTGCCCGCTGGTATTAATTTTAGAAAAAGTACCTAGAGAAGAACTAATGATACTGTATAGTTCTTAACTGAGGAGTAAATTTAAGTGGAGTTATCAAATAAACAGCTGAATGAATTATCAGCCTTTCAAAAAAGACAGATGATTAGTCATGAATCTAATAAGCAGACAAGTAGGAGGGTGGATCAAATGGTTCCACAGGCTATTTGGAGAAAAACTGAAAATCCCCCAGGGCTGCATGGCCTTCTGCAAGGATTCCTCCCAAATAGGTACACAGTAATCTTACGCATGTTTGCTGAGGGGCCATGTTGGCTAGGGAATTCTGGGAGCTGTTTTTGATAGAGATGTAAATTCATAGAAACATTGATTCGGGGAAGACTGGAAGGCACCCAAGTGTTGGTTCACCTGTTAAAATGTGCATATTTTGATGGGAGAATGTTCATCAAGCATGTATGTATATACTGAAGTCTTGCTATCTTTTGCACATGTTCTGGGCCTGGCTAAAATATTTTGAATCTGTTTTTAAATGTGTGTTTTTTAAATCATCATCATCATCATCATCATCATCATCATCATCATCATCATCATCATCATAATGGTTTCAGTTTCTTTGATTTCTTTTATCCTGTTCTTGATTATTGTAAATCACTTTGGGAAGAGCTGAGAGCAGAAAGGCTATAAACCAAAGCTATAAACAAAGAATCACGTCAACAAAGATGGAAACACATTCCTGGAGTAATCTAGGAGGGGGATAGATTTTTTTTTTGAGCTGAAGCCAGAGCAAATTATAGCCTGAATCCCACTTTGGATCCCTCGCTGCTGCCCTGCTGCCTCGTCCTCCCTTTCTGCCAAGGCCCAGCCACTGCCGCCACCAACTCTGCCTCCCCAGATGGTGTGGTGCCTGCTCAGAACCAGCAACCCAGCTGTCCTGCCACAGAGAAACCAGCTGAGAGGAGCCACAGTCACCGCCTCTGAGAGGGTCCCGTGTCACCCAGCTGATCCAGGCAGCAAAGCCCGGTGCTGTGATCTAGGAGCCAGTGGGTGGATGGAGGGGTGGACAAGTGATTGGGCACTGGTGGGGCAGTTGGGGGCAAGTGATGCAGTGCGTGAGAGGGCAATCTAGCAATCGGTCAGCGGCAGGGCAATGGTGGTGCTGGGTGAGCAAGGCAGGCGAATCGCAATGCTTTTATTATTTTTTCTTTCATTCCTGCACTCGACCATAGAGCAGGAATAATTTTTAAAAAGCAGGAGGGGAGTCCCACGAATCAACTGCACATGTGCCTCAAAATAAACGGACTACAAAATAAACAGAGGAAGAAAAACTTGCTCCTCTGTGTGCATATGCCTCATGTGTATGCTAAAATTTAAGTTGTGTGGGTTTGTTTGTTTTTTTAGGAGACCCCAATGCAACAGTGGGCTTTATTGTCAGCGGGGTGAAGCTCCAGGTCTCAGCCATGAAACAGTGAGCCGCTGTCTTACAAAGGAGAGCGTTGTTGTTCAGATCCTGTTGGCAATCCTAAGGATACATGTGGAATCCTTACCTGTTTGTGAGCGTGGTCATAGGAGTTGATGTGATTGTCAAACTCTTGGTGTTTGTAGTACTGTTTGTCGCAAAGTTCGCAATAGAAGTTGGCTTTCAGGTCTTCGAGAGCCTTGGCTATCGTATTCTCCTTTTCAGCATAATCCTGTGGAGAGGAAGGAAGGGGGATGGGAAGGAGAGAGAGTACTTTATAGTTATTCAGCCATTAAAATCTGGAGGGTGGTTCCTCTTCCCCCTCCTGTTCTGTAATTTAATCAAATCTGTCAACGTTTACACTGCTGTAACAAAAAGCCTGAGTGTATTTGCTTTATCAGCAGAGAGGCACGACTTTTTTTTCTTCTTTTTTTGCACACTCCAATTTGCACTCCAACCAACAGCTACCTCTAGGGCTTTCGAAAGACACAAGGCTAAGGAAAACGTATTTTTAATCTTACAGAAAAGCAAATAAATAAAATGAATATTTCTCCTGCCTAAGGTAATGTTAATGTTAATTTCCATAGAAAAGACGCCTTCCTTCCTTCCTTCCTCCCCCCCCCCCCCCAGCCAAGCCAGGGTCAAAACCTTCACTGAATAAATACATCCCAATAGAACACATATGGAGATTAAAACAGACATTTAATTTGGTTACAGGGCTCTTGTCAGGGAACAATAATAAACCATTTACTGCATGAATATGGGGAGAAATAAATACGTTGCAGGACGGTTATGGCCACAGAGGCATCATTATTTATTTCAAATATTACAGACCGTGCAATAGCCTATATTTTATGGTGTGGTTTTATGGGGCAGTGAGGAAAGGGCGGCAGGGCAGGAAGAGAGAAGGCACGCGAGCACTTGCAGCATCATGATCATATTTAAGGCAGGGCAGAGGAATCTTCGACCCTCCAGATGTTCTGCATCGTAACTTCCATCATTCCTTACCATTAACCAAACTGGGTGGGGATGATGGGAGCTACAAACCAAAACAGCTGATGAGCAAAGTAATCTACACCCTTAACACAGAGTGCACTTTACACCACATGCCACCACATCAAACTTTGCCATTATATTGAGGCAATGTAAGCACTTCTCAGCAACTACAGAAAAGCAGCAACTCTCACACAGATAGTGCTTTTTATCAGGACAGATCATGGCTCCATCTAACTCAGTGGTACCCAGATGTGGTTGCCCCAAAGTCTTTGGTCTACAAGTCTCAAAATTCCAAGGAAAGACAATTCAATACTTAGGGCTTCTGAGAATTGTAGCCCAAGAGCATCTAAGGCTCCAAGCCTGGGATCTTTTGACTTCCTCTCCACGGACCGGTGACAGCTCTGTGGGGTTTGGACAAAGGAAGGAAGGAACTGACATTGTGAAAAAGCATGTTTTCATACTAACTGATGGTTGCTGCCAGATAGTGGTAGTGGAGTTGGCAGAGGAGTAGTTTTGGCTAGTGATATGAACCTTTCCATATTTTATTTTCTCAGGTAAGGAGGAAAATTTCAAGTTTTCCCTCCATTGGGTAAGGTTATGAGAGTTTTTGTGCAATTGGAACTGTTTGGTATAAACATTGTGAAAGGGGGGGGGGGTTTGGTGCAGAAAAGTTGTATTTTATTCAAAAATGTTTGCCATTTGGAAGTTTCTGGTCCGATGCAGTACATCTAGGGAAGCCAAAGGTATTTTGATTAAACCAATTACGGCATTTTTCAAGAATAGTATATGTCTATGTCTGTGTCGCTATGTGTCATACACACATTCTCTCTCTCACACACACAATGATCCATAGGGTCCTTACAGGAAACCAAAGTCACTGTGTGTCAGTAGAAAAAGCAGTCCAATAATTTTAAGACTCAGCCAAATCCTGCCAAGCCCCTGATCGAATGCAGCGTGTCTCCCATCTCCTCTGTGTTACAAATAAGCAAAAGTACTTGCAACTGCAAAATTACCTTTGAAAAAAGTCTCATAAAACCGCTTGATTAAGTTCTTAAATGTTAGCCAAGCTGTTACACACAGTTTTGTGGTTATTATCTATTATTTACGATGCTCTTTTGGTAGTTCAAAACTAAGGAGGTAAATCAAAGGGATAATATTATTTCATAGCGGCATGCAAATAAAACTAGTGGGAGACCTGAGCGAGCTCTTGTAGAGCCATCCTTGGTCTTCCCAACAGCATGACCTGAACAATTTATGGGGGGGGGGGGGAATAGGCTTGGGATTTCCAGAGTTCTGGATTGCTATATATTAGCTTCATTTTAGCTGTTTTGACCAAGCCTTAAAGGAGACTAAAGCCATTTTCTGGCTAAACTTGAGTTAATCTTAGAAGGCCAAGAACACAATATACTTGATGAGCTTTGTCTTGGAAGTTGGTACACTGTCATAATCAGAGGAGCTAACAAGCAATGTTTTTTTAAATGCATAATAATGGGACTTCTCAGAAGCTTAGTAGGTGATGCTCAGTCAAAATGTCGATCCAGATGAACATCTTTGAAAGGCAGCTGGCCTGGCACTGGGGGTGCCAGATCAGTAGCATCTGATCCCATGAGGTTCCAGACTAAAACTTGAGACAGGGGTGGGCAATGGTGATGACACAGAGGCAGAGTAGACAAGAGCTGGGAAGGAGGCAGAACCATTCCTAACCAGTTGACTGTAGAAATGGGTATAATAGGAATCTGGGTTAGGAGATGTAGGGTCTTGGTAAACCTGGCTAATCCCAGATCTTCTGCTGCTCCTGAGGCTGGTGGAAAAGTCACTGTTAGCCTTCTGCCCTATAACAAAAGCCACCATGTGGGTCACACTCCCAGGTGGTGCAAATTGCATATTAAGTCCAAGTGCAGGCAGCCTCCAGTTATTTTCATTTGCTTCTGACTTTCGTTTGATGTACATGCAAGTCCAATATATATACAACTGCATCCACCATGCCAAGCCAGTGATCCCAACTATTCAAAAGAAATTACAAATGTTATTTGTAGTTACTTTGTTTTGCAACATTACAACTGAAATATGATAAAATGTTACTCCTTTTGCAGTGTAACTAACTTTTATCCTTAGTTACAGGTTGTGTATGGCTTTGCTATGTAACTGAGTTTTAATCACAGTCTAACACCTTGCAGCATTTTGATTTTATTGAACAACAGACTATCATTTCAGTTACTTTTGAATAATAAGAGTGTAAAAGAGTTAAGGCTGTTTTTTTAAAAAAGAACTATATTGGGAAATAACAACTTTGGGGGCCTTGGAACTATAATGAGTTGCCTTTTAAGAATATCCTTCAATGTTCTGTATCACTTGCATCCATATATTCTCCTTTTCATTGCAGGGACTAAAGAAGGTGACAAAGGCTAATCAAGGCTGCATCTTGATCCCCAGTCAAGTGAATCTTGGTACATCAAGAGCAATCAGAGCAATTTGTCAGCTTATAATACTCCAGTATTGAATATTTAACAGGCATGCACAGATCACTCCCAGCCTCTGTCCCTAGTAACTCAAGAGCTTCTGTTCTTTCTGGAGGCTGCAAGTGTTAGCGGACAGAGGGCAGAAAGGGGCTCTGTGTGACAGCTTCTTGACGGCTCCCAATCAATCCTACCCTGAGTACTAAACAGGAAGAGGAACTTTGGGAAGAACTACAAGAAGCAACCAAGGGGGAAACCCAGTGTAAACATCTCAAAGATGGAGAAACACGCTGAGCTGAGCACTGGCCACAAGGTCAGGGCGGAAGGTTTTTCCCCCTGTTTTGCGAAGTCTGGGGAAGGGCATTGCAAGGATGACATAAGGAATCCCAATATTGGAGCAAAGTTTCACCCACTGGTCCCTCCTGTTCTGCACTGCTGGCACTGTCTTGCAAAGGCTGCCCAAGATATCTGGGAGCCTTACCTGGTGAGGGCAGGAATCCAAGCTGGGATCTTTTGTGTTTAGTGCATGTGCTCTGTGACTCCCTCATGCCCCTTTGACAAATGGAACACTGTTCCCAAGAATATCAGGGAGTGTACACTCTCTCTTTGCAGAGAAATCTAGCCTTACCGCTCCCTCTAGGTCTGGGTGATACCACCTTTGCATCTTTGTTATGTTATGTTTAATCATACAAAATGTGATATTCCTAAGACATGATGTTTCTACACTCTTTTTTTAAAAAAAAACATTTATCCTTTGCAAGCATCCACCACTGACTGAAGTACATTTCTGCCCATATTTAAAATATGTATAGTTTTCTACACAGCGCTGTGCTCTTCCATCACAAGTCCTGAAAATTGTAGATTGCCAAGCAGAAACTGAATCTGATTCACTACTGTTTCTCAGAGGGATAGACGAGGGCCTGGGGAAGAAAAAAAAAGGGGGGGGGAACAATTCTGATAGATATCCTTTATATCAGATATCCTTTATACCCATATCAGAAGGATGGCCTGTTGCTTTTAAGTACACATTCAGGTTCTGAAATTTTCAGAATTCACCAAATAGTCCCGTATTCAGATAGTTCTAAATATATCCACATCTGAATTTTATAGCTCCAAATATCTGTAACAATAATTCCTAATATTTGGAATCCCGTTTATTCGTACATCTAAAAAAGCAAAAAGCCAGGTTCCTGCTTGTTGGAGGAAGAAAGGAAATTAAAAACCTATTTCTCAGGCATCCTGGGATGATTTCTTGAGAAATGAAGACACTGTGGCACCAAGGGTAGTGGTGAAAGGGGCAGAAAACTCAGTGTCTCTTGATTAGGTTTACCATGGATTTTTCAAAGGGAAGGGGGCTGGGAGAGCAAAACATCAATGATGTCTCTCTGGATCAACAAAAGCTAGAAGCAGGCACAGATATGAGGAGGTTTTTTTTTCCAAATTGGTTCTTTCTAATTGAAGGGTAGGCATAGCTGCTTGTAAATCCTCTGAGCATTTGCTGTTAGGGTATGCTCTGTAGCAAGCCTGCACTGCAGCAGTTTTCTCTGGTCCCTTTCTGAACTCCCAATTTACATTTACATTTTCTACATTTCATTGTATCTTCTTGAGTTAATATAGTCAGAAATAAGATTTAGGATTAGTAGATTCATAGATTAATACATTATAAATCAACAGGGAAATGATATATTAGGATAAGCTCCTTTGGGCTACCTCAGGTAAGGAAGTAAGATTTTGTTATATAGAGACAGATATATTAAGTTCATAGACTTTGTGTCTGTGTATGTTTGTCTGTGTGAGTTCCATTGGAAGGGTTTGTATTTTGCTGTAGCAGAATCAAATGCTGTTTTTTGGGTAAAGTCTGCAGGCACCATGGAATGTGGGTGTGGTAGAAGTAGGCACTCAGGGAAGGCTGCAGGCTTTCTGCCTACACCCACTGCAGCAGCTTCTACTGGAAGGAGTAGGAGAGGAAAAGGACAGCCTTCAGCTGCTACTATGAGCCCGCCAAAAAAAAATCTGTCACCCAGCTGCCTTGTTCAGCAGTGACCCTAACAGTGTGTGTGTGTGTGTGTGTGTGTGTGTGTGTGTGTGTCTGTGCCTGTGTGTCTGTGTGTGTGTGCACCAAAGAGGTGGCAGAGAAGCCTCTGATACAAAGTGGGAAAGATGGAAGTGAACCTGAGACATTTTCCAAGGACATCTTTGTGCAATCAAGCCAAGGCAGCCAGGGCAAGGGGCCAAAAAAGGTGGTAAAGAAGGTACTTTTCTCCCAGAGAGCCGATGTGCCAGAGAAGGACAAGGATGGCATCAGCCTTCAGACTGACCCTGTCAGATGGGGCAGCAACAGTGGTAATGCTCGTTTTGTGGTTGGGAAAGAGACAGGCGAAAAGCACCGGGCATGTATGGTTTGTTTGTTTGAAATGTTTCTATCCTGCCTTTCTCCTTAAAAAGAATGCCTGGCGGCTTACATCATTAAAAATACAATATTTAAAAGGTAAAAACAGTAGGAATACAAATATTAAAAAAAGAATTTAACACATATTAAATTAAAAACATTATTAACATAATAAATACTAAAAACACGTTCAAGCCAGTAAAGCACAACCATCCATTTTAAACCCCTCTCAGACCGCCAGTCATTGATAGAAAGCCTATCTGAAGAGAAAGGTTTTCACCTGCCTGCGGAAGGACAACAAAGATGGGGCCGGCCTGACCTCCAGTGGGAGGGAGTTCCAGTGTCTGGGAGCAGAGAAGGCCCTCTTCTGTGGCCCCATCCAATGCACTTGTGAGGCTGGTGGGACTGAATGAAAGGCCTCCCTTCATTAACTAAATGCCCAGGCAGGCTCCTAGATGCAGTCTTTAGATAGCTTGGACCCAGGCCGTTTAGGGCTTTATACAATAAAACCAGCCTGCCATATCCATACCATGCAGCTCCATTCTATTCAAGGAGGCAGGAAATGCCAGACCGACATCTCAAAAATAAGTTCCAGGCCATCCTGGAGTGGCTTAGAAGGGTGCAGGAAAAGGCCTTCTTCAAATGTAAAAATGTCGGGATTACTTGTCACTTAGGGGAGATTATATCCTTGGATAAACAGACATTCTCTCTGGTGGAGAACACTAGTGTCCATACGCTTGTGGCAGAATTACCCTTAGTCACAAGGTGGTACCAGATTTATATTGGGGTGTAAGGCAACTGGTACAGAAGCAGCTGGCCAGGACACAGGTGGCACATTTGACAGGTGACATCTGGAGCAGCCAGGGGTGCACTGGTGGGAGGTGGAAGCATCAGGATTAAGGCAATGCATAAGTGCATGATACAGATGGTCCCAGTTGACCATGGCTGTGATGGAAGGCAACCACACAGCTCACAACATTCAGGAGGCTCTGAGGGACATCCTGTAGCAGTGGAGTCTAGCTACAGAAAGGTAAGTTATGCTTGTCACAGACAATTGGGCAAACACAGTGGTAGCTCTGCAAGCTGGGATGATGAAAGGGGGGTGGTATGTGGCCCACATTCTCAACCTGGTAGTTCAGGGTGCATTGCCTGGCATGGAAGACACATGCATACCTAAAATAAAGAAGTGGGCCAGAAAGATTGTAGGGTATTTTCACTAGTGTCCATGGAAATGAGCTGTTGCAGCACAGGCAAGACAGATAGGGATTGCCCTTGCACCACCTAATCCAGGATGTCTCAAATAGTTGGAACTCCACTTTCTACCTGCTTAGAAGGGTGCCTTGTCAGCAAAGGGCATTGCTTGATTTGACACCAAACAGAGAAGAGTGGGGCGTGATGGGCCCAGTGGTCTCTGTCCTCTGAAGCTTTGAGAGAGCAACACAGGTCCTTAGTGGGGGACAGTCATCCCTAGCCAGGTGATCCCAATGTTTCCAGGGCTTGGTTGGCATGATGGAGGGCATGAGAGGGCAGACGAAGGAGAACAGCATTTTTACCACCTTGAAGTGGTGACTCTGGCCAGCAAACTAATGGACCTGATTAGCAAAAAGTTTGTCTTCTTTTGGAAAAAGGAAGAGTACTTTCTAGCAACCCTTTCGGGTCCCCAAATTAAACTGCAGAAAATGAATATTAAACAGCAGCACGAGGAGGGATAATGCCAGCCGTTTCCCCATCACATGCAGCAGCAGCTAGGGAAGAAGGCCCAGCTAGCACAGAGGAGGACACACTCTGTGTGTGTGTGTGTGTGTGTGTGTGTGTGTGTGTGTGTGTGTGTGTGTGTGCGCGTGCGTGCGTGCGTGCGTGCGACTAGCAATGTTCATGGCACCCCAAACATCAGTATCAGCCGTTGTGCTCGAGAGTCCAAGTCTCTCACCTCTGCAACAACAGAGCAAGCTTTCTGGGTCATTCTTTTGAGAAGCATGGCAGGGGCCTGTCCTCCAGAGACACGACCAGAGAGGAAGGGGATGGCAAAGGCATACAGGCAAGAGCCCTGCAAGCCAAATGACTCCAACCCCCCTCATTTTCCTGGGCTGAGAAGGAGTCTGTTTGGGGAGGTCCGGCCAAGGCAGCAGCAGGACTGCTCTCTTGCCCACCAATTAATGTGCCCGGTGAGAGTCCGTGTTCTCCCAGGCAGGGAGCATAGTCAGTCCACACCACTCACACTTGGAATGTGGATCTGTAGAAAAACGTATTTGCCTTAAAGTCAGCTCATCATTGCTGGGCTTCAAAGCGAGAACGGCCCACTCTGCTCACAGGACAAGGGAGGCCATGCTTCAGTCTGATGCCCCTTCCTTCTGCCTCTTTCCTTCTTCCACCAGCTACTCCAAGAATGTGCTCACACAACTTAACTGCATTGTGCCTCATGCTGTGGGCAAAGTTTCCACCCACGACAGGCTACCTGCTGCTCCAACCTACTTGCCAGGGCTGCCCAGGGTATTTGCCCACTCCCCAGGGCAACCTCTCCTCTGTTTCCCCAACGCTGCTGGCATTTCCTGCTGGCATTTCCCCCTTTTCTGGGTTCAACCAGGATGCCCCATTGCAGTCATTCCCTGAGGCCGAGGCCCTGCTGGCTGCTGACGTGCACTGTTTTCGCTTGGCACAATTGCTGGGAAGGTGTCAGAGGACACAAGGAAATCCTTTTAAAATATTATGCTTGTGTGTGTGTGTTTTAAGTGGAAAGTAATGACTATATTTTATCTGCATCACCTGTAATGGAGGTCTGTATATCTGTAAATGTTGAATTTTTTAAATTAAAAATTCCAAACGGGAAGGGATGCAATTCCAAATCTGAATCTGGAATTTTGGTGCTAACGCACATCCCTATATTTAATTCTACTACTCCCCCTGGAATTCACTCCCTTGAATGGGCTGCTATGTCAGCTATTAAATAAGCAAAGAGTTCTTTCTGTCCCAAATTGGGTTTGAAGGAAAGTTCATAGATTCAGTCAACTGTGTAAGACTTACTCTCACTGTATCAGACCATGAGTGATCCAGCCAAAAGGCTAGCATTTTGAATGCTGCTGATTTAAATAGCAGACTTATGCACAAACATAACTGCCCCTTTCAAGTAAATAGGACAATTTAAATTTTTGAAAGATCTGGCACTTTTTTCTTTCTTGTAAAGAGGTGCCTTCTCCCCTGACTTACATCCTTTTTCAAGATGGCCCATTTCCCTTTGGATTTTCTTATTGTTTTTCCCCCCTTCTTTAATTAGTATTTTCTGCAATTGAAATAAAAATGGCGATCATGAAAGAATGTATCAGATATTATTATGTATACTTAAGTTATTTATTTTTTCATCCCCCCTGAGCTTCGTTACAATTGACGAACTGATTTCCTTTCAAGTAAATATCTTTAAAGATTTTTTTTTAAAAAAAAGAAATGTAAATCAGTGCCAGCATTAAGAGTGCATCTTAATCATTCCTGCTCTTGAGGTGTTCCAAAAATGTATCCTGAAAGAAAATAAATACCTCTTCCTAACAAAGCACTTTAGAATTTAAAATTACATGTATTCAAACAGATGCTGAATGTAATCCAAGTAGAAGGCTGGATTTGCTTTTACAGATATTTCTCCCCACCCTGCTTGTGCATCCCAGTTTCTGATTTATAATATATTTCCAGTCCATTAAACCTTTTCAGTGAAATTTACCGTCTTTCTTCTGTCCTTCTATAGCTTTAGGGAGTTTCACTTCTACTCTTCCTTGATGTGTTATGAAGTTATGTGCCATGAGTGCTTAAAGATCAAGTCACTGAAAAGATACTTCCCAACGGGGCAAGCCTTAAATAATTATACAGAATATTCCCATATGAAGTCTCCTGTGTGTGTGTTGCTTGCTTTTGTTTAGAAGCACAAGGGGGCATGCGTCAAGAAGTTTATCTTAGTTTCTTATCCAACAGTCCTGGCATTTTGCCTCCCTTGTCATGAAGAATACGTCTCAACTTCAAGAATTCTAGAGAATATGTGATTGTCTAGAAAACACAATACATTTGAATTTTAGGTTCAGGTTCACTGTACATTAATAGGTGTCAGGACCTGACCCATACCACAGAATTTGGCCCAGCCTGACTGAGGAATAGCTGGAGGGAGAACCACTCCTTAAATAGGTCGCCCCCCCCAGGTTTCCAGGTGAGCCTCATGAATGGCCCAGCAGCTGCTACACAGGCCAGGGCCTGAGCCTGCAAACACCAGGCCACTCCTGGCTCAGGCTGGCCCTGATCCTGCAGCTGCCAGGGCCATGTGGGCCAGATCCTGACAAGAGGAATCAAAAGTGCATCTTAGGTACAAAGATGGTGTCGTTCCTAGTCATTGACAACAACAACAACAACAACAACAACAACAACAACAACAACAACAACAATAGTAGTATTACTGCTGCTGCTGCTGCTGCTGCTACTACTACTACTACTACTACTACTACTACTACTACTACTAGCAGTAGTAGTAATAGTGCTGCTGCTGCTGCTAAATCATTGCAGTTTGCAGTTTCCCTCACAGAAACGGAATCTGATCTTTTTTATTCCCCAAAATCTGTTCAGACAATATGTCCCTTTGGTTCATCTCTCAATGACCTCAAATCTTGGGGTGTGGGGAGACCATGCACTATAGCAATGAATAAAATTCTCTTAAGGGTTTTTTCTAGTCTCATTTCAATCCTTTTGGCTTTTTCTATTTCTCATGTTTTGTCTTAGAAGCTACACACTTTTTCCATTCCAATTCTTTCCCCCTGAATTCCATCTTAGGTGAAATGCCCCCATATCTCTGTTTATCAGCTATCCCATCATCATCATCTTAGAACTGCAGAGGTGAAAGGGAACCTATGGTTCCCCGGCATACTGTATATGTGGCAATGTGGAAGCTGCTTGAGTTGTCATGAGAATTTTGCATTGGAGAGCCATCTTGCCCCCATCAACATTAGATTTTATTAAGTGTTCATTAGCTGAATGGTTTGGAAAGTTGTGGTTTCACTGATATTTTCAGGAAGACGTTCTCGACTAATCGTTCAAAAACAAACAAACCACCAGGTCCAGATGATGCCCCTCTGGACAGGAGCCCTTGAAGAACTCAAGTGTATGATTGCTGATCTTCTTTTTAAAAAAGTAGGAAACATGCCTCTAAGATTGGATTTTGTACCCAAGGGCCAGAAAGATGCCAATTTTAAATACCAGTTTTTGAAAAGGGGTGCAGGGTGAGGAAAATAATTTTGAGGATCCTTGCTTTCACTTCCAAGAATGAGACAAATCTACACTGATTCAGAAAATGTCTTCTTTGTTAAGATGCCTGTTTTAACCATGACTCCAAAGTTAGCAGTCAACTACCAAAAACCCCCCAATCTCTTTGGTTTCTAAGATGTTTTTAAGTTAAATGAGATCTTCTTAAATATCCTCTTCAGGAAACACCAAAATAGCCTCGACTTATATGTTATGGCAAAACTGTATTAATTTTCTCCAACATCCTAAAAGTGAGATACACACTGATGTTTTGCATCAGGACTACTTTTGTCCCTATAAAGTACCCTTCTTCTTTTCTTATATTTAGATGAAACATATTGTATCTTCCTTTCTTATTTTTATTTTTATCCCTTTTATTCTATTTATCACTAGGTAGTAAAGGAACATTTTTATTTTCTCAGTCTGCTTTCACCATCAATGTGTCAAGGTTTGCATCTAATGCTCGAGCCAGTCTGCTCAGGAGCGCTGTCAGTGAAACAGTTTAGCCATTTGTCCACTGAAAAGCTTCATGCAGATGAAAGCTTTTTCACCATGGCTTGACAGCCAAATTATTTCCTAAAGAGATGCTGGCACAGTACCTTAATAAGGAGCGGTGAGATTAATTCCCCCCCCCCTCCAGTCATGGAGGGTCCTAAAAGGACTTGTTAATGATTTAATCTATCAAATTGCTAGAGATGAACCTCTGAATATGTTAAACATGATTTGTGTTCATTGTGAGGATAATGGCATGTTGTGATTTGTTGACAATGGTTTGAGCTTTACGATTCTTTGCGGCTTTATCTTTACAATCCAGGGATGGGAACCAATGTGAGAGTCAAGAAATTGGAAAAAGGGGGACAAGGGTTTCAGTTGCCATTTGAAATACAGGCCTGATAACTTGTGCCCGGGATAAGCAGGGGAGAGAAATTGCCCATTAATTGGAAGGGTTCGTTTTCTGTGTCTTATCTTCCTAAGAAGGAATTAAAATAGTTTAATGCTTGTCCTTGCACAAGCTAAATAACATACATGGTTTCAGCTGCGAACAAGGGAGGGGGAGAGTGAAGTTACTATGGAGAAGGTACTTTCTTCTTTGAGAAAGTTTTGGCTGAGATAAGGACTGATTTGTGCATCTCCTCAAAGGCTTTAAACCATGGAATGATGGGTATAAAATGGAAAGAGAGTTTGCTTCATTTAGACTAGCCTTTCAAAGGAGAATGTGATGCTCACCTGCTGTCTTGCTACATGATTTGTATTCCTTATATACTTTAAAACATGCTGAGGTTCTGCTTGAATGTTCAAGAACCTGTCAGCTGTGCTTGGTTTGATGTAGTCAATCATGTAAATCAGTTTGTGTTGGCAATTTGGAGGTTAAAATACTGATATATATCTGAACAAAAACACTCGGCAGCAGTCATTGTAGCAAAGCAAGGAAGTGCCAAAGGAGAAGAAGACGGACAGCTGAAGTCCTAAAGAAAGCCAAAATCACTGCTGGAAATTCCTACTGCTGGGGAGGGTTCAGATCAAACCCGATTGGACTTTACTTTTTCTCCATCCACCTATCTTATCTTGACATATGGCAAAAGGCAGGTGGCACCTCACTTATTAGACTAGATTTATTATAGGATGCTTTCCCTTTTTATTTTAGGTAGTTACATTTCAGACTGTGTGTGTGTGACAATGTGGGACAGATGACTAAAATCACTTGTGTGGGCTTTAATAGGACTGGTCAATATAACACTAACAATCCTTTCATCCTCCCCACTGCTGTTTTTTTAAAAAAACTATAGTTAGGTGGGCCTTTTGTTTTTAATTTTTAATGTCAGCTGCTGGCCTGTATGTGCAAAGCAACTTTTCCTGCCTTGCTGTGGGTGTCTCTGTATGTTTCACCGTGGGTGGCTTCCAAATGCACAACACTCTGATTTGGGCCAGGAAGCAAGTGGGCTCACTTGGGCAAGACAGGCAATAGGAAGGCAAGTCTTCCAACACATTTTCTCATCTCTTCCTCATCTTTACTACCTGCCTGCTGTTTTTCTCTTATTGCGCAGGGGACTCTCTCCTGTACAGCTTAAAGCGAGGGAGTTCCCTCTTCCCCCTTGCTTTGATTTCCTTAGTGTGTTCCACAATGAGTGGGCACAAAATATACACCATTGAGTGGACTTACTGGAGCAAGTCAGCTACTAACTGAGGACACTCAGGGGATAGTTTACACACCTCCAACACATGTTTTGCTTGGGCATAGTTTGGGGGGTTGGCAGGCAGAAAGAAGGAAGGAAGATGGGCAATGTTTTTTCTTGCACACCGAAGGACCAGTATAAGCCCAAAGTTGATGGTGCTGTGTACCAGACACACAACTTCTCATGTCATAACCTTTGGCATCTCTACTTGCCCTTTCCCCTTGTGAGACTAAAATTTTCAGAAGCCTTCGCCACTTGCTGTGCTGGCCAGGGTTTCTGGGAGTTGTAGTCCAAGAACATCTGGGGACCCATGGCTGGGAACCGCTGATCTAGAACATACAAATATGGGCAGCTATCTGCAGAAACCTGACAGCAAACTGGTTCAGGCCTCTTACAAATCAGCTTAATATGAGTCGATCCTGATTTGTTCTGCAAATATTTGGATGCAAATTAGATTGGACATTATTCCCACCTCTCTAGAACTAACACCTGAGGGGATCTCTGCCAAAAGTAAAAAAAAGAATGAAGTCCAAAGAAAGCTGTGCCAGAGTGGGTGCTTAATATAGACACATCTGCCAAGTTGTGAGGGTATGCACGTCAGTACTTCGTTTCTCTCTTTCTCTCTCTCTCTCTCTCTCTCTCTCTCTCTCTCACTGGCCCTGATGAGAATGCTCTAAAATGAACATTTGCTACAAGAGATATATTATCAGTGATTTCTTTGGGGCCAGGAGAATTTTGGACTTTAGACTAAAAGTGTTCCCAAACCATAGTAGAGTATACAGTGACATGGTTGAGCTTGACCCACCTGTGTTCGGTCTAAGTTACTGGCCAATCACAAGAGGATAAGGATCCAATTTCTGGGAATGCCACCACTGAAAACCAGCCATCCCACAGAAATATCATTTTTTAATGTCTTTATATCTCTAGGATCTGGTTAAAATACTGAATTTAGTAGGCATCAAAAAGCCTTTTGAATAGTTTCTCATGCAGCAAAAAGGAATTGAATGAATTCTGTCGATAATTATAACAGTTTTTATGGACAGCTTGTTAATTAAAGTAGTATTTTCCTGGCTGCCTACCAATCACATTGCTATTCCATGATTTTCCCCCATCACCACAGATTTGAAGAGCATGCTCACTGTGAACACTTCGTGTTAGCACTCTGACTCAGCAGTTCTTCCTGTGGTGTCTTTAATTTGTTAGAGACCAAATCTTCTTACAAACAGCAGCAGAACTAAAGGTCAGATGGGGGAAAAATCAATGCTGACATCTTCTGTTGACCTACAGAACCTTGCTTCTACAGTTGCTGAATGCCTTGATTTCCACCCAGTGCTTAATTCAGATAAAAGACACAGCCACTATCACACAGCCCAGGGAGTGTGATAGTGCAGGTGATAACATGGGTTCTAACTTTGATGGCCCAGGAGGAAGATGGAAAACGGAGTCTTCTGTACATTATTAAAGAAAACTCTGGGATTTAGGAAACAGAAATTAATGACTCCCGTAGTCATGAGTCTGAGCCCCTCCTCCATCTTTTAATTCACTTGGAATCTCTTGGAAACACTTTTCTATGGAGTAGATGTCTTACTTTAGACAAAGTATAGCAGCTTTGCTAATATTGTCCCCACTTTATATCAAAAGCGACAATGTCAGACATGCACCATAACATATGGAGACATTCTCAGTTACATGTAATTGACTCTGCTCTGGGGGGAGCAAAGTACAACTGAAATTTCCCAAAGGGTCATTTCCAGATTCCCCCATTCTTTTTCTGACCCCACCTCCCACAGGACTGGGGCAAAACAAGGAGGTTCATAGAGAAGTGAAATAGTGGCTATCCAGTGGCTACTTAAGGAGCTGTGTGACTGACCGATGATTTGACCCATGTTTCTCCAATCCTAATCCAACCATGACACCCCTCTAGCTTTAGGTAGCCCAGTCCAAGTCCAGAGAGTCCAATAAAAAGGGAAAGGAGAGAAGGCAAGAGGATGATTGGATTGTTCAGGGTTGCACTGAGATGGGTTACCAGTTGGATTTTAACCTTGGCGGCTCCCAGTGAGGGTTATAAGCACAATCAAAGACATAGTAAGTCCAGACAGACAGACAGACAGACCTATCTCTAACATTATAGCCTTGTTCACATGCAGCTGCCACTGTTCCTCCCTCTGAAATCACAAGCATAAGGGCCTGCTTTATCTAAATAGAAAGCTCAGATGGTCATGCCAGATATTTTTGTAGGAAACCAAAATACATCAGTCCAATAGGACCATTGTGGCTTAAAAAAACAAAACAAAACAGCATCCTATTCATGCAGAGAAGATGTCAATATTCAGTTTATTTATTTATTTAATGCCACTGCCCTTCATTCTGAGTAAAACCTTGCTTATATTTTAAATGGCACTCACAGGACAAAAATTACCAAATATGAGCTGACCTTTCATGTTCAATTTTAAAGGTAATGAGAATGTTGCACTAAAATAGAAATTCATTTACTTCCAGGAAGCTTTTCCTGCAACATTTTCTCTTCCAAATTGGTTAAATATTTGCAAGCAGGCACATTCTGCTTTTTCCAATAAATAAACACGTTCTTCCCCCGGCCATTTCATTTTGGGTTCTAATCAATTTGTTTATGGCACCAGAACTACCCCCACATACATCTACACACATATAGTGGAGGCGGAGAAAAGTAAGAATTATTCTGATGCAGTACAATTAAACTACAGGCATACAAGCAGTGTAGGTGCTAAATTAAAATTAGAGACGGGAGAGTATTAAGGTGAAAATATGTAAATTGTTTTAATATGCATTTAAGTAGCTGTTTGAAGCTAAAAATCATTTCCCACAAAACTGCCGCAGCATTGTAGAACCCAACAAACAAGAGAAACATTCTGTGGAAAGACATCATTCCATAGCCATATTATCTGTCTAGTCTTCCTCTTAAGTCAATATGCTGGAAGCATTTATACTGTTGAAGAAAGTATCAGAAAAATTGCCCTTTCAAGTTTATCCATGTTATTTAGCACAGCACATGCATGACCCTCCAGATTAAAAATCCCCTTCCAACGTTCCTTTCGGAGACATGTGTACCTTGCCTGAGGAGACGAAGGGCTTCCCAGTCCAGCGTTCCTTTTACATTGGGACCAACTGGTCATCTAGAGCAGTGGTCCCCAACCTTGGGTAACTCAAGTATTTAGCAAGCAGGCATGAGACTCCTGAATATATATTTTAACTGCAGTTTCCAGACTCTGCCAGGAATTCCCCCAGCCTGAATTCTGGGAGCTAGTGGAGGAAAAAATCCAGATGCTCCAAGGAGTTTCAGTCCTCCTTGGCAAGTCCAGGTCTGAAGCCACCATTGTCAGCCTGAAGGAGACAGGCTAAGCATGGCTAAACTTCATAGGAGCTGCAAAGGATTCAGAGACTGGCAGTCTCTCTGTTCATTAGGCTCTTTAAAGGGGGCCTCTCAAAAAAAAAAAACCCCAAGGACCTAATCCCTTGCAGACAGACAAACACACCATTAGTTGACTGCTTAATTATTCTATTGTATTTTGTTAGCTGAAAGGGTTTTACCCTGACAAGGGAGGAACTGGCAAGCAGAGTTTGCAAGTAAATCTAAGAAACAAAGTCGCATTAGCAAGTTCACTCAGTCTTTTTATGGACTATCAATGAGTACTAAATTGTTTCCTTTGTCAAGTAATTTATCACATCGCCACAGATCTTTGTCTTAATGTTGTTCATCCCCAGAATGGCAGCCTACCAAGTGGCTGCTGACAATAACAAACACACATAGCAAGAGTTTAATAATAGAGCTGTTCTCTACATCTTCTTCTCAGTGGCCTCTGCTCACATGATAAATTTCAAACAGGTAATCAGCTGAGTTAGCAACCTTCTAGCAGAAATTCATTCAAGCCTTGGAGAAGAGATTCTTTTAAAGTGTGCCATGAAGGGATTACCTATGTATGTCTATAATTTCCATAACTATCTCCCATTACCATGTGCCCTCCAGTTTGTTTGTGCATTCTAGGGATAATGGGAGATGTAGTCAAATACTTCTGGAAGGCATTAGCTTCAGGAAAGCCAGTCTTTGTCTTCATTTTTGCTGCAATTGTTATCGTTTGTTGTTTCAGTCTGCAGTGTCCTGACAAACAAATTACTTTGAGTATTCACAGAATCACATAGGCCAACGAGAAAGCAATTAATCAAGAACTTCAGTATCAGCCCATTCAATTAAGCTCCAGAGTATAAGGAGGGATGCAGATTTATTTATATCTAAGGTTGAGACATTAAAATCAACGTGGCTTAAATTAGTCCTGATTTAAATCACAACCTACAGATTTCATCCACATTGTTTAAGGTTGCACTTGCCTCATGAAGCTGAAACTAAAATGTTCTGCTATTTGAATAAGACATTTTAAAAGACATTATCTAGTTTGATCCTAGAAAAGGAAGCTTAAACATTATTTAAAGGGGGTAAATGTTTAAATGTGTTTTTAAGGCTACATAGAGGCTAAGAATGTGATCTCACTGGAAAAAAATGTTTAAATAACTTGAGGAAAAAATGTTTTCAATTGTGTGCTTCTTTAAAATGCTTTTTCTGCGTCAGAGCTTGCCCCTCCCCCTGGTTCTTGGAGGCGCTGCGAGCCATGAAACAAGATAGGAGAAGGCTAGAGATCATTTGGAGCAAAGCTCTCATGGATGCTTATTGGGCTGCAGTGAAAAAGATGTCAAGGACTGGCAAGTACTGTAACGCCATAGGGGCCAACAAGAAAGCATATAACACCAGGCATCAGTGACGCCCAACACACCGCCTGGTTTGGTGATATTGGGTCAGTTTTCAGCCTGTGTCACCTGATGACATGGACAAGGCACTTGCACGCTCTAAGGCCACCACCTCCTGATCAGTCCCATGCCTCTCCTGGCTCTTAAAATCAGTCAGGGCAGTGACGGTTGAATGGGCCACTCAGGTCGTGAATTCCTCCTTGCAGGAGGGATATTTACCTTCTGCCCTGAAAGAGACAACCATCTGGCCCATTCTGAAAAAAAAAAAAGCCAGCTTGTCAAGCGACAACCTGAACAACTATTGTTCGGTTGCTATCATACCACTCATGGGGAAACTAAATGAGGGGTCGGTGGTCAATCAGCTACAGGTGTTCTTGGAGGATATCAATAGACTGGGTCCATTTCAATTGGGGTTCAGGTCACGTCATAGGACTGAGACAATTCTGGTTGCCCTGCTAAAAGGAGGCTGACCAGGGGAGTGTCACCCTGTTGGTCCTCCTGGATCTCTCAGCCGCCTTTGATAGGATTGACCACAGTAGACCAGTTGTTGAGAGTGGAAGCCTAGCATTATGCTGGCCTCATTCCTTCCTTGATGGCCAGGGCCAGAGAGTCCAGCTTGGGGAAGCTGTTTCATCTCCGTGGATGCTATAATGTGGTGTTCCACAGGGGTCGATCATCTCCCCTTTCCTGTTTAATGTCTATATGAGGCCGCTAGGGGAGTGCTGATGACATGCAGCACTATCTCTTCTTTTCCTTTTCAGCAGGGAAAGCCATACAGATCCAAGAGTGTTGTCTGGCCGCAGTTATAGACTGGACAAAGGCAAATAGGCTGGAGTTGAATCCTGCTGTTAGGAGGACATCCTGGTTGGTTAGGGGACTTATTTCCTGATCTTGAGGGGGTCATACTTCCTCTGATGCATCCGGCCCATGACTTGGGTGTGCTTTTGGACCCGGCTCTCTCAATGGAGAAACAGATCTTGGCTGTGGCCAAATCTGCCTTTTTCTGTCTGAGACAGATTGCACATCTCCGTCCTCTTCTCAGCACAATGTCCCCAATAACACTGGTTCATACATTGGTTATCTCACGGACTGACTATTACAATGTTCTCTACGTGGGGCTTCCCTTGAAGGTGGTTCAGAAGCTGCTGCAAGTGCAAAATGCAGCAGCCAGGTTGGTCACTGATACATTTAATTTTGACCGTATTTCACCCTCCTGGCCCACCTGCACTGGCTGCCACTATGCTTTGGGCCAAATTCAAGGGGCTGATGTTAATTTATAAAGCCCTTTATGGTTTAGGACCTTTCTATCTGTCAGAGCATCTCTCCCTCAGGTCATCCTCCCATCCCACCTGCACCTCCCAATCCTTGATGCTCTGGGTGGCCACTCCGAGAGAGGCCTGGAACCAGAGATCAACCAGAAGCCAGGCCTCTTCAGTAGGGGCCGCTCCATTCTGGAACTCCCTCCCTGTGGAGATGCGATTGGCCCCCACCCTCCTGAGTTTCTGCAAGCACAGGAGCTTCTGAAAGCACATGAAATATTGGCTGCCCAGAGTAGTGGCATGTCCACTAAGCAAGTTGGATATATGTTTTAAGTGAGTGAGTGAGTGAGTGAGTGAGTGAGTGAGTGAGTGAGTGAGTGAGTGAATGAATGAATGAATGAATGAATGAATGAATGAATGAATGAATGAATGAATGAATGAATGAAGGATAACCCAGAGGCAACTCTTTCTGGGTGCAGTTTCTGTCACAACAGACATTGGTGCCACTCTGAATCTTTTGATGCACAGGGGAATAAACATCCATAAACATGAGAAGCAGTTTTGGAACCTGAATACCTGTGTGTGATAAGAGCTAGATCAGACAATGAAATGATGAGGTAGTATTTTCCAGAAGAAAGCATGTAAACAGAGGATCCATGCAGGTACCTTCCACCAATGGTTGGTACATATGGATTATCATATACAGTACATCATAGGTAATGTATTTTTAAGTGCATCACAAATGGTAGAAGAAGTTCCAAGGACTTCTGCACTGGGAAGAGGAGGATGTACTCAGCATGCCAGTCACTCCTTTTGCTTGGGCTTTACTTTATTTTTACCATCAACAGCATGCGCTGACACTTCAAATGAACTGTTTTTCTGTGTGGGTTTTTTTTTAATAACCCCATGTCAGCTACGTACAAATTGCCAAACACCCCCTGCACAGAAATCATTTCCTTTTCTGACTTGCAAAATTGTGTGCAGGGGTGGGGGTGGGGCAATGAAGTCTTTCATATCTATCTTAGGGCAACTTCCACAAAGGCGTGACTTCACATTGGGTCCCAGATTTTGCAGAATTAAACTCATTTGCTGACAATCATTCTTTAATTATCCAGCTGACATTTTTTATTTTTTTTATTTTTTAAAGAGAGACTGAAAGAAACAGAAAAGTGCCACTCTTTCTTCATTTCAGTTTTACAAGTTGGATTGACTTCTGGCCCCATGCTCTGCCTTACAAATCTCTGGTTTTTAATTGAATCCTGAAAGTACTGCTGTCACGGTAAAGCAGCTTCTCATATAACTAAAAGCAAGGGGCTTTGATTTGCAACTACCACGGAATTCGCAAAGTGAAATCGAACGGCAGCACACGTTGCTGTCGCATGTCAACAACAAAATGCAACGCTGGCATTAGCAGAACCTTCAAGATCACGACATAACTCATTGGGTCGGATCCCTACCCTGACAGATCCTTGTATTGACTGGGCCCACTCCATTTGGATTTGGTATTGCCACTGATCATCACAACAGAACTTGGAGGTAATGTATTAAAAGTAAAGACATTACTCATTATATATTTTGAGCTCTGACTGTGAGCAATATTAATTTTAACCACTGAAATGACAAGAATGGCATCATTGTAAAATCTGAGTGACAAACACCATTTACTCATTAAAGCGTGGTGTGTGTTATGTGCCATCAAGCTCCTTCCAATCTATGCCAAACCTAACAGAGTCTTCAGGCTATATGAGTTGTTCAGGGGATATCTTATGACTGCGGTTTCCCACTAAAGTGCCATAACTGAACTAGAACTTGAACCCACGTTCCCTACATCCTAGGGATGTATCCACTCCTCAACACTGGCTTACCATTAAAATGTTACAGGAATGAAATCTGACCATTTGGACTCATTTTTGTTTTTTGTGTTTTTTTCACTGATTGTTAAAATAGACAAAACATGATGGCTGGAATCCTGCTGTTCAGTTACACAAGTGACCTAATTTTTAAATGTGCATTGAGATGTTAAAAAATCGGGAGACTGCAGCCAAGAAATTAGAAGAAGACTGAGACTCAGAAAGGCAGCAATGAAGGAACTAGAAAAGATCCTCAAGTGTAAGGACATGCCACTGGAGACCAAGACCAAGACCACCCACACGCTTGTATTCCTGGTCATCATAATTTGTGTATGAAAGCTGAAGAAAATTGACAGGGGAAAAATTGCTTCATTAGAAATGTGTTGCTGGAAGAAGGCTTTGAGGATACCCTGGACTGCCAGAACGATGAACAAATGGGTCCTAGATCAAATCAAGCCTGAACTATCTCTGGAGAGAAAAATGTTGAAACTGAGACTGTCCTACTTTGGATACATTATAAGAAGGCAGGATTCTCTGGGGAGGAAACCCTGTAATGCTTGGAAAGACTGAAGGAAGCACGAAAAGAGGAAGACCAGCTATGATATGGACTGACTCCCTAAAGAAGAGGTCGTCAACCCCCGGTCCATGGCCCATTGCCGGTCCGTGGCTTGAGCCCGTCTGGGCCACAAAGACAGACCTCCCCCTGCACAGATTCCCCTCCCCACAGCTGCTTTCCGCGCGCGCATGCCAGCACCAGCGTGAGCACTCCCTCACCCCTTCACACAAGCGCCCCCACGTGCAAAGCTCCCCTGGATATCCTGGGCATTGCATTGTGGACAAAAAATAAAATAAAACATCAAAATGGTGGTACTCTTTGAATGGGAGCCAAACAGCTGCAATACAGAACAATGCCCCACATTGCATTTATCAAGAAATGAATAGAAGCTCCCTTGAAAACTACAGGCAAAGGCAGCCAAAACAGAAGATTACATTTCTTTAAGTGGAAATGGCATGAAGTTCATGGAATCCCAATGCAGATGGGGTGGAAGTGTGGTTGAGATAGTAGTGGCAGGAATGTTGATCCTGATGCAGCCCAAGTGTACTCTCTTGTCTCATTCCTGACAGCACAGTTAGAATATCTGCCTATTAGACTATCCTATCTAGGGCTTGGAAAAAGTGTAGAGTATCACATGTAGAGAAGAACATTCTAGTTCCTTTTCACTTTTTAGTCACTTCCAATGGAGGGTGATATATGTGAAGTACAGGTTCCCCTAGCCATGGGGGTTCTCCACAGGAGTCAGAACCTTGGAGAAGCAGTGACTCAACACATGTGGAAAGTTCCCATGTATAGCAGAGTGCTCCCTTTTCCGGTAGGAAGTCTATTAAGGTGGAATGAGTGCAGGTGGGGCTAGAGTCTTCTACTCATTTCATAACACCTGAACAGAGAGAGACCAAATCACTTATTTTCATATTCAGAAATGCAGAACTGAATTTCATGCCTTGCCCTAGGAATCCCAAGCCAAGTCTCTAATTTTTGACACTGTGTAATGTTGCACGAGGAAAATAAGTTTTAGATGGACACTGGAACACCTATTTCCTACTTCTTCAAGGCTGGTCATTCTTATACCTTTAATTATGGATATAACATTAACAACATAATTGGAACTGCAAAACCATGTCAACGTATGTTTTGTTGTTGTTGTTGAAAGGTCTCCTGTCCTCATTATTTGCTTTCCAATGTGTAGGTAACTACACTTTTGGCGAGATGTTCAATATTCACCATCTATGACTTGATTGCACAAATTATATTTATTTTATCCTGCCACTCTTGCTACTGGATTTTCTTAATTTATTTTGCAAGTACTGTATCTCTCATTTTGATTAGGGTGGGAAAAGATGTTGAGAATCAATTGCAAACAGGCAGGCTTTCCTTCCTCCCTCTTCTTCATCTCTTTTCCCACCCAGCCCACTCCCACCTCCCATCACTGAAAAGTGGTGAGCAATTAAACCAGGTTGCTATCTTTGGAATATCTAAACTTCATGACTTGATGGCATAATGATTTTAATAACTACTTTAAAAGTAACATGATGACAAGTTGACACCTGAAGCTTGTGTCCTGCAATCTTATTTTTCTAGCATTTCTATTGTTATGCTGGAAGAATCATAAGATGATTACGGAAAAAATAACGCCGTCTTGCATTCTTCCTACTTGTTTCCAACTACATAGTAATTTTTCTTTGACGCTCAAAAAAAGCGTGAGGAACAAAAAGTACTTCCTTTGATGCTAATCCCCATGTTTCATATTGAGTACAGTGGTGCCTCGACTTACAACCATAATCCGTTCCAGAAGATGGATGTAACTCGAAATGGTTGTAAGCTGAAGCACCATTTCCCATAGGAATGCATTAATCCATTCTGGCCGGGAAAAAAAATCACCCCCCCCAAAAAAAAATCACTGCAAGACTCATTGGAAACGTAATTAATCCCTTCCAGCTGAAGGGCAGGGGAGAAAAGGAATCAAGTGTGCAAGACCCATTGGAAATGCACAGAAAACAAGTGGAGCAGATCGGAAATCAACAGAGAACAAAGGGGGCAAGTCGGAAATGCAAAGAAAACAAAGGAAAAATCAAGGGAAGCATGCAGGACCCACCAGAAATGGGGAACCCCCCCAAAAGCAACCAAACCTGCAACACTCGTTGGAAATGGGGGGAACAAACAAACAAACCAACCCCCAAGACCCATTGGAAATGGGAAAAACACTCCAAAAAGCAACAAAACCCCCCAAGACCCATTGGAAATGGGGGGAAAACCCCAAAAAAACCCAACAAACCCCCAAGGCCCATCACAGCACAGAAACATAACCCCCCCAGCTCAAAACCACACTGCAAAAACACCCAGAACAGTTTTTAAAAAGCAGAAAGCAGCGCCTTACACTTGAAGCCTCCCTGCAAACACACACACACACTCAGAAGCAGAAGGAGGTAGTCTCAAGCCTCCTCCAATGCAACTCTCTAACTGCTGGCGTGAAAGAGCTCCACAGAAGCAGTCTTGTCACCACCTACAGTTAGAAATTTGAATTTCCCATCTTTTTCCCCTGCCTTTTTTTCTGTTCGTAAGTAGAAGCTCTGGTCGCACGTAGAAGCAAAATGTTGTGGCTGGAGCTGGTCATAACTCGAAATGGTCGTAAGTAGGGACGTTCATAAGTTGAGGCACCACTGTACGATACTGGTAATGATGGGATTGATTCCATGTAACTTTGGTGGAGCTCAGAGTCACAGGTCAGCATCCTACTTAGTTTACAATAAGCAGAAACATCTGCTATCATAGTAACTTGTGATTGCACAGCCTGTGCATTCCAGTATATGCCAGCAGCAAGCTTCATGGGGAAAGCACAGCCACCATGTGTGAAATGAGCAAGTGGCCTTATTCCACATTATGGCACTAGTGAGAATTTATGCACAGTGGAAGCTGTGCATCCTGCTAGTCACAGAATCACAAGAAGCCTTGTATACCTTCTAGTACAGCCCCAGCTCTTACGGGGAACTGAAGTGGGTTCTCCCCCATCTCTCTTCAGCAAGGGAGAATACACCCTCTATTTCAGCCACTGATTTCATACCTGTTCAGACAAAATGTGGCACAAGGCACCTCTGCTAGACCAGTGGTTCTGAAACTGAGGTCCCCAAATGTTCTTGGACTGCAATTTCCAGAAGCCTTCACCACTTGCTGTGTTGGCCAGAATTTCTGGGAGTCCAAGAACATCTGGGGAACCAAGTTTGAGAACCACTGTGCTAGACTAACCTCTGACATTGTTTCTTTCATCTGTGCAACGGCAACAACGCTTGAAAAAAACTGAAATATGTATGTGGGTGCAGAAAAAGCTGCTTAGAAGCCTTCACAGGATCAAACATCTCATGAATATAAGGATTAAATATCAAGCATTAAATTCTCCCTCTTTTATCGTTAAGGAGCAAAACAGCAAGTTACCTGTTCAAATGTTAATTTTGATCTCCTTTGTTTTGGCCCATTGTTTCTCCACTGTGTTTATGTTAGGTGCTTTCAACAGAAGTCTTTTACAGAAACTCAAATAAGGTTTTCAAGATAAGTGAAAGATAGTTTAATAGTTCCATCCCCCACCAGCAAGGTTCCATGGTCAAACGGGGATTCGAATCCAAGTTTCCTCCTGCATCCACTACTCCACCCTGGGTATGCCCCCTTTCTTGTCTGCATTGAGAGCATTGCCTGAGCAAAGATTCCAGCCAGAGGGCTTTGATGAAGCCAGGAGCTTTGCACCCCCTCACATCTTGCTATTCCTTTGAAGTGGTATATATTGGTTTTGAACAGCATACTGTACTTGGAAGGAGGCCCTGTCCATGGTGCTGAAAGTTTATAGTTGAGCACTTTTGACAGGCGAGACTGTGAGGAAGCAGGGAATCCTGCCCCCAATCTTGCCTTGTGCACTTCCACCTGTATCAGTGAGATTTTTCCTGGCTGCCCATGATCTCATTTTCCCATTTTATTTCCTTATTGTTCCGCACAGGAAACTTACAAGTTATGTGCAGTGTGATAGCCTTTCTGATTAATCCTGTGCAGGAAACATGCCATTCTGCTCAAGAACTGTCACTATCCAGTCAGTGAGTTTCTTGGACAACCATAGGCCAGTTACCATGTGATAGGCTAGTCTACCTCCTAGGATTGTTCTGATGATAAAATAGGCAAGGCGAGCCACCACCCTCCATTAAATTCCTTAGAGGAAGAGAAAAGATAAATGAAAAGTACCCTGTCCTAATAGTTTTCTGCATACAAGGAATGGTGTATGTTGCTTTTCATAAGGAGGAACATTGAGGCTGGAGCTTGTAAGAGTAACTTTTGTTACTGAAATCCCCCTGAAAAACAGGATCACTGACCATATGAGCTAGGGAATTCTGGGAACTGTAGCCCAAAACTATTTTACCCCTAAGGTTTGATTAAGAAATATGATACCTTTCATGACAATTTAAAGTCACGATGTCTAAGGATCACTGCATTGTCTGATTTACAAGTATAAAGTAGCCTTCAGTTATAAGTTATTTAGGTGGAAGACACTTACTTTAGGTACTTAATTATTAATCCCGCAATTAAAACTGGTTGGTGCATGCACATAGTAGCCCTAGATGTTACAAAGAGTAACTGAATGAAATATCTGCTGGCTTTCCTTCATGAATGACAAAATGTTTGAAAAGTGTCACAGAAACATGACATGGAAAAGGGGAGGAAAAACTCTCATTAGCATATGAAACCAGTGTAAAATGTTACCAACAATACAAGGTATGAATGAAAGCTTGGATCGCCTGTAAAGGCTGCATTTCATCTGAATAAGTAATCTAGCTACAGCACTTTGAAGTAATTGCACTCCATTTAGACCAACCTATTTTAGCTCAATAGCAAGACATAGTAATTAAGACTATACGAGCATTGATCAATGTCTATGAAAGGTTTCAAACGTATCAAGCCTAATTTTGAAAGCAACTTACTGCCAAAAATCAGTAAAATCATTCCTAAAAGTAGCGTTACTCCAGAGTGAAAGTGCATTAAAGATTGGACTGTTAGTTGGGATCATGGGCACTTCAGAAGGAGTATAATATAGTAGATTACAACTCATGTTTATTGCAAATTAATATTAGATCACTATATGCAATCTGAAAAATATGAGAACAAAATTCTTTCATTTTTATTTGACCATATGGAAAACTCATGCTGCTTAAAACCTAGTAAAGTTACTGGATCAACAAATGAAGAGCAGTGCTGTTTTATACTGAAAAGGAAATAAAAAAAAACATAAAGTTATTATGTGCAAAGCAGCTCCACTTCAGTGTGTTTCTGTGAAAGCCTCCACGTCTGAATCAGATTTAAGAAATTCATAGTAAGCAGTGTCTTTAACTACCTGCTAAGAGAGGTAAATGCCATGTAGACCCTGATCAATGTCAATGTACTTTTAATGAATTTTTTTCTAGTCATTATTTAAAGGTAGGCTTGCCTAGAGATAAAGCTTTATTATCCTTTGGTATCTCAAACCAGGGTCAATCATACAGTAGATTCTCATGTCTAATTGAATCCCTTCTGTCTGAGAAACCAAGGGGTTCTGCTACAGCTGGGAAATGTCATCTACCATGAAGGTTGGAAAAAGATCTGAAAGGGTCTGGTCATTACTTAGATGACACATGGCAAGAATTCAAGACAAGAGATAGGTCTCAACAAGACCAACAGCACTTCTCAATGAGAGTCTATCTGGGACTCATTCGAATGTATCAAATCAAGTGTAATCTGATTGTGGAATCTCCAACAGACAAAAGATTCTGTTGTTACCTCCCCTTTCCATTGAGCCTTCCTATGTATGGAAAGTGACATGACTACAGCACTGCAGTAGAGACCTCGTTACTTCTGTATGCTTTATACATAAGTAAGCTCATGTGAAGAGCCTACAGATCAACAGGAATATCTCTACTGCAGACACATTCCTTTGGAGTCCACAAAGTGATGGGGAGGAGGGGGATAACCGATTCTCTTTACTAGAAACATACTATCCTTGGAGACAACAATGGAATACCTCTGAAGAGGCTTTTCTGAACAGCATTTTAGTAGCTCCCCTTCTCTTAGACCTTTTAACATTTCCATCTCAAGCCTCTCCAACTCTGCATTCTTTTCTTGTTGCAATACAGCATTAAAAGAAAAAGGAACCCCGAAAAACAATTATTTTCCTGGCTCTCTGTGTTAGGTGATCAGTGCAGAAATTGTACTAATCTCTGCCTTGCAATTGGTGTTTATAAGGGTCTTTTGATGCTGCTTCTGTGGCTGACTTCTTCTTGGAAGGGCTATTTGAGGGTCTCAAATTGTACATTGACTAGGCAGTTTTAGTTAGATTGGGTGACTAGTGAAACATATACATCAAGAGGAGACAAAATGCTGCTCTCCGAAGGTTGCTGGGCTGGATCTCCCATTGCTAGGCTGCCTTGGGCTGTTCGGATCTGCAGTCCAAAAACACCTTGAGGGCCACCCTTTTCCTATCCCTTTGTCTAAGTAGACAACACGAAATGCTTGTATTTACGGCATCAGAGAAGAACAAGATAGAACTCTAGTCTCATGAACAACCCATGAGCTGTTTCTTCACTTGGGTTTTTCCTTGGTGTGAGCAGAAGGCTACATGGAACCCCTCATAGGAAATGACTCAGTTGAATGGCCCTCTATGGGTCATTGAATGACCCTCTATGGGTTATGACCCTCTAATGCCCCCCCCCCCAATGTCTATGGCACGTTTTAGCTGCCTCTGACTTGGTGGTGTGGAGGCTGTGGCTTTGTTTTTGTTCTTTAAGCTGCATTACGGAAACTTATCTGCCACTTATCAACACTGAGGAGTTGAAGGCAGTGATGAAAACATGATGCAAGCTAGGATTAAGGTTACCACTGCATTTCAAAGCAAAACTGAAGCCAGTTTGGAGGCTCTTGCTTGGAGGGAAGAGCAAGGAATTCTTGAAGTTAAAAAGAAAAAGAAATTGAACCTTACAATAAAACCAGCACAGGCTGTTGTGATGTTTGCTTGCTTTGTACAGAGGAATACAGTATGTGCATTCATGGCAATCCATACTTAAATCCATGATTCTACAGACAAAGATACTAGCCAGAAGCAGGAATATATATATTATATTGGAAGATAGATGGATGGAGAAACAGATAGCTAGATTCATAGATAGGAAGACAGGTGGTAGATAAGCGAACACATAAACAATTTTACATGTTTTGCTCAACACAAATAACATTCCAGTAGGAATCCTCCAAATCCCAACATAACGTGCAAAAGCAGATAAAAGGTGCTCTTTCTGCATGCATGGGACTCAGTCTAAAAAGCCTATCCATCTTCAGTCTGATTTAGAATTAAAGAAAACCATCAACATCTGATCTCTCTCTCTTTCTCCTCTCAGTCTTTGCCTATTATTAATTTTTTTTTAATAAAAAACCTCAGTGAATAAATGTATTTTGCCTCCACCTGGAAAAGCTGATTAATGTATTAAGAAATGATGTTTTAAAAGCAAGCTTCATGCAAGAACAGTATCTGAAAAAGACTTCAATTTTTCTGTGCCCTGTTAAATGCTGTAATTACAATGCCGTTCTAGGGAGCTAATCGCTTTGAACATTCTCAAATGTGAATATTTTAATAATAACCTCAAATTGCTTCCTGTTTATGTATCCCATTCGTGTCTGAGGCCAATCTAACTAGCACGAGGATGTAAGACACATAATTTTTCATGTCACAAGCAACTAGACCACTATTCTGGGGTTGTTCCCGGATAAAATGTAGACGTGAAGTGAAGCTATGTTGATGCGTTTCTAACAGAGAGGCAGAATCAGCAAAGGACGTCTCCACAAAAGGCTGGGGACAATATAACACACAGGAAAGAGGAGTTTTCCTGGGGGAAAATGAAGCTGGAACAGCGAGAGAACTGTGTGGGTGAGACTCTAAGGAGGGTGATGGCAGAGCTCTAGAGAAAGCCCATGCCCAAGGAGTGGCAATTGTGGCAGGGTCTGCTATTGATGAAGGGTTAATATCAGGGCCGGCCCAACCGTTAGGCAGAGTGAGACAGCTGGCTTTCAAAAAATACTAGCAAATGCTTTGTTGTTGTTGTCGTCGTCATGTTTTCAGTACCACCAGGGAGATGCAGAATGATATTCGTAGGGTGGTGCACCAGAGGGACCAAACTAATTTCATTGGCTATGGGAACTTTGGAGGGAGGGAGGAGAGCTATTTGCTGTTCTGTCCCAATTCCCTTTTGTCTCAGAAGAAGCCCTGAAACATCTGCTCCAAGAGGACAGAACAGGCAAGTGTGAATTCCGGTGATTTTGCAATGGAAGCTGATAAAAACACAGAGGACATAATGAAGAATGCAATTTGGTTCTCACAGAAGCCCGTGAAAAAAGGCTTCCTTGGGTCAGAAGCCTCTATGAACTCTAAAGCAGCCACTGGTGCCAATAGCTACTTCAAAGAGTTCCCTTCTGATCCCCAATCTGCTCACCTTCCATCTTGCAACACCGAGTTCGGCTTGTGGAACAACCGGGAGGTACCAAAAAATTGCAAGAAGACTGAGTAAGAAATTACAATGGAACAGGTGGATGGCTCTGAGCAAAAACAGGGACAAACATTTCCAGCAGACATCTCAGCATTTTGTTGCCACAGCTGCCAGAACTACCACAGTCACCTGGAGCCTTCTCATCGAATCTACTGGAATGTTATTCACAGGCTCCTGTGGACTAGGAAAAATAATATCCATGTGTCTCCGATTAGTTCCCGGCTTTATTTCTTTCCTACTCACGATTTCTGGTTTTATAATCTTTTTTTTAGAAACAAGCTCTTTCTTACTGGAATTTCTCATCCATAAGGAGAAAGCGGGAGGGAGAGAAAGAGGGAGGGAGAACAAGGGGTTTGAATCTTGCAGCTCCCAACTCTGGGTGAGATATCAAGGGGGGCGGGGAAATCCCTCTTTTTCTCCTCATATCAATAGTTGTTCTTGCAAGGTTTTGTTTTTATTTCACTAGGAGATCTCATGGGATTCTTGGACATTTCACCTTTACAAAATAAAAAAGACCAACAATCGGTGCAGAATTGTTATAAAGCCTGTGCAAAATGGCGCCCTCCCTGCCCAAAATATCCCTGGAAAGGACATCGAGTTGCCCATAATTTGGCAGTTCCTTGTGGAAAACAACAGGCGAACAAGGTTGGAAGCTGGAGGAGAAAGAGAATGGAAGTAAAGAGGGGGAACAAACGATCTCATTGTCCCAGGAAGCCAGGAAAGAGTCACTGATGCAGGAGGAGGTTTCAGTGGACAAGACACTGTTTGGAAAATGAAGTGAAAACAAGAATTGGCTTCACTACTCTCCACATCCCTAGAGAATGTTGTCACATATTTATATTACTCTCCAAGGCTCAATCTTGCAGCTTTATGTCTGAATCAAATTTAAGTCATTTACAGTTGCCGTAGAATAGTCCCACTCTGTCAACCTTTCAAAGCTATGAAGAGACACTTTCCACTTTGGTGTTGCAGACACCTTCCTGGCCAGCTTATACACAAATGCAGGAAAGAGAGGTTTTATGACCATTTTGCTTCACAATCAAAGGATACTACTACCATTTAAATTAAAAGAGCTGAAAGAAATTAGCCACCAGAGGGAGAGATCACCACAAACATTTGCTTAGTTCTGTTAACATCCAGATGGTGGCAGTGGTGCATATAAGCCACATAAAAATGCAACCCTTGAGAATTTTAATGACCTCCAAAAAAATTCTTTGGACAGATACAGTCATGTCTCAAACGCAATCCTAGCTTGAGTACACCAGTAACAAACCTAAGAGAAGGATCCATTCTTCTCTGTGAAAGCTGGATTGCGGTGCAAGGATTTGCTCTCAAAGTCTGTAGGCTGAAAGACTGGTGTTATATAAAAGATTCAGGGGATCTGTCATTGTTCTCTGGCAACTTGAACCTAGAAGTGCAAAGTAGATGAGACTAGAAAACATTGTACCTGAAATGAAAAATTCTTTCTGTGCTGTTTGAGTCATACAGGCTGAAATCCAGAACTGTAACTTAAGGCCACGGGAGACCGCTGGTGTCTTAAGCTGCAGCAGTGGTTTTCTTTTAAATTAAGCATTTACGTTTCCTCCCACCTATCCCAAAACTCCAGAGGTTCCCTTGGGATCCCTTATCTTGGGAAAGCCACTTGGAGCTGCAAGATGAGTGGAGGGACTTTTTAATTTCTGAAAATTGCTGCCCGTGAGATTATTTTTCTCGGGGCTGCAATTTTCAGAAATTAAAGACTACCAGCTCTGAAAGGCTTCCCCCTATCAAAAGGAATCCCAAAGGAGACGCCTTAGGGAGTGGGAATTGAAAATTCTTGATTTCCAAAAAAAAATGTCCTGGTGAATTAAGTCGTCACCCTTACACAGCATAAATTATGCTACTGGTTTCAGCCACAATGCAAGGAATCATCCAGTATTCTGAGGGAGTTTAGAATGTTGCTTTTTAAATGTAGTTCAGTGATTGTTGCTTTTAAAAACTAACTTTTGGGGGGCTTATGTTGACACTCTTTTTGTTTCAAGAATATGAGGGGGAAATTGATAAAATCTAAAATTTACCCAAATATGTCCTCCAAAAGTCATATTTTATGGTGAAATGTGCACATTACTCACTATAGCAAAAAGAGATATACGATTTTGCTCTAAACTCTTACTTTTCCCACCCAAAAGTGCACTTTCTCATAAATTGTAGTGCGGACTTTACTATAAGCAACGTGCCCTCCTTACTTCAAACATTTGATATACAAGATCTCCTCCTGACACAATGTCAAGATCCAGATCATAGCCAGAGTGGCTCTTGGGCCAACATTTATTTGGGCTGCTTTTTTCCATCAGTGAAGGAATGCACCCTCCAACATTTTGCGTGCTATTCTGTTTCTTTTTAAGATTTCTGGAGGCTTCGAAAGTTCTCAAATATTCACTTCTTCTGTCATGAGACCATCCTGCCATTTTATTTCAGCATGGAAAGCCAGAGGGAAGCAAAAGGCGCCACCAAATCTGAACTCAATAGCAAACACTGTCAGAACGATGACATTCTTTTTCATTTCTCCATGGCTTTGGGGTATGATTTTCCCCAACCCTTCCCTGCCGAGTCCCCACATTTCACACTAACAACGTTCAAATATGAAAGGCCCAAGGAACATTCCTAAGATGATGTAAAGCCTGGGGAATAAGGAATTTTTAACACTAAAAAGTTCAGTGAATTTAGCAGAACTCCAGTCGAATGTCTCTAGTGTCTGAAGTCCTTCTTCTCCATTCACAGCTTTCTTATTTATCTTTTTTAAAAAATAGGATGTTGAATGAGGCCCCTGGGCACTTTCAGATTTCTGAAACATACCATCTCTCAGACATCCTTTGTACAGCACACGGCAGATTTCTACTTTTTCGTATTTTTTCCCTCCCCTCTAACTTATGTAAAGTTAATGATTTACTTAAAAGGGAGAACAAAGAAACTGGAAATAAAGGTATTCATCTTGAGCTATTCAGATTTTCTACTCCCACTTGAAATATATTGTATTTTCTGAACAGTGTGTAGGCTACCACACACTGCTGAGGAGAATACATACTTAGATGACTTCACTTTAGTGATGTCTTTTGTTATTTTGGTCAAAATAATGGCTGGCATTCTTTGAGACACATCATATTTAAATGATGTGGAATGGACAAACTTAGCATGAAATCCATTGACTAAAGGACGCTGGCAGAATACATATGAAAGAGTCATGGCTTGCCCTGCCATTAAGCAGAATGTCATGACCACATGAGGCAGAAGATGTTAGTGTAAATTTATGGGATTTTTTGCTGCAGGTGCCAACATAGCTTGACCGGCCATAGATAATATAACTCTTGGTTTACACAGTATAAAGGAAAGGGAGTGGCTACCTTGTCTGTTTCCAACTCAGGTAGCAAAATGTCTTGAACTGGCCCTTGGAAGACCTTTCTCAGATATCTATCATTTTTTTCGAGTGGTTATTCTGCTTGAAGTGTCTTGTATGACAACAGTAAAGAACAGTAGCAGCAGCAGTAGTACGCATAGCCATATTAGCAACACTAGCAAGAAATAATATAGTAAGAGGAAGAAAAATGAGTGTCATGGTACTCTGTACAAGGAATTTAAAGTATATAGCCTAATGTCCTCCATGTAGAAAAATCTATGAATTTATGGCTACTGGGAGTTAGAAGTGCTAGAATCAAAGAAAGTTCTCTCTTTAAATGACCACTTTGGAAGAATTGGTGTCATATGTGCGTTCATGGGAAAAAGAAAGTATGCCCTCTTTACATTCTATTATTTTACATATCAGGATATTATAAAATCATCTGGTCATTAGCAGGTCCGAAAAGAAAATAAATACAACCTCAGATGAACAACATGACATATGACACTTTGTCATGATTTATTTCACAGTAATAAAGCCAAAACGAAGACGCCATGTGTGAAAAACTAAGTACACCCTTGGAATTAGGAAGCTAAGTGCTGCTAACCAAATGCCAAGCCACAGCACCTCGCAATCGTTGAGTCAACCATGAACTCCTCTGTACATCAAAGTATTCTCGAACCAAATGTGAGGCCATCTGTCCAACATCTAAAGCTTGGCCAAAACTGGGCCATGCAACAGGACAAGGATCCCAAACTCACCAGCAAATCTACAACAGAATACTTGACCTGCAGGGTGAACTAGCATAGTTTCCTTCATTACTATGACATATATTGGGCCGCAAGTTACCCACCTGTCTCTTGCAAGGAGAAAAACCTATGAAGTACATGTTATCCAACTTGAAGTATGGTTGCAGTATCCAACATTGCGGACAGTCAGAACATAATGAGGATACAAGTCTCACTTACCACTCACCTTTCTTCTACTGGTACCAAACCTTACCCTTCTGGGTAAGCGTTTGGATTGCTATACAGGATATTGCTACATATAAGTGGCTATCTTGAAAATCACGCCTTCATCTATTATCCAGAATCCTGGTTACTTACACACTCATGGAAGCACTCTCATGCAAGCATTTCTCCACACAGACATGTCAATGAGATTTCTGCTTGCTTACACACTGTGTCCTCCAGGTTTTCTCAGTCTGCACAATGGTTCCAAAAATCAGGTGTGCAAGCAGTTGCACTAGCAGTTCTACAAAGGATATCCCACCAGAAGAGGAGAGCACTTACACATTTTGGCTGCACACCAGAGGGGAAAAGCACTGTACGATGACCCTTACACACACAGAGTTCACTAACAGGATTTTGGCTAGCATTACTAACCATCACAATGGTTACCTTAATCTTGCTCTTAGTTACCAAATACGTACATTTTCTTTCATTTTTATTCTACTCAAACTCTGTTCCCGCATATAAAAAAAGAAATAACACACAGGCAGGAATGCTTTGTCTTTTTTAAAGAGGATGGGTAATATTCACCAATCGTTGATAGCTGTACTTTTCCTTACCTGTTACTGAATGGCTGAACTGACAAAAGTGTGTGTGTGTGTTTGCCTAGGTATTGGTTTATATTGGGATTATTACATCCAATTTTTTGGAACAATATGCAAATAGAAATGTAAAATTCTGAAACAGAAACCTATGATTTAGGAGGCAAAGCTTGTATCTATATATGCAAATATTCACTCCAGCTGTAGTAATTGGGGTATGCAAATAGACAATCAAAGAGATGCAGACTTATTTGAATTTAGAAATGAGTGGAACAGCAAAATATGTTGATACAGTGTCTCCAGCATTTACTAAATAACTGCTCCCCCCTGCCGCCCATATCTTTTAATGACATATTGGTAGAGTGTTCAAAGGACCGTTTTCTCCCTGGCAGCTGAAGCAGTTTTCTTCTGAGGGGCGCAGGAGGCGGGGGGGAACAAGTGTCTCAGGAAAAGCAAAGCATGCATTTGATTTTAAAATGGCTACCTTACAGATTCGGCAACATTCATAAATGAATCATTTCACACTAAATGACATCCTTAGGATCAGTTCAAAAATGTGCTCCCACGTTGACATCCCTTCACCCTTTGGGGTCCTTCTCCCCCGCAGCAAATGACTACAGTGCATTCGATATTAGCTGTCAGTGTAGAACAGAAGTCTGCCCAATAATTAGTTACAAAGATTGCATGTTTTCTGTAGGATCTCGGCTGGCACACCAAGTGCGTCTCAAAGGTGCAGAAAGGTACCGTGGTGCTCCCTCCACTGGTGACACTGGAGAAAGACCATCCTTCGCAAGCTGACTTCCTCGTTTCCCTATTATGTTCTCCACCACTGGAAGGGACTCCTATGGGGAAATCCTAAATTGCCTTTGCCACATGGCAACTCCAGCAATGTAGCCCTTGTTTGTGTTGTAGAAGTATTGTTCATGGTTTTGAGGTATATTTCTGGCTCCTCTCTGTCTTGATGCTATGTCTCCCTGAAACTCAGAGGATTGTACAGAAAGAAGGCAAAGGGCCTTCTTTGGTGGTCCAAGGCTTTTTATCCTGACCTAAAGGGCCCAGGCAGCTCCTTTAATATTTCCCATCATCACATCCACTTTCTTTCAAGGTCCTGTTCTGTTGGTGTAAGTTAGCAGAGTTTTTGTCCCGGTCCAGGCAGTCCAGTTGATTCACACAGACAAAGACAGCTTCTTCCAACACCAAGTGTATTTACAGTATATACCTCTTCTCCACAGGTCCACACAGTTATACACATGGACCATCCCAGACTGCATGATTCAGCATTTTGCACACCTGTCAAGTATGGCTGCTGATTACCATAGGCCTTGTTCTGCCTCAGTGTAGAAATTATCCTTGACATGTTCTGTCTTACAAAAAACCCAGAACCGTCATCTACTCTTCCCCCTTTGAAACTGAGCTTTGGGCCTCTGACAAAAGGCTAAGGCCCATTTCTCTTCCAGATAAGGAGGGGACTCTGTAGCAGAGTCTGAGGCACAGGGTGTGGTGGTGTTTATTTTATTTATTGAAAATATTTTACCCCACCTTTCTCTTTAAAAAGGACCCAAGGCGGCTTACATCCTTAAAAGACCATGTGTAAAAGCTAAGAAACAGGAAGTATGCAACTATTTTGAAAGAATGAAACAAATACCATACTAAAAATGGTATACAAAATCAACACCAAGACCAGATTCAAAGCAATGAGGCGTAGCACTCCATTTAGAAACCTCCCTCCGACAGCCAGTCTCTAAGGGGGAGCCTGCCTGAAAGGTCTTTGCCTGCTTGAGGAAGGTCAGCAAGGATGGTGCTATCCTGGCCTCCGGTGCGAAGTGGCAGCAAAGGATTCCCTAGAGTCAGATGTTCTTTATCTGATGCAGATGTGCCACGCATTGGACCTGCCAACGGCTGTAGAAACAAAAGCTGCAGACACAGAGGCTACTGAAAACAGTATGCCAAAAATGCCTGCTGTTTCCTTAACTCTCTGCGTTCTGGAAAGTCCTGCTGCTTTCAGCTGTGCCGGAATCTGGCCTTGCCTTGATGATGGACTCTGGATTCCAGGGATGGGGACTTAGAAGTGACAGCTTGAGGTTGAGTCAAACTTAAGTCACATTGGAGATTTGACTTGGACTTCTTTCAGGGGTTTTTGGGAGGACTCACAACTTGATTCGCAACTCAGGCCCATTTATCCAAGTCCCATTGTTGAGTCCCTCTGGGCCTCCCTACTCACTGCTGCTGCCTGCCACCACCATCCACAGAGGCAGGAGCCGGCTCCAAGCAGGGAAGTCAGCCTCTTGTCTCTGCACAAGTTGGGTGGTGCATGTGCAATCCAAGTCTTTAGGCCTGAGTCTCAAGCCTCGGTGGTGGTGGGGGGGCAGGGCAAATGACTCAAGTCTCTGACTTGAGGCTCGGCACTCTGGCTCGAAGACTCAGACCTGGACTTGGGTCTGAAGACTTGCAAACATCGCTGCTGGATTCCCCATACTTGATAGCATGGTAAGTTCTATCCTGATGACCCTGATTCTGCATCCCTTCCTTCCTTCCTTCCTTCCTTCCTTCCTTCCTTCCTTCCTTCCTTCCTTCCTTCCTTCCTTCCTTCCTTCCTTCCTTCCTTCCTTCCTTCCTTCCTTCCTTCCTTCCTTCCTTCCTTTTTCTTGTTTTCAAATTGTACCATATAACATAACATGCAAAACCCCCACAAATAATAGAGATAAAAATAATGAACAGACATTTCCCACTTTCAACATGCAGAAGACAAGAAAAAAAGAGAGAAGTGCTATGAATGGCGGCAGTGACCTTGCAAAAGAAGAACCAATAAGGGGAAAAGGAAAAAGAGACAGACCTTAACATCCTAAAGTGACCTGTTAAAAATCCATGCAGGAATGCAGAGATTCCTCTGCACATGCAGGCACACACCATATTATTATTATTATTATTATTATTATTATTATTATTATTATTATTATTATTATTATTATTATTATTATTATTATTATTATTATTATTATTAAAAACATTGACTGGTATTATTCAACAGATAGAACCTAAGTACCTGTTAAATGTTGTTGCAGTATGTATGCTGTTCCTATAACAACAACAACAACAACAACAACAACAACAACAACAACAACAACAACAACAACAACAACAACAACAACAACAACAACAACAACAACAACAAACAGTAGTATTGGGCAAAATCCTGTGGGTGATTTTGCATGTGAGCCAGTGAAAGGACATAAACTTTGGTAATGGACTCCGGCTAATGAACAAGACACTGGTTGCATTCCCCATCATTCACCTAGTCATGCAGTGGGCATGCCAACCAGGAATGTCAATTGCATCTTTTTAATTAGTGGCAATTCACCACTATGATTATACATGTTCACTTATGCATGTGCAACTTACGAACAGGATTCTGGCTACTCGTTATTTTGGATATCCCTTTCCTCACTTTTAATCACATAATGTCTTTTTAGTGCCATATTTTAAACTCTACAGATGCTGGGATCCAAAAGTCATCTGTGGAATTTGGCTCTGTCCCCTGAGTGCTACATCTCCTCATTGCCTTGGAAAGGCACAACGTCCTGATTTAGTCTGTATTCATACATTTGTCTGAAGATAGTACACATCTCTAGTCTCAATGCATTTCAAATGCATGTTCTGAGACAAAATATGTTTACAAATGCTGGCATTTACAGTGTATTCAAATGCAAGTTTTTGTGCTGATTCTCCTTTTTTTAAAAAAAACAGATCATTGTGAAAACAGGGCAGAAGAGTCTTATGAATGAATATATGTAAAAGTGTGAAATGCACACATCACCACCTACATATGCATACCACAGTCTGAGAATGAGCAACCTGTGGAATTCTCCCAGCGAAATGATTCATTCTGCCTACTCTTATAGCCCATTGACAGTAACTACTTCTTAAGAGTATTTTCAATAAGGCATGGGCCCATGTCATGATCATCCAATGCACAGATTCCCAGGACAACCCATGCCACTTCACCACTCTGTTCCTCACGCTGGCATCCACAGAAGTGACCTTTTCTTCTTTTGTTTTGTTACTCCCGACAGAAGTATTCAGCTGACAATTGGTATATGGTTATTTTATTTTATTTTTAAGAGGCTAGGCTGTGTTACATTGTACTGTAAACCTGAGATCAACAGCAGCTTTGCTGTGGATATCTATAAACCGAATATCATGAGAGTATGTTTTGGCCAAAGAGCAGAGTAAGATGAATGAATGAATGAATGAATGAATGAATGAATGAATGAATGAATGAATGAATGAATGAATGAATGAATGAATGAATGATCAACCTTTATAAAGCTTTGAATACATCAGTGGATGAAATGTCTCTCTTTGGGGATGGGATAAGACAATCAGCATGATAGCCACAATCCAGCACAATGTTAACTACTCTCAAGCCCTAAAAAGCAATGATTTTAAATATGGCTACCTCACTGATGGCCTGTGTCCTAAAATATATGTATATGGCCAAATATATTTTTATCAGGTCCCAAATACAGTCTACCTAGGTGATGGGGTGTGGTGCTTAGTCATGATTCTAAAAAATATATATGGTTGTTAAGTCACATTGATTTAAAATATGAAAGAATAAGCCCTTTATATCTAAGCACATGGACATGGAACAAAGACTTACTTCCAAGTGCATTAGAACTAAGACTGTATTGTATTTAAATGTCAGGTTCACATACTGACATTTACCAGATTGTGCTCATATACATTCTTTGGTGAAGCAGATACGTAATTTTTATAGTACTGTAGTTTCTATGGACAGAAAAGAGCAGATACGGATTAAATGGTTTTCAATGCATTCCTATTGGAAATGCAGATTCAACATGAGAACTTTACAACTTGAGAACCACCTTCCAATACGGATCAAGTTCTTAAGTAGAGACCCCACTGTAACATGAATGTGTGCTTCTTTTCATAAATATATACACAGTGTAATGTAACACTAGCAAAATGCCCAAAATAGACCAGATAGGCTAGTTTATGTAAAAGAGAGAAAAGAAAAGACCAGCGGAGCCAGCATTAAGTGCTTCTCCAGAAACAATCACTTCCTGGAGACGTGCACTGTCTTCAGAGAAATGTGTAAACATGAACATGAGACAGGAAGATTTCTGTATGTCTGGACCAACCATGGGGCAGAGTAAAGAGTCCAGCAGCATCAATGAGGCAGGATGGCATCCCTTCATGTTCCATCTCACATTCGCATGTGATGATCAGAATCCGGGGGGGAGGGGGGAAGAAAAATAAACAAAGATGCTGATTTGGCAGCCATGGGGAATAGTGCCTTTAAAAAAAATATATAGAAATGAATCTTTCTTTACCTGGTACAAAGTTGTTATAGCTAAGAGGCTACATTCATCTGAGAATTCTGGCTCATCTCTTGGTTCTCACTGACTCCTCTCCCCCCCCCCTTTTTTTTTTAAACTACTATCCTGTCAGGAGGAATTAAAGAACCTCTTAACGAGGGTGAAAGAGGAGAGTGCAAAAAATGGTTTGAAGCTCAACATAAAAAAAAAAAACTAAGATCATGACCACTGGTGCCATCACCTCCTGGCAAATAGAGGGGGAAGATACGGAGGCAGTGACAGATTTTACTTTCTTGGGCTCCATGATCACTGCAAATGGAGATAACAGCCACGAAATTAAAAGATGCCTGCTTCTTGGGAGGAAAGCAATGACAAATCCAGACAGAATCTTAAAAAGCATCACCTTGCCAACAAAGGTCCGCATAGTCAAAGCTATGGTTTTTCCAGTAGCGATGTATGGAAGTGAGAGCTGGACAATAAAGAAGACTGACCACTGAAGAATTGATGCTTTTGAATTGTGGTGCTGTAGGAGACTCTTGAAAGTCCCCTGGATTGCAAAGAGAACAACCTATCCATTTTGTGGGAAATCAGCCCTGAGTGCTCACTGGAAGGACAGATCCTGAAGCTGAGGCTCCAATACTTTGGCCACCTCATGAGAAGAGAAGACTCCCTGGAAAGTGTGAAGGCAAGAGGAGAAGGGGACGGCAGAGGACGAGATGATTGGACAGTGTTATCGAAGATACCAACATGAATTTTACCAAACTCTTTGAGGCAGTGGAAGACAGGAGGGCCTGGCGTCCTTTGGTCCATGGGGTCACAAAGAGTCAGACATGACTTAACAACTAAACAACAACAACAAATCCTATCAGTACTCAATTACCTGAGCTCGCTACTAAAAAAAATGATGTTGATAAGAAGATTTTATCTCAGATTAATAGATCTTTCACACTGCTTTGCACACAAGGCACTTTAAAAATGGCAAAGTATCCAAAACACCTTGACTTCCCAATGTTACCGGGAAAACAAACCAGCTTTCTCCAAATGTTGTTTAGATCATTGCACCAAATAAAAAAAGTGGATCCAGTCAATGCTGATTTGCTCAGTAAGACTCAGAATTGGAAGAATTCCACTTTGGTTCATTTTCAACAAGAAACCACATTCGTGAACTGCTTCACATTTGGGATAGGAGGAAATGGAGGTTAAAAATTAAAATAAACAGAATATAAGGGAAATTGTATTTGACAGATTATTTCACCACAGCTTTGAACCCCTCACTGTGAAAAGTCTCCATTGGCTCTTTTAGTGCTGAATTATAGTGGCCACCTCCATTTTCTGAGAGATTTCACATCTCTGATCCCCATACAGCAGAAAGCTACAACATGATAGGACTAGCTCATGGCGCAGTGGTTACACTGCAGTACTGCAGCCAAAACTCTGCTCACGACCTGGGGTTCAATCCCAGGTAGCCTGGTTCAAGGTTCATTCAGCCTTCCATTCTTCTGAGATTGGTAAACTGAGTACACTACTCAGTTCACTGGGGGTGGGGAGGTGATGTGTATCCTGCATAATTATATACTGCTTATGGGGCAGAATATAAGCAGCACACTTTTCTTTCTTTCTTTCTTTCTTTCTTTCTTTCTTTCTTTCTTTCTTTCTTTCTTTCTTTCTTTCTTTCTTTCTTTCTTTCTTTCTTTGCTTTTAATTGTAGCTGTAGCTCAATATGGCTGGTATACATAGGGAAGAATTTCATTTCAATTAATTTAGATGGATAGACCAAAATCTACAAATCTCATATTTTTAGGTAAAAGGGAGCCTACTTTTTTTTAATGGTTGAACTTAGAAGACAGGGAAAATGGCAGATTCCCCTATCTCTAAAATGGGTGCTCATGTAGGTTTTCCACCCTTTGACGCCTAAATTCATGAACTGAACTAGTTCTTTATCTGTATAAAGTATTATTCAATGGCTCTTCATTTGAGCTACAATATTTTGCCTATCCATAAATTTCAGTGTTACTAAAAACCTTCTGTGAAAACCGAGTTTAAGAGCTAGAACTCTTTTTTATTCTAGCTCTTAAACTCTATTTTCACAGAATGTTTTATATAGAGAGAGACATTGAAATTTACAGATAGGGGATTTCTCTGTTGAAAAGGGACAAGGAGTAGAAAACTCATCATTTTCCATAATTCAAAAAAGAAATAAGAGCCTGGTACTGTGTTCACTCACTCTCCATTCAACTCCAGGACTTATTTTTGTCTCCTCTTTTTGGTTATTTCACTGAGCAAATCATCCGAAGCTGGAGAGATGACCAGCTCAAGCCTTTGTTTCTGAAAACATAATAAAACTGGGATTAATCTCCATCACAAACATGTTTCTGTTTATAGAATTACAGCCTTTTAATCCCTTCAGAAAGATGCCTAGCTTCATCATCAATAATATGAATTAGCATACCCGATGGCAGGAAGTGGAGGCAGGAGAAAAAGGAAGGCTTACTCTGTCCTTCAAAAGGTTTGTAAGTGTTGTTGACCAGTCTCAGATTCATGTGGTAACACACAAGAAAGACCCAACCTAGGCCTTTTTTCACTATGGCCAGCCCACACAACCTATTCATAGCTGACTCCTTCTTCTGCAATGCTTCTCAGAACCCTTCAGGCCAACAGCTTAGTTAATCTTAGGAGGAGTACTTCATTCATCTGAAGATAAATGGAAATGCACAGCAGAATTTTGAAAGTATATAACATTGCAATTAGTTCTAATATGGAAGTAAATATGTGTGAAGAATCCACTCTGATTTCTTGAAACACGCCCCCTCCCCTCTAGTATGCACCACCTAGAAGTAGAAGATCTCTGTGTTTAGAATTCCACACATTTTAGAACTTATAGAATGTACCAATTTCGCAAGCATTAGGTGTTTGGTCCGTAGTTCCAGATAAAAATGGAAAATTGGTGCATAAAACTAACAACTACAGTGGTGCCTCGCTAGACGATGATAATCCGTTCCACTGAAATTGCTGTTTAGCGAAATCATTGTCTAGCGAAAAGTATTTCCCCATTGGAATGCATTGAAACCTGTTTAATGTGTTCCAATGGGGAAGAATCGTCGTTGTCTAGCGAAGATTGGCCATAGGAAAGCCACTTTGTGAACCACCGATCAGCTGTTTAAATCACTATCTTGCGAAGCTTAGATCCCGAAAACACCTGTTTGCGAGCGCAGAGGGAGCTTTCAAAATCGTCATCTAGCGAAAATCGGTTTGCGAAGCAGGGACCAAATATTGTCGAGCGAAATTCCCCCATAGGAATCACTGTTTTGCGAATCGCTATAGCTATCGCTAAAAGCCAATGTCTAGCAAAAAAACTGTCATGCGGGGTAACTGTCTAGCGAGGCACCACTGTACAGTGGTGCCTCACTTAACGAGTGCCTCGTTTAGCAATGAATTCGCATAACGATGTGTTTTTTTTAGAAAATAATATGCACCGTATAACGATGTTTCCTATGGGCAATTTTCGCTTAGCGAAGTTTGGGACCATGCTTCGCATAACGAATGCAATTTTAGGTCCCCTGCTTCACTTAACGATGTCTCTTTTTTCAATTTAAAAAGTGTCTTAGAAGGGTCAAAAACAGTTCTAAATGCTTGGATTCACCATAAATTAACGAAAAGTCAGATCAAAGCCAAATCAGGTTTGCACATGACTTAGGGGGTCCTCTAACGAATCCAAGCATTTAGAACAGTTGCTGAGTCTTCGTTAATTTTTTGTGAATTTTTTCTTCCCCCATAGGAACCAATGGAGCTGTCAGATTTTGACAGCTGTCAAAAGTTGGGGGAAAAAAATTCACCATAAATTAACGAAAAGTCAGATCAAAGCCAAATTAACTTTTGCATCCGTTTTAGAGGGTGCAGAAGCTAATCCAAGCATTTAAAACCATTTTTGACCCTTTTATGACACACTTAAATTTGCAAAAATTGACTTCGCAAAGCCACTGAAATGCATTGAGTCAGCTTCAATACATTCCAATGGAGGAAACATTGTATCGTTTAACGATGTTTCCTATGGGTTTTTTCGCTTAAGGACGGCAATCTGTGCCTATTGGAACGGATTAACCGGTTTCCAATGCATTCCTATGGGAAATGGTGTTTCACATAACGATGTTTCACATAACATTTTTTTTTTGAACCAATTAAAATCGTTATGCGAGGCACCACTGTATATAACATTTTGCAATGTGTCTTGTCATGGTGTCCAAATGGAAGAATCTCTGTTCTCTCAGGTGCACAATGGAAGAGTCAAATCTGGTGTATGCAGAAGGATTGATTATGCAAATCCAGGACCTTGAGAATGTCAACTAATGGAGACTGTTTTGATCTGGTATTCCTTTACCAATATTGAGAATATGCAATGACAATACATATTCTCCTCTTATAAGAAGGACCTTCCAGAGGCTCAGATGTTGCTGAATTAATTCACTGCCTCAATGTTTCTATATACCTGCTTGATATAGTAAGTTTGGCTGCTGGTCCGTTTTATTTCTTTATTTTCTGCTAGTGATGTGCTTATTCATATGATTTTTAAAACATGACATGAGGCCTGGAAGATTACTTAAAATTATATAGAAAAGCAATATGTATATGTAAATATTTAGTAAATATTTATTAAAATTTTTATAATTCTGAAAGGTGGATAAATGTGCTTTAGTGAATGCAGACAATCTGCAAAATGCACGTTGATTGATTTTTGTAGGTTGAAGCAATCTGCATAGAAAAAGGATGGAGCAGAATTACAGGGGGGAAAGGGAGAACATCTGCAGAAATGGACACATGTGTAACGTTTGTAAATGGAGGAAAAATGAGTCAATAGATCTGATGCTCCTTGAATACAAATTGCGTATTATATATTCCCATTTGCAGAGGAGATGGCTTGTCTTTTCTCCCTAACAGAAACAACTACTTTCGAAATAAATTAATGAAGCTTGATAATTAACATTGGGAAGACAGCGCTAAAGTGCCATGGCTTCAGGAGACAGCCCTGTCACTCTTGGCACAGAAGCACAGAGAGGGACACATTATTAAGGCATGAACTAGCTATAGTGACTGTGCAAAGGATGAAGAGAAAGGGAGTGAAATCCTTAAGGGAAACACAGGAGGTTTCTTTAATGAGAAGCTGAAGAGGCCCCATTGAACACAAAGGATTGCAACGTTTTTCTTGGGAAGCCTTGGGAGGACTGCAGCCCAGGTTGGTCTCTGAATACAGCTTCCACAATGGCAAGGAATTTCATTTCACGAGTCTGTGTAACTTTGTAGTACACCAAACTCTCACCACTTTTTTAAAAAAAAATTTATTAATAAAGATAAAATGAAATCAGATAACATAAGATGACAAGATTATGAGTGCGAAAAAAAATGCATCAAATATCCAAATAACAAACTGCCAAATAAGGAGATACAGAAGAAACAGCTGGGGAAAGGGAAAGGGTTTTGTTAAGTCAAAGTGGATACAACTCACACTGATTCAGCGGGTCTATTCCACTTGGGATGGAGGGAAATTTCATTTCACTTCATTTTGTGAAAGATCTACCAAAAGTCAACAACAACAACATGCGTCCTCAGGATAGAATAAATTTGTTGGTTTTTTTTAAAGTAAAGTAGAACACAAAACTGACAGATGTGGACTGGATAAACTATCGATGAAGGTTTGTGGAAGAAAGTGAGCCTGAAGGCCCCCGTATGTACCACACAAATGGCAATTGGGAAAGAGCAGTACTCTTGGAACTGCCACATTTCAACTGACACCACTCTTTCAAGTGTCTGCCTCTACAGAGTTTCACATTTATTCTATGGCCTGCAGAATCAGTAGGACTCTTGAAGAATCAAATGGTCCCTTTACTGTGGTTGCCAGGTCTGAGAAGGCACTGACCAAAGTCTTAGGGACTTGCTAATCTTCTCTAGGTTTCTATGCAGGAAGACCAATCCCAGGGGAAGCAGCAGAAAAAGGAGGAATCCTGATTTTTTTTGTTTTATTAGAGAATTGGTTTTAACCTAGCAACAGGGTTAACTGGCCCGGCCAACAGATGTTGGTATGTGTGTTGCCTGTATGTGTATTGTCCTTGTGTAATGTACAATGTTGAAGCATCAAAAAGTCAGGAGAGATGGGAGGGTGCTTGGAAAAGAGCCAGTGGCCACATGACCTCAGAGTCAGAGTGCTATTTTGAGCAACGCTGGAGTGAAGTGGCATTACTAGGACTTACAAACATTCTTGGGGCAAAAGTGTGAGGAGTAACGGCACTAGGCCTGGAATAACAGACGAGCTGCAGTGAGCTTTCTACAAGCTCCAAGAGCTGAGAAGAAGAATCAAACAATCATAGAAAAGTCAAGTTGGAAGGGGTCTGCAAGGCCATCAAGTCCAACCCCGTGCTCAAGGTAGGAATACAATCCAAGCATATCTGCCAGGTGATTATCCAAGTTTTTCTTGAACGCCTCCAGTATTGGAGCATTCACCACCTCCCGAGGTAACTGGTTCCACTGTTGTTCTGCTCTAAGAGTTAGGAAGTTTTTCCTGATATTCAACCAAAATCTGGCTTCCATTACCTTGAGCCCATTGTTGCGTGTCCTGCACTCTGGGATGATCAAGAACAGTTCCTGCCCCTCTTCTGTATGACAGCCTTTCAAATATTTGAAAAGTGCTATCATACTATGGGGAAGAAAATCTCCATATGTCAAATCTACTACAAGTAAAGTCATGAAGCTCCTGGGTCCTAGCAAGAACAACAATATGTCCAGCAGCTGCTGGACATAATGTTCCACCTGCTTGGCTACCCCTCCTCTTTCCAAAAAAGTTCCCACCACCTCTGGGCTGCCATGCCACCTAGTGCACCAGGTTTTACTCAGATTCTGGATTTTTTAACCTGGATTGATTTCAACAATCAGCTGGTTCAGAAGCAGTTCCATCCCCTACTCTCATGACCACTGCCAGCCCTGCTCTGTGACATCATAAGGGTCCACCTCGGTGATGCAGAATTGTTGCCATCCTAAAACTAATGCCACCCTTCCACTGTGACCTGGAGGACTGAGCAGGCTACCTGTCCTTGCTTGTCCCCAGCATTGTCTTTTATTCTTCTCTTAATGCTTGTTTCTCTGGATGCTAACTTCTCCCTGCGGAAGCTTGGCTTTCGGAGCAGACGTCTAATGTGCCAGGATTTCCCATCACCCGGCATGAGTGATGTTGAAGGGTTCGGAATGTTGCCTCTACAGCACAGCTTCTCGTCCTTGTGCTGGTTTGGCAGCCATTCTGAGAGCCAGCTCTGCCTCATCAGCTTCTTGACATGTAAATTACCAATCAATGCAAAAGGAAAGCAACCCAGCAGGAATGGCCTTTCTTTAAAAAAAAAATAATAATAAAAAAAGCAAGAATGAAGGCATGTTGAACTCTAGGCAAGAAACTCAAGCAGAAATTCAAGAGGCAGGTGTCTGAATTGCCATTTTCTAATTTTGCATCAGAAAAAAATAGAAATAAGCATATTGACCATGCTGTATTGGGTCAGAATCATTTTACCTCCTTTCATTATCCAAAAATAAATATGGATTGGCTTGAAAAGCATGTATAAAGAACAAGAGAACCTAAGACCACCATGATATTTGGTTTCATATCAGGGGTTAAATGAAATGAGTGTTAATATTTTCTGAAGTGGATTGACATTCTTCATCTGAGATTTTGCTGGTTTCATAGCAAGACTAATTTTAAAGTTTTCATGGTGCTCCTTGCACATAAAGGAAAGCATCCTAGTGAGATAATAATTCTTCAGCAATCAATTGATTGCATATAGTGGCTGCTTTTCCAGGTACAAGTCTCCTTAAGTAGATTGCAAAAATAAGTAAATAATAGCCTTCATACATACAGATGGCATTTAGTTCCAAGGTACGTACGGTATTGGTATTGGGACAGTCTGGTACCAACTCTGGATATGGAAAAGTTAGGAGATAGTAAACTACATACGCAGCAAAGGAAAATAACATAGGACTGTTCTTTTGAGAAATATATGTTCATTCTGTGTCACCTTTGTCACTACAGGTGATTCATAAAGGTATCATCATCAAAGAAGGAAAGGAGAACAGGAACTGACTTTCAAATAGATCAAGCCTGCTTAATTTTTTCAAGTCATCAAGTCAAATGTGCTCCACCATTTATTGTGGCCATTCAGGTATTCAGTGATTGGCTCCAGTTGCTGGTCCCAATTAAAGTGAACCATTGAATGAATTGGATTTGGTAAGTGAGCCCTAATGCAACACACCTAGATTTAGTAGGCCTATTCGACCCCTTCATGGATTGCTGTCCCCTTCATGGATTACTGCCTTGTCGTAGCCAAGGGGCTTGAGTAACTCAGAGAAGCTATAGGCTATGCCGTGCAGGGTTACCCAAGATGGACAAGTCATAGTGGAGAGTTTTGAATAAACACGGTCCACCTGGAGCAGGAACTGGCAAGCCACTCCAGTATCTTTGCCAAGAAAACTCCATGGACAGAAACAAAAGGCTAAAAGATATCACGCTGAAATGAGCCCCTCAAGTTGTAAGGCATCCAACATGTTATGGAAGAAGAGTGGAGGACAAGGACAAGTAGCTCCAGAGATAATGAAGTGGTTGGGCCAAAGCCGAAAGGACGCTCAGCTGCGGACACACCTGGAAGTGAAAGGAAAGTCCAATGCTGCAAAGAAAAATACTGAATAGGAACCTGGAATGTAAGTGAAGTGGAAGTGAAGCAGAGATTTAAGGAACTAGATTTGGTGGACAGATTGCCTGAAGAACTATAGATGAAGGCTTGTAACATTGGACAGGAGGCAGCAACAAAAACCATCCCAAAGAAAAGCAAAGTGGCTGTCCAATGAGGCCTTACAAATAGCAGGGAACAGAAGGGAAACAAAATGCAAGGGAGATAGGGAAAGTTACAGAAAATTGAATGCAGACTTCCAAAGAATAGCAGAGACAAGAGGGCCTTCTTAAATGAACAGTGCAAAGATATAGAGGAAAATAATAGAAAGGGAAAAACCAGATATCGGTTCAAGAAAATTGGAGATATTCAAGGAACCTTTTGTGCAAAGACGGACATGATAAAGGACAAAAATGGTAGGGACCTAACAGAAGCAGAAGACATCAAGAAGAGGGAGCAAGAACACACACAGGAATTATATCAGAAAGATCTGGATGTTCCGGACAACCCAGATAGTGTGGTTGCTGACCTAGAGCCAGACATCCTGGAGAATGAAGTGGGCTTTAGAAAGCATGGCTAACAACAAGGCCAGTGGAAGTGATGGCATTCCAGTTGAACTATTTAAAATCTTAAAAGATGATGCTATTAAGGAGCTACACTCAATATGCTGGCAAGTATGAAAAACTCAGCAGTGGGCAGAGGACTGGAAAAGATCAGTCTACATTCCAATCCCAAAGAAGGGCAGCACCAAAGAATGCTCCAACTACCATACAATTGCACTCATTTTCCATGCTAGCAAGGTTATGCTCAAAATCCTCCAAGGCAGGCTTTAGCAGTATGTGGACCAAGAACTCCTAGAAATACAAGCTGGATTTCGAAGGGGCAGAGGAACTAGAGACCAAATTGCTAACATGGGCTGGATTATGGAGAAAGCCAGAGAGTTCCAGAAAAACATCTACTTCTGCTTCATTGACTATGCAAAAGCCTTTGACTGTGTGGACCACAGCAAACTATGGCAAGTCCTTAAAGAAATGGGAGTGCCTGACCACCTTATCTATCTCCTGAGAAACCTATATGTGGGACAGGAAGCAACAGTTAGAACTGGATATGGGACAACTGATTGGTTCAAAATTGGGAAAGGAGTACGACAAGGCTGTATATTGTCCCCCGGCTTATTTAACTTTTATGTAGAATACATCATGCGAATGGCTGGACTGGATGAAGCCCAAGCTGGAATTAAGATTGCCAGAAGAAATATCAACAACCTCCGATATGTAGATGATACCAGTCTGATGGCAAAAAGTGAGGAGGAATTAAAGAACCTCTTAATGAGGGTGACAGAGGAGAATAAAGAAGGCTGTCCGCCAAAGAATTGGTGCTTTTGAATTAGAGAGTTCCCTGGACTGCAAAGGGAACAAACCTATCAATTCTAAAGGAAATCAACCTTGAGTGCTCACTTGAAGGACAGATCCTGAAGCTGAGACTCCAGTACTTTGGCCATCTGATGAGAAGATAAGACTCCTTGGAAAAGACCTTGATGTTAGGAAAGTGTGAAGGAAAGAGGAGAAGGACAAGATGGTTGGACAGTGTTATCGAAGCTACCAACATGAATTTGACCCAACTCCGGGAGGCAGTGGAAGACAGGAGGGCCTGGTGTGCTCTGGTCCATGGGGTCACAAAGAGTCGGAAAAGACTTAATGACTAAACAACAACAATTCTATTTGAGACTAAAAAGTGGATTTAGCTCTCTTGTAATTTTTTTGCCACTCCCAACTCAAAGGAGACAAGAAAAAAAGAAGTAGGAGACAACGATTATGAACATCGGCTGTGACATAACATCAAAAAAGACACCAAAGTGTGTGTAGAGAGAAAAACAGACCTTAATGCCCTAAAGCCAACCACTCAAAATCCACACAATAGTACAGGCATTCGTTCCCCTCTCTGCTCTCTCTCTCTCCCTCTCTCACACATTCCTAGTAATGCAACTAATATTTCTTTTTAAAAGTGAAAGGGGAAACAAAGAAAATTCTTTTTTTCCCCTTCACATTGTCCTGCAGCTAAGAGAGAGAGAGAGCCGGAGATATCCGAAGATAATCAGTGACTAGAATGCCAAGGAAAGATCCTTGCCTTCCCTATGGGTGAGTTTCCTCCTCAGCAACTTTCTTATATCGTACTTTCTTATGGATAGCTTCTTTCCCTACCCCTGCTGCATTCCTAATTGTCTGGGTCTTTTAAAATATTTAAGATCTTTAACAACATAGGTGCCAGGTGGAATATGAAGCATCGCAAGGGACCCTCTATCTCCTTGGGGCCGCTTCGGAATATGCAAATAGCCCTGATTTGGCCCATAGTTATACATACATCTGAAGACAGTACACATATCTTGTGACCAAGTTCCCTCAATATGGGCCTGCTGACTGAGGCTTGGCTTGGAGGACTGCAAACTGTGCGGACGTCAAATAATCTAAAATTAGTTGGTTAAGCTGCTATGGCCACTTAAATCTGCCAAACACACAGACATTAAAACAATCAAGATAACAATAAGTGACCAAGAGAAAATGGCAGCAACACTCTTCTCAGGGAACTTATCATAATATCAGTTTGAGTTTCTTCTGAGAGAGGAAAGATATTAATCTGTCACTGATAAGACTATTGAACTGCGTACTAGCTTTTTAAAGGCGCAAATGATGCCTGAATAAATACTGTGTGACTCTGATGAGTGCTACAGGTGTAACTGGGCAGATAAGCTAGTCACTTGATTACTCTTTTTCTTTATGTAGAGCCACTGCAGGGTCCAAACAAATGACAAATATTGTCAGCTGCAAACCTCTGTAATCCTATGAAAATAATTCTTGTTATAATGTTCCGCTAAGATTGCAGCCCTCCTAACATTAGAAGAATCTTGCTATGTCTAATCAAAGTCGCTGAGTAGTCTGTATGCATAATCCCCAAGTACCAATGGGAAGCACACAAGTAGGACATGAGGTCAATAGCACTGCTTGGCTCATGGTAAAAAGGTAAAGGTAAAGGTTCCCCTTGACAATTTTTGTCCAGTTGTGTTTGACTCTAGGGGGTGGTTCTCATCCCCATTTCCAAGCCATAGAGCCAGCGGTTTGTCCGAAGACAATCTTCCGTGGTCACATGGCCAGTGCGACTTAGACACAGAACGCTGTTACCTTCCCATTGTGGTGGTACCTATTTATCTACTTGCATTTTGCATGCTTTCGAACTGCTAGGTTGGTGGGAGCTGGGACAAGCGACGGGAGCTCACTCCGTCGCGTGGATTCGATCTTACGACTGCTGGTCTTCTGACCCTACAGCACAGGCTTCTGCGGTTTAGCCCGCAGCGCCACCATGTCCCTTGGCTCATGGTCCTATCAGCCAAAAGCCATAAGTATATTGTGTCTAACATCAGAAGTAATATATAGCCGCCATGACTTACAGTTTAGATTTTTCATGAATATAAAGAGTCTCCTTCTAAAGTCAGCTAAGGTTTGACCATCATTACTTTTTGGAATAGCAGCTTCCACAGTTTAAGCATGCAAGGCACAGTGTGATGAAATACTTCTTTTTCCTGATTTGTTAAGCTGTTTCATTGGATGACTCCAAGTTATAGTACTATGAAAGAGGTGGGAACAGGACCAAAGCTGGGCAATGAAGAAAGAGGGCAGTGGAAAATGATTAATTCAAAATGGAGTCGGTTGGAAAAGATTTTCATGGACAGTAGGGACTGCTAGGGGAAGGGAAATGGGTGAGTTTGAGATCACATCAAGCCTGAAGTCTCACTAGAAGCAAAAAAAAATGAGTAGTGTGAGACTATTGTATTTTGGAAACATCATGAGAAATTAAGATTCACTGGAAAACACAATAATGCAAAGAAAAGTGGAAGGAACAGGAAAAGAGGCAGACCTAATGTGAGATGGAGTGACTCCATAAACTAAATCACAGCTTTGGGTTTGGAAGACCAGAGTAAACCTATCAATGACAGGAATTTTCTTTCTTTCTTTTTCTTTCTTCTGTTCATTTTTCTTTTATTTCTTTTCTTTTCTTTTTGTTTTTGAGATTATTAACTCATAGGATCACTATAAGTGGAAAAAACTCAATGGCACATATAAAACGACAGGCCCATTTTATCTGTACCATGCATCGTTTTATACTCCTCGCTTATCTTTCCTTATTTGCCTTTTGTTTAAGGTTAAAAAAAAAACACTTATAATTCTCCAGAGGCTTCCCAAACTACATTCTAATAAGAACAGACTAAAGTGTATGACACATTAATTAAAAAGCATAAAAGAAGTGTCTTGCCTAAACGAGAAAAATGTTTTGAAATCGTGGTGGCCAAAACTGTACAAAGTACTCCTAAGCAATTCATAACACACACGTATACACATGCATACATTAATACAGGCACAAATAAAACACTACAACTCAAATCCAGACTCAAACAGAGACTGGTTATTCACAGAAAACAACATAAAAAAGCTTGGGGCAAAGGCTACTCATTTTTTTATTGACTCCCCTGGATCCAGCAACAACTTGATCCATCAATGTCAGGGTGAAAGAAAACCAGCGCTGCATTTCTTGCTTTGGCAAGAATTCACTGCACATCTCTTGGACTTCTCTTAATGCCTGTAGGGGCAGCTGTGCTGATTTATTGCAGCTAAAGCAGAGAAGAATCCTGCAGCACCTTAAAAGCTAATACGTTTTGTACAGCCTGAGCTCTTCTGGTCTCCAAGTGTATCGGCATTTTGCACTGCAGAGTTGTTTTAGTTCCATAGAGTTCTTCAACTGCTATGGCTCCGTCTTACAGAATCCTGGGTTTTGTCATTTGACAAGGTAGTCAAAATTTTCGGCAGAGAGCTCTTGTGCCATTTTTAAGTTAAGCTAGTTTTTAATCTTTTCCTGCTTTTCATTATTCCGTTGCATTTTAATTAGTGTATACTTTAATCATTTTTTCAATGTTTAACTTACTATGTGTTTAATTCTTTTCAATATTGTGAGCTGTCTTGGGTCTCCTTATTGAGAGAAAGGCAGCCTAAAAAACAAACAAACAGAGACACACACACACAAACAAACAATTATCTACAACCAATTTTATGTACATCACTGAACTAAAAAAAAAAACCAAGATTCCAGAAGATGGAGCTGTGAATGTTACAGTGGAATGAAATGAAGCTAACACTTTGGCCATCTAATGAAAGGAGAAGACTCCCTGGAAAAGACCATGATGTTGGGAAAGTGTGAGGGCAAGAGGAGAAGGGGACGAAAGAGGATGAGATGGCTGGACAGTGTCATTGAAGCTACCAACATGAATTTGACCCAACTCCGGGAGGCAGTGGAAGACAGGAGGGCCTGGCGTGCTCTGGTCCATGGGGTCACGAAGAGTCAGACACAGCTTAACAACTAAACAACAAACTGTTACACCTAGAGTATGGCTACATATAAGGTGCAGGGGGCACCTCTTTCTTTTAAATGGGACATGGGTGATCATTGTGAGGAGAGTATGTAGAAAGCACAGATCAGAGATGGTTGACATAAATGCACTGGAGAAACAGATAGCTATGGCAACCATACAGCAGTTCCAAAATTAGTTGTAGGAATTCTCTTTGAAACACCACAGAGTCGAATGCCAGGTACAATTGATCCACAGATTAGTAAAAAAAAATGTACAGAAAAGAGCAAATCTATCCAACCCTGTAGACAACATGGATTCTGCAAAGAGGAAAGGAAATGTGGGCAGAAATAAATAAATGAGATGTAATAATAAAGTTGAATGAAATAACCAAAGTGAAAGCTACTGCTCGAGAAGTGTTTGTGACAAAGGGTCCGACCAGGGTCACATACACTGGTAGGTCATGCACCAGACCAGAAATATAGCTTGGTCAGAATCAAAATACAACACAGGTCATGCCAATTGAAAATGTCATCAATAGGAAGTTACCTTTCCGGATTGCAGTTCCAGGAGATTTAATCCAAAAAAGCTAACTTTTCTAAGCCTCTGAACGGTATACAACAATTGAGACATATATAGCATTATGACCTGCCTACGTGGAAAGCATAATAATCCTAGAAGACTTTGAATTCAGTTTGCTTCTTTTTAAAAGAACTGGAAAATCAGTCTCTTGCACCACTACTTTGTTTTATTACATGAAAAGCTTCTTTAGCTGATGAGTATTTCTGATAGGAATCACATAATTGCTTCATAAACTGTAACTCAGAGTTGTTGTTGTTTTATTCCCCCCCCCTCCCCATTAAGGAATGATGGACATGAAGAAAGACCCAGCAGCTTTGTTTTTAATTGCAAGTACCTGGCGTGCCTGAGAAGCTGTCACATCACTACAAAGAAAATTCAGGGCTGGGAAATAGGTTGCTGACGTTTACCTTGAGGGTATGCTAAGAGTGGCTGCAGGGCTTATTTTTAAGATGGAAGGCCCTTTCATGGGGTTTCCTTGATGCCGAATTACAGGATGCCCAAGAAAAATTAAAAATCTGAGAAAGAAAATAGATATCCAGTTTGGATGCTGCCGGGGGGGGGGGGGAGGGAGAAGTTACCCTGAGCTTCAATTCAGAATCTTTATCATAGTCTACAGTAAATTCTGCAGTATAAAGAAAACCACAACAATCTGGAAGCCAAGGAACTATAGCTGTTTAGAAACGGCAGGTGTATAAACAGGTAGGGGATTCAGACAGTGGAACGGTCATTTTTTTCTGTGCAGACACTTCTCGTGAAAGTATCCCCAGCCGCACCAAATAGAGGCCAAAATTACAGACTATTGTGTCAATCCGTATTAACAAAGTAGTTCTAACGGTTCTCATGGTTACCATGAGCAGGCTTGGTCATGGGTATTAATTGCCCATTCAAAGCCAGGCCACTTCATCATGCTTCGCCAGATAACAGGGATAACACAACAGCACACATCCAACAACTGCTGGGAGCACTACGGCTAAACTCACAGAAGACAGACACACTTGAACAAAAGGTTGTGAGAGGTCAGAAGGTCCTGCTACTTCAGTCCCACGACCCCCAGTTCTACTCCACTGTTTGCAAGAAAAGTCACCTGGCTGGTGGGTTTCAAGCAAGATAATGGCCTGCAAATGAACTACTTGGAAAGCTTGACTTGAAAACCAAGGTCTGCAATTGGATGATCACTGCAATTGGTGTGTACACTTTCAGAAAAGTGTACACACACAGTGTCTAAAAAAGATGGCCCAATAGGTCATAGTAGCCATGAAGACCATCCCCATCATGTCTGTCTTCATTTGAATATTAACTGTCTTTCAGGGTAGATCTTTGCAGCCACCTAGTTCCCATTTATACGCTGCTCCTGCTCTCCCATGCTATTAGGTTATTTGGATTCATATAGTATTCCCTTTGGTGGAGAGTCACACTGACAATCCTGTTTCTCACACAGTTGATAGCAAGCATTTTAGATCCCCTTTTCCCCAGCCTAGCACCCTCTCTTTATGTTGAACGACAACCTCCATCTTTCCTAACTCCTGTGTTTTCTAGGGATTTATAGGAGGCATAAAAATATAGCTTCCATATCTTGTGTTATTGGTACTATTTCACCCAGTGGCCAGACAAAATGCTAGGCTGGATTGCTCATCATGAGTCATCTATCTAGATGAGATTCTTGATTCAGCAGGTATCAATTTCTTATTTTTTGAAATCTCTGTAATGCCATTTCTCCCTTTGTCTCCATATTTCTATAGAATAGCTTTCGATTGGAGTTATATATGTTGTTTACATTTTAAACATTTGATACCATTATTCCTTGTTTGTAGTTTTAAACATTGTCTTTCAATGGTATTAACCACCATTGTATACTCATTGTATTCAACTTTAAATATTGTCTTTCATTGCTGTAAGCTGCCTCGGGTCTTTTTCAAGGAGAAAGGTAGGGTAAACATATTTAATAAATAAATACCATGGGCTCTTTCTGCTTTTCTACACCTACAAACAATGTCAGAAAATTACTTTCACTTGAGTCAATATAAAGCTTTTTCACTGGAGAGTTAATAGCAATGTTCCTCATGTGTGCACCGATGTATGAGCATGTAGCTCATTCTTTTAAATTTGTATGTTCAGTGGTTTAAGCCCTCCTGTCTCCCATTTGGAGGATTAGAACACTGATCTCTAACTTTTTTTTTTGTCTTTCAACTTCACCCCTTTAGCTTCATTAGCTACAGCAGTACCACAAATTTTGGCTAGATCCATACTTTGACTTTCAGGAGCATTTCTAAAATAAGAGCATTGAAGATCATGACATGCACTGCTTATTACTTTGGATATCTATTAACTCTCATGTGCTTCAAAAGCTGTGCCTTGGACATGGAAATATATCCATTACAGTTTCTCCCACATGCTGATGTCTTTTAATATGACTCACTCTCAATTTGAAGAAATCTGCACATTTTTGATATATTTTGATTTTTTAAAATGAACCGAATTGCATTTCTCACCCAATTTTATTTCCCATCTGCAGTGAAATGTTCCCTGAACATTTAATAATATAACAAGAATCTTAGAGCTGCAGAGCTGGAAGGGACCCTGTGGATCATCAAGTCTAGCCCTTGTCAAGAAGGCACAGTGGGCAGAATTGAACTCCCAGCCTTTGGCTTTCCAGCGCCAGATGCCTAAACCACAGTTCAGTTCCAGGTGGAGATGCCATTTTAGAACACTCTCCCATGTAAACAATTTCTTTGCAAGCAATAAGCACATTGGGGGGGGGGGCGGGTAGTTCAATATATCATAGCCAACTTTGTTACAGATCTTTTTTCCTTGCACAGGTTTAATTTTTCTTTTGCCAAGTGGAAAACTCCAAAGGGAAAAACAAGCTCATTCCCAGTCTTCACTCCACTATGTCGGCTGGCATGTGGGTGTCAAGATGGGTGAACCTGTCATTTCACCTTCTTTCACTCTGATTTTTTAAAAAAAACCAATTCAAAATCTTCCCATTCCATTGAAGATGGAATGTGTGAATTTGAATAATCTCTCAATTAAAAATAAAACCCTGCAAGTGAGTTTTTAATTTTCCTTTCCCTACTAGCAGGATTGTATCATATTTCAGATTCACAAAACATTTTCAAGACGTAAAGTCCTGTTTTTCATGCTATTTCACAAAGTTTTGGCTGAATTATGTCCGTAGGTACTATTTTTAATGCAAGGGTTTCACACTCATGCCTATAATTGGAACCGATGAGTATACAACATAGCTACTTAGGAGGGAATGGAACGGATCTGTTCCAGATGTTCTCACTTAGCATTTGAGAGTTTGCTGTGGGACTAGAAGATTTAATTTTCTCTTCATCTGTCTCTTTAATAATGAGCATATTTTATTGCTGAATATCCTCTGCTGTCTATAATGCTGCTCCTGGAAGAGAAGTGGGCGGCGGGTGGGGGGGGAGAGATTTAAATAAGCCCAACAATTCTACCATGGTTCAAAAAATAAGGAATAATACAAGTGGCCATTAATGCCATAATAGTTGTTCTCAGAGACGGGGAAATTTCCGAAACTGGTAGTGTGATTCTGTGAGCTGCTTCTTTCCTCATGCCAGATTGTTTTAAATACACTTGGAAAATAAAAAGCAAAGTGTTCATTTCAGCTGGTATGCATTAACTAACAAAGACATCAACTGACTTGCAAAGAGGGAAAGATGCAGGGCAGCTGGACCGGCCTGTCCGTCCCCTATAACCGGCCAGAAGTTATGGGGTGGGCCTTTTCTTTTTTTCATTATCTTCTCCCTTGTTTAGGGGACATGGTGGCGCTGCGGGCTAAACCGCAGAAGCCTGTGCTGCAGGGTCAGAAGACCAAGCAGTCGTAAGATCAAATCCACGTGATGGAGTGAGCACCCGTCGCTTGTCCCAGCTCCCGCCAACCTAGCGGTTCGAAAGCATGCAAATGCAAGTAGATAAATAGGTACCACCTCGGTGGGAAGGTAACAGCGTCCCGTGTCTAAGTCGCACTGGCCATGTGACCACGGAAGACTGTCTTCGGACAAATGCTGGCTCTATGGCTTGGAAACGGGGATGAGCACCGCCCCTAGAGTCGAACACAACTGGACAAAAATTGCCAAGGGGAACCTTTACCTTTACCTTTACTCTCCCTTGTTTCCCTTTTGTTCTCCACCCTTTGCACTGAGTGAACTGGGAAGAGGTGAATTAATTACAGCCCTTCCAACAATGGGGTCATTTCACACTTACTCCATGTCAGCTCTGCTTCAGACTATACCACCGGCAGGAACACCAAGCAGCCTATTTCTCCACAGGTGTACCAGAGATTTTGTGGGATGCAAACATCAACTCACCAATGAGCAATTTTTTTTTTGCTGCATAACTCACACACAGGTGTCATTCACAGCTGTCCTAGTCGGACCCCAAATTTGCATTGAACACACTCTGTTCTGTTCAGAGAAAATGTGGGAGATTTTCCCAACCTAGTCATAGTCACCACTGTGCATCACAATTAGGCAGACATCATTGTAAAGCGATCAGATGCCTTCCTATTCTGCCTAACAATCCATAATGAACTTATTCTGATGCACCTCTGGAAAAGCTATCTTGATTAAAAATCTCTTCCACATTTCAAAAACAGAATTTAACAAACCTCCACAAAGGGTGATGCCAGAAATCTCTCAGCTGCCTTTTACCCCAATATTGCTATCCCTACTAATAATAGGAACGCTTCCCTTTTATCATGCAGAATATAAAAAGCCATCTGATGAAGAGGTAGTCATGGAACAATACTGAAAGCACTGGTGTAGCATGCATAATCTAGCACCCCATGCATTACATCTCCCTCCCTCCCTCTTGTGTCTTGATGTAAATTGAGGTGACAGGAACTGATTGTTATACATTTTTTCACCTGCTGGTTCTTTAATGTGGACATGACAATGTTTTGGCAAACTGAGTAGTTTGGGCAGCTCCGTTCCCTTTGAAGGAAACTGAGGCTGTACAGTGAAACAGCTGGAGGTTCAGAGCATAGACCCAAACTCAAATGACCCTGTAGAAGTGGTGTCTTAGCTGGATTACTGTCTTCCTTAAGATGTATTTGAGAATGGCTCAGGAACTTCAAATAGTGCAGCATGCTGTTGAGATATATGCTGTGATGGCTCCTGGCTCTGTTGTTAGTGGTGCAGTGGACCTACTGTAGGTTTTAGTCTGAACTTCACAAGAGCTATGCAAATTGCTGAAGGCATTTTTCATCCCTTGAACAGCAGGTGTGCTGACCTCTGCCATTTCCACAAATGTGGGAAACTCAATGGCATCATTTGTGATCAGATTCAGCACATCTGTGGATAGGGTTCAGCACCTTGGATAGCTCCTGTACAGTTTGCACTAAAGACCTGTATCGGATTCCCCATCCCATTGACGTCAGACCAGAGAGGATTCTTGAGCTCAATCTAGTTGTTAGTCCATGTCACTGCAGATTAGATTTGCTAAACCAATGCCAATGTAATCTGCTAGCAGTTTAATGAATCTATTGCACTTATGACTAACAACTCAATTTAGAAATTTTCATATTGAAATCCTTACATAGTTTCAGACCCAGTTCCCTGAAAAATCATCTATAACCATTTCAATTTGTCCATACTCTTGAGTTCATTCTGACAACCCCACTCATGAGCCAGTCCACTCCTGTAGCCCGTGCCACTAGTATCTTAGTGGGATTAAGGAAGGGGCATTTTCAGCAGTGGTCTCATGCATATAAAATATGGTCCTGCTTCAGGTGTACTAGACACCTTTCTTCCTTCCTTAAGGGAATCTTTTAAAATGCACTCAGTTTTACTGGTACGCTCATAATTTAGTTTATCAGGATACTGGATGCAAAAGACAGTAGCATAATTGTTCTTGCATTTTCATCATCATGCCAGGCTGACTATTATAGTTGGAAGTAGCTGGTTCTTACTCATTATGAATGTTACTTATATTTCATTCATTAGTGGAAGCCACATTGACAACAAACAAAGAAATAATAGCAAATAAAACTCCAACCATTTCAAGGTGATTTTTGAATTGTGAGCAGCACAATTCCTACAGGAATGAGTCTAAGCTAATGTCTTTTAAAAATGTATCTAAAAGAAATGTATCTTGAGTTCTGTGTTTTCCACCTTCCTCTCAGTTGCTTCTCCTTTTGTGTCATTTTCACACTTCAGGGCAAGGCCTGTCTCACTTTTGTAAATTCCTACGGGACACTTTTTTGACTGGAAAGCGCAGTAAACATGCTTGAAATACATAACCAAGAAACAACCAAAGCACTAGTAAAGTGTCCTGATGACGGCTTCTGAACTGAAAATAGTAATTGTGAAAATTAATGATTACAAATTTCTTTTGAAACTATTAAGCAAAGATCTCCTCTACATGAGAACCCCACAACCTTGATGTTAAAACTGCACATCATTCATATATGTATAATATATATGTATAAACATGAATGACTAAGCTACATCATAAATATATATTTGGAGATTTAAAAATGTGTATTATGAACAAAGCTGAAGAAAGTCTGAAGATTAATGAGCAAAAGTGGACCAAAACCCAATTCCCTGTATAATAAACATGAATCGGATGGGAAGACAGATAAACTGTGTTAAAAAGTGAGTATTATTAACTGAGAATTCTGCAACTACATCCAAGCTATTTTTAAGCATCAGTAACTTGAGTAGTGGAATTTGCTTTTTAATCTTTCAACACATCTAATCCATATTTTCTATTACTTTTCTGAAATAACCCATTTTAAACAAGACAATTGTACACACAAGGGCAATCCATCTGAAACTTCGGTAGCCTGATAACATGAGAAATGAAAAGGCGATTTCTTTGACATTTTAATAAATTACTCCTGTGGTTGTGACTGCAGATATTTATACACTTCTGTTGATGGGCTTGATATACGGAAATAATTTCCCATTACTTCCTACTTGAAAGTGACTGCTTATTAAAAAGTAAACAAGAGCTATGCACAGAAGATCTACTCCTGGCATAATCTAGATAGCTTGTAACCGTTTGGTTGGGCGAGGGACTCGGCGTTTTGGATGAACAGCTGTATAGCCAAGGGCCTTATCAGGAAAAGGAGCCCATAAAACTAGAATGAAAAGTTGCATGTTAAAATTTACAACATATGTTAAAATTTGCAGTGAAACCAATGCATTATTCAGTGCCTCCCCGCCCCCGCCCCCAGAGCACTCATCCATTTCTGCTAGCCAGGAAAAACCAAGGGATGAGGAAAAACACACAATTTTCCTTGCTTCGTGGTCCTTCCCAGGACCAAGCAGAATACAGTACTAGCTTTACTGGGTTGTTCATGAACATATTTAGATCTTGGTCATGTGAAAATGGGGGGGCAGTCACATGAGCCCCCATTTTCCCATCTCCACCTACTCAGTCGCTACATTTCGTAATTGACCAGATAGGCGGGATATAAATAAAATAAAATAAAATAAAATAAAATAAAATAAATAAATTTCCTGTGTCAATAGTCAAGGCCTGAAAAGGGCTTCTGCTCTCATTCGCTTGAGTATCGTACAAGCCTGTGCCTAAATCCAACATGCTGCCATTCCCCCATACAACAGGTCTTGCTTCTGCTTTCCCCCTTCCTCTTCAGCTTTTTCCATACCACAAAATCCTTTTCCAGAAGGTTTGCCATAGTGTTGTAAAGAATACTCACTAAATTCTTCATTTTTGTCCATTGAGACTGTCTCTGCTTGACAAACCATAGAGACACAACATCGTCATGCCCCACAAGATTCTTTACTTCCAGGAAAGGACCACTACATTTTCCTCACCAAGGACTCTGCAATTTGTGCATATGGCTCCTGCACAAAACCATAATCGTCTGCCCTCGGAAATGTAATGCACACGCAATCAGAGCCAGCACAGTACAGCTGGTGAATTGCTCTGCTTAATTTTGCTTAACTTGGGCCGTGCATTGTTCCCATTCTCCTCTCCTGTGAAGCATGCCACAAAATACCTTGCCCTGTCACAGAGAGAGGATTATAATCTGGAGGTTCTTCATCCATGCAGTGAATATGGCTTTGCATCCTTAGTTTCTCAGACCGCTGGAGAACAGTTTTGAGGGTGCATGGAAGGCTAGAGGAGGAGGAACAGTTGCTCTTATTGCCTGAAAGAAGCAGTTCTGTCAAGGGATCTCCAGCTGAATGCTGGTTTTTAATGGGACAAAACCTATTGCATTTTTACAGCGGCATAATGCAATTGGCACAAACCTCAGCAGTGAACTGATGCAAGTTAAGAAGTTAGCATTGACATTTGCTGTTGTGCGTGCCTACCCTAACTTCTCAACTTGCAGCAATTTGCCACTGAGATTTATGCAAACTGTGTCATGCTTGTGAGAATAGCTAAAAAGATTTTGTCCAACAAGTTTCAATTATTTTTCACTCAGAGAGAAGGGGGGGGGGCTCTTGCTTTTGAATACATCCTTCTCAGTTTGTTGTTAGTTGCCTCTAGATGAGTAAAATGAACTTGATCAAGCAGGTTTTCAGTGCAAGGATGAGAACAGATAGTCCATAAGCAACTCTGGCAACTATTTAGAGCTACAGGCCTCTTCATTGTGAAAGAAAAGAACCAAATGCATTTAATGGTCATGTAACTGTGCCTAGTAATGTATCAATCCCTCACTGGTTGTAATTTCCTTGATTAAGTTTTAGCACTCGGACAATTGTTTTTAATACAACATCTACTATTTATTTAATGAATAATATATCCTCTTGTAAAATATATCTCCTGTGCCACACACTAGCGCAATAGAAAAGTTAATGCTGCATTTTATAATGCAGAGAGAGAAACTGTGACAAAAGGAAGGGGTGGGTGGGGAAGTTCTCCCACGATGGAGAAATGTGAACACATCTCTAATAAAGCACATAATGAAACATTGTCAACTGCTGACTACTAAGGAAGAATTTGCAGAAGTAATCCTTAAAACAAACACTGTGCACATGAAAAGTAAATCTAGTGAAGCTTTCATCATGGAACATTTATAACAAAGAATCTTTTTTTCTAAAACAAAATCAGCACCGTGGGTTCATTTTAATCCAATTCAATGGGGAATATCATATAAACTCTTCAATTTCAATTCAATTTATTTGTTACGGTCGGGTGACCAGCTCACAAAACATACCACATGGCTAAAATATACAAAATGCAATTTAAAAAGCGTACAACAGATAATTAATTGTATACTAGTTATAATACATGTAGAGAATCAGTTACAGCATTTTAATAGCTATCCTTTGAACCACTGGATCGTCTAGGGCACACTGGTTTGGACAGGATCTTTGGGATACAGGGAGTTAATGTCTGCCAGTTTCCACCCAAGTGTTCCTGTTTGAAGTCTATGATCTTTACTAGATTTTTTTTAGCAGGAGTTTACATCACTCTTGATTCAATGAATTAAAATATAGAGCAAAACCCTGCTGCTTTAAGATCAGAATTGCAACTGTCTTGCGTTGACTTAATCTCTGCAAAGCCAGGAATTGGGAACTAAAGCTGGTTCCTTGATATAGGGGCCCACTTACAGCAATGTTGTTATGTGAAGTAAGAAACTATGCATGCTTACACAGCTTAATCTCCACACATCCACACTTTTTATTGGTCTTTTAGGTCCTAATTAAGTTTAGTAACAATCGTCATGCGCCATAAAGTCAATCCTGACTTATGGCAACCCCTTTCAGAGTTTCCCAGGTAGAGAATACTCTGAAGTGGTTCACCATTCCAAAAATCTGTCTATTTCACTTTTGTCCACATTCCCCTTTTCTAAAAATGTCAAGTGCTTTCCATCCTAAATTTGAATAAATCTGTTTGTTTGTTGTTTGTTTGAAAATTCTTCAAAAATGCAGTGACCAAGATTCTCTCCTATTCACACCAGTAATAAATACAGGTCTCCTTTGGGAAAGTTTTTGTTTGTTTTTGTTTTTGTTTTTGTTTTTGTTTTGTTTTTTGGTTAAATGAAAACTTGGGACAACTGTAGACTTCAACAGAGAACATGAGTGCGAAGTGTCAAGTTATTTACTCAATAGCTATCATTTTACAACTCAACTATTAAAAATGCAGGGCACAGGGCCGTATAACACAAATCTGCATAACTCCGGAATAGTCTGATTTATATAGACAGAAGCAAATCCAGACCAACTTTCAGAGACAAAGTCAACTGTGGATGACTTCAAAAATGTGCACAAATGAAAATCAAAAGTGGAGGCCATCCGCCGGGACCTCTCTCCTTTTTTGAATACAGTGAGTCGAGCAGAGATGTCCAGTGCTCCGTCTTGCCCGGTGATTCTTGATACCTTTCAGCCCGTTACGCCTGACACTGTGACCCAGGGTGCCTGATCGCTGCCATGCCACCACCTCCTCCTTGGACCCTTGCCCAGCCTGGCTAATCAAATCAGCCAGGCCTTTAACAACGGAATGGGCCACGGCCATAATTAATGGGTCTTTCCTTGAGGGCAGATTTCCATCTGCCCTGAAGGATACACTCATTAGGCCCATCAGGAAGAAACCTAGTTTGGCGGCGGACGAAATTGGCAATTACAGGCCCATCGCCAACGTTTCTTTCCTAAGTAAAGTGGTGGAGAGGGTGGTGGCCGATCAGCTGCAAGCCCTCCTGGATGAAACAGACGCCCTGGATCCATTTCAGTTGGGCTTCAGGCCGCGCCATGGTACAGAGACGGCATTGGTCGCCCTGTGTGATGACCTATTGAGGGAGGCCGACGGGGGCAAAGTGTCTCTGTTGGTCCTCCTTGATATCTCAGCGGCCTTCAATACCATTGACCACGGTATCCTCCTGGGGAGGCTCTCCGAGTTGGGAATAGGTGGCCTGGCACTGTCCTGGCTCAGTTCCTTCTTCGAGGACCGTCCTCAGAGAGTTCAGCTTGGGGAGAGTGTCTCGGCCCCATGGATCCTCAATTGTGGGGTTCCTCAGGGGTCGATTATCTCCCCAATGTTGTTTAACATCTACATGAGGCCGCTGGGAGCGGTCATCAGGGGGTGTGGGGTCAAGTGTCATCAGTACGCTGATGACAACCAGCTCTATATCTCCTTTTTGCCAACTGCAGGAGATGCCGTTCCGTCCCTTCGGCGCTGCCTGGAGACTGTACTGCAATGGATGCAGGAGAACGGGCTCAGGCTGAACCTGGACAAGATGGAGGTACTAAGGGTGGGCGCCCCCGCAGCTCAGGATCCGGGAAATTCCCTCTCTTTTGGGGGGGGTGGCCCTGCCCGCCAGGGATGTGGTTCGCACCTGGACCCGGCGCTCACTATGGAATCCCAGGTGGCGTCGGTGGTCCGTACCGCCTTTTTTCACCTTAGGCGGATAGCCCAGCTGCGGCCCTACCTTGATGTGGGGGCGCTCACTACCTTGGTACATGCGCTCGTAATCTCGAGATTAGACCACTGTAATGCGCTCTACGTGGGGCTACCTTTGAGGCTGCTGCGGAAACTACAGGTGGTGCAGAATGCGGCGGCCAGATTAATCAGTGGTGTGAAAAAATACCAACACATTTCACCCACTCTGGCCGCCTTGCATTGGCTGCCCATCCATTTCCGCATCGACTTCAAAGTGTTGATGCTCACGTACAAAGCCCTAAATGGTTTAGGGCCTCGATACTTGGCGGAACGCCTACTCCCACCAAGATCTACCCGTGTCACTCGCGCGAGCCAGGAGGTGAGGCTGAGGAGCCTAACGCCAAGGGAGGCCCGGAAGGAGAAGACAAGAAATCGGGCCTTCTCGGTGGTGGCTCCTCGCCTCTGGAACAACTTACCTCCTGTGATCCGCGGGTCTCCCTCGCTGGGTATCTTCAAGAAGCAATTAAAGACATGGTTGTTCCGGCAGGCCTTTCCATCATACACCTCTTGACCCCCCTCTTCTCTTTCTTTTTGTTTGTCTTACGTATTATGTGATTTAATGTAGTGTTTTCATCTCTTAGAATTGTCTATTTACATTGTCTTGTATTATTTTTATGGTTGTTAGCCGCCTAGAGTGGTCCTCTCGGACCAGATAGGCGGGGTATAAATCAAATAAATAAATAAATAAATAAATAAATAAATAAATAAATAAATAAATAAATAAATAAATAAATAAATAAATATGAGGAAATTAGGAACATGTCTTAGTCAGCATTAAAATGCATAAATTGTTCATTCAAAGAACAATTTATTCAAATATATATAGTTGCTGTGGGTTTTTCGGGCTCTTTGGCCGTGTTCTGAAGGTTGTTCTTCTGAACGTTTTGCCAGTCTCTGTGGTTGGCATCTCCAGAGGACAGGAGCCAGAACTCCATCTGTACTCTAAAAATATATAGCCTGAAAAGCATATAAGAAGCAATGTATATTCTCCATGTAAGGAGAAGGGGGAAAGCTAACAACTCAGTACAAGTGGGACAAAACAAGAGTGCTGGTGGGATCCAGAGAAATCCAATGAGACTGAAATTAGTGCAGAAATGTGGATACAAAGAGCATATCTTATGCGCCATTGGAGCACAAGGGACTTCTACCACTTACAGCCAGTTTACTGTAATAAGAATTAAAGCTGACAATGCAGCACATCAGGCACAGTTCACATCAGATGCTCTTGCACCCCTATGAGTTTTCTAGCTACATTGTATACCAACAACTACAAAACTGCATGCATACCATGTCAACATAAAAAGACCAGTATCGGTAACAGAAATGCCACCAATCAGAACCTCCCGCAAACCGAGAATATTTATTTATTTGTTTATTTATTTATTTATATATATATTTATTTATTTACAATACTTTTACCCTGCCTTCCTCCTTAAAAAAGGACCCAAGGTGACTTATTTCTTTAAAAGGTAGCATTTGAAGCTAAGACAAATGAATCTACTAAAACTAAAAAAGATCCAACAAAAGCCATACTAAAAAATAGTAAACTGAAGCAACACCAAAACACATTCAAAGCAGTAGGATACAACCACCTTTTGGAAACTCCTCTCAGGCCGTGAGTCAGTCACTCAGGGAAAGCCTGCCTGAAGAGAAAGATCTTCACTTGCGGAATGACAGTAAAAAGGAGGCCAGCCTATCCTCCAGTGGGAGGGAATTCAGCCACAGAGAAGACCTTCTTCCGTGTCCCTACCAAATGCAGAACAGACACCCACTGAGAAGTTCATCAGCTTTATGCATGATTCTGGCCTCACTTCCTTCCCATCTCTGGACCCAAAAGAAGAATCACAAATCAATGACAGCGTATGGAGGTCTGAGATCTAATCCATGATATTTACAGCTAAATGGACAAGGTACCCACTGTGGACAAAGATCCACATCTACCTGGAATCAGTGAAAGCCAGTGCCAAAGCACACACCCATACCATGTGGTCTGTAATCAAACTGAGCATTTTGTCATCCTGTTAGAGAAGTGTAGTCTTGAAGGACACATAGTCTGAACAGATAAAAGCCATCGTCCACATGGTGCACTTTTTGGCCACTGTTCCCATCTCCTTTTTTTAACATTCTGGATGCCTGGTTGTGTAAAAGTGCTGGATGTTATCATTTCATATACCTGTATCCAAATGTTGTTAGCCGCTGCCTAAGGCTGAACAGCTCTCTGGTGCATCTTTTCCACAAGCTTTACAGAATAGTGGGAGAAGTATAAATTAATAATAATAATAATAATAATAATAATAATAATAATAATAATAATAATAATAATAATAATAATAATAATAATAATAATAATAATAATAATAATAATAATAATAATAATAATAATAATAATAATAATAATAATAAAGGAACTGGAACAGCATTTTCCACTCACTGGACGGGTAGGCCCAGTAAAAGTCTTACACGGTTTGCAATGAATGTAATATCTCAATTTTGTTTCTGCAAGACCAGTGAGCATATTAGATCTTACACTGATTACTGGGGCTTGTTCCTTTTCTTCTCCCCTTCTAATCCTCCTCTACGATATCAAATAACATTTGGCACATAAACACACACATTTATGTTTTGGGAGAGGCTGGCTTATTACAAAAACAAAACTGGCATCAGTGCTACCACTAATGCATGGGAAGCATCATAGTGCTAAACTCCACCCTGGCACAAACTGGTAAATAATAATAATAATAATAATAATAATAATAATAATAATAATAATAATAATAATAATAATAATAATAATAATAAGAATAAGAATAAGAATAAGAATAAGAATAAGAATAAGAATAAGAATAAGAATAATAAGAATAAGAATAAGAATAAGAATAAGAATAAGAATAAGAATAAGAATAATAATAATAATAATAATAATAATAATAATAATAATAATAATAATAAGAAGAAGAAGAAGAAGAAGAAGAAGAAGAAGAAGAAGAAGAAGAAGCAGTGGTTTGGGGAAGGACAAAAAGACGCAGTAACACATTTTTAAAAAAACAACAAAACAGTACTAGGTGACATAAAGGGATCATTTATGGGATGCCAGGGTAATTTCTATTAATATTACTGCTTAACAAAGAACTTGTGGGCTAAGATCACTCCATATGAATTTATTTTCCAGAAATGCAACATAAGTAATGAGTAACGTAATGAATTTCTTTTTACCAAATCAGGTGGCTGCAATATTAATGATTGCAAATTACTTTTTAGGTCTCTGCAGCTAATGACTCATTATTTCAATAGTTAACTTTCTAAGCTCTGCATCTAGTTCAGTTTTGTCTATGCAGACAGGCAGAAGTTCTCCAGGAATCTTCTCCCTATCTCCTTATCCCTATATGTCACGGTTCAGATGTGGAACCTTCTACCTGCAATCTTATGTTCTTCCATCAAGGTGTAGCCTCTCTTATCCCTTATACTTCACAGAGAGAAACATTTGAGAGGTAAAGAGCAACGTGTGCCTTGAATTGGAAGTACATGGAAACATCGGCCTATAGCATCATGCTTCTACGGCCAGAATATATGTTTTCTTCACTTCACTTCTCAGCAGCTGAGTCACTGAGAAACGCTGTTCCAGTGCTTTTCTATCCCTGCACTAGGATTTGCTTGATGCTGTTAGCAGGAATTGGCAACTGGACACCTGGGCTTTCATTTTTATATTATGTGGGCTGAAGACTGGATGGCAGCCAACACAGTCATCATTTTAATGGCTGTGTCCTTTGGTAAGTTTCAGATTTTCATGACAAAGGGATTTAGTCAGACAGGCAACCTCTCAAAGCCATCAATCATGGTTTCCTCCCTCCCTCCTTCACCTCCCAGATGCATCTATAATTGGAATAATGGGATTTACACACACGTAAGTGTCAGGGCAGCACACGGTTTGTTCTTAATTTATTCTTACTGCATTTTACTGCTTGTGAGATGTTCTGCTTCAGGAGGCAGAGTAACATGGCCAGCTTAGAGTACTGCAGCCCTAAATTAGCTGTGGGTGTATTAGTCCAAAGGCTGACGACCCACCTCAAGCAGAATTTTTTTTTCTTGGGCCAGCCCTGAAAAGGGTTTTAGTCTAATAGTTACTGCTCAATGTTTGGGCCTCAAAATAAACAAACAAGTCCCAGATGGCAAAACAAAGAAGAGCTGTGCGTAGTGAGATGAAGAAGCCATCGGTATGCCAAATATATCCCAAATATGCCTCTTTACAAATTTCCTTACCTTACTTGCAGATAACACTGAATACAGAAAAAAGGGCACAGTAAAGAAGGCCTCAACATTTCCACTGAGTCAGCTGCGGAATGGCGAGTCAACACTTTTGTCAACTGATCATTTCAATCAGTCCTCTCCAACGGAGACTACCAGTTGCATACAGGCCTGCTTCCTGGTCCTTAAAAGCGAGTGAGGTTGTGACCAGATAGGAAGCTGCATCTAATCTGGAAATGGGCTGAGTCACTCCTTTTTCCAGGGACTGCATAACAAACCCACCAGCATCTTTTTGGGTCTCTGTCCGAGGCTACTGTTTCGTTTCGGTTTTGGTGCAGGTACGATTGCTCTATTTTCGTTCAGTTCCAGCAGGTGGAATTGCTGGGTCTGAGCCGCCTAGAGTGCTTGTAATTGACCAGATAGGCGGGGTATAAATAAATAAATAAATAAATAAATAAATAAATAAATAAATAAATAAATAAATAAATAAATAAATAAAGTGTCTGACTGGTTGTCCCTCTGGTGAAGCCATTGAATTCATCTTAAGAAACAGAAAGCTTCCTCTCCATTCACCTTTGGAAGATGAGGAAGTTTTGCATTTTTTTAATGGTTGCCAACTTATTAGCATTGCTTTGAAAGATTGTTTTTTTAAAAGCCCTCTCAGCAAATCACTGATGTGCTGCATCCACAACAATTCAAAAGAAACTGAATGCTTCCTCTCCATTTCCCTCCAAAGCTAAAAAGAACGGAAGCTTCCCATTTATCAAATGACATACTGTACCTTGAAGCAACCCTGTTTGGCATGAACAAGACTGAGATAACTCACCCATCTAGCCGTACCCTACAACAGTTATCTTCCAGTTACTTTATTTATTTATTTATTTATTTATTTATTTATTTATTTATTTATTTATTTATTTATTTATTTATTTATTTATTTATTTATTTATTTATTTAATTTTTATCCCGCCTATCTGGTCTTGCGACCACTCTAGGCGGCTTCCAATACATACATTAAAAAGCAAATAAATATAACTCAAAAATTATTAAATAAATAAGTTCCATAACAATTTACAATTTAAAACACACACATGTTTGAACATGACAAGCTACTGGCCTTTGGCACAAAACATACTCGCCTTCCATCCATCCATCTTGTCGTCCCTGCAAGAGCCACAAGGGAAGACGAGACACAGCTTAAGGCACAGCAAGAGTCAGCATTTGAACCAAGAGATGCCGTCTTACCACCATTTAGTGAGGCTGCATCACTGTACTGCATGTAAAAATATCGGAATCATTACAATTCTAAAGGGTATTCTCTCTTGTTAAGCTACAGTTGTAAGGTGATCAAGGTTTTTCTCTTGCTCTTCGAAACAGGGATGAATTACAAGTAATTCATTATAGGTATAACTAGTTACTTCCAAAATTCTGTTTACTTCATACACAAAGGCAACACATGCTCAGAACATAAATTGCCATGGACCAGGACAGCTGGGAAATATATATTGTCCTTCCCACCCCCCCCATTTCAACATATTCCTATGCCAGCCATGTTAAGGGCCACTATGGAAGATTACACTGTTCTTGAACACATTTTGTTGGGGAAATGATCAAACAATTAATATGAAATATAATATATTATTATTATTATTATTATTATTATTATTATTATTATTATTATTATTATTATTATTATTGTTGTTGTTGTTGTTGTTGTTGTTGTTGTTGTTGTTGTTGTTGTTGTTGTTGTTATACACACACACACATGAGGGAAAAGATCACACACATTATTATTTCCCGATAAGGATTCACGTAAGTATTCAGCTGAACACCAAGAAATTTATTGTTTGCTCATCCTTAGACAACGTTGGACGGCAGCCATCTGACCACAAATGTACCATGAAACAGAGCTGGGTTTTTAAAAAGATACACATGATTAAAATCCTCCTGACAAGGAGGAACTGTGCTCTACAGCAGTCTAATTGTTGAAAGCATACATATACATGGGAGAGAGAAATGCTTGGCACGCATTTTGATCCAAATGCTCCTGCAATCCCGCCCTCCGGTTTAGCCAATATTTTCTCAGCACCTCAGAAAAAAGGCCAAGGTTTTCCAGGTGCCAAATATCACCCAGACCAGGGTAGCCCATAGCTTTGAAGCTACATCATTAGCTTCACCACACAGTTAATAGAAGGCCGGGGCTGGAGTCTCCTTCCTGCTGATGATCTAATGCAGCAAGCCAACTCTGCCCTGTGAAATTGCATTTCATATTTCTCCTGCTAGAGCTGTATTATGCCAGCTGCTTTCCGCACAGTAATAGGTTCGCGAGGTAGATGATTGGTTTAATAACCTAGTCAGGTACCACAGTTTTGAATGGTTGTGCACAGCCACTGAAGCCAAAAACTGGTTTTTAAAGCAAATGCTATTTATTTTATACTGAATACAATAAATGGAGCTCTGTGATTGCCTCAGGTGCCAGAGGTGGGATATACTGTATAGCTATAGATATATGGCATATTGTTTAGAATGTGCTCAGAAGACAGAAATGAACAGCACAGGTCAGTCATAAAAGTATTATTTTGATTTAAAAGATCATTTATCAACTTTTATCATTTGTTTCCCTCCAACACTTACAGCTATGTCACATGATAAAATGAATACACACAGAGAGAGAGGGAGAGAGAGGGAGAGAGAGAGAGAGAGAGATTGCATTTAGCAGCTTTTTCTCATTGTCGGTTTAGATTAGGAATTAAAATCCTCACATGTCTCATCCTCGAAAGTAAGAACAAGGGATGCAAAACAGTTCTTTTTACCAGGCAAGTCTAAGATACAAAAGCAGGCAAACAAAAGGACTCTCTCTTTTTTTAGCAAAATATGCAAAAATGCAAAAAAAAAAAACATTTTAACATACATCATGCTTTTAAGGCCAATACAATTAAATTGTGCAAAATGACAGTGGTTACTGCTTTGTAACAGGGACTTCTCAAAACTAAGAGGATGCTTGGGTCTCTTTTTGCAATCAGTTGTTGTTCTGTGCTTCTGGGGTGTCTGTGCTTGTTCTTAAAGCAAAAGGACACTCACTTGGCACTGGCCACTTGTGGATGTGATGCAGACCTTCAAGAGGAAAACATCACTCCTGGTCCGTTTCTCACCCAGAGGTGAGGGATCTTGCAAGTGTTGACAATTACTCATAAAGGTGTCTCCCTTCAAGTCTAGACAACCTAAATTTAGGAGAGCAGAGAACTTAGCAAGCGCTTTTGACAACTCTCTGTCTAGATCCACAAACAAATGCTTACAGTTTGAAAGGTTTTGTCTCAGGGTTGTCACACGCAAGAGGAATGCTGCAATGTTTGCTTCTTTCTAAATCCCCCTCTTTTTTTTCAAATGGCCAGAACAGGTTGTTTACCTACCATGTTTGGCCTGTGAATGGTTGCAGTTGTGTGTTCACACACATGGCTGTTTGCCGGCATAGAGTCACCCTTTGGGGCCTTCTAGAGACCAAGCATCTTTCTCCTTCCTAAAAGCCCTTGGTTCAAAATTCAGACAACACAATGACAGAGTAACGTTCAACTGCAGATGTGAAAGGGTGGATGGAGGTCACGGGAACACATAGATGACCACTCAAAGGATGCATGTTACTAGTTGGTAGGCTTGTCTGAAGGGAAAAAAAGAATTTAAAAAAAATCTCATGAAGGCAAATGGACAGTCATCTGCAATCCCTGCAGAAGTGAGTTTCCACAATCTGGTGTCAAGAAGATGATAATGCCAGATAAAAGTAAATGACTGTGACTAGGTGGGAGCCTCTAACTCTGCCCAGGTAACATGATTGCTTTAAGACATGCAGTGGACGTGGCCACAGCTCTACTGGAATGGCTTTTCACAAAGGCATATATTTTGTTGCTATTATATTTAACTGTCTACATTTTCTGATTAAATTAAAGTACAACAGGCATAGTGAATGCACAACCCCTCATTCAGAGACAGAGAGAGAGAATCTGAAAAATCTGAGGAGAGGCCTGAAATATTTTGAAGTTCATGCTTTGCTACTCATAAAGTTCCGGATTTCTTAGAACTTGAAGAGGCTAAGAACAGTTGGGCAGATCTTCAAAACAGTGTCATACTTTTCATTTTGAATGGAAGAGCCCCTCTTGTTTTTGCATCCATTGTGTGTATGGAGTGCACCAAATCAGTGGTGGATGACGGGGAGAAAGGCAAAAGAGTAATATCAAGGAAAAAGTGGTGCGCGGCAGCAGCCATTGGGAGAAATGAAATATCCAGACAAAGAACAATTACATTGTGAGGCCAGATCAAAAAGGATTGATCAGTGCTCAGCGTGCCGAATTTCCCCTCTCTTCACACTGTGATAATGGCAATTAAGAATACTGTTTTGTGAGATAACAAGCTGGATGTCAATGTGACTATTGGTTCAAATGCAAGCTTCATACATAAGAGTGAGGGACGACCCAGAGACAGGCTTCCACCTGGGAACACAAGTGCCTACACAGGGATGTGATACGTCTCATAGGGATATTTTAGCATCTGGTATTATATTACAAAAATGTATGTAGACTAGTTTATGGAGCAAGGTTTGCTCACAAAGCTGCTGACTAAAATTTGACTGAAGGAAAAAAAAATAAACCATTCTCCAGAAGGGAAATCATGAACTGTAGGATGTGATAGGAAGAACAACCATCAGGGTCATCCGTGTGGGATTTTGTAAAGACTTGCCATTTACAGCATAAGATGAATGCACAGAGTGTTTCCCTGCATTTCTGATGCTTAGTGTAGGGTTGGATCCTCCGTGCCATCAGTTTGAAGGTGATGATGCTGAGATGGATGGCAGATGCTGCTGGTTCACATAGTACGACATTCCACCAGAGAGGAAGTCAATAGAACACTCTAGGTAACAGACGGAAGAGGAGCGAAAGCTAAGGCTGCCTCAGCCATCACTGAGCTATCCAACCGGCCATGTTAGACACAAAGAATATATGTAGACAATTGGGAATATTGATGAGAGGAGCAAATTGGGGATTGAGTTGTCCTACTTCGGGAAATGGTGGTACAAAAAGCCTTCCAGATGAGCAGCTGATCAGGCACCCACCGATGGTTAGACCCAGCATTATCAATATGGAGAAGTTGAAAGACTTGGTTTCCCTCAGAATTCCTTCATGCGACTCCCTCCAAAATTAGCCTCCCATGTCATGAAAGGCGGAATTCTGTGGCAACTTTAAGGTGGCTCCCTCCCCCAGGGACACATTGTACCGAATTCTTGTACACCTGCTGTTATTGGTGTCTGTCCATCTGTTTGTCTGTGTGGAGCAGAAAAAGTCTTAGGAAACAAGCCGGATGAAACAGTACATTCTTCCCAACAGCATAAACATGTTTGGGCCCACCATGTAATGCTGGAATACATGCTGTCCAACTCCTATCCCTCTCGGCAATGTTGTTGTTTCTTTTCCCCACATTTGATTATGCCAGAAAGCTTTAATGAGGAGATTACTCGCTTTTATTCTTTTTGCTTCCTGCACAGCCAAAACAGTTCATTTTGTCTAGATAATCCTCCTTCCTTTCCTCTTATGCAAATTGCTCCAATTTCTTTCTTTCTTTTTTTCAGCTGTGATTATAAAACTGGTCTTCGGGATAGCCAGGCGGAGGCAGAATGCACTTCTTTCCATGAATTTTGTTCTCCTTACATGCATATTTGCAGTGTTCAGAGGAAGAGACCTTTTTTTAAAAAAAATCTCCATAAAGCACCCCCTCAGAGAAGAACAGATCAGCATGGAAGGACAAGTTCTAAATGAAAGACAAGCCATGCAGTGCAAGCATTAAAGAGCATAGAGGGCTGCCCATTTATTAAAGCAAATCTCCTCTAGCAACTAGTTACTAATGTGAAATATGCTGGCAAGTATTTCAGCAGTAAGGTAAAATAAGGACTCCATGCATCCTCTGTTACATACAGCACTGATGTTACCTGTCTGTCATGGGTTTGGAGGGAAAGTTCCATCCTATGGGGAGTGGAAGGCGGGACATCAGGAGGAGGGGCTGTACTGTATATATATGTGAAGCCAGTGTGGTGAAGTTCAGAAGACGCTGGGATGTGACGAAGCAGCAGCTGGGAAGAAGAAGCTGGTGTGGGAGTCTGTGTGTCAGACAGGGTACTACTGTGTGTCAGAGTACCAACCTGATAGGTTCAGGTGTCTGAATGGTTAGCCAGAACTGATAGGTTCAGGGTCTGTGCTTCAAGTTAAGGGTTCTGTGTGAACCAAACTGTGTGTATGTATGAGTGAAACTAAGCCACGTTACTTTATCTTATTCACCTGATTATTTTATTTTCCCTGTGTGTATTTAAATAAACCTTATTCTTTATTTGTTTGAAAATCCATCCCTGGTCTGTGTGACTTCTTATAGGGAATGGTTGGTGGCAGCTTAGTGTAACGTGTGGCAGATCCCAGTAGGTCTGGGTTTGTCACATTGATTGGTGTCCAGCGTGTGGGATACGACTGGTCCAGTTGTCCAGTGGTCCAGCAAAGCCTTGGCAAGTGTGCCCAGAGCAAGGGGGGTCTAGTCAGGGACAATCTGAGGCGCGTAGGTAATCTTCTAGGTGTACCTCACGGGGAGGTGCGCTAGTAGAAGAACGTGCCAACTGGGGAGACTAGATTAGAGTGCTCTGAGGCAGCCTGGTTTTGGCGGGAAAAAAAACTGAGGCAAAACTGTGAAATAGAAGTGAGCTAGCTTGCCAGCTGAGAGGCCCAGCAGAGGGGGGTAGACTCTGGCTCGCAACTGTTGCAAGTTAAGTGCTGAAGAACAGCAGCAATCTATAGAAAGCTGGTTCTGAGGCAAAAGAGAAAAAAAGTGGTTGTTTTATTTTGAGGCTTGACTTTTAAAGCAGCCTGTTCTGGGGGGGGAGTATGCCCTTGACTCGAAGCCAGATGGCAGAAATGGGTGAAGTGAAAGACCCCCAGATTGACCAAGGTTCTGAGGATGAATTTGGCTCAGTGCAGGGTGACAGCACGGGAGAACAAAACCCAGAACTCAGAAAATTACTCCTGGCCCAACAGCATGAACTGAGGGTGAGGGAAATGGAGGAAAGATTAGAGAGAGAAAGAAGGGAAGAAAGGGAAAGGCAATTTGAAATGGAGCAAAGGGAAAGAGAGAAACAAAGGCAATTTGAAATAGAGAGGATGGAAAGAGCAGAAAGATTGGAGAGAGAGAAAATGGCGTTTGAGCTAAGAAAATTGGAACTGATGAATCAGAACAATAATAACAATAGGGATTCTGAGGGAGGCCAATTGTCTAAGGCTGACCTGAAGAAATTCCCTGTGTACCACAAGGGAGATTGTCCTGAGGTGTTCTTTTCCTTAGTGGAAAGAGCGTTTGTGGACTTCTCAGTGAGGGAAACTGAGAAGATGACCATCATGCGATCTTTAATCAGTGGTAGCCTGGCTGAGGTCTATGCCGAGATGCCTGAGGAACTGATGAAAGATTTTGCAGAGTTTAAAAAACTGGTGTTTGCAAGACATGGGATAAATGCGGAACAGCTGAGGCAAAGATTTAGGTCAATCACCAAAAAGCCAGAGCAGACTTTTACCCAAGTGGGGGCCCAATTGGTGAGGCTGCTTGAGAAATGGCTATCGCAGGAGGGAACAGAGACCTTTCAACAGCTTAAAGATTTGATAGCGCTGGAACAGTTCTATTCAGTCCTGCATGGGGAATTGAAATTCCAGGTGAGGGAAAGGAAACCAAAATCTGTGGCAGAAGCCGCCGAGATTGCAGATTTTATTCACCAGATAAGAAAGCCCTTAGGTGAGGAGAAATCTGTAGGAAAACCCAAAGAAACCTACAGCAAGTACTCTCAGGGACCAGGGAAAAGCCAGCAAGGGGGAGGGGCCCATGGTGAAGGGAAGCCCTCAGACATGAAACCAAGACCTCAGATTTTGGAGGGAAAACCAAAACAAGATGAGAGAGAATCAAAATACCCCAGAAAATGTTATTTCTGTCAGGGAAAGGGCCATCTAATCTCAGAGTGTGAGAAATTAAAGCAGCTAAAAGGAATTGTGCCTCAGGATTCTAGTGGAACCAAGCCAAAAGCTGTGTTCTGTGTCCAGAGAGAGCAAGGCTCATTGTCACTGAGGGAGCCTGTTGCCATGGCTGCTCAGTCTGGAACGGCTGCATCTACTGATCAGGCTGAGGAAGGTGGTCCTCTTGTGGAGGTCAAGCGATGCTTGCTCGTGAGAACAGATTCTCAGTTGTTTGAGACAGCAGGGGTGGACGTAGGAATACTTGACCGTCAGTATCGGGGGCTGCGGGACACTTGTTCTCAGGTGACCCTGTGCCATCCAGATATTATTCCTAGGGAATATGTAATCCCAAATGAGAGCATGAAGGTGGCAGGGATTGAGGGGCAGATAATCTCACTGCCAGTCGCGGAGGTACCTGTCAACTTTCAAGGCTGGAGGGGAGTTTGGCGGCTAGCGATTTCATCGACTCTGCCAGCAGCCGTGCTCGTGGGAAATGACCTGGCTGAACATGTGAAACGGGTGCTAGTGATTACACGCTCACAAGCCACCACGGGGACAGTTCAGGGGGGTAATGATGAGCCAGAGACGGAAGCAGAGGGGAGTTCAGAAGCTGTGGTGGAAACCTTAACCACAGACAGCAGATTTGGACAAGAGCAAAAGGCAGACGCCACTCTCCAAAAGTGTTTTGAACAGGTGACAGACGCTCAGCTAACACCTGAAACCCCAGTGAGATTTCTAGAGAAAAAGGGGATTTTATATAGAGAGACCCTGAGGAATATCTCAAAAGGGGGAGATGGGATCAGAAGTCAGCTGGTGGTACCTGAAAAGTATCGCCCCATGATCTTACAAAGGGGGCACTCTGACATGTTTGCTGCGCACTTAGGGGTGAACAAAACACAGCAGAGAATCACACAGAATTTCTACTGGCCTGACATAGGAAAACAGATCAGGGAGTTCTGTAAACAATGTGATGTGTGTCAAAGGCAGGGGAATAGCCGCGATAGGACCAAAGCAAAGTTGTGCCCTTTGCCTGTGATTGACACTCCGTTCAAATGCATAGGGGTGGATATTGTGGGACCTTTGCCCAAGGCCACAAAGAGGGGGAACAGGTTCATTCTCACCATTGTGGACCATGCCACGAGGTACCCTGAAGCCATACCCTTGACTAACATTGAAACTAACACAGTGGCAGATGCCTTGGTGGGGTATATGTCCAGGATGGGATTTGCCTCAGAAATAATCACAGATTTGGGCGCATCGTTCACATCAAAGCTCATGAAACGCTTATGGCAAATCTGTGGAATTAAGCACAAGGAAACCACTGCCTATCATCCTGAAAGTAATGGGTTAACTGAAAAGTTCAATGGGACTCTAATGCGCATGATTAGGGCTTACTTGGCAGAGAATCCAAACAATTGGGACCAGAAGCTGCAATCCCTTTTGTTTGCTTATCGATCAGTGCCACAAGCCAGTACCGGGTTCAGTCCGTTTGAACTTTTATTTGGGAGAAGGGTGAAAGGGCCCCTTGATTTGATCAAACAAAATTGGGAGCAGATCACCCAGGATGACCCACAAGACGTGGTGACATACATAGACACCTTGATGAATGACCTAAAGAGAAATCTAGAGCTGGCAGCAGAAAACCTGCAAGCTCAGAAGGTCAGACAGAAAACATGGTATGACCACAAAGCTAGAGAGAGGCACTTTGACCCAGGGGAGGAAGTGCTTTGGCCCAGGCCCTGCAAAGAAAACAAACTGCAGCTGGGTAGCCCAGAAAGAAAATACTTGGGTCACATAGTAGGGGGAGGAGTGATAAAACCCCTAGAGGCTAAGTTAGAAGCAGTTCTTGATTGGCCTAGACCCAACACCAAGAAAAAAGTCAAATCATTTCTTGGGTTGGTGGGCTACTACAGAAAGTTCATCCCGAGGTTTAGCGAGATTGCGGCTCCGCTGACCGATCTGACGAGGAAGAAGGCTGATGACCGCATCCCGTGGACCAGCGACTGTGAGGAGGCGTTCCAGAGGTTGAAGCAGGCGCTCATCAACTATCCAGTGCTGCGGGCTCCAGACTTCGACCGGGAGTTCATCATCTACACCGATGCGTCTAACAGCGGGGTAGGAGCAGTTCTGTGCCAGGAGGATGAGAATGGTGACCAGCATCCAGTGTCCTACCTGAGTAGGAAACTTCAAAAAGGTGAGAGACATTTGGCAACCGTGGAGAAGGAGTGTTTGGCCATAGTCTACGCGATCCAGAAGGCCAAGCCTTACATCTGGGGAAGACATTTTGTTCTGTGCACTGACCATTCACCATTGCAATGGTTAAAGACAATGAAAACCCACAATAGCAAACTTATGAGGTGGGCTTTAAATCTACAGGACTATGACTTTGAAGTGAAGGTGGTCAGAGGGTCAGTGAACTGTGTTGCTGACGCCTTGTCAAGAAGACCTGAAGAATGAAGACGGCGAAAGAAACATGGACTATGTCTATATTTTGGTGAACAAAAAGTTAAATGTACCTGTTTTTTGAACTTGGTTTGTATGAATAAAGGTAAATTGATGTAATGTATATGGTAAATGTTTAAATGCCTAATTGCTATGGTTAACTTAGAATGTAAGTATAAGTAAGTATGATATGGTATGTATAACTGTTGTTGTGTGTTTTATCCAGGTTGTTTTTTGGGAAAAAGCACCTTAGCTTTCCCCCTACAAAACAACTTATAAAGAGGGGAGGTGTTACATACAGCACTGATGTTACCTGTCTGTCATGGGTTTGGAGGGAAAGTTCCATCCTATGGGGAGTGGAAGGCGGGACATCAGGAGGAGGGGCTGTACTGTATATATATGTGAAGCCAGTGTGGTGAAGTTCAGAAGACGCTGGGATGTGACGAAGCAGCAGCTGGGAAGAAGAAGCTGGTGTGGGAGTCTGTGTGTCAGACAGGGTACTACTGTGTGTCAGAGTACCAACCTGATAGGTTCAGGTGTCTGAATGGTTAGCCAGAACTGATAGGTTCAGGGTCTGTGCTTCAAGTTAAGGGTTCTGTGTGAACCAAACTGTGTGTATGTATGAGTGAAACTAAGCCACGTTACTTTATCTTATTCACCTGATTATTTTATTTTCCCTGTGTGTATTTAAATAAACCTTATTCTTTATTTGTTTGAAAATCCATCCCTGGTCTGTGTGACTTCTTATAGGGAATGGTTGGTGGCAGCTTAGTGTAACGTGTGGCAGATCCCAGTAGGTCTGGGTTTGTCACATCCTCTTGTACGTTACATGTACAGGAGGCTATCATCTAGTTCTGCTGCCTCATAACAACTAAACAATGTCACAGGACTGGCTGCAAAGGACAGCACTGGGATTTGTTTGCTTGTTCTGGAGGACACAGTCCGTAGAATTTTCCCTAGACTGCAGATTCTGGGTGTTGTAGTCAACAAGTTAATTTTTCCAATTGTTATGCACACACATCTGAGATGGCAAATTTTTTGTTTGTCTGTTTTATGTTCTCAAATTTGTTCTTGAATTATAGTTGCCTTGTCCAGGAGTTTTCATGAAGAAACCTTCCATCTCCCTTCTCTGAAGATTGAGAAGTTGATAATCTGTTGCTGCAAACTCCTTTTAACGCGTTCTTGTATCAGGAACACTGTTGGGTGCTCATTTGGTTTTATCCACTAAAGCAGTGGTTCTTAACGTGGGCGATAATGCCCCCCAGTGGGCGATTTCATTTTTCAGGGGGGCGGTAGAACAAAAAGGGGCGGCATGGGGGCGCTGGAGCAGAAGGGGGCGGTAGGGGGGCGCTGGAGCAAGCCAAACCTGTGAAGATGGCTGCAGCCTTTTTACAGTGTCCATGAATATATATTTTCCTCCAATTTAAATTAAGTTTCAGACTTTTTGTCTTGAAATTTTTAGTTCCTGCATTTGTTTTTATGCCCTTTTTATATTTCTTTTTGCATCTTAAAATTCACTTGCAACTAAATGTTACTTTTTGGGGGGCATTTCATTTTCTTGGAATTTAATTTTGTTTTCAGGGGTCATTGGATTTAACTGCCTTAAATAAATCAATCAATCAATCAATCAATCAATCAATCAATCAATCAATCATCACTGCGGGGAGGGGGGCAATGATAACTTCCTCAATGGCTCAAGGGGGCGTTTCCTTCAAAAAGGTTAAGAACCACTGCACTAAAGCATCTGTACACACCTCCTTTGGCCCAAATCCTGTTGCTTAGCACAATAAATCACATTAGAGCAGGCCCATTTGAGTCAATGGATACTTGGTGAGTCAACTCCTATGTAAGTTCCATGGATTCAAATAGATCTACTCTAACTATGACTTACCATGCTAAAGTAAGTTGCAGTTACAGTAGGCCTATTTAAATCAATGGAGCACAGAGAAGTTGACTCCCCAAAACACCATTGAGCCAATAGTCCTGCTCTGTTGTGGTTGACTATGCTAAGTGACAGGATTTTGGCCTTTGTCTTGCTCATATAAAAGTGTATGTTTACTTAATTTATAGTCCAAAGGCCTGTGAAAAAAGGAGTACACTGAACACCAAAGTGGCAATCAGAATATAACAACGGTGAGATCATATTCCAGCTTCCTTCAGAAACTCTAAATTATTTTCCTGAAGAGGATCCCCCTCTCAATTTACCTGGAATTCTCCTTCTGGGAGATTGTTGGTGGCATTTTTGAGGAATGGGTTAATGGAGTGTTAGCACATTTCACCTGTTGTCCATTTACTTCTTTACAAAGACAATAATGAGGTGTGACTGAATTCTATTTGTCAACAGCTTTATTAAGAAGCATTATGCCTAATCACAAGTAGTTCTTCTTTGTATTTGTCAGCAATATTTCAGTTGTTAAATAAAAGCTGTGCTTCTCTATTATTCACTCTTTCAAATAAACAAAAAGCAAGCATTTTTTTACCCTCGTTATTTAGAGAAGGAATGCTATGCTTAAAAGAAGCCATACTTCACTTTGAACTGCTTCTCTAGCAGTGAGTTTTCTTTGCCCATAGATTTTTATTTACTCAATAAACAGAGGAACTCTGACTGGAAAACATTTTTATTTGTATGCATCTTTTACCAGGAAAATCTCTTATCAGCCTAAAATACTCACACATATAAAATTCAACAATCCAAAACAGACCATGTTTTTCTAGCACTCTTTAGTATTTAATACTTGGTTGCATTCTTTTGCAGCATCAACACTACCACTAAGGCTATTTCATATTTTTTTAACATTTTGCAGCACCATGTTGCAAAGGTCAGAGTGTAGAAGCAACATGGACATATATGACAAAAATGTGTTTTTCTCTTCCACCTCCTCTTATGAAGTCATCTAAGGACCATGGCATACAACTAACAGAATAACCTCAGTAATTTTTCCAAGCTTTGTGATCAGTTGATTAGAATCCAGCAAGAAAAGGTCATACAGAAATTATACAAATCCATTAAAAAATGACCTGCTGATAGGTATGAGCTGTAACAAACCAAATGGAACTTCCATGGAAAAGCAACATCTCTCTGGTCCCTAGGTGCCGAACACAAATAATAGAAAGTGTCTGTTGCCTGACTCTTCCATAGTACAAAACCAGAGGTATAAATTGCTAGTCCCAACTAGGGTACTAGACACTATTTATCAGTTGGCAATTGATAAAAGTTAATGGTAGCATCAATGGCACTGAATAAGTACTATAGCTGGAAGTCCTAACTACATGCAGGCAAGCATCCTGTATAACGCAGACCCCTGTTTTGATCAAAGGAAGCAATTATTAGGTCAATTGTTTGGTCCAATTAGGCAATTAGTAGGTGCACAATAGTATACTGCCAACTATTATACCACACTGTGGTGGTGTCATAGTTGTTAACACTGATGACTGGAAAGCCATTGTAGAAATCTCACTCAGTTAATTTACTTTTGGCCTGCCATCATCTCTCAGCCTCCAGCCTAAAATGCAAGGATAGCATCCTTCCTTATATGGTTGTTATGTGTGGGGAAATATATTGAAAACTCTAGTGAGTGCATATAACTGTTGAGTTTATTGTTATTGCTTTCAGATGAAGTCAGAACTGCTTTGTCTGGCTCTGTTCCAAGACCTATGCATGGGGGAGTCTATGTGTACTGATTTTTCTTTAAGACTCTCTAGAAATAAGACTTGAGAACTTCCCTAGCGTTTGTTTTTGTTTGGTAGGGAACAGTACACACTGTGATGGCAAAACAGGATCTGAAGTTCCTTCATCTCTACTTCACACCCGCTTTGCTCTCTAATCTCAACTCAGTTCTCCCTACACAGCCTTGTTCCATTTCTTTGTTCTTTTGCTTACAGCTAATCAAACCTCCTGGCTATTTATGCCCAGCAGCTTTGACAGGGATTTAATTCTGAAATTTATTTCATACATTCCCGGCAGACAAATGTCAGTGGCGATCTTTCGCTTGGCTTTGTTTTATGGCATCACTCTCTCCCCCTCTCCAAAATAAGTCTGTTTGAAACAGAGAATTTAATAAAGGCTTCTGAATGACAACTTGGAAGGAGATAAAATTAGTTCTTGGAGGCAAACAACAAAAGAAGAGAAAAACACTTCAGGTATGGAAAAATATGGTATGTTGATTCTGCAGAAGTCAAGTCCTTAAAGGTTTTTCGGAGAGGCTAGTTCAGTTTAGGACTTGTGCCTGAAACAGTAGAAAGGCACAAGTGGATGCTGAGGACCATGGAAACAGGACCCCCAATCATAAGACTTCCCCAAGAACATTCAGAGAAGGTCACGGGAAGAACTGGGTGACTTCTGGGGTTGAGATGGAGATGGTGGTCACTTGAAAACTAGCAAATTGAAGTTTAATAGAAACTTTCTGAGGAAGTTGGTTATCATTCAGGAAAGCCCATGACAAACTGAACTTGTTAGTCCTTAAGGTGCCCTGCAATTCCATTTTTTTTGCTCAGGGAAAACCTGGAAGAAGAGCCATATGCATCAGCCTGAGTTCACTGGAGGAAAGAGGAGATACAATGTAACTGAAGACTGAGGAATTGACCCATCCATGTTTCTGTATACAGTGTTGTATCATACTGAAAGAACTGATTCCTGCTCCACACTGTGCAGCGCATGCATACCAATGACCAGCACCACAAACAGAAACTACACATAACTTGAACAAGGCACCCTGTTCCCCACATGTAGCACCTTGTTCCCCATACGTAAGTTGAACATGATGCCAGACAATGAAGCACCTTCCACTTCATACACTCAGCATCTCATGTAACTTTGTCTTCATATCCCTATGGATAATTCCGTGGATTAAGTGCTGTATTTGGCTGCAAAGGCAGAATCTGGGAGCGCCCCCAGAGGAAGAGAAGATGGTCAACCACTTCTGAGCACACTCTACCTAGGAAACCCTAGAAAGGGTCACCATTTATCCGAATTGACTTGACGACACACAATGTCGATAATGATAATGATGTCTAGGAGGAGCTTGCTAGTAAATCTGGCAGGAAACCAAACACTTCTTTACTCTGTGTGATGGAGTGGATTTGCATATTCTTAGCAGCTTGTCTGTGAAACCACTTCAAAATCAGAGATAGCAATAAAGGACCTCTGATCAGGTAGCTGCCTCTATTCTCCTGTGGTGGCACAAGCTAACTTGAAAACTAGGAAAATGTAGGCTACACCAAAATTCCAACTCAAGCAGATTCACTGAATGAGCGGATTTGATAAGTCAGCATGGATTCCTACTCTGCTTGAGACTGGCAATGGAATATAGTGGTAAAAGTGTACCTGGAGAGGGATCTGGAGTTCCAGGGAGCATTTGCCTCAACACAAACCTAACATCACCTCAAATTAAGAGCCTGGGGTTTTCAGGACTAGAAATTACTATTAAATAATATAATTTGATACAAGACTTACTTCTTCTTCCTATCCTGTTTGTGTATTCTGTGCAACTGCCTAATCAAGTGTTGCTGTCTTCAAATAATTGTCTAAACAATCAACCTATCTCCTGTACTCTCACTTTACAGTCTAATTCCTTGAAATCGTCAGTCTTCATGGAGGATGACATTAATTACATCTGAACTAGGTGTTGCAAACATGTGCATATATATATAGCTGTCATTATCATGCTTAACTGTCTGCATGTTCTGATTAAATTAAAATCTAACAGGCATACTGAATATGCAACCCCATCTTCAGAGAGAGACAGAGAAAGAGAAAGAAATTCTGAATGACTTAGGAGAGGTCTGCAGTTTTTGAAGTTCATGCTTTGCTACTCATAAAGTTCCAGATTTAATCCTTGGATCACATAGCAAGTGCTGTGAATTATTTCTGTCGGGGTCTCTGGAAAACCTCTGTCATTCAGAATGGAAATATTATTAAATACTAGTAACTTGGTGTTACACAAGTGGTAGCTGTAATGGCAGCATGGCAAAAGTGCTATTTGTGAAGCACTTCTGCTGGTGCATTGCACAACTCGTCACAATGGGAACCATGCACACAACTGTGCAAATGATTCACATGATCCTCGTTGCCTGGGTATAATACCCAGTAATGCTGAGCTTTCCAAACTTGCTGGCATATTGAATGTAGCACCTTAACAGAGTCATCTCTTAAGATTTTAAATAGTTCAGCTCGAATGCTGTCACCCCCACTGGTCTTGTTGTTAGCCATGCTTTCTAAGGCCCACTTGACTTCGCTCTCCAGGATGTCTGGCTCAAGGTCAGCAACCACACTACCTGGGTTGTCCGGGACATCCAGATCTTTCTGGTATAATTCCTCTGTGTATTCTTGCCACCTCTTCTTGATGTCTTCTGCTTCTGTTAGGTCGCTCCCATTTTTCTCCTTTATCATGTCCATCTTCGCACAAAACGTTCCTTTAATATCTCCAATTTTCTTGAATAGATTTCTGTTTTTTCCCCTTTCTATTCTTTTCCTATATTTCTATGCACTGTTCATTTAAGAAGGCACTCTTGTCTCTCCTTGATATTCTTTGGACATCCTCATTCAAATTTCTGTAACTTTCCCTCTCTCCCTTGCATTTTGTTTCCCTTCTCTTGTCTGCTATTTGTAAGGCCTTGTTGGACAGCCACTTTGCTTTCTTGCATTCCCTTTTCTTTGGGATGATTATTGTTGCTGCCTCCTGTACAATGTCATGAGCCTCCATCCATAGTTCTTCAGGCACTCTGTCCACCAAATCTAGTTCCTTAAATCAGTTCTTCACTTCTACCGTGTACTAATAAGAGATTTGGTTTAGATTATAGCTGACTAGCCCAGTGGTTTTTCCTACTTTCATCAAAATCCTACAAGGTAGGCTTCAGCAGAAGTACAAGCTGGGTTTCGAAGGGGCAGAGGAACTAGAGACCAAATTGCTAACATGCACTGGATTATGGTGAAAGCCAGAGAGTTCCAGAAAGACATCAACTTCTGCTTCATTGACTACTCAAAAGCCTTTGACTATGTCAGTCACAACAAACTATGACAAGTTCTTAAAGAAATGGGAGTGCCTGACCACCTTATCTATCTCCTGAGAAATCTATATGTGGGACAGGAAGCAACAGTTAGAACTGGATATGGAACAAGTGATTAGTTCAAAATTGGGAAAGGACAAGGCTGTATATTGTCCCCCTGCTTATTTAACTTATATGCAGGATACATCATGCAAAAGGCAGGACTGGATGATTCCCAAGCCAGAATTAAGACTGCTGGAAGAAATATCAACAGCCTCAGATATGCAGATGATATCACTCTGATGGCAGAAAGTGAGGAGGACTTAAAGAACCTCTTAATGGGGGTGAAAGAGGAGAACACAAAAAATGGTCACAAAAAAAAACCTAAGATAATGGCCACTGGTCCCATAACCTCCTGACAAATATAAGGGGAAGATATGGAGGCAGTGACAGCTTTTACTTTCTTGGGCTCCATGATCACTGCAGAGGCTGACAACAGCCACAAATTAAAAGACACCTGCTTCTTGGGAGGAAAGCAATGACAAACCTCAACAGTATCTTAAAAAGCAGAGACATCACCTTGCCAACAAAAGTACGCATAGTCAAAGCTATGGTTTCCCCTGTAGTGATGTATGGGAGTGAGATCTGGACAATAAAGAAGGCTGACCACTGAACAAGTGATGCTTTCGAATTGTGGTGTTTGAGGAGACCCTTGAGAGTCCCCTGGACTGCAAGGAGAACAAATCTATCCATTCTGAAGGAAATCAACCCTGAGTGCTCACTGGAAGGACAGATTCTGAAGCCAAGTCTCCAATACTTCGGCTATCTGATGAGAAGAGAACACTCCCTGGAAAAGCCCCTGATGATGGGAAAGAGTGACGGCAAGAGAAGGGGATGACAGAGGACGAGATTGTTGGACAGCGTCACTGAAGCCACCAACATGTATTTGACCCAACTCCAGAAGGCAGTGGAAGACAGGAGGGCCTGGGGTCACGAAGAGCCGGACATGACTTAATGACTAAACGACAACAAAATCACAGCTGCATAATTTTAAGTTATGAGGCAACAAACATGATTCAGCCAGTCAGGGTTACTTCCATGAACATTACGATTTTAAGATAAAAGACATTTTAACTGAGGTCTTGAAAGAACCCAAAAGGACGCTATCTTTCAGGGGATTAGGGTAACATATATACTATTATTTTCTGAAATAAACTTCAAACATCCAAAGAGGCCCGGAAATTCAATTAAGACAGTTTTTTGATCACTAAACAATTGTATCTTGCATTGTATCGTTTTATGTGAATCACAGGTAGTACAGATTTAGGAAAGAGAAGTTTCTAGGAAGGTTGGAGGAAGCAGTCTATTTCAGAGCTTGGAAAGTTCCTTTGTGGACTACAGTTCCCAGAATCCCTATAGCCAGCAACGTAGTAGCTTGTCAAGTCCAAAACAAAACAAAACAACAAACCAAAAACATATCCTATGCTGTGACCTATTCAATTCTTTAAAAACTCTCTGGTTTCTGACTGTAGGGTATTGTGCTTCTGCATTTACAATTCAAAACAGTAGGAAATGGCCCAATATTGATGTTTAATACCACACCAATGTTGCCAGCAATAAAAGGGATGCCAAGCTTTGCATAGCAAAGGACAACCTGAATGCTGACAACACTAATGGCAACAGTCATGATGGTCTACAGGATACCCTCTTGTTTCACTACCATTCTCAAAGAAAAACAAAGGAAGAGAAAAACACATCTGATTCCTTTTTTCACCAGTTAACCACTTCTCACGCAAACACAAAGCAATTATCACGACTGTTTTTCAACAAGTATGAGTGGTAATGAGGGTATCCTGTAGATGATCTTGATTGCGGTCAGTGGTGTTGTCAACATTCAAGCTGCCCTTTGCAAGATAAAGCTTAATTCCCAAACAATTTTCTTAATTCCCAGGCAATTGTATAGTGACACAATGGGTGGAAAGGGCACCAGAGCTCTGCTAGCATCAGGTCAGTCCATCCCTAGCCACATAACAAAAAATAGTAATTTCACACCTTAAACAAGTGAGTTTCTGAGCATTTGCTCTCTATTTTTAAATATCTTTTAAATCATGTTTACAACCAGATAGAAAATCTCTTTGTAAAAATTAATACCAGTTTGGCTAGGAAAGAGTTAAAAGGTTCTCATGAGAGTCATCTAATTGGGTCTTGATTGGCAGAAATCCTGAAAGGATGCTTATTGAAAGCACTCAGGGGTGGAACAAACACAATTGGTCTGCACTTTTGTACTGGATAAATACTCTGAATATGCCTTTTAAAATAGTATTACAATTCCCTAGAGATACATGGCAAAATGTCCCCTTTTCTGGAGAACTGTCATTCCATTGTTTTCTTTAAAGCAAGCCTGATTTGGCTTTTGATTGTGTGTTGTTGTTGTTTTTATTACTTTTTAAAGAAAACCTGTCACTTGACTCCATCTCTGTGAAATTCATTGCCCTACAGCCTTCCTCTGCATGAAGCTGCAGCGATGTATCTACTTTGCAACTCATGCTGATAAACCTGTTCCACACATGTTCAGTTTATATCAAAGTGATCATTTTTCCTCTTTGAAAGGCCATTTTTGAGGATCAATATTTCAACTCCTTTAGCCTGTATTCTTTCCAAATTTAAATAGCGGGTGGGGCCAAACATTCCTTTTCAAGATAATCAAGATTGGTATTTTCAGTTTATATGAGTTATTTTAAATTTGGGGATCTTTAGCATGACCTGTTTCTGAACAAGAGGTAAAACAGTTTTACATTTAAAAAACAATAATTCAAAAGCCCTTAGCAAGGGCAAGAGCTAACTGTTTGCTACACCTGTGTCAAATCTGGTTCTGAACCAAATTCCCATTACAAAGCTATAACTTTTTGTTTGGCCTGCCCCCATTTTTAGAATAGTCTTGTAGAATGTTGATTTGCTCTGCTGCACAATAACACAGACGAACTCTCGTGCACCTATAATTTTAGTACATGTCACTCTTTTCTATACTGTTTCCACACCAGTCTATATTTTCAATTATCTGCATCCAAATTCACATTTCAACATGTATGCGACCATTTTTTTAAAAGACATGTTTGCACCTTTCTGAGCCAAGAAATATGTTGGAATACCCAGGAAGTATGAAAGGGGTTGAGTCATTAGCTTCTCACCCACACACTATTCTGAGCAAGGTGCCTGAGGTTGCTTTCTTACTGCTATTCACAGAGACCAACTTCCTCTAAGATCCCGGGTCTATAGGTCAGTGGTATGTGGTTTTTTTTTACTGTTCCGTGAAGCTTAAATATGGAAACAAACTTTAAAAAAGAAAAACAGGATTTTAGTTTTGCATGGGGACTATTTTTAAAACGTCTTCTGGAGGGCTCTACTAACCTTTACATTAGATTATACTAAAAATGCACCCATCAAGGATTTCAAAAAGCAATGGTCCTCTGGTTATTTTTGTCCTTCTCCTCCTTTCACCGATTATCTGACTCTTACACATTTACACCTTTTTAAAAAGAACATGGATATAGAAATAAAGAACAAACTCAAAGTAAATGGGAAGGAGAGGGATGGGAAGAAAAGAATGAGATACTTGTTTTTGTATTCTAGCCATCTGATTTTTCCAAAACAACTCATTTCCACTAGATTCAGACAGAACATTAAATTCAAATAAAACAAGATCCTTTGGCAGGGAGGAGGAGGAGAAGGAGAAGGAGAAGGAGAAGGAGAAGGAGAAGGAGAAGGAGAAGGAGAAGAAGAAGAAGAAGAAGAAGAAGAAGAAGAAGAAGAAGGGTGTGTGTATACATACACATCTGCATATACGTCCACATCTTTTGAACTTACTGAAGAAACAGTACATTGATAGGAAGTGACATGACAACTGGTACTAAGCTCCAGTTAAATGTATTTCCATTGGCACCAGGAATAACATTTGCCCTAGGGCAAATGTAATGCAGAATGATTTCAAGAAGTATCCTGTAAAGAAAGTCATATTAACAACAGCCTATTCCCATTATTTCTGGGGTGACTACGCATGCTATATACAAAACCCAAGCTAATAAATCCAGCAGTGCATTTGGTATATCATACCAATGTTGTTTGTACTAGGCAGGAGCATAGAGGGAATGCTCTAGCTAGGTCAGAGAGAGAGAGAATGGTAGAACAAACAAAAAAAAACACTTTTTAATTTAGCATAATTTTTATTGTTTTAAAAATCTTATAGCTGATGTATTTCCATTGGCTTTGTGTTAGCATACATATATTTTTCCTTTTTTTGTCTCCCTCTTTTTCTCTTGTACTTTCTCTTCTTTTGTCCCCCTCTTGCATTTTCTTTCATTCTATACTTTCTTGCTGGGCCCCTCTCACAACTACTGTACAGTCACGTGAAAGAGAAAGTACGCCCTCTTTGAGTTCTATAGTTTTACGTATCAGAATATAATAAAAAGCATCTGGCCCTTAACAAGTCTGAAAATTAGGTAAATAAAACCCCAGGAGAACAACAACACATGACGTATTACACCATATCATGATTTGTTTAAAATAAAGCCAAAATGGAGAAGCCATGTGTAAAAAAAAACTAAATACACCCTTACTGCTTCCCTAGGAATTAAGAAGTTAAGTAGCAGTCAAGTGCTGCTAACCAAATGCCCTTGATCATCAGCAAGTGTGGTCACCTGTATAAAAGCCAAAGTTCTAGCAGTTTGCTGGTCTGGAGCATTCAAGTGTGTTAAAGTCCATCATTCTACAGTGAGGAAGATGATTCACAAGTGCAAAACATTCAGGACAATTGCTAATCCTCCCAGGAGTGGACGTCCAAGGAAATTGAGTCCAAGGGCAGATTGTGCAATTCTCAGAGAAACTGCAAAAAGACTGTACAGTGGTGCCTTGCTAGAAGATGATAATCCATTCCACTGAAATCGCTGTTTAGCGAAATCATTGTCTAGCGAAAAGCATTTCCCCATTGGAATGCATTGAAACCTATTTAATGCGTTCCAATGGGGAAGAATTGTCGTTGTCTAGCGAAGATCGGCCATAGGAAAGCCGCTTTGCGAACCGCCAATCAGCTGTTTAAATCGCTGTTTTGCGAAGCTTAGGTCCTGAAAACACCTGTTTGCGAGCGCGGAGGGAGCTGTCAAAATCGTCGTCTAGCGAAAATCGGTTTGCGAAGCAGGGACCAAACATTATCCAGCGAAATTCCCCCATAGGAATCACTGTTTTGCAAATCGTCATAGTGATCTCAAAAAGCCAATGTCTAGCGAAAAAATTGTCATGCGGGGTAACTGTCTAGCAAGCCACCACTGTAAGGTTAGTTTGGAAGAGTTGTCAGGAAAATGCCTCTTCTCTCTAAAAAGAACATGGCAGCACAGCTTAGGTTTCCAAAATTGCATCTGGACAAACCACAAGACTTCTGGAACAATGTCCTTTGGACAGATGAGACCAAAGTGGAGCTGTTTGGTCATAATGCACAGCACCACATTTGGTGAAAACCAAACACAGCATATCAGCACAAACACCTCATACCAACTGTCAAGCACAATGATGGAGGGGTGATGATTTGGGCTTCTTTTGAATCCACAGGACCTGGGCACCTCATAATCATTGAGTCAACCATGAGCTCCATGAATACATCAAAGTATTCTAGAATCAAATGTGAGACCATTCTGACAGCTAAAATTTGGCCGAAATTGGGTCATGCAACAGAACAAGGATCCCAAGCACCTCAGCAAATCTACAACAGAATGGCTGATAAAGAATCAAGGTGTTGCAATGGCCCAGTCAAAGTCTAGACCTCAGCCCAATTGAAATTCTGTGGTGGGAACATAAGAGAGCTATGCATAAACAAATACCTGCAAATTTCAATGAATTGAAGCAATATTTTAAAGATGAGTGTGCCAAAATTGCTCTGCAATGATGTGAGAGACTGATAAAGTCATACAGAAAACAATTACTTCAAATTATTCTGTCCTGATACTTAAAACCATAGAATTCAAAGAGGGTGTGCTTCCTTTTTCACATGACTGCAGCATTTATAGTAAACTGGGAGAGAGCAAGGACAGCTCTTCAAATATTCCTGGACTGCAGCGCCAGCCCTTCTTGCCTGGGATGTAGTTCTTCACGTATTTCATTGTCACAGATGAGAACAAATACATTCAAAAGTTTTCTTCTGGATTGGGTGAGATGATGACAGCTTCTGTGCATTTTTTCTGGGCAACACATTTCCAAGAGTGCCTTTACACAGAAACCTTGCACTTCGTGCAAAAAAGAACTGTGTGCAAGAAGCATTGAATTTTGCACAAAATACAATGTCATTTGTGCAAAACAAATGACGACAAAACCAAAACAACCCACAGACTGGTCTTTTCACCTTCGTGCACAAGCAAAACAATTCGCACAGTAAGCGACTAAATTTTGGATGGGAAGTTTGTTGAGACAACTTTTTTTGTAGAGGGTGAGAAGGTAAACACGAATATTTGTTACATACTTATTCTTTAACATTGGCTAAGCTGGCTGTGGCTGATGAGAACTGCAGTGCAGCAACATTCAGGGGCTAAACTTTGTCCACTTGAAGACCACATGTTCTGAAGGTGAGTAGGCCATACCTCCCACACTCTGCCCCCCCCCCCGCGCCTCATTGATTTGGGCCCTGATTTTCACACATGTGATGTAACATGCGAAAAGAAGAGTATATAGCTATAGAACACAACAATATATTTAGCCTGATCATCTATAACCTTGTGTGGAGTAAAAGAAAGCTGGTCATTGCACAGTACCATTGTGTATTGTGTGCCATACAGCCCAATGGGAGAGCTCCACTCCATCCTCTCTTGCCAATAGCCAAGATGCTTTATTCCATCCTGATCAGAACCTAGGGGGCTCAAAATCGCTGGCACTGCTTTGAGAATGTCTAATAGCAACCCGGCGTCTCTCATTACAAAAATAATACCCATTAGCGTTTAATGTGCTTTTAATTGGTCAAAATAGATTTAATTGTTGAGCCAATTCTTTAGTGCATAATTAAATGCACTTGGGGGAAATTGCAATAAAACTGACAGGCTCTTGGTACCAGCTTTCCAGGCGCTCTCAGGTCAGAGGCTGTAAATTTCCAGGACATATTGCCCGATCGAGAGAAGAGATAAGGCACTGTGGATAAATCCTGAAGACAGCCACAAAAAAAAGAGAGAGAGGAGAGTCAGCTGTCAGAAGCAATGCGCTTCCAGCCTGGGCAACTTCAAGTAATGGCTTTTGGTTTCTGGTGCACGGTCATGAATTATTTCTGCTGCATCGCTCTGTCATTTTTTCCCCCCACACTGTGGGGACTGAGCACTGAGCACATTCTTGTGGGGGAATGTCACAACAAGCCCTGCATCTGCGAGGGCCCTCCCCTGGGAGCCTCAGCAAGGATGCAGCAAACTCCAACACATGGTGCTAGTCCTGAGGGCAGTCGGAAGCTCCCCACATCGCTGGAGAAAGGAGGGGAAGATGCTCAAATAGAAATTAAGTGCTGACTCAGTAACTGGAAAAGACTGCAGCTACTAATTGCCAAGCACTAGATAAAAATCACGAACTCTGCTTTGCAGGGGTACATTATAGCTGGATAGTAAAACCGCTCCTCTCCCTCTTTTCAGCGCGTTAAATCACATTTATCTACTCAACCTGAATTTTAAAAAGGGAGACATCAGTTGCTTAGGGAGATTCTGAAAGCTAAAAGGATTTGGAATGTAATCTGCAAATCCCTTTTGTACAGGAAAGGACACCACTCTCTTTTTGTCTTCTAAAAGTATTTAATAGATACACAAATGTTTCCGTGCCCTCCGCCATGAAAACCACTTTGCTACTAAGTCCCCCAATTAACGAATGAATAGCCATTAACATTAGTATCCTAGCCTCCCTGGAGCTCAGAGCCCCAAAGAGGCCCCTGGGGTAGGTGAGGCAGAGTGATTTTGGATGATTTAACAGGGATGAGCCCAGATCGTACTTGGGTGCCTTTTGACGAGGATGAGACAGTCCCCTCCCCCCCCCCATGCCTTGGCAGCTGATGCTTCCTTCAACCGCGGGAATGGGATAAAGTCCTTCAACGCACCCAAAGCAGCAATGGGATGGGGGTGGGGTCAGAACAGGCTGCCTTCCAAGAGAAGGAAACAGCAGGGAGGCTCAGAAGGAACCGCTAGGGAATAGGGCACTGCTGCCCTCCAACACAGATCTACTGAGGCAGTGATCTCACTCTGTGGAATAATAAGGCTAGCCCTGTGCCCAAGGCTAGTCAGTGGACTTCCTCATTGCGCGTGTTTGAACACTGGTGTAGACTTACAAAGTATAGACTAACGGAGTTGGGAATGACTTATAAAGCCATTGAGTCCAACCCCCTGCTCAATACAGGAATCCAAATCCTAGGTTATCTGACAGACGTTTATCCAATTTTCTCTTAAATGCCTCCAGCACTCAAGCACTCACCACATCCCAAGGTAACTGGTTCCATTGCTGTAGTGATCTAACAGATAGTTCTTCATAATATTCAGCCAAAATCTGGCTTCCTATAACGTGAGCCCATTATGATGCGTCCTGTACTCTGGGATGATAGAGAGCAGATCCTGCCCCTCCTCTGTAGGGTTACCTTTCAAGCACTTGAAGAGTGCTAACCTATCTCCTCTCAGTCTTCTTTTCTTCAGGCTAAACATACCCAGTTCTTTCAGTCTTTCCTCCTAGCGCTTGGTTTCCAGTACCCTGATCATCCTTGTTGTGCCCCTCTGGACTTGCTCCATTTTGTTGGCATCTTTCTTAAAATGTGGTGTCTAGAACTGGACACAGTTCTCAAGATGAGGCCGGACCAGTGCCGAATAGTATACCTCATGGGATTTGGAGACTATACTTGCATTAGAGCAGCCTAAAATAACATTTGTCTATTTTTTTTTTCACAACCACAGTATACTGTTGGCTCATAATCACAGTAAAGCTAACATTTTAGTCTCTTTGCCTCACTGGTTTGTACCTTAATTCCGAAGTATATATTATAGTGGTGTGCATTTGTTCAGCATATACCAATGTATTCCTTTCAAGTTCTTTCAATTCTTCCATGTCAGTGGTAGGCAAAGTGTAGCTCTGGCTCCACAAGATGCCCTATAAGGCTGTTTTTGTGCCCACTCCCAGAGGTTCCAGCTTCCTCTCGACCTGCGGCCGCCCCCCTGTAAATGTCCACTTTAGGAAGGTTCCATGATTTACACTACAAGCCCCCATCCCAGTACAGTTTCTCACCAAAAAAAAAATGCCCATTTTTCAAAATTATTATTGGGTGTCTTGCCGCTTCTGGGTTTATGGGTGGTTCCGGCGGTTCCAGGAAAGCCCCAGTGGCAGAAAACATCACGCCAGCTGAAATTGTCCATCCCATTCTATGCTAAAGCAATTTGGAAGTACCATCCTCATGACTCATAGAAAGCATGCGGATTTATTACATGTGAATCATCAACATATATTTTATGGGTGTTAGGGAGCTATGCATTCAAGGTTTAAATATTTTAAACCTCCTTGTTTCAGAGCGATGGAATTCCACAGAAAGTACCTCTCTGCTTTTGTCCTCGCGGGGGCTTCATTTGTGAAATGAAATTGAACATGCACCACATTTGGTCTCCCTCCCTCCTGCCTTTCTCCAGCAACTGGTTGCCCAAACAGTCTCAGCTGCCTTTGCCTTCCAAGGACAGCTTCTTCAAAAGGCAGTGCCCCACACCTTATTTCCAGAGGGCACTCCAATGCGATCTGCCACATGAAAATGTAGCCCTAGGAAATGCATACCCTTATCAAAGATGGAATAAACTGAAGAAAACGAGAGACATTCAGCACAGAACACAACCAGGACAAGATGGACAAGCACTGACACATCGAAATACAGTGGTGCCTCGCAATACGATTTTAATTCGTTCCATGGAAATCACTGTCTTGCGAAAACATTGTTTTGGTTCCCCATTGGAATGCATTGAAATCTATTTAATGTGTTCCAATTGGGGAAAAAAATCACTGTCTTGCTAAAATTATCCATAGAAGACATCATCTTGCAAAACACAGTTCCCGTACCATATTGGGAAAAACAATCCCCTCACCTGCACTGACTTTGGAAATTCAATGGGTCTCAGATGGCCTTCCCCCTCTTTCTCTAGCAATAAAGAAAGAGGATAAAAGAAGTCAAAACAGCACCCTGGCTCCTGACAATGGTAACTCCATTTGCCCTAATCCTTTATCACAGAGAACAAAAAAGGAAAAGGAATATAAAACATCATCAGGACTTACAGCCTTTGTAATAGGTCCTGATGAGAAAAAAAAAAAGAAATGAAAAGAAATTTAGAAAAAACAGGGTTAATCACAAATGCAATCTCTCATTAACACAAATTATAAAGATGAGGTCCCCACATTCCAGGAAATCACAAGGATCAGCAACACACCCAAAGTGCAAGATATGAGCCTCCCCCTGGGAGAACCACTTTTATGACATGGTATTTCTCCTGCAAGGTATGAGTTAGAATGGTCCTTGCACCTCATACCCCCTTCTGTCCCCTGACCCCCCAAGGCATGGTGACCCCCCGGCTGCACCTCCCACTCATTACAGGGCTGCACAGTCCCAGTCCTGCCAGAGGCCAAGAGAGCTCCTCAGTGTTTTGGGGTGCCCTGTGGGACCCCCATTAGGGGCTAAGTGTTCCTCCCACAATCCTCTAGTGCACAGGTATTAGCATATGCTCATATGCTAATACCTTATGATAATTGTGGGTGGAACACCTAGCTACTTTATGCTAATACCTGTGCACTAGAGCTGGCAAAGGGCAGTGACAATTTAAGAGGCTGCAGCACCTGAAGGAAGGAAGGAAGGAAGGAAGGAAGGAAGGAAGGAAGGAAGGAAGGAAGGAAGGAAGGAAGGAAGGAAGGAAGGAAGGAAGGAAGGAAGGAAGGAAGGAAGGAAGGAAGGAAGGAAGGAAGGAAGGAAGGAAGGAAACTAGCTCAGAATTGAGAGTACTGGATGGGCTCAGCAGGAATCAGAGAGTGTACCTAAAATCTGTGCACTGTGGGTCAAGATGGTGACCAAACAGTTGGCCTGTTTTGGGTGGGTGAAGGACAGGCTCTGTGACATGCACAGTTTTGTCCTCCAAGAGAGAAGAAAGGCCTGAAGTATCAGGAGGAATAGCCACGGTCACATGTAGCATCTGTTACCTGGAACGGTTGCTTTATTCTATGGAGTGGTAGAGCAGGCCTTCCTTTCCCGCCTACTGAGGCATAAAAGACAGGCATGGCATTGGAGGATTAAGAACCACGGGTAACCCCTGTTGTTTGGATTATTAGTGGAAATTCAGCAGCTTCAATCGGCAGTGTGTATCTGAGAGCATGTGCGTACATTATCCACTGTGCACTCCCTGGTGCCTTGACCCAATTGAAAGCAACCATTTCAATCACAGCCACTACTTATCACATTAAAAAAGCAGCCTGACATAAGAGACTGCAGTCTAGCTATTAGAATTTTTAGTAGCAAGGATTAATAATGAGTGCCCTCACAGCTCTATATATGAGGCCTGAGAGTCCAATGTCATATACTTTTTACAAGAGAACTGATGGAAAACAGTACGAACATTAAATGAGGTCAGAAAAGGTACACAGCAGTCATTGTTTAGGTCATTTTTCACCAGAAGAACAATTAAATTAAACATAAATCTACAATACACCAGTAGGTGAGTTTCTACTGTAAGGCTTTCCAATACCAAATAATGTACAGTAATGTGGTCATAATCCATTTACATTCAGCAGACAGGAAAGAACTGTATGCATCCCAGAATTTCTTTTCTCTGTATGAGAGTGATTTTGAAGCCTGCTTCTGCTTCCTTAAGTATGTGTCCCTAATTTTATTTTAATTTTACACATCTGCTGAAGCACTGCACTAAGTTTGAGAATATCCCACAATATTACTCCAGTCCTTAGTGGTCTATGTGAATTTTTAATCTCGGTCGAATTTTCAACAGTTCTTTCCCTCACAAAAGATGGATTGCAACTGGTATTCTTTCCTAGAACAGTTGGACACAAATGGCATTCTGGCTTCACACCAGCTGAGCTAGGCAGTGCCAGATGCAACAACACCATGTGAAATGCAACGAAGATGACTGGATGATTTTTCAGTGGCACTTTCAGCCGAAAAGCACTAGAGGCAATGGACAAGGCCTACATCAACCTCAATGCACATCCTGGATCAAAACAAACCATGAAATACTACTACTACTACTACTACTACTACTACTACTACTACTACTACTACTACTACTACTACTACTACAACAACAACAACAACAACAACAACAACCTATTTAAAATCTATGGCAATAGCAATAGAACAAACTTACTCCCCTGTTAGATAATCTTGTGAATGCAACCTCTGAGAGTTGTGCAAGAAATTTATTCCATCGATTGATTTTCTTTCCTTTTCTTTCTTTCTTTCTTTCTTCTTTTTTTAAGGAAAAAGTTTACTTCTCCACATTTCCTAGGCTAAATACAGGCATGGAGAGAAGTGGTGGTGAAAGAGCTGTACACTTCCAGGCTTGGAATGAACCCCATGAGAGAAAGAGAAAATGCAGTTGGCAACACACGCATCTTTCAATGCATGTACAAAAAAAACATGACATACAGAACATTTGTCCACAGTGGGGAAGAGAGGAAGGGGATGAAATCACCAATCAGTGACCAGGAGTCCACCAGGTTTTGATTTGTTAGTGAAGGTTTATTTCTAGGATGGGTGGTAGGCTATGTTGCTGTTCCATGAAAAAAAGAGACACTGCTCCAGAAGGCGTCCAGAAAGTGCGGAGGGAACAGTTTTCCTCTTTTTCTTTTCTGAATACTGGCTGAGCGAGGGGTTCAAAATCACCATGTTATGTTGGGGTGTGTGTGTGTGTGTGCATCCCATGGTCCACATTTTGCTCCCACCTGCATTAGTATTCATTAATGTGTTGATCTGGGGGGGGGGGGAATTGGTTTTGCCTTTGAAAACAAGGAAGTTTGGTGGCAGAATGACATCAATGAAGAATGTGAGACAAATGTTCCCTAATTCTGAACTCCAGAAGTACAGTCCATATGTGCCCTATTTTGACTCTGTATCCACACACTTGCATGGTGATGATGAGACTTTAATAACACATCAAATGAGGCACCACTTTTTTCCTACTGCTTACTAAGAAATGAATCAAATAACAGGGATGGGGACTTGAGTTGCCAGACTCGCTGTCAAGATGGAATTAAGTCGCACCAGTGACTCAGCTTGAACTCGACTGTTTTTTGTTCCTTTGTTTCCCCCCCCCCCCCCAAAAAAAAAGATTCGGACGGATTTGCGACTCAGGATTTGGTCCCAAAACTCAGACTTGGGACTCGAACCCAAAGACTTGCCAACACCCCTCTCAAAGACCATTGTTTCTGTTCACCCCATTTCACCCAACAAGAGGTGAGATCCAGGTCGCAAGTGTTGGCAATGGAGCAGCCTAATCATGATGCACCTTCTTGAGGGAGGAATTACCTCCTTGTTCTGATTTTGATGGGTACTAAAGACTGTCCTGTTCTGTCAGGCTCTTAATGTTTCATTTTTTTATTTCCCTCTCTTCTTCTTCTTCTTCTTCTTCTTCTTCTTCTTCTTCTTCTTCTTCTTCTTCTTCTTCTTCTTCTTCTTCTTCTTCTTCTTCTTCTTCCGGTTCTTTAATTCCAACACTACAATACCTTTTATTATACAGTTTTGTCCCCTGGGTTTTATAAGAAGTTTTAATGGTTTTACCACACACATCACCTGAAGCACCTGCAAGATTGGGGGGAGGGATTTTATATGGATTTATAGATAGGGGAATAAATAATCCCAGAAGTGTATTTCATAACTTCTGAAAAACTTCCCTGCTAGTTCTTACTCCTTTAAATACGGGCAGGTATAACAATGCCCTGTGGGGAAGGACATGCTTTCCAGGATGACCTGAAGGATTTGTGTCAGTGAAAAGCAACCTACAAAAGCAGAAAGATTGATCTTACTGTGGAGGAAGAAGAGGAGAAAGTATGGGAAGAACAATGGTGGTTATTATGTGTTTTAATTTGAATGAGCCTTCAAAATACTTGAGCTTTATTAAAAGGGACCAATGGCCATTCCACAAATTGCTACGCCAACCCTCCTACAGACCTCCACAGGAAGGCTCCACCAGCCTGCAGTTGCCTAGAGATACATCTGGCCCATGCGGCTCCCAGAGGACAGAAAGACAAAAGTAATGTAAGAGCCCTTTTGGGAAGTTTGACGATTAATGGCTTGTTGGGGAGAACAGCACTTACTGTACTTGAGCTCAAGCAGTGGGTAATTTCCTCCAGGAGTGGAAGTAAGTGGACAAAAGAGGTATGATTAATAATTATGCTAATCTAGATTTACTTATAAAAAATGCAGTCTCCCTGCACGGAGGTTTTCAGCAAAGTGGGGAATTAAGAACAAAGCAGGGTAACCTGAGTTTGCATGCGAAACATGACAGCAGAGAACTCTCCCTGTGCATGCTCTCCAGCCTCTCTCCTGTCATCCTTAGGCTCAAAGTATCCCTTCATGAATAATCTTCCTTGCCCCATCTCTATGCAGGGCAAAGGGTTCATCTTGGAGGGCATTTTTCAAAACAGAGGCAATTCCACTCCCCTACCGCCTCTCCTTGCAGCATCCATACCATCGATCAGTAAAGGCTCACACGGGCACGTGCATGTCATGGTGCAAGCCACCTAGAGTGGTCCATTGGTCCAGATAGGCGGGGTACAAATCAAATCAAATCAAATCAAATCAAATCAAATCAAATCAATCAATCAATCAATCAATCAATCAATCAATCAATCAATCAATCAATCAATCAATCAATCAATAAAAATGGTGCTGGGTGTCACAAACCAGATAAAGGAGAACACATTGAAATGCATTCAATAAAAGAGCCACAGCCAAATGGCAGAACAGGGAATAGGTACACTGCTTGTTCTATATGAGTCCTTGGTCTTTGAACTGTTCAATTCAATATTTGGACACACTCTGATTTCAACCTTAAACCTGGAATCCCAGATGTTGGCAAAAGCCAGCAATATATTTGCACACTGGAAGCAAGTGCATCAGCCACAGTGAACCAGCTACACCCACTGGTGAAGATCTTGGATCTTACCATCACATGCCCCTTAGCTACAACTCATCTGAATGACTGTATCCCATTCTGTGTGGGGTTGCCCTTGAAGACACACTTTAAAACATCAGTGGGTGCAGAACACTGCAAACAGACTGTTGACCAGGGTCTCTTACACCAGTGGTTCTTAACCTTGGGTTACTCAGGTGTTTTTGAACTGCAACTCCCAGAAGCCCCAGCCAACACAGCTGGTGGTGAAGGCTTCTGGGAGTTGCAGTCCAAAAACACCTGAGTAACCCAAGGTTAAGAACCACTGACTTACACGATCATCTACTATATTCCCTTCCGTCACTGGCTACCAACCACTCTGTGCCTAAACAAAGTTTAAAGTGCTGCTTATGACCTGCACAGTCTTATAAAGCTGATCATGACCCTGAAAATCCTAGCTTGGGGCCACCTTACTTGAAACACTGCATTCTCCCATCTTAAACAGTCTGAGCTTTGAGATCTGCACAGGAGTCAGGTCTGGCTGAGAGACAGTTTTCTCAGGCCAGAAACATAAGTTTGAGAGAGTCCATCATTAGAGCTAACATTAACGATGCAGAGGAGGTATTTAAGGCAGCCTTTTCATTTTTGTGAGACCAGACTTGATAGGAATCCTGTGCTTAAGACCTGAAAACCAATCACTAAACAAAATAGGCTTTATAAGTGAAAACAAAATGAAAGTAAAAAGTAAAAAAAAAAAAAGACAGAGCACCTTAAGACTAACTTTTATATATATTTTTAATGTGAACTTTTGTAGACAAGTCCACTTCATCGGACATAAGAGAAGGAGACGTCCTTTGCAAGTTGAAGTGGACTGCCCCTTCTACAACTAAACAAAGCAAGCTAATCTGCATAGTCCCAAAGATGAAATAATCTTTTGTCCTGATTGTAAAGGTAATACTAGTTAAGAATTCCTCTCTTCCGGTCACTGGACTACCTCTAACATCTCTTTCTGGTCTCAAGAACGTCTCCCAGGTCCTGGGATTATCTGCCAAGGGAGGCTAGAATTCATTCCCTGTCTGTTGCCCTTCCCTTTTTAAGCAATGACTGTTCTGCTCAGGCAGGCCTTTGGCATCTAAACAGAATCACTCAGTGGTTTAGGTAAAGAGCTGCAAAACCAGAACTTGGGGGTTCAGTTCCCCCTCTGTGGCTCCCAGGAGAAGAGTCAGCCTGGGTGACCTTGGGCAAGTTACAAAGTCCAAGGACAGCCCCGGAATAAGGGAAAGGGAAACCACTTCTGAGTATTCTCTACCTGGGAAACCCTGGAAAGGGTAGCCATAGGTCAGAATTGATGGCACACTATGATGATGATGATGATGATTGATGATGATGATGATGATGATGATGATGATGATGATGATGATGTTGTTGTTGTTGTTGTTGTTGTTGTTGTTGATGGGACACTAAATAGTTAGATACTTTTGCTTCTTTTTTCTATTAGCATGTTTTAATGTATTCAATGTTATAGCTGTATTTTTAAAGTTAATTTTTATTATTGGTAGCCACCTTGAATGACATTTTGAGGCTGGGAAATACAGGACAAGTTGTGTTGGGTCTTTTCTCCTTTTTTCCCTGTCTGCTTAGCATGGATTGTTTAAAGGCAATTTCACAAAGATGAGCTTTCTTCATTGTAAACACAAGCGCTGTGATGGGTCCAAAGGGGATGTGACACACTGACCATGGGTCAAGGCTAGAGAATCCCTCTAGAAAAATCTGCCCCAACCCATTATGCTCTTTTCTAGGCAGTGAGGTTTTCTCAATTAACTGCACAGTTAATTATATGATGTCAAGTTGATTCTGACATATAGTGACCCTCTGAGAGTTTTCTTGGTATAAAATGCCTAGAAGCGGTTAGACAAGCTGCAAAGTCTCCAGCCCCTCCTTCTGGTGGCACTCTGGGACGTTGCAGCTAATCTAAGGGGCCGACGGTGGGGGCAAGCAACCCTGTCAGCAATACAAAATCCAGGGGATCCAGGCTATTGCTCCTGCCTCCAGCAGGCAGGGGATTATTCCAGCTTCTGGCCCCTGGCTCTGCCCCTCCTGCTGATCCAGTTCACTCAGCTATACCATTTACATATGGAGGGCTCTGTTTGGAGAAGAGACTTTAGGATAAGACTTTCCACTAAAATTTCAGCGAGGGTCTTCACACACGTTGCTAAACTGCCACCTGACATGAAATTGAAACAGAAATGTTTGAATTACTGTTGGGGCAAAACACAGTAGATTTTCAGAAAGGTCAAAATGCTGCAATAAAACTAGCAAAGCCTCTTTGCTCTCACCCTTTTTTCTTTCTCAATTGAATGCTTGCTCACATTTCTTGTTTTGGCTGCCAGTGTCTGATGCTAGAAAGGTAAACATCAGACGCAGAAGGAAGAATGTGATCTCTTTGCTCCTTTACAACCTAACACATTACACAGGAACACGCTCTTGAATGTCTCAGTAAGATCTGTTTTCCTATAAGTACAGTGTAAAATATTGGCCTGGAATTGCCCTGAAACTGCTGGCCATGTTGCCTGGGGAATTCTGGGAACTGTAGTCCAAAACATAGCTTTGCTATTGTATTTCAGTCTTGCATATCTAACTTGGCTGACCTATGGCCATAAAAATAATAAAGTTAAGGTTAAATGTTAGAGATGGGCATGAATCAGAAAAAATGGTGATTTGTTTTGTGATTCATCAACATCAACAAATCATTAATTACATTTTTTTCTGACGAATTGACAAATCAGTCAATCATTTTTTTTAATTTTAAAACCCTACAGAATGGCCCCCAAGCACCTACAGACACAAACATTTGCACCCTAACTCTCCTCTACAAGCCCTGCAAGATCGGTGAAGTTTGGGTTTCAGATTCCAAGTTATACAACAACGAAGAGCGCCCCCCCCAGGAAAGTTCCCCCCATGGCACCTAAAGACACTAAAATCATAGAGAAGCTCCCCATGGCACTCCTCTCCAACCCCTCCAAGTTTGGTGAAGACATCCAGGTTATAAACCCACAAATTGGTCACCCCTTTAGCAGCTGGCTTGGGAAAATTCAATCTTCACCAAAGTGGGGGAGATTGCAGAAGTGTCAGCAGAAGTTTATTTGTGATGTTTGTGTCTCTGGGTGCCTGGGGGGAGCTTTCCTGGGGAGGGGTTCCTTGTGGGTGTATAACTTGGACATCCGAAACCCAATCTTCACCAAACCTGGAGGGATTGTAGAGGAGAGTCAGCGGAATCCTCCCTGCAATTTTGGTGTCTCTGGGTGCCTGGGGGTGGGGGGTTCTGGTGTTTAATTCATGCCCATATCTATTAAACATACATTATATATACCTCTTGTGCATATACTAAGAATGTACTATAGGGCATACCTCCACATATCCCTGGTGGTTTACTCTACAAGGAGTGATGGGTAGTACCTTTTTTTGGAATGCCTGTCCTCCATGACTGCTCTTGTAATTGATAAATCTTCCAGAACATGGAACGAAACCCACCAATCTACATTAATGAAACAAGTTAACAAGCCATTCTTTGTTGCTGGATGTATAATTCAGAGTTAACTGTAGAATGGCAGCTTTTATCTGCGGCAAACAACAGAATATTTGACCCAACACAGAGTTAGTGCGTTGGGTCAAATTAAGTGCTCCATCCCAAATTAAGTGCTCCAACCCCAGCACAAAACCAGTAGTAGCTATTGAACGGAGTGATGCCCCCTCCTCGGAAGAAGTAATACAATGTCTGCTAAGAGGCTTGCCAAAAGCTATGCACTGCTGTTAGGAAATTATCCTTCTTAGCTAGTCACAGCTGCGGGAGGGGAGAGGGCTTGGACCTTTCTCTGCCACATGACGGAAAGGAAAAGAAATATGACAAAGCGCACAAACGGTAGAGTCCAAAGTCATTTGACGTCAACCCCCCCAAAATAGCCCAAGTCCTAAAAATATGTAACATTTCCTCTTCCCTCTACTCACCTTCCTGTCCTTTTAAAAAATTTCTCCCTTAAAGAAAGCTTCATTTGGAGAAACAAAATCCTGATGCGTGATTCTAACCATGTAGACCTGATAGATAATTATGCCAGCCTTATCTTTCCCTTTCCTCAGAGCAGAGCTGGGTATGTTGTTTCATTTGAAGCACAGTTCAGTGAATATATCTGGTTGCAACTACGGTAGGTCTGACACTAGAGAAATCCAGATGGATAAGCACTAAGGGGAGCACAAAAAACTGAACGCAGGAAACAATCGGCCTGTATCTCCTGTACTGTCTCCTTGCAATGAAAGGGAATAACAGGAGGATAGAGCCAACATCCTTTCCAGCAGTTTGCAAATGAAAAGAGAAGCATGCTTGCAACACTCCCTTTGGAACTAAGGATTACTGCCCAAATACCTCCCTCATGAAAAGCTCCGTTGTGTTCTATGTGCAATAATAATACTGCCCTGGTCTGGAAGATTAAAAAAAAAAAAAAAAGGTTGGTTCATGTGAAATGAACAAAAGATGGATCCAGATGACTGCTTTGTACCAGATTCACACAAACATGAGTTACTAATCTAATCAACTTGATTTGGAGCCATTTCTATGAGGCCCAGACTAATGGCCAGATACAGTCCCAGAGCGAGAGGAAAGCAAATTTAGAAATCTGTTTGTGTCTGGAGCAGAAATCAAACCAGACAGGGCACAAATTGCTTCAGGCTTGTTTTTTTTGTTTTTGTTTTGTTTTTGTTTTTAAAAAGAAGAAAACATTAAAAATGCCTGCCATGCAACCCCCTGAAGCTAGCCATCTGAAATTTGGCAGGTTTCCTCCCTCTTTACGCTCTATTATGTCTTTAGATGCTATGCCCTTCTGTGGAGAAAGAAGCAACCTAGAAGCATATGGGTTTTCCAATTGCAAGTTAAAAGGGAGACTGACCGACCCACTCAGGCCCAGGGCACGAACCAAACTGCATAGGACACGAATCAACCTGGGCCAAACTGGCTTCCCAGCCAAATCAGGAGATACACAGACAGCTCTAGTCTCGATCTACTGTCACACTTTTGGGTGATTTTAATAGATTAGCAAAGACTCCTGGCTTCCATTTGTTTTAACAACAGCAACAACCACAAAAAAGCACCCAGTCTCCAGTCAAATAGCTATGCTATTTGAGCAAATAAAGGTTATGGTGACCGTAGCTGTTTCAGGCAAGGAAGGATAGTAAAGCATAGTAGGGCCTCCTTATCCATGGGATCAGTGCCCACTGATACACTACTCCATGGTCTGAAAATATTAAAGCTATTAAAAGAAAAAAAATCAGGAAAAAAGTATGTTCACATGTATTACAAGAACTGGCCACTAGATGGGGCCAAAGACCATGCTATGAATACTTTTTAGTGAAGACTACATAGCATGGTATCTAGTGGCCAGTTCCGGTAATGCATGTAAAAATATTTTCCTGTTTTTTCCCCCATTCACCATGCTCTCTCTCTCTCTCTCTCTCTCTCTCTCTCTCTCTCTCATATGTTTGCTATTATCCACAGTTTTCAGCATCCACAGGGGGGCTTGGAACCAATCCCCAGCAGATATGGGGGGGGGGGGTTCCTACTGTATGGTCATATTGCCTAGTCAGAAACAATTCCTAATATTAGAATTAATTAATGCAAGTGTGCTGTGTCTTCTCTGCACTAGGTTCATCTCTCTCTCAATTTTCTCTGTGGGAGCTGGGATAACTTCCAGAACAGTGAGGACCTGGGAAACACAGAAAGTAGAGAATCAGCAAAAGCTCACTTTTCCTGTACTTTTCACATCATTTGGAGTGAGGCTCCACTCAGAGAAAACTCTTGCAGACATAAGAGAAGCTGGGACCAATCTGCTTGCTACTTTGCAAGTCGTACTATATGAAAATACTAACTGGTGCTCCTTATTATCGAGTTAGACGCAGGCTTAGTCATATTTAGAAGAGACCCACTGAAATTAATAGGACTTTATCAAGTTCCATGGAACTAAGACAGTCTGTTTGAAGGCTGAGTAAGCCTGAGTTCGACCCAATATGCATGTATACATGTATTACTGAGTCCCGTGCTCTGAAGAAAGGTACAATATGAATCAAAACAAATGAAATAAATAACTTAAATGATTACATTTTATACGATTTCCTTCGCCACCCCATACCTAGCTGCCTGATACCAAAATCAGACCATGGATTCATCCCGTTCAGTGGTGTCTACAGTGAGTGGCACTAATTGATTACTGGAATTTTCACATAGGGCTTTTTCCCCACCCCAGTCCCGGAGTACCTGGACTGCCTCTGTGCTGCTCTGCATAAGACCTGAGGTCATATTGAGTAAAAGGGAGGTAAACCGAAGCCATACAAGCCCATGTGTGCCTTCACATGCATGCATACGCACATCCTTACCAGCCCGCTCACTCACTGAGTTTATTATTGGCTTGGATTTGTTGAAGAACCTCTCTCCACCCCGAGCACCAAAGTGAAAGAGCACCAGAGGCTCCCACTGAATGAGTTCGGGGTTGCCAAAGCACACAAGCACCCCTTTCAGTTTCAAGATTTAGATATGGGTGTCAGTGAATGGGTGAGAAGGGGTCTCACTCGATGTGATTCTGATCCCTTATCTAGTAGCAGAACATCCTTATGAGGTAAAGCAGTGGTCCCCAGCCTTGGGCCTCCAGATGTTCTTGGACTTCAACTCCCAGAAATCCTGGCCAGCAGAGGTGGTGGTGAAGGCTTCTGGGAGTTGTAGTCCAAGAAACATCTGAAGGCCTAAGGTTGGGGACCACTGAGGTAAAGGACTTTCTTTCTAATACCAGCTGGCCTCAATCCACACAATTAGCTTTATGTTTTACCACTGAGAAGTGGCATGGCTTTGTCAGCATATCTGTTGTCACAGTCAGAGAGCACTGGAGGATTTGCATGCCTAGGGGGAATAACAATGTAGGAAGGGGAAATCCACATTTACCTTGAACTATGATCTGACCTATTGGTATATTCAGTTACATTTTGCCATGTAACTGAAAATCCCACCCTAATATTCTTGTATGTCATGCTTTGTGTTTATTAGTGTTAAGAAAGAACACGGCTTAACTATTTGCAACATTTTTATTTATTGTGCCTTTCTTTGAGCGTTTCTACTAACTCAAAATAATAATAATAAAAAGTGTGTCCTGAAATGCGGAATTCCTTCTGGATACTGGTTACATAAAGAAATTTGCAAGCCGATCTTCATGGCAGATGAGTACTCGGAGCCAAAAAAGAATTTGCTAAGCTTGTCAGCTTCTGTGAATGTTAAATGCTAAGACATAACTGTTGCTAGAAATGATGGGAGGAAATCTCAAAGGGGAGAAGAGAGAGATTTATAAAAGTCTCTCCAGCATGTTCGATTCTTTTGTTAATCCTGTCACTTACTTAAGTACACGGCGATGCTTGATTTACTTTATTTGAACATTTGGGATGAGGCAGCAGAGGGACACTGTTAAACATACAGTATGTACAGAACGGCATTTCAGAAAGTGGTCAGAATCGTATCCGTCCATTCTAATGCAATAAATACCATCATCGTTTTTCTAAAAAAAAACACCAAACAAACATTAACAAGCCTGAATTATGGCTTTCCCATGAAATAATGAACAGAACATTCACTTGGTAATTGCAATATAGTGCAGTGTTGATTTGCTAGAGGATTAGGGTTAAGATCAAAAAATCAAGTGGAAAAATGAAGCTGAAATTAATCAGGAAATCAGATGCTGAGCCAAAATTCATCATCCCCATCGAAGAGACAGCTCTTCCCGAAATAACACAATTGCAACTGGGCCCAGTTGAGAAGAATTAATTACATCTTTGCTTGCAAAAACTAAACATGTTTGCCTGTTCCTGTTCCCCAACCGCTTGTACTGTGCATATACCCGAAAGCATAAAAGCAAGTTTAACACATTCAGTGGAATCCTTCCAGAAAAGCCTTCTCAATATTTCATAGCATTTTTACTCATTGCTCAGAGAAAGGCATGCAAAACAAGGGAAGAAAAACCTGTCAAAACACAACCAAATTGCCGGGTCCTTCTTATAAACTGTTCTACTAACACAGGCGAGCTGTATGAAAATGACCAGCAGCACAAAGGAAGGTTTCTTGGCTACATCACTTCACGTCAGGGGAGCACCCAAATGTCTGAGTATTCCCAAAGAAGGAGCCTTCTCAATGTTTCCCCTTTTAAAATTGTAAATGCAACATCCTGACACTTTCCATTTCAATGCAAGCTTTCAGCCAAACCAACCGGACCATAGAGTGGGCTGTCACAAAGCTTAGTGGTTACTCTAGCTCTTTGGAGGGCACCAGAAAGCTAGACATTTCAAGAAGCAAGCAAACAGGTTTCTTACAATTCTTACACAGAATGGCATCTTTCCTGAGCACGATTCATCAGAGAGAGCATTATGCTGGGTGGAATTTGGCACTTCCCTGCACAGAACAATGGGTAAAAAAAAAATTAAGAAAGGAGAACATGGTGTGATTTTTGTAGGAAGCTGTGAAATCTTCCTGGTGCAGGGGAAGAGGAAACCTTCTCATAGCATTATTCAGAAAATCACTGACAAGAAGAAATGTTGTGAGTAATCACCACATTGCTACTTAATCCCCCCTTTATTTTAACATTTTAATCCTAGGGCAAGTTTTATCAGGGGTTGTCCACTATATAGATCTTGCTTGCTAACTGATACTTCTGTGATGTATGTCACTTTCATTAAAACTGTTCACTGAAACACAGGGAGATAAGCACCTTTCTTTCTTTCTCTTTGGAAAGAAACAATGTAAAGTCTGCTTTTGCAGGAATCTGCATCTCATCAACTGACAGTTAGGATCCTCTGTAAAGGAGTATCTGTACCTGAAAAGTTTTTCTAGCACTGTTAAGTAATCAAAATACGATTGGCTGTTCCTTTTTAAAGAAACCTACAAACATTTTAAGGCACTCACTGTAGTAATATATTCACTTCTTTAGTGTGGAGCTGGAGGAGTGTCATCACATCCCCAGGCCCTAATATGCCTGCAGATTACATCTCATGCTGTCTAAGCGTGCAAGTGTCTTGCCATCTGTGGCTTTCTCATGAATCCTGATTCTTCACAGGTAGAAGAGTTTCCCCTGCTCAGACTGACAACAGAGGAGATAAGGCTAGCAGTCTCCCTTCCTCTCATGTTTATTTTAAACATTTAATATATTGCTAAATCCCTCTTCAGGTTCAGTTCGAGAGAAACTGGGCTGGTTTCCAAATTGCTGAATCAGGGTCTAGAACAGATTTTGTCTGATGTGATAATATATGGCTCAAAGAAAGCTGCTGGCTATGATATGAAACTGTTGTTATATAAACCTTCCAGCTTCATAGCCTCTGGTACACAGTCATACTGCTACTCTAAAGCCATTTGACCCATTGTGTATCAACACAACTTCACATACTAAAATTGTGCCTTTTATAATAGGATTGCCAGAGACATAGTCAACTTGGTTCTTTTGCCTTGCAAAGCATCAGTGTTCAATTCACACAAGGAGAGGTGCTGGAAAATCTGACTGCTCATCTAAAAGATCTCTTGCCCAAGCGCACAATGTGTGAATCCTGTCCACAGGGCACAATCCTCTATATATGAAAAATTCCAAGGAAAACTTAATGCAGAAACGATGTGCCCTAGGACAGAAAATGGTCCCCAGTGTTCAGCTCTAGAAAGACACAAAGCCTTGAGCAGGGGGCAGTCATTCGATTTTTATATAATCTATTCTGCCACAGGATTAATTAAGACACAACATTTGTTCAGTGGTTTTAAAGAGTTCAAAGCGTCTTTTCTTTTGAGAAACCAACTCCTGAATATGCTAAAGGTAACTTTCAAGAATGATGTCCTGTCTGTATATGCAGATATAGAACTAAAAGAATGTATTGCAAGATTATTTTAAAAAATCATGAAATATGTTGTCAAAATATCTTAGAGACAAACAAGACACAACCTGGGCAAGGGTGATCTTACTACTGTATAAACTATTTTACATGGAAGAGGTTTCTCCCCTTTTCTCGCAGTTTTTTTAAAAAAGCAAACAAGCTGTTTAGTTGAATTAGAAGAAACTCCTGGCAGCCTCTCGGGGTCCCATCCAGTTTCTGACAGTACCTTCCCACGTGGGTACTGCCAGAACTCCTAAGGGAGTTTGGAAGTGGCCAAGAATTGGTTGCAATTGCAACAAGCAACAAAGGGACTTATTTTATTCATTTATTTATTATTTATTTCTTTAAAATATTTTCACCCCACTTTTCTCCGTAAGAAGGACCCAAGGTGGGTTACATCATTAAAAGATAATGTTTAAAAGCTAAAAACAGTATGCATACAGGTATTTTAAAAGAACTGAACAAACAGATTAAAACTGGCAGATAAAATCAGAACTAAAAACAGACTTAAAAGCAAGAAGGCACAACAATCTATTTTAAAAATCCTACTCGGGCAGCTGGTTACTGAGGGAAGGCTTGCCTGAAGAGAAAGGTCTATGTCTGCTGGTAGAAGGGCAGCAAAGGTGGGACCAGCCTGGCCTCCAGTGGGAGGGAGTTCCAGAGTCTGGGAGCAGCAACTTCAACAGCATTAACAGGAGGAGAGCGTGAGGAAGGGTAATGGAAGGTGACATCAACACCACCCCATTGCTGGTGAAATCTAGGACAAAGCTTTGACCCAAGTCCAAATCAAGCCTACAGTGTGCTAAAACAGGCCAGGCCTCTCATGGGACCGAAGGCAATGTGGGAAAGGAAAAGGAGTGAACATGTTTGTACCAGGCTTTGAGATAACTAGGCTTGGCCAGTGCCTAGTATTTGAGAAAACAGTATCTCTCTTTCCAGCTCTGTTAAAGTGTCGGTACATGATGTGCCTTCTGTGTGTCTCTAGCATCTCTTTATTTGCATTTCCCTGTTGGAAAGGAAATTGCTTTCTGTATTTGATGCTATTAAATAACTTTATAAAAAAGGAATCAATTAGCTCTCCTGTGTGTTAATTAATCCAGTGTTTTATCCTAAGGACTGCTGACAGGAGAAAGAGTGCAGGTTATCAAAGCTATTTTGCACTCAGGACGACGACTTTATAGTTTTTTTAATATTATGCTAGAGAATAGAGAATTACAGTAATACTCTCTGACATTTTATAAATGCTCACTGAAATCTATCAGTAGGCAGAAGGCAATAAATGAATTCTTTCTTACTGGTCAGCACTCTTTGGGATAACCGGCAAAAATGCTAAGTAAGTTAAGTTCATTTTCTTTCCAGTTCCCCTTCACTGTGTGTTTCAGGAAGTTTGTGGAATTAAAAAAAAATATGGCATTATGGGAAAAGCCGAAAGAAAACAAAGGAAAAACCTTAGTGACATTCCAGTGCTATCACCACTGGAATAATGACTGAGTATCCGCATGGTGTAGTGGTTAGAGTAATGGTCTGGAATTGGGGGACATCCAGATTCTAGTCATGGGACACACGGTTAACCCTCAGCCAGCCCCTCTTTCTCGGACTGGCCTGTCTGCTAGGGTTGTTTGTTCTTTTCATTTATTTTCAAGTATATAGTATACTGTTCTCCTGTCCAAAAACAGAAGACAACATGGGGCTGAAGAGAGCAATGTGTGCTGGTTTCAGCCCATTGGAGGGAAAGCAGGATATCACTACACAACTAACCATCGTCTTCCTCCTCATCAACGGACTAGATCCAAAGTGCAGGCTCTCCCTTGGGGAGGGAGACGTCCTCAGCCCACTTCCTGTAGCAGCGCCTGGCACCTCCCCACCTAGTCTCTTGGAAGATGTGGGTCAGGGATCACTACAATTTCACACAGAGCTGCAAAGGAAGATGTCAGACTGGGGTTTGTGGTGATGGTGAAAGAACTGGCCAACATCAAGGGAACGGTTGGGGCCACTCCAGATTCTAGTCTGGGTTTAAAGGAACTTGACCAGAGGCCAAACGTATTCCGGAGACAGGGTTCAATAGCAGAGCTAGCTCTTTTCAAGTCCTCCAGACCAGAGATCAGAATGGGTTCCCTGCCTCACTTGCCTTGGAACCACTGGCCTCCGTTTGGTCATGTGAACAACCCCATCAGTGCCAGGTCTGATTTGGGTGCAAAGTGGCAAGGGATAGTGCCTACTGATTTAAGTTGTGCCCATCTTTATGGAGTGGTGCCTCACAAGACAATTGCCTCGCAAAATGATGAATTCGCTAGACAGTGACTTTTCACACCTCACAAGACAGGTTTTTTTTTTTCAAACCCTGTTTCGCAAGAGAGTTTCCCCCCCCCCCCAATTGGAACACATTACAGTAATTACATAAGACCTACTTTTTTATCCCAAAAAAGTATATGCTGCTGGGACAAAAGAGTATGTTGCTGGCTTTTCAGGGTCTGCCTCCTGGAAAAACACCAGCATACACTTTCACCCCCTACTTTTTTTAGAAAAAAAGGTTGGTCTTATGTAATTAATATGTTCCAATTGGGGGAAAAAACATCTTGCAAAGCATTGCCAATGGGGCTATAATTGCAAATTTAAATGATACAAAGTGGTAAAAATAGCCAGAAAACAAAGGATAGAGATTGTAAAAAAAAAAAAAAACAGGAAATTATAATCTCCTCTTTAACATAAATTATGTAGCTGAGTTCCCCACATTTAGGTAAACCACAGGGATCAGCAACATACCTGAGTACAATGGATGAGCTTCTTCCTGGGAAAACCATTTTTATGACATGGTATTTTGCCTGCAAAGTATATTTTAGAATGGACCTTGCATCTCCTACCCCCTTCTGTCCCCTAACCCCCCAAGTCATGGTGACCCCCTGGCTGCACCTCCCCCTCAGTACAGGGCTGGACAGCCCCAGTCCTGCCAGAGGCCAAGACAGCTCCTCAGTGTTTTGGGATGCCCTGTGGGACCGCCATCAGGGGCTAAGTGTTCCTCCCACAATCCTCTAGTGCACATGTATTAGCATATGCTAATACCTTATGCTAATTGTGGGCGGAACACCTAGCATTAGCTAGGTGTTCCTCCCACAATCCTCTAGTGCATATACATGTGCACTGGATTGTGGGAGGAACACATAGCCCCTGATGGGGGTCCCGCAGGGCACCCCAAAACACTGAGGAGCTCTCTTGTCCTCTGGCAGGACTGGGGCTGTCCAGCCCTGTACTGAGGGGGAGGTGCAGCCAGGGGGTCACCATGACTTGGGGTATCAGGGGACAGAAGAGGGTTTGACTCCTTTTACCAATTTTTTTCTTAGCAGAAGGCTGTCTGAGACCCATTGAATTTCTAAAGGCAGTGCAGGTGAGGGGATTGCTCTCCCCCAAGATGGTATGGGGAATTGTGTTTTGCAAATGTCTTTTGTCTTTCTTCTATGGATAATTTTTGCAACACAGTGATTTTTCCCCCAATTGGAACCCATTAAATAGATTTCAATGCATGCCAATGGGGAACTGGGTTTCACAAGATGATGTTTTTGCAAGACAGCGATTTCCATGGAACGAATTAAAATCGTCTTGCGAGGCACCACTGTATAGACATTAAATATACTGTATATGCAGTAGAAAACATCTGAGGCTTGCAGAGGTCCCTCCCATAAAGCTGAAGCCCAGTCAGGATCAATAGTAAACTCAAAAGCCCCATTGTATGGCCCCCACAATGGTGATATATTTTGGGAAAGGATGGTGCCTGCATAGGTAGTCCAGAAAGACAGTTTCAGCTTCATCATTATGGCAAAGGCAGCAGAAATCTGGACTCTGCTATTTTACACTACAGGCTCTGGTGGAGTACTCACTATTGGCCTTGCTGGCCAGGATGCAGAAAGTTACCTTTTCTAAAAAGTCATTTCCTATGTGATTTACTAAAAAGCCCCCGAAGTCATTCGTGACCAAACAATTTGTTTCAAAAGTAACTGCGTACATTATTTAATTATGTTGCTCATCCTTTTGCTGCTGCTTAAAGGAAATAAGACAAAGCCCCACCCCAAATGCCTCTAACATGTCTCTAAAATGTAAGAAGTGACAAAACACAACAGGAAAAAAATATCACGAAAGTAATGACGCTCCTTTCAACTCATTACCTTAGTTTTGAAACGGAACATTGTCCTACCTTTGCACACTCATACATGACAGGTAATTGCATTATCTGCAACATGTTACTTCCTTGCTCTGCTCCTGGATACAAGGAAACGCTCTAGGCAACTGTCAGGCAACGTCCCTGTAGTTTAGAGTCCAAGCGTTGCCCAGAGCCAACTGGCAGCTGGGATTTTCTCTGCCAGCTCCTTGGTGGCTAAAATTAAGTTGGATTCCTTCTGTTTGGCCTCCTCTTTGTGGCATATTTTGAGTATGAGCTTGCACATGTAAGATAGACCTGTACTGTAACTAGCCTATTGTGGCACTGCCTGTGAGAAAGGTTTCCTGCCACCTCCTTCTCTGCTTGGCCAGTTTCATAATTTATTACACATATAAGACATGTGTGAAAGCGCATCCCTCTGGAGAGCCCAGGTCCACACCCACCTTCCCTGGAATTCTGCCTTCTCAGGATACAATCCAAAGTTCACTTGGCCTAGGAGTGAACCTCACACGGGGCTTCGCTTTTGTTGCTGTCGATAATGAGGACAGGATTGGTTTGTCAGTCAGTTATCTCACTGTAGGTAATGTGCAGAATGGAACGCTCCACCTGGCACAAGGGGCTTCCCACCCAGATGGCTAGTGTTCAACTTAATTCAGGGCTGTGGCCCAGGTGCTGTTTGGACTGCCAGAAGCTCAAGGTCTGCAGTATATAAGACATGAGAACATGCTTTTCCTTGCTGTGATCTATGTGCTAACAATTACCAGGCTCTCCATGAAAATAGAGTTAGGGCTGAATGGGCTCCCAGGTCTTGCTCTGTGACTCACTGACTCCTGTCAAGATCTTCCACATGGATAATAATCTAGCTTTTGTCTGCTCTGGGCACGTCTGTTTCCAATTTTCATGGAACTTTTTATAATATGGACAATTCTGGGATAAGGGGCAGGCATAACAACAACAGCTGGTAAAGCTACACACAAGGAGCCATTAGGAACATGGCATGCCCAATCAGCTTGGCCACTTGGCCATCTCACCTTTTATTGGCATTGGGATCAGCCCTGGGACAATAGCAGTTGTGCCCCTTGTGACTGATGTAGAAGAATGCACAGCAGCCAGTGGTGGGTGAAGCTTGGTGAGGGAAGTGGAGCCAGGGACATAAATGGGTATACAGTGGTGCCTCACAAGACAATTGCCTCGCAAAACGATGAATTTGCTAGACGAATTTGCTAGACAGTGACTTTTTTTGAGCAATGTTGTGCTTCCCAAAACGATTATTCTCGCTGTTGCTGGACAATGTTTAGGTCCTTACCTCACAAGACAGTTTTTTTTTTTCAAACCCTGTTTGACAAGACAGTCCCCCCCCCAAAAAAAAATTGGGACACATTAATTACATAAGGCCTACTTTTTTATACCAAAAAAGTACATGCTGCTGGGATGAAAGTGTATGTTGCTGGCTTTTCAGGGTCTGCCTCCTGGAAAAACACCAGCATATACTCTCTCCCCCACTTTTTTGAGATAAAAAAGTAGGTATTATGTAATTGATGTGTTCCAATTGGGGGGAAAACCATCTTGCAAAGCATTACCAATGGGGATATGGTTGCAAATATAAATGATAGAAAGTGGTGAAAATGGCCAGAAATCAAAGGATAAAGAGATTGTAAAAAAAAAAAAAAAAACCATAAATATATTCTTTTCATTAACATACATTATGCAGCTAAGATCCCCACATTTAGGAAAATCACAGGGATAAACTGGACTCCCAAATGGCAATGGATGAACCTTGCCTAAGGAAAACCATTTTCATGACATTATATTTCTCCTACAAGACATAAATTAGAATAGCCCTTGCATCTCCTACCCCATTCTGTCCCCTAACACCCCAAGTCATGGTGACCCCCTGGCTGCACCTCCCACTCATTACAGGGCTGCACAGCCCCAGTTCTGCCAGAGGCCAAGAATGAGCTCCACAGTGTTTTGGGGTGCCCTGCAAGTGTTCCTCCCACAATCCTCTAGTGCACAGGTATTAGCATATGTAATACCTTATGCTAATACCTGTGCACTAGAGGATTGTGGGAGGAACACCTAGCCCCTGATGGGGGTCCTGCAGGGCACCCCAAAACACTGAGGAGCTCTCTTGGCCTCTGGCAGGACTGGGGCTGTGCAGCCCTGTACTGAGTGGGAGGTGCAGCCAGGGGGTCACCATGACTTGCGGTGTCAGGGGACAGAAGGGGGTCTGACTCCTTTTACTTTTTTTTTTTGTTTTTTTTAGCAGAAGGTTGTCTGAGACCCATTGAATTTCTAAAGGCAGTGCAGGTGAGGGGATTGCTTTTCCCCAAAAACAGAAACATTCACCTTTCCCCTACATTAAATGTATTCAGACCTGTTGCTGTCTTCCTCTGAGGTGCTAAGAGTTTAGAAGGAGGGAAATGCCTGCGGAGCCCCAAAACCCTGCTCCTGGTAAGGAGGCAGGCCGGTTGGGGATAATCTAGGCCTGAGGTGGGACACTGTTCCGCTTGGTCAAACAGGCCAGCCTGCCACTGAGCAGAAAAGTACAGAAGCAGCCAGTGCTGACGTGGCACAGAAGCTGTCACCAGCCGGTAAAGGCCTATGTTATCTTTCTTGTGCGCAGCCAACTTTGATCTAGCTTCAGGAACCCTCCTGCTACCTTTAAGAGGTGGCAAGGTTTCTTTCCATCAATATCATGGCAGGGCCAGTCCTACCCTTCGGCACCAGGAGGTTGCCCTCTCGGGCAGGCAGTTTGGATATCATGAAACAAAGCAAACTCTATACTGTATTGCTCACTATTTGTGTGTTTTAACCGCCAGAATAGCCTGACTGGCTTTGGACACCACACACTTTGCCTTGAGTGAATTAAGGGCACTCTTTGCAGCTGTGTCTCCGGCAACAGAAACTCTAAGGCCAGGCAGGTTCTGGGCTGATTTCTGCAGGTCCACCTGCCGCTTCTGCCATTTAGGCTGGTCTTAAGGACATAATCACAGAGTTGGCCAGTTTGTTCCTTGTCGAAGAGCATCCCAAATCATGCCGCCGTCTGCCAGGCTGTGCACATTTTTTCCTGGCTTTACCTGGCTGGCGTGGTTTTTAGGAGGTGTTCTATGGAATGCTTGGCACAGGATTAAAACACCAAGCAGAACTCATTAGTGGAATGGATGGAGGCAGTATTCCTTTATTTTCTGCTGCAGTGAGGCCTGGTGTGACAACGGCTCCCACAAACCGCTAATCTCGCTCCATCTACTACAGCTGCAGGTTCCTATTGGAAACCGGTATGCCTATATGACTCCATTTGACTACTGGAAAAACTGATAGAAGTCAATACCATTCATTGCTATTTGTCAGGTGGACAACATGTCTCTGCCATTCTGGCATCTCCAGGTACAAAGACTTGCCAAACAATCAAAGACTTGCCAAATAACCACAGGGGCACACTTTGGTTGATGCTGTTTAGTAAAGGCAATAATACTTGGAAATTTATCTTGCCAACAAAATGATAAACTATGGGAAAAACTCATTTGGATAGAACTGATCTCTTACCACAGTGTTTCCCAAACTAGGGTCCCCAGATGTTATTGAACTAAGACTCCTCAAAGCCTTCACCACCAGCTGCGCTGGTCAGGATTTCTGGGAGTTGTAGTCCAAGAACATCTGGAAGCCCAAGGTTTGGAATCACAGTCTTACAAGATCTGTAGGATTCCTTAAAAAGTAGATGTGACATATACATTTCTTTATATCTATGAAATGTATGGAGGCCTTCTTCTTTTTTTCCTCAACAATATTTGTTTTTCAATAATTCCTTGGTTGATCACGTATATTTTCCCCAAGGGATACACAGGGCCCGGGAACTAGCTCACTATGAACTGGACACAATGGCCTGCTCTATTTCTTTAGACCAGTGCTTCTCAGTTAGTGACACCTGGGCCACCAGTGGGACACAGTTGTTGTCTAGGTGAGATGCAAGGTTTTCCTAACACTTACTCAAAATTCTCCCTTCACATCATGTCATCCTGCAAATATAAAGCATGATTTCCTACCCACTAAAGATGGACGGGAGAAACGGAGATGAGGAGAAAAACTTGAGTGTCCAAAGTTACTGCTACCATGCCAAAAGCTTGAAGATGGATCTCTATGCCAGGTACAGTGGGTCATGTTTTATATTTGCAGGATGACATGTGGTGAAGGGAGAATTTTGAGTAAGTGTAAAACTAAGCGTTGTACTAATCATTTATTATCTATTTATTTGAAATATTTTTATCCTGCCTTTCTCCTTAAAAAGAACCCAAGGCAGCTTACGTCGTTAAAAGTACAATATTTAAAAGCTAAAAAGAATTAAACAAGTATTTCACTAAACACAGTAATAAAATCAATACTAAAACACATTTAAAACAACGGAGCATAGCCATTCATTTAAAAAAAACCCATCTCAGACCACCAGTTAGTAAGAGAAAGCCTGCCTGAAGAGAAAGGTCTTTGCCTGCTTGCAGACGGACGGCAAAGATTGGGCCAACCTGGCCTCCAGTGGGAAGGAGTTCCAGAGTCTCGGAGCAGCCACCAAAAAGGCTCTGTCATGTGTCCCTATCAGACGTACAGTACCTGTGAAAGTGATGAGACTGAGAGAAAGGCCTCCCCTGATCTTTAAACCTGAGCTGGCTCATAATGGGATACATGAGATTTGAGATAGCTCAAACCCAAGCCTTTTAGGGCTTATAGGCTAAAACCAACACTTTAAATTGTGCCTGGAAATGTATCGGCAGCCAGGGGAGCTGCTGTAACAGGGGGATCACACGACCTCTGTAACCAGCCCCAGTCAGCAGTCTGGCTGCTGCATTTGGGACCCTCTGGTGTTTCCAAGCACTTTCCATCAGCAGCCCCATGAAGAGTGTGTTACAGTAATCCACCTGAGATGTAACTACGGCATGTGTCACCATGGTCCGATCAGTCCTCTCAAGGAACTGGTGCAGCTTGCACACTAGTTTTAACTGTGTGAAGGCACTCCCGGCCACCTCCAAAACCTGGGCATCCGGGCTCAGGGATGAATCCAGGAGCACACACACACCCCAAGCGGCGCACCTGTGTTTTCAGAGGGAGTGCAGCCCCATCCAGCACAGTCTGCCACCCTATTCCTTTGCTCTGCTTTTTGACTGGCCAGCAGCATCTCTGTCTTGTCTGGATTAATCATTGCATACAATCTTCTAGTCTCTCCATTTAAACAATTATTTTTAAAGACCAGTCAGTAAATAATCAGGTCTTTAGTGTCTGTTGTTTTGTTGCTCTTCCTAGGAATTACTAATGCTATTACAGCCCTTTTGAATTCTGTGGAAGTGAAACTCCGCTCTAGGCAGATTTAGGGATGTGATAAGCTCTTAGTATTCCCCCCCCCCCCGCATTTCTCTAAATCCTATGTATATTTTGCTTCTGAATATGAGGAAATGTTATGATTTCCTCAATTCCAGCCAAGGCATGCTCTCCTGACAGGGCGACTCTGCCAAGAATGTTTCAAACCATGAGCAAGAAGGCACCTGTAGCAGAGGACCAAGTCAGCAAAGTGTACTGTTTTCTTCAAGTTCTCTGCAATTTGCACAAAAATATCTGCAAGCAAAGCAGGCATCTTTTGGCTTCATAAACCCAGGAAAAAAAATGACAGGCTGGTTTATCACAAATATGCAAGCAACTATTTTTGCAAGTTCAAACAACAAGGCAATAGTTGTTGCAAATTAAAAGTTGTGTATTTATGGGACTGTCCAAAACTCAGCCCTAAAGATATATGAAGGTCCACTGAAACTGTCAATGTTTCACTGTCTTACAGTGAGGAGGAAGGCTGTTGTGTTTTCTTGTTTACAGTGTGAGGACAAATCCAGCCAGAATTCACATCCCTAATTATCTTCCTGTCCTTGTTTCATGACAGCCTTTGGGAATATGTCATATGGAAATTCATGCACGTTTATCTGAATATGTGCATTTATTTATGATTTTACCTATCTAAACACATGTTACCCCGCTGGCTATATTGTGTTTCTATATATTTTTTCAATTCTGCATATTTTAGGTACTGTATTTGCTTTTCAAAAGGAGAACACATGTTTGTATGTATGTTTTTTCACTCATTCTCTCTCTCTCTCTCTCTCTCTCTCTCTCTCACACACACACACACACACACACACACACACAGCTTTTTATGATTCACAATGAAAAGATTTATTGCAATCTATAAAGCCAAAATGATTTTCTCCTGAAATTCTTTCAAATATTCTAGGAGTCAATGTATATTTGAAATATGCTTTCTGGTTCCTCTTCCGTATATGAACACAGTTTAAACATTTTATTCATTGATTGATTGATTGATTGATTGATTTGATTTGATTTGTATCCCGCCCATCTGGTCTAGGCGACCACTCTGACATTTTTCTCCCCATACCGTCATTGCAAAAGCTACAGCATAATTTTGTTTGCACAGAAAATTATTGTAAAGGTCCTGTCACTACTATAATAGCTGATTTCCCCTTTCTTTAGCTTTGGAATATATGTGGAACATTTCCAATCTGTGGGCCATAGTGGTTTTTTTGTTGTTGTTTTTGGTAGCTTGAAATAGCAGTACCGATATCCTATCTATCTGGTGATTTATTTCTTCCAATTGGTTTATCAGCAGCTATCACTTCATTTTCTATAATTCCAAGTCCTTCACCGTGGGATTGTTCTTCAAAGGAATGGTCCATCCTTATGTCTGGGCAGACAACATATTCACCCGTGGACCTTGACCTTGGTTTAAATTCCTCTTGATTTCTTGGATTTTATGGCAAGGATCTCCCATTTTTTCCTTTTTGTTGTTCTTTTATTATTTGCAATGATTATTTTTATAGTTCTCTTGGACCTCCAAACATAAGTTGCTGAAAAGCTGCATTTAGGATTCTGATGCTATTTTTGTCTTGCTTTTGACTTCTCATTGGTTGTTATGAATCGTAAGAATTTCTTTGATTGCCTTTTCAGTAATCTTTTTTTATAGTTACAGGAGTAGTCTTTTCACATTTTGCCTGATAATATTATCTCTGGTTTCACTGGGCAGTTCTAGTTCATCATGAGTTTTTCATCCTCATTGGCAAGAACGAAATAAGTGAAGACTTACGTCCTTGATTCTATTAACAATGCCACCAACCTTTTATGGCTTCCCAAAACAAGGGCACCTTCCCTTCATAAGCACTGTTTGCCTCAATTCTCCAGAATCCCTTCCTCCAGGATGGATCAAGGACTGCAGTTTCAGATCTAAACAGTATGGAGCACTATGAGTGTAGAGCTTCAGAGGACAGAGTGATAATTGTCCACACTCTGACTCAAAATTCACATGGCTTTTTTTATGCCTACGATCTCTACATGGATTTCTTGGTTCATTGGGTTGCTCTTCATTTACAAAACTGAAATGGAAATTAAGCTTTTTATTCAACTAGTCACCCAGTGTGTTTTCCAAATCCCTTTCCAAGCCAAAGCACTGCATTAAAATGTATGCAAAGCAACATTCGTATGACTAATTTTTTTAATACAGTCAAACCCTACACTGCAGTACATCTCATTAAATTGTTTGATCTGGAACAACTAACACAAAAATGGGTCACCTTGCCACTAAGGAGCAAGTTGGCATGAACAGCTGTAGTGTGCAACCCACCACCAATTAAATCTGTGTAAATATTTCTGCTCTCCATATAGAGGGAGGGAACACAATGCTATTTGCAGTTTTATGGGATGACATCTGGTGAGTGACAAATGCCTGTGTCACAAGAAGGCTCTACAGATTTTTTGCTCTATTGATAGCATAATTTCCTCAAAAGGTCTGTGCATAATACAATAAATGTATTATATATATATAAATTGGTTTATGATAAGGATATTTGCATTCTGTAATCTATAGCGAAGAGACTTGATATATCACTGTAGTATTTTTGCTGAAGTTTACAGATGCCTTAGGCATTGATTTTCCTGTACCACACACTTTTCCGTATTGAAAAGGGCATAAAATTTATCTCATACCAGCCAGAATCCTACTGGTGTTCTATGAGATTTGTGTAACTTGTTGTGGCTATTTGCTGAAGTCCTTGGATACATTGTGGGTGTTTGCCCGGCTATGTGCCTGATAGCACAACCAAGATGTACCATAGCATCCTGTCAGCCATGATTTTGCAATGAGTAGTGCAATCAGTTAAACAACTTGTTGTGCAATCCCTTTTACAACGAATTGTGCAACCAGACGCATGGACTACCTGGTGTAACTCCCTATGAGCAGGCATACTTTTCACTACACCAAGTGCAACAGGATTCCAGTCAATGTATCTCTTGATATTCATACCTTCTCTGGAAGTTATTCTATCCCTGATGGTCATCTCACACAACCCACCATTCTAATCTGAGTAGAAATATACTACTCACCAAGTACCTAAGATTCTTGGCCCCTCTCCCATAACTAGTGCACAACAAGCAGCAGGTAGTACAACATGCACCATCATGAGGCTAGCACGGAAGGCCCAGTCCCAATGCATGGATGGGGGCAGAGCACTTCACCTGCTTCTGTGGAAGAGGAACCGCATGGGAGAAGAAAGCTAGCTGTCCTGTGGCCCATGGCAGAGAACGAAGCACTGCACACACACAACTTGAGGGATCCTCCTACAGTGGGGTCTTGACTTAAGAACGGCTCGAGTTAAGAACATTTTGACTTAAGAACCACTCTCATAGGAAAATATTGACTTGACTTACATACTTAGATTTGAGTTAAGAACTGAAAAAAAAACCACGTGGGAGGCAGGGAAAGTGCAAAAGTTGAACTTTCAGTTAACTGTTGGCCAGTGAAAAGGGTGGCTGTCTGCTTCCTCACTGCTCCCAGCGTTTAGAGAGTGGATTGGGAGACAGTCTTGAGACTGCCTGGTACTGTACTGCCTGGACTGTATTTTCCCTGCCTTCCCTGAACCTTTCTTGACCTAAGAAAAAAAGAAACAAAATATCCCCCTCTAGTGGTCGAAGGCAGAATAGCAGCTTCCCATTAGTTTCTATGGACGGAAAAGAGCAGATACGGATCAAATGGTTTTCAATGCATTCCTATGGGAAATGCAGATTTGACCTGAGAACTTTTTGACTTGAGAACCGCCTTCCAATACGGATTAAGTTCTCAAGTCAAGACCCCACTGTAGATGCCTAAAATTAGGCAGGGCCCCTTTTCATTCACAAGTCTTCTTGCCAATCTAGCCTTTAGGGCAAATGAGATGTTGCCCCATCTCAGGCTTAGAGTTCTCTTTTATTGTGTCTTCTGCCTCACCAACAACTTCTGCTCTGCATTCAGGGAAAAGCAGAATTAAAGAACAAAATTCTCTTCTTTGTGTTTCCTTTACTTCTTTGGATACCATAGGAATCATTAGCCTAAATTGCTTCAGATGAAAGCAATCCATTTAGCAGACATGAAAAGTTGAATTGTATGCACCTGGCTTTAGACATCTGTAACATTTAAGTACCAACATGAATTTGACGCAACTCCGGGAGGCAGTGGAAGACAGGAAGGCCTGGTGTGCTCTGGTCCATGGTATCATGAAGAGTTGGACACGACTTAACAACAACATTTAAGTGTTATTATACATTTACAAGCAACATTTTTTCCTCCAAATATTTGTAATGTCTCTGTGCTTATCCTTCTATTACCATCCTCAACATAATGGGAAAGACTAATATTCCATTAGTTCCAGTGGGGAAACCTAAGTGCTAATCCATGATTCATAATTATTCATGAAGCGAAATGCACACGAATGAGAGGCCTCCTAGAAAATAAAGTACAAAAGGTTCAAAGATTATCTTGCACAATGTAAAAGAGTGAGCAAATTTGGTAGGTTTCCTTCCTTCAAAGGAAGACAATGCTCACATGCTGATTTCATGTACCACTGAAATTATGCTGCAACACTGACTAGAAAGGGAAGCCCACTTAAGATTTCAGCAAAACATCATTTTCACTTGAAATAAGGTTCTGTGGTCACACAAAGTACACTTGTAAAACCAATGGGACTTAACATTCAGCAACTGATTCAAAGGCTGAAATCCTGTTGCATGGTACAGTAAATTCTACTAGAGTAGGCCTATTGAATCAGTTGGGTTTTGGTGAGTCAACAAGCTTTACTGATTCAAATGGGTCTACTCTAGTTGTGACGTACTACACTAAGTAACAGAATTCCATTGTAGCTGTGATGAGCACTGGAAACTTCAAGGAACGTCCTCCTCCTTCTTTTCAGTTTTCCAACAAGTGGTAGCATTGGAGAGGTTTCAGGAGCTACAGGAACAGATGAGGGCAACACATGGTCCACATAAAACATTTTGCCTACCTCGCTATACTAAGCCTGCACAAATGGCAATTTGTCAAACCAAATATATCCCGCTAAATATGTATCCAGAGAGGCACGCCTGAAGTTTGAAGCATCTTACAAAGGGATATATCTAGTCCATTGCCTCCTCCAAGCTACAGCCTGTTTTATCTACCAAATCTGGGTAGGTGAGACATTATTTCATTCTCATTTTATATATATATATCTGCCAGAATATGCACATTGCTGCACAAACACAACAGAAAGAATTTGAGGCTTTAATTCAAAATTAAAATGAGGAATAAAGCAAAACCAACAGATTCTCGCATCATTACCTTTAAGACAGGGGTACTTAATTTGTTACTCTCTGGATGTTATTGGACAACAACTTCCATCATCCCTCACCACTGACTATCTGGGCTTATGCCATAATCCAACAATGTCTGAAGGACTACAAGTTGCTCACACCTCCTCTAAGGTCACCACCATCTACCTCATCACCACAGGTGGTGACGGCATTTAAAGAAAGGCATCTAAAGTAGGTGTCCTACACCTGGGCAAACACCTGTGAGGGACCACGGAGGCAGAGAAAGGGACTGCACCACTTCAGAGTGCGGGCATAGCACAACAGTTTTGGCTGTTTTCCTTTGTTTAAAATTCCCTACATCATTCTGTTTTCCTTTCCTACTTTCTTTTGATTTTTATTCCACTCTAATATACATCTCTTTTTTGAAAAATTATCTTGTTATCTTGGGGCCAGGACATATTTTTACTTTTATATACTGCCTAAGGGACCAAACATACCTGCAATAAAAATGACCAAAACACACACACAGACTGCCCAATCTTAGTTGAGATATTTCAGCAGAGACCATAAAAGCACAATATAATATATCAGATAAATGAAATGAACAGAGATATGCAACACATTTTGACTAATACAGCATGAGAGATAGAAAATCTAAGCATATAATGATGGGGAGCTCATACGATTTAGTGAAGGAATTGCTGTCATTTGTTCTTTCGATGACATATTGATTGGCCAAATTGGAACAGAATAAATATATGCAACTATATTGTCATGTGAGGTGAAAATCAAACACCTAGCTGCTCCAACTTTCAATCCCTATATTGAAATGCCTCTTACACATGTCAGAGAACAATAATAAAGAGGCAGGTAATCCTGCCATTTAGAAAAAAAATACAAAACATTTCTAACCTTAAAAATATAATATCAATTTGGCAGGTAGTTGCCCAGTAGAAATGCTGCTTTCTCCCCTTTTAATAAAGCCATTTACCAGGAACCAAATTGTTTTCCCACTATTAGACTTTTCCCCTTTTACCTATTTTCGTTTGCCTTGACAATGTATTTTAAAAGGCAGTAAAGCAGAAAGCAGTAAAAGAAGCAATAATGAAGGGAGAGACACACAAAGTGATCCTTAATGGATTGTCAGCTCATGAAGGCAATTCACAAGCTGTGGCAAAATGAGTTCTATGCACAAAAGAAATCAATACTCATTGTAGAATCCTTCCTGCTACACTGCAATTTATCAGCTAAACAGAATACTGTCACATCTCATAGGCTTCCAAAGACCAGTTGCTCTCAGAAGCAATATTTATTCCACACTGCCTCTACCCACAGCAGAATCTGATTTGTGTAGAGCACAAGACGGCTGTCTAGCGACTTGAAGACGAGGCAGGAAAACAAGGAAGCAAGATAGAGATAGCAGAGTGAGAGACAAGGCTTGTCTTGACAAAGCACCGCCTGGGCGTGAGATATAAACATCTCCACTATACGTTTGTGATGCTTTGCAACTCACAGAACCCAAGACCAACAAACTAAATGGACTCTCCAACAACACAAAGCCGCATTGTGGCTATGAAGGCACCCCATGCCTTGGATCCAATTTTGTTTTGCCGAAGCAGAACGTCACTTCCACTGGCACAAAATTGACCTGCCTAGGGGTGTGAAAATCTGGCTGTTTCACTTTTGATGTGCTTCACAGAATCCCTCTGACATTCTGTTTCTGCAACAGGCCCAAAGAGAAAAGCATCCGTTTCCCCTGCAGCCTTTCCACATGGAAAATCTGCACCCGATTTGTGTGGAGGGCTTCCACGCACAAAATACGTTCTCCTTATAAAATCTGCACCTTTTTGCCTGAACAGTAAATGGTGCCAGTGGAACAGGCTCAACTATTTGGGTATTGAGCAAACACCCTCAAAAACACCAGAATGGGACTGCAGTCTGTTTTGTATGTTAGATCTACAGCACTTATGACGCATGCTGCTAGTTTGTCGAGGTGAGGTGGAAGGCATGGAGAATAAGCTAAAGAAAAACAAACCTAGTGAATGTTTGTGCCATTTCCTTCTTCCCTTTTCACCCATGTTGAATGACTTTGGGGAGGAAAGGAAAGGAAAGGAAAATATTGGCCTTGCTTTGAGATAAAACAAATCAAACCTTGTGAATTCTGTGTCAAAGCAGAAATTAAAGATGCAGACCATGATTCATTCTGGGGGGAAGTGTAAGAACTGCTTTTTTCTTCTTCTTTTTTGCTATTCCATTTGCTTGTTACTGTAATCTCAGTACATATTTTTTTCAAGGCATAATATTCTCTCTTTCCCTAGAATAACATATTTTGCAATGAACTTTTAGTAATCTAATTTTTCTCTCTCTCCTTTCTTGATGTGTGTGTTGTATGTAAACATGTAACTAACTATATTAATGTTTGCAGCTGTATCAAATGTAACTTCCACTCTCAAAACATTCGTTTTAATCACCACTACCAAGCTTAAATGTGTGTATCTGTACACACACACACAGAGAGAGAGAGAGAGAGAGCAAGAGAGAGAGAGAGAGAGAACATTCGCAGGCCATATTTTGTAGCACACTACTCTTTAAAATTGGTGTGGAGTTATACAAGGGGAAAGAGAAAGATAAATCTAGGGAAGGCTGAGTGGATGCCTACAAAGAAGAGTACACTCTCCCCCTTCAAAATGAACCTTCTTTGCCTTCTCTGCTCCAAAGTGATTGATTAGTCAGCAAAGTCTATAATGTTTAGAGATTTCTTTCATCAGTCGCTTAACATCCAGCACGCATCCTTACAGCCATGGCTGCAACATGGGAGGACAATGGTTAAACTGATTTCAGACTCACTGAGGAGAAAGAGAAAAAAGCAGCCGGGGTAGGGTGGGAAAGAAGACAGAAGAGAGAAAGTGTAGAGCTAGGATCTGAAGGTTTCTTCATTCATTCTTTCAACAGAAATAAACATTGTATTTCTCTTCTTCGATAAACCTACTTTGGACAGAAGAAGTGAGGACTGAGAAAGGGAACAGGATGAGGTGAAACATCAGGTGGTGTAAAAAGAAGAACAAACTCCCTCTACAGCCCTTTTATGAAAGCATTTCAAGGAGACAGTGTGTATTGCCCTTTTCAAGTCCCTTCTTCACCCTCTTCCTTGTGGCTTCCTGAGGGAGATGGTCTGCTCACTGTTGAGGTTGGGGCAATGAACATCCCTCGTCCCAGTAGCTATTTCCAATGATGAAACCACCTAGGATGGCAAAATTCACTAGGTGGTTATTTCTAAAATAAATTTGAGGAAGCGTCTTCCTTATTATTTCCAGGTTCTAAACTATGAGCTGTCTGGGTGTGCAAAAGGGATCTGAGACAACTCCATGTGTCTCAGATGAGAACTAAACAGATTTTGCAGCCCAGCTCCTCCGCCTTTCTCCATCACCACCAGGTTTTTCAATCCAGAAAGCTGCTTGACTTTTTGCAATCCTGGCTTGGAGTGATTCAGTCTCCAACCCCTTTACCCATTCAGTTGGAAACCCGAGGAATTAGCACACCCAATAACCATTAACATGAAGAGGAAACTGCCCAGCTTGTGGCTTCTTAGACAGAAGGCATAATGACAATTAATGAGAGAAAAACCCTTTAATGTTATAATTAAAGTACTAATTTAGGTCAAATAATCACATTGCAAACATTATGGCCCCACTGAATAAAACAGTAAAAATTAAAATTTAAAGTATTACGTGTAATGAATTATTTTTAAACTCTGGTCTGATCATTAAGTATTGGATAGAAAACTCTGCAGAAGAGGATTCTGGCAACTGTATTTTCTGCAAAATATGATGCTCTTGTACAAAATTTGTTTTTTTGCTCAAAATGCTTCTGCTGTTCCTACTACTAATTCTTTCTTCTGCAGCTGACAAACAATTCTGTAGTCTTTCCACTTTAAAGTAGGAACAAAATATTTCTCAGTGGTTGAAATAAAATTTTATCAGCAAATATTTATTACATCCTTACTGTATACTGTATACTGAAATCATGTCAGCCTTTCAATATTTCATACACATCCATATATCATCAGAATACAGAAGACTTCATTGAGGTCTATTTTAACATGGAGCTGAATGACAAATAAAACTTTACAGTATATACGGTAGGCCAAAATCTTATTGCTTTGTTTAGAAAAGCATACCAAAGTAGACTCAATGAATTAATGCAGTTTCTTGAGTCAGCAGTTCCATAAGTTCCGTTGAATCAAATGGGCCTAATTTAGTTGTTTCTTACTTTAATGTAGATACAGTTAGACTAGGCCCATTTGAATCAATGGAGCTTAGAAGAGTTGGGTCACTAAATCCCTGTTGATACAAAGGGCCTACCTTACTGCAATGTCTACATTAATCAACAGGATTTTGGCCATATAGACTCATTGAATCTAGGATAGCATAGTAGGCATGAGACTGATAGTATGGAAGTCCCCAGGTTGGATCTCACCTCTTCCACAGCCTCTGTCCTTGTTCCATCCAGAATACAGGAGCTTTCATTAAGACTATGGGATAGTGTAACATTTCTTACTTTAGGGGGAGAAAATTATGTTTGATCTAGGAGGCAATTTCAGGTACACTCCTCACCATCCCTACTACAGCATACTTTCACAATTCAATGGTAGACATAGCAGACATCATCCTGAAAACTTTTGGCCAAGCATCTCGGACCTGCTCACATACTTCTGAAGAACTATGTGGGAACTAAGCTTCCTGAAGGCTTAGAAAAGACTGATGGTACCCTCGTTTCCAACGGACAAAAATCTGAGTACAAGTAGGGGGATGTGAGGACTGCAAACATGGGCAGACCAGACGCCGTGGGTTTTACACTCTGTTCACGGGGCTCCTGTACAGGGTCAAAAGGACATAATGTATAAAAAGCACTCTGTACACTGAAAAGCAGTATGCAAGGTTCACTAAGTGATATGACAGACACATGAGTCCGCAGCTGAGTTGAAATGTTTGTGTTGTCCTCATGGAAAAGTTACACACACACACACACACACACACACACACAGAGAGAGAGAGAGAGAGACAGACAGACAGACAGACACACAGACACACAGACAGACACACAGACAGACACACAGACATACTGCTATCTCCCTCCCCAGTCTTTCCTGTCCTATGTGAAGTGCTCATACGTAAATGAGGAAAATAGTTCCACCTTTTTACTTTCCGTATGTGTTACTTAACATTTCTGATTTGTGACAGTCATTTTTTCTATTCTAACAAGGTAGATCCATGTGAATAAGCATCCTTCTCTGAACAGAATCTATGTCACTATTTTTCTCAAATGGACTCAACTAGATTCACTTCTCAATTTGTAATAACTAACCAATGGTGGGGAAGGGTAACTGTAGCGTTCAGTGAGATCTAGATGTGGCCAAACCCTTTGTCCACATCCTCATGCCTTAATAACTGAAAGTTATCCTACACAACTAGACCAGTCAGCATTCTAGACACCTTTATAAACGAGACTGCAATAAATGTTATATCTTCTAAGTCCCAATGGATGTTCATCTCAACAAGCCATGGGGACAGGCAACACCACTGTGGACTACCACCAGCTGCAACACATGGCCAGCTTTCTGTGAATGGATTTGGAGCTAAAAAAATGGATTTGGAGCTCACCTCCCAGAATGCTTTGTGGTATGTTGGCCATGCCAACTGGAGAATTCTGTGAGCTTGGACCTAGATTCATACCAGGGCTAACCATATACTGTTAAAGAAGAATGATGTCGTAAAGATACACATAGACAACATACACATGGAATAAGCATTTTATGAATCTATTTGCAGTAAGTATAACAAATAAATATTTACAATATTGTATATATAATAAAGGTACATCATTAGAATGAGTGAGGACAACAATTTCTCTGCATTAGCATCTAGGCAGATGTTTTGTTTACAGGATATGAAAAGTCAATAGGTTATCACAGCCGACCTGAGATGACTAGTTTTATAAAACGCCCATTATAAGCACACAAAGCCAAGCCACACTTGTTCTAAATTCTCCAGATTTCCAAGATATATAGATCAACTTACTCTATAAAGTGAACATGACTCGTTACGCCCTGCAGGCCTTGTATAAACGCAGAGGCTTTTCTGGGACAGATGGGACAATCCCATTGTTTGAAATCATTTTCCTCAAGACAAGAACCAGTGATTTATTTCCAGCAGCACCCTGGCTCTTCGATTAAGTCAAGCAGGGATTACATGGATTTTCTGCCCATATTAGTAAAACTCTAGCATCTGTTGTTTGCTGGATTTATAAGCTGAATAATAGTCTCGCAAGCTGCTTTTGTTCAATGAGGTCAGTTTTCAGGCTTCCAGCCATGTGTACAAACAAAACATACAAAGGATGGGCCTTGCTCTGTTGTCCATCTGGATGTCCTGCCTCTAACAATATTTCACATATCCTTTTGCCCCAAGTAGGAATGGGGAAAAAGGCAATCCTATAATGCAGATGGACACTACATTGCCACTCTCAGTATAAGGGCAAAAACAGGAGCATGCATGAAGCTGCTGCCTTATTTCAAGTGGTCTGCTCCTTATTCCAATATTGTCTGGTCTGACTGGCAGCAACTGTCTAGGGACTCGGGGAGAGGGTTTTCCTTCCACTAACTGTACAACACATGTTAACTTGAAGATGCTAGAAACAGAACCTGGGAACTTTGGTATTCAAAACATGCCAGTCAAGCTGGGAGATTCTGGAAGATGTTGCCCACTATCTCAAGGGCTGCCTCTCCCTTTATCAGCTTGCCTAGGGGTGAAGATCATCAGGAGAGGCCTTTCTCTTGATTCTACCACCTTCACATGTACATTTGGTGGGGACATGGCCTTCTCTGTTGCTGCACCCCAGACTTTGGAACTCCTTTCCACAGGAGGCGAGGCTGGTCCCATCTTTGCTGTTCTTTTATAAACAAGTGAAGATTTTTCTCTTCAGGCAGGTTTTCCTGAGTGACTAGCTGCCTGAGTGTGAGTGGGGTTTTTTTCAATGGGTGGTTGTACCTTACTGCTCTGAATGTGTTTTGGTGCTGCTTATGTTTTTTGTATGGTATTTCTTTGATCCTTTTTTTAGTATTTGCATAATCACTATTGTTAGTTTTAATATTGTCTTTTAATTACGTAAACTGCCTGGGACCTTTTAAGGAGAAAGGTGAAGTATGAATGAATGAATGAATGAATGAATGAATGAATGAATGAATGAATGAATGAATGAATGAAACTTGACAAAGAACTGCACTGAATAATGGTTCCGGTAAGACAGCAGAGGACAGACTTCAAGCATGTGAAGTTGACTTTGTTCTTTCACTAGAAACCTGAGCTCAAACAAGCAGAGAAAGAGATGCCGATTGGTAGGCTGGAAATGTGTTGTCAATGCTAGAACAAAGTTCAGATTTACTTATTTATTTATTCACAAATACAGACCATGCCTAATTTGGCCCAAGGATTTTTTTTTCAGGTACCTATTTTTTGCAGTGGGAAAAATCAGTTGTTCCCATTATTATATAATTAGACATCAGGCATCCTTGCTGATGTATTTACAAATCACCTAGAGATCTACCAGTAGTTCTTAATCTACTTTCTCCTCACCTCTACTCTAGGGAATAGTCCTTTCTTACATGGAAGTAGCACCCATTTATGGAGAGATCTCCCCAAAGGATAAAACAGGGGCAAGGAGCCTTCTGTCTTCCAAACTGGTTTGGGCTTCAATTCCCAGAAGCCATGGCCACCTTGCTGACTTGTAAGAAACTATGAGAACTGCAGTCAAGAACATCTGAAGGTCTGAAGTCTTCCTATCTTTTGCGTAAAGAAAGCCCTGCTTTCAATTATTATTACACATGCAGGCATAGGCACAGATACAGCTTTGTAGCCCAGAATAACACATTCCTGTTCTTCGTCCTATGGAGCTGAGACAACTCTCCTACATGCTTATGGAATCAACTTAAGATGAAGGAGATCTTCTGCCATATAAGTAAATGACCAACAATAGGAGAGAGAATGGAAGAAGCAAATAGTGATGGGAAAAGGGCAACAAAAATATTAAACCTTGCCCTAGTCACCCAACAACCACCCTGACAAGTCTGCAAACATTTGATACTTCAGAAAGCTGCAGAGCTGATGGTCCGTTTTTCTTATTCCAGAAGTTATGCAAGTATGATGCTAAACAGGCACACACAAATAGCAGCAGTTCCCTTTTCTAAATATGTATCTTCCTGGGCATCTCTCAGCTGGCTATAAATGAAAAAGAAGAGGAGGGCAAGGTGGGCTTCTTGGCCCAACAGAGATTTAGCTGTTCCCCCTCCCTGTTTTTTTAATCATCATCAATCATTTCATTTCGTGCTTCCTTCAAACAGGCAAACAGGCAGGCATCCCTGGAACGGGCAGTTTAACGAGGTCTGTTCCAGCAGATCCCCTTTCCTCTCCTTTTTTGCAGCTGAGAGAGACCATTAGTAGAGGAAGCACGCCAATCCCCTTCCACAAAGGTTGATGGGTGGTGGTTTTGCTCCAAATAACATTTTTGGAACATCCTATGGAGAATGAAATCAGTTTTCTTTTGTTCTCATTTGTGAGACAACGCTAGTCTTGAATTGGTTTAAGTGCAACAGGAATTGAGTGCGTAGCTGCCTGGGATCGGACAGGTCATCTCCTGGAAGCACGTTTTAATGAGTCCTGCACCTTCGGCTTTATTGCTGTGCCGTGATGAAGAAATAAATGTATTTAAGGAGTGGTCAACTGGCCCTTTGTGGAGAAAGTGTCCCCAGCCCTGGAACTGCCAGTGATTTTGCACTAGAGATCCCAGAAGCTCTGCAGTCTATGTGAACTATGTGTTTGAGTATAACAGTCCAAGTGTGTTTACAAGGACAAGTTTTGACCCCCTAGTATAGAGATTAAAGGCAGGTATGGGCCCTTTTTTTCCTTGGAACAGTGTGAGTGACATACACCCTCTGCAGGGGATGCATACAATGACATTTGAATTCATGTGCTAATAGCACTAATATAACAAATCAAATGTTTTCAAGTTTAAATATTAACAGCAATAAGTTAATTTCACAATTACAACTGCTTAACTTTAGCTAGTTATCATTCCATGCTTTGGGTTGTGTGAATGTCACAAGCACATACTGTATTTGAACAAGGCCTTTGCTCTTAGTAGTGACTGACTGCTTCACCCTACCTTCATACTGAGCTGGCTGGATAGCTCAGTGAGTTAGGTATCTGGCTGCCAGGGACGTGGGCAAGTCTTTGAGTCGGAGTCTTTGATATCAAGTCCCAAGACCCAAGTCCGAGTCCCTATTAACAACAAGCTTTTATATACTATGTAACAGTGGGTATCAGTGGAAGGGAGCCTTTTAGGACCTAAGCTATTGCTAAAGTTCTTTCCCCCCCACCTCTGGCTTGCCCCTCCTTTCTTCCTGTTTGCTTTGCTTCTTTTTCCTTTGTTCATTTCTTTCTGCCCCTGACCTCCAACCATGCAGCCAGCATGAAAAGTCTGTCTGATCCATGGCTGAGACTCACCTCTCCTTGTTTTCCCTTTTTAGCATTCTGACTGCAACTATAGACAGCAACTGCAATTAAATATACCCTTCTTTTCCACTTTAAATGCTTCTGGAGTGATTTTATACCAATAAAGTGCTAGTCTGCATGAAGTGACGAGACTGGGCTGATCTCTCCAAATTGCTAACTCTGCTAACTAAAAAGGGATAAGCAAAATAACGGGGAGTTCGATTCCCCATTAGTTCCTCCCAGAAGAAGAGCCAATTTGTGTGGCCTTGGGCATGCTGCAGAGACCCAGGGCGCCCCTAGATGAAGGGAATACCTCTTCTGAATATTCTCTACACGGAAACACTTGAAAAAGGGTTGCCATAAGTCAGGATTGACTTGAAGGCACAGTATTAATATCACGACCTCCATATTCAAAAATACTACTATGGTTACTACTACTACTGTTATTTATTTATTTATTTATTTATTTATTTATTTATTTATTTATTTATTTATTTATTTATTTATTTATAGCTTCTTCAAAAGCAGTGCCTTTCTTTGCAATCTGATTCACATCTTCCTTTCCAGCTATTTTTCATAACAACATACCTATGTAATGAATCAGCTTCAGTTCAATTCAGTTTGCTGGTTTGCCCTGGAAGAACCTTTTCAAATATATGTATTTGAAGAGTTGCAGTTTTTATTTCTGTTAATTAAAACATTTATAGAGAAGACATGCGAACAGAAAAGGAAACCTATTTATTTAAATAAATAAGACAGAACTATATATTTCTTATCGGCAGCAAACCACAGATATGTCTTCTTTTGTTACTGATGAGTTATTAACTCCCAAGCAGGACCTTTTCATTTCCTCCTTTAGGAGGATTTAACATGTTGCATTTTGTCAGCAGCAAAAACTGGGGCAGCACACAAAACCTTTAAAAGCAAGTGGCTTGTGAGCACTTCTAACACAGTAATTCTTGCTGGTCCAACAATGTCATTGTAAAACAATTCCTGCAGATTTTTCTAACAGACATTTTGAAAATCATCAATTTGCCTTCTCCTTAAGTAACACTTGATAGGAAGCTGAACTACTTACACATTACAACGAGGGAGATGCTGACGTCTCACAGAGAATCAAACAAATACTCTGAAAATCCACCATGCTAAATTGTCAAACAGGATGTAACACAATATCCATATTGAAGCAGAAATGGTTGCAATTACTTACTTATTAAAATCCCATGGCCAGTTTAGCTCTCGGGGCAACCTTGGCAGCTGACCTGGGAGGCATAACTGAAGGGCATAAACCACACAACCTACTAATATGATGAAACAGCCCAAGCCATTGCCCTGTTTCTGATGAGGAAACTCCCCGTGTGAAAGATATTTGAACACTACAGCTGGGATTGGAGCTATATTCTGAATTTCTGAATGCTCACCTTGTCCTATACAAGATAGCAAAACAAAAAGCAAAAGCAGAATTATGCTTTTTATTGATTGATTGATTGATTGATTGATTGATTGATTGATTGATTGATTGATTGATTGATTGACTGATTGCATTTATATGCCACCCATCTAGACATAGTCTACTCTTATAAGAGATTGACTGAAGCAAAGACAATGGAAACTTAGGGATATAGCAGAAATTTGTTGGGTTCACATTTTAATATTAAACTTTCCAAATCAACATGCAAGTTGAAAGGTGTCTGCTGTATTCATTCCTCTACATGTCTCAGTGTAGCTTCCCCACTGAAAAGCTGTACAGATTATATACATATTTAGGTGACAATGTGCACAAAAACACACATAATGAGGAAACATCATATGCAAAATGCATTATATCTGGCAAAACTATATACCAAATGCATCAAGAAAAGAAGCACACAGGACCTAGAGACATACGTATATTCTAACTTGATTTATCCTCAACAGCAAAACCTCAAATTTGTTTTCCTAGTCATGAGCATACAGTAGATTTTTTTTCTTCAGTCTTACAGAGCATGTGTACATTTCCATAAGTGATTTTTGCACATTTCTATAAAACATGCAATATTGAAAAAAATGTGGTAACTGTTGCAATTCTTTCGGAAACTAGTAAAAGGTGCAATATTTGATGGGTTATTTGTGTCTTTCTTATCAGTGAGCCCATTCTGTAATTGGTGTAGGGCGGTGCGCCTGTGTGTGTGTGTGTGTGTGTGAGAGAGAGAGAGAGAGAGACAGACAGACAGACAGACAGACAGACAGAGAGCGTGCATGTGCATGTGAATTTTGTTTCACAAAGGGAAAAGACACTAGTTCTGCACAGAACAGAGGCAGGAATTTTATATCAATTCTATTTTGCAAATATGACAAAATAACATGAACGCGGACACACACGTACACACACCACACAGAAGGAATAAACACAAGGCCTCATTCCTGTGCTGAGACTAAAATCGCTAGGACAACTTAGCATATTCTGTAGGAGCTACATACCTCACTATTCTGACACAGCCAAATTCTACCAGAATCTCAGTAATAAGATTTCTTCACATCCTTACCACCTCCCTCTAAAATCCTCAGCTGATTGGGGAGAGTAAAAGAAGGTGCTGGAATAAAACACCTACTCCACCCAGTTGTTTTGTTTCATTTGCATTTATTTCTTTAATTCCAAAACCGCAAATGTCAATGGTAAGGAACCATTAGCGAAAATAAAACACACAATTCAGAGCCGCAGTCCTTGCAGACCGAAACAGGCGTCTTATGCAGAACATTTTGCAAAAAATGAAAAAACTGTTTCAACTGAGCCTCTCTTTTTTCTTTCTGTTCCTTTTCCACATTTATGTTTGTTAACTTAATTGGATTTATAATAACATTGCAAAAAAAGCCTCTATGCACTGTTTATGCACTTCTTCCCCAGAAGTAAATTAAAAATGAATGCAAAAATTAGCATATTTTTATACTTTTCTTTCCTCATTAAGAATTCCATTAAAATTAGCTCTGCAAAGATTAAAAAAAATAATTGGTTGCCTCTGACAGATAAGTGAATACTTTAAGGTCAATTATACTGATATAATGTTAGCAAAACTCCCTTCCTGTCCTCCCCCTTGGTTAATGCACTGGCCTTTATCTGTTCTTGGTGATATTTGTGACTTTTAGAATAGCACAGGGACCAAAGCAAGCACCAATGGAAGAATGAAGAGACTTTTTAATGCACTAACCATGAGTGATATGCCAGGCTCTTATGGATCCCATCTGTCACACCATTTTATGCACAGCAAATCTTTCTACATTATTGGCGTCATCAGCTGATAGTATTTGCATTTGTCAGAGCAGAGACAAGGGCCAGACAGAACGTTTTAAAAAGCCAAAGGGCCTTTGTTACTTTAGTTGCACACATGCACCGGGTTAAGTGCGCTACTTTCCACCTTCTTGGAAAAATGAAAGTCAAAAGAGTGGCTGGTAGTGGTGAAGGGGGAAAATGAGGAATTAGCACATGTTTTCAAATACACGGTTCTTAACTTTCTTCAAACATGCATTTAAATGAGATATCAATATTAAAAACTTGGAATCATCCAATTCCAATGGGTATCTCTCTCTCTCTCTTTCTCTCTTTGAAGAAAAAGAGATCTAACGTGCTCTAGAATGAAGATCACAAAAAGAAATCTTGGTCTTTTATTTTCAATCTGCACCAAACTGGATTATAGCCGTCTGGAGGACCAAATCTAATCTTCATCTCTAAATCTAATTTAAGAGCAGGGATCTACATTTTGTTACTTGCAAGCAGTCCATGGATGCAACCCATTTACCCTTCTAGATGTGTGAGGAATCTGTTCTGGGGGACTTGTTTGGAGGCAGAGGATAGACTTGACCCAGTTTGCACTTCCCAGAGCACAGGCTGGATGTGATCTGTGCCCCAGAATTTGTAAATGGAGACAGAGGCTGCTGGGGGGAAATGGACATATTCTAAGTCAATTTATGGAGAAACAAACTTTGAGATGTGTACAAAACACTGTTGAAACATTCCTCCCACTTAGTCAATAGAATGCATGCAAACAGTGGTACAATTAAAACATGTTCAAAAACATACAAATTTGTGGAAAGTAAGGAAAGAAGCGCTAAATGAACAACTGAGAAAGAAGAGGTGGTGCCTTTATGGATACGCATATCACTTAATTTGACCTACACAAGGCCTCATTTCGTAGCGTTCAGCCAGCCAATACTATCAATTAACTCACCCTAAGATTCAGGGTTACCTTGCTTATTAGGTAATTATTGGCTATGAGTTTAAGTTAATACAATTACCTTATTGTATTTTAATGCTATATATTTTAAGTGTATAGTGAGTGCCTTGGAATCCGATTCTGGGATGAAGACAGCATAAAATCACTCAAACAAACAATCTGGCCGGTTAAGTGAGAGGGAAAAATCCCCCCCCCATATTCTCAAGTGTTTTCCATCTTCTCCGCCACATTGCCTTAGGTTTGTGTGCATATACTGCACCAGGACATATACATCACAACTTTGGAAAGCAGTAGGACTCTCGATGTTCCTACAGTGGAATAGCAACTAATCACCACAATTTGGATAGCTATTGAAAGTGGGAACCTAGCCTCCTGTAATGGCAGACACAAGACATCACCACACCAAAAGACTTATGCTCCAGCATGCTGCCAAAGGAACCCAAAAGTGACATGGTGTAAGTGAGGAATTGCAGCCCGTTACTTCCACCTCCACCTCTAGATTTGTTGAATGAATACAGTACCTAAAGACAAGGCAGCACAAGGCATTTTTGCTGCTCAAGGCAGAACTGTAAAAGATCCTGTTTATAAGTAAGCAAACAAAGACAAGACACATAGCATAAAAATCCATTCATTCATTTTGGCACCTAAGAATATCTCACAAATGGTTTCCCTCCTCCATCTCTGAAGTTAAACATCTCACGAATGTTCGGTCTCAGTACAACAACTCAGTAATTCACAATCCACTCAAGTAATTCACATGCCACCTAGAATCTGCTGCCTAAGAAGGACCTCTCACAACCTAATGGCAGGCCTTGCTCAGCCTGCAGACAAATGAAGTCATGGCCTAGTTTTGAAGTCAATAATACCATCCCCCTCTTTCTTGTCGTCATAAACAACTGTTCACCTAACACAAGACAAGGCAAGGTAAAACAGTAATTAATTCCCTAAAGCCAACTGAGACAGAAAGGTTTTCATTCATCTGCAGTTGATCAGCATGGAAGACATTGTTTGAATTCCTGTCAGAAGGGAGTTTCACAATATATGGCTGTACAACACACAATATAGGGCTATTGATCAAAAGAAACATGGGAATTCTTTCACACACTCCCGTGTTTCAGGTAAAAGGCAGCGATACACTATCAGGTATTTAATTTCTGTCCAAGTGAAGCTGATAAGAATTTGCTGCACACAGCCATCAAAACAGGACTAGATTAATTATATCCTCACACAAGCAAGATAAAGGCACAACATTTGCGATGGGACCGTGTTGTTACATCCTGCTCTTGTTTACAGATGCCTAAATGTGATCAACATTTTAACAATCACCTCTCTCCAGTTTATGAAGAGGCCCCCATTTAGCATCAAATGCCTCATGCAAGGAAGAGGAGGCACACAACAGATGCAAGGAAACACCTGAAATGTCACTGAAGCCCCAACGGCATACTAACTGTTCAAGGCAGGGATCCTTTCTCTTGCCCCATTTGGGGAGTTTACACCCAAACGAGGTATTATGTGCCAAAGCTCACTTCCCCAAGAGCTATAACCAAATAACAGGGCCATCCGCAAATGCTGCCTAAGGTGAAAAGACAGGAAACAAACAAACACCCCATTCTTTATACTGAAGCAACTGTAGTGGCTGTAGTGGCAAAGGGGCTGTGCCCTCCACCACCCAGATGCCAGTAGGCTATTTTAAGGGTCTGCAACAGAGGGGGCACACCCCTATAGAGCACAGATGGCTCCACCCTCATCCAACAGAGTGAAATGGCCCAGGGAACCCAGGTGGAATTCCTGGGGGGGGCTGTGAATCCCTCTTGGCAGCACCTGCCTCATTCTGCCAGCCTTGCCACATTGATTATCCATTCTGTTTTGAAGAAGGAATTGGGTGAAATGAGTTTCCTGCTAGAGCTTCTTGCAAGGACTACTTTCCTTCTCATGGGCTTTTCCAGTCTTGTCCCTATCCTGCCATCTCCCACATCTCAGCTTAGGTGTTGTTTCCAGGACACTTCTAATGCCCCCCTCCCAGAAATACATTTTATTTTATTTCCACACTGACTCTTCTTCAAAGGAAAGGGTCAACTAGTTAGGCTCCTTTCTTTTCCCACTCTGGGAGAAAAGGACTTGAAATCAAGTCATGGTTATAGAATACTTGAAGGTAAAAGTTATCCTGTGGTTTGTATTACAGATCTGGTTCCCATAAGAAGATGCAAGAAAGCCTGTTGTTGGTAGAGAACAAAAGAGAGAAGCAATGAGATGGAACCCAACTGATGGCCATCTATTCACCCAAGATTTGGGGACTCCCATTTTGTACATTCTATACATGTATGATGGATGCAGAACCATTTTCTCTCAAATAAATATGTGCAGCACTGGGATACACTAACAGTAAGGAGCTGAACACCTGCACTGTTATGAAGTGGATGAGAAGTGTGAAGTGGTTTCAGTTCAAATATGGCCTCACTAAAGAGCTGACCAGGTGGCTCTTAGACAAGTCATCATTTCTTTGCCTCTGTGCTTCACATCTCCTTCGGCCTTCCCTCTCTGTAATCTGGGTGTAGTAAAACTGAAAACAGCAGTAGTTGGTGTATAGGAAAGAGTGCCACTTCAGAACCAAAATACACATGTGCAAACACTAGTGCAGTGCTTCTCACCTTGGGTCCCCAGATGTTCTTGTACTAAAACTCCCAGAAAGTTTCACCACTAGCTGTGCTGGCCAGGATTGCTGGGAGTTATAGTCCAAGAATATCTGGGGACCCAAGGTTGGGAACAACCGCACTACTTAATCTGCTGTGTCACTATGGATTCTAGTGTAAGCATCCTTCAGTCGGTGTGAGGACACAGCCCTGTTTTACTCCGCTTCGGATGTCAAAGGGATCTGATGCTGAGCCATCAAAAACTACAGTGCCCTTCATTCCCTCATGGAAGGACCTGGTGATGTTAAGGAGTCGAGGTGGACATCCAATCTTGGGAAGTATTTTAAAAAGGCCATCCCTGCTAACCAAATCAAAGGCCTTTGTGAGATCTATGAAGGCAACAAAGAGTGGCTGTTGTTGTTCCCTGCATTTCTCTTGCAACTGTCTGAGGGAGAATACTATGTCAGTGGTGGATCTATTGGCTTGAAATCCACACTGTGATTCTGGATAGACTCTGTCTACAAGCACCTGGAGCCTCTTCAGCACAACACAGGCAAGCAGCTTCCCTACAATGCTAAGAAGAGAGATGCCACGGTAGTTATTGCAGTTGTCTCTGTCGCCTTTGTTCTTGTACAATATGACGATGTTTGCATCCTTCATGTCCTGTGGTACTCTACCTTCCCTCCAGCAAAGACAAAAGATTTCATACAGCTCAGTGGTGATGGTCTCTTTACAGCACTTCAGCAGGGATGTTATCCTTCCCAGGTGCCTTGCTGGAGGCGAGGGAATCCAAGGTTGCTTTTATTTCTGCTAAAGTTGGTTCGCTGTCCAACTCTTCCAAGACAGGCGGTGCCAAGTTGAAGGGAACAGTGGAGAAGGAAAATACAGGTTGCAGTACAAGAAATGAGTTGTCAGTGTAGTACAGTGGATAGAATGACAGACTAGGGCTCTGGACACCTGGGTTTGAATCCCCGGTTCACCACAGAAACTCACTGGGGATTGGAGATGAAAAAAACATTCCCTGAATATCTCACTTATCTTCAAAGCCACATTAGAGTCACCATAAGTCAGACACAATGTGTCAGCACAGAGCAAATGCAAACAGTATATGAACTTCAGTAGGCTAGTAAAACGTTTTGAGAGTGAGTTTATGAGGCCAAATGTGACAGCTTTCACGAAGGGAGGAACCCTTTTCCTCATACACACTCCTCTGCTAAACTAGAAAAAGCCTTTCTATGAGCAGGGAAGTGTTTGTAACTAGCAGACTGGCACCTTTGGATCAAACCCAGGATTTTTAAATCCCCAACACACATTCAAATAGAAGGAGCTCAAAAGTGGGACTCTTTCAGAAGACATACTCTTTAACAAACACGCAAATTTTTGTCCCCTCCAATGCTTTGCTTGCAACAAACAAGCAAGCAAGCAAAAAATAATAACCATCCTAACTTAAAAAGAGCCCAAACTCCTTTACAAAAATACTTAAGAAAATTGGGAACTGCCTAACAGGCAAAACCATTTTTTTTTACTAGTTGCTTAATAACAGAGTTGTCTACGCCCAACATCCAGGGTACTCAGCTTTCCTCTCCCCCCCCCCCCCCGTGAATGATGCCAGATGCACTTCCCGTTTTAACAAGATTATCCCACTGCATTTGGAACAGCCAGACCATTTTGTTTGGAGCCATGCTGGCTTATGAAGCTAGCATTTACCCTAATAATGCTAATGGACTGGCGGATTGTCAGCTAAATCCCAGTATTTCCAAATGGCAAAGTAATAACCAGAAATGTGCTAAATTACTAACAAAAGTGCTGCAAAACTAGATCTTTATAGTTCTGCCTGGAATCCTAAGTCCATAACAAATGCAGCTCTTGGAGTAAACCTTGCACAAGCTACAGAGTCGCCAGACCTCTCCATGTCCTGTTCAATGGGAAGCAAACCTGATGCTTACATGAATGGCTTGAATGATGCACTGGAGTGATGCTAACTTTGTCAGTAGCAGTGATGAGTGGAAACAAAGAAGGCAAGATGCTCCTTTTGGAGTATCTGCAATTGCTATAAGAAGCTCCAAAGAGTACACATGGTTTCTTCCACCCTCGTCTTTTTCATCCCTGCAACTCCTGAGTGGTAAAGTAGCCTGGGAGGCAGCAAGCAGGCCAAGAGCACTTTGTAAGCTTTGTGGTTAAGGGACGATTTCAACCTGGGAGTTCTCTTTTCTAGCCGCAGATATTGCAGACCACACTGGCCAACTCATGCCAGCCAGTCATTGCTTGGGGTTGCAAACATCAAGTGGCCAATCAATGCATTGAATAAGTTTCTGTGAACAAGCCTTTATCCAGATACAGTATAACTATGCAGGATTGTAGCCTATCTCTCTATGTACTTTCTGCTTCTGCTTTCTTCTCCTTGTTGGTACAGTCATAAAAAATCCATGGCTGGGAGAAGAGGACGACATATGTACAAAAATACAACCATCCTGCTCAGGAGTAAACCTTCTTTAGCGGTCTGCCGGGTTTTCAGATCTCTCAGCCCTACCACTGTCAGAATCATATCTGGTGAAGACCCAAAGAAGGGTTTTCTTAGTGTCCACTCTCAGATTCCAGTACTCCTTGCTGCAGGAGGCAGGGAAGTGAGCCCATCTCTGTTGTCCTTCTAGCAGATCCCCTGACCACTTGTGAAGGACCAAGCACCCCCCTTTTTTTCCAACAGCAATGTATTTAGCGTTGTCTTTCCTAAGTGGAGAGATGACAGTTTTTCTTCCATAATAACCAGAAACTGAGATCATCCAAAAAAGCTAAATGGTGAGAGACTCAAGAAATTCAAATGAAGCAATTACCGTATATACTCGAATATCAGCCGAGGCACCCAATTTTACCCAAAAAAAAAAAAAAACTGGGAAAACTTATTGACTCGAGTATAAGCCAAGGGTGGAAAATGCAGTAGCTACTGGTAAATTTCAAAAATTATTTTTATTGATACAATTACATTAACTGAGGCATCAGTAGGTTAAATGTTTTTGAAGATACTGCCCTTCTGAGCTGCGAGAAACACTTCACTGCCTGCGGAGGGAGGACTCGTACCGGATGCTGTGCTTATCTACTGCTCTACTGCTGTGTAACAAGATGGAGGGAGACGGAGGATGGAGGAGGAAGGTGGGTACATAGAATATGCAGAAGGAGGAAGATGGGAGTTTCCTGGAAGCGGAAATGCAGTGAACCCAGGTCATCATACCACCCACTGAGGCTGCAGGCGCCCATAGATGAGCAGGGGAGTCCGGAGAACACCCGCACTGCAGGGGAGAACATGTAATTTTGACAATGACTTGAGTATAAGCCGAGGGAGTGCTTTTTCAACAAAAATAAAAATTCTGCTGAAAAACTAGGCTTCTACTCGAGTATATACTTGACACAATGCAGAGTTAAATTCTGGTATTCAATGCCATAAGATGTAGGGAGGGCATCCAATTTAGGTGTTTCAGGTTGTTTTATATATTAAGGATTGGTAAGGCTATCATTGGCAACCAGCCATGATAATTATAACAACTCTAAGGCCAGAGGTAGTTGGCTGTTATATATCAGTTTCTGGGGAACAACAGCAGCAGAAAGGTATTGTTTTATGGACTACGTATGGACTTTCTACTGAGATATATTTTGTCCACTGGAGATAGTCCTTTGGTCTGATCCAAAACTTCTCTTTAGGTTCACATGTTCACTGCTGCCATTACCAGTTAGACAGAATGAACAGGTATAGACAGGGGGCCATGCTTATAACCTCTACCTTATGCATGTTCAGTTGCTCAAGCAAATATGCCATCTGTGTAGATTGATGGGTCAGGTTTGTGGGTCTCCAAACACATACACAGCCCATACACTCTGCACACACAAGGTCAGATTTCAGCCTATATTTAGAGGAGACTCACTGAAGTCAAAAATCATCATGACTATATCAAGTCCAATCTATTTGAGAACTTCTCTATGTATGCCTAAATCTGGATTCAGCTCCTGAGAATGCTCACGGTGTCACCTGGACATGCTTGCAGCCACGGTTCCATTCTACCACTCCTCACAGACACCATGCATTCATGTTAATTTTGCCCAGATTGGTCACATGGGTGAGCACTGCTGAAGTTGTTTCTGTATTATACTTACAAAGAATAGCAGCAGCATCTTCCTTGAATGATGTGACCAGATGAAAATCAAAATTCTAACAGCGAGAATAATTTAGTAACTTGCATAGAAAATTCATTAGGTTAAAGGAGAAGGAAGGAAGGAAGGAATCAAGTTTCACTTTAAAGTCAATTTATAATAAGAAACTAAGCACAAGGCGTAGAATGACAATCATTCTAGGTGCATGAACTGAGTTAACACTGCAGAGAACAGCTATGTCAGCACATCAAAGATCTCAAAAACCCACCAAGTCATTGGACTGCTAATGTGAGAGTAACAGAAGTGCAAAACTGGAAAGTTTGTGCAATTCTGTGCATAGACCTGCCCACAGAGAAAATCCTGATCCATCTGCAGTGTTAGCAGCCTAAACTATTGATGCAGGCTTGGCCAACGTATTCTTGGACTGTTTTGAGATGCACCTGCCCACCACTGTTCCAGAGAAGCACAAAATATTGCCTGGCTGTTGATGGCTTGTTGGGGACAACAGATGGCTTTGGGACACAGGGTCACAGGAAAGAGATAAGCAAGGCACTTTTATTCATGTTCAATGGGATGGTCAACATGCTGGTGGATATGTATGGACAGCATGGCAGCCTAAGGCTGGCTTTACATGTAATACATTAGTGGCAATCTTTAGAAGGGATATCCGAAGAATGATCATCTCTGGAATCCTCACTTTAAGAACAAGATAATCTAAGAGGATCAGTGTTGAATCAGACCAAGACTTGGTCTAGTTTCATGCTCATCCTCAGTATGTCCAACAGTTCGTCTCTGGGAAGTCTGCTAGCCGAGTTGAGTGCAGCTGCACCCTCTATTGCACACAGCACCTGACCTATAGAAGCATAATGCTTCTGATGCTGATATATACGTAGCTACCCTGACCAGCGGACAGCAGTGGATGTATCCACACACTGTGGATGCATGTATACAGTGCAGATTTGAAAAGTGCATGTAGAACAATCTGCACGCTTCAAATGGGTACCAAACACTGCTTAAACATATTTTAATAGGAAGAAACATTTAAGAAATTTGGAACATATGCACAAACACACGTGTACAGTGGGGTCTCTACTTAAGAACGTCTCTACTTAAGAACAATCCAACTTAAGAACAGCTCCATTTGCTAAATTTTGCTTCTACTTGAGAACAGAAATCCAAGGTAAGAACAGGGAAAAAAAATTTCCTGCTCTTTTTTTAACCTTAGGTCATCTTAGGTTAAAAAAAAATCTCCCCCTAGTGGTAGAGTACGTGTTAACCAGCTTTGCATTAGTTCCTATGGGAACTAATGCTTCAATGTAGGAACGCACCTCTGCATAACAAAAAAACAGCCAGAACGGATTAATTGGTTTTCAGTCCATTCCTATGGGAAATTTTGCTTCAACTTAAGAACGTTTCAACTTAAGAACAGCATTCCAAAACGGATTAAGTTCTTAAGTAGAGGTTCCGCTGTAGTTTCTATGGACAGAAAAGAGCAGATACGGATTAGATGGTTTTCAATGCATTCCTATGGGAAATGCAGATTCAACATAAGAACTTTTCAACTTGAGAACCACCTTCCAATACGGATTAAGTTCTTAAGTAGAGACCCCACTGTAGTTTAAAAGAAAGCAAGGGGATGATCTATTTTGTTCCATTAAAAAAAGAAAGCCTCAAAACAGGGCACAACCTGGAGGTGGAGGTGGAAAAGCAAAGTGTCCATGGATGCAAATTTCATATATGTCAACATCCTTAATCTTTGGCTTATGGAAAACCTGAAGACAGATGTTTCTATTCAAATTCCTATGTACAAATGCAGTAAGAGCAAGAAGGCAAAAAGGCAACGGAAGTCATGCCTGCTGTTTCAGATACTTTGCCAGCTAATCTCAGAAGCATAGGAGCTGGCTGCAGTTATTCATAGTCAATGAGCCTAAGCAATGAAACAATGTTCTGGGGCTTAGCCACAAGGAATTCTGGCTTCTATTGCGCACTGCCAAACAAGTTAATTCAGGAGGAATGAAAACTTGCTTCTTTCCTTCATAAATCTGGTTTCACTCAATGCCAAAAGGGTCTGAGATGAGGTATGTATGATTTCTTTTTCTTTTTTTGCTTCTATTCCGCTGCTTTTTCCCTAGTACACATACGTCCTTGTCTTCCAGTTATTATGTCTGCCTCTAAGCGGCACATTTAATAAATGCAACTTTCCCCTTTTTCTTCTTTCCCAAACTGTGCGTTCATCTGCAAGAGGCACAGTCAATATCTGCAGAAAAACAGCTGTACACCTCTCTTTAAACTGCCCTTAAACTGGCTGCAGGCTTTAAAAGACAAAGCTAAAACAGCCCAAGGTCCTTCCAATGTCAAATAACAAAATTACCCATGCTCGGGCATCATGTGCCTCTAGTTTGTGCCTGCCAAGACTTTACTAATGGCCATTTCCAAGATTTGGCTCCCCGCAGTTGTCCCCAGCTGTGCTGAATGGCTCCTGTCCTTATGTTGGCAGTGGGAAAAAGCCAGTGGATCTGCCTCGTATGGTCTTGCTTGTGCCATGTACAATCATGAATCTCTTGGTCCAAGTCCTCAACCGCACATATTTTTGTTGCTGTTGTTTTCACGCTCTCCTCTGTGTCGAAACAGATTAAAAGGCTTGTCATATTTGTCTTTGTCATTCTGTTCATGCAGCCCAGATGCGAGTAGAGAGAGCCAGGTTCCCATCAGATCAAATTACTCTTCAAAAATTTGAGATTATTTTTTAAAAGGGACAGATCTTTCTGGCGTAGGAAACACATTGCCACTGACCCTTAATTTCTCTCCCCCCAAAAAAATCAGATAATCTGAAAAATGCTGTAAAATATATTTATATTTCATACTCAAGCTAACAGCTCAATAGTCTTAAGGGCTACACTCAGAGCTTTTGAAAGGAAAGGGGGAGGGGGAAACATATATATTTTTTAACTACAAAATCACCAGTCTGCTTTGTCTTAGTGGCAGTGTTGGCTGAGGGGATCTGGGGAGTTGTGATTCAAATTCGCATTTTGTTCCAGATTCTACCAATTCCACTTTCTAGCGAACACAGCATAATATTAATTGACTTGCAAGGCAACAGGCCTTCTCCAAAACACAGAATCATTTAGTCTCAGGACTAGCTTTGTGTATTATACATACCTGTATTAAACATACGTTGTGTGTTAAACATATTTTGCCCTTGGGAGCCTTAGGGAGGTGGAGGAAGGTGGAGCCTTTAATGTCAGAAAATTGTCATTGGATCACTGCTGGTGGTCCTGATCCAACAGTGGAACCACTAGCAGCAATTTTCTAATATGAAAGGGTTCTCCCAGCATCATAGGGCTCCCAAAGGCTTCCGATAGGCAAAAAGGATCCCTTAAGTGCCTCAGAACCTTAAGTGTGTTTGGGTGTGGTGGGGGGGAATAGGAAGCTGTAAATGTAATCAAATGAAATATATCCATCTTTCCAAGTTATCCATTTTACCAACTCTACTTTCTAGCTAATGGCATAATCCAGTTTGCATGGCATACATTTCAGCCATTCATTTCTATCCAACATATGCATCTTATACATATTGATTCAAAGCCACTTGAAAAATTACCCTGGTCAAATTCATCAGCATATATTTCTGAGGATTACTGCCAGAAGAAATCCACATAGTCACTTGCTGTTGTTTGCCAAGTTGTGCAACTGGTGTCTCATAACAAATGCCCACACTGACTACTCAACAAGCAGCATTTCACCTCTGAGATCTGCATCAATAAACTTATGCCCAAATTTGCTGAATTTGCTGGAAAACTGGTGGATGGATGGACGGATGGACGGACAGACAGACGGATGGACGGACAGACAGACGGATGGACGGACGGACTGACTGACCGACTGACTGACTGGATTTTTATACCGCCTATCTGGCTACCAAAGCCACTCTGGGCAGTTTACAAAAACAATAATACAAAACAATAAAACAGAAATAATTAATAACAACTTAAAGAAAACGTAAAAGTAACAAAAGTAAAATATATTAAACGAATAAAATTAAAAAGGCATGGCAAAGGGTTGAATGTACAGTTATTAAAAACACCACTCTATCAGGATATTCTAGAATCCAGAAAGGCCTGTCTAAATAACCATGTTTTTAAAAATCTTTTGAAAGTTCCTAGTGAAGGGGCCAGGTGAATTTCAGGCGGAGGACTGTTCCACATTTGCAGAGCAAACACCAAGAAGGCCCGGTTTCTGCTCGTCCTTTTTCAAGCCTCTCTCAGGGTTAGGACTCTCAACCACCCAGCCTGAGAAGATCTTACAGGATGGGCAGATCTAACTGGAAGGACACATTCTGCCAGATATCAAGGTCCTAAATCTTTTAAGGCCCTATAGGTTAACCCCATCACCTTGAAGCTGGCACGGTCTAATAAGCTGGTCTAATCTTGAGGCTACCAGTGTATGAACCAGTGTGGTAATGGACCCAGTGTCAAGGTAGGGATGCAATTGGGGAATCTGGCTTAGATGGAAATAGGCAGAACAGACTACGGACACTATCTGAGTTTCCATGGATAGCAAGCACTGGGTTCAAGAGTATGCCCAAGCTGCACACCTCAGTCTTCACTGAAATAATGCCTCCCAAAGAGAGGGAAGCACCAAGACCACAAGCATTAGGGGCACCCACCCACAGGATTTCTGTCTTGTCTGGGTTCAGTCTGTGATCCCTCATCCACCCCAGCACAGCATCCAGGCAGTATTCAAGGGATGGGACAGCATCTACTGCAGAAGAGTGGAAGGAGAGACAGAGCTGGGTGTCATCTGCATATTGGTGACCCTAAGCTCCAAAACTCCTGGTGACCTTCTCCAGCGGCCTCATATAGATGTTAAATAACATGGGGGGGATGATTAACCCCTGTGAGACTCCACAATTGAGAGTCCACAGAGCAGACAGCATCTCCCCAAGCTGTACTCTTTGAGGGTAGTCCTCCAGGAAGGACTGGAGTGAGGCTAAGGCCAGACCTCTGATCCCCAACCCAGAAAGCCTCCCCAGGAGGATACTGCAGTCGACTGTATCAAAGTCCACTGACAGGTCAAGGGGGACCAGTAAGGGTTTTTTGCCCTTATCGGCCTCCCTCAAAGGGTCATCTTGCAGGGTGAACAATGCCATCTCCATGCCATAATGTGGCCTGAACTCGGACTGGAATGGATTGAGGGCATTAGTTTCCTCTAGAAGTGGCTGAAGTTGGTTGGTCACCACTCTCTCCACTAGCTTGCTAATAAATGGGTCATTGGTGATGGGTCTGTAGTTGTTAGTGTAGTCCTCAGCCAAATTGGGCTTTTTACAGATCGGTCTAAAGAGCGTCTCCTTGCACAGTCCCAGAAGAAGGGAAGGTTAAACCACTTCTGAGCGTTCTCTACTTGGAAAACCCTGAGAAGATTGCTAAAAGTCAGATTTGACTTGATGGCATACAACAACAACAACAACAACAACAACAACAACAACAACAACAATAATAGTTGTTGTAGTTCTTGTTGTTCTTGTTGTTCTTGTTCTTGTTGTTCTTGTTGTTCTTATTCTTGTTCTTGTTCTTGTTGTTAAACCAATAATATCAGGACTTTATAGTATAGTACAGAAACATGGCAGTTAAAGAGGTACTGGAGAGCCGTTGAACTGTGTACAGTAGTGTAGATACAGATTCAGTATGATGGCGCCTGATTGCAATGCAGAGACATGTATTAAATCAATAGGGGGCAAAAATAATGAGGAGCATTTGAGTAAGTCAATGATCAAAATTCCCTATGAGGACTCAAAATGTCCTGGTGTTTCTTCCATATTTGTGGTAGGAGCCACAGCTCAGCAGTAATGAACAGGGTTTTCCTTTTAGCATCATCATCTAAGAATCAGTCTTGGATGTTAGGGATAACTTCCAATGTAATCCTTCCTTCTTCACATGTGGCTCTTATGAAGGAGTTTGTATAAGAAGCATCCAAGAAAGCAATACGGGCACCACTCCCAACATCTTGCCTATGCTGATTCAGTCACAAATATGTGCATGTTAAGCAAAGATGTAAGTAGAGAGCCAGTGGTATTCTCCTCCATACAACTGGGTGAGCAGATCATGCAGCGCTCCTACTTCCGGTGCACTAGGCCAGGGGCCTCCAAAGCATGTCCTGCAGGCCACATCTGGCCCACCTGGCCTTTTTATGTGGCCCATGCAGGCCAGTGGGTGTGCATGCATGCAGGTGGTTGGTTGGGTGGGAGTGTGTGCATGCATGCATGCGTGCAGGAGTGCAGGCATGTGTGCGAGTGGGTGGGAGTGTGGGCAGGCAGGCAGGTGGGTGGGAGTACATGCAAGTGTGTTTTCTTGCATGTGGGTGGGAGGGAGTGTGTGTGTGCATGGGCCTTGGCCCTCAAAATCTCCAAAATATATTATGTGGCCCTCCATGTGAAAAGTTTGGAGACCCCTGCACCAGGCTATAGAGGATGAGCAGGACAGCAGTTGTTGGGACTCCTAAACCAGGACTGGGAACCCACTGCCATCAATAGGTTGCCGGACTCCAATTCCTATCAGCTGGGACACGAGTGAATCATGAGAGAAACAAACACAATGGAGCCAAAATCTCCCCAGCCCTGGTTTAAGCTTGCAGGGGTAGCTGGTCAGTGCCCATTGCCAATATATCTCCCATCTGCTGTCATATGCCAAGAGCAACACCTTGGATGAGAGATCCTAACTCTGCAGATATCTGTTCTGTATTTTAAATATACTGCAAGCTGCTCTGTAAATTTCAGTTAGCAGGAAGGGATTAAGTATTCCAAATATATATGTAAGTAGACAGGGCTAGAGAGATCAAAGGTCTAAGAAAGCTTTATATGTATATTGAATAAATATATGCCAAGCATTCCCTCAGTGGCTTGCAAGGCTTTGGACAGACAAAATGATTGCACTTTCTGTAACATTTACATTTTTATCCAACCAAATGTATGTGCACATTTTCATAAATATGTGATTTCCCCTAATATAATTCTCTCTCTCTCTCTCTCTCTCTCTCTCTCTCTCTCTCTCTCTCTCTCTCTCACACACACACACACACACACACACACACACACACACACACACACACACACACACACACACGAGTAAACAGCAAACACAGAGTCTAGTAGCAGTGGCCTGGACACTTTGATAAAAAAAGTCATAGCAGTCTCAGTAGCAACAGATAAGAAGCCTTTCATGGTTTGCCTTTGCTCTTATCCTGTTAGTGTGTTCAAAAAAGTCAAAGGGCATAGATTGTTTAATTTCCTCTGAAATGGTGTTGGCTCAGAGTAAGTAGGCAGTGATGACAATGATTATGATTGTGATCATGTCGTCCTCACTATCTAACTCACAACCCACTTTTCCTCATATCAGCAGTGCCTCTTGAAAAAGCAATGCACCTTGCCATATGAAAACCAATGGCACCTTCACCTACAGATACTTTCTGGATGAAATAGAGCTGCTTCTGTTATCAACTGCAGTCATATGTGTATTCCTTGAGAAAACTCAAACAACCTAACATGGAGCTCGTGGGAAGTCTCCCTATCCAGATGAGACCTATTTGAGTATTATCAGTATATCAGGAGTCTTTTTAAGGTCATGTCCATTAGACCCACATGAAACAAAGTCACAGTTAGCCAGAGCTGGCTCTCTCCCACGGACAGTCCCCCAGTGTCCTTTGCATGAAGTCAAATATCCTACCAGGCAAGGAAACTGCACATATAATTGATCAGTGTTGTCCCTCTGAATCTTGACCTAAACAATTCAAATGGATTGGGAGAGATGAGGAAAGAGTGACCTTTAAAAGTTCTGCATCACATCCTACCGGATGCCTGGCCTGCAGTGGTCCAGAAAGACTTCTACAGCAGAAGATTCATTAATGCCAGTATTCCAAACTCATCCATTGTGTTAGATGCACTGCAGCTGAAGCTTTATGAATACAGTTCGAAAGGCACCAGAGAACTGAAGCTTCAGACGACCCTTGATTTATCACTCTCTCCAGACTGGGAGTAATCCATATTTTCCTCAGACTCCCTCTCTCTTCTTCCTCCCTCCCAATTTTCTTTTTTCTTTTGAGAGTCAGGAAATACAATTCAGTTTCATTTTATTTTGTAGGCTTGACTTTCTCCCCATGCAAGGTGATTACAGTAGCTTGAACAAAAGTAATAAGTTACTTTGCTGCAGTGCATAATGACTGCTCTATAAAGTCAAGTAGACAGCTTTACAGGGCTATTGCCAAGCTACTACTCAGTTGAAAAGTGGAGCATCTGGTTTGACTTAATTGCTCAACTTCTGCGGCAAATCCTGCTCTGTGTCGGAGAAATATTATATGCTTGTTGGTATTTCCCCCTCCTTTTTTTAATGGCCTTGCCTGTCAGATGGAAATGATCTATTATCTATTGCTACACATTCTGGGCCATGTTGAAATCAAGTTTCACACTCAAATTCTTCACTGAGAAAACTCAGATTTTGTAGTCATTCTAAATTATGCATATAAAGCAAATCTGCATCTGTTAGAACTGAGGTTTTCATAATTTATTCATTTTCTTGTAGCCATGAGAAGGGTCAAAAGAACTGAAACTATTGCAAGTCTTGACCTCTGGATATCTTTACACACACACCGTTTCCAGTTTTCTAAAACTAGAAGCAAACATCAGACACAGTCCACTGACTGGAAGTGAAAAAAAAATTCTCTTAACTAATGTGAGCATCTGTGTGCCAGAGCACACACTTTTCTTACCTCTGGGATTATGCAAATCAGCTTCCTTTGTTTGGTGATCTGTCTTTAGGACTTAAGCACAGAATTCTTTTGAAGTCTGATTTTGCAAACCCAGAAAAAATGCCACAGTCACCTCTCTGCAACATTAGCATGCTTTCGTCTCTTATGTACTACTGTATTTCTAATGGCTGTTTTTGGTCAAATATGTCACCTGATTCTGAGCACATTCAAAACCAGCAGTAAGACATTAAACATAACTGGGTTGAAATGATAAGTTCCTGAAAATAATCCACTGTGGTGCATTTTACAGTGCACAGATGGAATATAACATTTTTATTCAGATAATTGCAATGTGCTTTACTCTAGAAATAAAACAGAAGAAATAGTTCTGTTTAACAGTGAGATGAGACACAGCACAAGTAATTAGGGGATATAATGAATTTGTCTGACCAAATAATGTCAATCATAGTTCATGGAAATGTTATCAATACAACCAATCCATCATTCAATTCTGTGCCACAACTATAGATGATGAAGAAGAAATTGAAGGCTTTTGTGCAAGTGTCCATAAGGAAACTGACTACAAAAGGATGTGATAATGAAAGGTTAAAGTAGGAGATAACACATTATTGGATTGTTGTTGTTGTTTAGTCGTTTAGTCGTGTCCGACTCTTCGTGACCACATGGACCAGAGCACGCCACGCCCTCCTGTCTTCCACTGCCTCCCGGAGTTGGGTCAGATTCATGTTGGTAGCTTCACAGACACTGTCCAACCATCTCATCCTCTATCATCGCCTTCTCCTCCTGCCTTCACACTTTCCTAACACCAGCATCTTTTCCAGGGAGTCTTCTCTTCTCATGAGATGGCCAAAGTATTGGAAAAGTCAGATCTGGAGCAGAAGAATTCTGTGAAGCCAACAATGTATTTATTGCAAATACATAACAGATAACGTAACACATAATTGTATACATAGATATCAGTGGATGGCCATTAGAGAAAACATATGCTAGACTTACATAATTCAAAGATGGAATAACCTATATCTCTCTGCAAAAGAAAGAAAGAAAAAAAAGAAATCCAGATCCCAAACTGTTTATACCAACAGTTAGAATAATGCTGAATATTAAGCAATAATGCAACCACAGTGCCAAAGTACAATTTCAGTAGTATTCCTGATGCATTTAGAGATATTTGGAACAATATGGAACATATTTGGACTACTGAATTCAACTGACCACAAACCAGAAAAACCTTGGAATGAAACTAAGAAGAAATCAGAAAAAAACGCAGAAAGATTATTCCTGTATTCAAAAGTGTGCAAAATGCTAGACAACTGATGGAACTCCTAAAAATTATTTATGAGAAAGGAGAAGCAAAAGTAAAAGATGACAGAAACAGGTTTGGAAATCTACATGCAGCATTTCATTGGCTGAAATCCTGTGGGCATAGGAGGAGTCCTGCTATTACAAGCAAGGGAAGATTATTGGTAATTAGACTTCCCCCTTCTCTCCCACAACTTTCCTGCCTTGCAAATAATCCCTTTCATTGAGAAGAAGTTTTGGGATAGGATGAGGATGTCTTTCATTCCTGAAAATTGCCACTGACAGATTAGATTTTTAGTACTGAAAGACTTCTTCCTCTCACACCACCGTTCACACAGTTTCCATTAGCGAAGTGTTATAATAATCACCACAAAGAAAGAGAGGACAACAACATCATCAAAGGAGATATTTTCTGTAAGATCTAAGAAATTAATGGGAAATGTTATACCAAAATTAGGAATGCTGGAAGATTAGCAAAGGAATACAGAAATAATATACTGAAGAACTATTAGAGGAGAAGAAAGGATGAAATATTCCTTCAAAGGAAAATCCTTTGATAAAAAATCTGCAATATTAGAAAATGGAGTAAAAATTGCTGTCAAAGTATATGGGAAGCTGGATTAGATTCAAAGGAAGGAGGAGTGAAAATTGGTAAAAGAAACATTGATATTTTAAGATATGCAAATGACACCATATTACTGGCAGGAAATAGCCAATGACTTGAAATGCCATTCATCAACCTACTGATGAGAGTTAAAGAAGAAAGTGCCAAAGCAGTATTGCAGCTATATATATTGTAAAGTTATGTGATTCTTCTCTAAACTATATATATATATAGTTTAGAGAAGAATCACATAACTTTACTATTTACTATGAGGAATGATCAATTGTGGTTTAGTCATTTATTGAAACTGAGACTACAGCGAAGAAATCAGGAAAATGAGTATTCATGTGTTTATCTTCATTTTAGTATGTTAGTTTTATATCTCACTAACTTTTACGTACTACAGTACTTGCTAAAGCATACATATTTTAAACAAAATCCACAACAACCCTTTTTAAAATGAGCCCTGGAAGGGCAACTAGAAAGGATCCTTAAAAGTAAGGATGTGTCACTGGTGTCCAAGATGAAAACCAACACTACTATTGCAGTGTTGCAGGAGAAGAAGTGCTTAACATGAGATGAACCAACTCAATAAAGGAAGCCACAGTAGTATGCAAGAAGTGAGCAGGACTATTAATGTAAGAACCTTTTAGAGATTCTGAATTCACAAGGTACATCAGTGATCGCTTCAAGGCATACCACCGCAACAATGAGGTTGCAGATTTCACCCACTACAACCCAGTTAATCCCTTATAACTATTGTTTAGACTCTGACCAGCAAAGAGACTTTGTTAGCCCTTCTTTCACCCTCTTTAGCATCCTTTCATTGAGGATAATGTTTCCAGTACACTGAATCGCAAGCCCTACTTTGTTAGTCACTGTGGGGGTGGGGGTGGAGATCACATATGATGAGAGTAGTGTGCTAGACCCAGACACTCTACCACTGCTTCAGTCATGGAAACTAAAAAGGCTGACAAGAGGGAAGTTGGTGTATTCAAGTTGAGCCACAACTCCATGCTCCCCCACCCCACCCCCAGTTCTGGTTCAAACAAAGAGGCTACCTAGATAGAGCAAATGTCCCCGCTTTCCATTACTAAATCAATGATGGGTCAGAGGCACCAGCGCACTCCTGTCATTGTGTACAGGCTTCACACACAAACTAACTGAGTGATTTAGAAGGGCTACTGGCTGCTGGCTGTCCTGTAATCCATGCCTGTTGGGGACATCTGTGTTGCTCAGGGCTAGCCCTAGCTAGCACACTACCCTCATCATATGTGATCTTCAACCCCCCCCCCCACACACACACACACACACAAGGCTGTCCTATCTTCAACTGTGCCTGGTCCTATGTTTGGTATGTTCTCTCTGAGGTCCCTGCAGAAGATTGAGTCTATCAAACTGGTAAGGATGGATTAGGATTTTCATCCCAGAAACTACCCTTAGTCCGTCCAGTTCTAGTTCTGTGGTAGCTTTATATACTGTTGACTCTTTGGATGACGTTATTTGTTGATTATTTTTCCAAGTTGTAATTCCTCCTACGAGCTCAAAGCTGTTTACATAAGACTTCAAAAGTGCCTTTTCACCTTGGCGACATATTGTTTGTTCATTTTGTTTGTTTACCCTCCTCTTCGCCAAGATTCTAAGGTTCCTTCCAACTTTTTCCAGCCTCCCCTGCAGGAGGTGTGTTCAGAGGAGAGTGAGAGTTTATGGCTGGCTTAAAGTCACCAAGAAAACTCTGCAGCCAAGGAGGCATTTCAACTACAATTGAATCAACCCAGTCAGTCCAACACGTTGAATGGCAGGCATACGTCATTTGGGGTCCACCCACCACTGGCATACAGAGCCTGGAAATTTACCTGTAAGGGAATGTGGCCTTTAGTGTGAACAAGGTTCCCTCTATGGATATACACTGCTGGCTCCTCTGCCTACTGGAAACATAGGTGCCGAGTGGTGCCCAGGGACTGGATGTGAACGTTTTAGCACCCATAGACACACTTTGCTGAGATGGGAAGAAGGCTTTAACCTCATTGCCATCACAACAGGGTCAGGTAGGACCACTGCAATGGCACCAAGGCTGGAAAACAGGACATGCTTTGACCATGCACCTCATTTCCTCATGCCATCCTATTAAACATTTTATCAACCAGAGCATTGGATGTGCTGTGGAACAAGACCCTTGAGAATGGCTTTCTTCTTCCACCCTATTTTCAAGGAGACTAATGGGATTTTGACTTTGCACCTAAGCAGAGCACACTGGCATGACTCATCCAGATGCCCTGTGTTGTGGGGCACGGCACCCAGGTCAGTCCAAGCCACATGCAATCCCCAGGGCACAGGTGTTTCCTTATTTATAAATTTCTATTCATCTGATTTCTAGCTCACCTTTCTTTCAGAAAGGAAGACACTTACGTCTGCTGTACTAAAGGATTTCAAATGCCGCGTTTAAAGAATAACTTCCTTCCCATGGCTTTTGTGAAATACAGAATGTAGCATATTACAGAAGACATTCTCCATCAAGCCAGCACTACGTTTTGATCTATAAGGTCATTCAAGCAGCTGTTTTCACAAGTAACTCTAAACCATTTTGATGATGTTACTGCAACTGCTAAACGATTTTGCTGAGTGCTTAGGAGGGGGGAAAAACACACACACAGTAGGCCTCTTTCAAATCATTTAGCTTCGTATGCTAGAATCATCAGCTTGATCAATGAGAATTTGCTTCCCTGCGTCTCACAAAAACTGACCATAGCAAATGCTGATTATCTTTCTAGAATGCATCCCTTGGCTAGCCTAATAATATGCAACAGACTGCAGATCTTAGGACTAATGTATATTGATGCCACAGTTGTCATTTTAACTGGGTAGGTCTCATCTTGCCCGTTATCTTGTTGTGTTCATGATCATTTATTATTTACCGTTCTACCTCCTGTAAGTTTCTGCATTTCAACAATGTGCCATGCTGTTCATTTCCCTCATAATGTTTGTAAGAATTGAGACATTAATGTTACACTTAAGCTATTATCATATTAGCTGTTATATTTTATTATCCATGTACAACATTTTATGTTCATAATGTACACATGTAAAGACTGTTACAAAGGGTTGGCTCCTCCACAAAATCACTTTCATGTTTAGTGTTCCAGGTAGCTCTAGGAATGCATTTACCTCCCACACCTGCTGGCCAAGTGACAGGAAGATTAACCATGATCAGTGCAACAGGATCAGGCCAGCTGAGCTATACTGTACATCCTATGAGCCAGGATGCCACAGAATACCCAAACCAGGCAGGTTGCTTGGAACAGAAGACAGAAAATCCCACAAACATCTCATCCCATTCCTAGAGTTGACAATTTGTCACCCTTTCATGATACTCCAGATCGGCTGCCTTGGGTACCTGCATCAAACTACCTTATAGTAGGGCCAGCTCTGGTATACTCATATTTTTTAATGGCAACTCCAAGGGGAAAACACATCCACATTGGGCCAGAATATTCCTTGCTTTGAGTGCTACCAATTAGTGTCCACTGGTGTGGGCAACCTGGGGCACTTCAAAAGCTTTGGTCTCCAACTGTTATAGGACCCATCTCATACAGTCAACGGTCAGAGATGAGGGGTGTCATCCTCCAACACATATGGAAGACACCAGGTTACCTCTGCCTGGTGTAATCTTTTTATGAAATGACCCAAAATGCCTGTCAGCAGTGTTTGATCCATAACAATTCATTCGCATATGCATGTTCACTACCTGATGTTGTAATAATCCAAGAGAAGATATGTTTAGTAGCAGATCAGTTTAAATGCCAACATAGCATCATGAATGGTGGCACTCTGTTGGTAGCACTGTGTTTGACCTGCCTCATTTATCCATATATACTTGCCATCAGCTCCTAACAAATCTTACACATACAGTATCAATGCAATTAAGCAGTGCAGGAATACCCTGCTTGACACAGCCCTGTTTAGTGCCTTTTTTTCACTGCTCTCTCACGAGTCAGTCAGTCAGTTGTTCTTTGCTTGGGGAAAATTGCCTCCCTCTTCTCTCATCCCATCTCTTCTTTCTCTGTGTGTGTTTCTCCCCCTCCCTCTGCTTCCTTTCACACACGCCTCCCAGACAGAAACATACACGCTATCCATACATATACTGCACACAGATGCAGGCGAACAGACAGGCAAGAGAGCAGTCAGTCAATAAGGGAGCTCTCCTGCAACTCCTGCTCCCTCACGAGACCCTCTCCCCCAAGTGTGGCGAGGGGGACTGCAGTGGCTCATTTTCTCCATATATTTTTGTTCCTCTCACTCCCACCCCTTTTTTCCCCCCTCACACACAACATGGACTCCCTCTTACATGTTTTTCTTCTTCCTCCTCCTCCTCCTCTAGTGCCACAGACCTGGAACCAGCTCAAACATTCATTTGTATTTTCACCTGTCCGATAACGTATGATGTTATAAAGGACCCCACTCAACACTGCTTCAATTAGCACTCCACATTCTAGGAACATATCCTGAATGTGAACCAGAGTATTACTGTAATTTGTAGCACAGCAGTCAGGGAAACTTACACAGACTGGACACAAAGAATAAATGAGACCAGCATACAATATAGGGAAGCAGAGAGAATTTGGAAGTGTTTGAAACCAACGCAGAATGGAAGCAATTGGGGAATTTCTACCTATGAGTAGGGCAACTTACCACCATGGTCTCTCTCACACGCTGTAAGCCAGAACAGTTAGAAATAAACTGAAAGAAATATCAGGCAAAACACAGTATGGTCCAACTCTGCAACACACAGAGGGAGGAGGATCCTTAACACAGATCTTTTCCTTTTCCTTAAGTGGGGAAAGAATATACCAGCCAGGACTGAGACTCCTTCATTCATTGCTGATGCATTTCCAGGCTCAAATCAAATTAGTGGTTTTAACAAGTCTTACGCAGTATTAATATCTTAGAGACTGCCTTTTACACTATAATTCTTCTTCCATTCCAGTGTATTAAGTTAAACACAGCCAAAATTCTTCAAAATACATTTTTTTTTCCTGAGGAAATTTCTTCCCCTTCCTCTCCCTTTAGACAAAAACGATAGTCCTCTTGGGGAAAACATTCCCTCCAGTCTCTCTTCCCCAAGCAGATTGGTAAATTTTGAGATGCCATATATGCAGAGGATGTGAGCTTCAAGATGCTCAGAGGGGGGGGCCTTGCTTCAAATATCATGTTCCAGTAATAAGATAATTGTTGCCGGATGGAGGAAGGGCCCTACAGTTGTGAAATGGCCTTTCAAGGCAGTCGGCCAGTGCTCCTCCCTGAGCCGATAGAGAACGGAATGTTACAGCCCTCACCTTGTGTAGTCCTTTAGGGGCTGAGAAGGCATTGGAATAAGTTATAGTATCCATTTCATTTTACTTGAACCAGCAGGTTGACATGTCACATGGTCCAGTCATGAACCAAACTGAACATTAAAAATAAGATTAATGAAGAAAGTAGCCAACAGGCATTTGATCCATTAAAATGTTATAAATCCACATTAGCTTCCCAACAGAAGATATTCCACTGCTGTCCTAAACTCTACAACTGCTCTTGCGCTGTGCAATTTCCATTTTCATTGCACCACGACCTGCTACGCTTGACCTCCTGCCTTTCACCCCAACATCATACTCCAGGCCCTGTCAACCACCCTCTGCATGCCTACCAAATACTACTACTACTACTACTCCCCCACCATGCAACAAAGTTCTGGCCTGACCCTGCTCATGCTGGGTAAAGCCAGGCTGATCTGTGCTCGAGGGAAGCTGTGTAGCAGGCAACAGCAAGGAGAATCCTAGGATTCAGGGGGCCCAGTAGCAGTCACAGAAAAATGATGTATGAAGGGTCCTGGGAAGGCAGGTTTTGGAGAACCACCAGATGTGCCATTTCTAGCATTCTGTCACCTGGCACGACAACTTTACTACACATTATGTAGGATTATGCCTGATCAGTTCCTGTCTTGCTCCCTTTGGAGTTGCTAGGCATACTAAAGGCTGAGGCAACCACATCCAGAAAACTGGATTGACTAATTTACACATAGATGCAAATTGAAACGGAAATACAGGGACACCACACTGGTATTGTGCAAATACAACCCATTTTTCCTAGTGCTCTCCTTGGATAGTGTAAGACCAGAGGTGTTTTGGCAGGAACTGAGCAAAAGCCACGGGTAGACGTACAGGCGGCTCTGGCAGATATAAAGGGAGGAGAAGGAGAGTTACCGCCAGGCTGGGAATGGATATGGTTAGAAGATCCACAGACTGGTGAGGTGGAGAAACTACGGATCCCCAAAGAGGAGGCTGATGCCCGGAGGAGGAGAGTAAACACCCAAAAACCTTCCTACTGGGGCAAGAGAGAAATCAAAGAGTGGAGAAGATGATGAAGAGGAGAAGGAGAAAGTTGAGAGGGAAAGGAGAGAAAGAATAGAATGGAAGGTGTGGGAGTTGCGGACGAGGGGGTGTTCAGAGAACCCTGGCAGGCGGGCTCCCCTTCCAGAGAACCGGTCTGGTTGGATGACAGGGACAAAGACACCGTCCCTTTAATGGAAGGGGAGACCCAACAGTTACTAGACCCAAATTTAGCCCTGGACTGGCCAGGACCCTGGAACGTTTTGGGGGGAAAACCCCTTCAAGGTTGAAAAGTGGAAGCCTCAGTCTGACCTGTTGTCAGAGGGGGCAAAAGGTTGGAACACGTTTGCTGACACTGGTTTCCTGTTAAACAACGCAATAAATGTTGCAACAATCTCCAAACCTTGCAAGTCTAATGATTTATTTGAAGCAAAACTGGAGCCTGAACTCGAACCCTCACAGATAGTCAATCTGCTTTCTGTCCTTCTGCCCAAATCCTTTGCTAGGCAGACTTTTGGCAAATGACCAAACTTGCTGAGAAATCAGTTTTATTACCTGTGTGCTATACAGTACTATCTTTAAGATATTTTTCTAAATGGCTTTCAATCCAATTGCAATTTAATGTTACATTTTTAGTTATGCTTTAATATGTTGTTGTTGTTGTTATTATTATTATTATTATTATTATTATTATTATTATTATTATTATTATTATTATTATTATTATTATTATTATTATTATTATTATTAACTGCCTTAAGCCCATTTGCAGAAAGTGTGAGAACAGGCCGTATCTCTAATCAGTAAGTAGTGGGAAATGTGGCGATCAAGTGACCTGCATACCAGCACGGTCTGCTGTCCAAGTGCCTAACCATTGAAGGACACCTTCAGTGCCTCTGTACTCTTCTGATGGTTCTGTGCCTTTAAAGCAGACTTGAGCTGGAAAGCCCTTCACACACAGACTATTTCAAATAGAGGAGCATTCTAAAATGATCTTAAATTAGAAGTCTGTCCTCTGACAAATAGCACCCAAGAACACGAGCACACAATATCTGTGCTCCTCCCAGCCACAGCAGAAACTCTATTTAACTTATTAGAAGGGAAAGGAGCACTAGAGGCTGGTGAATTTGATTTTGTATGTTTGTGTCTCTGTGTGTAAATCTGCTCCAGGTTTGTCTGAATATTATAGAAATCATCCAAGATGTTGAATCTCATATCCTAAATAAAATTCAGTGCATGGCCAGCTCTTGCAAATGGCAAAGACTCAAGAACAGATTTATCACCCCTACATGAAATAGAGTCACTTAACTCCACTGGGATACAGTATATATAGACTTAGGGATTAAGATGGTGCAGAAGTCTCACACAAGTTTTGCTGTTGTGTTCTCATGCACAGAGGCTTATAGAATTTCACAGTCACTTCTTCCATTAGTAGGCAATTTGATTCAGCAGAAATTGCGTACCAGTACTTGTTTTCTGGCAAATAATAAGTATTTCTTTTATTAATAACTCTTTCCCCATGCTTCTTTATTTGCAAGAAAAAATTATAAATTTAGAAAGCATGTTTCTTATAATGCTTTTAAAAGTGAGGAAGCAATTCCTGGGTAGATCAAACATACTTCCATTGCGTGATAACTTCATAGCACTAAGCAGGGGATAGAAAACTCAAAAGCAGTAGTAACCGCAAAGCTTTTGCTAATGCTCTGCTTTTAATCCCAGTGCCTCGTTTTCAAAGGAGACAATACAATAGTGACAGACTTTCCACAGAAACCTTGTTGAGCATCAATGATAATTCACCTGAATGAACATTCTGAAGCAATTATAACTAATAAACATGTTATTTCAAAATCTCTGAGGTGATATTATAAGTATGATTGGGACCATATGGCTTTAGTATTTCATAGAAAGCTGTGAGCTTTTGCATCTCATTTCTGTGCTTATTTCTCAGGAGTTGGAGGTGGTGATATTTTTTTCTTCCCCATGAGGTAACCATGGTATTGGTAAAAAGTAAAAACTCATCTGTCCCTGTCGCGACTGCCACCTCCTTCTACGTCACCACAAGAGATGACAGGTCACGATCCTTCACACACACACACAGTACTTCTTCGCTGCCACCAACTACACATAAACCTGACACTTCAGACTTATTGTGGATTTAAAAATAAAAGGAAGATTTATTGATTACATAAATAAAAAGGAAATCACTGGGTAAATGAATCACTTGTAAAACTATATTTATCAGACCTTCACCCTGCACAGTTCTTAGTTACTTAACACACAGTTACCTAACCTATATCTAACCCTCTCACTCTCCCACTCACTAATTCCCCAACAACAACCTTCTCCCTCCTTGTACACCCCCCTTATATACACAAGCTCCACCCCTATAAGACCCACCTCCTGCCTTGCCATAGGCCAGGAAACTCCAGCCTTAGCCAAGACAGGCAGGTGACGTCATGGCACACGTCACAGTCCCTAAGAAGCAGAAAAAATAAATCTCTCTATACTTAAAAATATCCTTTAAAAAGGTATGACATGAAAGACAAAACCTATTCTTTTTTGTTCCATTGGCTGAACTGTTGCTTTGCATGGTTACGTTGCAACTAGAGTAGGTCCATTAAAAAAGAACTTACAGAAGTGTTGACTCACTAAATGCTCATTGATTCAACAGGCCTGCTCTGGGGGGGAAAACACTACACTACGCAACAGGATTTCTGTTATTGACAACTGTGGGTATCTTCAGAAAATCACACTAGGTGTCCATCAAGTTGATAATCACTCAAGAACTTTCTTATGTAATTAATGTGACACTGTTCAGTCCAGAACAAGGCTTGCAAAGTGCCTTTTGAAACATGTTATCTATTCTTATATATATGAAAAAGTTCTCCTCAAAGTGAAAAGAATATTGCCTATTCTTACTAAAAGTTCTTGATGGTAGGACTTTATGTATGTATATGTGTGTCAGTGATGGGAATAATCTGATATCTGCTCAACCCAGTCTTCTTCATAATAAACACAGAGAGCTAACATATACATCAAAGTACTACGGCCAATATCTTGTCATATACATACATGTCTGCAAAACTCCACCTGTAGAATCTGCTACAGCAGTCTGATGATATGTTTATCATGTATGCAACCTGGCACATGCCCAACTTTCACAGCAGGAATTCTACACATTTAGATATTGAATAAATTTTTGTTTACACTTTCATATGCATCAGCAAAGTAATCTTAGTGGTAACAGAAGCTTGCTGCTAAAAACAATTTCACGGAGGAGAAGAAGCAGAAGTTGACATACTTTGGAGGGTTAGAGACAGAACCTGCAGTTCTCAGTTCCCTCTCCACCAAAACAAACAAAAATCCCTGTGTTTATTTGCCCAAAGCATTGCACACGTCATCTTTTCAGAATGTTTTTTTCCCTATGGCAAACTTCATCTGATTCTTTGTTATATTAAATGAGAGAGTGATCCATGATTTTGAAAAACAGACCAAACCAGGAGGCCCCACTGTGAATGTGAAGCAAACCATCATTTCCATCTGAAATTCTTTGCCAAGGGAATCCTAAATTCAACAATACTCTCAGAGTAGACTCGTCCAGAGTAGACTTCGGTCTAGATGGGGGGGGGGGTGAAATTGAATGAATGAATGAATGAATGAATGAATGAATGAATAGTTGTTGTGGGTTTTTCGGACTCTTTGGCCATATTCTGAAAGTTGTTCTTCCTGATGTTTTGCCAGTCTCTGTGGCTGGCATCTTCAGAAGACTGGAGTAGGAACTCTGTCCATGCCCTATTGCTGTTTGTTGGATAGTTGAGTATTTATAGCTGTGCTATAAATACTCAACTACCCAACTGTTTGTTGGATATAACTGTTTGTTGGATATAACTATCCAACAAACAGCAAGAAAGCATGGACAGAGTTCCTACTCCAGTCCTCTGAAGATGCTGGCCACAGAGACTGGCAAAACATCAGGAAGAACAACCTTCAGAACACGGCCAAAGAGCCCAAAAAACCCACAACAACCATCAGATCCCAGCCATGAAACCTTCAAGAATACAAATAAATAAATACTCCAGCTGAAGTCCTATTGTTTAATATAATAAATTAGAGTAGGCCCATTGACTCAATGGAACTTACAGAGGAGTTGACTCAACAAATTCCCACTGATTTGGAGGTCTTACTTTAGTTGTGACTATGCTGAACAACAAAATTCTAACCTCTCTTGCACAGCTGTAGAAGTGCAATAATAGGAGGTCTGCCAACACAGACACACAAGTCTTGCAAAGCACAAGTCTGTAGCAGACTGTCTCCTATGGAAGTTTAAAGGAAGAGAGGAAGGGGAGGTCTGAGCTGCTCGTAAAGGGGCACTGCGCAGTCAATTAATATCCCTGGGCATGCGGCATTTGACATGAAAATTAAATATATCTTTTTTCTGCATATGCGACCTAGCAATGTGCCTACTATTTTCTCTAATGTAAAACTCTGCAATGCCCTGATAACACCACAGTTTGTGACATTCAGCTTCCTCAGTATTTCACATGACTCCATAAGTGCTGATGCAAACAGTGTTAGGATCAAACTCTTGATGAAATTAAATTTCATCAGGTGTAAAGTTATTATGATGCTTGAATGGAACTGCTGTCATTGTTAAGTAATTAACAGAGAGTGAAGCAGAAAACATTTCTGCATTATACATCATTAATGCTACCACATTCATATAAGTGTCTGCTAATTTTAGATCAGCTCTCCATGGCATCCTATTTGAGAATAAAAGCAACTACTTGAAGTAAAACCACATCACACTTGATTTCTTTTAACTGGCCAACTACAGCAATAATGTGGTGCAAGCTTGGCAAAAAAACAACAACACACACACACAAAATAGCCACCGTTTCATTTCCTAGGAATCAAGATTAAAGTATCACATTGTTTAATCAAGCGAAAAGTAAAGCCATGCATTAAAAATATTACCAAGTCCACGGTTAGCCAGTACCTTTTTGTCTTGTGTGCCATTTTTGATTCCCACTTATGGTAACCCTAGCAGGGTTTCCAAAGTATGTGAGATGTTCAAAGAGAGATTTTCACCTTTGCCACACATACTTCAGGCATTTTCTGTATCCAAGCGGGCATTTGGACCCAAGTCTCCTGAATCCTAGATCATCTGCTACACACAATGGGTCTACCTTTTTAAGGTCAACCAGATAGGCAAAGAATAACAGATACTGGAATCCTAACATAGAATTGTGGGAAAGGCAAAGACTTAAACAGCTTTGGGCTCAGTTTTAAGACTTCGGCCATCAACTTATGTACTTGTACTTATATACCGCCCCATAGCGCTACAAGCACTCTCCGGGCGGTTTTTTACAATTTTAATTATACAGGCTACACATTGCCCCCCCCCAGCAAGCTGGGTACTCATTTTACCGACCTCGGAAGGATGGAAGGCTGAGTCAACCTTGAGCCGGCTACCTGGGATTTGAACCCCAGGTCGTGAGCACAGTTTTAGCTGCAATACAGCGTTTTAACCACTGCGCCACGAGGCTCTCAAGATTTCATACATTCTTGAAAAGTGCTTCCTATAAACATGTGCATACTCATTTGGCCTTAAATTCATTTGGCCTCAAATTGGTTGAGAATGGAATCTGGACTTGTTCTTATGGACCAGTATGACTTTGTTTTATATATAACTTGGAAACGGCTTAATTTAACAATTCAGAACATAGGAGCAAAATTCTACATCTGAAAAAATATGAGGCTCTAACATTCAAAGCTGGAACATTAATATTTGGAGGTTACCTTCCCATACTTCCAATCAGAAGGTAAGAGCAGCCAGTTTAGTTTCTACTGGGCTGATCAAACTACCAAGTAGAGTGAGGTAGCCATCTCAACAAGCAGATTATAAGTGTCACAAAGGGGCAAAAAATAATTTATTTTACTGAGAACACATATGAACATTGATAAGAGTACTGATGTACACCCTCACGAACTGGCCTAAGCTTTTAGCAAGTACAGACAACACTCCTTGCACAGCAGCATTTGATTTCACATAGGTACAGTTACACACACACACACACACACACACACACACACACACACACACGGAGGTTATAAATCACTGGTAACCTCGTTAGATGAAACAGGTAAAGATATTATATTTCCTTCATAATTCTCTGATGTGTTGTTGCAAGTACTGAATCTCAGCAGACGTATTTATGTATGCTTTTAAAAATTATCTTTGTAAATGGATATTTCAGATAACACACAAGGGGTAAAACTGCACTGGATCTTATTGTTGATATAGTACACTAAAAAAACCACACATACACATAGACAGGCAAATAGATCTAATAGCAGATCTGAGTTAAGCAGTAAATTATATCCAATCGAGAAATTAACTCAGTAAAAGGTTGTTCATGACCAATTTTTCTCTATACATTGTATGTTTTTATTAACCTTGGTTAACAGTAAGATGTCCAGGAGAACTGCAAGAATATGTACCATTTTGACTAGAATCACTGTGAAAATTTGATGTTCAACTTTACAGGGGCAGACATTTTAAGCTTCATTGTAATGACACCAGTTTATAGCCACATAGTAATGATGACGAACATGAGAAAGAAAGAAAAATGTGTATAATCTAGCCTGGGGAAATCTAGAGAATCAAGATGCTTTATTATATTAGTAAACAGGGCATTAGTGAAGATGTCCATGAGCCAACTAAATATTACATCTAATTATATATCAACAGAGAAGCAACAGCTGGGTTAAAAAATGTAGAACTGAATATGAAAAGCATGTGGTTGAATAAAAGCCAGGGCCCAAGTGGGGCATCTGGGACCATGTTCAGAGGGCACCAAATTTAGAGGGTCCCCCCTCTTTCCCTAGATTTCCAAGACTGGCCTGGCAACCTGGTCCATAGCCATAGGAAAAGATGGCAGCAAAACAGACCTTCATGGAAAATAGCCAACCTACTGCAGCAATGGTCCCCAACCTTGGGCCTCCAGATGTTCTTGGGCTTCAACTCCCAGAAATCCTGGCCAGCAGAGGTGGTGGTGAGGGCTTCTGGGAGTTGTAGTCCAAGAACATCTGGAGGCCCAAGGTTGGGGACCACTGTACTGCAGGCCTCACAGCCAGTAAGTATACTAGGCCACTGAAGAGAGAACAAAGCAGTTTGTGCATTAGCTCCTGCTGAGGGAACAGAAGGTAGGTTTACCCAGGGCTTCATAGACCATGCTTTTTGCCTGAATGTTAAAAAGGAGTTGGTTTCCAGATGGAGATCTCAACTCCCTGGGCCCTGATGGAGAGCAGGTCTATGCGAGGCTTGGAAGACCAGGCACCTCGATTGGAAAGTACAGTAGGTCAGCTTGTAGATAAAGTATATAAGCCTGATAGTGTTCCTGACCCCCTGGGAAAGAGGGGAGATACTGACAAGCTGTCCAGCGGTGCAGCTACAACTTGCATTAGTTTCATGCCATGAATTACAAAACTGATGTGGAGATATATTTTGCACTGCTTAGCCCAAGTGTCAAAATTGCTAGTTGGGAGTTTTAATAAAAGCATTTTCTGTTCCCCTTCAAAAGACAGAGAAGCGTTCACAACAAATCCCAGATCCCTATGCTTTGGTGCTGCTTCCCAAGCTTTGCAGAAGGCAACTGTGTTGGTTTTCAGTCTTTATTGTGCATCAGACCCTGAACTGTTTACTTGTTTTGTTTTAATCAAATGTATGTTCTGCTAAAAAGTAGAGCTGCAGAAGTAAAAGGAATTTTCTTGAAAGACAGCTATTCGGCCTTCACAAAACAGAGTAAAGCAGAGAGAGAGAGAGAGAGAGAGAGAGAGAGCCTGGGTGCTGTAGCAGATAGCATCAGACTGTGACTTGGTCACATGGAATCTTATAGGGAGGGGGGTATTTTAAAAACTATTATACACATCTCTTTTGCTTCCTTCTTGTTTATTTTTTTTCTACACACACAAGCAAGTGGTCTTAGTGGAGCTCAAAAACAAAATATGGATCCTTCATTTTTTGTGTTTTTTTTATTGCTTGTATACACTTTTCTCTCTTCCCTCTTGCTGAGGAGTTGAAGGGAGCAGGCAGGTCAGGAAAGGAGTCAACGAAATAAAGCACTTCAGGAGGATATTTTTGGCTTTGTCAGGGAACAGTACAGATAATAAGTGAGCAGTTTACTCCTTGACAACATGCCATGAAAAGGAGGAATGTATTCCACAGCAGCTTATTACGACCTTGTTCTCTGATTTTCCTGGCTGATCACACGTATCATGAAGTGCTCTCTGGTTTTCACCTTTCCTCTCCTCCGTGGCATATCTAACAATTAGTGGGGGGGGGGGAATGTAGAAGTAGTAGAAGCTAACCAGACATGATATTTTGTATGGGCTATGCCGTGCAGGGCCACCCAAGACGGACAGGTCATAGTGGAGAGTTCTGACTAAACGCAATTCACCTGGGGTAGGAACCGGCAATTCCACTCCAGTATCTTTGCCAAGAATGCCCCATGATCAGAAACAAAAGGCTAAAAGATATGACGCTGGAAGATGGGACCCTCAGGTCAAAAGGCGTCCAACATGCTACTGAGGAAGAGCGGAGGACAAGTACAAGTTGCTCCAGAGCTGATGAAGTGGATGGGCCAAAGCCGAAAGGACGCTCAGCTGTGGACGTGCCTGGAAGTGAAAGGAAAGTCCGATGCTGCAAAGAAAAATACTGCATAGGAACCTGGAATGTAAGATCTATGAACCTTGGGAAGCTGGAGGTGGTCAAACAGGAGATGGCAAGAATAAACATCGACATTCTGGGCATCAGTGAACTAAAATGGATGGGAATGGGTGATTTCAACTCAGATGATTATCATGTCTGCTATTGTGGGCAAGAATCCCGTAGAAGGAATGGAGTAGCCCTCATAGTCAACAAAAGAGTGGGAAAAGCCGTAATGGGATATAATCTCAAAAATGATAGAATGATGTCAATACGTATCCAAGGCAGACCTTTCAACATCACAATAATCCAAGTTTATGCACCAACCTCCATTGCTGAGGAGACTGAAATTGAACAATTTTATGAAGATTTACAACACCTTCTAGAACTGACACCGAAGAAGGATGTTCTTCTCATTCTGGGGGACTGGAATGCTAAGGTAGGGAGTCAAGAGATAAAAGGAACAACAGGGAAGTTTGGCCTTGGAGTTCAAAACAAAGCAGGGCAAAGGCTAATAGAGTTTTGTCAAGAGGACAAGCTGGTCATCACAAACACCCTTTTCCAACAACACAAGAGGCGACTCTACACATGGAAATCACCAGATGGGCAACATTGAAATCAGATTGACTATATTCTCTGCAGCCAAAGATGGAGAAGCTCTATACAGTCAGCAAAAACAAGACCTGGAGCTGATTGTGGCTCTGATCATCAGCTTCTCATAGCAAAATTCAAGCTTAAACTGAAGAGAGTAGGAAAAACCACTGGGCCACTCAGGTATAATCTAAACCAAATCCCTTACGAATACACAGTAGAAGTAAAGAACAGATTTAAGGAACTAGATTTGGTGGACAGAGTGCCTGAAGAACTTTGGATAGAGGCTCGTAACATTGTACAGGAGGCAGCAACAAAAACCATCCCAAAGAAAAGGAAATGCAAGAAAGCAAAGTGGCTGTCCAACGAGGCCTTACAAATAGCAGAAAAGAGAAGGAAAACAAAATGCAGGGGAGATAGGGAAAGTTACAGAAAATTGAATGCAGACTTCCAAAGAATAGCAAGGAGAGACAAGAGGGCCTTCTTAAATGAACAATTCAAAGAAATAGAGGAAAATAACAGAAAAGGCAAAACCAGAGATCTGTTCAGGAAAATTGGAGATATTAGAGGAAAATTTTGTGCAAAGATGGACATGATAAAAGACAAAAATGGAAGGGACCTCACAGAAGCAGAAGACATCAAGAAGATGTGGCAAGAATACACAGAAGAATTATATCAGAAAGTTTTGGATATCCCGGACAACCCAGACAATATAGTTGCTGACCTAGAGCCAGACATCCTGGAGAGTGAGGTCAAGTAGGCCTTAGAAAGCCTGGCTAACAACAAGGCCAGTGGAGGTGATGGCATTCCAGTTGAACTATTTAAAATCTTAAAGGATGATGCTGTTAAGGTGCTACATTCAATATGCCAACAAGTTTGGAAAACTCAACAGTGGCCAGAGGACTGGAAAAGATCAGTCTACATCCCAATACCAAAGAAGGGCAGTGCCAAAGAATGCTCCAACTACCGGACAATTGCACTCATCTCACACGCCAGCAAGGTTATGCTCAAAATCATACAAGGTAGGCTTCAGCAGTATGTGGACCGAGAACTCCCAGAAGTAAAAGCGGGATTCCAAAGGGGCAGTGGAACTCGAGACCAAATTGCCAACATGCGCTGGATTATGGAGAAAGCCAGAGAGTTCCAGAAAAACATCTACTTCTGCTTCATTGACTATGCAAAAGCCTTTGACTGTGTGGACCACAGCAAACTATGGCAAGTCCTAAAAGAAATGGGCGTGCCTGACCACCTTATCCATCTCCTGAGAAACCTATATGTGGGACAGGAAGCAACAGTTAGAACTGGATATGGAACAAGTGATTGGTTCAAAATTGGGAAAGGAGTACGACAAGGCTGTATACTGTCACCCTGCTTATTTAACTTATATGCAGAATACATCATGCGGAAGGCTGGACTGGAGGAATCCCAAGCTGGAATTAAGATTGCAGGAAGAAATATCAACAACCTCCGATATGCAGATGTTACCACTCTGATGGCGGAAAGTGAGGAGGAACTAAAGAACCTTGTAATGAGGGTGAAAGACGAGAGTGCAAAAAATGGTCTGAAACTCAACATCAAAAAAACTAAGATCATGGCCACTGGCCCCATCACCTCCTGGGAAATAGAAGGGGAAGATATGGAGGCAGTGACAGATTTTACTTTCTTGGGCTCCATGATCACTGCAGATGGAGACAGCAGCCCCGAAATTAAAAGACGCCTGCTTCTTGGGAGGAAAGCAATGACAAACCTTGACAGCATCTTAAAAAGCAGAGACATCACCTTGCCAACAAAAGTCCGAATAGTCAAAGCTATGGTTTTTCCTGTAGTGTTGTATGGAAGTGAGAGCTGGACCATAAAGAAAGCTGACTGCCGAAGAATTGATGCCTTTGAATTGTGATGCTGGAGGAGACTCTTGAGAGTTCCCTGGACTGCAAAGAGAACAAACCTATCAATTCTAATGGAAATCAACCCCGAGTGCTCACTGGAAGGACAGATCCTGAAGCTGAGGCTCCAGTACTTTGGCCATCTCATGAGAAGACTCCTTGGAAAAGACTTTGATGTTGGGAAAGTGTGAAGGCAAGAGGAGAAGGGGACGACCGAGGATGAGATGGTTGGACAGTGTCATCGAAGCAACCAACATGAATTTGACACAACTCCGGGAGGCGGTGGAAGATAGGAGGGCCTGGCATGCTCTGGTCCATGGGGTCACGAAGAGTCGGACACGACTAAACGACTGAACAAACAAACAAAAGATGAACTCCCACCTGCCCATTACAACTAAAGTGTAAGCTATGGAGAAGGAAGGAAAGCATACTTGCACAGAAGATAGAAGGATATGCTTTTTAACACGGAAATAAGAAATGAATCTTCAGAGGAAAATGGAAATTTCTTGCAGGATCACTAGATTGGGTTTGGAGACAAATCACCCTCATATCCCAACATGTGAAATAGCTAGACATGGGGTGGGGGGGAAACAATATGAGAAATCGTGTCTGCCCAGTTTTACACACACCTGAAGATTTTTATACAGTACTCATGTTACTAATGTATGCCTGAAGAAGTGGATTTTTATTCCACAAAAGTTTGCCTTAATTGTTTGATTTTTAGTGGTCTAATGAAGGTATTACATTCTTCTACACTTTGGTACCAAATCTTTGGTATTTTTCTATTTATTTTGCTTTTGTGATAGATAGATAGATAGATAGATAGATAGATAGATAGATAGATAGATAGATAGATAGATAGATAGACAGACAGACAGACAGACAGACAGACAGACAGACAGACAGACAGACAGACAGACAGACAGACAGACATTTTTTTTGAAACCCTGAAACTAATTTAAAAATTGTATAGATTCCTGCACAAAATGCATAGAAATATCAGAAAAACTTTGAAAACTAGCTAGAAAATGGGCACTGTTAGATCAAAAACCACCCCTAGGAGTGGTTGCCACCCTTTTATGGCCTTACTTTTGAAATATAGCTTTGCTATGTCTTTGTCAGGCAACACTGTAAAATATATTATTTTTTTAAAAAAAAATCAAGAAACCTATTACAGATAACTACATTACTTCCAATAAGAATACAGTACATAAAACATTCCAAGGTAGAAACGACTATCAGTTTCACACACATAATTTTAGCAGTCCTTGATCGGCTTTAAAAAGAATAAAAATCCTAATCAGCTCATTCTGTGTGCAGCTCATGCATGCAATGGACCTCAGTGGACCCCAACAGAACACAGAAGATCTCTGATCTTCCCAAATTCCCTGTAGTGCACCCTATGTGCCTGAGTTTGAAACAAACCAAGTCATTACAAGAATGTGTGTTAACTCCCATTGCACCATCTCTCTTGGCCCAATTATGGGCTGTAAGCTTAAGTGTTTTCTTTCCCCCTACTGACTGAAGAGGCAAGATCTAGATTAGTTATGGGACACAGAGCAATTTAGAATTTTGTTTTCATTGCATTTGATACTAATTTTACCAATAATCATGTGGTGTTTTTTTTCAGATTTGGGAGGGAAAGAACTTGAGAAAGCAGAAAACGAAGATGTGAGGGAAACCAAAACTGAAGTCTGTTCAACAGCAGCAGATTTATGACAAAACTAATGAAACTTAAGCTTCAGGGCCCCTAATCCTGGAGGGCCTCCAGAAATGACTTTAAAAAACGGTGGTGATCTAACATGGAACAACCCTCTTGAAGAAAACAGTGGCTACCCATGCCATATTGCTGGTTGCAAAAGGAGTTCCCCTAAGGCATTCAAACTTCAGGATCCCCCCACTGCTGTCCAAGGCCTGAGACTAAGAATGCTCAAGTCTTTGAGCTTGAATGCTGGTGTATTCAACTATTTTATGCAACTAAATTATGGTTGGCACCTCTCTTTTGCTGAGAGGCTCCTCATCTTTAACAACAATAGCATGTTCCCTTAACCCTGGAAACAGCTTTATCTAATGAATTTAGACAGTGCCAAGGAAGGACTTCATTCTAGCCCACTTCTGAAAAATTTCCTCAAAAAGTTGCAATTTATTTCATAATTGTGAGATAACAATGGTAGTTGAATAGATGGGATAATGCAGCTAGCTGTGTAGAAGTTACTGCTTTTTCCATTAGGGTGAGTATTCCACATAGCCTTCCCTACAGGATACAGGGAGGGATGTTTCCAGACATTCAGTTGGCTTGGGGGGTTGCAGAAAAGTCACCCCAGCCCATGAGGAGCTCCTGCCCAGCCCTTCCTCACTGTTGCCAGACTTTGTATGTCATGTCTCAACGTTGGTGAATGTGTGGATGTTGGCACTCACCTCCTTGCCTTGTTCCAAATGGCACAATAAACAGGTACTTAGTACCACCAGGTCTCTTCCTTCATTCCCGGACTTTTGATGTGACAATATTGCACAACACACATAACAGTACATCGGCCTTTGTCCTGAGCTGATGAACTCAGGTATGAGATGAGAATGTATATGAAACTGGTATCCAGGCTTTGAAGCCACTTCACATAATCAGCATTCAGTGCCGCTCTTCCCATGACTTAGGTCACCAGGTCTCATGGGGATCACCTGAAGTCTCGAGGGGTTGGTATGATTTATCTCAGACTGAAGACAGGAAGACATATCTCAGGACAAGCAGCACTGGAAGAGGGGACATTTTGGTTTTTGTGAGAGAGATGGTGTAAAACTTGGGCAATCATTTCTGGGAGTTTTAGCCCAAGAATACCTGGGGACCCAAGGGTGGGAACCACTGGCATAAACCAGAGCCCAGGGAGCCCAGGATGGATCAGAGCTCACTGGTTCACTACAACGTGCTTGTTGTTCTGAATGGCGTAATGAGCTAAAGTGGCTGCATCCACCCATTCCCTACCAAGTCTCTTTGTCTTGTTCCTTCATTTTTGGCATGCTACCATTGGGCCTCTCTTTCCATCTGCAGTAGAGAAAAAGAGTACAATGCCAGCATTGTCCCTCATGAAACTTATGTGGTACAAGACATGGTGGCAGTGGCAGCACCAGCACAAACCCTGAGTAAGCCTCTCCCTCACTCATTTTATCTGTAGCATCAGAAGGGCCCACTATCAGCTCTAAAGTTTCTTCCCGAAATCTCAGGGAATAGAATTTGGATGACCTAGCAGCCCTTCCGAGATTTGTCTCCCTGACTGACATCTAGGGCCACACAGCCATTCCTTCTAGATTGCATCCAGTTTCTAGAGATCTAGCAGCCCTAGAACACAAGCCTTCTTTCTCGTATGCCTAGTGAAGATCTCCCTGCATATAGGTACTGCTAAGCCTACAGCAGACTAGATCAAACTAAGTAGGCTTTGAACAGGAAACCTGAAATATTGAAGCAAGCAGCGGGAGGTGTAAGACACTGCAAAAGGAAGGTAGATGCCCCGTCCAAAAATTCTGGACTTCCTGTACAGATGGTCAGACCATTTGTAATGCAGAGCCAGATGTTGCTTGCCAGCCAGTTGGTGTGAATTTGCCACTCATCACAGTGACTGGAGAATGTAGCTTTTGCATGATGAAAATACACAGCACAACGAGCCTTAATGGTTGTTATGAATGCGATCTCCAGGGCCAATGGGTGTTTCAGATCATTCCAAACATTCAAGAGGCTCTGAAAGAAGTCACTGCAATATTCCATGCAATTTCCACACTGAAGTGGAATTCATTGTTCAAATCTCTAAATCCTTGGCCATCAAAGAATGAGACTTTTGTCTGCACAAACAACAACATATACATACAGATGATGCTGAACTGCAACTCCCATAATTCCCAGCCCACACAGCCAACAGTGAGGAGATTTGGGCCTAGCCCACACAGCCAATAGTGTGAGGAGAGTTGGGCCTAGCCCACACAGTGAGGAATGTTGGGATTTGCAGTTCAGGAACATCTGGAGGGCTGCACTTTGCCCAGGTCTGATAGGCTCTTCGCTGTTATTGTTCTGTGCCCTTACTTCTGATTTACAATGACTGTAATAGAGCTTTCAAGGCTGTGAAATTTTCAGGGAATGATTTTACTAGTGTCATGCACCCCCTTGTGAATTTCCATGGCCCAGTGGCAATCTGAACCAAAAACTCCAAAGTACTAGGTCACCACTCTTGTCTACTACACCATACTGGGTTGCAGTTACGGTATATTCTACCCGATATAAACATATCCACAAAAGCTTCCTTTCCACGGCTTGCCAGGTATTCACGGTATGAAGACTCCAAATGATGGCTATGGCTAGAATAACCAAATGGCAGTTCTTTTGGCATTCCAGCTTCACCTGAGTGAAAGGGCCTGGTTCTAACAGAAACACTTCATCTGGACTGCATGATGGTTCGTGAAACCATGAGCAGGGATAAAGTTCTAGTCCTACCTCCTGACTGTCACTGTCTTCTAAGGAAGGGGATATATGAGGAGGAAGGCTTCTGCTAGATACAGAGTCTCTTGAGTTAATTGGTGATCCTAAAAAGATCAAGGTTCCCAGTCACACAGAGGCACTCCACACATTGCTGACTGTTTACCTTCAGATTGTCCCTCTTCACGTGGAGACAACAGGCAGGGGTCAGGGCTAGAAGGCTCTCCGTGCTCATTTTTCAAAATTAATCCATTCTGGAGTGCCTAAAGAAGAGTTATCATCACCAAGAAGAAAACATATCATCAAGAAAGAGGATAGGACACCACTTGTCCAAAAATTGCCTATGCTGATCTACAAGGATAGATGGAACATTAGGAATAAACAGTTTGAAGAGAAATGTAGTGCATGTCATTGCAGTGTGGAAGACCATGACCTACTGATTCTGCTCTTCAGGTACTAACATGGGATGTGAGGTTACACCCCCCCCTTCATGGCTGTCCCTTTTTATGGCTCATTATCTTTCTAAGACCACCAAGGGAACTATTCAGGGAAGATCATTCCACAAATGGGAGAGGAGGCCAAGATGGACTTCTGCACCTTGAGGTGAGTTATGCACTATTAGGAGACCTGTATGTACTGTAATTAGAGGAACTTAACAGTCAGATATGGGAAAACATGGGGAAAAAAGCAACTCTGAGAAACCCTATTATGACAATTCCACCTTCTGGAACCATCTACCCAAGCAGCAGAATCCCTGCTCCGCCATGCAGCAATATATTAATAAAAACTATTGACAATTCCATGAGAATGAGGATGGACACTTTTCTGCCCATTTTTCACCCAATATATGTGTCTCTCTAGGAGATCAAGTCTACTTCTGTTCAAAACTCAGGCTTAAAATAGAACAAAAATGAACTCAATCTTGTATTAACTAGTTTAGTTCCATTCAAGAGCACTTGGAGTTTAGTCACTTTTCCTTGACCACAATGTCCATAAAGCATGTGTCTGTAATTGATCTGTAGTTGATTTCTTCTTATGAGTCTAGATGGGATTTCTTCAAGAGCACCTTGATTACCATCTATATTAAAGAGGCTGGTGCTACTTATGCCCTCAAAAAGGAACATACAACCTTGTGGATTTAGTTGTTAACACAAAAGGGATTGCCAAAATACCTTGTCCACAACCAGACACATCAATAAAGGAAAGTCAGCAAAGCTTATAATATTCTGGACACTTCCTGCACTGCAAATTGCACAAACTGTGGAGTCAAAGTCATGGTGGATAGAAGTTACTTCATCTTTAAATTGCCTTCCAACATGGTTGCAAAATGCCCCCCGTTTGGCAATCAAATTCTGTCTCTGGTCCAGATTCATAAAATCCCTCATCAGCTGGATGACATTATGAAGATACAATGGGGGGGATAAATACTTATTTCCCACTTATATCACCACATAATGTGGGTTCTCTGTTTGTTTGTTTGCTTGCTTGCTTGCTTGCTTGGTTGTTTAAAATATTTTAACCTGCCTTTCTCCTCAAAAGGATCCAAGGAAGCAATACATATACAGTATTCAGATATATTTTTTCATTACTTTTTTTTCTGCTGTCATTCTACCTGTCATTCTGTTTGCTTCAGATCAGATGTATATCAAGGCAGCACATGTCAACAAAAGAGTGTGAGACCTTCATCACTGCCCTAGGATCTTTACACTCAATAAACTTGTCTGTGTACTCTGGACTGAAGTTTTGTCATCTACCCAAGTCCTAGCCTTTTTCATTGCTGCTGTGTTTCCACCTCAGTTCCCCTGCTTTTCCCTTGTTTTTTTTCACAATCTGCCTCCCATCTCTGTCCTAAAGCACCTGGAGTAGCACCAGAGAGGGAACAGGAACATCTAATCCCACACTCTAGAAGGAGCTAACCTCTCACATTTAAATGTATTAAACCTTGATGGATGGTGTGCAGCCTTTGATGTTTGCTGGTGTTCTGTTTAACAGGAGAAAACAATGACATATTACAAAAGCAAAAAGAGGAACAGGACAAAAGATTTTAGATGATTGCAAAACACTTGTATCTTTTATTTTTCTTCCACAATTGATTTTTATGCTGTATGATACATTCAACATAGAAAATTACATGTTCAGACAAGCAGTGATTCCTACAGACTCTTAATTTATCCTAATGCAATGTCATCTGCATTCACACTCCTCGAGAAAAGAGTCTCCTCTACAAGCAACTTAATACATCTGCCCAGAATATAATGCAAGTTCAAAATGTCAAATCACAGCCAGTTGAAAGACAGAGATACACAAAGGACTGAATTGATTCATTCCAAAGATTTTCAGCAGATTTCTAAAAATAGGCACGATAACAGATATTTAGCTCTTCTTCTTTCTTAAAAACACTCTGTCTCATTTTAATGACTGACTAGTTTTCTACAATTACTCTAAAATTACTTTAAGTGTGTGTGTGTGTGTGACTAGCTATTAGTAGGATAATTATATTTTGCATAGAGCTGATACTTTATTGAGTTATCACAGCCACACTGTCACAAAGACAATTTTCTAACTTCAACTATCACTTAGAGTTTCTTGCACTTGGTAACATTAACCAATGTTCTCACCATTTTCACCCAAAGCTGCAAATGGAAAGCAAAGAAACAGAGGTTGGAAGATGTAGAGCAACCAAAATGAACAAACATCTGGCCCAACCATTATGAAATGCTCCTAAGCTATGGTCAGTGGAAGAGGCATTCATGTGTGCAAAGAGGAGCTACTGTTGTTGCTGCCGCCGCTGCCGGTCTTGCTGTCTATGGTGAAATTGCTGACAGTGCACAACATGAATAATTTATCACTGCCCCAGTGCTTAGGAAGCACCATATACAGCACTACCCAGTAGTCACTGATGGAGTCAAAGCCACTGTAGATCCGTCTATCAGCATGACAACCACTCGCAGAGAGAGGTGTGCAGGGTGAACCTTGGTCACTAACATCTGATTTAGATCTCCCCTGCTGGAGGTAGGTCATGCCATGAAAACAACATCCCAGCTATCCAGAAATGCAAAATCTTGATTTGCATTTTTGGGTTCTGAGTTTGGTTTTGGTTTGGTTTGGTTTTGGGGTAACAGTACCCTGACTTCCAGAGCCAGCATGACACTAGCCATACTGCCTGCAGAATTTGGGGGCAACTGTAAACCAAAAAAGTAATGTTTCCCATCCCTGCAACTCTCTTGCTCTCATCATGACAAGCCTTCATCTCAGATTGCAGGGGATTCAATGAAAACCCCTCATTCTACTCTCCTTTCATTCTTACAACATCACCTTTCTCCTACTAGCTTCAGCTGCTCCTCTGCCATGTCCACATTTCCTGCATCCCTATAAAACTAGAGAAGGCAGCCCACATATCTAGGTTCATGATGCTAGGGGAACAAGCAAGTAACAGTTTGGGAGATGTATCTCATTCTTTTCCTGGTCTCAGGATATCATAATTTGTTAAACCCCTTCATTCTGCCACCCCCACCCCCACTTGTTGCTTTTGTGCCAGATCTTCAGTATGGTGCAGATGTTGGTGACAGCCTCTTTTTCTTTTTCTTCTCCTTCTTTTCTTTCTTTCATTCTTTCTTTTTATTTTCTCTGTTAAAAAAGAGAGGGGAGGAAATGTTTGGTTCCAAATCAGTGTCTCAACTAGACAGCATTGCTGGAAATGTTTTCTGCCAGCTGGGCACTCAACGGTGGTAGTAACACAGCAACACTTAGTCTTAGGGAGACCATCAAGTCCCATCCCAAACATTGTGCATAGGGTTCAAACCCAGTGAAGCTACTTTGGTGCATGGGTCAGAGAATACCAGATGACACTCCTCTGAGCCCTGGCAAGAAAGCTACAAATGACAAACTAAACAGTCAGTCAACCATTTTCTACTCCTTTGTAACATCCTGTATCTGCTGCTGGAGCCTTTTGCCCCATTTTGCTTGGGGCAGAGCCTGGGAAAAACTACATTTTCAAACCAGAACTGCCCCTATCGGCAACCAGAATGAGGATTCTGGGAGCTGTAGTCCAAAGCTAACTTTCCCAAAATCTGGCTTACTAGGAAAGTCAACAGAACGTATCAGCCTAACTGCAGAAGTGGTGCTCAACCATGATTACTCCGTCTTGAAAAACATATTGTTTTTGATAGGAAGCGATGGATGGATAATTAAGCCAGCAAAACATTGACAGTGCACTATGTCATCGACTGTACTGTGCTTTGTAGAATAATGTACAAGAGTGTTTGGGAAATGTATCAAGAAAAATACATTAAAAGATTTTTCATGTGCTAAAATGCAAAGGATTTCAGTGGAGAATTACTCTCCATGCACTAATGTGCAGGCACATATGTTTACATTGTGGGGTCAGAAAGTAGCTCTTGGAGGGAAGCAATTACCAGATGAGTATTTTGGAATATTTACATGCCTCTTTTCAATCCCTACCCTGGTGCAGTATGCAAACTCTTTTTCAACCTTTCAGAATAATTGCATTCAGAATTGCACTTACATTAATCATGTATCACACACACACATTTGTAATAATCCTTGAAACAAATTGAGCACTGTCTATACAATCTGGGATGAAAACTTGTCATTAGTTATGCATTAAAAACACTTTCTTGAAGCAATTCCATACTCCCAACATACACATATGTTAAAACGCCATCATTCTATAAATCACTCATGAATCTTGGCTTTAAAAGCATCTAATATTTTGTGCTGTTTAATGGCTAATATTTGTAATGCTCATGTTTTCATTGCGAGTATGAATACATTTCCACATCCAACACCCATTTGGATGGTGGTCGAAGAATACAGATAAATTTGACAAAACGCTACACATAGAACAGGCTGACAACAGGCAGCCTGAACGACAGATGGCACGTTCAGAAGGCATTCATGGACTTCAACTACATGGAATTTTAATTAAACACACAGAGGGAGAGAGAGAGAGAGAGAGAGAGAGAGAGAGAGAGCTAGACCACTGAGCTTATAGAGTTGTTTTTCTTTAAAATTGAAAACAGTCCTATACTAGCATTTTTAATAATGCGAGTAAATACCAATATAACAAAATAAACCAGTCAGAAACAGAGAAGGGGAAGAAATTGACTGAGATTGCATTTCCTTACAAAAAATATCGATTTTACACCTCCTGAGACAAGCTAAACCTACCTCAGAAATCCATACATATCTGAGGCTATAGATGTGATCAAGAGAAGAAGGGGGGAGAACATCGAAGTATGTTGTTGTTTGCTCCATGATCACTGCAGATGGTGACAGCAGCCATGAAATTAAAAGATGCCTGCTTCTTGGGAGGAAAGCGATGACAAATCCAGACAGCATCCTAAAAAGCAGAGACATCACCTTGCCAACAAAAGTCCGCATAGTCAAAGCTATGGTTTTCCCTGTCGTGATGTACGGAAGTGAGAGCTGGACCATAAAGAAAGCTGACCACCGAAGAATTGATGCTACATATCTGAGGCTATAGATGTGATCAAGAGAAGAAGGGGGGGAGAACACTGAAGTATGCGCACAACTAATTTATATATTTTTAAGAATGTATAAACTTGAAAAAATACAACCCCCCACACCATTTAGTCAATAGATTTAAAAATATATACGATGGAAGGAAACACCCACAAGAACATCCTCCTCATATATAGGAAGGAGGGGGAGTTCTCACTCCCAAGCTGGGACAGAACAAGAATGTCAGTGGGATTCTGATAAATGTAACAAATGGAAGATTTTCACTTTCCTAGTTAGATACAGTACTAATGGGGGGGGGGAGGTTTAATTTTAAAACGTGTATGTGCCTCAGTGTATGAGAGAAGAGTGAGTGCATGTGCCTCAGTACTTAATTAAGTCAAGGCTGGACAAAAACAGCGCCCTCAGGAGCCTGTTATCCCCAGATTGAAGTTAAACATGTTCTTAGTACTCATGAAAGCAGCACAGCATGTTCTCAATGACAGTCTTTGAAAACACATGAAAAATGTAAGAAATTTCTCATCTGCTGTGAGTAAAATCTAAAGGAAGCCAGACACTTCCATACTGAAGAAGAGGAGACTTGGCAATACAACTGTGTGTATAAATCTCATTAATTTCAATACAATGTTTGTATTTTACCTTATAGCCAAAATCCTGTCCTGCATTTACGCCAATAGAAGGCAAAGGGTGTTTACTTGAAACAGCTAATTGGCACTACTGTAATAAAAAAGTTCCCATTTGTCTTCCTCATTCTGCATCATTTGTGTTGCTTGTCATATAACCAAGAATCCAATGAGAGACTCAAGAATTAGCAGCAATTAGCCCTTGCAGATTATCCCCTTTCCCTTTCACCAGTATAAATATAGAACAAGATCAGGGTCTATGTTTTAAGTTCGTATCAGGAGATCTTTTAAAATACTGGATTTGAAGAATGCATTGCTTTAGATCACCCAGGAAGCTAGAAAATGCAAGATCATACCACATAGATACATGGTAACCTTTAATAGGAACATTTTTAACCCATCCTCACTTAGATGCTTGTCTGCTGTTGTGTGGGGAGAGATTAGGGTCGACAAAAGGATGCACATGCCATTATATCCCAGATTATAGCACCGAAATGTATTTACCTTATCTATATCCCACCTTTTCTCCCAAAAGACCTAAAGTAGCTAACAAAATGATTTTTTTAAAAATGGATACAACTAAAGCCACAACAACTTAAAATACTGTAAGTTGTACACAAGTTCTTATTTTAAACAAAAAGCAGCCAAGTTAAAAGAAGAATTTGGACACATTTTTGGCTTGGACTACAGACCTCAGAATACATCGGCCTCAGGATCACCCGAGGGACTGAGAGCTCTTCTCCAAAGCATAACATTTCCAAGCTCTGGATGAAAGCAATTTAAAAGCACATTTAAAAGGTGCTGGACCACAAAGCTCCATCCTGCCCAGCCTCTAAGATCGATGCTTGCCAGCAGAAGCACAACAGGGTGGGAGGGAGGCAGCCTAGCCTCCAGTGGAAGGAAGTTCCATTGCCTAATAGCAGCTCTTCTCCATTGAGCTATGGCCCTTACCTCTTGTTTATGTACAAAAAGAACTAAGAGTGAGTTTTGAAAAGCAAGTTGTTAAAGGTGCAGTTTCTGTTCCTTCACAGTAGTCTCTCATCATTAGTTACAATTTTAAAGCCTATTTTCACATTATTGAAGAGTAACTAAAATAGTTATGTTTACTCTTTTTATTGCCTCTGTTATTGCCTTTTTTCTTCACAAACAATTCATTATTTGTAATGAACTACTTCCAAATTCTTCCAAAAAGACAAATACTTGGAGACTTGGCTCAGTATTTAGCTCTTTTCAATGCACAAAGTTATATTAACAAAAAGATCACTTCCCCTTAGAGATAACGGATCAGGTCCCTAGATATTCTAAGACCACCACTAAAGCCTGCAGAACTGGGCTATGCTAGCGGAGCCTCTGGCAAAATGAATATAAATTAACAGACCTTAATCTGTCAGTAACTCTTTGAGAAGGATCGTATTTAAAGGTCAGCTCACCTGCGGAAGAGTCTGAGAGTCATGTGTGTCCCGACAGTAAATCCCTTCAAACACTGGTAGCTATTCCGAAGGACATTGCTGTGAATACTTCACAAATCAACCTGCCTGTAACTTCTGGCTGCTCATTTATCTAGCCAGACAGGTATCCCTTCATATATATGTTGTCAACCCTTCAGGAGATTAAAAACCTGGTGGGAAATCCTCCATGGTTTAAGTTTCTAAATTGCAAAGCTAGATGAGTTGGATCCAAAGGAATCTAACAGCAGATTGATTACTGTAGAAGAAGTCTAACTGTGGAGTTTCCAGCCCTTGCTTCCCCAGATATGCCTTGTGCTCAAAAGGTAAGACCTTCTGAGGAATCACTGTGGTCCTCATAATGCTCCACTGGCAGCCTTTTGTCAAAAGGTGATCTTGCACCCATACCCACCTTCTGCCTTTTCTTTTCAGGACTGTTAAGATGAGAAGACACCGAGTGTTGTCTGTCCTCTATTCTTTCCTCAGTTGAGTGACAGGGAGATCTCATGCCTGAATCTCCCAGGCAACCAGATTTGACCCTAATAGCCAGGGTACAGGAAGAACAGTGAGCAACTCCTTGCTGGGTTCACTTTGGGGGCATCATTTGGTGTCAGACCCAGCTCTTGGGAAAGGGAGTCAAGTCAAAAGTTACTTCTTCCAGCAAGACCTCCCAGTGGTTACCTAGTATGTTCGTCTGACCTTAAAACTCCTTCAAAAGTTAGAGTGGCACACAATGGTTCCCAACCTTGGGGCTCCAGATTTTCTTAGACTAAAATTCCCAGAAGCCATCACGACTAACTGTGCTGGACAGGATTTCTGGGAGTTGTACTACAAGAACATTTGGGGACCCAAGGTTGGGAACCACTGGACCAGTGTATAAACAAGCTCAGGCCTTGAGTGACGTGGTAACCTTAGGTGGCAAATGCTGGGTAGCAGCAGTACCAGGTGACAGAAAAGAACTCCACGCTAAGCAGCTTTACATCTCTGGACTCTTCAACATGCATTGGACACTCTTGCCTTCCGCTACAGTGAATGATGGTCTCCTATTCCCAGCAGGGAAGAAAAATTCAAATGCCGGTCCAGCTGGTTTTCACATGTGGAGCCAGAGGGACGACCATCTTGTTCTTGGGGGGGGGGGGTTGGTTGGTCTCCCTATAGTTTTCTGCTTTGGCCAGAACTGGGGAGTGTAAGCCTCACGTATTAGCCATCACTTTCCCTTGAAAAGAAACATTTCTAAGGGATTAGTTGGCAACATACCATCCATTCCAACTTTGGCCCTTGCCCACGTAGCAGAATTTACCCATTTCTTCAGTAACACCATATTTGGAACTTGAAGTAGGACAGAGTATTAAGGACACAGCTTGGTGTTCATGATTTCCCAGAGGCAGTAAGTAGGCAAATAACCAAGGCATGGATGAACTGCTTCCAGGGAAGGTGCAACTTGGATAAATAATGTGCACATATATCTTCACTAACATAACATACACACAAATACACATAGGTATGTACGCTTCATAAAAAGTTGCGTACATGACACCTGGGGGGGGGGGAAGAACACCTTTTCCCACATCCCTCAAATATTCTTCACAGGAATGAGTGCTCCAATTCATTCACAAGCCAGTTTCTATCTAGCAAATAAAACAGCCTGCTTATTCCCTCAGCCCAGTGCTTAGCAGCAAACGTGCTAAGCAATTCTGCTCAAAGAATGCCAGACTCCCAGTGCACTGAGGTATATTCACTGACTGTGCAGATTCTCAGGCCGTTAGCATATGGCTAAAAGTCAAACAAACAAAGCCAATTAAAATCAAGGCTAGTTTTGTGCAAAGGCAGCATCTGCCACTTATTTTAGCACTAACATTAAAATACTGCGTTCAGTGCTAAAATTAAAATATGGTCTTTGCCACAGTTATCGAATCTGAATGGAGGAAGCAGTTCCTAGAAACCAATGCTGCTGAATATTCTAACTTCATCAAAGAAACCATAGCATGAATAAGTATTTTACTGCAGCATCCACCTCATCAGATATAGAGAGCCACAGTTTAGGTCATGTTGCTATACTGCACTGTCTGGATCCCTAAACCTAAACCGCTTGAAGTCAGCTTTGGCACTGAGGGGGTCTTGGCTGTCGGATAGGTGTCCTTTGCTAGACTTCCTCTATCAGTGGACTGTGAAGGGTTTGCCTCATGTGTGATACCAGGATCTAGCTCTGCTACAGGCAGTTGTTATGTCTCACTAGAACAAACAAACTAGAAATGAGAAAGATACTTGTCAAATTCTGCACCCTCACTGATTTAGGCTGCATTGAAAATACACCGTGACGAAGAACTTGAAAGTTGGTGAAGATTCCTTTTCTCCAGCTAAAGGTCAAAGGATTTTGGAGTACAGAATTTTCCCTGCACAAAAGTAGTATATTTTCAATTTTTAAAGAGAAGCATGCACACATAGAAATGAACAGTGTAAGCACAAAAGAACTGAGTGATTGCTAAGACAGAAACAAATAACCCAGCCCATGCCTCAGATTCCTTAATGTTTATGAAACAAAGCACGAGACATCCTGGTTTTACACAAGTTGGACAATTCTGCTCAGAAAAACTGGGAACGTTGCACCAAAGTCATTCCTGCCAGTTCAAGAACAGTACTAAGAGTGTCACCTACAAATTCTTTACTGTCCTCACTGGTGAGGAAAATAATGGCTAGAACTCAGCAATAAGTCGCAAGTTGAGTAGGCCCATTGAATCATTTGGGATTTGGTGAATTAAAGGCTACATATGTTCCATTGATTTAATGGGCCTACCATAGTTGTAGCTTACTACTAGATTCCATCCAATGTAACGATGAGTCTTCTATAGTTGGTATTAATCACTGAATGTAGCCCTTATCTCTCAGAGCATCCCAGAAAGTCCCTTCAAGATGAGAGCACTGGTGAATTAGAAAAAAAAATGGCTACACTCAACTACCTGTCATTGCCTGGAGTGCTGATCCATGGCAGAACAGGTCCCGAACAGGCAACAGTAGTGCATCTTGAGAACTTAACAGCTGCCCAAGAAGGTCAAGTGCTAGAAGTTTGCCACTTACCTTGTAGAATCACAATGCTCAGTGAAACATTTCATTGTGATACTATGCTGTCTAACTAGTCCAGCTGCCACGGTGCAGCTTCAGTGTGTCCCGACTGTGAAAACCAACCAAGAAGCTTTCTGGGTGGCACTGAATCTTATCTCTCTACCTAAGTTACCTTACAGGATTGTTGTGAAAGGGGAAATTGGACCATATATGTGCCATGGAGGAGAAATGTAGCAAGCTTTTCTATTCTGTGTAAAGGATAAACAGGGATGTTCAATCCCTTTCCTCTGTGTGTCTTCATCTGCCACTAATTGTGGTTTTCTGAAAAGTTTGCAACACAGAGGTGAGGCAGATATGGAGAGTGTGACATGGGTTAAAGAGGAAGCAACTTGACAGAGGTATCTGAAAAACCTCATCTCCATACTTTGTCTGGAACATTTGAAAATATTCTGTTCTTTTTCATTGTCCCTATAAGTAAATTGAGTTTTGCTGCTAAGATGATTTCCACAGAAGTAACTCAACCTTCACCTTAACACTTAGCATTTTCAGAATCACACCTATGACTCTGCAATACAAGATTTACTGCCAATTAAAAACAAAAAGGGGAAGAGATGGAAAATAAATATCTGCTGGTTTCTTTTTCTTTAAATGTCAAATGTAATGTGTACATGGACAGATGGACAAACTGGGAACAGAAGAGAGAGAAAAAGAAGTCTATGTTCGTTCCCAGAATTTATTTTTAATTGAAGGAAAAAACACACAGAGAGAGAGAGAGAGAGAGAGAGAAAGAAAAAGAACTGAGAATAAATGCAACATATGCTATGATTTACTTATTTGTATGAAAGAAAAGGCTTTAGTTCTAATAAAACAAGTGGTGGCTATGTGCTTCTATGTTGATACTAGGGTTGTATCATGGAAAATACTATACATTCAGGATGTTTATTATATTTGCTTATACCAAGTTTGTCTTCTGTGCTGCATTGTAGATAGAAAAGAAGATTCAGGTTTAAATCTCACCCCAATGAAAATCCATTAATAAGGCTCTTAACAAGGCTGCACACTGTTCTTGTCTATGATCCTTGAATATTCCATTTTCATGATAGACTAAGGAGTGCAGAAACCACTTCCACACTATTTGTTCCTGTTGTTGGTATGGTTCGTGTAGATGGAATATAGAAGTTAAATCATGTTCATGCTATGTGTCCATTATCATTGCATTGGACACAATGGACCCACCCCATATACAGTATAAAAAAGCAAGAAAAGGTAAATTGAATCAATTTGCAAATTTCTGATATCAACGATAGGGAAAGAAAACTTTGAGAGTAAAAAAGAATGAAGATGGGAGAAACCAAACCTGACTGATTCACTACATAAAATCCTTTTGCATAACTATGCAGGCATGACTTAGCTATGAAAGCACCAAGGGGAAAGTGCTAACCACAAAGCACTTCTGCCAGCAGATTGTACAATTAGTTGTGCCAGAACCCTGCAACTGATTGTGCAACTGAACTGCACAATTGCTTGTTGCTGGATGTACACATTTACAATTTTATATTATGCATTCACAAACAGATTTATTCCTCTGAATGTTTAATTCTTACAAGTCTGAGTCTGAATCCCTGTGTATTCAACCAAGTATTCAGTTTATTTAAATTTTTACACTTCTTTTCCCAGGAGGCTTGTTTAACACCTCTATGGGAAAGATGAACAACACTTTTCTTTACAAATAATCATATGGATTGAATCCAGCAATTGGAGGTGGTCAGTTGCATTTTAGTTTGTTTCTGAAGAATTTGCCAAAATGTGCAAATGTCTTCATATTTGTGACACTAATACCTTTACTGTATATATATACACACATACATATACATTTCAAAAGAAACCAAGCATGGGAGAATCTGAAAGTGACAGATTTTTAAAATTCTAATGAAAAGCATCAATAATTTTAAAGGTTGTTGTTGAAATTAAGAAGATTATCAGCTTCTATATAGCCTTTGCAAAGTGAATCAGAAGGAAGCCCCACTGAGATGAGTGGGTTTACTCACAAGCATTCACATCATTATAAAACTCAAGACCTGGAAGGTTTCTGAAGATTAGAATATCAGCTGGAAGTTGCCTGGAATATATGGTTTCTTAAACTTCCCACTCCTTTTATTACTTTTTTTTTCATAAGTAATATCTTAATAAAGCTACTTATTCTGTAACATAAGCTTCTAAGATAATTTTTTTGGCAAGGGCAACATACTTACCAGGCTGAACAAAATGGAGCACAAACATTTTAACAGTAAAGAAATAACTAGTCACTCCAGACACTTTCTACCTTCCTTCCCCTTATTATGCTGCCTACTGTGCTGCCAACAACATACATTGACACTCCATAAGGTTTTCATTTCCACCTCCGACAGATAACAAAAAGCAATATGTACAACAGTTTCTTCCAACCTTAGCAGTTGCCCAAGGTGCTCTTCTATCAGCAGCAAATTGGTCTGTGTGCAACTGGCACACATCCAGTAAATCAAGACAGTTCCTTTTGCATTTATGGGGCCATGACTGTTCTTAATGTTAGCCGCTAATGTGCCAGTTTGATATGGTTTGGATGGTGCTATGGTTGAAGGAATTGCATTCTTGGGTTATGTTGGGGCTTTATTCAAGACTACCTGGAAAAAAAATGTACCCATTTTAAGCATTTGTGTTGTTTCCTTTCTGCATGCGAGAGAAAAAGCACCCAAACAAAAGATCCAAAAAGAGGCTTGGTAAAACCTTCTGCTGGAAGTAGCATCGAACATATTTTGCAATATTTTAAGGGTTGCAATGGATAATGCTGAGCAAGGCAACTCTGGTGGCTAGTGCCACAGCTTGAGGTGGGTGGTCAGGAGTCTAATATAAACTTAAGGACACTCAACAAACACATTTGAGCTTAAATGACTTAATATGTATTAAAGCTGGCTGGATAGCTCACTGGGTCAGCTGTGGTGCTGGTGATGGAGAGCCTGGTTCCTCACTGTGCCTCCCAGGAAAAGAACCAGACTTTGTAATCTTGGGCAAGCTACACAGTCCCAGAGCATCCCTAGAAAAAGAAACTAGTAAAGCACTTCTGAGTGCTCTATGCTTAGGAGACTCTGCAAAGGACTGCCATAAATCAGAATCAACTTGATGGAAGAAGAAGAAGAAGAAGAAGAAGAAGAAGAAGAAGAAGAAGAAGAAGAAGAAGAAGAAGAAGAAGAAGTTGTTGATAGCGATGATGATGATGATGATGATTCAAAAACACCAGGCACAGTCAATCAAAATTATAAAAAGATTGACTGGTATTATATAACAGATACGAGTTTTAACCAAAAACCTAAGTATCTATTAAATATCAGTGCAGTATGTATGCTGTTCCTAATATTGCCATTTTTTTAGCTCTGATGGAGTGATTTCTGAGATCTACAACTGCTTACAGTACCTTGTGAAATTTCTTGATATTATTCCCAAAGCTAAAGTTTAAAGATCCTAAAGATTAAAAGCAGCAGTGCAGTTTGAAAAGGACAGTCTGGGAATTGGAATCCAGTCTTAGAGCCCTCTGTGGGGCAGATATATCAGAATGCAGGATGACACCATAGACATCATGACTAGGCTTTATCCAACCCCAGCCTTTCCCAGTAGAGGAGGATGAAGGGTGGGTTGAAGCACTATCTCAACTACACAGTGTAGAGAAGCATCCCTCCCCACCACATGGCTCTATTAACTATCATCCTGCCCAGTCAGGTAAGGTGTAGAATGGACAAAGCACAGAAAATCTCCACTCTTTTATCCAGTTAGTGTTCAGAGATAACAGGGGTTCCTGTCCCTGCCCCAACTGGAGAAGGCTCTGAGGCTGGAGCGGGGCCTGGGGACATCCAAGGAGCAGAATAAGTTTGTAGGCTAGAAGTTCCCCCTTCCAAACCTAAACAATGAAAGTGGATTGCATTGCTCTGATCTGAAGCTAAAGCAAAAGAATTCTGGATACCACAGCAGGATTAGGACAAAATTGCTTTCATCTTCTGGAAAGCTTTCAATAAAGGGATTCCATCAATGTCTTCCTGATCGCTTCTTCCATAATCCTATAGGCAAGATCTCATTCAGTTAATAACAGCCCACCATTGTTGGAAATAAACCCTGCATTTTGCCTACACAGGAAGTATGCAAGCTCAGCCACTGGCATTTTCATTTGGAAAGCTCAGATGATGAGCATGAGCTGTGCCTGAGAGTCAACAACACAGGGGATCCCCTACTTAGAACAGCTCACTTGAGAACCTCCTTGTTTTCACAATCAGCCCAATATTACCTAATATCCTCCCCAAATATCTAAAATTCATTTTTATAACCGCTATGACTGGCACCGTAAACTAGCATGAAATGCCATAGCAAGACAGTAGAGGTGGAAGTGAGAAAACAGAGAAAATTGGAAGGGAGCACTCATCAACCAAACATGAGAGCAGAACTGAGAGGGAGAACTGAGAAGACAAGAAAGGTGGGAAAGAGGTGTTTGGAAAGTAAGCCAAAGAGAAGAGGTTAGGTGGAGATGGGAGGGACAGCAGAAGTTTCGTTTTTAAGGTATGAGAAGTATCCGGGTCTCAAACGTCTCTCTGAACACTCAGGCTAATGGGAAAACAGGGTTTGACTTAACAATGGCTCGTTTTATAACTGCTATACAGGAACTAGTTAGGAGATACGTGCAGGGACCTGTTGCATTGGGCTCGACAGAGAAAGAGCTGACCTGCTATAATGTAGCCTATGTTAGTATTGTGCTGAATGTTGGCGTGAGTGCCGTTCAGCAAAACAAAAACACAATACGTACACACATTCTTGCCAACTTTTGTTGTAAGTACTGCAGCTTCTGCCATTTTTTTACACCGGAACTCCACTGGCATCTAAGCTACCAAGAAGCAGGTTCTATTGACTTCTGTGTTGCTTGTTTCCAGGTGTTTATAGTCCTTCAGCCTCAATTATATAATTTATGTTATAAGACAGCTACCTACACCTCCTAAGTTTGCAATCAATTTCATACCGATTTCAGTTGCAGTCCTATATCCATTTACCCAGTAGTAAGCCTCAATAAAATCAGTGGGATAATATGTCTTAGCAGACATGTCTAGCATTATGTTCTTATTCACTCGGTTTACATCAGCTTATAGAATCTTCTCCATCCCCCTTAAAATACAACAACTTTTCTTCCTACTGTCTTATAGATGACAGCAGCTATTTAACATTTTCCTGATCCAAATCTATTTTGTTCAGTCTCACGTTTCCCTTTAAACTGACCTCACTAGAAACTTTCTCTCCTATTCCTCCTCTTTCCTTCTTCAGTCTCTAATGACACCCTTTCTCTTTCTCTTTGCTCTGGAGTTGAAAATATTGTGATGATGAATCTGTGTCCTGCTTTCTTTCTATGGAGAATATGGATCAGTGCTGGGCAAGTACACCTTTGATACCATCCTGTCAGTCACCTCTGAGCACTGGGACAGCGGAAATGCACACAACACCATCCCTTTTTCCCCTCCAAAAGATATCTGGTGAAGAACATGGAATTCTGGAATTTCTGCTTCTGTTCTCACCAGAGAGGAATTCTTACCAGGAATGGCATTCATCCCATTGCTGCAGAGTTCTCATTCCAAAACTAAAGCATTCAGCAAAGTTAGCTGCTAAAAGAAAGAGAAGTGAGCAAAAGATGGGGATAAACTGCTCAGCAGTGGCCCCTCTTGGCCAATGAAAAAAACTACACAAACATAAGAACGAAACAAATCTCATAAAGAAGAAAGTCCAGTCACTAAGGCCCTTGCATTTTATCTCAAATTATTCATTGTTCTTTTGAGTAGCATTTTAGACCCTTATCCTTCTGGCCCAGCACACTTTTTTTTTCCTGGCAAAGCTTTTACTTCCCTGCCAGCACAGCAGCTGCCCATGCTAAGCTTGTTTACGCTTTGTTGATACCACACACGCACAACAAGGCACGGATATATTTTTAGCCCATTTTATAGACAAAAAGAGACGTGTGCATGTTTTCTTGGTAGAATGATACCTTACGCCTTTCAGGGTAGAGGCAAGCTAAGAAACCATTTAAAAACTATATCTTTGCACATGACTTGATTCTACCCACACTGTGCAAATAGCTGTCTTCAACCTCACTCCATATGTCACAAAGACTACTTGTAGTAACTAGCTTTGGGAGTATGATAATGGACTCCCCTACTCTAGCAACAACTCAAAAGTCTATTTTCTTCCCTTGGGCTGCAACTTTTAATGAAACTATTAAATTTAAAATGTTTCAACTGATGCCCCAAAAAAGTCTTCAATATTCAGAAGTACATTTTTAAATGTCTGTTACTTCTAAATACATGTACTGAACAAAACACACAAGTGGTGAGCATCAACTTAGAAGAGGCATTCTGCTTTTCCCCCCCACACCGAACACCTTCCAATTCAAGGCTTGGGGGATCTATGGCCCTCCAGATTTCACTGGGTTCCAGCTCCCAATACTGTAATCTCTGCTGATTGGGCAATGGTTTAGATGTAAAGTAATAGCCATTCAACAACTTTTGGAAGACCACAGGCTCTCCATTCCTCTCATAATAGACAGCCTCCACCGAACAACAAATTCTACCCTCCCTTGAATAATATGCAAAATCATGCAGATGTAGTTGACACATTGATGAAATAAATATCCCATTATCTCGTTTAGCGGATAACAGTTCTAATTTTTTTCTGCTCTTTTATTTTCCAATAAATGCAATCTACGCATTCTATCCACCACAGAAAAAAGACACTCAAAATTATATAGACTTTTAATGAAAAATCCGAATCTTCCTGGTAAGATTTTCTACATTCAGTTATGTTTGAGGGGTACATCTGCATGCAGGTTGATTGGCTCTGTGAACTCTGTGAACTTTGCATTTGCTTTCAAAGAGAAGTGAATTTCATCTTGAGAGCATTACATTGTATTATAAGCAGATTCCCCTTATATTACCTTTCAAGAAGTCTGCTGTATCAGTATCATTAAATTACTTTTTTTTAAAAAAGGAAAGAAAAAACTCTGCAAATGTAAAAACCAAATTATATCTGAGGCAAAGCCCAATCTAACCACTTATCAGACCACCTGGGGGCAGAAAACTATTATGTCTAGATTCATGAATTGTTGTCATTGTGTGCCTTTTTTAAATAACAATACAATAAGGTATACTCATTCTTAAGAAAATTTACATTTGTTCCTAAATGTGTTGAATAAGCAGCAGACAATGAATTTTTTCAGAAGTGCTGCATGGAAATAACAAAATATTTAATGTATAACAAAGCTTTAGAGTATGATAGTCATGATATTCAAAAATGACACATACCATCTGACCAGACAGATCCTTGCAACTACTTCTCCACTGGATGAAAAGGTGGGATAAAATTTAAACAAATAAATTAAAATGAATCAACTATATATCAAAGTGATATGTAAACTTGTCTGCGGGCATCTTTATACACTCTGGTGCAAATCCTAAGTACTGTCCATTGGAATGGATTTAGTTACCTACATTTTGGCTTTAAGTCCATTTCAACTTCTGCTCCTACTTACAATTTCTTAAAACTACCGTTCAGTAGGTGTGCTTGGGACTTAACCCTCAGTAACTATGCATAGAATCATGGCATTAGTTATCAAAGATGCACAGTGATAAGTAGCAACAAAAGCTATTTTCTTCCAAAGCATAGAGTTTACTAAAAGTGGCAAACAAAATTTGACAGAGTTTAATCAATATGAATTCAGATGAGCAAGAGCTGTTTATATATTGCACCAGAATTTTATCAATGAAACATTTTGGCCTCCTCCTTTGAAGAATTGGAAGGAAAGAACAAGTGGCATGTTTCAAATGTAATATTTTCCCTTTTATTATATTAATACCTGTCTGTGCATGTGCAGTTCTGCCAATGTGTTCTTGCCATCCCCTTTTGATAAAATATGAGCAAACAGGATATTTTAAGGAAATAAGGTCATGTTACTGAAGAGGGTTTGAAACATCTAGTATGGAAAAACAGTTGATGTACTTTCTCCCAGCCACTGTTATTTCTATTAAGCCTGATTGCACAAACTATTTTAGGATTTGGTTCAAACTTTGCCAATCTTTGTATCTACATGTTCAGCACTCATAGAGATGACAAAAACAACAAAAAGGAGCACTTCTCCCATGAAAGAGAGGTGTGGTGAACTACCCATTTCCTTGTCAACATAGAAAAGTTTCACAACCAGAAAGTAATGAGAAAGTTGTGTTTTCCCATACAATATTACTCTGCAAAACTGTACTCTAAACTGAATGCTAATTTTAGCTTTTGAGGGTTCAGCTATTCCAGCTTGTAAATTTGTTGTTCAAGTTAATGCTTTTAATCACTCGGCATATTTGATTACTATGGTAGTTTAATTTGTTTTAATGCATTATTTATTGTGTTTTAATTTTACTTGTGTTAACCTTGTGAACTGCCTTGAGTCCTTTTACGGAGGCTTATAAAGAGGAGTAAATAAATGAATAAACTAAAGCACTTCACAAGGATCTCTCTGACATATACAAGAGTTTGGCTGAGATCCCTGGAGTCCTGCGGTCAGTTGTCTTCCTACATGCCATGAGTCATATAAAAGAAAGCTGAAGTTCTTCAGAAAGAATTTCTTTCTGCTGCCTCTCTCTCTCTCCAAGAGTGAGGTAGAACAAGCCAGACCACACTATGACAAACCAAGCTTGGGCTAGCGAATGTATCTAAGGCCAAGTCAAGAATCACCACTCCAATAAACACCAAATGCAATTTGGCCAACAGCCTGAATGTACAAAAGCCATTTCCCTGATTGCCTCTGTAACGCATGTGTTGATCACGGGCCATTCCATGATGTTCACTAATGGTCATGCCAAGCCAGGAACCTCACTATGCCCAAAAGGGGTGACATCCCAGCCAGAGCACTTAAGACAGATTTGATCAAGTTGTCCTTCGGAAGCCAAAAGTTGCTTCCTCCACTCCTTTAATGGGATGAGAAGATATGTTCTTAACTTGTCCAGTCATCATCATTCTTCTACAATCCTCTGGTCAAAAACTAGAAAACTGTATTACACCTCTTTGGACCCCTCTTTCGCTTTCTGCATCTAAATCAGGCGACTCCACGACTCATTGCAGGGTAAGAACCAGATCGAAACGCAAGACGGACCCTGCCCCTTCTGAAAGACTAAACCTCGTTGGAGAAGTTTACACCAAGTTATCCTCAGTCTGGCCTGAACACAACAAGCCTCTCTGAAAGCCCTGTGGGGTGGGAGAGCCACAAGTGAAGTCTACGGAGAAAACAAGCGGGGAGGGGAGGGAATGAGAGCGAGGGGGTGCTGGACAACCCCCCGGGCGGGGTCCCCTCGGCTCCTGCCCTTTCACTGCCATTAGGGACCATCTGGATGCTACCAAGCGACCTGGGCGAGAGTCCCGGGAGAGAGTCCCCTCCGATCGGGCGCCGCTCGGAGCTGTCCAGGACTCGCGGGTGCTGAATCCCGAGCAGCCTCCGCGACGAAGCACCCAGGAACCGAGGCGGCGGCGGCGGCGGCGGCGCGGGAGACAGAGGACGAGGCCGGGAGGCGGAAAGACGGAAACAAAGGCGCACTTACCAGAGTTTTGTTGCCGTTTTTGCTGAGCGGACCTCGGAAAACCCCCTTGATGTTGCGAAAGTGCCCATTGCTGAGGTGCGCCGAGCTGATGACAATGTAATAACACTCCATGGGGCAGCCGCCGCCGCCGCCGCCGCCGCGTGGGCTGCAGCAGCCGTTTCCATGCACCCCAAGGGCGCCGGTCAGGCGAGCCCTGGGAGCCGCCGGATGTTGGTGCTGCTGCTGCTGGCGGCGGCGGCTGGAGCGAGGAGCGCGGGGCGAGGCTGGAGGGAAGACCGGACGTCCGAGCGCAAGCCTGCCTGCCTGCCTTCCCTCCGCGGGTGATCTCTCCGGCGACGGCCGAGGCAGCCGCTGCAGGCGCCGGAGGAGCCTGGCTCTGCCTCCTTTCCGCAGGGCGAGCCGAGAGCTCGCCGGCAACGGCAGCAAGAGCACCAGCAGGAGGAGGAGGAGGAGGCGCCGGCAGGCAGGGGCCGGATCCTGGCTGCCTTTTCCTCCGCTCGCTCGCTTTGTCAGCGCTGGGCTCCCCGGAGGAGGAGGAGGCGGCGACGGCGGTGGAACGGCCGCGTTGGCCGCCTCGGCCTCTCTCTCTCTCCCGAGCTTCGCCGACGGAGTCTGAGCGGCTGCCTCGCGCCGGCAGGGCGCTATTATAGCGCGCCGCCTTGCCGCTCCGCTGCACGGAGCCAATGGCAGGGCGGGAGGCGCTGGGCTGAGCCAGGCAGCCGCCGGGAGGAGGGCGGTCGGGCGCACACGCCGCCTTCCCCCGTCGGCCGCCACTCGCCCACCCCAGGTACTCCTTCCCGCCCGCCCACTGTCCTGGGCTCAAGCCCTCCTCAGGAAAAAGCGCGGGAGGGGGAACGGGGCCGTGGGGGGGGGGGCAACAGCGGGGAGAATCTCGAACGGGGAGAGGAAGCGAAGGCAACCCCTGTCCACAAGAGCGGCTAATGCTGGAGGAAAGTCCGGGCGGGGCAAAGAAGCCTGGAAAGGGGTTATTTCGTGTCGGAGAGGGGCCAGGCCCGTATTTGTCTCCAAGTGGCCGAGGGAAGGCTCCCCGTTAGGGGCAGTGCCCCCACGCCCCCGGCCGGCCGGCCGGTGAAACTTGCAGCCGCTCTCCTCGCCTCGCAACCCCCGCCCCCCATGTTGGTGTCCCGCCAATTCCTGGTTAGGGAAGACGGGTGGGGAGGTGGAGTGTATTCCGCCTTCGGTGCTTTCTGAGGGACTGATTTTTTTTTCTCGCGGGGAAGTGACTTGAGGGAGGCGGGAAGGGCAGCGGCGTGGCTCTTTCACCCGGCGGGCGGTTCCAGGGAGCTTCCTTAGGCAACGGCAGTCTCCCCGAGGACCGAGGGCTTGGGTGGGAGGAGGCCCGGCCTCTTCAGGGGCTTGCCTCGGGGTTTCCCCGCCGCCGTGGGGCTAGCCCTCTCGGCAGAAGGCCCCACGGTTTGCTCTGCTCTTCTCCTTTGTCCCGCACCCACCCTCAGGCGCTGCCCACAGTCGTTTCCCGCCCAAACGGCGCCAGCGACCGACCCTCTCGGGCCTCCGAGAGCCTCAGTCCGGGCCTCCAGTGACCCACTAACACAGAAAGCGCTTCCCGCTTCCTCCTCCCTGCGTAACGCTACGCCAAGCGGAGAGAGCCGGGAAAAGCTTGCAACCGCCCCGTGCAGCCCCTCCCTTCGAGGACTCCCCTGCCTCCCTCCCTCTCTCGGCCACGAGGAGACAGCTTCGCCTGCCAAGCGCCGTCGCCCGCCTTTTATACTTCCCGACCGACCTCCCCGCCCCTTTTTCGTGCGTCCCTTCACTGCCACGCCCCCCCGCAGCCCCTTTTTTGCACCCTGGAGCCGCTTAACCCTTTCAGGACGGCGCTCGAAAAACCATGCCCCCTTTCCGCCTCTCTCTCTCTCTCTCTCTCTCTCTCTCTCTCTCTCTCTCTCTCTCTCTCTCTGTGTCTGTCTGTCTGTCTGTCTCGCTGGGAGTTCCTTATCCACCTCGGCGCTCCTCTGGCGAGCGTCCTTGATTGCTTATAAACGGGTCTCATTAGCAGACACTTAAAGGGATCAATAGTAGCCGGCGGACCTGTCCTGCTTGCGGGGATTTCCCGAGACTTTTGCTTCGTTCGCGCTGAACCCGGGCTGGCCGGGGTCTGGGCTCCCTTGCGAGCGAGCACGCGGGCCGGAGCCTGGCTTGGCAGCGCGGAGGGCGAGGGGGAAAGGGTGGGAGCAACAGCCCGCGAGCCAGAGAAAGACGGTGAGGATGATTGCCCGTCTGGAAGAGATATTGCTCTTCGCACTTTTCCCTGCTGCTTTTAATCTCAGCGTTATACCTATTGTAACATCTGGCAGAACATTAGAAGTGCTCCTCGCTGCCCTAGACACACCGGCTGCGATCCGACCCGCCCTTACCTGGGGGTAATAAGCCCCGTCGGGACTTAACTTTTGAGTAGACAGACAGGGAGAGGCTTCCGGGCTTCGCCTCGGAGAACTGACCGCGATGAGTAACCCCCTACCTCTAAACCCTTGCTCCGGAGTAAATGTGCAGGGACCGCTGTCCTAAAGAAAACCCTCCTAGTAACGTTTGTTGTTATGAACGTACCTAGAGCGATCCTAATAGGGCCTACATGATAAGTGGGATATTTAAGTAGTGGTTTTACCAGTTCCAACGTCCCAGGGAGTTTCTATGGCCAAGTGGGGATTCGAACCCGGCATCCAAAGTCCTAGTCCATCACTCTATCTGCTACTCCACAGCGGGCACCCCCTCACTCCTGCGATATTTGTGTAAGGCTACAGTCCTAGGCTCTCTTATTTCGAAGAAAGACTCACTAATGTCCAGTAAGAGGGAGGCTGCCATTTTGGACAGGTGTCCCTGGGAGTAATTCCTATTGCACACAAACACTTCAAAATGCACATGAATAACAAACAAACAAAAAAAAAGAGTCAGGAAGATCCACTTGTATTTTTCATGAAGCTTTAATACAGCTTCCTCCCCCCCCACTTCCATTTTTACAGTAAGCCCTTTTGTCAAGGTTTCAGGTGACAAGTGGTTCTTGGTGACCTGACCAAGTCTTCAAAAATTGTCAAGACACAAGATTTGCACAACATATCAGCTTGCAAGAGGACACACACACACACACACACACACACACACACACACACACACATTCTTGTCAAACAAATGTTCTAGAGCTAATGAGAAGGATGGTCTGCCTCAGAATGCAGGGGTTTAATGACTACCAGGAGGGATCTCTGCCTTGCAGCATCTTCAGAGCTGCATTTCCTAGCTCTCCACTTGGGGGAGTCTGGGAATTTTCTAAATAAGAAAATACTTACAAAACTTTGGTTTAAAGCAGAACTAGTGTTGGATATTGTAAGCCCTGAGCCCTTCTTCTCTGCCAGACCCCCTCCCAAGTGGGTGGGTGGGTGCAGGTTAAATATCAAAGCGATTTATAGACTTCCAGAATACAGTATGAAGATATATTTCATTTTCTGGTCATGCAACCATTGGAGGGGAAGGGGGAGGTTTCATAAGTGGATCAGCCAGGCTTTCCTCTAAATGACTGGTTGATCAAGGGGGTTACTATATTTAAAGGGATGGCTTTATTTTGTTTTAGAAGAGATGGTCGTGTTAGTCCCTGCAGGCATATTAGGCAAAAAGAACAGACAAATTTTAAAAAGAGGGGGGGAAAGTGTTGTAGTACCTTGTGTGTGTTCTGTGTGGTCAAGTCGGAACTGACTTATAGTGATCCTAATGGGGTTTTCAAGGTAATTGAAGTATTTAAGGAGTGTATTTTACCCTCTGCTCCCCCAATCAGTTTCCATGGTTGAGTAGGGATTCAAACAGCGTTCAGGAAAGTCCCAGTCCATCGCTCTATCCACTACACCACAGTGGGAATCCTTCAAGACTAGCTATTATATTTTAATGTAAGCATTCATGGATATTAAGAAGTGGGGCTCAAGGTCCATGAATGCTTACATTGAAATGTCATACTCTTTAAGGTGCCACAACACTTGTGCATTTTTTAAATTGTCCTATATATTTTTTGCCTTTTGTTCTATTGTTTTATTTGAGCTGTTAATGTTGCTCTTATTTATGCGTTTTGATATGATATCTGTTTAACGCTTTTCTAATATTGCAATAATTTATTATTTACCTTTTAACTTTGTTTCTTTTAATGCTATAGGCCACCTTGGATACTTTAGGAGAACGGTGACATAGATATTTTAAATCAATCAGTCAGGGTGCTGAAGATGTTAACGTAGTCAAAGTAGAAGCAGGATATAATCTGTTCTGAGCAAAACTGAACATTTTGCACACTCTGAGTAGACAGAGTTAAAATATATTTCACATTCCCCTTGGAATCAGTTGGATTCCAAAATGACCCCCCTCCCATTATATTATGTGATCCATTTTAGTTTCTGTGTACAATTGTACTTCTCATGTAAGTCCAGTTGAATTAAATGGGGGTTACTTTTAAGTAAATTTCCTGGAAGTCATGCTGCAAGACCCATCTCCTGGTTGTTCAGCTGAAAATAATATAGTAGCAATAATAGTTAAAATATTTGGAACAAAAATGATATTTAAGTGCTCATTCTCCTTTTTGACAGAAGGACAAGTAAGTCTTCTATTCTTTCTCCCCTTGCCTTAATAGCATTTCTTCTAGTTGAACGATAGGCGGGGTATAAACAAACAAACAAACATATAAATATATAAATATTTAGTTATATTGGAATGGTTGGTAGGTTAGCGGGGTATTAAAAAATCCACTCTGAACATAGGCAAAGGCATGGTAAAATATATTAAGACTTCTACTAAGAATACTAATGGTATTATGACGTATGGACACCCTTTTCAGGGTTTTCCAGAGAGAGATTACTCAAAAGTCGTTGACCATTCCCTTCTTCTGTGGGCACCCTGGGACTGTGCAGCTTGTCCAAGGCCACACAGGCTGGCTCTACTCCCAAGAGGCCCAGTGGAGAATTGAACTCCCAACCTTTGCTTGTACAGCCAGCTACCTAACTCTCTGAGCTATCCAGTCGTCTAATATAAGTTTATATGCAACCTCATATAGAAGTACACACTTATGAATAATTTATCTCTAATTGCTAAGAACTAGATTTCTGATATGGAACATCAGGTTAAAATATTAATTTGCACAGTAGGTGATATGCGTGAAGCATTCATATTAGCTTTCCATTCCCAATTCTTATCTACCCAGCAGTAATAAAATGTAAGAACTGGTGTTTTCCCTCACAGTGTTCTGCTTAATGTCATCTGGAACTGTCCTCATACAACATGTGTAATAATATAAAGTTTTCAAACTGTTTTTTTTTAAGGCCATATATTTCCCTTCTTTGAATTTAGTGACTTTTAATGTTCTTGCATATAGTGCTAAAATAGTTCTGTGCTCACCCCGCAGTTTCCCAAACACAATATAGCATAATGGTGAGAATAGTGACCTAAGACTGAGGAGAGACCAGGATTTGCATCCCACTCAGATTGCAATGTGATCTTGCATCAGTCATAAGTCCTCACTCTTGCTCATCCCACAAGATTCTTGTGAGGATAAAAGCAAGGTGTTTGGGGCTGGTGAGGAAGACTGCCTCCGGCATCTTAAACCCCTTAGTGGAAAGGTGGGTTCTAAGTCTAGAAATTGTACAATCATCATCATTTTAGCTGGAAGGGACCCTCGGGATCATTAAGTCTGCAGCCAGAGACTAAAATCCCCGAGCTATCCAGCCAGCTAATAATCTTAGAGCTGCAGAGCAGGAAGGGACCCTCTAGATCAGTGGTCAGGGAATGGGGTAAATTACCCCAAATTGGGTAAAAATGAAAATCCTGGGGGTAATGAGCAGAGCACTACCCCACCCCCACCCCCACCCACCCCTGCAGCCAAACCTCAAACTGGAAGCCACCTCTTCCCTCCTTCCTTGGTTGCAGCACTTGTAAATCCTCCATTCGTTTAGAGAACAGAGATAAGGTGGCTTGATTGGTTACAGCTGTAGAACAGCCCCCAGCAGTCAATCCGGCTTGTGAATGACTGCTCCCTCCAGAGGTGACTGCAAGCACAACAAGGGAAAGCTGCAATTAAGGAGGGAAGGAAGGTGTGAGAGAGCGATGAGTGGCTTCATCAACTTGTTTAAATGTATGTAGAAAATTGTGTGTGTGTGTGTGTGTGTGAGAGAGAGAGAGAGAGAGAGAGAGAGAGAGAGAGAGAGAGAGAGAGAGAGACTGACTCAAAACTGAAAAAAAAGGAACAGGCAAAAAGGATGGAAGGCTTGAACTAAGGGGGGAAAGGGTGGCTTCATCAAGCTTGTTTAAATGTAATGAGAGGAAATGGACATAGTGAACTGAAGCAACTAATTGTTGAAAATTGAGGGAGGAAGGGTTTGTGTGTGTGCCCGCGTTTGTACGTGTGTGTGTGAGAGAGACTTGACTCTTTCATAAAACCATGAAAAATGGAAACTTCTCAAATTTAATCTCCACTGCATTTAGCTCTGCAGTTTTTTCTGAGAACAACAGAATTCTGAAGTGTGTAGCAATCACATTTCTCTATTTCTCATCCCCAAAGCAGACAAGATATCATAGTTTATTCCAAAAATCTGAATCCCAGTCTTTCTGCTCCTGGTCCTACTTTGCAGCACCAAACAAAAGACTGAGAGTTTCTTTATTGAGTCAATCCATCTCATGTGCAGTCTTCCTCTTTTCCTACTGCATTGCACTTTTTCCTGCATTGCTACCTTTTCCAGTGAGCTTCTCTTCTTATGATGCCACTGTAGTACAGTGCCCTTTGTTTGGTTATTTTAGCTTCTAGTGAAAGCTCACACTTAATTTGCTTTACTTATCTTTCTGACAAGTCATAATAGGTTTGTCATCTCTTTCCTCCCAAGAAGCAGGTGTCTTTTAATTTTGTGGCTGCTGTCACCATCTGCAGTGATCATGCAGCCCAGCAAAGTAAAATCTGTCACTGCCTCCATATCTTCCCCTTCTATTTGCCAGGAGGTGATGGGACCAGTGGCCATGATCTTAGTTTTTTTGATGTTGAGTTTCAGGCCGTTTTTTGCGCTCTTCTCTTTCACCCTCATCAAGAGTTTTTTTAATTCCTCCTCACTTTCTGCCATCAGAGTGGTATCATCTGCACATCTGAGGTTGTTGATATATCTTCTGGCAATCTTAATTCTGGCTTGGGATTCTTCCAATCCTGCCTTTTGCATGATGTATTCTGCATATAAATTAAATAAGCAGGGGGACAATATACAGCCTTGTCGTACTCCTTTCCCAATTTTGAACCAATCAGTTGTTCCATATCCAGTTCTAACTGTTGCTTCCTGTCCCACGTATAGATTTCTCAGGAGATAGGTAAGGTGGTCAGGCACTTCCATTTCAGTTTAAGGACTTGCCATAGTTTGCTGTGGTCCACACAGTCAAAGGCTTTTGCATAATCAATGAAGCAGAAGTACTGTAGATGTTTTTTCTGGAACTCTCTGGCTTTCTCTATAATCCAGCGCATGTTAGCAATCTGGTCTCTAGTTCCTCTGCCCCTTCGGAATCCAGCTTGTACTTCTGGGAGTTCACGGTCCACATACTGCTGAAGCCTACCTTGTAGGATTTTGAGCATAACTTTGCTAGCATGTAAAATGAGTGCAATTGTACGGTAGTTGGAGCATTCTTTGGCACTGCCCTTCTTTGGGATTGGGATGTAGACTGATCTTTTCCAATCCCATGGCCACTGCTGAGCTTTCCATTGATGATGATAAAAAAAAATAGTGCACTGGTCCTTTGATATTGGGCTGTGACACCAGGGTGGGTGACATGACCTTTAGTCGGGTTTGTTCCTTTTTGCACACCACACACAGAATGATTGAAGTGGTAGGAAAGCCCCCCCCCTCTACCTTGGCTATCTCTAGCAAGCATGTCATTGCTAGCAGCACTCTGGCAGCCACTGTAGATGATTAAATCCTCTGCAAGTTAGCAAAAATTTAATGCAACTTGCTAAGCATGTTGGATACCTTACTACACCCTATATCACCCCATAGCTGGAGTGCAATGTGTTCCAGCAAAAATAGTGCACATCTTTATTAAATTTGGTGCAGCCTGCTAGTTCAGTGCACAGTCTGTATAGATTCAACAATATTTTGCATTCAAATAATGTATGATTTCCTTCCTTTCAAATCAAGGGGGTAATGTCAGCGTATATAAATTGGGGAGGGGGGGTAAAAGGTAAAAAAGTTCCCTGACCCCTGCTCTAGATTATTGCATCCTCAAGGAAACAGCGTGGGGAGAAATGAACTCCCAATCTCTGGCTCTGCCGCCAGAGGCCTGAATCCCTGAGCTACCCAGCAGACGTTGCTTTATGTTCTCCTTGCTTTCCAATGTGAGTTTGTCCACCCTATCAATTCTTGGGGTTTGTGTGTTTCTCCTAACATGTGCATTTTTATCTGTAATTTTGCCCAATATACACATGTTGGCAAAACTTTTCCCCTGTGTAATGATACTTTGTGCATTTTCTAATGCATCCTTCGTTCAGAGGATTGTGTAGCAAATATTGGAGAAGAGCGAATATCAAAACACCACCAAATTCCTGTTCCAATCTTCATTCCAGCCCTGCCTGCTCGGCTGGTTACCATAAGAATCTGGCAAGTTTTTACCAAAATGTCCAATATTTGAGAAACTATCAAAGTGAACCACGCAAAATCTTTCCCTGACCCAGTACTTCAAATGTAACAAATAAATAAATCCCTGGTTTGACCCAAATACTTCAAAAATGACCTCTTCTTGCCCACTCTGGAAATCTATACAGACCACAGGAGGCCAATGGAGGAACATTTTAAGTGCATGAAGGGGTACTAGCTTCGCCACTCTGCTTTTTCACTAAGCAAAGGTGGAAGGAAATGAGATCCCAGGGCTTAATTTGGGGGAAAAGAAAGAAATAAGATCTCACAAAAAAATATATATCTCCAAGCCTTCCAGCATGCACATGCTTTCAGTGGGGAGATGACGATTATATCATTTTGCAGCCTGATATAAGGCAGGTACTTCCAGGAAATGTTGATGGCTGTCACTTTCCTGTCAGAATTTGCTATCTTTACCATTTGTATTCCTTGATACAGGGAGGCAACAATTTATGATTGGTGCCTTGCAGTTATTAGAATATACTATCTTCCCCAGCTCCCATCATGATGGAGGGAGAGCATTTTGACAGGTGTCACTCATTTGCCTGTCAGGACTTGCTATCTGTTGCACCCATGTTGCAAGTTGTGAAGGCAGCAAATTGGGAAGGGCAAGAAGCACAGCAGACTTTTCTCCCTGCTGTTAAAGCAGCCCAGCTTCAATCTTCAATTCCTTTTGTGTGTGCTTCACACACACGCACGAAGGCACAGAAAGGCGCACACATATTTGAAAAGAAAGTTGTAATATTTTTGAGGAAACTTTGGGCACATAGGCCTCCTTTTCATAATCAGTAGTCAAGGACGGTGATGAACTCCCTTAAGATGTCCATCCTAAAGTGGTCTTGTATTTTGGAGGATCAGTCTGACCTCACTTAGGACAACATTAAGTAGGGTGGACCTGATGGTGAGATAAACTATTAATGGATCATGTAAAATATGCCTGTTCCTAATGACATCCATTTTATAGAATCTGGTAATGACGGTAATATAATAACAATAATATAATTCTTCCATTTCATAGAGGCCTCTTTGAGTAATATTCATGGTTTGCAGTAGGTGTACCTTAGTACCTGTTAAAGTCATAGGCTGGCACAGATTCACACCATTTAGGTTATTCAACAGAATAAAGCACTTCTTTATTGCTTCTCTTCTGAAAATTCACTGACTGTGAGGGATAACAGATTCCTCAGAAGCCCCATGATGCTAGCGGTACTCCTGATTTCCATTTGCAACTATAGGTACTCTGGAAGAGCACTCTAGCCCTTTCGCTGATGAAAATGGTGACGTTTGGGTAGAATCCTGTGTGGTTTATGTGGGCAGGGCACACTTATGTGAAATCCTGTATCCCTTCAATCCATGTCCATGGCTCTGCTTTGCTTACTAGGCTCAGGCCTGGCATGGGGCCTTTTTGTGTCTATAGACTTCAGTGGAAGGAGGAAAAGCTCTCTGTGTTCACAGTCCTCTGACCCACATTGGCATGACAGGGCATAGTACATGGCTGAGCTCCACAGTACATAATCAGAGTACACAACCACCCATAGATAGATATATGAATGCACTGTCCAAGGAGTCCGCAGTTGGGATGGTATATATGCAGCATGAGACCATATCACTCTGCAGACATGCTGAGCACACTCCAAGCCCACAGGAGGGGGATTTGGGTGATGGGAAGCTATTCAGAAAGAGTCCTTTGCAAACAGAGAATTTTAGACAAAACACCCTTGCCTCACAAAACACATGGGGATGCTGCACGGCTGCTGCCATTTCTGAATGTGGAACCATAACATGTGCCTCTCTTTCAGCGATGGTCCTACCGGTTGAATTTTGGTGTCACAAAAGCAAAGACGATTGTTAGCTATTTGACTTAATTTGGCTTCCAGGCAGAGAACTTTATGGGATTTTCTCAGGTGAGGGAGCAAAATCGTTCTGCCCCAGGAAGCAGAATTTTCCAGGCAACCTCTGCTCTGCTTGAGACAAATGTCATAAACACCCAGCAGCCAGAAGTGCAAGAGAGAAACCCTCTAGCCCATTAAGAAAACAAACGATGCTACAATGTGTAAATACTACCAGTTTCCCATTTCTCTTTTCTCTGCCACTTATTCACACCGAGTGCTGTCGGAAAATGAGTGAGGTAATATTCTTCTCCAACTCTCACCCCTATGGTGCTTAGAGTGAGCCACTGGGAACCACTGCCACCAGGGTCTGTTTGTGGCTGTCCCTGTTTTGCTTCATGGCCCTCTTTGTGTGTGTGTTTAGTCGTTTAGTTGTGTCCGACTCTTCGTGACCCCATGGACCAGAGCACACCAGGCCCTCCTGTCTTCTACTGCCTCCCGGAGTTGTGTCAGGTTCATGTTGGTTGCTTCGCAGACACTGTCCAGCCATCTCATCCTCGGTCGTCCCCTTCTCCTCTTGCCATCACACCTTCCTAACATCAAGGTTTTTTCCAAGGACTCTTTTCTTCTCATGAGATGGCCAAAGTACTGGAGCCTCAGCTTCAGGAGCTGTCCTTCCAGTGAGCACTCAGTGTTGATTTCCTTTAGAATTGATAGGTTTATTCTCCTTGCAGTCCAGGGGACTCTCAAGAGCCTCCTCCAGCACCACAATTCAAAGGCATCAATTCTTCGGCGGTCTGCTTTCTTTATGGTCCAGCTCTCACTTCCATACATCACGACAGGAAAAAACATAGCTTTGACTTTTGTTGTCAAGGTGATGTCTCTGCTTTTCAACATGCTGTCAAGATTTGTCATCGCTTTCCTCCCAAGAAGAAGGTGTCTTTTAATTTCAGGGCTTCTGTCTCCATCTGCAGTGATCATGGAGCCCAGGAAGATAAAATTTGACACTGCCTCCATATCTTCCCCTTCTATTTCCCAGGAGGTGATGGGACCGGTGGCCATGATCTTAGTTTTTTTGATGTTGAGCTTCAGACCATTTTTTGCACTCTCCTCTTTCACTCTCATTACAAGGTTCTTTAATTCCTCCTCACTTTCTGCCATCAGAGTGGTATCATCTGCATATCGGAGGTTGTTGATATTTCTTCCGGCAATCTTAATTCCGGCTTGGGTTTCTTCCAGTCCAGCCTTCCGCATGATGTATTCTGCATATAAGTTAAATAAGCTGGGGGACAATATACAGCCTTGCCGTACTCCTTCCCAATTTTGAACCACTCAGTTGTTCCATGACCAGTTCTAACTGTTGCTTCCTGTCCCACATATAGGTTTCTCAGGAGACAGATAAAGTGGTCAGGCACTCCCATTTCTTTAAGAACTTGCCATAGTTTGCTGTGCTCCACACAGTCAAAGGCTTTCGCATAGTCAATGAAGCAGAAGTAGATATTTTTCTGGAACTCTCTGGCTTTCTCCATAATCCAGCGCACGTTAGCAATTTGGTCTCGAGTTCCTCTGCCTCTTCGGAATCCAGCTTGTACTTCTGGGAGTTCTCGGTCCACATACTGCTGAAGCCTACCTTGCAGGATTTTGAGCATAACCTTGCTAGCATGCGAAATGAGTGCAATTGTACGGTAGTTGGAGCATTCTTTGGCACTGCCTTTCTTTGGGATTGGGATGTAGACTGATCTTTTCCAATCCCCTGGCCACTGTTGAGTTTTCCAAACTTGCTGGCATATTGAATGTAGCACCTTAACAGCATCATCTTTCAAGATTTTAAATAGTTCAACTGGAATGCCATCACTTCCACTGGCCTTGTTGTTAGCCAGGCTTTCTAAGGCCCACTTGACTTCGCTCTCCAGGATGTCTGGCTCAAGGTCAGCAACTACATTGTCTGGGTTGTCCGGGATATCCAAATCTTTCTGATATAATTCCTCTGTGTATTCTTGCCACCTCTTCTTGATGTCTTCTGCTTCTGTGAGGTCCCTTCCATTTTTGTCTTTTATCATGTTCATCTTTGCACAAAATGTTCCTCTAATATCTCCAATTTTCCTGAACAGATCTCTGGTCTTTCCTTTTCTGTTATCTTCCTCTATTTCTTTGCATTGTTCATTTAAGAAGGCCCTCTTGTCTCTCCTTGCTATTCTTTGGAAGTCTGCATTCAAGTTTCTGTAACTTTCCCTATCTCCCTTGCATTTTGCTTCCCTTCTCCTCTCTGCTATTTCTAAGGCCTCATTGGACAGCCACTTTGCTTTCTTGCATTTCCTTTTCTTTGGGATGGTTTTTGTTGCTGCCTCCTGGACAATGTTACGAGCCTCTATCCAAAGTTCTTCAGGCACTCTGTCCACCAAATCTAGTTCCTTAAATCTGTTCTTTACTTCCACTGTGTATTCATAAGGGATTTGGTTTAGATTATACCTGAGTGGCCCAGTGGTTTTTCCTACTCTCTTCAGTCTAAGCTTGAATTTTGCTATGAGAAGCTGATGATCAGAACTGCAGTCAGCTCCAGGTCTTGTTTTTGCTGACTGTATAGAGCTTCTCCATCTTTGGCTGCAGAGAATATAATCAATCTGATTTCGATATTGCCCATCTGGTGATTTCCATGTATAGAGTCGCCTCTTGTGTTGTTGGAAAAGAGTGTTTGTGATGACCAGCTTATTCTCTTGACAAAACTCTATTAGCCTTTGTCCTGCTTCGTTCTGAACTCCAAGGCCAAACTTCCCTGTTGTTCCTTTTATCTCTTGGCTCCCTACTTTAGCATTCCAGTCCCCTAGAATGAGAAGAACATCTTTCTTTGGTGTCAGTTCTAGAAGGTGTTGTAAATCTTCATAGAATTGTTCAATTTCAGTCTCCTCAGCAATGCTGGTTGGTGCATAAACTTGGATTATTGTGATGTTGAATGGTCTGCCTTGGATTCGTATTGACATCATTCTATCATTTTTGAGATTGTATCCCATTACAGCTTTTCCCACTCTTTTGTTGACTATGAGGGCTACTCCATTCCTTCTACGGGATTCTTGCCCACAGTAGTAGATATGATAATCATCTGAGCTGAATTCGCCCATTCCTGTCCATTTTAGTTCACTGATGCCCAGGATGTCGATGTTTATTCTTGCCATCTCCTGTTTGACCACCTCCAGCTTCCCAAGGTTCATAGATCTTACATTCCAGGTTCCTATGCAGTATTTTTCTTTACAGCATTGGACTTTCCTTTCACTTCCAGGCACGTCCACAGCTGAGCGTCCTTTCGGCTTTGGCCCAACCACTTCATTAGCTCTGGAGCTACTTGTACTTGTCCTCCGCTCTTCCTCAGTAGCATGTTGGACGCCTTCCGACCTGAGGGGCCCATCTTCCAGCGTCATATCTTTTAGCCTTTTGTTTCTGATCATGGGGCGTTCTTGGCAAAGATACTGGAGTGGCATTGCCATTTCCTACTCCAGGTGAATTGCATTTAGTCGGAACTCTCCACTATGTCCTGTCCGTCTTGGGTGTCCCTGCACGGCATAGCCCATAGCTTCTCTGAGTTACTCAAGCCCCTTCGCCATGACAAGGCAGCAATCCATGAAGGAGGCCCTCTTTGACTGCTTCACAAAACAGACCTTGGAGCAAACTGAATGAGATACCAGCATTGTGTTTACACAGCAAATAGGTTATCCTACCAAGAGTCAGAAGCAGATGAAAAAACGGGTCAGGTACCAAGTTCTGTTGGGGTCACTGTCCTCCCAGTGTCCTTCTTGCATCCCCCAACCAAAAAAAACCCTCCATTTATTAACTTACCTGAAGGTTTTCCTCAAAGCTTCTGTGTTTGCACAGTCAGTTTGGATGTATGTACGTCCCAATGACCAGTCATCAAAGAACGAAACCTCCTTTCAAAACATCATGGTAGGGTAAAAAAATATCCTTTATCTTTTGAAACACTTTTGCTAGAACTACAAAGCTGGCATCTCATATACTTTCTCCCTTTCTACCCCCACATGGATCTTGAAGATGGCAAGCCTTGTTGAATAGTAAGAAAACCTAGCCTTCATCAATAGGGTTAGGGTTACGGTTAGGGTTACGGTTAGCCTTTCGGTTAGGGCTACAGCTAGGGTTAGGGTTAGGCTTACGACTGGGGTTAGAGTTAGGGTTAGGGTTAGCATTAGGTTTAGGGTAACGGCTAGGTTTAGGGCTACCGTTAGGGTTAGGGTTAGGGCTATGGTGACGGTTAGGGTTAGGCTTAGGCTTAGGGTTAGGGTTAGGGTTAGTGTTAGTGTTTGGCTTAGGGTTAGGGTTAGCCTTAGGGTTAGGGTTAGGCTTAGGGTTAGGCTTAGGGTCAGGGTTAGAGTTAAAGTAAGGGCTAGGGTTAGTGTTAGGGTTAGAGTTAGGGTTAGCCTTAGGGTTAGGGTTACAGCTAGGGTTAGGGTTAGCCTTAGGTTTAGGGCTATGGCTAGGGTTAGGGCTAGGGTTAGGGTAAGCCTTAGGATTAGGGTTACGGCTAGGGTTAGGGTTAGGGTTACGGCTAGGGTTAGGGTTAGGGTTAGGGTTAGCCTTAGGGTTAGGGCTACGGCTAGGGTTAGGGCTAGGGTTAGGGTTAGGGTTAGGGCTACGGTTAGGGTTAGGGTTAGGTTTAGGGTTAGAGTTAGGCTTAGGGTTAGGCTTAGGGTTAGGCTTAGGGTTAGGGTAAGGGTTAGGGTTAGGGTTAGGTTTAGGGTTAATCTTAGGGTTAGCCTTAGGATTAGGCCTAGTGTTAGGGTTAGGTTTTTTGTTAGCCTTAGGGTTAGGTTTAGGCTTAGGGTTAGGGTTGAAGCAAGGGTTAGGTTTAGGTTTAGTGTTAGGGTTAGGATTAGGGTTAGGGTTACGATTAGGGTTAGGGTTAGTTTTAGGGTTAGGATTACGGCTAGGGTTAGGGTTAGCCTTACGGCTAGGGTCAGAGTTAGGGTTAGGGTTAGCCTTAGGTTTAGGGTTATGGCTAGGGTTAGGGCTAGGTTTAGGGTTAGGGTTAGGGCAACGGTTAGGGTTAGGTTTAGGGTTAGGGTTAGCTTGAGGGTTAGAGTTAGGCTTAGGGTTAGGTTTAGGCTTAGGGTTAGGGTTAGGGTTAATCTTAGGGTTAGCCTTAGGATTAGGCCAAGTGTTAGGGTTAGGTTTTGTGTTAGGCTTAGGGTTAGGGTTAGGCTTAGGGTTAGGCTGAGGCTCAGGGTTAGGGTTAGCGTAAGCCTTAGGATTAGGGTTACGGCTAGGGTTAGGGTTTGGGTTACGGCTATGGTTAGGTTTAGGGTTAGCCTTAGGGTTAGGGCTATGGCTAGGGTTAGGGCTAGGGTTAGGGTTAGGGTTAGGGCTACGGTTAGGGTTAGGGTTAGGGTTAGGGTTAGGTTTAGGGTTAGAGTTAGGCTTAGGGTTAGGCTTAGGGTTAGGGTTAGGGTAAGGGTTAGGGTTAGGTTTAGGGTTAGAGTTAGGCTTAGGGTTAGGCTTAGGCTTAGGGTTAGGGTTAGGGTTAGGTTTAGGGTTAATCTTAGGGTTAGGCTGAGGCTCAGGGTTAGGGTTAGGGTTAGAGTTAAAATAAGGGCTAGGGTTAGGGTTCGGGTTAGGTTTAGGATTACGGTTAAAGCAAGGGTTAGGTTTAGGTTTAGGTTTAGTGTTAGGGTTAGGATTAGGGTTAGGGTTTGAGTTACGGTTAGGGTTAGGGTTAGTTTTAGGGTTAGGATTACGGCTAGGGTTAGGGTTAGCCTTAGGGCTAGGGTCAGAGTTAGGGTTAGGGTTAGCCTTAGGTTTAGGGTTACGGCTAGGGTTAGGGCTAGGTTTAGGATTAGGGTTAGGGCTACGGTTAGGGTTGGGCTAGGGTTAGGGTTAGGGTTAGGGCTAGGGCTAGGACTAGGTCTAGCGTTAGGTTTCACCTAAGGGTTACGGCTAGGGTTAGGGCTAGGGCTAGGGATAGGGTTAGGGTTAGCCTTAGGGTTAGGGTTACGGCGAGGGTTAGGGTTAGGGGTAGCCTTAGGGTAAGGGTTCCGGCTGGGGTTAGGGTTAGGCTTATAGTTAGGCTTAGGCTTAGGCTTAGGGTTAAAGTAAGGGCTAGGGTTAGGGGGTTAGAGTTAGGGTTAGTGTTAAGGTTAGGCTCAGGGTTAGGGTGAGGGTAAGGGTTAGGGTTAGGATTAGGGTTCGGGTTTAAGTTAAAGTTAGGGTTAGAGTTAGGGTTAAGTTAGGGTTAGGGTTAGGGATAGGTTTAGGGTTAGGGTTAGGGTCAGGGTCAGGGTCAGGGTTAGGGTCAGGTTTAAATTAGGGTTAGAGTTAGGGTTAATGCAAGGGCTAGGGTTCGGGTTAGAGTTAGGGTTAGGGCTAGGGTTAGGGTTAGGGTTAGGGTTAAGTTAGTGTTAGGGTTAGATTTAAAGCAAGGGCTAGGTTTAGGGTTAGGGCTAGGCTTAGGGCTAGGATTAGAGTTAGGCTTAGGGTTATGCTTAGGGTTAGTGCTAGGGTTTGGGTTAGGGTTAGGGTTAGCCCAAAGTTTAGGGTTAGGGTTACGGCTATAGTTAGGGTTAGGCTTACGGCTCGGGTTAGAGTGAGGGTTAGGGTTAGCCTTAGTTTTAGGGTTACGGCTAGGGTTAGGGCTAGGGTTAGGCTTAGGCTTAGGCTTAGGGTTAGGGTTAAGTTTAGGGTTAGTCTTAGGTTTAGTGTTAGTCTTAGGGTTAGGCTTAGGGTTAGGCTTAGGGTTAGGCTTAGGGTTAGGGTTAGGGTTACGGTTAGGCTTAGGGTTAAAGTAAGGGCTAGGGTTAGGGGGTTAGGGTTAGGGTTAGTGTTAAGGTTAGGCTCAGGGTTAGGGTGAGGGTGAGGGTGAGGGTTAGGGTTAGAGTTAAAGCAAGGGTTAGGTTTAGGGTTAGGGTTAGTATTAGGGTTAGGGTTATGGTTAGGTTTAGGTTTAGGGCTAGGGCTAAGGTTAGGATTAGGGTTAGGGTTAGGGTTTGAGTTACGGTTAGGGTTACGGTTAGGTTTAAGTTAGGGTTAGGGTTAGTTTTAGGGTTAGTGTTATTGTTATTGTTAGGGTTAGGGTCAGGGTTAAGTTAGGTTTAGGGTTGGGATTAAAGCAACAGCTAGGGTTAGGGTTAGGTTAAGGTTAGGGTTAGTGTTAGTGTTAGGGCTAGGGTTAGGGATAGAGTTAGGGCGAGTGTTAGGGTTAAGGTAAGGGTTAGGGTTAGGTTAGGGTTAGGGTTAGGTTTAATGCAATGGCTAAGGTTAGGGTTAGTTTTAGGACTAGGGCTAGGATTAGGTTAGCCTTAGGCTTAGGGTTATGGCTAGGGTTAGGGTTAGAGTTAGGGTTAGCCTTAGGGTTAGGGTTAGGGTAACGGCTAGGGTTAGGGTTAGGGTTAGAGTTAAAGCAAGTGTTAGGCTTAGATTTAGGATTAAGATTAGGGTGACGGTTAGGATTAAGGTTAGGCGTACGGCTAGGTTTAGAGTTAGGGTTAGGGTTAGCCTTAGGTTTAGGGTTACGGCTAGGGTTAGGGCTACAGTTAGGGTTAGGGTTAGAGTTAGAGTTAGGCTTAGGTTTAGGGTTAGGCTTAGTGTTAGGGTTAGGTTTCGTGTTAGGCTTAGGGTTAGGGTTAATCTTAAGGTTAGGCTGAGGCTTAGGCTTAGGGTTAGGGTTAGGGTTAGAGTTAAAATAAGGGCTAGGGCTAGGGTTAGGGTTCCGGTTAGGTTTAGGGTTAGGGTTAAAGCAAGGGCTAGGTTTAAGTTTAGGTTTAGTGTTAGGGTTCAGGTTAGGATTATGGCTAGGGCTAGGGTTAGGGTTAGGATTAGGGTTAGGGTTTGAGTTACGGTTAGGGTTAGTGTTAGGGATAGTTTTAGGGTTGGGATTACGGCTAGGGTTAGGTTTAGCCTTACGGCTAAGTTCAGAGTTAGGGTTAGGGTTAGCCTTAGGTTTAGGGTTATGGCTAGGGTTAGGGCTAGTGTTAGGGTTAGGGTTACGGTTAGGGCTAGGGCTAGGGTTAGGGTTAGGGTTAGGTTTAGAATTAGGGCTAGGGCTAGGGTTAGGTTTTGCCTTAGGGTTATGGCTAGGGTCAGGGATAGGGTTAGAGTTAGGCTTAGGGTTAATGTTAGGGTTAGCCTTAGGGTTAGGGTTACGGCTAGGGCTAGGGTTAGGTTTAGGGTTAGGGCTAGGGTGAGGGTTAGCCTTAGGGTTAGGGTTACGGCTAGGGTTAGGGTTATGGTTAGCCTTAGGGTTAGGGTACCGGCTAGGGTTAGGGTTAGGGTTAGCCTTAGGGTTAGGTCTACGGCTAGGGTTAGGGCTAGGGTTAGAGTTAGGGTTAGTGTTAGCGTTAGCCTTAGTGTTAGGGTTCCGGCTAGTGTTAGGGTTAGGCTTACGGCTAGGGTTAGAGTTAGGGTTAAGGTTAGGGTTAGGGTTAGGGTTTGGGTTAGAGTTAAAGTAAGGGCTAGGGTTAGGGTTAGGGTTAGGGTTAGGGTTAAAGCAAGGGTTAGGTTTATGTTTAGGGTTAGGATTAGGGTTAGGGTTAGCCTTAGGTTTAGGGTTACGGCTAGGGTCAGGGTTAGGCTTACGTCTAGGGTTAGGGTTATTGTTAGGGCTAGGGTTAGGGTTAGGGTTAGGGTTAGAGTTAGGGTTAGGGTTAGGGTTAGGGTTAGGGTTAGGTTTCGTGTTAGTCTTAGGGTTAGGGTTAGCCTTAGGGTTAGGCTGAGTCTTAGGGTTAGGGTTTGGGTTAGGATTAGAATTAAAATAAGGGCTAGGGTTAGGGTTCGGGTTAGGTTTAGGATTAGGGTTAAAGCGGTTAGGGTTAGGGTTAGGGTTTGAGTTACGGTTAGGGTTAGGGTTAGAGTTAGTTTTAGGGTTAGGATTACGGCTAGGGTTAGGTTTAGCCTTACGACTAGGGTCAGAGTTAGGGTTAGGGTTAGCCTTAGGTTTAGGGTTACGGCTAGGGTTAGGGCTAGGGTTAGGGTTCGGGTTATGGCTACGGTTACGGTTAGGGCTAGGGTTAGGGTTAGGATTAGGGCTAGGGCTAGGACTAGGGTTAGGTTTCGCTTCAGGGTTACGGCTAGGGTTAGGGATAGGGTTAGAGTTAGGCTTAGGGTTAATGTTAGGGTTAGCCTTAGGGTTAGGGTTACGGCTAGGGTTAGGACTAGGGTTAGGGTTAGGGTTAGGGCTAGGGTTTGGGTTAGCCTTAGGGTTAGGGTTACGGCTAGGTTTAGGGTTAGGTTTAGCCTTAGGGTTAGGGTTATGGCTAGGGTGAGGGTTAGGATTAGCCTTAGGGTTAGGTCTACGGCTAGGGTTAGGGCTAGGGTTAGGGTTAGCCTTACTGTTAGGGTTCCGGCTAGGCTTAGGGTTAGGCTTACGGCTAGGGTTAGAGTTAGGGTTAAGGTTAGGGTTAGGGTTTGGGTTTGGGTTTGGGTTAGAGTTAAAGTAAGGGCTAGCGTTAGGGTTAGGGTTAGGGTTAGGGTTAGGGTTAGGGTTAGAGTTAAAGCACGGGTTAGGTTTATGTTTAGGGTTAGGGTTAGGGTTACGGTTAGGATTAGGTTTAGGGCTAGGGTTAGGGTTAGGGTTAGGGTTATGGTTTGAGTTCGGTTAGGGTTCGGGTTAGAGTTAGGGTTAAGTTAGGGTTAGGGTTAGCGTTAGGGTTATGGTTAAGGTAAGGGTTAGGGTCAGGGTTAAATTAGGGTTAGGGTTAGGCTTAAAGCAAGGGCTAGGGTTAGGGTTAGGGTTAGGGTTAGGATTAGGGTAAGGGTTAGGGCTAGGGCTAGGGTTAGGTTGAGGGTTAGTGCTAGTGTTAGGGTTAGGGTTTGGGTTAGGTTTAGGTTAAAAGTAAGGGCTAGGGTTAGGGTTAGGAATATGGCTAGGGGTAGGGCTAGGGTTAGCCTTAGGTTTAGGGTTACGGCTGTGGTTAGAGCTAGGGTTAGAGTTAGGTTTCAGGTTCGGGTTAGCCTTAGGGTTAGGGTTACGGCTAGGGCTAGGATTAGGGGTAGGCTTAGGCTTAGGGTTATGCTTAGGCTTAGGGTTAGGGTTAGGTTTAGAATTAAAGCAAAGGTATGGTTCAGGTTTAGGGTTAGGATTAGGGTTAAGTTTATGGTTAGGATTAGGGTTAGGGCTAGGTTTAGGGTTAGGATTAGGGTTCGGGTTTAAGTTAAAGTTAGGGTTAGAGTTAGGGTTAAGTTAGGGTTAGGGTTAGGGATAGGTTTAGGGTTAGGGTTAGGGTTAGGGTTAGGGTCAGGGTTAGGGTCAGGTTTAAATTAGGGTTCGAGTTAGGGTTAAAGCAAGGGCTAGGGTTCGGGTTAGAGTTAGGGTTAGGGCTAGGGTTAGGGTTAGGGTTAGGGTTAAGTTAGTGTTAGGGTTAGATTTAAAGCAAGGGCTAGGTTTAGGGTTAGGACTAGGCTTAGGGCTAGGGTTAGAGTTAGGCTTAGGGTTATGCTGAGGGTTAGTGCTAGGGTTAGGGTTAGGGTTAGGGTTAGCCTAAGGTTTAGGGTTAGGGTTACGGCTATGGTTAGGGTTAGGCTTACGGCTCGGGTTAGAGTTAGGGTTAGGGTTAGCCTTAGTTTTAGGGTTACGGCTAGGGTTAGGGCTAGGGTTAGGGTTAAGTTTAGGGTTAGTCTTAGGTTTAGAGTTAGTCTTAGGGTTAGGCTGAGGGTTAGGGTTAGGGTTACGGTTAGGTTTAGGTTTAGGGCTAGGGTTAGGGTTTGAGTTACGGTTAGGGTTACGGTTAGGGTTAAGGTTAGTTTTAGGGTTAGGGTTATTGTTAGGGTTAGGGTTAGGGTCAGGGTTAAGTTAGGTTTAGAGTTAGGATTAAAGCAACAGCTAGGGTTAGGGTTAGGTTAAGGTTAGGGTTAGGGTTAGTGTTAGGGCTAGGGTTAGGGATAGAGTTAGGGCTAGTGTTAGGGTTAGGGGAAGGGTTAGGGTTAGTTTAGGGTTAGGGTTAGGTTTAATGCAAGGGCTAGCGTTAGGCTTAGGTTTAGGACTAGGGCTAGGATTAGGTTAGCCTTAGGTTTAGGGTTATGACTAGGGTTATGGTTAGAGTTAGGGTTAGGGTTAGCCTTAGGGTTAGGGTAACGGCTAGGGTTAGGGTTAGGGTTAGAGTTAAAGCAAGGGTTATGGTTAGATTTAGGATTAAGGTTAGGGTTACGGTTAGGATTAAGGTTAGGCTTACGGCTAGCTTTGGAGTTAGGGTTAGGGTTAGCCTTAGATTTAGTGTTACGGCTAGGGTTAGGGTTAGCCTTAGGTTTAGGGTTACGGATAGGGTTTAGGGCTAGGGTTAGGGCTACAGTTAGGGTTAGGGTTAGAGTTAGAGTTAGGCTTAGTGTTAGGGTTAGGCTTAGGGTTAGGGTAAGGCTTAGGGTTAGGCTTAGTGTTAGGGTTAGGTTTCGTGTTAGTCTTAGGGTTAGGTTTAATCTTAAGGTTAGGCTGAGGCTTAGGCTTAGGGTTAGGGTTAGAGTTAAAATAAGGGCTAGGGTTAGGGTTCCGGTTAGGTTTAGGGTTAGGGTTAAAGCAAGGGCTAGGTTTAAGTTTAGGTTTAGTGTTAGGGTTCGGGTTAGGATTATGGTTAGGGCTAGGGTTAGGGTTAGGGTTTGAGTTACGGTTAGGGTTAGGGTTAGGGATAGTTTTAGGGTTAAGATTACGGCTAGGGTTAGGTTTAGCCTTACGGCTAGGTTCAGAGTTAGGGTTACGGTTAGCCTTAGGTTTAGGGTTACGGCTAGGGTTAGGGCTAGTGTTAGGGTTAGGGGTAGGGCTACGGTTACGGTTAGGGCTAGGGTTAGGGTTAGGGTTAGGGTTAGGTTTAGGATTAGGGCTAGGGCTAGGGCTAGGGTTAGAGTTAAGGTTAGGATTAGGGTTAGCCTTATTGTTAGGGTTCTGGCTTGGCTTAGGGTTAGGCTTAGGGTTAGGGTTAGGGTTAGGGTTACGGTTAGGTTTAGGTTTAGGGCTAGGGTTAGGGTTAGGGTTTGAGTTACAGTTAGGGTTACGGTTAGGGTTAAGGTTAGTTTTAGGGTTAGGGTTATTGTTAGGGTTAGGGTTAGGGTCAGGGTTAAGTTAGGTTTAGAGTTAGGATTAAAGCAACAGCTAGGGTTAGGGTTAGGTTAAGGTTTGGGTTAGGGTTAGTGTTAGGGCTAGGGTTAGGGATAGAGTTAGGGCTAGTGTTAGGGTTAGGGTAAGGGTTAGGGTTAATTTAGGGTTAGGGTTAGGTTTAATGCAAGGGCTAGGGTTAGGTTTAGGACTAGGGCTAGGATTAGGTTAGCCTTAGGTTTAGGGTTATGGCTAGGGTTATGGTTAGAGTTAGGGTTAGGGTTAGCCTTAGGGTTAGGGTAACGGCTAGGGTTAGGGTTAGGGTTAGAGTTAAAGCAAGGGTTAGGGTGAGATTTAGGATTAAGGTTAGGGTTACGGTTAGGATTAAGGTTAGGCTTATTCCTAGCTTTGGAGTTAGGGTTAGGGTTAGCCTTAGGTTTAGGGTTACGGCTAGGGTTAGGGTTAGCCTTACGGCTAGGGTTAGAGTTAGGGTTATGGTTAGCCTTAGGTTTAGGGTTACGGATAGGGTTAGGGCTAGGGTTAGGGCTACAGTTAGGGTTAGGGTTAGAGTTAGATTTAGGCTTAGGCTTAGGTTTAGGGTTAGGCTTAGGGTTAGGGTAAGGGTTAGGGTTAGGGTTAGGGTTAATTTTCGGGTTAGGCTTAGGATTAGGATTAGTGTTAGGGTTAGGGTTAGGGTTAGGGTTAGTGTTAGGGCTAGGGTTACGGATAGAGTTAGAGCTAGTGTTAGGGTTAGGGTAAGGGTTAGGGTTAATTTAGGGTTAGGGTTAGGTTTAATGCAAGGGCTAGGGTTAGGTTTAGGACTAGGGCTAGGATTAGGTTAGCCTTAGGTTTAGGTTTATGGCTAGGGTTATGGTTAGAGTTAGGGTTAGGGTTAGCCTTAGGGTGAGGGTAACGGCTAGGGTTAGGGTTAGGGTTAGAGTTAAAGCAAGGGTTAGGGTTAGATTTAGGATTAAGGTTAGGGTTACGGTTAGGATTAAGGTTAGGCTTACTGCTAGCTTTGGAGTTAGGGTTAGGGTTAGCCTTAGGTTTAGGGTTACGGCTAGGGTTAGGGTTAGCCTTACGGCTAGGGTTAGAGTTAGGGTTAGGGTTAGCCTTAGGTTTAGGGTTACGGATAGGGTTAGGGCTAGGGTTAGGGCTACGGTTAGGGTTAGGGTTAGGGTTAGGGTTAGGGTTAGGGTTAATTTTCGGGTTAGGTTTAGGATTAGGATTAGTGTTAGGGTTAGGTTTCGTGTTAGACTTAGGGTTAGGTTTAATCTTAAGGTTAGGCTGAGGCTTAGGGTTAGGGTTAGGGTTAGTGTTAAAATCAGGACTAGCGTTAGGGTTCCGGTTAGGTTTAGGTTTAGGGTTAAAGCAAGGGCTAGGTTTAAGTTTCGGTTTAGTGTTAGGGTTCGGGTTAGGATTATGGTTAAGGCTAGGGTTAGGGTTCGGATTAGGGTTAGGGTTTGAGTTACGGTCAGGGTTAGTGTTAGGGATCGTTTTAGGGTTAGGATTACGGCTAGGGTTAGGTTTAGCCTTATGGCTAGGTTCAGAGTTAGGGTTAGGGTTAGCCTTAGGTTTAGGGTTACGGCTAGGGTTAGGGCTAGTGTTAGGGTTAGGGGTAGGGCTACGGTTACGGTTAGGGCTAGGGTTAGGGTTAGGGTTAGGTTTAGGATTAGGGCTAGGGCTAGGGTTAGGGTTAGGTTTTGCCTTAGGGTTCCAGCTAGGCTTAGGGTTAGGCTTACAGCTAGGGTTAGAGTTAGGGTTAAGGTTAGGGTTAGTGTTCGGGTTCGGGTTAGAGTTAAAGTAAGGGCTAGGGTTACGGTTAGGGTTAGGGTTAGGGTTAGGGTTATGTTTAGGGTTAGGACTAGGTTACGGTTAGGATTAGGTTTAGGGCTAGGGTTTGGTTTAGGGTTAGGGTTATGGTTTGAGTTCGGTTAAGGTTAGGATTAGAGTTAGGGTTAAGTTAGGGTTAGGGTTAGCGTTAGGGTTATGGTTAGGGTAAGGGTTAGGGTCAGGGTTAAGTTAGGGTTAGGGTTAGGCTTAAAGAAAGGGCTAGGGTTAGGGTTAGGGTTAGGATTAGGGTAAGGGTTAGTGCTAGGGCTAGGGTTAGGTTCAGGGTTAGTGCTAGTGTTAGGGTTAGGGTTTGGGTTAGGTTTAGGTTAAAAGTAAGGGCTAGGGTTAGGGTTAGGATTATGGCTATGGGTAAGGCTAGGGTTAGCCTTAGGTTTAGGGTTACGGCTAGGGTTAGAGCTAGGGTTAGATTTAGGTTTCGGGTTCGGGTTAGCCTTAGGGTTAGGGTTACGGCTAGGGCTAGGATTAGGGTTAGGTTTAGGCTTAGGGTTATGCTTAGGTTTAGGGTTAGGGTTAGGGTTAGAATTAAAGCAAAGGTATGGTTTAGGTTTAGGGTTAGGATTAGGGTTAGGGTTATGGTTAGGATTAGGGTTAGGGCTAGGATTAGGATTAGGGTTCGGGTTTAAGTTAAAGTTAGGGTTAGAGTTAGGGTTAAGTTAGGGTTAGCGATAGGTTTAGGGTTAGGGTTAGGGTTAGGGTCAGGGTTAGGGTCAGGTTTAAATTAGGGTTAGAGTTAGGGTTAAAGCAAGGGCTAGGGTTCGGGTTAGAGTTAGGGTTAGGGTTAGGGCTAGGGTTAGGGTTAGGGTTAGGGTTAAGTTAGCGTTAGGGTTAGATTTAAAGCAAGGGCTAGGGTTAGGGTTAGGGCTAGGCTTAGGGCTACGGTTAGAGTTAGGCTTAGGGTTATGCTTAGGGTTAGTGCTAGGGTTAGGGTTAGGGTTAGCCTAAGGTTTAGGGTTAGGGTTACGGCTATGGTTAGGGTTAGGCTTACGGCTCGGGTTAGAGTTACGGTTAGGGTTAGCCTTAGTTTTAGGGTTATGGCTAGGGTTAGGGCTAGGGTTATGCTTAGGCTTAGGGTTAGGGTTAGGGTTAAGTGTACGGTTAGTCTTAGGTTTAGTGTTAGTCTTAGTGTTAGTCTTAGGGTTAGGCTTAGGGTTAGGGTTAGGGTTAGGGTTACGGTTAGTTTTAGGGTTAGGGTTAAAGCAAGGGTTAGGTTTATGTTTAGGGTTAGGTTTAGGGTTAGGGTTATGGTTTGAGTTCGGTTAGGGTTAGGTTTAGAGTTAGGGTTAAGTTAGGGTTATGGTTAGCGTTAGGGTTATGGTTAGGGTAAGGGTTAGGGTCAGGGTTAAGTTAGGGTTAGGGTTAGGCTTAAAGCAAGGGCTAGGGTTAGGGTTAGGGTTAGGGTTAGGGTTAGGGTAAGGGTTAGGGCTAGGGTTAGGTTCAGGGTTAGTGCTAGTGTTAGGGTTAGGGTTTGGGTTAGGTTTAGGTTAAAATTAAGGGCTAGGGTTAGGGTTAGGAATATGGCTAGGGGTAGGGCTAGAGTTAGCCTTAGGTTTAGGGTTACGGCTATGGTTAGAGCTAGGGTTAGAGTTAGGTTTCAGGTTCGGGTTAGCCTTAGGGTAAGGGTTATGGCTAGGGCTAGGATTAGGGTTAGGCTTAGTCTTAGGGTTATGCTTAGGCTTAGGGTTAGGGTTAGGTTTAGAATTAAAGCAAAGGTATGGTTTAGGGTTAGGGTTAGGATTAGGGTTAAGTTTATGGTTAGGATTAGGGTTAGGGCTAGGTTTAGGGTTAGGATTAGGGTTCGGGTTTAAGTTAAAGTTAGGGTTAGAGTTAGGGTTAAGTTAGGGTTAGGGTTAGGGTTAGGGATAGGTTTAGGGTTAGGGTTAGGGTTAGGGTTAGGGTTAGGGTTAGGGTTACGGTCAGGGTTAGGGTCAGGTTTAAATTAGGGTTAGAGTTAGGGTTAAAGCAAGGGCTAGGGTTCGGGTTAGAGTTAGGGTTAGGGCTAGGGTTAGGGTTAGGGTTAGGGTTAAGTTAGTGTTAGGGTTAGGTTTAAAGCAAGGGCTAGGTTTAGGGTTAGGGCTAGGCTTAGGGCTAGGGTTAGAGTTAGGCTTAGGGTTATGCTGAGGGTTAGTGCTAGGGTTAGGGTTAGGGTTAGGGTTAGCCTAAGGTTTAGGGTTAGGGTTACGGCTATGGTTAGGGTTAGGCTTATGGCTCGGGTTAGAGTTAGGGTTAGGGTTAGCCTTAGTTTTAGGGTTACGGCTAGGGTTAGGGCTAGGGTTAGGCTTAGGCTTAGGGTTAGGGTTAAGTTTAGGGTTAGTCTTAGGTTTAGTGTTAGTCATAGGGTTAGTCTTAGGCTTAGGGTTAGGCTGAGGGTTAGGGTTAGGGTTACGGTTAGGTTTAGGTTTAGGGCTAGGGTTAGGGTTTGAGTTACGGTTAGGGTTATGGTTAGGGTTAAGGTTAGTTTTAGGGTTAGGGTTATTGTTAGGGTTAGGGTTAGGGTCAGGGTTAAGTTAGGTTTAGAGTTAGGATTAAAGCAACAGCTAGGGTTAGGGTTAGGTTAAGGTTAGGGTTAGTGTTAGGGCTAGGGTTAGGGCTAGTGTTAGGGTTAGGGTAAGGGTTAGGGTTAGTTTAGGGTTAGGGTTAGGTTTAATGCAAGGGCTAGCGTTAGGCTTAGGTTTAGGACTAGGGCTAGGATTAGGTTAGCCTTAGGTTTAGGGTTATGACTGGGGTTATGGTTAGAGTTAGGTTTAGGGTTAGCCTTAGGGTTAGGGTAACGGCTAAGGTTAGGGTTAGGGTTAGAGTTAAAGCAAGGGTTATGGGTAGATTTAGGATTAAGGTTAGGGTTACGGTTAGGATTAAGGTTAGGCTTACGGCTAGCTTTGGAGTTAGGGTTAGGGTTAGCCTTAGATTTAGGGTTACGGCTAGGGTTAGGGTTAGCCTTAGGTTTAGGGTTACGGATAGGGTTAGGGCTAGGGTTAGGGCTACAGTTAGGGTTAGGGTTAGAGTTAGAGTTAGGCTTAGGTTTAGGGTTAGGCTTAGGGTTAGGGTAAGGCTTAGGGTTAGGCTTAGTGTTAGGTTTAGGTTTCGTGTTAGTCTTAGGGTTAGGTTTAATCTTAAGGTTAGGCTGAGGCTTAGGCTTAGGGTTAGGGTTAGATTTAAAATAAGGGCTAGGGTTAGGGTTCCGGTTAGGTTTAGGGTTAGAGTTAAAGCAAGGGTAGGTTTAAGTTTAGGTTTAGTGTTAGGGTTCGGGTTAGGATTATGGTTAGGGCTAGGGTTAGGGTTAGGGTTTGAGTTACGTTTAGGGTTAGGGTTAGGGATAGTTTTAGGGTTAGGATTACGGCTAGGGTTAGGTTTAGCCTTACGGCTAGGTTCAGAGTTAGGGTCAGGGTTAGCCTTAGGTTTAAGGTTACGGCTAGGGTTAGGGCTAGTGTTAGGGTTAGGGGTAGGGCTACGGTTACGGTTAGGGCTAGGGTTAGGGTTAGGGTTAGGTTTAGGATTAGGGCTAGGGCTAGGGCTAGGGTTAGAGTTAAGGTTAGGATTAGGGTAAGCCTTATTGTTAGGGTTCTGGCTTGGCTTAGGGTTAGGCTTAGGGTTAGGGTTAGGGTTACGGTTAGGTTTAGGGCTAGGGCTAGGGTTAGGGTTAGGGTTTGAGTAACAGTTAGGGTTACGGTTAGGGTTAAGGTTAGTTTTAGGGTTAGGGTTATTGTTAGGGTGAGGGTTAGGGTCAGGGTTATGTTAGGTTTAGAGTTAGGATTAAAGCAACAGCTAGGGTTAGGGTTAGGTTAAGGTTAGGGTTAGGGTTAGTGTTAGGGCTAGGGTGAGGGATAGAGTTAGGGCTAGTGTTAGGGTTAGGGTAAGGGTTAGGGTTAATTTAGGGTTAGGGTTAGGTTTAATGCAAGGGCTAGGGTTAGGTTTAGGACTAGGGCTAGGATTAGGTTAGCCTTAGGTTTAGGGTTATGGCTAGGGTTACGGTTAGAGTTAGGGTTAGGGTTAGCCTTAGGGTTAGGGTAACGGCTAGGGTTAGGGTTAGGGTTAGATTTAAAGCAAGGGTTAGGGTTAGATTTAGGATTAAGGTTAGGGTTACGGTTAGGATTAAGGTTAGGCTTACTGCTAGCTTTGGAGTTAGGGTTAGGGTTAGCCTTAGGTTTAGGGTTACGGCTAGGGTTAGGGTTAGCCTTACGGCTAGGGTTAGAGTTAGGGTTAGGGTTAGCCTTAGGTTTAGGGTTACCGATAGGGTTAGGGTTAGCCTTACGGCTAGGGTTACAGTTAGGGTTAGGGTTAGCCTTAGGTTTAGGGTTACGGATAGGGTTAGGGCTAGGGTTAGGGCTACAGTTAGGGTTAGGGTTAGGGTTAGAGTTAGAGTTAGGCTTAGGCTTAGGGTTAGGCTTAGGGTAAGGGTTAGGGTTAGGGTTAGGGTTAGGGTTAATTTTCGGGTTAGCCTTAGGATTAGGATTAGTGTTAGGGTTAGGTTTCGTGTTAGGCTTAGGGTTAGGTTTAATCTTAAGGTTAGGCTGAGGCTTAGGGTTAGGGTTAGGGTTAGAGTTAAAATAAGGGCTAGGGTTAGGGTCCCGGTTAGGTTTAGGGTTAGGGTTAAAGCAAGGGCTAGGTTTAAGTTTAGGTTTAGTGTTAGGGTTCGGGTTAGGATTATGGTTAGGGCTAGGGTTAGGGTTAGGATTAGGGTTAGGGTTTGAGTTACGGTAAGGGTTAGGGATAGTTTTAGGGTTAGGATTACGGCTAGGGTTAGGTTTAGCCTTACGGCTAGGTTCAGAGTTAGGGTTAGGGTTAGCCTTAGGTTTAGGGTTACGGCTAGGGTTAGGGCTAGTGTTAGGGTTAGGGGTAGGGCTACGGTTACGGTTAGGGTTAGGGTTAGGGTTAGGGTTAGGGTTAGGTTTAGGATTAGGGCTAGGGCTAGGGTTAGGTTTTGCCTTAGGGTTCCAGCTAGGCTTAGGGTTAGGATTACAGCTAGGGTTAGAGTTAGGGTTAAGGTTACAGTTCGGGTTCAGGTTCGGGTTAGAGTTAAAGTAAGGGCTAGGGTTAGGGTTAGGGTTAGGGTTAGGGTTAGGGTTAGGGTTAGGATTACGGCTAGGGTTAGGTTTAGCCTTACGGCTAGGTTCAGAGTTAGGGCTAGGGCTAGGGTTAGGTTTTGCCTTAGGGTTACGGCTAGGGTTAGGGATAGGGTTAGAGTTAGGCTTAGGGTTAATGTTAGGGTTAGCCTTAGGGTTAGGATTACGGCTAGGGCTAGGGTTAGGTTTAGGGTTAGGGCTAGGGTTAGGGTTAGCCTTAGCGTTAGGGTTACGGCTAGGGTTAGGGTTATGGTTAGCCTTAGGGTTAGGGTTCTGGCTAGGGTTAGGGTTAGGGTTAGCGTTAGGGTTAGGTCTACGGCTAGGGTTAGGGCTAGGGCTAGGGTTAGAGTTAGGGTTAGGGTTAGCCATAGCCTTAGTGTTAGGGTTCCGGCTAGTGTTAGGGTTAGGCTTACGGCTATGGTTAGAGTTAGGGTTAAGGTTAGGGTTAGGGTTAGGGTTAGGGTTAGGGTTTGGGTTTAGAGTTAAAGTAAGGGCTAGGGTTAGGGTTAGGGTTAGGGTTAGGGTTATGGTTAAAGCAAGGGTTAGGTTTATGTTAAGGGTTAGGATTAGGGTTAGGGTTAGCCTTAGGTTTAGGGTTATGGCTAGGGTTAGTGTTAGGGTTAGAGTTAGGGTTAGGGTTAGCCTTAGGTTTAGGGTTACGGCTAGGGTTAGGGTTAGGCTTAAGTCTTGGGTTAGAGTTAGGGTTAGGGTTAGCCTTAGGTTTAGGGTTACGGCTAGGGTTAGGGCTAGTGTTAGGGTTCGGTTAGGGCTACGGTTACGGTTAGGGCTAGGGTTAGGGTTAGGGTTAGGCTTAGGTTTAGGATTAGGGCTAGGGCTAGGGCTAGTGTTAGGTTTTGCCTTAGGGTTCCATCTAGGCTTAGGGTTAGGCTTACAGCTAGGGTTAGAGTTAGGGTTAAGGTTAGGGTTAGGTTTCGGGTTCGGGTTAGAGTTAAAGTAAAGGCTAGGGTTAGGGTTAGGGTTAGGGTTAGGGTTAGGGTTAGGGTTAGGGTTAGGGTTAGGTTTATGTTTAGGGTGAGGACTAGGGTTAGGGTTACGGTTAGGGCTAGGGTTAGGTTTAGGGTTAGGGTTATGGTTTGAGTTCGGTTAGGGTTAGGGTTAGAGTTAGGGTTAAGTTAGGGTTAGGGTTAGCGTTAGGGTTATGGTTAGGGTAAGGGTTAGGGTCAGGGTTAAGTTAGGGTTAGGGTTAGGCTTAAAGCAAGGGCTAGGGTTAGGGTTAGGGTTAGGATTAGGGTAAGGGTTAGTGCTAGGGCTAGGGTTAGGTTCAGGGTTAGTGCTAGTGTTAGGGTTAGGGTTTGGGTTAGGTTTAGGTTAAAAGTAAGGGCTAGGGTTAGGGTTAGCATTATGGCTAGGGGTAAGGCTAGGGTTAGCCTTAGGTTTAGGGTTACGGCTAGGGTTAGAGCTAGGGTTAGAGTTAGGTTTCGGGTTCGGGTTAGCCTTAGGGTTAGGGTTACGGCTAGGGCTACGATTAGGGTTAGGTTTAGGCTTAGGGTTATGCTTAGGTTTAGGGTTAGGGTTAGGGTTAGAATTAAAGCAGAGGTATGGTTTAGGTTTAGGGTTAGGATTAGGGTTAGGGTTATGGTTAGGATTAGGGTTAGGGCTAGGGTTAGGATTAGGGTTCGGGTTTAAGTTAAAGTTAGGGTTAGAGTTAGGGTTAAGTTAGGGTTAGCGATAGGTTTAGGGTTAGGGTTAGGGTTAGGGTCAGGGTTAGGGTCAGGGTTAGGGTCAGGTTTAAATTAGGGTTAGAGTTAGGGTTAAAGCAAGGGCTAGGGTTCGGGTTAGAGTTAGGGTTAGCGTTAGGGCTAGGGTTAGGGTTAGGGTTAGGGTTAAGTTAGCGTTAGGGTTAGATTTAAAGCAAGGGCTAGGGTTAGGGTTAGGGCTAGGCTTAGGGCTAGGGTTAGAGTTAGGCTTAGGGTTATGCTTAGGGTTAGTGCTAGGGTTAGGGTTAGGGTTAGCCTAAAGTTTAGGGTTAGGGTTACGGCTATGGTTAGGGTTAGGCTTACGGCTCGGGTTAGAGTTAGGGTTAGGGTTAGCCTTAGTTTTAGGGATACGGCTAGGGTTAGGGCTAGGGTTATGCTTAGGCTTAGGGTTAGGGTTAAGTGTACAGTTAGTCTTAGGTTTAGTGTTAGTCTTAGGGTTAGTCTTAGGCTTAGGGTTAGGGTGAGGGTTAGGGTTACGGTTAGTTTTAGGGTTAGGGTTAAAGCAAGGGTTAGGTTTATGTTTAGGGTTAGGCTTAGGGTTAGGGTTAGGGTTACGGTTAGGTTTAGGTTTAGGGCTAGGGTTAGGGTTAGGGTTTGAGTTACAGTTAGGGTTACGGTTAGGGTTAAGGTTAGTTTTAGGGTTAGGGTTATTGTTAGGGTTAGGGTTAGGGTCAGGGTTAAGTTAGGTTTAGAGTTAGGATTAAAGCAACAGCTAGGGTTAGGGTTAGGTTAAGGTTAGGGTTAGGGTTAGTGTTAGGGCTAGTGTTAGGGATAGAGTTAGGGCTAGTGTTAGGGTTAGGGTAAGGGTTAGGGTTAATTTAGGGTTAGGGTTAGGTTTAATGCAAGGGCTAGGGTTAGGTTTAGGACTAGGGCTAGGATTAGGTTAGCCTTAGGTTTAGGGTTATGGCTAGGGTTATGGTTAGAGTTAGGGTTAGGGTTAGCCTTAGGGTTAGGGTTACGGCTAGGGTTAGGGTTAGCCTTACGGCTAGGGTTAGATTTAGGGTTAGGGTTAGCCTTAGGTTTAGGGTTACGGATAGGGTTAGGGCTAGGGTTAGGGCTACAGTTAGGGTTAGGGTTAGAGTTAGAGTTAGGCTTAGGCTTAGGTTTAGGGTTAGGCTGAGGGTTAGGGTAAGGGTTAGGGTTAGGGTTAGGGTTAGGGTTAGGGTTAATTTTCGGGTTAGGTTTAGGATTAGGATTAGTGTTAGGGTTAGGTTTCGTCTTAGGTTTAGGGTTAGGTTCAATCTTAAGGTTAGGCTGAGGCTTAGGCTTAGGGTTAGGGTTAGAGTTAAAATAAGGGCTAGGGTTAGGGTCCCGGTTAGGTTTAGGGTTAGGGTTAAAGCAAGGGCTAGGTTTAAGTTTAGGTTTAGTGTTAGGGTTCGGGTTAGGATTATTGTTAGGGCTAGGGTTAGGGTTAGGATTAGGGTTAGGGTTTGAGTTACGGTTAGGGTTAGGGTTAGGGATAGTTTTAGGGTTAGGATTACGGCTAGGGTTAGGTTTAGCCTTACGGCTAGGTTCAGAGTTAGGGTTAGGGTTAGCCTTAGGTTTAGGGTTATGGCTAGGGTTAGGGCTAGTGTTAGGGTTAGGGGTAGGGCTACGGTTACGGTTAGAGTTAGGGTTAGGGTTAGGGTTAGGGTTAGGGTTAGGGTTAGGGTTAGGGTTAGGGTTAGGATTAGGGCTAGGGCTAGGGTTAGGTTTTGCCATAGGGTTACGACTAGGGTTAGGGATAGGGTTAGAGTTAGGCTTAGGGTTAATGTTAGGGTTAGCCTTAGGGTTAGGGTTACGGCTAGGGCTAGGGTTAGGTTTAGGGTTAGGGCTAGGGTTAGGGTTAGCCTTAGGGTTAGGGTTACGGCTAGGGTTAGGGTTATGGTTAGCCTTAGGGTTAGGGTTCTGGCTAGGGTTAGGGTTAGGGTTAGCCTTAGTGTTAGGTCTACGGCTAGTGTTAGGGCTAGGGTTAGACTTAGGGTTAGGGTTAGCGTTAGGCTTAGTGTTAGGGTTCCGGCTAGTGTTAGGGTTAGGCTTACGGGTAGGGTTAGAGTTAGGGTTAAGGTTAGGGTTAGGGTTAGGGTTAGGGTTTGGGTTTGGGTTTAGAGTTAAAGTAAGGGCTAGGGTTAGGGTTAGGGTTAGGGTTAGGGTTAGGGTTATGGTTAAAGCAAGGGTTAGGTTTATGTTTAGGGTTAGGATTAGGGTTAGGGTTAGCCTTAGGTTTAGGGTTATGGCTAGGGTTAGTGTTAGGGTTAGAGTTAGGGTTAGGGTTAGCCTTAGGTTTAGGGTTACGGCTAGGGTTAGGGCTAGTGTTAGGGTTAGGGGTAGGGCTACGGTTACGGTTAGGGTTAGGGTTTGGGTTAGGGTTAGGGTTAGGTTTAGGATTAGGGCTAGGGCTAGGGCTAGGGTTAGGTTTTGCCTTAGGGTTCCAGCTAGGCTTAGGGTTAGGCTTACAGCTAGGGTTAGAGTTAGGGTTAAGGTTAGGGTTCGTGTTCGGGTTCGGGTTAGAGTTAAAGTAAGGGCTAGGGTTAGGGTTAGGGTTAGGGTTAGGGTTAGGGTTAGGGTTAGGGTTAGGGTTAGGGTTAGGGTTAGGGTTAGGGTTAGGTTTATGTTTAGGGTTAGGACTAGGGTTAGAGTTACGGTTAGGAATAGGTTTAGGGCTAGGGTTAGGTTTAGGGTTAGGGTTATGGTTTGAGTTCGGTTAGGGTTAGGGTTAGAGTTAGGGTTAAGTTAGGGTTAGGGTTAGCGTTAAGGTTATGGTTAGGGTTAGGGTTAGGGTCAGGGTTAAGTTAGGGTTAGGGTTAGGCTTAAAGAAAGGGCTAGGGTTAGGGTTAGGGTTAGGATTAGGGTAAGGGTTAGTGCTAGGGCTAGGGTTAGGTTCAGGGTTAGTGCTAGTGTTAGGGTTAGGGTTTGGGTTAGGTTTAGGTTAAAAGTAAGGGCTAGGGTTAGGGTTAGGATTATGGCTAGGGGTAAGGCTAGGGTTAGCCTTAGGTTTAGGGTTACGGCTAGGGTTAGAGCTAGGGTTAGAGTTAGGTTTCTGGTTCGGGTTAGCCTTAGGGTTAGGGTTACGGCTAGGGCTAGGATTAGGGTTAGGTTTAGGCTTAGGGTTATGCTTAGGTTTAGGGTTAGGGTTAGGGTTAGAATTAAAGCAAAGGTATGGTTTAGGTTTAGGGTTAGGATTAGGGTTAGGGTTATGGTTAGGATTAGGGTTAGGGCTAGGGTTAGGATTAGGGTTCGGGTTTAAGTTAAAGTTAGGGTTAGACTTAGGGTTAAGTTAGGGTTAGCGATAGGTTTAGGGTTAGGGTTAGGGCTAGGGTTAGGGTTAGGGTTAGGGTTAAGTTAGCGTTAGGGTTAGATTTAAAGCAAGGGCTAGGGTTAGGGTTAGGGCTAGGCTTAGGGCTACGGTTAGAGTTAGGCTTAGGGTTATGCTTAGGGTTAGTGTTAGGGTTAGGGTTAGGGTTAGCCTAAGGTTTAGGGTTAGGGTTACGGCTATGGTTAGGGTTAGGCTTACGGCTCGGGTTAGAGTTAGGGTTAGGGTTAGCCTTAGTTTTAGGGTTACGGCTAGGGTTAGGGCTAGGGTTATGCTTAGGCTTAGGGTTAGGGTTAGGGTTAAGTGTACGGTTAGTCTTAGGTTTAGTGTTAGTCTTAGGGTTAGTCTTAGGCTTAGGGTTAGGGTTAGGGTTACGGTTAGTTTTAGGGTTAGGGATAAAGCAAGGGTTAGGTTTATGTTTAGGGTTAGGTTTAGGGTTAGGGTTATGGTTTGAGTTCGGTTAGGGTTAGGGTTAGAGTTAGGGTTAAGTTAGGGTTAGGGTTAGCGTTAGGGTTATGGTTAGGGTAAGGGTTAGGGTCAGGTTTAAGTTAGGGTTAGGGTTAGGCTTAAAGCAAGGTCTAGGGTTAGGGTAAGGGTTAGGTTTAGGATTAGGGTAAGGCTTAGGGCTAGGGCAAGGTTTACGTTCAGGGTTAGTGCTAGTGTTAGGGTTAGGGTTTGGGTTAGGTTTAGGTTAAAAGTAAGGGCTAGGGTTAGCGTTAGGATTATGGCTAGGTGTAGGGCTAGGGTTAGCCTTAGGTTTAGGGTTACGGCTAGGGTTAGAGCTAGGGTTAGAGTTAGGTTTCAGGTTCGGGTTAGCCTTAGGGTTAGGGCTACGGCTAGGGCTAGGATTAGGGTTAGCCTTAGGCTTAGGGTTATGCTTAGGCTTAGGATTAGGGTTAGGTTTAGAATTAAAGCAAAGGTATGGTTTAGGTTTAGGTTTAGGATTACGGTTAGGGCTAGGGTTAGGGTCAGGATTAGGGTTCGGGTTTAAGTTAAAGTTAGGGTTAGAGTTAGGGTTAAGTTAGGGTTAGGGTTAGGGATAGGTTTAGGGTTAGGGTTAGGGTTAGGGTCAGGGTTAGGGTCAGGTTTAAATTAGGGTTAGAGTTAGGGTTAAAGCAAGGGCTTGGGTTCGGGTTAGAGATAGGGTTAGGGCTAGGGTTAGGGTTAGGGTTAGGGTTAAGTTAGTGTTAGGGTTAGATTTAAAGCAAGGGCTAGGGTTAGGGTTAGGGCTAGGCTTAGGGCTAGGGTTAGAGTTAGGCTTAGGGTTATGCTGAGGGTTAGTGCTAGGGTTAGGGTTAGGGTTAGCCTAAGGTTTACGGTTAGGGTTACGGCTATGGTTAGGGTTAGGCTTACGGCTCGGGTTAGAGTTAGGGTTAGGGTTAGCCTTAGTTTTAGGGTTACGGCTAGGGTTAGGGCTAGGGTTAGGCTTAGGCTTAGGGTTAGGGTTAGGTTTAGGGTTAGTCTTAGGTTTAGTGTTAGTCTTAGGGTTAGTCTTAGGCTTAGGGTTAGGCTTAGGGTTAGGATTAGGGTTACGGTTAGGTTTAGGTTTAGGGCTAGGGTTAGGGTTTGAGTTACGGTTAGGGTTACGGTTAGGGTTAAGGTTAGTTTTAGGGTTAGGGTTATTGTTAGGGTGAGGGTTAGGGTCAGGGTAAAGTTTGGTTTAGAGTTAGGATTAAAGCAACAGCTAGGGTTAGGGTTAGGTTAAGGTTAGGGTTAGGGTTAGTGTTAGGGCTAGTGTTAGGGATAGAGTTAGGGCTAGTGTTAGGGTTAGGGTAAGGGTTAGGGTTAGTTTAGGGTTAGGGTTAGGTTTAATGCAAGGGCTAGCATTAGGGTTAGGTTTAGGACTAGGGCTAGGATTAGGTTAGCCTTAGGTTTAGGGTTATGACTAGGGTTATGGTTAGAGTTAGGGTTAGGGTTAGCCTTAGGGTTAGGGTAACGGCTAGGGTTAGGGTTAGGGTTAGAGTTAAAGCAAGGGTTAGGGTTAGATTTAGGATTAAGGTTAGGGTTACGGTTAGGATTAAGGTTAGGCTAATGGCTAGCTTTGGAGTTAGTGTTAGGGTTAGCCTTAGGTTTAGGGTTACGGCTAGGGTTAGGGTTATCCTTAGGTTTAGGGTTACGGATAGGGTTAGGGCTAGGTTTAGGGCTACAGTTAGGGTTAGGGTTAGAGTTAGAGTTAGGCTTAGGTTTAGGGTTAGGCTTAGGGTTAGGGTAAGGCTTAGGGTTAGGCTTAGTGTTAGGGTTAGGTTTCGTGTTAGTCTTAGGGTTAGGTTTAATCTTAAGGTTAGGCTGAGGCTTAGGCTTAGGGTTAGGGTTAGAGTTAAAATAAGGGCTAGGGTTAGGGTTCCGGTTAGGTTTAGGGTTAGGGTTAAAGCAAGGGCTAGGTTTAAGTTTAGGTTTAGTGTTAGGGTTCGGGTTAGGATTATGGTTAGGGCTAGGGTTAGGGTTAGGATTAGGGTTAGGGTTTGAGTTACGGTTAGGGTTAGGGTTAGGGATAGTTTTAGGGTTAGGATTACGGCTAGGGTTAGGTTTAGCCTTACGGCTAGGTTCAGAGTTAGGGTTAGGGTTAGCCTTAGGTTTAGGGTTACGGCTAGGGTTAGGGCTAGTGTTAGGGTTAGGTTTAGGATTAGGGCTAGGGCTAGGGCTAGGGTTAGAGTTAGGTTTAGGATTAGGGTTAGCCTTATTGTTAGGGTTCTGGCTTGGCTTAGGGTTAGGCTTAGGGTTAGGGTTAGGGTTATGGTTAGGTTTAGGTTTAGGGCTAGGGTTAGGGTTAGGGTTTGAGTTACAGTTAGGGTTACGGTTAGGGTTAAGGTTAGTTTTAGGGTTAGGGTTATTGTTAGGGTTAGGGTTAGGGTCAGGGTTAAGTTAGGTTTAGAGTTAGGATTAAAGCAACAGCTAGGGTTAGGGTTAGGTTAAGGTTAGGGTTAGGGTTAGTGTTAGGGCTGGGGTTAGGGATAGAGTTAGAGCTAGTGTTAGGGTTAGGGTAAGGGTTAGGGTTAATTTAGGGTTAGGGTTAGGTTTAATGCAAGGGCTAGGGTTAGGTTTAGGACTAGGGCTAGGATTAGGTTAGCCTTAGGTTTAGGGTTATGGCTAGGGTTATGGTTAGAGTTAGGGTTAGGGTTAGCCTTAGGGTTAGGGTAACGGCTAGGGTTAGGGTTAGGGTTAGAGTTAAAGCAAGGGTTAGGGTGAGATTTAGGATTAAGGTTAGGGTTACGGTTAGGATTAAGGTTAGGCTTACGGCTAGCTTTGGAGTTAGGGTTAGGGTTAGCCTTAGGTTTAGGGTTACGGCTAGGGTTAGGGTTAGCCTTACGGCTAGGGTTAGAGTTAGGGTTATGGTTAGCCTTAGGTTTAGGGTTACGGATAGGTTTAGGGCTAGGGTTAGGGCTACAGTTAGCGTTAGGGTTAAGGTTAGAGTTAGAGTTAGGCTTAGGCTTAGGTTTAGGGTTAGGCTTAAGGTTTGGGTAAGGGTTAGGGTTAGGGTTAGGGTTAGGGTTAGGGTTAATTTTCGGGTTAGGCTTAGGATTAGGATTAGTGTTAGGGTTAGGTTTCATTTTAGGCTTAGGGTTAGGTTTAATCTTAAGGGTAGGCTGAGGCTTAGGCTTAGGGTTAGGGTTAGAGTTAGGGTTAGGGTTAGCCTTAGGGTTAGGGTAACGGCTAGGGTTAGGGTTAGGGTTAGAGTTAAAGCAAGGGTTAGGGTTAGATTTAGGATTAAGGTTAGGGTTACGGTTAGGATTAAGGTTAGGCTTACGGCTAGCTTTGGAGTTAGGGTTAGGTTTAGCCTTAGGTTTAGGGTTACGGCTAGGGTTAGGGTTAGCCTTACGGCTAGGTTCAGAGTTAGGGTTAGGGTTAGCCTTAGGTTTAGGGTTACGGCTAGGGTTAGGGCTAGTGTTAGGGTTAGGGGTAGGGCTACGGTTACGCTTAAGGTTAGGGTTAGGGTTAGGGTTAAGGTTAGGGTTAGGGTTAGGGTTAGGGTTAGGGTTAGGTTTAGGATTAGGGCTAGGGCTAGGGTTAGGTTTTGCCTTAGGGTTACGGCTAGGGTTAGGGATAGGGTTAGAGTTAGGCTTAGGGTTAATGTTAGGGTTAGCCTTAGGGTTAGGGTTACGGCTAGGGCTAGGGTTAGGTTTAGGGTTAGGGCTAGGGTTAGGGTTAGCCTTAGGGTTAGGGTTACGGCTAGGGTTAGGGTTATGGTTAGCCTTAGGGTTAGGGTTCTGGCTAGGGTTAGGGTTAGGGTTAGCCTTAGGGTTAGGTCTACGGCTAGGGTTAGAGTTAGGGTTAGGGTTAGCGTTAGCCTTAGTGTTAGGCTTAGGATTAGGGTTAGGGTTAGGGTTATAGTTAAAGCAAGGGTTAGGTTTATGTTTAGGTTTAGGACTAGGGTTAGGGTTACGGTTAGGATTAGGTTTAGGGCTAGGGTTAGGTTTAGGGTTAGGGTTATGGTTTGAGTTCGGTTAGGGTTAGAGGTAGGGTTAAGTTAGGGTTATTGTTAGTGTTAGGGTTATGGTTAGGGTAAGGGTTAGGGTCAGGGTTAAGTTAGGGTTAGGGTTAGGCTTAAAGCAAGGGCTAGGGTTAGTGTTAGTGTTAGGGTTAGGGTTAGGATTAGGATAAGGGTTAGGGCTAGGGCTAGGGCTAGGGTTAGGTTCAGGGTTAGGGCTAGTGTTAGGGTTAGGGTTTGGGTTAGGTTTAGGTTAAAAGTAAGGGCTAGGGTTAGGGTGAGGATTATGGCTAGGGGTAGGGCTAGGGTTAGCCTTAGGTTTAGGGTTACGGCTAGGGTTAGGTCTAGGGTTAGAGTTAGGTTTCGGGTTCGGGTTAGCCTTAGGGTTAGTGTTACGGCTAGGGTTAGGCTTAGGGTTAGGCTTAGGGTTATGCTTAGGTTTAGGGTTAGGGTTAGGGTTAGAATTAAAGCAAAGGTATGGTTTAGGTTTAGGGTTAGGATTAGGGTTAGGGTTATGGTTAGGATTAGGGTTAGGGCTAGGGTTAGGGGTAGGATTAGGGTTCAGGTTTAAGTTAAAGTTAGGGTTAAGTTAGGGTTAGGGTTAGGGATAGGTTTAGGTTTAGGTTTAGGGTTAGGGTTAGGGTTAGGGTCAGGTTTAGAGTCTGGTTTAAATTAGGGTTAGAGTTAGGGTTAAAGCAAGGGCTAGGGTTCGGGTTAGAGTTAGGGTTCGGGTTAGGGCTAGGGTTAGGGTTAGGGTTAGGGTTAGGGTTAAGTTAGCGTTAGGGTTAGATTTAAAGCAAGGGCTACGGTTAGGGTTAGGGCTAGGGTTAGGGTTAGGGTTAGCCTAAGGTTTAGGGTTAGGGTTACGGCTATGGTTAGGGTTAGGCTTACGGCTCGGGTTAGAGTTAGGGTTAGGGTTAGCCTTAGTTTTAGGGTTACGGCTAGGGTTAGGGCTAGGGTTAGGCTTAGGCTTAGGGTTAAGTTTAGGGTTAGTCTTAGGTTTAGTGTTAGGCTTAGGGTTAGGCTTAGGGTTAGGGTTAGGGTTACGGTTAGGTTTAGGTTTAGGGCTAGGGTTAGGGTTAGGGTTTGAGTTACGGTTAGGGTTACGGTTAGGGTTAAGGTTAGTTTTAGGGTTAGGGTTATTGTTAGGGTTAGGTTTAGGGTAAGGGTTAAGTTAGGTTTAGAGTCAGGATTAAAGCAACAGCTAGGGTTAGGATTAGGTTAAGGTTAGGGTTAGGGTTAGTGTTAGGGCTAGGGTTAGGGATAGAGTTAGGGCTAGTGTTAGGGTTAGGGTAAGGGTTAGGGTTAGGTTAGGGTTAGGGTTAGGTTTAATGCAAGGGCTAGGGTTAGGGTTAGGTTTAGGACTAGGGCTAGGATTAGGTTAGCCTTAGGTTTAGGGTTATTGCTAGGGTTAGGGTTAGAGTTAGGGTTGGGGTTAGCCTTAGGGTTAGGGTAACGGCTAGGGTTAGGGTTTGGGTTAGAGTTAAAGCAAGGGTTAGGGTTAGATTTAGGATTAAGGTTAGGGTTACGGTTAGGATTAAGGTTAGGCTTACGGCTAGCTTTGGAGTTAGGGTTAGGGTTAGCCTTAGGTTTAGGGTTACGGCTAGGGTTAGGGTTAGCCTTATGGCTAGGGTTAGAGTTAGTGTTAGGGTTAGCCTTAGGTTTAGGGTTACGGCTAGGGTTAGGGCTAGGGTTAGGGTTAGGGTTAGGGCTACGGTTAGGGTTACGGTTAGGGTTAGAGTTAGAGTTAGGGTTAGGTTAGTTTTAGGATTAGGTTTAGAGTTAGGGTTAGGGTTAGGGTTAGAGTTAAGCTTAGGGCTAGGGCTAGGTTTAGGGTTAGGCTTAGGGTTAGTTTTAGGCTTAGCGTTAGGTTTAGGGTTAGGATTAGGGTTAGGATTAGTTTTAGGGCTAGAAAGAATAGAAAGAAAGAATGATAGAAAGAAAGAAAGAACGATTGGCCCCGAGGGACAGTCACCCCTTTTCTAGCCGAACACTCCAACTTCTCCCCATTCGCCTATAGGAGTGTGGGAGTGACACATCATATTGGGGCCAACCCTGAGGCCACACTCCTGTCCCATGGGACCCCCTCGCCTATGAACCTGTCCTATAGACCCACAGTGGCCTCAGCAGCCCCCTATGTCATCCTAAAGACCCACCCACCCAGGAAGAGGGCCCTGGGTCGATTCTTGACCCTTTGTCCCGCCTCACAGGGGCAGTGCACCTGTCAAAAGCAATTTTGATGAAGGTTAGGTATTCTTAGGGACGTGGTGGCGCTGTGGGCTAAACCGCAGAAGCCTGTGCTGCAGGGTCAGAAGACCAAGCAGTCGTAAGATCGAATCCACGCGACAGAGTGAGCGCCCGTCGCTTGTCCCAGCTCCCACCAACCTAGCGGTTTGAAAGCATGCAAATGCGAGTAGATAAATAGGTACCATCTTGGTGGGAAGGTAACAGCGTTCCGTGTCTAAATCACACTGGCCATGTGACCACGGAAAGATTGTCTTCGGACAAACGCTGGCTCTGTGGCTTGAAGAGCGGGATGAGCGCCGCCTCCTAGAGTCGGACACGACTGGACAAAAATTGTCAAGGGGAACCTTTACCTTTTACCTAGGTATTCTTACTACTCTTTGGAGCCTCCTGGTTTTTCCCTTCCTTTGTGTTGCACTTCTGAAACATTGGTGGCTGAGCCAAGCCCTAGGGTGTTCAGACATTTGCTAGCCAGAATGTTCTGGGGACTGGCATTCCCAGAATCATTGCTGTCTGCCACACCAGGAAAGAGAGATTAGAATTACTTCAAGGTCCTCTTGCATTATGAGCATCAGCGTGCAGGGAGTGTGCTTAGATTTCTCTGTTGGAAGATAAAAGGAGTGGTTATTGAATAAGTAAACATATAAACTGAGGGTCTATTGTCTTGCGTTTACTTTGGGTAACAGATGGGCTTCATTTCTGCTATAGTGCCTGACTGGCAGGCATCGACAGATTCTCCAGACCTGCTGTATTCTCCCTCCCTCCCTCCCTCCCTCCCTCCCTCCCTCCCTCCCTCACACACACACTTTTTCCCTTTCCCAGAGAACATACTGGATATGGTAGTCTTTCAACAAGCATATCAACAGGCAGTCTTTCAACAGATCAAATGATATGGTTGCCTGGCCCTCCACTCATTGAAACCAGTGGTTCTTTTGGTGCAACACCTGGACTGAATGTGCAGTGTTGCTTCAGTCCATAGTTCTGACATTTCTCTACCATGGATAACTTTGACAATCCAAATCCAAACATTTGGGACATTGTCATCCCCTTGCTGAAGGCCTGACCCAAGAAGAACTGAATTTATTAGCAGCACGTGTCAGCAGTAGCTTGCTCCCCTCCTGCTTCCACCACCAATTTTCTATCACATTCAGAATCAAATTAGAAGGGCCAAGGCACTGGTATACCAGCTGACAGTGCAGCTGGAGAGACAGCAAAGGCAAACTTCAAATGCTGTATCAGGCAAATTACTGCACCTGGATAACACAGAAGGAGTCCACAGAGATGAGATAAAGGGTCAGGAAATAAGACACACTAGGATTGCTCTGCTTTCTGCATCCTTGTTAGGTATCCCGCCCACCCCCAAGGCTGTTGGGTTATTTACATAAGGAAGGGGGATGAATGTGTAGCCTAACTTGTCTAGTACTCCAGTTCCCATCGGTCTCTCTTCCTGCAGAGAGAGAGACAGAAAGAAAGAGAGAATGAAAGATGCGGGGAGGACTATTTACCAAAAAACCAGGAATCCCTGTCATAGATCTCCCGACATCTCATTTAGTTGGGCTCCCAGCCATTTCTTTTCCATTCACATGTCAAAATGTGTTGGATGACGTCTGGATGACTTGAAGATTCTCACTGACAGTGTTAGACTATAAAGCCATCCTCTGATGGATTACAACTACAAGTGCTTGGGTGTCAATTTAAACAGACACGCAGAATTACAACCTACTCAATTCTTTTTTTAATTGCACTTGTTTATAAGTGCAGGAGCAAAAAAGCATTCAAGCAACACCCAGCAAAATACGCTACGTTCCTAGCCAATAATGGGCAATCTATATAGCTGCTTGTAGGAGAATTAACAAAATATTCACTTGCCTCCTTCCTATTCCTTCCTCTCTTTCTGACGCCTCAATAAAAGACTTCCTGGTTTCCTCAGTTTGTGATGGTTTGTAACCTTCTCCCACCCTCTCCCCACTTGATGACTTTGACTTGTGTGTCTTCATAATAATATCTCACTGTGACGTGTGCCATGACATCACCTGCCTGTCTTGGCTAAGGCTGGAGTTTCCTGGCCTATGGCAAGGCAGGAGGTGGGTCTTATAGGGGTGGAGCTTGTGTATATAAGGGGGGTGTACAAGGAGGGAAGGTTGTTGGGGAATGAGTGGGAGAGTGAGAGGGTTAGGTATAGGTTAGGTAACTGTGTGTTAAGTAACCAAGAACTGTGCAGGGTTAAGGTCTGAGAAATATAGTTTGATAAGTGATTCTTTTACACAGTGATTTCCTTTTTAAGTCTGTATTCAATAAATCATTATTTTTATTTTAAAATCCATACATAGTCTGAAGTGTCAGGTTTATGTGTGGTTGGTGGCAGCGAAGTACTGTGTGTGTGTGAAGGATCGTGGCCTGTCATCTCTTGTGGTGACGTAGGAGGAGGTGGCAGTCACGACACTCACCAAGTTCTTTCCTTTTTCTGTAACTCTTGCTTTATTTTCCCTAGCTGACCAATGACTACCACTGTGACACCCCAAGCGCATGTGACCTTGTCTGACTTTGTAAACTAAGCAGGCTCACGCTTGATTAGTGCCATGGGTGGGGACTCAAGTTGCAGGACTTGAGATCAAATGAGACTTGAGTCACACTGGCGACTCAACTTGGACTTGACTCAGTTTTTTTTTAATGACTTGGATTTGACTCCCAGCTAAGAACCCAACCCCCTCTCCCCTTTTTTTCTGGGGAAAGGAGCTTGGTGTTTTTTTTAAAATAGGGACTTAGGGCTTGGTACTAAAGATTCAGACTTGAGACTTGGACTCAAAGACTTGCCAACATCTCTCGTTAGTACTTTCATGGGAGACCATTGGGTAATATAAGGGGTCTCCAGGCAGGGCTGGAAAGAATCCTGTCTGAAACCTTGGCCCAAGGCCATTTGGTCCATTTTAGACCAGTGTCTAAAATGGACCAAAGATCTGGTCAACTTGCTACATTTCCATATTACTTAGGGATAACCGTGCACGTTGAGTTTTACCTTAATCTTCAGGAAGTACCTCAATGATTCAGCAGCAGATGATGCATGGGGATTGAGCTGTTCCTTTTATCCTTTATGAATAAACTTACTCTTCTGGTGACCCAGTAGGAGCTCTTGGTGAGTACACTCTGCTTCCCACTGAAACTAATGGGGAAACTTCTCTGAGCTCTAATGGAGCCTGGTGGTAATAAAAGCAACCGAAACTGAAAGAAATGTGTTATGTAACCTCTTGCTGAAAGTGGCCCCTGCTGTGAAATCTGAAATGTCACCAGAACTATATGCCTTTATTCTTGTCAGTAAATGGTCTTCGCCTGAGATTAAAAGAATGGGTCAAGAATCCTGCAGTGGTGGACACTTGCTCCCTGTGGACATTCCCGGATGTACGGCGGGTAGCAGAGTTATTTTTCAACAAATCTTATTCTACTTCCTTTTGCAAGTGTTTAGCAAGAAACCTGTGGCATACCTCTTAAGTTTTCTTATTGGAGTGTAAAAATGCAGGCGGTACACCATCATAGGAGACAAGTAGCAAAATAGACTGCATTAGGAGATGATCAGCTAGCTACCCAGCACCTCTGTCCTCTGGATTCACTGCCAAGCACAGCTGCCATGGAAGCATTTAGAGAGGTCTGATTGCTTATTCTTTTAATGGTGCAAAAGAGACAATTCTCCCCCATGCCCAACAATCGCAGGGCCATCTCAAATGTAAGTCTACTGAATCCTCTGTTTAAAAAGGTGAAGGTTCCCCTTGACATTTTCAGTCCAGTCGTGTCCGACTTTAGGGGGCGGCGCTTATCCCGCTTTTCAAGCCATACAGCCAGAGCCTGTCCGAAGACAGTTTCCATTGTCTCTATTCAAAAGATAATGACACTGTGTCATATCCTTTTGCCTTCCCCATTCACCATGAAAAAAAAACTGATGTGCAAATATGCAAAATATTTGCATGGACCCAAAGGGAAACAGGCACAGGCCACCTCCTAGAGAGGGTGGAATTGGTCAGTGCTGATTAGTAGGACCAACAATTTGATATAAAATGGGTCAGGTGGTACTCGAACACCCTTGGTAAAATTACTGCCTATATACAGATCAAGTTAGCATTAACTACTTTTATTTATTTATTTATTTTAAGGTCCAAAATCATTGCAGGGTTGTGGCGGTGCTGCGGGCTAAACCGCAGAAGCCTGTGTTGCAGGGTCAGAAGACCAAGCAGTCGTAAGATCGAATCCACGCGATGGAGTGAGCTCCCGTCGCTTGTCCCAGCTCCCGCCAACCTAGCGGTTCAAAAGCATGCAAATGCAAGTAGATAAATAGGGACCACCTCGGTGGGAAGGTAACAGCATTCCGTGTCTAAGTCGCACTGGCCATGTGACCACGGAAGATTGTCTTTGGACAAAAACGCTGGCTCGATGGCCTGGAAACGGGGATGAGCACCGCCCCCTAGAGTCGAACATGACTGGACAAAAATTGTCAAGGGGAACCTTTATCTTTACCTTTTACCAAAATCATTGCAGCCCAATGAGTATGCCCATTTTTTAGGCCACATATGCAACTCATCAAGCCAAATGCACCTCTCTTGGCTTGCATTGTGTGGCCTTGCTAGACAACTAACAATCCTTTTTTTTTTTTTAAATTTTAATTTTTATTTATAATTAAAAAGTACAAAAAATAATAATAAAAACAACCTAAAAAATACAAAAAATACTACAAAAAAACAAACTGTAAGTTACGAGACTATAAATTACAAAACATAACAGTGAACCCATCACCCTCAGGACTAGCATTACACTTCTTTCCATCCATTTTCATTCCAAAATTTCAGTGTTTCTTCACTCGGTGTATACCCCCTCCCTCTCCGAAATACATGTTCTAAAAATACGTTCCATATTTTTTTAAAGTCATTATTTTTCATTTGGCCCCTGCTTATTTTCATATCGCATGTCAGTTTATCATTAATAGCCATATCCCACAATTCTCTATACCATTCCTCAAGGTTAAATTGATTTTCATTTCTCCAATTCCTTGCCATAATTATCCTTGCAGCCGTAATCATTATTATTATTAAATCCTTATTTTCATTCACCAATTGCTCTTTACTCAAATTCAATAAAGCTGTTATTGGGGACATTGAAATATTCAATCCCATAATTTCAGTTATTTCCCTAAATATTACTTTCCATTCTTTCTTTCTTTTTTCACATAGCCACCACATATGTAAATACGTCCCCTTCTCTTTTTTACAACTCCAACATAATGATGACACAGTTTTATCCATCATATTCATTTTGACCGGCGTTAAATACCACCTCCATATTACTTTATAGCAGTTTTCTTTTATCCTTACTGACATGTTCTTCATAATTCTCTGATCCCATATTTTATCCCATTCTTCTCCTATTACTTCTTCATCCAAATCATTTTGCCATTGCATTTTTAACCCTACAGTACCCTGTTCTACTTGATTTAATAATTTATATATTTGACTTACAGTTCCTTTTCTTTCTGTTTTTTCCTCTGATTTCAATCTTTTTTCTATAATTTCTTCAAATTTTGTCATATTTCTACCTTTCCCTTCTTTAGTATACCATTCTCTTGTCCACTTTTCTAATTGAATTAGATTTAACCATGAATACCCTTCTCCCCCTAATATCTTTTTTATATCCCCTTTTTCTTTTATCTTCTCTGTCCAGTCTTTTAATCTACTTATCTGTTTGCTTTTTAATACATTCTTTAGATTTTTTAAATTTTCTGGGAAATTCCTTAAATCAACTACCTGAGATAAAGGAGATATCTGTGGACTCAATACCTCTCTAAATTCCTTCCAATTTTCCAACATGTTTCTTAAAAACGGATTTTTAATCTTTTTTATCCCTTCTGCAATTTTCTTTTTAAACAAGATACTTTCCACAGTTTCTCGTATTCCTTCCATCTCCATATCCATCCAAATTAAATTTTTATTATCCTTAATTATATCTGGGATATGTCTAAGCTGATTCGCTACATAGTATAATTTTATATTAGGTAATCCAAGACCTCCCTTTTTTTGTGCTACATACCATAATTTTTTATTAATCCTCCCTCGTTTATTTCCATTACAATAACAATTTATCATTATCTGCCATTCTTTTAATTGTTTTTCTGTAATCTTTATAGGGAGCATCCAAAATATAAAATTTAATTTAGGGATTATTTTCATTTTACATAATGCAACTCTACCAAACCATGAAATTTTTAATTTCTGATATTCCTTTATCCTTCCAGTTATCTCTGTTTTTAATCTATCCAAATTTATTTTGATTATTTCTTGTAGGTTCCAAGTTATACTAATCCCCAAATATTTCATAACCTTTCCTATTTTACCTTCAAATATTGTTTTCACTTTATTTTCCTCTTCTTCTGAATGGTTTACCAATAAACATTCGGACTTCCCCCAGTTTATCCTTAATCCCATTATACTCTCAAATTCCTTCAAATGTATTTTCAACCTTTCAATTGTTTCAACTGGATTATTAACTATTAATAATGTATCATCGGCAAATAAATTTATCTTACCATTCTCTTTATTATCTACCCCTCTAATTTGTTTATCTTCTCTAATTATCTGTGCCAAAATTTCAATTATCATTGTAAAAAGTACTGGAGATAGGGGGCAACCTTGTCTAGTGCCCCGACCTAAGTATATTGTTTCAGTTATACCATCGTTCACTATAACCTTAGCTGTATTCTGAGAATAAAGTTGGTGAATTATATGATTGAAATTAGATCCAAACCCTAAATACTTAATTAATGTCTTCAATGACTCCCATTCCACTGAATCAAAAGCTTTAAATATATCTAGTGATATTACTCCCGCCTTAGAATTACTTTCTTTCGCCAAGTTCATTACATTAAGTACCCTCCTCATTAAATCAGACATTTGCCTACCAAGTATAAATCCATTTTGGTCTTTTTCAATATATTTCCACATAAAACTATTCAATCTTTTTGCCATTATTGCCGTAAATATCTTAGCATCCTGATTTATCAATGATATTGGCCTATATGCATCCATGTTTGCAGGGTTTTTATCTGGTTTCAGTATTAAAACTATAAGTGATTCTCTCCATGAAAGTGGGATTTCTTCTCCCTTTAATATCTTATTAAATAACTCTTTTAATTTTGGTATAAGGATCTTTTTAAATACTTTATAATACTCTGGGCCTAGTCCATCTGTTCCAGGGGTCTTTCCTACTTTTAAACTGTTTATAATTTCCTCTATTTCCTTTTCCGTAATCATCTGCTCCATAACATTTTTATCATCATCTGAGATTTTTTTATTAAAATTATTTTTAATATACTCTTCTATTTTTATAGTGGAAGGATTTTTACTGCTATATAAAGTTTTATAAAACATTTGAAAAGCTTCAAGCTTCTCCTTTGTTTTATTACATCTTTCCCCCTTCATATCTTGTATTACTCCTATATTACTTTTATTCTTTTTTTAGAAGACGCATTAGCTAGTAATTTAGAATTCTTATTACTAAATTCAAAATAATTTCTTTTTAAATATATTAAATTTCTTTGTACCTTTTCTAAATGAATTCCTTCCAGTTCCTTTCTCTTTGCTTGTAATTCTATTATTGCTTTTTTATCCCTAGTTTTTATAACTATCTTTTCTAATTCCTTTATATTATCTTCTAATTCCTGTATTCTTTCCCCCTGTTTTTTCTTTATCATGTATGACATTTTACATGCATACCCTCTTGCCACAGATTTCATTGCATCCCATATTACCTTAGTTTGACTTCCCCCTTTCTCATTTATTTCCCATGTTTCATATAGATCCTTTTGAAATTTTTCAATTAGGTTTGGATTTCTAAATATACTCGTATCCATTTTCCACCTATTTGCCACTTTATAATCACATTTAATCATCAACTCCATTTTCACTCTGGCGTGGTCTGAAATTTGTATAACATCAATAACTGTTTCATTTACTCTAGGAAGCAAGTCATTAGACACAAATATATAATCTATCCTTGAATATGTGTTGTGCACCTGTGAGCTGAAAGAAAATCTTCTTTCATCCCCTTTTAACTCTCTCCATACATCTTTCAAATCAGTTCTACTTATTAATCTATTAAAACCTGTAGTTTTAGATTTCCTTTCCCCAGTCTGCAGCTTTGATTTATCTTTCGCCAAATCCATTACCATATTGAAATCTCCTGCTAATATTACTGACCCTTTTCTCAATTTGTCCAACTTTCCCAATATATTTTCTAAAAATTCTTCTTGTCGCTCATTAGGTGCATACACATTTACAAGCGTAATCTCTTCCCCTCTCACTTTCCCTTGTATTATCAAGTATCTTCCTTGAGTATCTTTTTCTATTTTTTCAATCTGAAATTCACACTTTTTTGAAATTAATATTGCCACGCCTCGAGATTTAGAGGTTCCAAATGATTTTTCATAAATTTGAATCCATTTACCTTTCAGTTCATTGACACCTTCCTGTTTTTGATGAGTTTCTTGCAGAAATACAATATCATTATTACTTTTATTCAAAACACTCTGTATCTTAGCTCTCTTTGAGTTAGATCCAAGGCCTTTTACATTCCATGTAAGAAAATTTAAATATTTAACCATATTTCAATTTACTAGTTACTATTTTTTTTACTAATACTAGTCCTGATTGGTGTACCCTTGCCCCCCTTATTACGAAACAAAACACTAAACACAAAAATAAGCATAAACATAAAATCCTACTACCTTTACCTACACCCCCCACTACTAATATTTCTCCCCCCCATACTTCGCAAAATTTCTTCCGGTCTTCTCTACTGACCCTGGGGGGGGGGGACATGTCTGTCTCCTCCGCCTCGGCTCTCTCCCTCTCTCGCTTTATAATGTTATATAAATCCATACTGTATATATTTATATACTCACATACGCACACACATATATGTATATATATATATCCTTACCCATACACTCGTATACATTTCATAATATGTACTGTTATCACATAAACAGGAAAGGCAATGTAACTAATAATAATAATCAAAACATTATTTTAAAACATAGGATGAGAAGGGAATGTCACTATCTAACTTTCATAGAATTTTTTTTTTAAATAAATATTTCTTCCCAGATTTTTTCCATCTAGATCTATACATCTATTTCCATATTGTTCCTCTATATTCGGTTTTCTCCTTTTTGTGTCTCATTTGCTCTTATTTATTCCCGATTGTTCCTCCCCTTCTCTTTTTTTTCCACTTAAATTTACCCTCACTGGGTATCTCCCTTTATGTCCCATTGTATCTTCTCCTTACGATATCATTCCCTTCTCATCCCTTCTTCCCACCTTTTCTTTCTGGTTTACCCATTGATTCTTGTCTTTTTTTTTTTCTTCTACTAAAAATTCATCCTACCAGACCCTCTCCATTTATCTCAATTACATTTTAAATTATGCCTAAAAACTTTTACTCCTTTGATTTTCCACGTCCCCTAGTCTTCCTTGGTTGTTTTGGAATTGCTCCTTGTTTTTCCTTTTCCTGTTCTTCTTCTAGTTGTCGTTCCTCTTCTTCTTGATCTTGTTCTTGTTCTCCCTCGCCCTTATCGCTCTCAATTGAATCGCGCTCCATTGTTTCATCTTCCTCAGATTCCTGATTTGACCCTGATTTCTTCATCAGCCTCATCTGCTCCTCCCACTCTTTTTTTGTTAATATTCCAGAATCCTTTAAGAAGTCCAAAGCCATTTGAACGGATATAACTTTGTTAAATTTTCCATCGTGATGAATCTTTAGGAACAAAGGGTATCCCCAACTGTATTTCACACTTTTTTTTTGCAGAATAGATGTGATAACTCTCATTTTTCTGCGAAATTCCATTGTCTCATGCGAAAAATCGTTAAAAATCTGTACTGGATATTTAGCAATCACCAAGCTTCCTGGATTCTCCCGTAACGCTTTCATTAACTCCTCTTTTTTTCTCAAGCTTGAAAATCTAATTAAAATATGACGGGGTTGATCTCTGCGTTTAGGGCCCACTCTATGTATTTTATCTAGATCGTACACAGTCCAATCTATTTTTGGTAGTGTCTTTTTCAACCATTCCAGTACCAGCTCTGTTAGTTCCTTCTCTTTAGGGCCCAAATCTGGAAGACCTTTTATTCTGATGTTATTACGGCGATTATAATCCTGTGTTAACACCATCCGATGCTGTAGATCAGTAGTCACAAGCTCGTTATCCATGATTCTAGTAAAGTTCCTGTTGGCTTGACTCCGCAGCTGTTGTAAATGTTCTTCAGTTTCTTTAACATGAGAGTCTAATTTTTTACTAACTTCTTTACTTCGCTCTTGATTGGCTGAAATCTGCTTTGACATATCATCCACTTTTTGTTCTATATTGTCCACTTTTTGATTCATTTGCCGAATGGATTCAGACAACTTAGTAATTTCTTCCAAGACCAGCCTCATCTCTGATTTCTCCCCCTTCTGGGCCATCTCTGAATCTGCTTCTTCTTTTAACAAACTCTCCAAACGTTTATCTGAAGGCTTACTTCTTGAAACTGAAGATTCCCGCCTTCTAACTCCTTTCTCCTCAAGCCTCTGCATGTATTTTCAATAAGATTTCATTAGCTTTTTTTTTTTTTTGAAGCTTTGACTGCTATTTTCGCTGTTACCAGCAGATGGCGCTTATGTATCTTATTGAGAGTTGAGGGCTTGGGCTTCACTTTTGTGAACACGTTGCAAAAGCGAAAGTGAAAGAGTCTATTTTTATTTTACTCTTAAAGTCTTGCGATGTAGCTCTTTACCAAAAATATTTCACCATCTTTATGAATGAATTCGCCTTTTCTCTTTATTGGATTTATTTCCCTCTACTCCCGGCTGCGTTTAATGTCCACTCTTTCTCTTTTTTCCCAAGATAATCTCCTCGGCAACTAGATAAAAGTTCCAATTAGTGCTTTCGAAAGGTAAAATGAAAACACCGCCTGTTCATTATGCCACTTTGCCAAGAGAAAACAAGCTTTCTTGCAAGCCTTGGTGGGAAACTCTCGTCCGCAGGATTCCCCCGCTGAGATTGCTGTTCCTCCCTCCACGGCCGGCTGTATAACTTTTTTAATGAAACAGGCTACTTTTACTTTCTTCTCCGTTGCCCGAGGATATCGCAAGATTAAAAAGTCACTTACATATCAGAAAGTTTGATTTTTTTGCAGCCTCCTTGATGTTCAAAGCGAGAGCTCCGGGAAAAGTTAGACCGCAGCCATGATGATCCAAACCACGCCCGACAACTAACAATCCTGAAGTTCCTCATTCCCACCAACCAACCAACCAACCAACCAACCAGTAGCAGCAGTAAAATTTACTTATTCTCGGCTAGGTTCATTATAAGGTTCATCATAATTGCTAGGCTGGCTGCTCTGAGACTGAGAGAAAACAAATGGGACCTTGACTTGGAGTTACTTCATTTCCTTTCTCTAGGTTGCGGCCATTTTGTCTAAAAGTTAACAGATATGGAAGATAATTCACTTTTATTTCCTCTTTGTCTTTTGTTTCCTCTCGTCAAATGAACTATGAAGCTGGTGATGGGGATGGGAAGAAAAGGATACCAATTTGCTTTAATATTTTTTTTCTGTTGTAATTGTACTTCTGCTTTTATTTGAATATGAGTGTTGTTAAGCCTCCTTGACTGCCTTTTGGTGGCAGGGTCAGAAAGGCAAGAGATAAATGGAAAAATCAATGAGAAATAGCCTTTCATTTTATCGAGCAGTGGTACAGATATGTATTTTAAAAGCGTAGAGAAAAAAAAACTTCAGCTTCAACTCACAGAATTCTTCAGCCAGCATGAATCTCTGATCGACAATAAAAGTTGTACATTTTTATTTCAGTAAAACATTTTTCCATTTTCTATTTATTTAAAAAACCGTTTCTAATCTCATCTGTTCTTAATGTGTATCATATACATTAGGGGTTTTTTTTACATGATTACTGGCATGAATGTCAGACTTTACCTTTGCAAACATAACTAAGTTGACCAACTTTACAGTGATCATAAGCAGTGAAATAAGAGACAAGAGTGCATCAGTCCCAAGTATATAAGGTGCCACCAGATTTCTGGTGTATTTTCCCCCAGTACACCTGACTCTTCGTAAGGGTATTCTATACCACAAAACAGGTTGAGTCTGGGCTATGTCTTGAAGGTATGAAAGACTTCAGTGTAGTCCTGTGTTTAGAAATTTATTTATTTATTTATTTGATTTATACCCCGCCTATCTGGACTATTTGCCCACTCTAGGCAGCTGGACTATTTGCCCACTCTAGAAACCAACTAGATTTTCAGGAAAATGAATTTTACCTGCTAATATCCTTTCCCTCACACTTCACAATGTGGTTTCTCAAGGGAGACAAAGACTTGTATATGAAGCGTCTGTTTACTATCCACTGACCAATCACAAAGCAAACCTCATTTGAATGCAAGCTACAGACTTGAGTCAAAGGATGTACAGGTCAGATTTGGGTTCCTGCAACGAGCAAGGCGTTGGCCTCGATGACCTTGTACGAGTCCCTTCCAACTCCATTATTCTATGATTCTACAACCTGCTACAACAAGCACATGTTTCCTGTCATTTAGTAGTTCCCTTTCTAAAGGCATGCTAAGTGTATGGTAGAGATTGAGCCTTTATTAGTGAATTGTTCACTGGGAGCTTTCCATGGTGCTGCCTTGTTTATTTATTTATTTATTTATTTATTTATTTATTTATTTATTTATTTATTTATTTATTTATTTATTTATTTATTTGATTTATATCCCGCCCATCTGATACATCTATACTACTCTGAGCGGCTTGTTCTCAAGTATGGCTGCACATGAGGAGATATAGGGATGCAAGAATTATCTGAAATTTGAAATATCTGAAAGAATATATGAGCTATGAAAATATCTCTCATTCTCAGCTGCTCTCAGGGTGTTCCCATGCCAAAATGTCCTCCTGCTCCAAGGGATATTTATTTCTAAGCATCTCACAAAAACGAGGTGGCTGTCTTGCTTCTCCCTGCCCTGTTTTTCACTTCTTCTTTTTCCCATTTGTGTCAGAAACTGCATAAATGTTAGGCAGGGGGGCGGCGAAATGCCACTTTGCATAGGAATGGTAACTTTAAAGTGGGGACACACCATAAAATATCTAAGAAATTCCCTGAGTTTCTTGAGAGGTGGGAGGAATCTCACACAGAGAAGTGTTTCTGCAGGGAGAAAACAGAGGGTCCCCTCCCACTTCTCCCCCCCCCGAAAGTGAGGGGCCATGTGATATATGTCCGAAAGCAGATGTTCCTTATATTCATGAAAGTCTTTTGTGCACTTACAAAGTGGAATGGAATGAGAGCCACGGGTGAACGGACCAAACTCACTGGAAGAACAGTAGCTCTTCATATGAAGTGTTTACACTGGCACCTTGCAAAAAGAAAACCCTCATAGTGACATGACGTTCTATGATATTTCTGATGGCAATTTCATCCATGCATGGAACGTTGTTTATTTATAGTTGGGGAAGCATTCCTGGGCATCTTAAGAAAGTGGGGAATGACAGAGATGAGAGAAGGAAAGCTTACCTACATGTTCTAGGCTGCAACCTAATGGGCTATTTCCAAGGCTGAATATTCACCTTGGCCCTCCCAAAGACTCCCTGCGCCTGTGTCACAGCCACAGAGAAATGCTGCATTGGCCCCAAATGGTGCTAAAGGCTCAGTGGCTGTCAAAGATCAGAAACTACAAGAACCCTGGTGATCAAGGCCTTTATTCTTTCACAAAGCCCACAGTCCTCGCACTCTGCACAGCTTGTGGAAGCATAAAGCAACCTGCCAGTGACACTCAGCAATGCCTGCCATGTCTGCAAAGGCATGCCCATCACTTTATGTGTGACAGGTACAAAGCTCAATATTCTGCAGTTTTAAGATTTAATCAAATTCTCCTTTTTAAATGACTAATCCAAGCATAATTTAGTATACACAAGTCTCAAGTAAGAATATTTACCGTTGTGCTCAACCATTTACATAGCATCTTGAAACATGTTAAACCTATATATTATTTCGGCCCTGAACAGATGTGTTATTCCCTATGGCTGCACAGGCTTGCTCTGGTTCATCTGAGATTTTTGGAAGTTTTGAATTTCTATTATCACCTTTCTTGAAAAAGAATTGGGGTTGGAGGAGAAAGAAAAATGGGGGGAAAAAACATACCCTGTAAATTATTCTTGTACAGGTCAGTGCAATCTTTATAAAATATCTCTTTGTCACCACTGTGCTTTATCATCCCCCCCCAGTTCAGTAATATAATTCTCAAGATGAAAATGACTGATGTGAACTAGGAGATGGTAATGATAACAGATGAGCAAGTAAGTATATTACTGTTCAATGTTTCAATAAAATTGTAAGATCAACAGGGGAAGAACAGATCATTACTGATTAAAATTCAAAATATCTAGCACTCCATTTGAAAAGTAATTAATATTCCATTCTCTCCCCCTCGTCCTTTAAAGTTCCATATTAAAGGAGATGGAAACATGAAACAAAACCATGTATCAGTCATTGTAGCAGCGTGGTTGAGCCAAAAGTCAATATAAAAAAAGGTGGTGGTTTATATTGGGGTACTAAAGTTAGTGCAGTAATAATTTTGTATTAGTATTTTTTTAAAAAAATCATATGAAATAATCTAATTAAGTTCAGTTTCCTGACTCCAAGAGCCCGTGTAAAGAGAAGCCAATATAAACATGTGTTAAGAAAGAAAGAAATCAAAATATATGTACTTGCTGCAATATATGAATACAAATGAAATGTTAGTAGGAAGTAACATCACAATTTTAATTCAGAAGCCCAATTAAGTTAAGCAGGACACTCCTTGGTGATAAGTATAAGATTACAGACCATGAGAACTCAAGTCCCATTGATTTCAGTGGGACAGACTCCCATATACGTGTATATAAGGTTGCAGCCTAAGATTTAAAACATGAGTGGTTCAGTCATTGCTGCTATTCCAATGTGATGTTGTGGGGCCCCTGCCACCTCCATCAAGTGAGGGGCCAATGGGCAAACCCTCATCCATAGATTCCGGATGGTCTTGCGAGTCACAAACAGGATTTACGAGAGCAAAGAGACAAGGGACAACAATCTTCAAACTTGGGAGTTCTTTAGACTCCCGGGAGTCTCCCAGAGGACATAATTTTGAGCTGTTGCCCCTGGAATGACTCAGTCCTTTCCAGGCCCAGAGTTAGCTCCAATGGGGCCCATGAGTCCTTAGTTCTAGTCAGGGAAGGCTTCCAAGGAGGATGAAAGGAGGCTGTAAAGAACAAAGAGGGCTTATAAATCCGAGACCTGGTTACAGTCCATGCCTCCCGAGGGCAGCGGCTGCTGGATGCGCCGTTGGGGCTCCTGTCACCTTTTCTGCCTCCAAGGTCTCCGAGGAGATGTAGGGCTCTACTGACCCTCCATGAGTCATGGGCCCTGGTGGCTATCTCTATGCAGTGGTGCAGAATGTGGGGCATGGTCAAACACCTCACAGCCTCTGTCTGGTCTATGGGTGAGTCAGATCTGAAGGAGGGCCCTTGTCCTGGGGTCTGCCAGATATGTAGAGTCCCAGAATTCCTCTGCACTCCATACCTCGTCTGTCTCTTCTCAGGAATCTCCCTCAGTTCCTGAGGTGTTTGACTCCTCCTGCCTTGATGGTGTCAGGTGTTTCTCATCTCCTCACCCCAATCCTTCCCTGATCTCCTCAAAGTCTTCCTTTATGGCCTCAGCTTATAAACTACATCTCTCTCTTCCTCCTTTCTCCAGGTGCCTTCCATCTGCTGTGAACTCCTTCTCCTGGGCTGGTCAATCCTGCTGAGCACCTGCCTTGAACTCAGCACTTGCTCAGTCTGAGGGCTCTGACTGGGTGCATGGGGTGAAGGGTGGCAGCCCACCAGTGGCACTGGTGATGACATCCTCGTGGAGGCATGCCATCACCACCTGCATTCTACGCAGTCAAATACTATAGAAGCAAGGCAGTCTATACTGAGGATAAAACAAATAACTTAAAAAAAGATCTCTGGAAATTTCTCTATTTTGCTACTCAAAAACTGTTGGAATAGCAACCTGCATATTATGTATCTAAGATATTTGGATTGGAAGGACTTTGGGGTTGAATATCAATCGCTCAGAGTAGCCAGTTGTTTCTTTGCTACCTCAAATTCCCTTTCCCGCCTTTTTTTACTTGGGTCAGGGTTCTGTGTGAGTTAGGTTCTGTTATCCATGGAGTCAGCAGCTGGAGTCTGTGTGAAGTATTTATGTTAACCAGTTAGTGAAGCAAATAATGAAGCTATCCAGTTATATTCTTATACACTATGTAAAAAGTGAATATGATTTGTTTAGTCTATCATATGTATATGCAGATTTTATGAGTAAAAGAGAAACATATTTCATCTCAGCCCCAGAGTCTGTGACTGAATCTACTGAGACTATGTTATGCCAGTTCAGGTAAATCAAACTAAAACTAATTATACAATAAGGGCTGCTGTATTTGAGGGAGACTTGTCATTATATAACAATCTGCTCTGTAGGACCCTGTCTGGATTTTTCTCTGCAGCATCACAGGAAGTTTTAAGTGAGCAATTTCCCACATACTCTGCCAATAAAAATACCCTTTAACAAAACTTCTTCTGCTTCCATGAAATTTCTCAGCACCACCATGACAGCAACATGTTCTCTCTCAGCCTCCCTCCCTCTCTCTGTTTTTTCTCCCTCTATTTTGATACGTAATACAACATAAAATATTGTGCACAATCAAACTGCTCCTATCCAACTCCAAAGGATAGGTGTGCAGTATCTGAGACTATCCAGGTGAAATCAAGAGGTATTACTGGCACCAAAAACAATTTCAGTGAAAGTTCCAAAGACATCATTCTCTAATGTGTATAAGATGGAAGTATATCCTACCTAAGATAGAGGACTTGCTCTCTCTCTCTCTCCCCACCCCCACCCCTCTCTCTTTTTTCCTAGTGTACAAAACAGTAAAGGAAAACTATGTCTGTTAAAATTACAATTGGCAGGAACTTTGGTAGGGTTCGGCAGTAATTGGTGAAGGAAACCACTATTTCACAGATATCTAGTTATTCAAAAGGTATTCATCTCTCAAAAAAAACCTAACAATTTTCAAGCTGAGGTCTTTTGAATGGAAAAGACCATGTCACACAACAAAACGTTCAAATTCTGTGTAAGCTTTCATTTCCTACTAGGCGAGGGAAGGGGAGGCAGAAAAAATGTGAGAAATCACATGGGGTTTTGTTTCAAACACTCTTATGCTGGGGGATCTTACTGCGAGAATACTTTTCAACTTGTTTCCTCTGTGGGAATTCAGTTCTGCAGCCTCTACCAAAGTATACCATATTGTGTATGGGGACCCCGAACTATCAAGAATAGCAATATTCAAAACCCACTGGAGGAACTCTTCAGTCTGGCCATTGAAACTTTTTTACAAAGGAAGACTGCTATATGAAATTGCTGAGTAAAATAAATGAAGAAGTTCAATTTTATCACTTCTGGAAATCAGGATAAGGGACTTATTTACACTACTAAGGTAATTAGCTTACCTGTTTCAACATGTCTAGCACTGTTTTATGAACAGCCACTGTAAATACAGCAGGACCCCAATATCCACAGACCAGTTCCAAGCTACCCCATGCTAAAAATACAGTTTATAGTAAACACTATTATAATAGTGAATGCCATACATAGCATGATTTTTCTGTCCCTCTAATTTTTCTGGATGGATGGATGGATGGATGGATGGATGGATGGATGGATGGATGGATGGATGGATGGATGGATGGATGGATGGATGGATGGATGGATGGATGGATTGGATTGGATTTGATTTGATTTGATTTGATTTATATACTGCCCATCTGGCAGCCCGGGCCACTCTGGGCATTTTACTACAGATAAACAACAGAGTAACAAAATAATACATGTACAAAATAATAAAAATGCAATTGGGCCATAAATTGTGCAGTAAAACAAGTACAATGCAATAAATTACAGTTAAAAGCATAAAATATAAAAGACAAGAAGCATGGTGGTGTGATGAATGATATTTTAGCAAACACTGCTGCATCATACAGTTGTTTATTCCTGGAAGGCCTGCTTAAATAGCCAGATTTTTAGCACAAAATGTGCCCAGTGAAGTGGCTGGGGGGGGGGGGGGGATTCAGGTGGAACAGAGTTCCAAAGTTGTGGAGCTACTGCCAAGAAGACCCAATTTCTAGTGGTTGTTTTCCAGGCCTCTCTCTGGGTCAGAACCCTCAGCCGCCCTGCCTGGGATGATTTTACAGGACAGGCAGATCTGACTGGAAGGAGGTGCTCAGCCAGATATCAAGGTCCCAAACTGTTTGGGACCTTGAAACTGGTACGGAAGTGAACAGGAAACCTGTGTAAGGCAGCCAGGGTGGGGGAAATGGTATTTTCTAACCCCACTCAGGAATCTGGCCGCCACTTTCTGGACCTGTTAAAATCTCCATAGCAGTCCCAAGGGCAGTCCCACATAGAGGGCATTGCAGTAGCTTAAACTCAAGACTACTAGCACATGAACCAGCATGGTGAGGATCCAGTTTCAAGGCAGGGGCGCAGCTGGGCGACCCAGTTTAGGTGAAAATAAATGGAACGAACCACAGACACTACCTGTGATGCCGTTGATAGTGCTGGATCCAGAAGTACACCCAAGCAACGCGCCACATCCTTCGTGGAAAGAATAATATCCCCCAAAGAGACAGGGAGGCACTCAGACCACAGACACTATGGGCCCCCCACCTGCAGGATTTCCGTCTTGTCTGGATTCAGCCTCAGTCTGTTTTCTTTTATACATCCCAGCACTGCATCAAGGCAGTGTTCAAGGGACGGGACAGCATCCACTGCAGAAGGATGAAAGGAGAGACAGAGATGAGTGTCATCTGCATATTGGTGACACAAAGCTCCAGAACTCCTGATGACCTCCCCCTTGGGCCTTGTGACATGTGCCATGACGTCACCTGCCTGTCTTGGCTAAGGCTGGAGTTTCCTGGCCTATGGCAGGGCAGGAGGTGGGTCTTAAAGGGGTGGAGTTTGTGTATATAAGGGGGGAGTGCAAAGAGGGAAAAGATTAAAGTGTTGGAGAGTTAGAGAGATAGATAGAGGGTTGAAAGAAGATCTGTAGACAGGGTTAGATATAGGTTAGGTAATTGAGTAATTGAGGGTTAAGTAACTAAGAACTGTGCAGGGTTAAGGTCTGAGAAATATAGTGTGACAAGTGATTCTTTTACTCAGTGATTTCCATTTTATTTTTGTATTCAATAAATCATCATTTTTAATTTGAAATCCATACTAAGTCTGAAGTGTCAGGTTTATGTGTGGTTGGTGGCAGCGAAGTTGTGTGTGTGTGTGTGAAGGATCGTGACCTGTCATCTCTTGTGGTGACGTAGGAGGAGGTGGCAGTCGCGACAGGCCTCATACAGATATTAAATAGAATTGGATAGATGATTGACCCATGTGGGACTCCACAATTGAGAGCTTACAGAGCAGACAGCATCTCTCCAAGCTGAACTCTCTGGGGATGGTCCTCCAGGAAGGATCGGAGCCAGGCCAAAGCCTGACCACCGATCCCCAATCCTGAGAGCCTCCCCAGGAGGATACAGTGGTCGACAGTATCAAATGCTGCTGAGAGATCGAGAAGGACCAACAAGGACGTTGGCTTCCCTCCGGAGGTCATCTTGCAGGGTGACCAATGCCATCTCCATGCCATCATGCGGCCTGAATCCAGACTGGAATGGATCAAGGGCATCTGTGTCCTCCAAGAGAGCCTGAAGCTGGTCAGCCACCACTCTCTCCATCAGGTTGCCAATAAAGGTGATATTGGCGACTGGATGAGAGTAGTTAATATCATCAGCCACCAGATTGGGTTTTTTCCAGATAGGCCTAATGAGTGGCTCCTTGAGGGCGAGGGGAACCCTGCCCTCAAGGAGAGATCCATTAATAATAGCCTCCGCCCACTCAGTTGTTAATGGCCTGGCCACTTTCAAGAGCCAAGTCAGGCAAGGATCTTGTGAGGAGGTGGTAGCCCTGCAGTGATCAAGGGCCCTGTCAGCTTCACCTAACATCGCAGGCTGAAATTGTCTTAAAATTTTTGACATCTAATGTACAGTTCTGGCAATGACACCATGGAAATAAACTTCTCTAGTGAATGCCATGTATAACCATGGTTTCTTTCTCCCTATAGTGGCCAGTTCTAGTAACTTCATTGTTAAAAATCGATATTTATAGGACTTTAAAAATTTTTTTTACATTTTCCGTGGATAAGTGAATTAGCATATACTGATCCCACAGATATGGGGCTCTACTGTAATTGTGAAATTTTGATTTTAAAAATTGGAGATTCTATGAATTTGCTTATTCTTTTATGTAGTTAGCAGAGTACAGTATAAGACAGTATAAGGCAGAATAAAACACGGAACCATGGAGAGATCAGCTCAGCCTCACCAAACACCTTCCCTGTTTTGCATACAAAACTAGCACAGTGTATGGTGAAAATCACCATAGAAGCATTTAAAGTAGAAAAAAGTATCTTTACTTACACTAGTCACCTGTAATTGCAGTCAGAAGAAAAGGAGGGAATGGAATCTCGCAAGCTGTAAAGACACTCAAATATGCAAAGCCACCTTAGTTATGACTTTGGCCTGCACCCCAGATGGAAACAGCCCTCAAGATGCACCTGGAAAGATGGGCCAGATTCATATCAGATCAGTGTGGGGGAGGGGGGAGTGCGTGTGTATCATATTTTTCTGTTGCTGGGTAAAGCAAGTATCAGGAGGAAAGCATATTTGCAGTGCAACACACTTGACTGATCATAGTTTAGAGAGCAAGCAAGCCAGCAGACCAAAATGCAATGTACAAATTTTTAGTTATCAGAGATGAAGTTGCCTGGGTTGGAGAAGGACGTGAATCTTGAGTGCTGGGCTCAGTCCTCCTTTATACCCAACTAGGGTGTCTTTCCACTTGAGATAAGTAGGGAAGGAGGGAAGGAACAGAGAAGTACAGACCTCAAACCCTTGAGGAAAATGTATTCGCGAAGGCTTTCACGGCCGGGATCCATTGGTTGTTGTGGGTTTTTCGGGCTCTTTGGCCGTGTTCTGAAGGTTGTTCTTCCTGATGTTTCGCCAGTCTTTGTGGCCGGCATCTTCAGAGGACAGCAGCTCTGGTGTAGTTGGCTTGGGAGTGCCAAAGAGCCCGAAAAACCCACAACAACCCTTGAGGAAAACTTAACTTCCCCTTTCTCGTCACCACAATGCAGTCAATGAGAATCTTAGAACATCACAGAGCCGACCAAAGCAATACTTTGGAGCTATTCATAATTGGTCTGCCTCATCTTCGTTTCCTCCTCACTGTTTCTCCAAGAGCTTGGAAACTAAGGATTTATAGGATGAGAGAAAAAGAGATGGAAGGAAAAACAAGTGGCCTGTGAGGTTGTTGTGGGTACATGTGGGTGTGGCAAAGGTATGAGTTTAAGAGTGGGTTGGACAAACGCCTTCCCTCTTGACCAACTGTGTGCTTATAATGCACAGTGTGTTTGCATTGGGGCTGGCTAGATAGCTCGGTGAATTGTTAGGTATCTGGCTGAGGAGCCAGATGTCAGGAACCCAATTCACCCTCTGTGCCTCCAGGGAGAAGAGCCAACCTGTGCAGCCTTGGGCCAGCTGCACAGTCCCAGGATGGCCTCAAGAGAAGGGAATGGTAAACTACTTCTGAGTACCTAGAAAACATGGAAAAGAGTTGCCATAACTCAGTATTGACTTGACAGCTTATATTTGTATCATGTGCATCTCTGAGTGTGGAAAGTGTATATGTACATGTAGAAAAACATACAGATTTGGGAGAATGGGAGAGTGTGGGCAGGATGTTTGAAGCAGGGGGGAAGTTGCTGTCTGTCCTTCTCTTTTCACCACCACAAGTTATCATACAACAACTTTGCATATGTTTGTTGTGCTGGCCATACATTATTTCTCCACTGTGTTTTGATTTGAACATATTTTTGAGGTTATTTTGTACCCCCCCCACCACCACCACACAAACACTTAGAAAAGGCCATTCCGTCCATTAAAGCGTATATGTTACCAATTACATTACGCACCTGAATTAATGTAGTGATTTACATAGGTATAACTAAGTGCTGTACTTCAAACAGTTTTTCAAGTGTGTGTAATGATTCAAAGCTTGTGTGGTTCCAAGTACCTACAACTATCCCTCCTTTACTTGTATCTTTCCCTTCATACCTCATAAAACAACTCCTGTTACCAAGGGAAGAAAACAATAATTAATTATGAATAGGTATATTAAAATCATATGAAGAAAATGTATTGAGAACAGAAGCCAATTTTGAAAACATTAATAACCTAAGTGCTTTAATTAAAAATTACCATTATGATGCGACCTCACATACATTATGGATTTCTGGCTGGAAAGCTTTTATAATAAGAAACAAGGTTCTTTTTTTAAAAAGCACACATTAAAATAGTATCTGCTTTCAGTTGTATTGTAGTGTGCATGATCTCTCTCTCTCTCTCTCTCTCTCTCTCTCTCTCTCTCTCTCTCACACACACACACACACACACACACACACACACACACACACACACACACACACACTGTTGGGTTATGGTCTTATTATAATAACAATATTTTTCAAACATGATTGGTGGGAGAATGAAGCAACATTTTTGCTTTCATTTGTAGGACAGCCCATCTAACCTGAATTTCTGGGTGCAACAGAAATGGGTTTGCTTCAGCAGCTGCCTGCAATTAGATAGGCCAGCAGGTCTTTGAGGCAGGGACCTTTTAATGAGACCTATAGTCACAGACAAAGCTCCTTGAAGTACTGGGCTAAAGAAGTATACCAAGTATACCAAGGGACTGTCCAAACGGACTTTGGAGTGAACTGGTTTGCACTAAAAAAAGGTTGTTATGTTCAACGTGATCTATTTTATTTCTCATTAATGTGATTCTTCTGTTCCCACTGTTCAAGGTTCTCCTCCTGTAAGGAAGGTCCACACAAGTCTTTGGATCACCATTTAGTTGTGTGCAAGTATACCCAGTTTACTCATAAGTAAGATCTACCTGATTTGCTCATGAATGAAATTATTTGGTTTACTTGCAAGTAAAGAGGCAGCAGTGGAGGACAGTAGTGGTGGGGAAAACCCTCAGCTGTGATACTTGTGTGAGAGGAAAATGTTGTGGTAAAGGCTGGGGAGGTGGAAGGGACGTAGTCCCTCCCTTTTCCCACTTCCCACCAGGGCCACCTTGGGGCTGTGCTGCCTTGTAGGGACAGAGCCAATGGAGTTGACTAGCCCCCTTCCCCACCTTTTCCTATGGCCAACATTTAGTGAGCTGCAATGGCTCCTCCCCTTTTTTTGGTATGTTAAATAATGTAAGTGGCATATTGAAACAGCAATGCACCAACCTAGGGAAGTATCAGAATTGTGCTGTGCCAGTAACGGAAATGTTAAAAAAAATGAGAAGATGGAACTAGAGGAGGAGTTTCTCTGTCCACCTATGTCACAACCCACCTATTGTGTCAGAGGGTTGTCACCTCTAATATTGCTGCCCTCAGCTCCATTTGGGTGTGAAATAGCTATCTGCACATGCTACATAAAGGGATAATTAGGAGCAAGCCATATCATGCCAAAAAACAAATGACTTAGCTTGGTACCAGAAAGGAGCAGGACAGGTCTTAAAAGGGCAGGATGGATTAAACAGAAACACTTGTGGACAGCACAACTGAAGTGAACCATGCCAACAGGGATCCACATACTAATCTGTGTACCCATCGCTAATGAGTTTCTAATTAGTTCTTTTTAGATCACTAGTTCCTAGTCATATGCCTGCTGATGATGATCTTAGACCAGTGCTTCCCAACCTTGGGTAACTCAGGTGTTCTTGGACTTCCACTCCCAGAAACCTCAGCCACTACAGCTGGGGGTAAAGGCTTCTGGGAATTGCAGTTCAAGAACATCTGGAGTACTCAAGGTTGGGAACTACTGTCTTAAATTATAACTCTAAGAAGCCCATAAATAATGTAGACTGTTAACTGTTTTAATAAAGGATACTTCCTCTTTTAGTCTAATTCCATTTATATTCTGAGGACTAGACTGTCTCTTATAAACTGAGTTTCTGAAACGTGTTTTCCCCTTTGGTGAGAGTGAGTGTAAGTAACTTGTACCATCCACAGAGAACCCAGCCAAATAAAGTTTAAATGAATTCTAAATTCATCAGTTGTAGAGATCCCAAATTTCAAATGTTTAACTTAACTAATTGATGGTTGGATGCCTTGCCTTAGACTAAATAGGTGTACAAACTCAATGAGGGGCAGTTTTGTATTTTCAAAGTCACAATGGGACAGAGCCAAGAGGCACACCCGTGAATCCCTTAAATCTATTAAACCTTTGCATACGATAATTAGAAGTGGAAAAGAGAGGAGAAAGAATCATTTCTCCCTAGGCAGGGAGCAGAGCAGGGGCTTTCCAATATCCCTACTAATTAATTTTTAAAGCTACCATTCCAAGCTCTGATCTTAAACTGGTCTAGGGGAGCTGAGAAAATGTATAGGCAAAACTCAGCTCATTTTAAGAAGGGGGATTGAAATTATCGTAAGCTTTCCAAGAAAAGCTAGTGTTATATTATAGTAGCCTCTATCCCCACTTTGGAACCTTATTCTCAGAGTGCGAGTGAGAAATTGAGGTGATTATAATGACTGAGGGGCTGTGAGGGTTCAGTGGTTACCTCAGGCTTATCAGACACAAGCACCAGAGTTGCGTGTTCTTGAAAAACAGAACTAGGGTTTATTGGAACATCAAACAGTGAGGTATCAACATTAAACTTGTCAGTGTTCTTTTCTCTCGCCGCCAACGGGTCAAGCGAGGGTGTCCATGCTTCTGGTAAAAAGGGGTTGAAACTAGGATTGTATCAAGGTCCTTTGGCAAACTGGTTAACGTCACCCGGTCCCTTTGCTTCAATGTCCACCTCAATCAAGGGTAAGGTCTCCTCATCTCCCCTCTCCAGGTCGAAGGGGTCAGCTCCCTCAGAGTAGGGGTCCCAGGGTCCGGTGAATACCTCCTCCGGAGAGCCTCTCCAGATGCCATGCTCTCCTTTCCCTCTCTTCTCTCCCTACTTTCTCTTTTTCCTCCCTCAAATGCCTCCTCCACTCTCTAGCCTCTGTTTCACCCCAGTATGATGGTCTGGGGGGCAAACCTCTTTATCTTTGATAGTCTGCCTCCTCCCGAGGCACCCTAACCTTTTCAGATCTCCCTGTCCAGGGGTCCTCTACCCAGATTAATTCCCAACCCCCGGGTATCTTATCTTTCTCCTCCCCCAACTCTCCATGCCCCGCCTCCGCTAACAGTCGCTCATCCACCCGGGTTCCCGCCTTTTCTGTCCTGGTCTGGGTAGCTACAGACATCTTCTTTATACCCTGTTCCAAATCCCCTGTGTCTACCCCCTGGTGTCTGAACGCAACGCGGGAAGTCGTAGGCGCTGTCTGTGTCTCTTTTTCTCTCTTAACTGAGGACGACACTCCAGCGAGGACTTCTATAGTCTCGCCTCGGGTCTCACAGGGGCACACTTGCACTCCCCTCTGTTTCCCTCACTCTGGCACCCTTTGAGTAGAAAACATTGAGATAACGGTCCAGTAGATAGCATAAAAATCACAACCATCAAGACCACAAAGGTTAGCATTCATGGAATGAATGAATGAATGAATGAATGAATGAAGGAAGGAAGGAAGGAAGGAAGGAAGGAAGGAAGGAAGGAAGGAAGGAAGGAAGGAAGGAAGGAAGGAAGGAAGGAAGGAAGGAAGGAAGGAAGGAAGGAAGGAAGGAAGGAAGGAAGGAAGGAAGGAAGGAAGGAATATAAAAAAGAAAGAAAATGTGAGTGGATTTGCCATTTCTGATTGTAGCTTTTTTCCCTAATCAAACTTGGAATGATCCCAGATGGGAGGAGTCCTTGGAAAAGCTTTTGGATTCAAAGATCAAGTAAAAGAAGAAGAAACCTTGACTGGTTCAAAATGCTGCAGCCAAAATGCTGCTGACTGGTGCTGGTTATAGGGAGCATCTATATCCCTTATTACAACCGCTAGAGTGGCTGCCAGTCTGTTTCTGGCTTCAGTACAAAGCAAAGCAAAAAAGCAAAAGTATGCTGCTTATATACTGCCCCATAGCACTTCAAGCACTCTCTGGGTGGTTTACAAGTTGATTATGGAGGCTACACATTGCCCCCCCCCCAGCAAGCTGGGTACTCATTTTACCAACCTCGGAAGGATAGAAGGCCTTGAGCCAGTTACCTGGGATTGAACCCCAGGTCGTGAGCATAGTTTTGGCTGCCCTACAGCGGTTTAACCACTGCGCCACGAGGCTCTTCAGGAGCTGGTTATTACTTATAAAGTCCGATATGGCTTGGGTTCAGGCCATCTGAGGGACTGTATCACCCCCATATGAGTCTTCTTGGCTTTGAAGATCTTATGGGGAGGCCCTTCTCTCAGTTCCATTAGCTTCCAAAGGACACGAGAGAGGGCCTTCTCAGTGGTGGCTCCGAGGTTTTGGGATGCACTGCCCCAAAAAGCCAGGTTGGCCCTCTCCCCCTTGTCCTTCCGTCAACAGGGAAATACCTTCCTCTTCAGGCAGGCCTTTATGCAGTAAGTTATCTGAGGAATGCTGGTTTTTAACTTAATAGGGTTTAAATGTTTTTCAATTGGTTTTATACTGCGTTTTTAATCTTAATATATGTTTAACTGTTTATTTTTTTAAAAAACAGAACATTTATATCGTGTTTTAAAATCTGTTGTTTCTTCTGTTGTGAGCCACCTTGGGTATCCTATGGGGAGAAAGCCAGCATATAAATAATTTAAATTAAGCCTTCCTTCCAGCCACTTCTTGATTTATTTTCTCTTCCATCTTGAGTTCTTGTCTATTGATGTATTAGTTGTTCCTATATTTTAAATTGTTTATTTTATATGTTGTTAGCCGCCCAGAGTAGTCAGTTGACTAAATGGGCAGGGTACAAATTCAAGAAACAAACAAACAAACAAACAAACAAACAAACAGGCAGACAGACAGACAGACAGACAGACAAATAAATAAATAAATAAATAAATAAATAAATAAATAAATAAATAAATAAATAAATAAATAAATAAATAAATAAATAAATAAATAAATAATGAGTGGGGATTCCTTAAGTGTCATAACAATCTGTCATAGCTTTTTCAATACCAGTTCCTAACTGGCAAATAAAGAGTCCCTTGCCACAGGGGACTTTTTATTTGCCCCTTAGGAACAGAGTAAAAGTTACAAATGTCCTTATACTAATCAACAAGATTTTAACCAGTAAGTTACAAATGAGCTTGCTTTGCTCAGTGATTCATAGTCAGGAAGGAAACATGGGCTTTGTTGGCTAGTCTGATGGTTGGAGAATCTGTGTGGAATCCTTGTAGCTTCCCATGTTGGTGCTATCAATCTGTATCATCCTAACAAACTACACATACATAGAGACAGCAAATGTGAGAGTGCCAGGAAATAGCCACAGAATATCTTCCAGGGTATACAGGAAAGTCAATGGATTTGTGACCTGATTGGGATATTGGTGAACCACCAGAGAGGCACCACTCATATGAAACCAGTGTCCCTCTGCCAAGCTTTGTACATGTTTGCTTGCTTCAACTTTGGTGACTGAAGTAGCATAAAAAGGGCCTCCTACAAATAGCCTCTGCATGAGATGCTAACTGTACTGTGAGCAGATACTGCAACAGTGTCTTGGCAGGGTGTGTACTGTACCCACTTTCCCCTCTCCTGCCACCCTGAAGGACTTCCCTGCTGCTGGGGAGATCCAAAGTCCTAACTCAGTCAATGCCTACCCATTTTGCTCCCATTTTGTGGGTCAGAACATAGTGCCCCTGAAGGTAAATGGCAGACTTGTAAACCTCAATGATTCATTGTCCCCTTTCTTTCTTCGAGATTTTTCTGCCTTTTCCCCTTCCCTTCCTCACGATTTCCCAGCTGGATGGAGGAAGGTGTCTGTTACAGGGAAGTGACTGAGTATGAAAGGGCGGCAAATTGTAACTCTGTTTTATATATATAAATTGTGAGAACTGGAAAACATTTTGTTGGTGTGACCATGTATATTCTATGGCATTTGTGTCAATGCATCAGTTAACTTCTGTCAAATGGTCTCAACAAGAAGCTCTAGGCGCTTATGGAATTGGAAGGAAATGACTCGGTAACCCATAAACATTGGGACACACATCCTGGAATAAATGCCATGTGACCTTAAGGCATGAAAGAAACACGATTAAAAGTAGCATAACCACAGGGGGACATTTCACTGGGGTGCCCATGGCTTCGTGTTCTTACTGCCTAAGCAGGGAGAAAACAGGAATGACTTTTTTTCTTGATTGACACTAACTTGGTATAGGAGAAGGCAAAATTTTGCTGCCCAACCTCAGGTAGCACAATAATGTGGCCAGGCCTGAATTCTGCCTTATGATACCACATAACCATAGTTACTTGGGGGAAAGGAGCTAAATCAGAAAATGCAGACATCACAACAGAAGAAAGACCTGTGGTGACAGGATTTCCTCTGCACTGCTCTAAGTCTCTTGCATATTATGAAGGAGAAAGAGGAGGAAAGAACAAAGCACGGAACACAGCCAAAGAGAAGCCAGTTCCCTAGAATAAAAATGTGATTGATTGGGGTTTCTTAATGGGTGGATAGCCACATTTCTAATTATTATATTGCCCAGTGTTATGAGCTTTATGCCCATTTAACCTCACAGTGTTGTGCATGTGAGCAACTGTTTGACACACTGATTATAATTAAAGGTCTGATGTCAACTAGTGTCTGTGGAAAGCATTGCATTGTTAAAAGCAGTGTTAAAAACTCTCTGTGCCATGAAAATTTGATTAACATGTGTAGTTTTTCATCCACTCGCCAAGAGTTAGTTATTTTATTCATTCATTTATTTTCATTTGTGTGCCACCTTTCTCCCAATTAAGGGACCCAAGGCAGCTTACAAGTTATCATAAAAACAAATCAACCCAAACCACAATAAATTGCGGGACTATGTTGACCATGAGGTCAACATAGCTTCTTAAAAGAAGGCATTCCACACCCTGAGAGCAGCTACAGAGAAAACCCTCTCTTATGTTCCCACCAGACATGCCTGTGAAGTCAGTGGGAGTGGGAGACGGGACTCCCCTGAAGATATCAAAAGCTGAGAAGGTTCATATAGAGAGATACAAGGCCTTTAGATAGTCTGAGCCCAAATTGTATAGGGTATTTTAAGTCATAACTAGCACTTTGATTTGGGCACAGAAACAGACCAGCAGCCAGTGAAGCAGTTGTAATAGGGAGTGATATGTTCCCAAGAGGGAAGCACACTATCTGACCAAGAGAAAATAAAGAAAAGGTGGAAACAGTATACTAAAGACCTATACAGAAGCAACAAACGGATGTCATGCTCCTTTGAAGAGGAAGCCTATGATGAAGAACGTACAGGTCTAGAAAGCAAAGTGAAAGCTGCTCTGAAAGCATTAGGAAGAAATAAATCACCACGAAATAAAGATGGAAATGGAATACCGATATAACTGTTTCAAGTCACAGAGAATGAATCTGTCAAAGTCCTAACAAGAATATATCAGCAAATATCGAAAACAAAACAATGGCCCACATACTGGAAACGCTCAACATACGGTACATTTCAATTCCTAAGAAAGGAGATGCCAAGGAGTGCAGTATCTATAGGATTATTGCTTTAATTGCTCGAGCAAGCAAAATGATGCTCAAGGTGTTGCTTTTACCTTATATGGAGAGAGAAATGCCTGATGTTCAAGCTGGATTTTGAAAAGGAAGAGGCCCTCAAGATCACATTACAAATATCTGCTGCCTACTAGAAAGTGAAAGAAGTGTGCATTGCATAGTTACATCAGACTTAAAACTGCTTTCAGTCTCGACTAAAGATTCCTGGGGTTTGTAGTTTGGCGAGTCACTTGGAACTCTGAAGCAGAGTATTCTAGTGATCTCATCCAATGACAGATGCCAAGATTCATCAGAAAGGAGCCACGACGATTAAAGTGGTGTCAAAAATAATATGACCTTGTAGAGCAGATGCTCCCTAGAAGGGAGGACGAGATATGGGAACACATAGAAGCCTTGCCCTGGTGTCTCCATCCCACCTAGTGTCCACTGTCCTGATGAGTACAATGTCTGAAGAAGTTACCACTCTCTGCGCTCAAGCAAGGGGCCTTACAGGCACATCCATGTTTCCTCCTCACTTTTGGCCTTCGCAGCTATAGGATGAATGCCCGCTCAGGGCTCTGGGATCGGATATTGGATCAAAGTGTAATATGAAGAGGAGAGGCACTTGCCTGCTTTTTCCACCATGTGAACCCTGTCTCTGATCAGTAACAGAATCCAGGTTTTGAGCAGGCCTTACCATATGCCTCTTTGCCAACTCTGCCTTCCTAGGTCAGTGAAGTAGACACTATACAGCCTCTGCCAGTCTACGTGTACTTCCCTGTCCCAACTAGAAACATAGGGATGCAACTTTCTGCATGTTTGATTCTTCAGATTAGTTCGAAAGAAGAGGGAGACCCTTCCTTCCTTTAGAAATCTGATCAGGCCTATAAATGGAAGCAGCATAGATTTAACCAACATTCTGGATTTTGAGATATTGCCCAGATCTCTCCCAATTTAATTTAGGTGTCCGAAAGTGAAATGGAACCATTCTTGAAATGAAACAGCTTGTCCTGAGGGCTCACGTACCTTCTTAACAGACTGATGGATCACGAACATGGATGGACAGCTCTCCTTCAAGGAGAAATCCTGGGATTATATTGGCATTTAAATCTCTATTTCACCTACCAATATAGGCCAAGAGTCAGGCCTCTTCATAGCTCAAAAATAATAATAATAAAAAGGAAATCACAGAAGAGAAGGATTTATTATTATTATTTTTTCATCATTATGCAGCACATGCTTCCCTTATCTTGAATGAAGCAACAGCTTTCCAGGGCACAAAATTCAATTAATATCTTCATTCCAGTTTCAAGAATAGATACATTCTTATACACCAGCTAAAATTATCCTCCCTCTGGAGGTGTGGGTAGGGAGAGGACGGGCCATTTGCATACATTGCATGGGCCGAAACATGAAGCTGGCTGCCTTTCTTTGTTCTTAAATGCTTCCATGCTCTTTCTAGAGGAGAGCACATGCTGTCCATGCGCTCAGTTCCTCACTCAATCCCCAGCATGTCCTGGAAGGCTCCAAACCCTGGAGAGATCCTGTCAGTCAGCCGAGACAATACTCAGCAGATGGGGAAATCATCTGACTCAGGATAAAGCAGCTTCCTGCCTTCCCGTGTTTTTATGAAGCTTGGGAACCAGCCAGAATCTTTGTGCTTCCTTCCTCTTTCACTTTCAATCCTGGCTAGGTTTGCTTTTGAAATACTGTGGGCTGGGGGGGGGGTTCAAGTGCCTGTTGTTGAGCATGCTGTTAGAAAATGCAATCTTGCGTGCTTCTCCTTTAACACTGGACGCTGGCAGGGAGCGTGGTCTGTCCCTGAGACCGTCGTGATTTTTTCCCCCTGCCCACTGTGGCCCTTGGTCCAAGCGGAAAATCAGAAAGCCAGCTGCAAAATGCATGGCAGCCATTTGTTTTGTTTTAACGGATGGACAAACAAAGCCATCAGCTTGACGAAAAATATACAGTTGCTAGAGTAAGCAAAATAAAACCCGCACCTTCCTCATGTTCTCAAACCCCCTATATAGGTTCGGATTTCTACGGCCTCACTTTCATTACCACATCACATGAGTCAGGAGTCTTCTCCAATCAAAAACTAGCTAAAACGTGCTTCCAGAAAGACACGTAACAGACAAATGGCTGCCAAGTTAACGAAGGTGCGAGAAACTCAATGGGCCTGGCCTAACGGTATCTGGAAATGCAAGAGGTGTTTCCTGTGTACTTATAGCAAGACCTGTTCCCTGGGCTGGTTATCTACAAGGGACATACAGTAAACTCTGGCCAAAATGCCTCAACGGGAGCCCCTAGCTTCATCTTATTTTCTACCCTTGCTTAATGAGCTGATAATATTAAACATATATAGAGTTATAACAATATTATAATGTAGGGAAACAAATACCACTGTTACAGAGACCACCCCTTCATTTTTGGTCCCTCCTCCTCCATGTTTTCTGTTCTCTGAAGATAGACTTGTGGAGATACAGCTTCATATTGTGTACAGTGGTGCCTCGCTAGACGATGATAATCCGTTCCACTGAAATTGCTGTTTAGTGAAATCATTGTCTAGTGAAAAGCATTTCCCCATTGGAATGCATTGAAACCTGTTTAATGTGTTCCAATGGGGAAGAATCGTTATTGTCTAGCAAAGATCGGCCATAGGAAAGCCACTTTACGAACTGCCGATCAGCTTTTTAAATAGCTGTCTTGCGAAGCTTAGGTTCCGAAAACACCCGTTTTGCGAGCACGGAGGGAGCTGTCAAAATTGTTGTCTAGCAAAAATTGGTTTGTGAAGCAGGGACCAAACATTGTCCAGCGAAATTCCCCCATAGGAATCACTGTTTTGCGAATCGCTATAGCGATCGCAAAAAGTCAGTGTCTAGCGAAAAAACTGTCATGCAGGGTAACTGTCTAGTGAGGCACCACTGTATACATAAAAGAACAAAGCCATGATTTAGCCATATTGGGTCCTTTTAAGTAGAAAGGCAGGGTGAAAATATTTTAAATAAATCAGTGGCAGGCAACCACCGACTTTTTCTTTTCTCTTTTCCAATGGAAAAAGTGAGACTTGGCAAGTCTCTCCACACTTTTCTCTGCACTGAAAATAGAGTATCGAAATTCCACATCTATCCAACATGTAAGGGAAGCTTACCAGGGAAGTGGGGGACATCCAAGCAATCTCCAGGGCCTGCACATGACTGGGAAGTCTGAGCTCACTTATTCAATCACCTACCGGAGACTGGCTTCTACTAGGATGAGATTTGGTGGACATTGCCCAGACATTTAAAATTAAAATGGCTTCCATGTTTTAAACCATTTAATTCATGACTACACATCAATCTACTGTGAATTGCAATGCATTTGCTGTGACTAATGAAGCCATGTAATAGTCTGGTCGGTTATGTGGCATAACAGAAGGACCCAGTTATGGAGAGATTATTCGAAGCTCTGCACAGGGAAGAATTATCTTCTAGAGCTGGGGCTGGTGAAGTGCAGCCTTCCTCATGCTGTTGGACTATGGTTCCTATCATCTGCCACCATTAGCTATTCTTCACCATTGGTTATTCAGCTAAGGATGCTGGAAGCTTTAGTTACTAACTTCTAGAGGGATTCCTTCAACTCATCTTGCCTCTATTATCAGACTTCAAGACGAAAGTATCTTAACTAATGATGAGAGATCTACAGTCTAGCAACATCTGATAGGCTGCAGATTCCCTAAGTCAGATTCACTGGCCAAAATCCTGTTGCTTACCATACTATGTTGAGCAACAGAATTTTTGCTGATGTCATGGGCCAGTTCCCCCCTCCTTCAGTTTCCTGCAACCTCAGATCACACTTCATGCCAAAATGCTAACTAGTACAAAGTTCCCAATCTTGTCCATTTGTTCACTAGTTATTTTTTTAAAAAAGAAATCATGTTGTGATCTCTTTCTCTCTCTCCCTCTCTCGTGAGCGGCCCCAGCCACTGTATCCATGATGAAGCAGCAGGTACTGGTGATCAGTTAAGCTTTATTAGACTCAGCATACAAAGAAAAGAAAAACAGTGTCTCTGTAGTCCTTTGCAGGATCTAGCCCCAAGCAGCAGGGATGGAATTGGTAGCTTTTTTCATTGGTAGCCCTTCCAGGGCTGAGAGAATATTCTGTCCCAGCTCCCAGGGAGTTACTTCACTCCCGTGACAGCTCATCTCCGCTGAAAGGTCCAGGCTGTTAAACAATCTTTGCCAGCCGAGTCCCCCAGCAGGGCGTCCAGCAAGCAGAGGAGGCTGTGCAGCACTGTCTGACCCTGGGAGCTTCTCTCTTTCACCTTTCAACTTGCCTTCGGATAAGCCAGCCGTCCTCTGGAGAGGCAGGCCTCTCAGAAGCTCCTTTCAGTGTCTCCCCCAGCAGACTATTTTCTCTCTTCTCCAAAGGTGACAGAAACTTCCAGGTGTCCTCCCAAATGTCCAATTCCTCCGCTCACTCGCCTCTATATCTACCTCAGCTACAGCTACAGCTTTTTCTCTGGGGGTGGGTTTCGGGCCTCCACCCTCCTCTGCCCCAGGGGTTTTCCTCAAGGCCAACAACCCTTCTGCCATTGCTGAGGGGGCCTGCCCACGCTGGCACTTAGCTCCTTCCCCCCAGCTGGCTGTAGCTCTCTCTCTCTCTCTCTCTCTCTCTCTCTCTCTCTCTCACACACACACACACACACACACACACACACACACACACACACACACACACACACACACACACACATACTGTATGAAGGAAGCCCACATCTGTTTTTCTCCTCCACTGTTGACAGCATCTAAATATAGTGATTTGTATAGGTTTTAAATGTGTTTCTAAAAATGTTTCAGAAAGAACATTTTTAATTGTGTGGGTTTAAAAAACAAAACAAAACACCACAGGAGAGCACAGGATTTCCTCACATATCCTAATGGCTTTTTTTTCTGCATTAGTTTCTCTAGCAGAAATCTGTAAAGTTGATATGCATCTCATTCACATGCTGCCAGATCTATTTATGTATCTAGCGCTACAGTAGCTGACAGTGTGAAAATTTGTGTCCCTTTCCAAAGCATAATCTAATCTAATATGTTTGTGTGTGTGTGTGTGTGTGTGTGTGTGTGTGTGTGTGTGTGTGTGTGTGTGTGTGTGTGTGTGTACACTCTCCCTTTAGACTCCTGACAACACGGATTAGATTAGATTATGATTAAATTGGACTATATATATATTCCAGTCTAATCATAATCTAATCTAATCTGTGTTATTCCTACACACACACACACACACACACACACACACACATATACATATACAAACTCCCAGGCATCCTCCCAATATATATAGGAAAATTATATAAGTATGTATGTTTGTGTGTGTCCTCTCATGTACAGAGTTGAAAGAGAGAAAGAGAAATATTAAAAGTAGTAACAAAAGGGGGGGCATCACCATATTCTAGGTGTTATTGTTTTCTGGTGTTGTCATTATGGAAAGACCATTCATGTGACAAAGGAATCAGCAAGCATTTCTATTTTCACAGCTACCACTGTAAGCAAAGTCTTAGTCTAATTTAGATTAAATAATGCCACATCCCAGCAGGCGTAATCTAAATGTTTGGGATACAATGCTTAGCTTAAAAAAGTGTTATTAAATTTTAGTTTAATATTCTTGTCCCTGTTACATGAAAATGTTCTCTAGGCGACCAGTTCTCGTACTGAACACTCATGGTCTCAGTCCCACTCAGTGTCTGAATTCCATAAGGTGTGTGGGAGGCATATAAAAATCCACATTTTTTTCTTGCAATTCACATTTTTTTTCATCCTGTCTCCTGTGAAATTAATATGATCAGATGGAAGGGAAATTAAACTACTCTGGACATGCTGAAAAGCTCACTTTTCTCAGCTCCTATTACCTACTGCTGGCTACTACAAAAATCATCCAGTTTTAGCACTGGAACAACCCCTATATCAGCAGATATGGGACAAAATAAAAGCAAACAATTGACAAACCTTGTGCATTACATTTCTAATGATTTAGAAGGTAATCTAAAATATTAGTTGCTTCAACTCTCATTGTGCTTAAAGTCTCATACTAGTTGTTTTACTATGATTAACAATGACGCTGAAGTCCAGAACTGTTCAGAATTAGTCCGGGGGGGGGGGAAATTAGCCAGTTTTGAAAGTACAAAGCTATTGTCAGGCAAGCCTGAACACCCTCGAAATATGATCCCAACACAGAGGCTTTACAATGCAGCCACTCACCTCTATAGAAAGAGGAAGCTCTTCTGTTTTTGTTGCTTTTTGAAGTACATTATATTGTGCTCCACTCAGAGAAATTAGTCAATAGGTGTTTAAAAATGTATTAAATGGATGAATGAATAAGGAATAAGGAATAAGCTATGCAGGCCCTGCACCATTTAAGGAGTAATGGTTGAAACCAACACCTGCTAAGCCAGATGTATAGAGCCTCATGGCACCATGGTTCAACTGCTGTACTGCAGTCATAACTCTGTTCATGACTGGAGATGGCCACAAAGTGATGTCACGCTTACGAACTGACACAAACCTATGAACTCAGGTAACCAGCTCAAGGTTGACTCAGCCTGCCATCTTTCTAAGGTTGGTAAAATGAGTTCCCAGCTTGCTGCCGGTGGGGAAAGCAATGTGTAGCCTGCAGAATTGTAAACTGCCCTGAGAGTGCTTTAAGCAGTATGGGGCAGTATATAAGCAGCACCCTTTGCTTTTGCATAGACTGGCCACCGGTGCAATTCAAGGACAGTGGTGCCTAGACTTACAAACTTAATTGGTTCAGAAAGATGGTTGTAACTCAAAATGGTTGTTAAGTCGAAGCACAATTTCTTATTGGAATGCATTGAAATGCAATTAATCCATTCTGGTCAAAGAAAAAAATTCACCAAAAAACCCCTGCAAGACTGGTCAGAAATGCGATTAATCCCTTCCAGCAAAAGGGGGGCGGAGAGAGAAAAGCAATCAACTGTGCAAGACCCATTGCAAATGCAAACAAGACAAAGCAAAAAAGCAATCAAGCAGATCATGCAAGATCGGAAATGGGGGGGACTAAAAAGGATACAAACTCACCAAGACCTGTCGGAAGTGGGGGGGCAATCCAAAAAGCAAGGAAACCCCCTAAGACTCAATGGAAATGGGGGGGGGAATCCAAAAAGCAACCAAACCCCTCAAGACACATCAGAAATGGGGGGAAATCTGAAAAACAAATAAACCCCCCCAAGACACATTAGAGCACAGAAACATAACCCCCCCAGCTCAAAGCCACGCTGCAAAAACACCCAGAACAGTTTTTTAAAAGCAGAAAATAGCACCGTGCCAGACAGCCCAAAGCCTCCCTGCAAAAACAAACACCCACACACACACCCACACACAGAAGCAGAAGGAGGCAGTCCGAAGCCTCCAATGACGATGCACACTCTCTAACTGCTGGGGCGAAAGAGCTACAAAGAAGCAGCCTTGTCACCTCCTACAGTTAGAAATTTGAATTTCCCACCTTTTTCCCCTGCCTTTTTCTGTTCATAAGTGGAAGCTCCGGTCACAAGTAGAAGCAACATTTTGCGGCCGGAGCTGGTCGTAACTCGAAATGGTAGTAAGTAGAGACATTCGTAAGTCGAGGTACCACTGTACAACGCATGATGAAACACTATTTTTGCATCAGGTATAGTATGCTTGAAAACAATTAAAAAATAACTGCTTACATGTCGTACAACTAGGTGCACATCTTTTGGTCAGAAAGAGTTTTTAAACACCCATGAGGGGGTTGTTTATTTTGAATTGATTCCGATCGTGATTTTTTAAAATTGCTTTGCTATGTGTGTTTGCCTATGTCGGAATAAATTGTGTCTTTGAGGTTTGTGAAGTACTGGATGCCAGGATCATGGGATTGGGGGTGGAGGGAACCTTGCAGTCTGATCTGGTTTCCCCCCCTCCCTTCTATTTCTAACATTGACCTAGCACTCTGTCACATTAAAATATATATATTTTAAAATTTTTAATGAGCATATAAAACAAAGAAAATCCTGTTTGGTGAACCATGGGCTGCCATACTGTAGATTCCCTACAAAATTTATATTACACAGGGGTGAAGTTTGTAAAGGCCTGGGTAAAAAGCCAGTTTTTTTGCTGGCTTTTGGAAACTCAGGCGGATGGGAGTCAATTGCACCTCTACAGGGAAGGAGTCCCAGAGTGGGGTGACCACTACTGAGAAGGCCCAGCCTCTGGTTTATCACTTCAGGGCGTCTCTCAGAGTGTCCATCTGCAGCCTCAGGGGTGTGGGTGGGATGGGAGGATGACCTGAGGGAGAGACACTCTGACAGATAGCAAGGTCCTAAACCATAAAGGGCTTTATAAGTTGACATCAGTACCTTGAATTTGGCCCGGAAGCATACTGGCAGCCAGTGCAGGTGGGCCAGGATGGGTGAAATATGGTCAAATGTAGAACTATCAGTGACCAACCTAGCTGCCACATTTTGCACTTGTTGCCGCTTCTGAACCACCTTCAAGGGCAGCCCCACGTGGAGAGCATTGCAACAGCCAATCCTTGAGATTACCAATGCATGAATCAGACTTCCTGCCAAGAAGGCTTCTTTGGCCTGACATGGAACGTGGGAAAATTGGAAGCTGGAATGCCTAGGTGCCAATTCCCTTAAAAATGCAAGCCTATGTAGCTCCCTTGGCCAAGATACAGCACAGTTTACAACCAGATTGAAAAGCTGCCCCAGTAGGATGCATAAACCAGCATAAAAACCATGTGACTTTAGACTGACTTCAAAAACCCCAATCCCCATTAATTTCAGCAGTATAGACGTACCCACCATCAAAATAATTAGTTTGCACTAGCAAAATATCTGCTATATTTTACACCAGTTGTAATTTAAAAGTGCAGCCCTATCTAGAGTTACTACAGAAGTTTACTATTCAGCTTGACCTTCTTTCATGAGACGATACTCTGAGCCACCCATCCCTGAATCCACTGCTGGGGAAATGGTCAAACTCAATACTTTTATATACATTTATTGAGGTGAACCACATCCGAATTTTAATAGGCAATAATAAAAGATGTTCTGAACTTTCCCATTGAAGTTTATGGGATTTAAAACTCATTTATCACTGGCAAGATCAGTGTCATCACGAGGGGTCTTGAATTCATTATGATGCGATATTTTGCTATTCATGAACAGCCATCACTAAATAACTGGTCTGTTTTGCTAACTTTCTCACTATCTTCTCAGTCCATAACATTTTAGGCCTACAAGAGAGAAAAGCAAATAAAAGATAAGAGGGCCCAAATGTCACAAGAGGTTCTGGGTTAATGGAAGCTCTCTGTTGAAGTGGGTCCAGAATGTCAGGAGAAAAAAAAACTTAGAACAAGTCATAAATATCTGAGAGCAGTATAATTTCATACACCTGGTTCAGTTCATAAGCCTCTTACAATAAGAGCGGTTTCCCAGGAGGGCATTAGTTCCCTGTGTGCCTATCTAAATCTTTGGCAATAAATCCTTTTCATTTCCTCCCGTGATGGTCAACTGACAGCACTTGAAGTTCAAATGGCTGTTAAGCAACTCAGCAATAATCAGTTGTTTAGTACAGCTCTTCATTCACTGCACCTTTTCATAAGACCCTTGAAGAATTATAGCACTGGGGTGGTAGCATCTAGCAACAAAGGATGGCTTAGGTTAAGGACAGCTGACACCATGGTACAGTGAGGATTTCAGGCAATGGGGGCTTCTGGTTCTCTTGGATATGAACAAGAGTTCTGTGAAGTTTAGTCTACAGGGAGGCTTTCAAGTCTGGTCTACCCATTCCAATATGTTTTGCCACCTGAAGCATAACAGAAATGATACACGCACATATACACTACTTGGAGCAATACTTGATAACACGGGTGGAAAACGTCTGTCCTGCTAGATGCTGTTGGACTATATGCCCCATCATCCTTCATCATTCACTCTGCTGGCTGGGACTGATGGGAGTTTCAGCCCAACATTAGAAGGGTCACAAGTTGCCCACCTCTGCAAAAAGAATCCACAATGTATCATTCATAGAGTGAAACCCAACACTATATTTCCACCAGAGAAAGGGGCACCAGTATAGATTGGGTCAGAATGGATTTGCCCAAGTCCAAATATCTCCAAGTTCTGCCCTGGAGGACTGGGAAAATGTGATGGGAAGGAGAGGAAGTGCTGTTCCTGAATGGAAGAGGGATCAAGGAATGGCAAAGGTCCTCCAGAAACCTGTCTTCATCTCCGTGACACAGCCTGATGCCAGCCGCTTCTCTCTGCTGCATGGCATGGCATAGCATGGCATGGCCAGTCCTCCATCTGTGTCCCTCTGCCATTTACTCATTGTTTTTCCATGAATCCAAGACAGATGAAACAGAGGCTGCTGTGTGCTTTCGAAAATGATGCCAATACCTTTCAACTGTGTGAGAATTAATTTTGAGTACACATGACTTGTTGGCCACTGCTGTTTTAAACTCTTCCCATCCTCCCTTCTCTATGTTTTCTGTGCCTTTGGCAGCATTCATATGAGACACCTCGATGTTAACAATCACATGATCATGTAGCCACCTTTTGTAGTAGGGAAAGTTCTGTTTTTTCCTCTCTGAAAAACTTTCCCATTTCTAAAATCTATTTAGACTGTCATGCTTATATACAGCTTGGTATAATACAATCTCTAAGTTTTTACTACAAATCCACTGGCAAAATACATATTTAATAGAGTTAAAACCCATAAATCAATTCATTTTACAAGCCAAGGGATATTTGTGTGAAAAAGCCAGTATTCAGATGTGGTGAGGGGGAATGTCCCTATACCCCTGCTGGTTAGTTATAGCGAGATGTGGCTCTAGTCTAGAATGATGCTTCAAACAGGCTTTAATCTGGAACACTCCCATGATATACAACCCTCAAGCCATTCTTGAATCCTTCTGTTCTTCTATGAAGTGCAGTGCCTGAGGTGGTTGTGTTTGCACACATGCCTGGGTCTCATCTCAGTCCACAACACTGCCTGTAACCGTCCAGGACCTACGGTGTGTAACAACACCCCTGGTCCTCTCATCAGTCATCATTCCCCTCAGCGAAGGTCAGTTCTATTGACATTCAGCAGGGGTGCTGTGACATACCCAGCCAGGCAATTCCTAGGTACAAAGAACCCATTTCAGCTTCCTCAAATATTTGACCTGGCACTCTCTGCACCAGCAGCATAATTGCGTTGGGTGAAGGAGGCTCGCCATCTGGTCATGCAGAAATCTTCTGTCAAGGACCATAAACATTCCCCTTTCTCAAACATTTCTGTGCCACCAGGGTTCAGGCTATGCTGCCATGGAAGGATAGGTGAAGCTCACCTGGACCAGGTAAGTTGCGTCCCCAGGATACTGGGAGATGTTGGTCCTGTCACAGGCGTCTCTCCACTTCTGTTCCACCTCTTCCCCCATTGTCATTATCATCTCTTCTCCCCATCTCTTGTCCACCATCTCTTTTCTAGCATCTGTCCCCTCAGTTCCTGAAGCCTCTCCCACCTCCTCCTCATCTGATCACGCCCCCCCCCCGATCCTTGAAGCTCCTGCTGGCTCTTCTGTTTTCCTTGTTAGTGTCCTTCAGGTGAATGTGGGGAGTGGTCCCGGGGCCTGAACCCACCATGGATCGTGCTCTGCTGCTGGTCTTCCATCCGGCTGCCCTGTACTTGTCTAGTCGTCCCTGTGAGTTCCAGGTGCAAGGGACAGTGAGAATGCGGCAGGTGCCCAGATCTCTTGTTTCCTGCCCTGCTGCTGATGTCAAAGAATTATTTAAAGTTGAACACATTTTGCTTCTCCAGAACTACATGTGGGAGGTATCCAAAGGATGGTTCCAAGTACCAAGAAGGCATTGGTCACCATACACTCAATAAGATTGCCAGCCTGGGAAGATCTCAAATGTTGCTTAGGTTTATATAGGGCAATTTCCAATTTGGACCAAAGCCCAAGGGCCATGATCTCTTTCAACTTCCCCACCTAGGAGGGACTTGGACCCATCTGTTACCTACCAGGGTAGCCTCTACCCACCTGGGAATCAACCTTTCTCACTTCACCGCTTGCCTTGAATAAGGGCCCATCCTGCCAGCCCTGACCATGGTTGTGGTCCATACCTTTCCCTTGTGATCCAGGCACCAGCCCTCACTTCCCTGGCAATTACTCGGGCACCTGTGCACTGATGTAGGAGAATAGGGTTTCTTAGGCACCTCATCTTGAGTTGTTGAGCTGTGTTCTTCCCATGAGATGCAATACATGGCTCTCTTCCTTCCCACTTCCCACTGGGAGAGGCTGAGTATTGCCATTGAGTGCTACAGCAAAATGGTGACAAGAACGCTAGTCTTTTCAGCCTGTCACTCCAAGTCCACATCCCAGCAACAGAATTGGTAATATATTCTGGTAGCGACTAGGCAGCCAGTGTAGTTCTTTTAAGGTAGCAGTAATACAGGTTGAGTCCTCAATATTGGTCCTGAATGGCAGCAAGACATCCCACCTAACTGTTCTCCCTATGTGAAGCTGAAAGACTGCTGGGCCTTGTCCTAGGTCTAGAGGCAATTCCAGCAGTGCAGCAGAACCAGCAAAAAAAAAGTCCTGTGGCACCTTTAAGGCTAAGAGGAGAATGGGCTGAGGCTGAACCCGGACAAGACAGAGGTACTGAGGGTGGGCGCCCCCACAGTCGGGGGCTTGGGAAACTCCCTCACTTTTGGGGGGGTGACCCTCCCCGCCAAGGATGGGGTCCGCAGCCTGGGGATCCATCTGGACCAGGCGCTCACCATGGAATCCCAGGTGGTGTCGGTTGTCCGAACCGCCTTTTACCATCTTAGGCGGATAGCCCAGCTGCGGCCCTATCTCGAGGTGGGGGTGCTCACTACGTTGGTGCATGTGCTCGTAATCTCAAGATTAGACCACTGTAATGCGCTCTACGTGGGGCTGCCTTAGAGGCTGTTGCGGAAACTACAGGTGGTGCAGAATGCGGCGGCCAGACTTCTTAGTGGTGTGAAAAAATACCAACACATTTCGCCCGCTCTGGCCGCCTTGCATTGGCTGCCCATCCGTTTCCGCATCGACTTCAAAGTGTTGATGCTTACTTATAAAGCCCTAAACGGCTTAGGGCCTTGTTACTTGGCGGAATGCCTACTTCCACCAAGTTCTACCCGTGTCACTCGCGCGAGTCAGGAGGTGAGGCTGAGGAGCCTAATGCCGAGGGAGGCCCAGAAAGAAAAGACAAGAAATAGGGCCTTCTCGGCGGTGGCTCCTCGCCTCTGGAATAACCTTCCCCCTGACATTCGCGCGGCTCCCTCACTGGGTACTTTCAAAAAACAACCAAAAACATTGATGTATTGGCAGGCCTTCCCCTTTGTCAATTACTGATCCCCCTTCCCTTCTACTCCCTAGCTCTGTCCCAACCTGTTGCAACTTTTCCTTTGTAAAATTGTTTTAACTATATTGTTGTTGTTTTATTGTTGTAAGCCGCCTAGAGTAATCTTAATTGATTAGATAGGCGGGATAGAAATAAAATAAAATAAAATAAAATAAAATAAAATAAAATAAAATAAAATAAATAAATAAATAAATAAATAAATAAATAAATAAATAAATAAATAAATAAATAAATAAATAAATAAATAAATAAATAAGACGTTTTAGGCATAGGCTTGAGATTTTGCCCACTGTTTTGCCACATAAAACTTTTGGGGCCTAAAGATGCCCCAGCGGCTCTTTACTGGTTTTGCTGCAATGTCTAACAAGGCTATCTCCTTGGATTCCCGCACCCTAAACAGACACACACACGAATACACAGAGGCATTTGCCTTTGCTAAGAAAGTTTTGCTCATCATTCCACAGGCTGTTTCTGTGCTGAAGCAATGGCAGCTGACCGGAGACTGCATTGTCCCAACCAAAACAGAGGGCAGCCTCTCACGCTCCTCCACAGTCTACCTACAGTGACTAGACAACCAGGCTAGCACACGTCATTTCCCTAATATACCCATCAACAAACGTGGCATAAGATGTGTCCAGTTGTTATTGTTGTTGTTGTTGTTCAAAAACTCCAGGCACAGTAAAAATTATAAAAACATTGGCTGGTATTATATAATAGATACAAGTTTTAAACAAAAAACCTAAGTATCTGTAAAATATCAATGCAGGGTGTATGCTGTTTCTAATGTTGCCACTTTTTATGGCTCTGATGGTGTGATTTCTGAGATCTGCAACTGCTTATAGTAGTGGGTGAAATTTCTTGATATTATTCCCAAAGCCCCAATGACTACGGGGACCGCTGAATATGTTTCTTCCCGAGGCGAGAGGTTTCAATTGCCAGATCTCTGTATTTTGTTACTTTTTCCAATTTTTTATTTTCAGCTCTGACGTACCCTGGAATTGCAATGTCAATGATCTGGACATTTCTTCATTCTGTTACTGCTATGTCTGGTGTGTTATGTTCAAGATATGTGTCTATTTGGATCCGGAAATCCCACAAGACCTTGACTCCCTCATTTTCTGACAACTTCTCTACCTGATGTTCCCATGGGTTTCTGGAGGCTGGCACGTTATAATTTTTGCATAATGACCAGTGGACTACCTTTGCCACTCTGTCATGTCTAATTTTATCTGTTTGTGCCATCTTTGGACATTCACAGATGAGGTATGACACAGTTTCATCTTTTTCTTGGCAGAGTCGACATTTGCTATTAGCACTAACTACTTGGATCTTAGCTTTCATCATGTTGGTTTGGAGTGCTTGTTCTTGTGCAGCCCATGTTGAATTATGATTATGCTTTCCATCAATATATCTCAATGTGTTGTCCATGTAGTGATTTATTTTTCCAACTGTTCAATTTATATTTAAATTGTTGTTTCGTATATTGAGCCTTTGTTTCTGCATTCAAATATTCTCCATTTTTACTGCTTCTAATAATTTTTCTTTGCTTGTCCTGATATATTCATTTATTTGGAGTAATCTACGGCCTCAGATTTTTTGTAGTAAATGTAATCTGTCCACATGGCTTTTTTGGGTGTAGTGTGTGTGATGCATGTCCATTAGTTTCCATGTTTTCTGATCCAATTCTTCTAGTTTGTTTTGAGTCCAATCTATTGTTCCAGCTGGATATATAATTACCAGAACAGCCCTTGTGTTTATGGCTTTGATTGTATTTCCCCCATTTAATTTTGATTTTAAGATTTTCCACAGTCTTTTGATATATTCTCTTTCTGTCAGTCATTTAACTTTTGCATGCACGATGTTGTTTGCTTCTAGTATTCCAAGGTATTTATATTTTTCATCATTTGAGAGTGATCAAAACTCCAGGCACAGTCGATCAAAATAAAAATAAAATCATTGACTGGTATTGTATAACAGATACAAGTTTTAACCAAAAACCTAAGTATCTGTTAAGCATCGGCAAAATATGTATGCTGTTTCTAATATTGCTGTTTTTTTGTGGCTCTGATAGTATGATTTCTGAGATCTGCAACTGCTTATAGTACTGTGTGAAGTTTCTTGATATTGTTCTCAAAGCCCCAATAACTATGGGGGCCACTAAGGTGTGCTTCTTCCAGAGGCAAGATGTTTCGATTGCCAGGTCTATTTATATTTTTGTTGTAGAACCTGGAAGATTTAACCTTTTATAGTTATTATAATCCATGAGGTGGGGGGGAACCTTCATGGGGAACAAAAATAGGTTGTATGGACACTGTAAATAGCTTCACCCTTTTTGACATATCACGGTAACTCTTTAATTACTTGGTTTATCTTTGTAGTTCCCAAGTCTCCCTAAGGAGCACTTAGCACTTGGTCAGAGAGTTCAACAGACCACTTACCTACCACCTTTGCACTGAGGCAAGTCCTAAGACCTCAGCAGTGTGTAGCGTAAGCCACTTAAACAAGTCTGACCTTAAAAAAACACTTTAACTTTTACCCAGTACAGTGGTGCCTCAACTTACGAACTTCCTTACTTATGACCATTTCGAGTTATGACCAGCTCCGGCTGTAAAATTTTGCTTCTACTTATGACCAGAGCTTCCACTTATGAACAGAAAAAGGCAGAGAAAAAAAGGCGGGAAATTCAAATTGCTAACTGTTGGTGGCGACGAGGCTGCTTCTTTGTAGCTCTTTCGCCCCAGGAGTTAGAGAGTGTGCGATCAGGGAAGGCTGCCTGGTAAGGTAAGGTGCTGTTTTCTGCTTTTTAAAAACTGTTCTGGGTGTTTTTGGTAGTTTTGGGCTGGAGGGGTTATGTTTCTGTGCTGTGATGGGTCTTGGGGGCTTTGGTTGTTTTTTGTCCCTCCCCCCCAATTTCCGATGGGTCTTCAGGGGTTTGGTTGCTTTTTGGATTTCCCCCCATTTCTGATGGGTCTTGGGGGTTTGTTTGTTTGTTGGTGCTTTGCTTTTTCCCCTTTTCAGATCTGTCTTGCATGCGTCATTTGCGTTTTGCATTGCTTTTTTCCCATTTCTGATCTGTCTTGCATGCTCTGCTTGCTTTTCTCTCCCCCCACCCAGCCCTAAGGGATTAATTGCATTTCTGATAGGTCTTGCAGTGATTTTTTTTTTGTGATTTTTTCTTCGGCTGGGATGGATTAATTGCATTTCAATGGGAAATGGTACTTACGACCATTTCAACTTATACCCATCTTCCTGAACCAATTAAGTTTGTAAGTCGAGGCACCGCTGTACTTTGCAAGTACAGACACATGGGCTTTGCGATTCCTTAGAACTCACAACAGCTCAGTTAGGTAGCTAGTTTGTGCCCCTCTCCACCTCCTGGATTCAGCCAGACCCTGCTGTTCAAGAGACCAGTCCTTTGTAAGGATTTTTATAATGAATTTTTATTAAGAAAATAGAGTTTTTTAGAATCAGTTTATATTGCTCAAGCTTTAAGAACATATTCAAAGATTATTACAGTTAAATAAAATAACTAATCCCCATTACAATAATAAATACTATTAACCTAGGCTAAGGTGGGCTAGCCCCATCTCCTTCTTTGTCTCCACTTACATTCTTTCTCCTTCAAGCCACATACTCAAACCATCAAGTTCTTTTTCTCTTCCATCATCATGGAATAGAACTTCTGAACTTCTTCCACATAACCCATCGCCCATTTTTCTACATTCTCTAACTCCTCCCTTCTTCTTGACACTTCGTGGCTGTTAACCAATTAGCCTCGAGGGGCTATAACATCTTCCTCCTCCATCAATTCCCATGAAAATCCAGGTGTTTTATCTCTTCTCCAATTAGCTTGGAATATTGAGTCTTTCACGGGCTCCTAGTCCGACCTTTAGCTTTATCTCGAACCCTGCTGTACCAGTCTTCAGAAAACCACTCTTAGCACTTAGAAAAACACATTCCAATATCTCTCAAATCATCCTCACACAGAATCTGTCTGAGTCCATCTTACATTTCTCTGACTACATATCCCACACTGCTTCAACTCTATCACAGTCTTTAAATGCTTTTTACAGTTGTAAGGGAATGTCTTCATTAAATGGTGGAGGGGAAACATCATGTAGTTCTGTGCTGGTTTGTCATACGCCTCATGCTACTGCCTCACATTGCACTATGCAGGGGTGGTTTAACACACACACACACACACACACACACACACAAAGAAAAACAGAAAAAGAAGACCATAAAGAAGGGGGAAAAACTGAGAAGAAGCAAACACACAAACACAAAGTAGAACTACAGTATACAGCTTTGAGGAAGTCAATGCATAAACTTCAATATTTCCAGAGAAATGTTCACATAGGGATGCCCTCTATAAGCCACACATTTAAACACTGAAACAACTGTAAAGGTTTCTATTCCTTCAGTTACAAAATGTGGGCATTTATCTTTCACTCTTTTGGCCACCAGAAGTCATGGGGAATGCATGTCCTACAGGGCTGGTTAATTTCATTCATTCATTCATTCATTCATTCATTCATTCATTCGTTCATTCATTTATTGTGAATGAGTGGATAATTTAGGAGAACATGTGTATCAGGCAAAGGTCAAAGATTGCTCCATTACTCAATTACTGTTAAGTAATGAATTCTTCCCAAAATAATCTATAACAGGACATAACCCAATTATATGTTTAAGATGCATCAAGTATATGCGTATACCAACAGGTAGCTGACTTAGGGTGTGTCTACACAGCACAAGAAGCACACTGATGCATTTTCTTCCCCGATCAGGGTCCCTGCTGGCTTCCATGGGTAAAACCCCAGTAGCCATCCAAAACCAATCAATTATCATATTGCAGGAGCCAGCAGGGGCACAGACAGGAAATTGTGAAAAGAGCCATCCATGAGATTGCCAGTTTCCATTCTTTTACCTCTTTTTATTTTTATTTTTGAAGTGACATAGCACTTATCTGAATCAGTGCTAACTGTAGAAAGCATTAGAAAAAAAAAGAACTGTTTGAAGAAACTGGAACTAACACCCCTGCAACTTTTCTATCTGATCAGGTGGTAACACAGGGCAGAAAGTGGAGAAAAGTGATGACAGCTGAATTGGAGTAAAACAAAATAATTCTGCTTGCTGAACAAAAGGAAATTATAGTGGTGCCTCGCATAGCAATGATAATTGGTGCAGAAAAAATCGCTGCAAAGTGATTTCGTCGCTATGTGATTTTAAAAAAGCCCATAGGAATGCATTGAAACCCCTTCAATGCGTTCCTATGGGCTTCAGACTCACCTTTAAATCCTCCATACGGCGGCCATTTTCGCTGTCCGGTAAGCGAGGAATCCATCCCAGAAAACAGCGGGTGGCCATTTTTTTACCCGGCGGCCATTTTGGAACCGCCGATCAGCTGTTTAAAAAATCATTGCTTTGCAATGATCGGTAAGTGAAACAGGGTACTGATCATCGCAAAGCGATTTTTCCCCATTTAAAACATCGCAATGTGATCGCTTTTGCGATTGCAAAATCTTCATCGCTATGCGATTTCATCATTAAACGAGGCACCCGTTAAGCGAGGCACCACTCTATTTCATATTGGGGTGTGTGGGGAAAAGATTCCTCACTGGGCTCCCTCACAATGTCTTTTACATTGTATACTTGCCACTTGTTGTTTGTTTTAAATGTCATCCGTGCTAAATCTGACATAAACTGTGGGGTTAACAGCCTACGTAGTCACTCCATTACTCAGACCTTCCCCAAAAAGGCATTGTAGTGCCCCATATATGCAGAATTTTACTTTTTGCTGATAAGTCACAGCTTAAAATCAATAGGATATAGAAACCAAGACCACTGATTAGGCAAAATAGCACGATCCAGTTCCTCATTCCCTTCATTTCTGAAACCTTGTATATCTTGTTAATCAGCAATAAATATTTATAAACAAATATGATGGGTTTAATAAATTTACTATCCTGATTTAATAAATGTTTCCAAAAGCAAAAGAAACTACTTTTGCTGTAGAGATGAGATGAGATGAAGGATGAGATGAGATGAAGGTGAGAGGTGAGAGGTGAGTATTTTGTAGCCAGCAGTTTGTAGCATTCAGAGTTTTAGTTAAAGTCAGAATATTCTCAAATGAAGCAAATTTCCACAGCAAATGAGCCCACATGGCTTCAATTTCTCCCGAGGAGACCAAAGTTTACTAGTATCTATATCTACACTAAACTGCAGATGCCACATCTTTTAAATTTGTTTCTCTAGGACAGTGGTTCCCAACCTTCAGTCCCCAATTGTAAGTTGTACTCCTCATTGGAGTACAACTTTCAGAAGTCTTTCACCACTAGCTATGATGGGCAAGGTTTCTGGGAGTTGTCCAAGAACATCTGGAGACTCAAGGCTGGAAATCACTTCTCTAGGAAAAGAAATCCTTTTAAGTCCTCACAAATTCACGTCCCCACCACAGCTTTGCCTCCTAGAATCCATTGATCCCTGTCACATACAGCACTGATGGTACCTGTCTGTCATGGGTTTGGAGGGAAAGTTCCATCCTATGGGGAGTGGAAGGCGGGACATCAGGGGGGAGGAGCTGTACTGTATATATTTGGGGGAAGTCCTTCGTAAGAGAGCTGACGTGGAGAAGTGGAGTTGGAGTCTGTGGGTCAGACTGGGTACAACTGTTCGTCAGATAGTACATACCTGATAGGTTCAGGTTTCTATCTAGGTAGCCAGAACGGATAAGTTCAGGGTCTGTGCGTTACCTTAAAGTGTTCCGTGGGAACCAATCTGTTGTATGTGTATGATTGGGACTATACCAAGTTCCAGTATCCTATTTACCTGATCCTTTTATTTACCCTGTTTGTTTTTTCAATAAACCTTGTTCTCTTGTTTATTAAAATCCATTCCTGGTCCGGGTGACTTGGTAGAGCGAATGGTTGGTGGCAGCATAACTACAGGGTGGGATACTCCAGTAGGTCTGGGGTTGCTACATTTATTGGTGTCCAGCGGGTGGGATCCGACTGGTCCAGTTGCCCAGTGGTCCAGCAAAGCCTTGGCTAGTGTGCCCAGAGCAAGGGGGGTCTAGTCAGGGAAAATCTGAGGGCGCGTAGGTAATCTTCTAGGCTTACCTCACGGGGAGGTACGCTAGTGGAAGAACGTGCCAACTCAGATTGGGGAGACTAGATTAGGGAGCTCTGAGGCAACCCGTTTTGGCGGGAAAGGGCTGAGGCAAAGCTGCGTGAAGTAACAGTGATCTAGCCTGTCTGCTGAGAGGCCTAGCAGAGGGGGTGAATTCTGTCTGGCAACAGTTGCAAGTGGGTGCTGGAGGGACAGCAGCAATCTATAGAAGGCTGTGTCTGAGGCAAAAGGAAAAAAGTCGTCGTTTTATTTTGAGGCTTGACTTTTGAAGGCAGCCTGTTCTGGGGGGATTATGCCCTTGACTCGAAGCCAAATGGCAGAAATGGGTGAAGTGAGAGATCCACAGGTAGACCAAGGTTCTGAGGAGGAATTTGGCTCAGTGCAGGATGAGAGCACGGGAGAACTGACCTCAGAACTCAGAAAAATGCTCCTAGCCCAACAGCATGAACTGAGGGTGAGGGAAATGGAGGAAAGGGAAAGGGAGAAACAAAGACAATTTGAAATGGAAAGGGAAGAGAAACAAAGACAATGTGAAATGGAAAGGGAAGAGAAACAGAGACAGTTGGAGTTAGAAAGAATGGCGTTTGAGCTGAAGAAGCTGGAAATAATGAGTAGAAATAGGAATAACAATAATAATGAGGGGAACCCAGGGAATGGGGAAGGCAGCCTGTCTAAAACTGACTTGAAGAAATTCCCTGTGTACAACAAGGGAGATTGCCCTGAGGTGTTCTTTTCCCTCGTGGAAAGAGCGTTTGTGGACTTCTCAGTAAGGGAAACTGAGAAGATGACCATTATGCGATCTTTAATCAGTGGCAGCCTGGCAGAAGTCTATGCAGAGATGCCAAGGGAACTGCTGAAAGACTTCGCTGAGTTTAAAAAACTGGTGTTTGCCCGGCATGGGATAAATGCTGAACAGCTGAGGCAAAAATTCAGGTCACTCACAAAAAAACCAGAGCAGACTTTTACCCAAGTGGGGGCCCAACTGGTGAGGTTGCTAGAGAAATGGCTGTCTCAGGAGGGGACAGAGACCTTCCAGCAGCTCAAAGACCTGATAGCGCTGGAGCAATTTTATTCAGTCCTGCATGGGGAACTAAAGTTCCATGTGAGAGAGAGGAAACCGAAAACTGTGACAGAAGCGGCGGAGATCGCAGATTTTATTTACCAAATAAGGAAGCCCTTAGGTGCTGAGGGGAAAACTGTGGGTAAGCCCAAAGAAACCTACAGCAGGTACTCTCAGGGACCAGGGAAAAACCAGCAAGGGGGAGGGGCCCATGTTGAAGGGAAGCCCTCTGACATGAAACCACCAAGACCTCAGATTTTGGAGGGAAAACCAAAAACAGATGAGAAAGACTCCAAGTACAGCAGAAAATGTTATTTCTGTCAAGGAAAGGGCCATCTAATCTCAGAGTGTGAGAAATTAAAGCAGCTAAAGGGAAATTTGCCTCATGATTTGAGTGGAACCAAGCCAAAAGCTGTGTTCTGTGTCCAGACAGAGCAAAGCTCCTTGCCACTGAGGGAGCCTGTTGCCATGGCGACTCACTCTGGACCAATTACATCTGCTGATCAGGCTGGGGAAAATGGTCCTCTTGTGGAGGTCAAGCGCTGCTTACTAATTAGGACAGATTCGCAATTGTTTGAGACCGCTGGGGTGGACGTAGGAATACTTGACCATCAGTATAGGGGGCTAAGGGATACTTGTTCCCAGGTGACCCTGTGCCATCCAGACATTATTCCTAGGAAGTATATAATCCCAAATGAGAGCTTGAAGGTGGCAGGGATTGAGGGGCAGGTGATCTCACTGCCAGTAGCTGAGGTACCTGTGAGCTTTCAAGGCTGGAGGGGAGTTTGGCGGCTAGCGATTTCATCGACTCTGCCAGCAGCCGTGCTCGTGGGAAATGACCTGGCTGAACATGTGAAACGGGTGCTAGTGATTACACGCTCACAAGCTACCACGGGGACAGTTCAGGGGGGTATTGAAGAGCCCGAGGCGGAAGCAGATGAGGATAGTCCCGAAGCTGTGGCAGAAACCTTAACCACAGACAGCAAATTTGGCCAAGAGCAAAAGGCAGACGCCACTCTCCGAAAGTGTTTTGAAAAGGTGACAGACACCCAGTTAACACCTGAAACCCCAGCGAGATTTCGCGAGAAAAAGGGAATTTTATATAGAGAGACCCTGATGAATATCTCAAGAAGACCCGAAGAATGAAGACGGCGAAGAAACATGGACTATGTATATATTTTAGTGACCAAAAGTTAAATGTACCTGTTTATTAAACATGCCTGGTTTGTATTAATAAAGGTAACTTAATGGATTGTAAATGTTCATGTTTAAATGCCTAATTGATATGTTCAACCTAGAGTGTAAGTATGAGTAAGTATGGTATTGTGTTATTGTATAACTGTTTTTGTGTGTTTTGATCCTGGTTGTTTTTTGGAGAAAAGCACTTTAGCTTTTCCCCTACAAAACAACTTATAAAGAGGGGAGGTGTTACATACAGCACTGATGGTACCTGTCTGTCATGGGTTTGGAGGGAAAGTTCCATCCTATGGGGAGTGGAAGGCGGGACATCAGGGGGAGGAGCTGTACTGTATATATATTTGGAGCTTGTGTGAAGAGTGAGGAGTTGGAGTCTGTGTGTCAGACTGAGTACAACTGTGTGTCAGTTAGTACCTACCTGATAGGTTCAGGTTTCTATATAGGTAGCCAGAACTGATAGGTTCAGGGTCTGTGCTTTACTTTAAAGTGTTCTGTGTGAACCAAACTGTTGTATGTATGATTGAGACTAAGCCACGTTACAGTATCTTATTTACCTGATCTTTTTATTTACCCTGTTTGTTATTTAAATAAACCTTGTTCTTTTGTTTAGTAAAATCCATTGATGAATATCTCAAGACTTGGTAGAGCGAATGGTTGGTGGCAGCATAACTACAGGGTGGGATACTCCAGTAGGTCTGGGGTTGCTACAATCCCTCATTTTTACAGCTATTTAACAGGGTGTTAAAGAGTTCTGATGTGGGAGCTTCTGATTATTTTATTTATATTTATATTTATTTTATTTATTTATTGCATTTATATGCTGCCCATCTAAAAATAGTCTACTCTGGGCGGAATCATTTGATTCTGAAATGAATTCTCTAGAGCAGTGATTCCCAACCTGAGATAACTCAGGTGTTCTTGGACTGCAATTCCCAGAAGCCTTCACCACCAGCTGTGGTGATCGGGGTTTCTGGAGTTGCAGTCCAGGAACATCTGGTTACCCAAGGTTGGGAACTGCTGCTCTGTAGGAAGTACTGAAGCGTTAAACTCTGCCCATCAGAACCAATTTCAGAACGAAAGGAAACTGTGCCCTCAACAGGAACAAAACAGCATGGGAAAGCCGGAAAAAGCATGGATCTTATTGGACAAAGCCTTCCACCATTTCATTCGTGGGATGAAAATTGGTGCCAAAAAGGGTACTTTCACTCAAGCAATACACCATCTGAAGAAGCCGCAATATAATAATTAGATACGTATGTATGATGCTACAGAGAAATTAGGAAGTAAAATGAATACGGTAGCTTAAAACAAACAAACAAACCTATAGCCACAGTGATAACTAACTGCTTTTGGAGGAGTATACCTTAGATCTGGGATGGTGACTGCTAATCTTCAATGCTCTGCCCCAAATAAAGGAATAGTCTATGTATCCCAAATATTTGTAAGATAGGATGGGTCAGACAAATATAACTGCAGACGAAATGGAGAGGTTGCAATTCTGTATACATGGTATATGCTTGGAAACATCCTTGCTCCTTACTTCTAAGACTATGCTTTCCTCCTCTCCTGAGCTCCTTTATTGCCCCTGGCTGAGGATGATGGACCTCAATGTTCTAGTGAAAGACAAAACAGATCCCACAATGCCTGCAATTTGGGCACCCTCCCATAAGCTATGTGACTGCAGACTGAACAGTTTGTTGCTGTAGTTTGTAGCATAAAAGCTTATATACTCTGGGTCTGTAATAAGCAGGTAGCTGTTACATAGTAAGCCAGCTCTTGCGCTCCAGCTAACGTCCTATTAATAAATGTGATGGGTGAATCCAAGGGAGTGACTTATTACGGAAGGCGAGCAGACTGGCAAGCCGCAGACAGATGCCAAGGCAAGGAGAAGGCTGGAAACTTGGTGGAAACATCAAGCAATCTGAACAGTGACTAGAAAGAAAGTGAGTGGCACAGACAGGGGAAGGTGGCAATATGTGAAGTGGTGTGGGGCCCGGAACTAATTAGAGCAGTGGTTCCCCACCTTGAGTAACCCAGATGTTCTTAGACAGCAAGTCCCAGAAACCCCAGCCATCACTGCTACTGCTGAAGGCTTCTGGGAGCTGTAGTCCAAGAACATCTGGTTACCCAAGGTTGAGAACCACTGAATTAGATGATTTTCCAAATCACCTGACCTTAGCTTAAGAACCTTTACTTAACACTATTGTGGATCTGGGCGTATCATGCTTTTGATGCTTCCTTCTTTATTTTCATCTTGCGACTTCAGTTTCTGCAACATTGCTGAGGTTAAATAATGATGAACTCAAGTGTCTGTCCCAATTGCAACTGCATGACAGGTTGTACCTGCTGAAATCCTCTCTTTAGCCTTCTTGCCCTTTTTTAGTTCTGCTTCTGAGACCTCACCTCCCCACAGAGATATTGCCTTCTTCTATGGAAATTCATGCATAGGCTCTCACCCTCACCCATTAAAATGTTTATTTTTGTACCAATGTTGCCTGATGACATGCTGACACCATTGGTGTGAACAGTTTTGTGTGTTTATGTGTTTTTGGATTATAATGGGAACATATATTTCATCTGATAAACCTGATATCCTTCACAGAATAAGGTTCTTTCAGAGACACATGCTTTGATAATCAGATTTGGAAATCAACCTCATATTTACCTTCTAATCACCAATTACAGAACAAATCACACTAAATGCAACATAAGCAGCTGAGAAAAGTACTTCCTATGACAACCAGACATTTTTCACAACTTAAAGGGGGATCTCTTCCAAAAACATGCTAAGCATACCATCTATTTCATTTTGGACATAAGGTGCAGTGTGGATCTAAGAGCTAACCATCTTCAGTATGTGTAAACCAGTATACTTTTAGTTCTATTTCAGTGTAGAAGCAGTCATTAAGGCCTCAGTCTAAACACACTTATTTGGGAGTAAGTCCAATACGTTTAGTGATCAGCCTCAACAAACATGATTAGAATTAAGCCTTAGCACTTGGTGTCTTTTTTTTTTTAAGAGTCCCACTCCGATGTGCTTCATGTACTTTTCCTAAGACTTTCTGGTTCCAGCAGAGGCCAGACCTTAGCAACAGCAGAATAATGTATCATGAGAGGAGGCTAGAATGTGGATAATTCTGATTTCTAACGGGATCCAGCCTGGATTTAATAGGACCTGTGTTCCTGTCATTTGGCATGCAACACAGCCCCACGGTATTCCCCTCCAGTGGATTCAACATTCCGTGTTTCTTTTGTATTAAATGGTTTGGACATAATGGAGAAAATAGTTGATGAAACATTATCCCAAAGGGCTGTTACCAACACATGCTTCACTCTGGTTTCCCAGTTGTTGCTGCAATTACAGGATTACCAATTTGTTTACAAATGAGCTTCCCCCCCCCCACCCCACAAGGCATGTTTGTGATAAAAGAGACTATTGGGGTAATATAGCATAAAAATGAGCTGATAAAAACACACAAGTTTTCCCTCCCACATAACAGAACAGTCATGGTTGATGGAATCAGTTCTAATGCAGATGTAGTTTCACAACATTTCTCCTTTTTATATTACAATCTGTTAACATAATGTTTCCCTCTGAATATTCTAATAGAGAAGCCTGTTTTCTAATTCAGAGTTTAATGGGTCTTATGTTTCTACAGCCCTGCATGGGCCTGCCTGCTGCATAAGACTGGAGTGGCCATGGTGCTCAGAAAAGAGCAAGACAATTTACACTGTAGATTTAAAGCCTTCTGGCTTATGGCCTCAGAAAATATATACAGCCAGGAAAAGCAACACTGTTTATTAACCTATACCGGTTGTCCTAAATGACCTGAATAGGGATGTCAAGAAAATGATACTCATTAAATTCTTCATTGTAGTCCAATTATGCTTTCTCTACAAGGAATGTTGCAGCTCTTTGCTTGCAGGACACATCAAAACATGCAGCTCATTTTTTTTTCCAGTCAAAGTCTGGGCCATTTGTGCAGTTTGTTTCTGCATATAACTAGTGCCTCTTCCCTCCGAAAAACAAAGCACACACATGCACGCAGAGAAGAAGCAGAGGACGAGTGGCTGCTTGCTAAAATAAGAGAGAGAGGTACCACCCACCCTTCACTGCTTCTGATTATTTGAATTCCATGTAACAAAGCAACAGCCCTCATCATTTCACACAAGCGGACTTGTCTCCCCCAAATCATGGGCTTTACACCGGTTTTGATTGCTTTCCTTGCAAAAATAGTTCTCATTCTTATCAGAGGTCCCACACAATGTTTTACCCTCTTGCACAACATGGGAAATAATATTCTGCTTCCTCATCTATGTGTACACAGATGAGACAAGCAAGGATTTGGATCTTGATATCTAAGGGTTTGTATTTAACATACATGCTCCTCACCAGCCTGGTGGTCTTCACATGAATACCCAGCACTTGATTTCTCTACACTGGAAGAGGCTGAGGCCTTTGTCTACAAGTTGCAATAAGAGTCAAACCTCTGCTACTATTTATGAAGGCCCTTGGGTAGCCCCCCCTCCGCTTGTCCCGCCTCTAACAGAGTGACTCGGGAGCCATCTTCTTGCTTCAAGCAGTCAACCTTTATTAACGGAGGCCCAACAGGGGTAACAGGCAGAACTTCAACAGGTAAGGCCCCTTCCCCCTCCAATGGGCAGAGGAAGGGCTTCCAAGAACTTTTGTCCAGCTTAGGGGTCTTCTCCCCTTCACCAGCCCAGGGGACTTTGCTTTCAGTCTTTAGTCCTAGCATGGATCACGGTGGCTACAACATTGGCAGAAGTAGCATTGACCACTGCCTCTACCATTATTCACATTCTGGGATCCTCCAGGATCCTCCCAGGCTCTCTGCTGAGGCCTGGAATTGATCTCTCATTGAGGAGGGGTCCTCTGCCATGATCTGTCCCCTCGCCTCTTGCCATCCTCTCTTGGGCCAGGGCTTGTTCCCTCTTTCATCTTTCCCTCCTGACTCTCTCTCCCCAATATGAGGGCTTCCGTGATGCTTTTTTCTCTCCTCCTCCTCTCTGCTTCCTCCCTGGGTACCAACATTTTTTCCCACTGCCCAGTCCAGAGGTTCTCCAATTCTATCCATGTCTACCTTTCTGGTAAGACTCTCTCTTCTCTTTACTCTCTGTCCACCCTGACTCCCCTGCCCCTCTCCTCTTGCCTTGCCTTTATATCCTTCCTTCTGTGTCTTCCCTTCTCCCTCTTGCATTGTCTCCTCCTTTCCTGCCTTGTCTTTCAAACTTGAATAGTCTGTTTATCCCAGGGTGTCTTTCTTTTCCCTACTGGTGTTTTGCAATTCCCGGTTTGCTCTCTGGCTCTCTCTTTTCCAGGTCAGAGGGGATGGCACATAGGCGAGAGGCCGGTTCCTCTGGCCCTCTTGCTCATGCTATTTTACACAATTCTAGAAGAAACTGTTTTAGTGCTTCACAATGGGCTGAATTCTACTTCATGGATAATCAGTCATTGGGAGATGGAGCTCCTTAACTGCTGAAAATGTACCATTGGCAGAGTCCTTAAATCATGTCATTAGCAAATTAGCTTGCACTGTTTTTGTAACTAGTATTTGGGAGCGAAACAGGGACTTCGTTTGCAAGTCTTATTTTTCAGACTCAAAAATGTGCCTGAATCATATCTCTGGAATAGAGATGGGGACAAATTTTTAAAAATGGTGATTCATTTTGATCCATTATTTATCAAGGTTAACGAATCAACAAATACAAATATACGAATATTCTTCGATGGATCAATCTGTCGATTCATCTGCATTTTAAGCAGCTACAACACTGGACTCCAATGACTTAGAGACACCAAATACAGTGGTACTTGCTAAACGAAGACCCCGCTAAATGACGAATCCGCATAACAATGACTTTTTGCGATTGTTATAATGATTCGCAAAACAGTCATTCCAATGGGCGATTTTTCGCTTGACGACGATTTGGTCCGTGCTTCACGAACCATTTGTTCGGAAGACGATGATTTCTACAGCTGATCGGCAGCTTCGCAAAATGGCTGCCCTGTGTTTTCCAGACCCATGCTTCGCAGGACACCCATTTTTACAGCTGATCGGCACTTTGCAAAATGGCTGCCCTATGGGTGATCTTCACAAAACGACAAGGTATTTTCCCCATTGGAACACATTAAACGGGTTTCAATGCATTCCAATGGGGAAATGGTTTTCGCACTATGATTATTTCGCTAAACAGCGATTTTCACTTGTTCAGGGGTGCTGGAACTGGCTCTGGGTGTGCCAGCCAAGAGGGTAAGATGGCCCTCTTGGCACGTTTGAGTGAGCACAGACAGGCTTTGGGTGGGGCAGAGCCCGGACGCACTGCTACTACAGCGGTTAATCTGTGGGGCCACTCTTGAGCTGAGCTAATTCGTTTGGATAGTTTATTCCAACTTCTGCCTACCTACTGAGTTGGCATGGGGCTGAAAGCAGAGTGTGTCACTCCATTGGGCACTGCAGTAGTGGGCAGCAGCAAAGTGCCCCATCGGGCACTGAGGAAATTGGCAGCAGCAACATAGAGTGTGTTGCCGCATCAGGCACTGAGGTAGTTGGCTCCAAAGTAGGCAGGAAAGCATGTCTTAATAGGCATCAGGCACCGAGGCAATTGGCAGCAAAGTAGGCTTTGCCCATTGGGTGTGTTGGGGCAGAAATCTTCAACATCGATGAGCAAGAGGCTGACGTTTGCCATCAAGGTGGCTGTAGCAATGCTCCAGCTCTTCTGTTTGTTTTCCTTAACTTCCAGATTTGCCTTTAGGTGCTACTTACAGTTTTCACCTTTTATACGCTGCCACCAGAGGATATTTTCCTTTATCTCCCAAATTTTAATGATGAATCACAGCTGCCAGCATTGACAAGTTTACATATAGGATAACAGTTCAATCATACATGGAAATCAAAGCTGGTCTTATTTTATTCATTCAATATATGTTCTTTTGATTTGAGATATGCTTCAATAGTTAGATTTTCTTTAATCACAATGTTACAGTGGACCCTCTACTTACAGAATTAATCCGTATTGGAACGGTGGCCGCAGGTCAAAAAGTCTGTAAGTTGAATCTCCATTGACCTACAATGAATTGAAAACTGATTAATCCCATAACCGGCCGTTTTTGTTCCATTTTTGTTTTTTCTGGTCTGTAGGTTGATTCTCTGGCTGCAAGTCGAACCTAAATTTTGCAGCCAGAGAAGTCTGAAACTCAAAAAGTCAGTAAGTTGAGCTGTCTGTAAGTCGAGGGTCCACTGTACTATATTCAATCAGTTTCTTTTATTATTATCACTTTTAATTCATTCAATTATCAACTATCCAAACTTTCCAAGACTTGTCCTCTTCCTATCTCTTTCAATCTCTTTCTCTCTCTATTTCTCTTCTCTCTAACACAACCAAGGCCTTAACTGCCTTAAACTGTCATTAACTGTCTGTCTCTTTTTTTCTCCTGGTTCCGCCCCTCCTGTTATGTCATAGGCTCCCACACCAGAGCTCTGACTTGACTGATAGGAGTGATCCGAGAGCTGTCTGTCACATAGTACGTGAAACACAATCCTCCAGAAAGACTTAGTTATTTAGTCAAGTATGCTGTTTTTGACTACCAGGAAGGGCTTGGGTTGGCCGAACCCTCTTGGCATGGGGAAGCCAGAAAGACAGCTTTGGAAAACCAGATGATCATCTCTGCATTCTGGAGCCATGCGATGGTGTTGTTTATTTATTTTATTTTATTAGTTTTATACCCCACCCATCTAGACCAAAGGTCTGCTCTGGGCGGCATTACAAATTTAAAAGCAGTAAAACCAATAAACATGCAATCAAGATGGTAAGATGTGAATTTAAGATACAGCAGGAGGGAAAGCCTGCCCAAATAGCCAAGTCTTGAGTTTGCTTCTGAAGATACCCAGCAAGGGAGCCAGGCGGATCTCCACGGTTGAGTTGTTCTAGAGGCGAGGCGCCACTGCCGAGAAGGCCCGGTTCCTCATTCTTTCCTTCCGGACCTCCCTTTACAAATACAGATCAACGAATATATGACGAATCGGCTATATTCGTCAGAAAAACTTATCCATTTATATATTTGTCGCCATCTCTACTCTGGAACCTTTACTTGATTCTGTTGGGCTACCTATAATGTACAGCTTGATTCCAAGACCTTTAACTCACAGCAAAGTTTTAGATTTGTCACTGTCCAGATTTTGTTAGGCCTCAACTCCCATAATCCCTTCACTATCAGCTGTGTTGGCTAGGGCTTCTGGGAGTCGTAGGCCAACAGCACTTGGAAGGTAAGAGTTGCCCACTTCCTTTCTAGACTAGTTAACAACATACACTATAGTGCCTATATGTGTTTACTAGGTTCAATATTGCACACCTCAGAATGTACTTTTGTCTGACAGGCATTCTTAATCTGCCAAAAAAAAAAAACCCCTAAAAGACTGTAAACTAGAACAGCGAAAAATAAAATAAAATCTGGCTTGATTCTGTCAAAAATGTCCCACATAGTAGCATGGAAGAGGCAATTTGTTTGAAAGGAACATTTGATTTCTTGTTAATTTAACACCATCCCTCCCAAGTTCTGCATAATTTTAGCAAGAAGAATTGATTTGTTCCAGAGAAACATTTCATTTTATGCTACATTCCTTCAATTCTCCACTGAAAGAGAAAGACTCATTTTCAGACAGCTTTGGAGTGATTACAAGCACCCATATACACACACACACCAACTTTTCTCCTGCTCCTCTCTCCCACCTTTTTAATTATGTTTTTGCCCTTCTATCTCTCACTAATTGCCCAGATTTATGCCTCCCACTTGCCAGTTCCAGTCAGTGTACTCACATTTGCTCTAACATTTTCTTATTCATTCTGTTATGAACCAGGTGAGTTTCCAAATATGGTCACAAGCTTGCAAGTGGACATCTCAGCTCTGTTTGTTGAGAGCAAGCTCTCTCTTTTTTTTCTGAGGGTGGACATAAATGACACAGAGGTAGATTTTTGCATTCCAGTAGTGGGCATCCCCGAAAGCCAGGACTAAAAATCCCTGGATGTGTCATCTAAAAGCTCCTACTGCAGGGTGCGCTACAATGGAATTATACTTTGCTGTGATTTGATTCACAGCCTGTATTATGTTTGAAACCACAATCAGTGCTCATACAAGGGCTATGAATTGATTTGGGAGTTTACCCTTCATATTGGATGGGATGCGAGTCAAATTACAGCCCATAGCCCCCCCACTTCTTTCCTCCCTTCCTCTGGTCAAACCTCTGCTGAATTTTTTGTGGTTCATTATGACACCTCTTTCTCATTTAAAGCTTCAGACTACTAGCTTTCTCAAAAACCTTTCTATAGAAAAATAACATGGAAGGATACTTAACAGTCTAATAGAACAGGCTGTGAAAAGTTATAATTTTGCAAAATTCACCCATCACAACGATTCCATAATAGGGGCCACAACTTTCCAATCTATTACTCTTTCCCTTTACTTTCAAGTAACATGTGCAGGAATTACCTCATCTCAATTCATATATGCTTTTAAACTATTGATATAATACACTTTTAAATCCTTCTTTAAGACCTATCAAGTAACTAATGGAACTAAGGTTTTGCTTCGCAACAAAAGTCTCTCCCCATATGATCTAAAGCTTATTGTGTTTGACAGGATTCAGGACTTAGCACCCAACACCCCACATTAAAATCATGGTGCTATGCTTTTACATGTGTACCCCCACCTCCAGGCCTGGACATCATGCTCCAACTGCCCACATAACCAACACATCACCTATAGACATGCCTATCTGTACAAGAACATGTCACAACTAACCACATGGGGGAAAACCTATTTGAATTGTTCCAGCTTGAAAAAGTAGAGAGAAAGAAAGCTGATTTGAGAGCAAAGTGGCTGGGGCAATTCTAAACCAACCTTTGCATCATTAAGTCTGTAAAAATTACTTCAAATTCATCTGCTTTATAAGTGGAGCAAGTCCAGTGATATTTGACCCTGTAGTTGCACTCCCAGTTTGTAATTCCACTTCCAGAAATATATCCAGGTAAGACTCCCAAATAACTTTGTTTCCAGGGATGACGAAATTCACAAAGAGTCTTAACATGAACCAAAAGGAATTGAGAAGCACCTCTGTCAACAGACTTCCCCCACCCCACCCCCCGTTGCTCTTGTAGCCTACTGTTCCCCAGTAGAAAAGGGGGAAGATGGAAGAGAGTTACACCAAAGGCCCTCAGTCAGCCATGGTGTCACCAAAGAGATGTGGGGCCAAACCTCTTCAGATTTCAAAGAGTTGACAGGTTTGTGTGACAATGTTTCTTAACTTTGAATTTGAAGAATACATGCTCAGAGTGATTTCAGCGAAAGTGCCAGTATCACACAGAGTGAGGTTTGTGGAGTCTGAGGAAACCACTACATTTCTCTGGATCTACATGCAGAGAGTGTGACTTCAGGGCAAGTAGCACTGGAAGAGGTGCAAGTTTGATTTATGAGGTGACTTTAAATGCTGGGAGCCAAATGCCTCCTATTCCCAGCTAGCCGCAGGGCTCACAGGGTGGGACAAAGGTGTTTGTGTGTATATTGTGCTTGCTTCCCTTCCAGCCCTTCCTTGCCTGCCTCCATGACACCATAAGAACCCACCCACCCCAAGATCACAGGGCTCCTCCCCATGATTTGAAAAGGCCCCCATCCCCTGCTTTCACGTTTCTGCCTTGAAACCACAGGGAATAGAATCCTGCTCACCTGCCTTAAGGACACAGCATAGAAACAATGCTTTAGGTCAGATACCATCTTTTTATTTTCCGCCATCAGTGAGAGATCTCCAGCCAGCCCTGAGCAAGGTGTAGGTTTCTTACTTTGGTGTGACAAATGGCACCTGGCATTTTTTCCCTTTCTGTCCATTTATCCAAGGCACGAGAAGGCCTGTCCTTTTCTGCAGCTGGTTCTTTCAATCATATACCTCTGCAGCATTTCCCCTTAAAAATAGAAGGCAAGATTTTCCAGAAACAATTTTAAATACATAGCCATTATTGAAGGTCATCCTTAAGAATTCAATTCACATATTAAAAGACCACCAATATAACAACAAAACACATTAGAGGCAGCTAAAATGGCCAGTTCAGCAACATTCTGCTCCCCTAAATTCCAGTACCAAATGGTGAAACCAGAGGAGTTCATATAAGATTCGCATAACTTGCTACACCTTGCTAATAGACATGGTGTAGGACAATTGAGAAACACCCAATCATGTCTTAAATTGTCTGCATTTAGCTGTGACAAGTTACTCAAACCTTACATGAAAGTGATTAGGATTCTAGTTACTGCCTCAGGGTGGAAGATGGCGGGAGAACTGTTGACAGCAGAGAAATGTACAGAAAGGAGTATAGATAGATGAGCATAAAATTGGGCTAATTAACCAGTTGATGTGGCATTCCAGAGGAAATAAATCCTACTATGAGGTGGATGGAAAGATGGCAATTGTGGCCAGCAGTTACCACCATTACTGCTACAACTCATACCCACCGGACCTTAGGTACAGCAGACACCACAGCTTTGTCAGGTTGTACACTTCGACCAGGACTAACAAAAAGCTCACTGGCCTGCCAGGCCAAGGGCAGATGTGGTTCTTCTCCCCCTAGACTAGCTCAACCTTGTGGAGCAATCTCAATGGCTGGTTGCTAAAGTTTGTGCCACAGTTGGGAAGGTCACCCTCCATCCCCTGCCTTGGTCCCAACAGCAAACATGATCCCAAATCACACACCCAATCCTTCAGCTCCTTCCCTTGCTACTTGGATTTTGATGCACCAAAAACCTCACATGCACTATATGTGTAAAACATGTCCACATGGAGGTTGTGAACTCTGATGCCAGATAGAACTGGGGAGGGAAAATTGCCTAGGCTTTGAAATCACCTAGCACAGAAATATACTATTTTTTCCTTCTCCAGAGCTGTTTACCCTGAGATAGTTCTTCCCGCTTGGAGACCCAGAAAAGGACAGGACTTTCCTGAGACTTCATCTGGCACCTGAAGCCCAGCTAACCCGACGGTCAGGCTTACTTATTGGTGGAAGGTGTTTGCGTTTTTCATTCATGGACAGCAAAATGGACCCAAACTCTTAATTTTTCACCATGCAGGGAACAAGATTTGAATCACAAGGGAGAACAAAAAACAAACAAACAAAAGCATGCATAAACATAGTTTGGAAGTGGGGAAAGAACCATATTGCTACCTCCTTTCCGAATGGTTCTCTTAACAATATTATGGACAGTTTCCCATGGAAAAGTAGTTGCTATATTTGGTCATGATTCATAGCAGCCAGGGTCACTGTATTTTATTTGTACAGGAACACCAACATGTGTGGCAAATCAGCTGAAGGAATAAAGATTTTCTTCTGCTGCTCAGTGAATAGGTCATAGCAAATCAACTGTAAACCTTTACAGCCGGCAGTTCCTTTTAACTGAGCTGCAGCAACTTTCCACTGTTAAAACACTGCCTGTTTCTCATCTCTCTTCCCACACAAGCACGGAAATATTGTACTTAATAATCCAGAATAATAAATATGAGTATTTAAATGTTTGTGTGGCTGTCAGCATCTGCCTCACTGTCAGAGATGCAGACCCAAAGACATGAAATCTAGACATGTGCAAGTCAACCCTAGGGGTGTGCGGTTTGAGGATCTTCCATTTTAAAAAAATTAATATTAATTAAATTACCGATGTGTTTTAAGTCTATGGTACCATCTTCAACCACTAGGTGGCATACCTCCTTAATAGCACAAACATCTGCAATCTATATACAGTGGTGCCCCGCATAACGAGCTATTAGTTTAACAATGAATCCACATAGCGATGGCTTTTTTGTGATCGCAAAAGTGATCGCATTGCAATGTTTTATATGGCAAAATATCGCTTTGCGATGATCTGTAAGTGTTTCGCTTACCGATTACCGCATAACAATGTTTTAAAAACAGCTGATCGGCGGTTTCAAACTGGCCACCAGAAAAAATGGCCACCCGCAGTGTTTTCACACCCTTTCCTCGCTTACCAGGCAGCGAAAATGGTGGCCGGATGGAGGATTTTTGCTTAAAGGTGAGTTTTTTGCCCATAGGGTCGCATTAAACGTGTTTTAATGCGTTCCTGTGGGCTTTTTTGCCCCGCATAACAACGAATCCGTATAGCGACGATTTTTTTGGCACGGATTATCGTCGCTATGCAGGGCACCACTGTACTGTCTGAGGTAGGAAACTATGGAAAAGGACAAATTATAGGGCATCCCCCTCCTCCCAATCTCTTGTGGTGAATACTCTTTTATTGGCTTGAAGTGGGCAGACCTGCTCCTTAGGAGGGTGTAAGGATGAACCATGTCAGACTGGTGGGTGCAACGGGCAGTCCTGGTCGCTGCATCATTTTCCTTGAAGGCCCCATGCAAAGCCAAATATTTTTGCTTGCAAAGGACAGTAAGGGTTTAGTTAATGGTCAATTAGCTGTGGTGAACAAGAATTACTTTATGTGACCAAGAGGATTTTAGTAGATTGAAGAACTAGACCAAAACAAATGGAATACATTTAAACATACATGTAAAGTTCTACAATTAGATAAGAAAAATTAGATGCCTACGGATAGGATGGGTGAAACATAGCTTAACTATAGTACAAATGAAAAGGATCTAAATTTGGGATGTGCAAATACCATCCACTCCAATTCAGCGTGAATCACTTGTGTTACAATAGCAATTGATTCATTTGGAGCAGATTTTAACTCATTCACTTCTATTTGTATCCAAATATCTGAAAGTATCTGTATGAGTCCAAATGGTGAAAAACAATGTAAATGGGGAAAATAATGGGTTCCGACCTGAGATGGAGGATGAAACTCAATGCCCTCAACTACTGCTCGACCTTGAATGTGCAGGAACACCCCCACAAGTTCCTTCCTTCCTCCTGGGAACCACACAGTTTACTCATATTTACTCCACAAAAATGTATGTTTAAGGAGAAAAGATACCCCCGTTTAGCTGTGCTGCTGAGAGGACCTGGATGCTGCCTTGTGTTCCACATTTGCCACTCACACCATCTGGAATACATGCAAACAGAGCTAAAAAATAATAAGAAGAAAAAACAAAGTGCTACAACTAGATAACGTTGTCAACATCTTAGTAGTCCCTTTCAGCTTTACACATAGTATAAAATCATGTCTTGTTCCACAAAATTCTCTAAAGCTTTTGTGCTGCTTCTGGAAAAAAAAGAAGAGGAGATGGGAAAGTTTACAGATTTGTGACTCATCACAACATATATTGGATTATCTGAATAATAATCATGTTGTCAAGTCAGTCCTGACATGGTGACCCTTTTCAGGGTTTTCAAGTACTCAGATGTAGTCCACCATTCCTTTCCTCTGGGAGCGTCCTGGGACTCTGAAGCGGTTGCATAAGCTGACCCTTCTCCCAAGCGGCACAGTGGGGGAATTGAACTCCCAACCTCTGGCTCTGCAACCAGAGACCCAATTCACTGAGCTATTCAATAAGCCTTGATTTTCTGAACTTCCTGTTTGAGTGGTTAATGTGTGGCCAAATTTCAGCAGCACCAAAAAACAAAGTTGGAACTCTTTAAAGCATGACGCATCTTGTTTTTACACTGAAATGCACTCTTTGAACCATCTTGGAAATGCAAGTTGGCTTCAACAGGAGAGCCATGCATTGTTTCTAGATTAATTATGCTATAAATCCTTCACCATCAAACCAGCAAAATGTTCTTCTGTTCCAGGGAAAGGATGCAGCCCTGCTGGGTTACTGATGCCACCAACCACTAGACATTGCTAAAACTTAGTTGAATGACTATTTGAATCCAAGTTTAGCCCCCTTTTTTTCATCTTATGCTACAAATGCAGCAAAGCATTGTTGATCTCAGAAGTCTGAACGTAGTGGTGTGGAAGAAGTTTATTTGAATCAACAAGCATGATCTTGAAGTTAATTTTAGAGATGATCAATAGATGTAGAGTTAAGGGGTTGGGAGCACTTTGCCTCTGAATATCTCAGATTATATCAGGGGATGACTCACCTGTAAGAACTGTAAGTTATGTACTGATGACTCAGATGATGGGTTGTGTGGAGCCCAGGCTGCATATGAAGTTCTTAACCTTTGAACTCTTCCTCATATTTTAGTTGGGAAATTTAATTCATATTGTGGGGCAGAAAGTTATCTGAAACAGAAATTAATTGGGAGGGAAATCTTCCTTATTACACATGATGAATGAGTCATGGAATACACAGTTCTCTTATTTTAAAAATAAAGCTTCACAAAAGTTCAGCAGAAGCAAGCCAAAGCAAGTTGGGCAGAATTACACAAATAATGACTGTTTTTGTTTTAGATCGAAATTCTCTGTGGTGTATTTTATCATATATTGATGTTATGAAGTATGGAGTGATCCAAGCAAAGGAATTCTTTCAGATAGGAAAGGTTTAAGCATATGGCTAACTCTGACACATTGCAGTCTTTAACTGTGTTGAACTCAGCTTTACATTTCTGTCTTAACTGTTAATTCATCCAAAACCTTCGGCCAGAATCCTTCCAGGTTTCAGTCCAAAGTAAGTGAAACTGCGTAAAGTTGCTGAAGCTAATTGATAAAGTGCTAGTCAGTTGCCTGGTTATGAATAGAGTAGCATGTCAGTCAAACAACTCAGTAGATAATTTGCACTTTGTTAACTGACCACCACAACTTACACAATTTCACTTATTCTTGTAAGGCCGCACCTGGAGTATTGTGTACAGTTCTGGTCACCCCACCTCAAAAAAGGCATAGTGGAACCAGAAAAGGTGCAGAAGAGAAAGACTCAAATGATGACTGGGCTGAGGCACCTTCCTTATGAGGAAAGGCTACAGCATTTGGGGCTCTTTAGTCTCGAGAAAAGGTGTCTGAGGGGGGACATGATAGAGACATATACAATTATGCAGGGGATGGATAAAGTGGATAGAGGGAAGCTCTTTTTCCCCTCACACAATACTAGAACCAGGGGACAGCCACTCCAATGGAGTGTTGGGAAAGTGAGAAGAGACAAAAGAAAAAATTTCTTGACCCAGCATGTTGCTAGTCTGTGGAACCCCTTGCCATAGGATGTGGGGATGGCGTCTGGCTTAGATACCTTTAAAAGGGGATTGGACAGATTTCTGGAGGAAAAATCCATCGCAGGTTACAAGCCATGATGGGGATGTTCAATCTCCAGGCTAAAAAAGGAAGGTATCTCCAAATGCCAGATGCAGGGGAGGGGGAATCAGGAGACAGCCGGATGGAGGATTTTCGCTTAAAGGTGCTCCCAGAGGCATCTGGTGGGGCCACTGTGAGACTCAAGGAGCTGGACTAGATGGGGCCCTTGGCCTGATCCAACAGGGCTATTCTTATGTTCTTATGTTCTTATTCTAGAGTAAAAATCCTAATAGGTTCTAGCCTTGTTCTCACAAGTGACAACAAATCTTCTCGCTATGGTGGGCTATGCATGTGCAAGACATATCAAAGTGTTTTATTTCATGTAATTTTGTCTTTTACAAAGACAGAAGTACAAGTAGCCATGTTAGTTTGCACAAACCTAGACAAGAAGCAAAACAGAACAAAACACCACAAGTTACAAAAACATGGTGGCACCTTAAAAACTAGCCTCTATCTGTTAATGTGAACTTTTGTGGATCAAGTTGTTGAGAATTTTGATTATAGCGTGTATTCTCGTAACATCAGCAGAGTAAGGAGATATTGGTTAGCAGAGATACTTATGACACTGAGAGAGTAAAACCAACAACTTAGTCTATTTACATATATACATAGAGAATAGACATTCCTCTGGCAGCATAACATGACATGAAGCAACAACACACAGGATAAGAAAAAGTGATCTGACTTACAGTAGATAAAGACGTTCATTTTATACACATGACTTATGTACAGTTCTGTGACCAATCAGAAAATACGTTACTTCATTTTCTGTTACACAAAGTTTCATCATGTACCACAGCTATACAACATTAAGTCTTAATCCTTGATACCCACACCTGCATACAATCAGTACAGTGACTCAGGTAAAATCAGCCGTTTTACATATAAGTATACAACATTAATATTTAATATATTTTCATTTCAAAATCTCAACGCAAGTCCCCTCCCTCAGATATGCAGACGACACCATCTATCCTCTGCGATGGTCCTATTTGTGGAAACCTCCAGGAAGAACACGCTAATACAGAGTGACAAGTGACATTGTGTTTGTCCCCGGCTTTAACAACTAATCATCATTCTCGGAAAACATGAATTAAAAGATGAATAGGCAACTGCCCTTCCATTGTTTTCACCTCCCGAACCTGATCCTAAAAATAAACCAGGGTCCCTTAAACTAAAACTGCTTGCACAACTAATGCAGTGGGAGTGATCTGACTTTTCGGCTCCTAAGTCAGCTGTTTGCAAGGACAAGGACCTCTACTTGCCTCCTGGCAAAGGCTGTGTGAGCAGGGGACCCTGTGTTACAACCCCCGCAGGGCTCCACATTCCACTCGTGCCTCATGGCATTCTGGCTAGAATTGCTTGCCAAGGAGTTCCAGTGAAACAAATGGATCTTCTCATTCAAACCGATTTAAAACCAGAGTGCAGTGGTCAGGTGGAGGCCAATACTGGGAGAGGCAAAGGATACCACCTTCATGATCCTCATCCTGTAAGCCCCATGATATAATGTACTTTGCCCACATTTCCTTCTAGGCAGAAACCATTAATTAATCAAGACTGTTAAAAAAGGTTATTCATTATTTAGGGCAGTGGTTTCCAACCACGGGTAACCCAGTTGTTTATTTATTTAAAATATTTTTACCCCACCTTTCTCCTTAAAAAGGACCCAAGGCAGCTGACATCACTGGAAGACAATATTTAAAGCTAAAAACAATAAGTATACAAGTGTTTAAAAGGAACATATAAGTGCCACTCAAAGAAATGGTAAACACAAGCAATACTGAAAACAAGGTCAAAGCAGTAAGACACAACCATCTGTTTAAAAATCCCATTCAGGCTGCCAGTCATTAAAGGGAAAGCCTGCCTAAAGAAAAAGGTCTTTGCCTGCTTGCAGAAGGACAGCCAAGATGGGGCCAGCCTGGCCTCCCATGGGACGGAGTTCCAAAGTCTGGGAGCAGCCACTGAGAAGGCCCTTTCCCGTGTCCCCATCAGACACACCTGTGAAGATGGCAGGACTAAGGGAAAGGCCTCCCCTGATGACCTTAACAACTGAGTCAGCTCATAATGGGAGACATGGTCTATGAGAGAGCTCAGACCCAAGCCATTTAGGGCTTTATAGGTTAAAACTACCACTTTGAATTGTGTCCAGTAACTGATCGACAGCCAGTGGAGCTCCTGTAACAAGAAGGTCACGTGATCCCTGTATCCAGCCCCAGTCAGCAATCTGGCTGCTGTATTTTAGATTTGCTGAAGTTTCCTGACACTTTCCATTGGCAGCCCCACATAGAGTGCATTATAGCGATCCAGCCAGGAGGTAACTAGGGTGTGTGGCCAGATCAGATCTCTCTAGAAATGGATGTAGCTGGCACACTAGTTTTAATGGTGCAGATGCATTCCTGGTCATCACTGAAACCTGGGCAACGAGGCTCAGAGAGCAATCTAGAAGCTTTAACCATCAGTTTTGCTGGCTGGGGTTTCTGGGAATTTCAGTCCAAGATATAGGAGGAATGAAGGATTTTGTTTCGTTATGTTAAATACCGTTGAAAACACTGCCAGACCTAAGGTCATTGATTACAGAAATGTGATGAGAAGGGGGCAGTACTTTGATGTAACCATTTTCAAAACACAGAGGCCAATGTGTATTTACTATATTAAAATTCAATATTATTTTTTAAATGTTTCATAATGGGTAGAGCATTGGACTCTGACAGGGATGCTTCACAAGGCTGCTGTGAGGATAAAATATGTGTTTACAGATGGGGACCGAACATGCCTTCAGTTCTTTGGAGGATACAGAAGAGAGAAGCAGAGTTCCAGTGAACACTGGCATCATTTCCCCACTGAAATGTGTGACTGAAGACCATTATTCCCCATGATTTCCGATGAATTGGCCTTGACTCAATGAAAGCAAGGCTCAGACATCAGCAGCTGGAACCCTTAACAATAGCAACTATGCAGTAACGATACAGGGAGAGTTCTGCTGGTTCAGAGGAAACTTCCTGTGCCATTAAAAAAACCATTAGATTCCACACCTGAAAATGTCAAATGACGAATTGGCCTCTGCCCTATGTCTTCTGCAGAGAAGACAGACACAAATCATCCATTCTGGTGCAGAAGAACCCCACCGTTTCTTCTTCTGCCATCTGAAGACTGTGTCATACCTCCATTGCAACATCAACTCTCCTGCTTCTTAATCCCCATTGAAGACAACCCCACTCTTTCTGTCCCTGAAGTCAGTTCACAACTGAGCTGCAATTGCCTGCAGCCAAGGACAACACTTGTGTGTGTTGTCATTAATAATAATAATATTCTGTCTATTATTATTACTACTCATGCCAAACAAGATTTTTTTTAATTACAGAGAACGTTGGAAGTTTTGCAGAAACAGGGCAAACATGTACAGAAACATGAGGAGGAGATCAACAGCAAGCAGAATTTTTAAGTCAAATCAAATCAAATAATTATAAGCATCAAGTTTGGGGGAAAAAGACAACTCAAAGGACAGATGAGAGAGGGAATGAAAATTGTAGGCCAGATTGCAATGGTGGCCTAGACAGTCATCAGCAACCTAAACAAACACCCGCCGTAAGGCAGCTCTGAAGCTGCCAACACAAATGCTCAGAGAGTCGGGAAGAGGACAGCTGCTGCCATTTTATTAGTATTTTCACTAAACAATTCTTGCTGTTCACATGCGGGAAGGAAAACAAAGATTAATACAATATGAGAGGTGGGCATGGCTTTAACGGAGCAGTCTGGCAATGATCTTGAGAGCCATCGTATACATTAGGAAAAGAAAAGCATAGTTTGGTGGGGATGAGCATGTGTGTATAAAGCAATTCCATGTTGTCATTAAAAAAAAAAAGAATACACAACCGATCCTACTATAATCAGGGAGAAATTTAAAATGACACCATCCAGATCCAAAGGGAAGGATGCGAACGCTTCATTTATGCTGAAGGAACCCCAGGGCTAGATAATCCAGGATGCAGGTCCAGTTATCAAGAAGGCTTGTGTCCATCCAACCCAAACACCTTATCAGCATCCTACCATGGAAAAACAAGGGCAAGTCATACTTCTATTAGACCATTAAAAATTTCAAAGGAAGGAAGGAAATGCTAGTTTTCAATTTATGCTAGTCTTCATCAGATGGGATATCAATATATTGTGGAGGGTGTAGAGGAGACGGTTGAAAGTTCCACGTCTATTTCTTAAAAGTGAGTTCCAAAATGTAAGCTGCTAATGTAAATTTGGAGTGTAGGGTTCAAACTATACAGAGGACAGAAATCTCTACATTTCCCACTGAGTTTAGGCTGTACTGGATCGTTTAAAGGGGAGGCAGGTTCCATACACTTCCCAAAGGGATACTTTAAAACAGAAGTATTAAGTGAACTTGGGTAATCCTCTCTTAAAATACAATCAAGGGATTTCTAGAAAATCATCAAAGCAAGTATTGGGCAGAAGCCATGAAAGATGAGAAGCAACAAGTCTTAGGGAGATTGAGAGAGAGAGCTTGGAAAAGTTGGACCTCACAGAATCCTCCAGGGAACATGGATATGAGCCTTGATAGAGTAGGGCTAGAGAATGTGTGGTCACCCAAACGTTGTGGAATGGGATGATAGGAATCACAGACTGGTGATGTCTGGAAAGCCACTCATTCCCTGCCTTGTTTCAGAGTCACTCAGCCTTGTGTCTGTATGACTGGCAAAATCAAGGTTTAAAGAACCCATTGGGGGAGATACATTAGTAAGGAAGCAAATAGCGTCTAACTAAGTGTCTGCATGTGTCTGTGTGAAATTGAGGATCGTCTGCTGGATGATGCCATAGCAGGGCAAATGGTGTGGCAATTACACATGGAGAATGAACAGCACTTTGCAAAACAGTGGGAGAGAAAGGTTGGAAGCAGCTGAGGATGGATTCTGGTCTCTTTGATGGTTGGATCGGAGCCAGGAGGTCTGTTTGCCCCCATCAACATATACATAAGCTAGAACAATGAGTCATTTCTCAAAGGACCCATCACCCATATAGCTCTTTTAAGGCAAGTGGGGGCAAGCAACTAAAACATTCATTTGGTGGGGCAGTTCATACACAAAGCCCACAGATGGCTTGTGACTAGATGGTGGTGTGTATGCGTGTGCATGTGTGCTCTTTAACTAAGAGCCAGTTAATGAAGATGCCTAATCCTGTTGTACAAATTGCATATTTGTACACCACTTAGATTTTATAGAAAGCCACTAAGGGAAAGGATTTTAGGTAAACCAATTCCTTTTTCAAATTTCCCCTTTGGCAAAAGCCAGTCTACCCACGTAGACTGTTAATATTGGCTTTAATTTACATTGGCATTCATTTACTCAGCTCTCAAAGTGATGTATGAATCAAGCTGTTAGCTGCACTACTATCTTATCTAGGCACATGGTGAAATCTTGGTTACACACAAAAGCATATATTAAGATTTATAATCATATTCATTTGTAATTTTAGATTCTATCTTTTTAAAAAAATAATGGGCATTGAATTCTTTTTTTTCTCTTCACAGTAGCAAGCCCTACCCAAATAACCCTGTGGCTTTTTCCTAAAAGAGTAAGGAGTCTTTTGATCTGCTGTGATAATCAAGTTAATGTTCACTTTTCTACATTACTATAAATCTATTTTCCCTGCAGACTCAAACGTAATTACCTCATGCTATAAACTTGAGACATTTCAACAACAAAATCATTAAATCAGACAATTGTCTGGGGAAGAATTTTCTTTATCCACTTTAAAAAAACAAAACAAACTTGTGTTTTATGGGGTTAAACAGAGAGAAAGGGAGAGAGAGTCCAGATCTGAATCTGTTTTCATGCAACAATCTTAGCACAGCTTCAATGCAGCAAGGTAGACCGAAAAGGACAACCCCACTCACACTTTGTGATCCAAATGGGTGCTCCAGCAGATGCTTCGTGGCACAGAAAGTATAAAAAGCTGTCTTATATGGAGTCCACCTAGCTCAGGATTGCCTTCAACAACTGGCATGAGCTCTCCAGATTTTTGAGCAAGAGTCTTCCCAGTCCTGTCCAGAGATATTTGAGAGTACCGCAAATCACCCAAGATGCTCCCCATTTTTTTGGGGGGGGGGAGGTTAAAAGAAATATATCAAGTAATAAATGTGAAATCCAGATCCAGTTGACAGTATCAGGCACGTGCTAGGAGCTCAAAACCCACCTTTTTTTTTCAGCAGAGGTGGGGCTGAGCCATTCCTAGGATAGACTTCCCTCTGGGCCAGAGTTGGGAGAGCTAGCTGTATGTAGGCTGCCATCAAGGCCAATGGTGGGAACATCTGGAGGGACAAAGAGTTATGTTGTTTTGATTAACTGTGTGCTGTCAAGTCAATTCTGACATATGGTGATCCTTTTCAGGGGTTTCTAGGTAGAACGTACTCAGAAGTGGTTGACCATCCAGTCCTTCTGGAGGGGGGGTGTCCTGGGACTGTGCAGCCTGCCCAAGGTCACACAATGTGGCTTTTTCCCTGGGAGGCCCAGTGGGGAACCAAAGTCTCAACTTCTGGCTCCTTAGCCAGATAGCTAACTCACTGAGCTATCAAGCCAACGTCTGCTATTTAGCTCAGAAATAAACCTTCCCTGCCTTTCCTGCTGCAAAGTAATTTATTAAATGATCTTCTTCACTACTGATTGCAGATCCAGAAAAGAGAAAGATGATAGAACGGTAGAAGGACAGAAGGTCCCTCACATACTCCCTTCCTGATGACTGCCTGAAAAAGCCACTTGGGGCTTTCTCCTTGGATCACCAGAAAAACAGGAGGTAAAAAAATAACCATGAAACATGAAGCTGGACAGAGCTCTGGAGATTGCTCCCCTTGCCGGAACCCCTGTCGCCCTGCCTGCACTATTCAGTCTAAGTCTCTGCTTTCCTGTTTGCATTTCCCCGTTTGTTGGAATGGGGTCTACGTAGAGAACTGGAAACATACAAAGGCTGCCATGTACCTGGAAGACAATCGGGTTGCATGGTCTCGAAAAAGGGCATAACCCCAATCTGTGTTCACTTTATTCAGGCGCCGAGTGGAGTTGGTGACATTCATATATCTGTAATCTGTTGTCTCTAATGTAGTAGAGATGAGCAAAAACTGATTCATCTTGGTTTGTCCAGGTTGTGGACAAACAACCTGGACATAGGTGTTGTTGCTTCTCTCCCCCACCTCCTCTGGCTCAATCAGCTACTCACTAGGCCCAGAGTGTGAGCATCCAGCACCTCCTCAACTGATCTTCTAGTCCCAGCAAAAGCTTAGGCTTCTCTGCCCCTCCCCTTGTGGCTGTCCTCTTGCTCGTGATTGGGAGATTAGCTGAGGAGGTGGGAAAAGCAAGCAGGCTGGGTCTGCTGAGTGGCTGTTTGAGCCAAAGGAGGCACAGAGGGGAGCTGCCGCCTTTATGAATTGGGATAAACTGGGATGACTAGTCCTATCGCTCTGGAGCTTGCGGTCAACTTGCCACTCTTCGACCTGGCAGGGAGGCTCGTCGTCCTGCCTCCTCCCAGGACTGGCTAGTCAACCGTGAACTCTGGAGCCATAGGAAGGGAGCGCGGAGCCCCAAGGCAGCAATGGAAGGGTGAGTGGACAGTCCGGCTCCAGGGGGCCAAACCCTCATTATGTCCACCACATTATGTGTGGGGGTATTCGTAGACGAATATGAATACCCCCATCTCTAATGTAGACGATTGCTTGTCTTGCCATTGAAGGCAAGGATGAGAAATTTCCTCACTTCTCCTCACCTAGGAGGACTGCGGGAGATGTCACTGCTCTCTCTAATCATTCCTCACATTTATGAGGATGATTTCTCGTGAGAATAAATCAGTGAAGCTAAACAAATGTAGGGGAAATGCTGTTTAGTTTCATGGACGCTTGACAGCTTGGGTTGCTTGTGTCTTCCTTGAGAATCAGCCATTTCTTCTGCCTGTGCTGTGGGAGCCTACAGAGACCTTAATGAGAGGCAAGGAACCTTGCAGGGCTGCCAGACTCCTTGTTGAGATGGTGCACGTGGTCAAACCAGGCAAAAATAGACGAGGACGAGGAATTGAGCAAGTATGTTTTCACAGCCCTTCTTTAATGACCAAGAAATCGAGACAGAGACAGCCTGCTGAAAGATATGAGAACTGTTTTAACCTCCGTTTACACTGTTTGCTTTCTATGCAAGGAAAAGCAGTTCCTCAGTTTTACAAGGTAGCCCTTATAAGCTTCAGTATCTCTCCTGCTTTCGTCCTTCCTCTTGGACTGCAAAAGCAGGGAATTTATCCAGTGCTGGCAGCCCACCATTTGCGTCTGGCGGTGGGCTTGAACTGATGGGCGACAAGTTGCAAAGATGGCCTCTTTGAACCCAAGTGTGTTTCACTGGAGATAACGTGGGTACTTTGATCAGTCAGTGGACTGGTCAAAGGGATAACACGGGCAGTGTACATCTATGGAAACATAATCTGATGTTTATGGTGTAGATCCCCACCTGCTACAAATCCCTGTTGCTCTTTTGAAAACAATTATGCCAATTAACACACCACCTTTGCAAATGGAAGAGAGCATTCTTTCTAAATTCTACTGTAATTGTAATGGATGCTGCTTCTTGAACTCTGTCAAATAACACCCAACAGTTTCTGCAGCAAACGTAAGGCTCTGTGCCTTTCTTGGCTTGTATATAGAAGTGAGAACAGTAGGCGAGTCATTTAATTGCCTTGATTCTTTGCGATGCTCTGTTAAAAAGGTTTTTCATGTTGTTTAAACTAACAGTATTTGGAAAGAAAGAAAAACATGACTAGATTAGCAAAATGGATTCTTTTAAGAATTGCAAATTCATAAGAAGATGATCAAATTAGTATTAAAGTATCTTCTTTCTAGCTGGACTTTCCAAACACCTTCCGTCTATTGTTTTCATTGCTTCTACAGCCCTGTGTCACCAGGTTTCTTGCATATTTGTGTGTGTGTGTTACTGTCGTTGCTTCTAATAGGATCCTATGATTTAAATGCATTAAAAAGTAAGCTCTATTTAACCAATGGCTGAAATCTTATTGTACAGTTTTGGGTGCACGATGGGAATGAGATAATCAACAACAGTGGATCACCTCTCAGTAAAGGCTTCTGTTGCCAATTTTGGAGCGTGTGCAATTTTGAAGCATTGGGCACAAGGCGTGGGTATCCCAAAACCACTGAAGGAAGCCTTTAATCAGTGGCAATTTTCTGATGATGATGACATGGTTCCCATTTCACATGCCATGCTGTGCAACAGGATTTCAGCCAACAAAAGTTTAAACCAGAAGCATTTATATTGTAAACTAAAAGTTAAATGTTTTTGATATGTGCTGTCAAGTCATGTCTGATGTATGGCATCTTTAATAATGTTTTCAAGATATGTGCCAAGTTAAGGAAGTAATTTACCTTAAAAATCACCCCTATCCCCTGACCCCGATCAGGACTTTTCTGTGGTCAAGGAGGTTTTTGAGCTGAGATCCTAGTCTGAGGCTCTATCATTAAGCTGCAGTGGCTTTAGAACTCAAATAAATGGTAGAAACAGACGAGCAAAGCTTGTCTTTAGTAGAAAGAAAGAAAGAAAGAAAGAAAGAAAGAAAGAAAGAAAGAAAGAAAGAAAGAAAGAAAGAAAGAAAGAAAGAAAGAAAGAAAGAATGAATGAATGAATGAATGAATGAATGAATGAATGAATGAATGAATAACAGTTAGCTATTTCTATGTGTTCAGTTATTGTCAAGCTAAACTCATTGCAGAGTTTGGAAAAGGTACTTTTCCAGAGTCCTCCAGCCAGGGGGATGTTGAGTTCTGGTGAGTCTCAAACCCTACCAAATGCAAGAGTAAGGTGATCCCTTTATTGAACCACTAAAAATACATACAGATTAAAAGCTTTCATGAGTAACTCTCACTTTGTCAGGCTGATCATCATGGATCATGCTAGCTAGAAACACAGACGTAAAACCTGGTCTATGCCTCTCTGCTCCATTCTGCAATTACGTCAGAAATTCACAAATAGCCCTCACCTTGAGTTGGTCCATATTTACTCTTTTGTCTTAGAATAGTGCACACCCCTTACACATACGTACACATGTATACACACATTGTGCGTGTGTGCGTTTAAAATCTTCTGCAGTTATTTTTAAAAAAAGATCAGGAAAATTAAAGAGTGTCCTTCTGAAATGCATCACTGGATTTTAATTTTGGCAGCTAAAATGCTTGATAGTGTTGGGGGCCATTCTTTCACAGTCAATGAATAGAATGGCAATTTTAACACTTCAGAACTTCAGCCGTGAGTCAGTGAGTTGGAACTCTTTCCTGAGACTTGAAACAGACTTCTTTGCAATTTGTTCTAAAAATAGGTAAAGATTCTGATAGCAATGGGAATTGTGTGTGTGTGTGAGAGAGAGAGAGAGAGAGAGACTTTTTTTGCCAACACGATAAAGCAATTGTTACTCAGACTTTAACAGAACATATAAGCACAAGTAAACTAAGGGAGGGTAGGGTAGGAGAGATGCCGATGGAAATACGAATAATTTTCTTCACAGTGAGCCACATGTTGCTACCTGAAAAGGGTGTAGTGCTGCTAGGGCTTCCTGGGCTGGCGTGCTGGGATTAGCAGTCTTTTTTTAAAAAACAACTAATGGCCCAGATCTTCTTGCCTGGTTACACTGCCATAACACAAATGACATAATTTTTGGAGCTGAATAGCTAAAAGTTAAGAAATCCCCGTGATTATTACCAGTTGCATACTGAGTTCTGTGACTCAGAGTGCAACTGATAATTTCTGTGGTGATGTCTTAACTTGGGTTTATTTGCCTTGGAACATTACACTGTTTCAATGGCTATGCAAAAGGATTTTGGTCAGTATATTTCCTTCCACTTATAAGGTCCGCCCAACCACTTAATAGGTTTACATATCCCCCTCCAACACGTTATAGTGTTGCAAATGCCACAACTGCAGAGTTTGCACCTACTGTGCTGCTGCTCCACTGAAGGTCCCAGCTTAGTCCTGTAGTTCTCAGATCATTGCAGGGCAGCTGCTGAGCAAGCAGTGCCTTCATCCATTGGAGAAACAGATCAGAGCTAGGAAATGTTACTCTTTTAAGACTGCAGCTTCTACATCAATAATCTAAGCTATGACAATGACACCAGAACACTGACACAAAACAGCAATGATTTGAAAGTGAAAGGAGAAAGTGCAAAAGCAGGACCACAGTTGAATGTTAAGAAGATAGAAATCCTGACTACAGAAGAACTTCCTTGTTGACAATTAAGAAATTAAAATTGATCTCAATTCAATCATTAAGCCAAATAGAGACTGCAGCCAAGAAATCAGAAGACTGGAATTTAGAAAGGCAACTATGAAGAAACTAGGTGTGATGTGTTTCACTGGAGATGCAAGGCTAATTCCACTCTATTGTATTCCTAATGCATATGTACAAATATGAAAGCTGGGCAGTGAAGAAAGAGGATAGGAAAAAGATTGATTCACTCAAGGTATGAAGCTGGAGGAGAGCTTTGGGGATATCATGAACCACAAGAAAGACAAACAAAGAGGTCCTGGAGCAAATCAAGCCCAAACTATCTCTGGAGGCAAAAATGTTGAAACTGAGGCTGTCAGACTTTGGGCACATCATGAGAAGGCAGAATGGAGGAGACAATAATGCCGGGAATAGTTGGAGACAACAGGAGACCAAATATGAGATTAACTGACTCTGTAAAGCAAGGCATAGCCTTCGGTTTCCAAGAGCTGAACAGGGCTAAGAATGATAGGAAATTCTGGAGGTTATTCATTCATTGAGTCACCATAGGTCAGAGATAACATGATGGAATATAGTAACAAGAATGGACCAGTGTGGTGTAGTGGATAGAGTGATGGACTAGGACTCTGGAGAATAGGGTTCAAATCCCTGCTCAACCACTGAAACTCGCTGGGGGAGTAGAACTGGCAAAGCCACTCCTTAAAACATCTCCCTTACCTTGAAAACTCTATTAGGGTTGCTATAAGTCAGTTCTGACTTGACATCCCAGAACGCACAACAACAATCACAAGTAGGGATAGATAGATAGATAGATAGATAGATAGATAGATAGATAGATAGATAGATAGATAGATAGATAGATAGATAGATAGATAGATAGATAGATAGATAGATAGATAGATAGATAGATAGATAGATAGATAGATAGATTCATTCATTCATTCATTCATTCATTCATTCATTCATTCATTCATTGATCATGGACACATATTACTTGCAGAACCTACCATACTAAAATGCAGCATAATTACTGTGTACCAAAACACAGTTCAGCCAAACACACAAAGGTGGGCTCAGCAGACTTATAGCTGGTAACATTAATGGCACATGCCCCCTTTGCCATATTATATCTAATTGGTTCTGTTATCTGCATGCTCATGGTTTTCTCTTTTCACACCAAATCATCTCACCATTACGATAGTTTCATGAGGGACCTTTTTCTGTAACCTCACCAAATTCTGTGATACATTTTCACACTCTTAACACAACAGGTTTATATAAAATTCCCAGTGATTTAGATTACATTGCAAAACCTATGACAAAGGAAGACTGCCATTTACATTGGGCACCCTGAATGTTAAGGCATCTGCCATGTAAAGATACAGGACCTGTACGACTGCACAAAGTGACTATAAACCTATGCTTGCAAACATTAAATCAGACAGCTGATAATGAAGGAAATGGGATACATGTGGTGATGCAGCCAGTTGAATTGAAATATGGATTACTCACATCCATGTGCAATGAAATAAAATCTCCTGCACTTGAGAAATACATGAAGACTTTCTCAGTTATCAGTTAAAGTAAAATCCACCATCATGAGTTAAAAAATAAAAGAGAAGGCTATCAAGACCGGACGATGACTAGACAGGCAAGTCTTGAATATTTTTATTTGTAAAATTCCTCAGCACAAATACCATACATTTTATATACCTGGTGGTTAACTTGCAGGAAGCTGTATTTTACTTCTGAGCTGAATGAAGTCCTAATTCCTTTAGTTAGACAAATAAAATATCTTACAGCATCATGAGTAAGCTTTTGATGATCTTTTCCTTTCAATGGAGTAAGCAGGGAAAGAAGCCATAGGAGTAAATGGGGAGGGTTCTGAACCCCTGAGACATCTTTAGGGAGATCTCTACCCACAGAGAAAATCAGCCTCCCTCTCCTTCTCTCACTGAGTTCATTGTAGCCCCAACCATCCACTTATCCTTGGAGGGATCCCCAGCCCTCAGGAATAAGTGTACAGAAGATGCAAGGAACAGTGGAGGGAGAAGCTGATCCTTCTGCCCCATGGGCGGGAAGCTCATAACTCGATCTAAATTGGAGTGGCTGCTCCTGAATAGATCTGAAGGGGAATAAAGAAAAGAGTTGATAGCTGACTTTTTTGATCTGATGGTGTCCTGATCCAGCAAGGGGAGTGTGAGCCCCTTTTCTAAATTTAAAGCGTAAACAATATCTCAGAAGACTGCTGAAACTGGGCTATGTATGCCACAGCCCTGGCAGCAGGTTCTTTTCCAACCCAGTGGCATTTTTGTAGCTCAGGGTGATCGCTCCCTTAGCGTCTCGAAAGTTTGTCTGACATTTCCTGCAGGTTGTGTTTTCAGTCCAGAATGTTTCTACTTTCAGCTGACATTGAAAACAATGGAGAACATGCTGGAAAGGCAGACAAACTCTCCTCCCATTGCTTCCTTTCACTTTCTCTCTTTGGTAATTAAAAACTCCTTGTTGATTATGTGCTTTTTTTTTTTTTTTTACAGAGATGGAAAAAGTTACTCTTTTGGACTAAACACCCAGAATACTTCCAGGATGCTGACTGGAGGTTTCTGAAAGCTGTATTCAAAACATGTAACTCCTCTCTCTCTCTCTCTCTCTCTCTCTCTCTCTCTCTCTCTAAGATAGCCCTTTCCCAATGATAAAGCACAAGGAAGGCATGATTGGCCAGCCTGCTTGCCAAACTAAAATTTCATTCACTCCAATATTAGCTATACAAGCATCAAAGGACAGCTTAGAGAACAGCTCTTGGATTAGTTTTCATGGGTCGTAATCAAGTTCAAACAACTGATTGCCAGAAGGGAAAACCCAGTGGGAAAAGGTGGGAAAAAAGTAAATAACTTTGCCATTACTGGGGACAGGAAAGAATTGCACTTTGTTTGAAACTCTTGATCCCAAACTGAGAGGCTGTTCACACTGACTTATAGTTATGATACGTGGTTCCCTGATAGCACTGTTTTGCATGGGGGAGGGGGGGAGACCACGTCCACGTGTGCTTCTACTTAAAACGATCCAGCTGTCCTCTTTAAGAGCTGCCCCGTATCTTTCTAGCACAGGGATAGGACATGCAAACTTTTTGGAACGATTCATTGAGATGCACAGTAGCTTTTGGTTCTGCCTTTAGGGATGGTACCAAGAGTTTAAATAGATTGCACTGAAGATCAGGAGGACTGTAGCGCTCTCCATTTATTAGATCTATGCTTCTTGTTGTATTATGTAATGGTTTATGAATATTTATATTGCTGTGAGGCGGAGCCGAGGGAGATGCTATAAGAGGCGGAGTCAGAGAGTCAGAGAGAGCAGATTAAGTCAGATTGAGTCAGTTAGAGAAATGTAAGAGTCTGTCAGGAGAGAAAAGCCAGACAGAGTAATAGGCTGTGTAGTTTGCGAAATTTAGGAGTGATTAGCTACTGAAGATATTTATGAATCTCTGTAATCAATAAACTAAAGTTTATTTTAAAGGACTGAATCTTTCTGAAGTAATGGTGATTTAGAGATCACCTGGTGGCAGCAAGTGTAAAAGAAGAGAGTGTTTGCCTTTGTATGCTCTGAGGCTTGGTAAAGGTAAAGGTAAAGGTTCCCCTTGACAATTTTTGTCCAGTCGTGTTCGACTCTAGGGGGCAGTGCTCATCCCCGTTTCCAAGCCATAAAGCCAGCGTTTTGTCCGAAGACAATCTTCTGTGGTCACATGGCCAGTGCGACTTAGACACGGAGCGCCGTTATCTTCCCACCGAGGTGGTCCCTATTTATCTACTTGCATTTTGCATGCTTTTGAACCGCTAGGTTGGCGGGAGCTGGGACAAGCGATGGGCGGTCACTCCATCGCATGGATTTGATCTTACGACTGCTTGGTCTTCTGACCCTGCAGCACAGGCTTCTGTGGTTTAGCCCGCAGTGCCACCACGTCCAAAGGCTTGAAGGTCAAGCAAAAGGGGCACAAGAGTGGATGCCACAAGGACCCTTTAAACACTAGCTGGATTGCACAAAATTTCACAGTGTGGACAGGCCCTGAGATTCACACACACACACATCCCTGTGAGAACTCTACCAAATGACAAAGTCTGCTTGTAGAAATGGAACTGTTGAACAGACCTACCAGGCAATCCACTGAAGTCTTTTTCTTTTCTCCTTCCTATTCAGAAAGGCAGACCATTAGAAGACTGCAGGTATGCCACTTGTATCTTTGCTCTCTTCGGCTCTTTCAGGTCTTTCAGCCTGGTCAGTGTTAAGTACAGAAGTCATGAGATACAATGGATACAAACATGAGAATGTGAAGGACTGCCTTTTTCTGCCTGGAAGTTTTTATTCAGGACAATCTCTCTCTGGGTACAAACGTGGTGTGTCTGTTTTTCGAGGGCCATATGGTTGGCTTTAGGGGACTAACAGCTTTGTTGCCTTCACAGACGACATGCAGCCACAAAACTGGATATTGAAATTGCAGAGATACAGGGGTGGAGTGTACACGTGTGGGGTTGGGTAGCAAGCTTTTAGAGAAGGAAAGAGGCCTTGCATTGTGGGGATGGGGGTGGGCACGCTCTTGAAAAGGAGTAAGATTTTATTGTACAGAATGAGGCCTATCAGGTGGGCATAACAATGCGATCAGTATCTCTGAGAGGAAACAACAAACTGTGAATAACATATATATTATATATTGCACAATTGAATCTGATTATTATACAGTGAATTAATGGATTTTTAGGTATTGTTTTTTTTTTAAAAATCTTGGAATTGTCTTTTTAGTGTGTCTTGTTTTTAACATTATGAGCAGCCTTGGGTCTCTCCCTGGGAGAAAGACAGCCTAAGAATGAAACAAAAGAAAAAACAATAACACTATAACATGATGCTCAGGTTGTGAAATTTACTTTGCAAGGGCTTACTCTATGAAGGAGAAAGATCGGGCCCTATGTAAGGCCGAAGAAAACGGCCTTACATAGGGCAGTCAGCAGCAGAATTCAGGGATACACTAACTACAAACGGATAGGGAAAAGGGAGACTCCTTTTGGCAATGCCACACACATTGGAAACAAGTAAGGAAGGAGAGACATGTTTGGCACCAAGAGACAATATCTGTGCCCGGCAAAAGCTGCATTTTGAGGTCCCTCTGGGATTCTTTACCTCCAAGTAAACATAAGGCAAGGGCTGCTATTCTTGCTTGTTGGAGCTTCCATAATTTGTGCACCTTGAGAAACAGAGCAGACATACAGCAAGCACAAAATAATTGTGTGTGTGTGTGTGTGTTTTTTAAAGAGGCAAACTCCTTTGAAGCTTCTGATCCTTAAAAGGCCATGTAAAATAAGCAGAAAGGGTCTTGGTTTTATGCTATTTATCTTGGGTGTCATTTCTGCAATGTGGGTCCTTTTCCTTCTCTTCTTTGGTCCTCTCGTGCCCCCAAAATTTCATCCATTCTTTTAGATGGAAGAGAATAATTTCAAGGCTAAAGGTGGATAAAAGGAAACATGAGTGGTTTCGAAGCAAACAAAGCACAGTAAATAGTTTTGGTCTGAGGGGCCGCAAAAGAGTAAAGGGGATATTTCTCACTAATAACCCAAGCCATTTTAGTTCTCACTTGCAGCAAAGCATAAGGTAGCACATTACATTTGGAGTCTTGGGGAAAGAAATATCCTAAAAGTTTGCTTTCACGTTAGATTGGCTAAGCCTCCTGCACGGAACTAGCCGACAGCATTAATACAAAGGCAATCTGTTGCTGAGAGATAAAAATGGAGTTATGCAGAAGTGCCGGCATGTAAGATTCAGAGATCTATATGAAGCATAAAGCCCACAAACCTCCCCCTTTTCCACCTCTACATTTGGCCCATGCACTCTTCTGCCTATTGTTTAACAGAATAATCTGTACCTGCTTTTTAATATACGGAATGAAACAGTCTACACACTTGTGCACATATCTTTCCAGACCATATGCCTCACTTGTGTGTATCCTCCCTTGGATAGCCAAGTCACTGTCAGCAAGCAGTGTTGCCTCTCCTCAAGCCCCAGAGGGCTCCACATGTCCCGTTCTCCTGTGGGCCTGGGAGGAACCAAGTGGGACTTTTGTGTGTGTGTGTGTGTGTGTGTGTGTGTGTGTGTGTGTGTGTGTGTGTGTGTGTGTGTGTGTGTGTGTGTGTGTGTGTGTGTGTGGTTAAAGCAAAAAAAGGGGAAAGGGGAAAGATCCCTTGAGGAGAAGGAGGGAAGCAAAGCAAAGCAAAAAGCAAAGCCTGGTGCTTATATACCGCCCCATAGCGCTTCAAGCACTCTCTGGGCAGTTTACAACTTAATTACAGTATGCAGGCTACACATTGCCCCCCCCCCAGCAAGCTGGGTACTCATTTTACCGACCTCAGAAGGATAGAAGGCTGAGTGAACCTTGAGCCGGCTACCTGGGACTGAACCTCAGGTCGTGAGCACAGTTTTGGCTGCAGTATGGCAGTTTAACCACTGTGCCACGAGGCTCAGTGAGAGATCTAAAAGACAAGAGAGGGAAGGGGAAAGGGTTGAGAATGAAAGTGAGAATACCGTAGAAAGGGTTGAATTTGAAAGAGGGAGAGCAAGCGAGAGGAAAAAAGAGAAAGAAAGGAAGAAGGAGAGAAGTTGGGTGATGCTGTGGAAGTACTGGAGAAGGGTTCTTACCTAGTAGAGGTGGGTTGGGAGTATGTCTAGAAGGAAGACCCCACAGACAGGAGAAATGGTCTCCCCCTCAGAGTTCTTAAGATAGAGGAGGAACATTTGTGCTACCAAAGCCACCTTGGAAACCTCCTTCCTGGAGAAGAGAGAGGAGGGAAAGAAGGCAACAGCAGAGAGATAAGGAACCCATAACATCTATGGAGTAACCCTGGCTTAGTCCCCAAGAGATGGGCTGTCAAACCCCTCAACAGTTTGGGAGAAGCAGAGGAGAAAAGAGAGTCCACCCCACCTCACCCCAATTATTCAAGCGGTATCCCCCATAAGCCATCCCTGTTGCGGCACTCCTTGTTGATCCTACCTCATGTTGGAGGTCCAAGCTGGTGTGAAGCCAAAGGCCAAACCCCAGGGACACCAAGGGAGGGAAACAAACTGAAATGGAAGGAGAAAGGACTGAAGTGAGCTCAGGCATAACTACAAAGATTTCTGAACTGTTTGAGCTCAGAAGCTGCCTGGCGGCTGGTAGGGTGCTGAAGATGTTTGTGCAGTTTGGCCTGGGGGATGTTTGCATTTACATGGTAAGAAAAAGCAGTTTCGGTCTCTGGCTGCAGATTCAGAGTTTGGAAGTTCGATTCCCCATGGTGCCTCCTTGACAGGGGCTGGAATACATGATCCATAGGGTCCCTTCCAGCTCTGTAGTTTGGTTATGATTATGAAGATGATTAAAAGCAGCTATTGCTGCTGGCTATTTCTGTCTAGAGCCTGGAAAAAAATACTTTTGGACTATAATTTACAGAATCCACCAGTACATTTGTCCATTTGGAGTTATGATCCAAAACTCCAACTTTTTCCAAGATCTGATTCTGTTTTTTAAATTATTATTATTATTATTATTATTATTATTATTATTATTATTATTATTATTATTATTATTATTATTATTATTATTATTATTATTATTATTATTATTATTATTATTATTATTATTAAAGAATTGCCAGCACAATACAAATTATTTCAGTAACAGCAAAGTGACAAATGAAGACAGCTTACACACATCAACAACCAAAGAGATACTATGAAGCTGAAAAGCTGATACAATTTTAAGGGATCATACGTTTAAGCAAATTAGTGTACTTTATTTGTGGTTTAATTGTTCTGAGATATATCACTCATTTTAATGATCTGTAGTTACTTTGTGGGCTTCTGTTGGAATGGATTCTGCCATAAGCCTTGTATGCAGATAGCAGTTGTCTGCAAAAGCTATTGTCTTGATTTACAAAAATAGCAAAAGGATACTAAGTCCAAATGTCCTCTGGGTTTGCATGTTGACTGTTATTCCTAATTTGCTGGGTCAGTTACTCCAACCAAGCAATGTCCCAGACCAGGGATAGTAAATGTCCAATATTGAATTGCAGCCACTGGGAATTCTTGGAAGCCAGTTTCCCCTCATATCTAGCAGTCACTGGGTCTGAACTGCTCAGAGCTTGTTTTCTTAGCTTTATACAATATGATGCTCCAACAAATGGGGCAAAATTCTGTATCACATGTTTCTGCAGCCCAACAGAACTGTGGAGATGAGCAGACTGGATGCTATCAACAGGTTTAGTTCAAAATATTGGAACTGATCAAGCAATCAATGCCTACAAGTTAGGAATCTAAAAGAGGAGACAGTGAATTTAGGATCTCAAGTCTTCTCTCTGCACCTGAACAAACATCATTCAGATCACTGTGCTGGAGCAGTAAATATCTTCAAACACCCACGTTGGCAATTCAATGTCGTGCTGCTTTTATACTCTATTAGCAAGCCCTTAAATGCTCTTGTTATCAAATGGCTGCAATCCAAAGCACTTGCACCTAAGGACCATTGATTTTAGTGATGCCTTCACATGATTAAGTGGATTTATGTCCGCAGTCAAAGTCATTGCCATTTTGCATGTCACCTTTGTTTACAGCTGATCCATTTGACTAAATCCGCCATGGTGGTTTGGAGACGAAGGGCTGAGCTGTCATGCAAGCTGAGTTGGCTACCAAGTTATTGAAACCCATTGTAAAGGCTATAGATGGGTTTCTTTGCCATCGGAGTGAAAGTTCTCTGATCCCGAAAGAGTTTTACCTCTCGGTTACATGTCCTTTAGCTGAGAGATTGTGAGTCATAGTCAAAAACATAACTTTCCTAAAACCTGTTTTTCATTTGAATGAATCTCATAAGAGCTTGAAGATTTTTTTTATGTGCAAATAGTCATTGTTCAAAACTAGAGATGGGCACGAACCAAAAAAACGAACCAGGAAATTCATCAGACGTTGTTGGTTCATTGATTCAGGTCAGTTCGGGTTCATCAAAAGCAACAAACCAGAACAAACTGAACCAGCAAACTTGAAAAGCAATTCTTGGTTCGTTTGGTTCATTTGCCCATTTTCTCACCCCCGACAGCCTGTCTATCAGAAGCACTAGGCCACCCTGGGAACGACCTGGAGATTACTGGTTTGACAGGTCAGGCAACCAAGCACTCTGCTCAAAGTGCTTTGGGGGAGTTGCACATAAGACTGAATCATAGGAGCCCTTTTCACCTCAGAGCTACTTCTGCTAGTCAGAGGAGCCCTTTTACCTTGGAACCAGCTTTACGAAGATCTCCAACAACCTGTCTCTTCCCCCCCCCCGGCCCCCACTGACCACATAGCAGCCTCTGTACCTCAGATCAGACCTCCAGGGTGGCATTGACCATGGGGTTTGGGCAGAGGGCATTGTCCCTCTTCAATCCACCTCCTGATGGCACGAACCACTGCTAGAATTTCCCCCATGCCAGCAGCTAAAGGGCACTTTCTTTGTGGGACCTGCTTTTAGGATATATAATTTGGACATCTGAAATCCAAACTTCATTAAACTTTGAGGGATTTATATAGGAAGGTCATCTCTATTCAAAACCCAGAAGTTTGTGGTCTCAGGGCCAGAATCCTCTTAAGAAAATCTCCAGGGAAAGATACAGAAGGGCAATTGCACTGCAGTTTTTCCCCTCTGGCAGGCTGTCCTTCACATACTTGATTGCACAAGTGGTCACATGTTCACTTTCACAACCACTGTGTGATTACATATGCAGAGGAGAACCGTATGCAATTGCTGTTCCATAACTGTGTAGACCAACAGGATTCTGACCTGTTTGTTTTACCCCTCTTTACTTACGACTTGTAATAATTTAACTACTGTAGTACGATTTTTGTATCTTGCACTTCCAAATGTCTCTCCTTTCTGCAAGAGCTGACAATATCACAAATGGAAACATACAAAATGAACACAACATGTTTAGTCTTTCATTGCTGTCCATTATATAACAGGAACATGGGGAATGGGGGGGACGGACTTGTTTTTCCTGCAACTCCTGTTCACTTCATATTGCTTTTCCTAGGATAGCCTTCAAAATGGATGCTGAACAACAACAGATGTGACCTTCTGGTTGTCTGGGAAAGGTTTCTTACTCAAAGTGCAGAAGATGAAGCAGCTCATGCAAAAAGGAAGCTGTTTCAGATGCCATCACGCCCACATTAAACTAGAAACAACATCTTCTGGGAACTTTAAGTGCATAACACTTTCCTGGTAACAAAAGGCCAGGTGAGAAGCAGAAAGGGAGGCAGATCACCCGTGTGGAGACATGAAGGCTGCGATGAAAGTGATCATTGCCATTCTGAGGGGGGGGGGTGAGAGCACTTTCTGTTCATATTGCTGTGGGTTAAATATGCAGCTGTGAAGCGCATGTTGGAGCATTCGGGGGAGGTTCCAAATCCAGATTTCCTGAGTTCATACTCAAGTCCTAAATTCTCAATTTGCAGCTTTATTCCACGGGTGACCACACCGGAGTTCTGTCAACAGCTGTGATTTTGTAACTATAGCAACCATAGCGAGGTTGATTTAAACTTATAACTTATTAATAGGGATTTATATTAGTCGCTCCAAAGCCTCTGTTGGTTTTTATTATAGGTTACATCTTAAGTATTATACCCTAGGTATTTTTTAATCACAAAGGATGTTTTCTTTGCCTTTTTAAATGTTACTCTGCAGTTTATTCATCAAGTTACTTTGTCATAATTGATGTTCCTCATTTTTAATGCGGTGAGACATTTCAAACACTAAGCTACTATAATCTGTTTCTTCAGAAACGGAAACTTTGGTACTGTAACTTTTGGGCATTCTGTGATGTCCTGGGTTGGGGAGCAACTGGTGGTTTTGCAAGCCGAGAGAAATCTAGAAAGGGGGAGAGAAAACCAAGTTCCAAATGTACCCTCACCTTCAAAATCTGTCATGTCTGCTGTCACTTGTTGCCGTCTTTCCAGCGGGACAAGAAAGCCTTTTTACATCTGTAATCCCCAAAGGCAGGGACCCAGCATGGAAGCACCAAGCTGGGAGTTAATTTCTCTGAAAACACAAGAGACAGCTGGTAGGAAAGGAGAAAAGTGTATTTTCAGGCTTCAAGGGTGTTACACTCAACACCCGTACAATCTCTCTATATAAGAGTAGACATGGTCTAGAGGGGCGGGGTATAAATTAAATAAAATTAAATAAATAAAAATAAGTAAGTAAGTAAGTAAGTAAGTAAGTAAGTAAGTAAGTAAGTAAGTAAGTAAGTAAGTAAGTAAGTAAGTAAGTAAGTAAGTAAGTAAGTAAGTAAGTAAGTAAGTAAGTAAGCAAGTCTATGTATTGCTAATCTATGCACTCATACATATATCCACATGTGGTGGGGGATATGTTATGTTTGAGGCAGGGACTCAGGAGAGATGGCTTCAAATTCCCACTCATCCATGGAAACTCACTAGGGAGTATTGGGTAAACCCCTCCTTGCACATTTCTCTTCTCTTGAAACACCAACTAGGGTTGCCACAAGTTGGGAGTGACTTTACAACATATTGCAACAACTGTGGAGGATGTACATGTTCAGGGGTTTCAGGAGATGCTCATATGTTGCAACAACATGCTCAAACAGTATGTATACTTAGCTAGAGGACTATGAGAATCATTTGAAAGTTTCTTCCATAAGCAAACCTGAAAATTTCAGAATTCTATCTGACTGGATGATAGCTTCTTTTTGTGGAATTCCTGAGTGTGCACATGTGTGCACACATCCACACCCACCCACTCCCACAACTTTCGAAGAGTTATCTCTTGTGTTTATTTGTTCCTCCAAATCTTCCCTTGAGGATCAATCAAAGCAAAGTATGTTGCGTCTATACTGCCCCATAGCACTTAAAGCACTCTCTGGGTGGTTTACAATTGGTCAACACTATTCGCCTTTTGTCTCCAAAGAAGCCCTGGACCCTCTTATGTCAGACGGAGGATGTATTTGTAGGGTGGCTTGTGCCAGACTGCTTTTTGCCTTACTAAAAAGATGAGCATGTGTGTGCCTATCTATTATCCATGAGAGGAAGGACGCGCCTCTGACCACCTGACCAGCCTGAAAACATGAACTGCCCAATACTGAAATCCATCTCAAAACAGAAGTGGTGAAATGCATAAAAAAGCAGTTACAGAAATAACCATTGCTACTTCACATGAATTGTTTCTGTTCTGCTTCTGCTGGATGAACATTTTGAATTTGGCTAAATCCTGGTAGAAACCAGGCTGTGTACATCTTTATGGCTGTGTATGGGCGCCTGTATTCAGTTTTACTTCCTCCTGGTCTACAACCAGAATTACAGCTATCTGACATTGGCTGAAACCCTGTCACTTAGCACAACCAGTTGCAACCAGAAGAGACCCATTAAATCAATGAAACTGACAGAGGAGCCAGCTGACCCAATGCCCACTAGTTCTATGAGCTTACTCTGTCTGCAGCTTCACTGTGCTTTGATTCACATAACACACAGTCAAGACATTAGAAGCTAGGACTGATGCCTTTAAAGACATGAGTGATGCCCAATGCCACATATTGATCATGACTGATGTTGTCCAATGTCACATATTGTCCTCACTTACAATTCACCCACCATGCAACCCCATGCTACTTAGATCTTTTAGGCTTAAATCCAAAAAGCACAGTAAGAATGGGGTGCTTGAGACAAACAAAGACACCACACTTTATCCTTCTCTAACATTGCCTTGTGAAGCAAATGGGCATTTCAGTATTGCTAGTGGTGTTGTTGTCAAGTCCGTATTGACTTATAACAACTCTAATGGGGCTTTCAAGGTAAATGTGATATTTAAGGAGTGGCTTTACCAGTTCCAAAAGGGACGTGGTGGCGCTGTGGGCTAAACCACAGATGTCTGTACTGCAGGGTCAGAAGACCAAGCAGTCGTAAGATCAAATCCACGCGATGGAGTGAGCTCCCATCGCTTGTCCCAGCTCCCGCCAACCTAGCGGTTCGAAAGCATGCAAATGCAAGTAGATAAACAGGGACCACTTCGGTGGGAAGGTAACAGCATTCCGTGTCTATGTCGCACTGGCCATGTGACCACGGAAGATTGTCTTTGGACAAAAGGCTGGCTCTATGGCTTGGAAACGGGGACGAGCACCACCCCCTAGAGTCGAACACGACTGGACAAAAATTGTCAAGGGGAACCTTTACCTTACCTTTACCAGTTTCATTGCCCCGATCAGTTTCCATGGCAGAGCAGAGATTCATACCCCATTCTCCAAAGTCCTAGTCCATCACTCTACCCTTCTCCACTACACCACACTAGGTACCTCCTTGTAATTTGGTGCATGCCTGTTGTTGCTTACTTCAGTAGCTTACAGGATGGGTTGAATACAGAGATGTGGAAGACCAGCAAACATGCCCAGCTTGTCCTATATTGCCTTATAAAGCACCCTTGATAAGAAAGTATCAAAGAGTCCTGTGGCACCTTATGACATTACCTCTCATGGACTGTAGCCCACTTCTTCATATGCTTCACATGCCAAACAATGCTTGTCAACCTTTAAAATGCCATGAGACCAACACAGCTGACCTCTCTCAAAATATCTTCAGTATTTATAAGTTGAGGACAGGACATTTTGGAGATCACTCAATCGCCGAGTCACTTTAAGTCAGAGGTGGCTTGACAGCACAGAGCCACAATAACAACAATGGCAACTACATGTTTAAGTAGTTTGTATCAACACCCTGCTAACCAATTAAATTGCTAACCTATCCAATTCTGGCAACAGAGAGCATTTATGAAGAACTGGAAAGTTTTTGTTTAATGTAGGGGCAGGAATACAAATGCCAAGGTAATCCATCAGTTGACATCAATTTAGAATAATCCTCTTTTGACATTTTCAGAAACTACCTTACTCTTTCAAAAAACAATGAATGAAAGATAATTCTTCTTTTGCAACAATTACGGAGTGCTAGGACTGCAAAATATCATTTACATCTCATCCTGAATGTGATGTGTTTTTAGCCTAGTAACCTTTTGCTTTTCTTTCTGATCAAAACAGAACAATAATTAAAAAAATAAAAAAAAAACTATTAAATGGAACTTTTTGGTTTATTCAGGTCTTTTCACATCACTAAAGCAGATGCAGAAGCTGTTATTGTGGAGTGCCCTTAAAAGTCCTTGCTTTCATGTTCATGTAAAAAAACAACAGAATGATTATATTAGGATTGTTTGTCCAATAAAACAATAGGAACAGTTTTGTTATCAAATAAGAGGGAGACAAGATAGCCTGATCCATAAGAATGGGGGAAGCATGCTCAAAGCACTAACATTCTCATGCTGTGGGGGAAGAACCACAGTGGAGGGGGGTGTTTGTTTATATAAATTATTTATATGCCACCTTTCTCCCCATAGGAGACCCAAAGTGGCTCACAACAGATAAAAAACTTTAAAGCACTATATAAATATCACATTTGAAAAACAATTAAACATATATTAAGATTTAAAAAATCAAATATAAAACCAATTGGTTCTTGTGGGTTTTTCGGGCTCTTTGGCCGAAAAACCCACAACAACCATCAGATCCTGGCTGTGAAAGCCTTCACGAATACATATAAAACCAATTGAAAAACATTTAAAAACCTGTAAGTGGAAAACCAGCATTCCTGAGATAACTCACTGTTTTAAAGGCCTGCCTGAAGATGAAGGCCTTTGCCTGACGACGGAAGGACAAGAGGGGAGGAGGCCAGCCTGGCTTCTCAGGGCAGTGCATCCCAAAGCCTGGGAGCAGCCACCAAGGAGGAGGAGGCCCTCTCCCGTGTCCTCACCGAGCAAGCTTGGGAAGGTGGTGAAACCCAGAGATCTTAAGAGACAAGAAGGTTCTTATGGGGTTATAGGTTGCTTCAAAACAGCCTGGACCTGAGCCATTTCGGGCTTCATAGGTGATAACCAGCGCTTTTGAATTGGGACTGGGATCAGACTGGCAGCCAGTGAAACTCTTGTAATAAGGGAGTTCGATGCTCCCTATAGCCAGCTCCAGTCAATAGGCTGGCTGCAGCATTTTGAACCAGCTGAGGTCTCCGAACAGTCTTCAAAGGCGGCCCCACATGGTGTGCATTGCAGTAGTCTAAATGGGATATAACTAAGGCACCTGTCACCATGTCCAGCCCGGACAGCTCAAGGAATGGGCACAACTGGTGCACCAGGTTAAACTGTGCAAAAGCACTTCTGCCAACTGTTAAAACCTTCAGTTTCTTAGCCTTCATCCAGTCCATCACTGCCAACAGACGTTGGTCTGGGCACAGAACTGCTTCCTTGGATTCAGATCAGAAGGAGAGATAAAGAGTTGGGTGTCATCCACAAACTGATGACACCGAACTCCAAAAACTTTGGATAACCTCTCCAAGCCGTTACATGTGGATTTTTAAAAAGATGGGGGACAGGACTGAGCCCTGAGGGACACCATAGACCAAGGATTCCCCCAATACCACCTTCTGAGTCTGGCCATCCAGGAAAGATGAGAAACACAGTAAAACAGGACCTCTTGAGCACATGCTTTGCATTCAAAGAAACCCCCAGTATTGATCTCCAGTGTTCCTATTAGGAAGATTCTTGCCTGAACTTCTTCTGGATATGTTACCAGCCAGACCACTGCTCGGGCTCTGAATCACTTCATAATAGTTCAGAAGAAGACGGGAGTTTGTCAGTGGAGGCGACTAAAATGCGGGTTATTGTGGCAAGCCTTTTGGTATGCCTCATTTATCCATGACATGGGAAAAGAGAAACTTGTAGGCATGGGTTTCATTGATGTCCCTAATGCTGGTTTTCCTCTGCAGGAGGAAGGAATGGAGGAAGGAAATGTTAATGGAAAACCAGACACACAAGGTTGCCAGCATTTCAACTGAAGATAGATGGTCACAATATTTCTTTCAGTGGATATAAAACTTACTTTTTCGGCCATGAATTCCATGGTGGCTGGGTGATTCCAAGAGCTATTAAAAATTGCATAGTTTTACTTTCTTTCAGTAAATAGTCTGGGGAACACCCATCCCAAATTCTGTGCCAACCATGTAGCCACTGATGTTCTTGCAATTCTCTGTATTGGAATAAAGGGAGACATGCTTAATAACGTTAATGCCGGATTATCTGGCATATGGGAAGAGGTTGGTAAAAGGAACCATCTTCAGTCTGAACAAATATTCTATTGTCTGACAATTTATTATATTTATGAGACACACCTGACGAATGAATGAATGAGATGTGTAACCATTGCCATGAGGAGTTCCATGGAAGAAGCCTGTTATTAAAAGCATGATGTTCTCCAGCCTCCCAGCACAACGGCTGAGATAATGTGCAAACATTGTTTGGAAAATGCGATGTTATTTTCCATAAAGTGAAGCATGGAAGTCGTTTGATCAGAGTTCTCATTTATAGCTAACATTCCCTTGCCCTTTCTACATGTGTATACTTGTAACAGATGTAATGATTCCTAAGAAGGATGTGTCAGCTGCTGAAAACTATGTGTTATTTCCCCAATTAACAGCGAAAAGCAAAACACACTCTTATACTTGGCCAGCCTCAGAGTCCCACTAGCTTTGCCCAGCCGCTGGCTACAGTGGGGCCACCCTTTTGAAAGTAGGCATGCTCTTCCTGATGCTACATTTTCCATACATTGATCAGTGTCTGAGGTATAAAAACTGATGTCTGTATTTTATGAAGAGAGTTTTCCTAATCTTCTTCATAAGGATCAGGCATTGCCTTACATAGGGTAGAAATCCTTAAGCCCAGCCAGATGGGAGAATTTTTCAGAAATACAATTAAAAAGATCCTCATGGTTCAATTTGCTGCATCCCATTCTTATCTGAGCTAGAGCTGGCTTATTCCACTGGGATATCATCCTGCCACTCCTGTGCACTGCAGACACACTTGGAATCTAGACATTTTTCTTCACCGTGGGGACAATGGAAAAACCCACTGCCTTTTAAGCCATTTTTGCAGGCAAACCCTGAGTCTGTATATACACCAAGCTATGGGGCAATCCAGATGTTACTAGAGGATGCCTCCCACCATCCCTCACCGTTCAGTATCCTGGCTGCAGCTGATAGGAGCTGCTGTCCAATAATCTGGGGAGAGCCCCATGTTACTCAGTCCTGGTCTACAGTATTTGAAATGTGAAGAGTGCCCTGCTAGCTTAAAGTATCAAATAAAGAGGTCAAAATCTCAGTTCACTTCAGGGGTATCCATCTACCTCTTTAATTGAATGGAGTCGCCAAAGAGTTATATTGAAGAGTTACATTTCAGGAGGCTTAAGGACACCCTCTCATCTGGCCTTGAACCTGCTAGTCTGCTCTCAATCAAAACAACAGAAAGAAATGGGAATTTTGTCCAACTGAGACAATTTCTCTGATTTCAGGCACAGCAATCCACACTGAGCACCGTTTATAGCTTTTGCAAGGCCATTACCCTGCCCCCCCCAACTCTTAGTTACAGAGCAATACATTTTGAACGGATGGAACTCTTCAGACTGCCGCTGCCACCACCATGTCTGCTTCTGCTGCTTGCTCATGGCAAGTCTCCTTCCCTTTAAGCTCTACCACAAGGCACCGTGTACCAAGCAAACGGAATCCATTTTTCTGTAAAACTCTTTCAACCTTTCTTACTGCTTCAGGGAGCAGTTGGGCCAGATGGGAGGATAAAGGTCAGTAAAGTAGACTATGATATTTATTTATTTTTATTGCTTTCTCAAGCAACAGGGGAAATAATAACGACAAGGTTTAAAGATTAATTCAGAACAAAATGCTTACAGGCACATGGCAATGTGTGCGTTCAGGGATGGGGGGAGCAGATATTGACTGCCTTTGAGGAGTGTGGCTTTAAAGAGGAAGACCCAATTTTATAATTAAATCCTGTTGTAAAATCTAGTTTGAACACACACACACACACACACACACACACACACACACACACACACCAGGCAGTTTGCAAGCCATGAAAGTGATGATTTGATGCAACCCGGCAAGCACAAGGATTGAAGGCTGTAATCTGTTGCATATTTCCTAATGAATGCAAGAATGTACAGAGGCAACTAACATCAAATACAGTGATGCCTCGCTTAACGAGCGCCTCATTTAACGATGAATCCGCATAGCGACAGATTTTTTGTGATCGTTTTTGCGATCGCATAACAATGTTTCTAATGGTAAAAAATCACTTTGCGATGATCGGTATGCTATTTCCCTTACCGATTTTCGCATAGCGAAGTTTTAAAGACAGCTGATCGGTGGCTCCAAAATGGCAGCCGGCATAAAAATGGCCGCCCGCTATGTTTTCGCGCCGATTCCTCGTATACCGGGCAGCAAAAATGGCGGCCGTATGGAGGAGTTTCGCTTAAAGGTGAGTTTTAAGCCCATAAGAACGCATTAAACGGGGTTTAATGCATTCTTATGGGCTTTTTCTTTTCGCATAGCGACGAATCCGGATAGCGACGATTTTTCCGGAACAGATTATCGTCACTATGCGGGGCACCACTGTAGATATGAGCACAAACCAAATAGCCGATAGTTGGGAACTTGCATAGAATTCAACTGTGCTTTATAGGCATAAAACTTAGGACATGGAATCGAGGACAGCTTTGCAGCCTGGGAAGCTGCTGCCCGGAATCAAGCTGTGCTTTGCAAACCTAGAAGTTGTTGCAGGGGCATTGAGCTGTGCTTTGCCAGCTTTGACACTGTTGTCTGGAATTCTGCTGCACTCCCAAACTGAGTTTCAGGGCTGGACAAATGTCTATCCTTTGGGCTGTACCTCTTCGAAGCAGGTGTTCAGAGTTTTGAAAAAAGCAGATGCAAGGGGTTGTTTGTGAGATGTTTTGCTTGCAAAGTTGGTGTTCTTTGTTTGAGAAATAGTTCTTCCCCAAAAGGACCTACTTCTGAGCAAGGATGCATAGGATTGCATTGCCTGTCTAAAGAGTAAATAATAATATTTCCAGTAGCTGCAACAAGAAAGGGGAAAAAAAAGATTTGCTGAACAGTACTTTTGCACAGAAAGGAACAAGTCCAGCAATGTCACATATGAGACAAGAGATGCTTCTCTGCAGTTAACATTTCTGTGAATTCCACACACCATTTTGGTTCACTAGACCATGTTCCAGAATACAGGTGGGCAAAATGTGGCTGCTGGTGGTAGGATCCCCAATGTGCTCTCAACCAGATTTTTATATTAAAGGTGGTTTTCAGAAAAAAATGTTTCTTGTGCACCTGGACACATCCAAGAGCAGCATTTTTGCACGAGGCCCCCAGCTGGGGGGGGGACTTAAGAAAACATCAAAAGCAAAAATGGCTAGCTGATCGCTTCCTGTTTTGATCCTTCTTCTCTCCCAAAATGGTGGCCAATTCTAGCTCATTTCTGGTCTGGCCTATAGGGAGTGCAAATCTGGTTTTCAACCTCACTGAAAATTCTCACTCCTGTTCAGGTAAAAGAACATCCATCCACGTTGAACAACTGTGTGGGGTCCTCAAGTCAAGACTCGAGGGCAGTGATTTTTAGCCTTGGATCACCAGATACTATTGGGCAAAACTCCCAGAAGCCTTCACCACTAGCTGTGCTGGCCAGGATTGCTGGGAACTGCAGTCCAAGATCACCTGGGTTAGCCAAGGTTGGGAACCATTGCTCTAGGGGACCCCATGCCCCTGGTCTTCCTGCTCCTTTGGTGCATCTTCCAATCTTCTACAAAGTAACCCTGGTATGCTAAGGTAGGGAAAAACAATCAAAGAAAAGTGGAGGAATTTGCCCAAGCACTTCAGGAAACCCTTCCAGGCCCGGCTGATGTGAATGCACCTGAACGATGGGAACACTTCAAGAACGCTGTTTATAACACTGCCTTGTCCACATTTGGCAAGAAGACCAAAAAGATGGCTGATTGGTTCGAAGCCCATTCGGAGGAACTGATTCCAGCCATCGAGGATAAGAGGAGAGCTCTAGCAGCATACAAAGCCTGTCCTAGTGAGTACAACTTGCAGGCTCTTCGAGCTCCTCGTAGCCAAGTCCAACAGACTGCCAGGAGATGTTCCAATGATTATTGGCTTCAGCTCTGCTCTCAGATACAGATAGCAGTGGACACAGGTAACATCAAGGGAATGTATGACAGTATCAAGCAGGCTTTAGGTCCAATACAGAAGAAATCTGCTCCCTTGAAGTCTACTACAGGTGTGATCATCCAGGACCAAGAACAGCAGATGGAACGCTGGGCGCAGCACTACTCTGAGCTATATTCTAAAGAGAATGTAGTAACGGAAGAGGCACTAAATAACATTGAGTGCCTGCCTCTCTTGGAAGAGCTGGACAGTGAACCAACTTTAGCAGAAATAAAAGCGGCCTTGGATTCCCTTGCCTCTGGCAAGGCACCTGGAAAGGACAACATCCCCGTTGAAGTTTTGAAGTGCTGTAAAGAGATCATCACCACTGAGCTGTATGAAGTCTTTTGTCTTTGCTGGAGAGAAGGTGGAGTACCACAGGACATGAAGGATGCAAACATTGTCACATTGTATAAGAACAAAGGCGACAGGGGCGACTGCAATAACTACCGTGGTATCTCTCCTCTCAGCGTTGTAGGGAAGCTGCTGGCCCATGTTGTGCTGAAGAAACTTCAGGTGCTTGCAGACAGAGTGTATCCAGAATCACAGTGTGGTTTTCGAGCTAATAGATCCACCACCGACATGGTATTTTCCCTCAGACAGTTGCAGGAGAAATGCAGGGAACAACAACAGCCACTCTTTGTGGCCTTCATAGATCTCACAAAGGCCTTTGACTTGGTTAGCAGGGACGGACTTTTTAAAATACTTCCCAAGATTGGATGTCCACCTCAACTCCTTAATATCATCAGGTCCTTTCATGAGGGAATGAAGGGCACTGTAGTTTTTGATGGCTCAACATCAGATCCCTTTGACATCCGAAGCGGAGTAAAACAAGGCTGTGTCCTTGCGCCGACCCTGTTTGGGATCTTCTTTGCTGTCATGCTGAAGCAGGCCTTTGGAACTGCAACAGAAGGTGTCTATCTCCGGACTAGATCAGATGGAAAGCTCTTTAATCTCACTAGATTGAGAGCGAAGACCAAAGTCCAACTGAAATGCATGCGGGACTTCCTCTTTGCAGATGATGCAGCCATTGTTGCCCACTCTGCTGAAGACCTCCAACAACTCATAAATCATTTTAGCAAGACCTGCCAAGACTTTGGACTAACTATCAGCCTGAAGAAAACACAAGTCATGTGCCAGGGCGTGGACTCACCTCCCTCTATTACCATCTCCATGCAAGAACTGGAGGTTGTTCATGAATTTCTGTACCTTGGCTCAACAATCTCTGACACCCTCTCCCTAGATGTCGAGCTGGATAAACGCATTGGGAAAGCAGCTACCATGTTCTCTAGACTCACAAAGAGAGTATGGCTTAATAAGAAGTTGACGGCATACACCAAAATCCAGGTCTATAGAGCCTGTGTCCTGAGCACACTCCTATACTGCAGCGAGTCCTGGACCCTTTGTGCACGGCAGGAGAGGAAGCTGAACACCTTCCATATGTGTTGTCTCCGACATATTTTTGGTATCACCTGGCAGGACAAAGTTCCAAATACAGTAGTCCTAGAACGAGCTGGAATTTTCAGCATGTATACAATATTGAAACAGCGCCGTCTACGTTGGCTTGGGCATGTCGTGAGAATGGCTGATGGTCGGATTCCAAAAGATCTCCTGTATGGAGAATTAGTGCAGGGAAGCCGCCCCCGAGGGAGACCACAGCTGCGTTACAAGGACATCTGCAAGCGGGATCTGAAGGCCTTAGGAATGGACCTCAACAGATGGGAAACCTTGACGTCTGAGCGTTCAGCCTGGAGGCAGGCGGTGCATCATGGCCTCTCCCAATTTGAAGAGACACTTGTACAGCAGACCGAGGCAAAGAGGCACTCCCGAAACAAACAAAACCAGGGAGCTGGACAAGGGACAGACTGGATTTGTCTCCAGTGTGGAAGGGATTGTCACTCTCGAATTGGCCTTCTCAGCCACACAAAACACTGTTCCAAGACCTCCATACAGAGCACGATACCATAGTCTCTCGAGACTGAAGGATGCCTACATACAGGGGAAAACCCTAGCATGAAACCCTGGACAGGCTGCTGTTGCTGCCAGTTAGTGCAGACAGTATTAGGCAGATGGAGGAATGATTGTATGTGGGCTAAGGCAGTTTCTTATGCTGGATAATGTTCTGAAAGTGTCATTCCAAACACAGTATTATCCCAGTTAAACATTTACTTTCTCATCAGGAGTAGTCTTTACAGGAGGATGCATCACAGCTTCAAAGTATGTAATTAAACATAACTGGGTGCTTGTAATTGGTTCATTTACCCAATGATTAAGAAAAACACTAAGTTACAATATGACTGTAAGTCAATGAGGGATAATGTCCCTCTTTTTATGGAGTAACTTTTTGGTTATTCTTATGGACACTAAGCATTGGGGAAGGAACAGTAAAGCAGGAATAGTAAAGGAGGTGCTCTGGAAGAAAGTGTGGTTTGTTCCACAGACCAACCTCGTGTAGCCTTCTGATTCTGCAAAGCAACTAGTAAGCATCAATTTTGGTCCCTTTATTCACTTTTGAAAAATGGGAAACTAAGGAGCTACTTTTTTAAAATGTAACTATAATGACAACTATTTTGGGAAGGCCTTGGGAAGATATAACCAAATGGGAACTGTAACCTATTACTTTTTATAAAATAACTTTCCCAGTCCTTGATCCAAGTAGCTCTATTAATTGCTGAGAGACGTACAGCAGGCCTTTTCAGGACACCTCCTCTTTCCTGTCACTACCAGTGACGCTACAGACACGTCTGTATGATACTCCATTCTGGCTTCCATCTCCATCCCACTCAGGGCTCTTGTTTACAAACTCTGCTTAAAAACTGATAGCCCAGTCACGCAATTGGCTGTGCCAGCAAAATAAGGGTTGATGATACGTATGACGATGCCTTGGCAGTGCGATGACTCATATAAAAACATTACTGCCATATTGCTGGGTCATTATTCTGCACCTTCAGGCAGATAACACTGGCACAAATATTGAGGACTGGAATAGCCATCAATCCTTTTCTCTGGTCTAGGGTTTAAAAACTGAAGGAAGGATTAACATATAACAATATGTACATGGATTTCCAAAATTTCACACTTTTGATTCCTTTGGCAATCCTTCTAGCTAGAAAATACATTTTACAGCCATTGCAATATAGCTCTGATATATGAGCTGGCTGGATAGCTCTGTGGGTTAGGTAATGGGCTGTAGAGCCAGAGGTTAGGAGTTCAATTCCCCACTGTGTCTCCTACAAGTAAAACCAGCCTTTGTGGCCTTGGACAAGATGCACAGTCCCAGGGCAACCCCAGAAGATGGGAATGAGAAACCACTTCTGAATACGCTATACCTAAGAAACCCTAGAAAGGGCCACCATAACATGGAATTGACCTGACAGCTCACGATGATATGAAGGTGAGCAAGTTGTGACTTCTTGGAAACTGGCTACAGTAAAGATACAGTGATGGTTTCATAACTTTTTCTAATATTCTCATGCCCGTTTCCAGGCAAGGCACCTGGAAAGGATAACATCCCCGCTGAAGTGCTGAAATGCTGTAAGGAGATCATCACCTCCGAACTGTATGAAGTCTTTTGTCTCTGCTGGAGGGAAGGTGGAGTACCATAGGACATGAAGGATGCAAACATTGTCACATTGTACAAGAACAAAGGAGACAGGGGTGACTGCAATAACTACCGTGGCATCTCTCTTCTTAGTGTGGTAGGGAAGCTGCTTGCCCGTGTTGTGCAGAAGAGGCTCCAGGTGCTTGCAGATAGAGTCTATCCAGAATAACAGTGCGGATTTCGAGCTAACAGATCCACCACTGACATGGTATTCTCCCTCCGACAGCTGCAGGAGAAATGTAGGGAACAACAACAGCCACTCTTAGTGGCCTTCATAGACCTTACAAAAGCATTTGATCTGGTTAGCAGGGATGGCCTTTTTAAAATACTTCCCAAGATTGGATGTCCACCTCGTCTCCTTAACATCATCAGATCTTTCCATGAGGGAATGAAAGGCACTGTAGTTTTTGACGGCTCAACATCAGACCCCTTTGACATCCAAAGTGGAGTGAAACAGGGCTGTGTCCTCGCACCAATACTTTTTGGGATCTTTTTTGCTGTCATGCTGAAGCATGCCTTTGGAGCTGCAACCGAGGGCGTCTATCTCCGGACTACATCAGACGGAAAGCTCTTTAATCTCTCTAGATTGAGAGCGAAGACCAAAGTCCAACTGAAATGTGTTGGGATCTGCAAGATGAGGGGAAGTAGGGGTCTTCCTCTCATCTTGCGGATCCCAACAGAAATGCATGCGGGACTTCCTCTTTGCAGATGATGCAGCCATTGTTGCCCACTCTGCTGAAGACCTCCAACAACTCATGAATCATTTCAGCAAGGCCTGCCAAGACTTTGGACTAACAATCAGCCTGAAGAAAACACAAGTCATGAGCCAGGGCATGGACTCCCTCTATTACCATCTCCACACAAGAATTGGAGGTTGTTCGTGACTTTGTGCACCTCGGCTCAACCATCTCTGACACCCTCTCCCTAGATGTCGAGCTGGATAAACGCATTGGCAAAGCAGCCACCATGTTCTCTAGACTCACAAAGAGAATATGGCTCAGTAAGAAGCTGATGACACATACGAAGATCCAGGTTTATAGAGCCTGTGTTCTAAGCACACTCCTGTACTGCAATGAATCATGGACCCTTTGTGCACGGCAGGAGAGGAAGTTGAACACCTTCCATATGCGTTGCCTCCGACGGATTTTTGGCATCACCTGGCAGGACAAAGTTCCAAACAGAGCAGTCCTAGAACGAGCTGGAATTTTCAGCATGAACACATTACTGAAACAGCGACGTCTATGTTGGCTCGGGCATGTCGTGAGAATGGCTGATGGTCAGATTCCAAAGGATCTCCTCTATGGAGAATTAGTGCAGGGAAAGCGCCCCAGAGGGAGACCACAACTGCGATACAAGGACATCTGCTGCAAGATCTGAAGGCCTTAGGAATAGACCTCAACAGATGGGAAAACCTGACATCTGAGCGTTCAGCCTGGAGGCAGGCGGTGCATCATGGCCTCTCCCAATTTGAAGAGACCCTTGCCCAGCAGGCCGAGGCAAAGAGGAAGTCACAAAAGCAGCAAAACCAGGGAGCCGGACAGGGGACAGACTGGATTTGTCTTCAGTGTGGAAGGGACTGTCACTCTCGAATTGGCCTTCTCAGCCACACTAGGCGCTGTTCCAAGCCCTCCATACAGAGCACACTACCATAGTCTTTTGAGACTGAAGGATGCCTAACTAATAATTTGACAGTCCATGCTACTGGTGGACAAATTGCCATGGCTCTTTTGAAACCATTACAGATGGAATTAGCAGTCCACAATATAGCCTTTTATTCATTACAATGATACTTAACACAAGATCCCCCCGTGTTAAATTGCACATTTCCTTTGGGCTCTAGGGACAGATTGTTGAGCTTACCTCTTATATAACCTTGCACAATCTCTAAATCTGGCTTTGGTCCTTTCTTCTTCTTCATTTTCCCAATGGAAGATGAAGAAAGAAGGTTTCAAGTCCAAGTAACTTTCTTTATATCAAGGGAGGAGGAATACTTGGCCTTCCAAATACTGTTGGACTACAAGTTCCATCTGCCCTAGCAAGCACAGCTAATGGGAATGGCAAATGGGAATTGTAATCCATCAACATCTGCAAAGAAATACATTTATCCGTACAAGTAAAATAACCCAGCAAACCCAATTTCCGCACTGCGGCTTTATATGAAACAAGATTATGCCGGAGATACTCACCGTGATGAGAAAACTCTATAATGTCATAAAGGCCCCTCCTGCTTTACTTCCAATAGCCTTTCTAACTTGCACAAAAGCCACTGTGCTATTTATATATTTATAGGGGAGAAAATCAATAAAGAAATAAACTCTGCAACCTTTTAAAAATGCTGACTTCACTTTTTAATATAGGGCATCATCAGGGTCATTTATGAACCGGAAACCATGCACCCAGTCCCTTGGTTGGATTGAGGGTGTGCACGTGAATCAAATCTATTAGGACTCTGTTTTGATTCATGAGAATCTGAGCATATTTCTAGCCTCGTGGACCCACCAACATCAGTGAAGAAACATCATTTATACCAAATGGAACGACAGTCTGCCGTCAACTGGTTGCTTCATCGAAACAATTTATCAACTCCCACAGTGCTGTCGCAAACGAACAAGCATTATCGTCTGCCAACTTTCTCCAAATCATCATTTAATTACTTTTTACAGTCAACGGTTTTGATGGATTTAGTATACTTTGTGCTCTAAAGGACAAGAAGCTTCTTGCAGTAAACAAGAAAAGGCACTGGATTGGCAGGACCTTCAACGCCCGGTCTTGTTTGTCTTTTCGGCCATCCAGGGCATCTGCAAACCTCTGCCTCTACACTGTATTTCAAATGAAATCCTGCCTTCTCATGAGGTGCCCAAAGTAGGACAGCCTCAGCTTCAACATTTTTCTATCTAACAGTTGGCTTAAAGATGCTATTGATGCTCACTGTGAGGCCCATCTTATCCTCTTGTTCCTAGTTAGACTATTTTGCAGCACCAACGGAGAGATGTGCAAAATTTTCAGGAAGCTTAGCCTCTCTGACAATGTTTTAGGTATCTAACTGTGAAGTTCAGTTCCCCATCTGTGCCTCTCTGACAGGGGCTGGACTCAATGATCCCCAAGGCCCCTTCCATCCCTGCGGTTCTAAGATGATTATGAAGATTCATTCATTCATTCATTCATTCATTCATTCATTCATGAAATTGGTCTGGATTGTTATTCCCACTGTCACTTCTCCAATATTCCCATTTAAAAAACCTTCAGCTATAGACTACTTTGACAATGAGAAGGTATAAGTTCGTCAAGGACATGCTTAAAGATGTTCCCTTTCTTGTAGACTACGTATTTGTAATTTCAGATGTTGCTATCACCATCTGAGCAGTTTTAAAAGACATTGGTCTGCCAAATAATCAAGAGGTGGAACTTTGGGGGAATCTCGTGGCTTCCTTTGGGTAAAAGTATCAATAGTTCCCCGTTTTCCTGAGTCAAATCAAGAGCTTCACACAGATCAGAGGACAATTCAGAAGAGAAGGAAATCCGGCCTGCTAGTAAGATAGGGAAGGCCGTCTTTTCCTCCATAGATTTCTCTAGTGGTCCACTTTTGAAGCCCTCTATGACAATGGTGGTTGCTACATTTTATGGCAGAAAAAGCCATAAATTAATTCTGCTGCTTAAAAAGTGGCTTAGCCCTCTCTGTGTGATTGAGTAGAACATGCCACGTGGAAGGACAGCCTGCTTTTGCCAGAAAAATGGACTGGTTAATATGATCCTGCTCTAAATCCCTAGCCATTCGATTATCATGGAAATAAGCCATGGGTTTTAAACAACTGCTGTTTTAACAGAGCAGAAGAAGTAAAGAGATTCAATGCTTTTCCCTTTTTTAATGTTTCAATAAGGGTTCTGTGTGTGGGTTTTTTTGTTTTTGCTTTTTGAGTCAGTTATATCAGCCTTCACAGCAACTCACCAAAGGATAAACTCTAGTTGTAGTGATAAAGCTTTCAAATTAGTAAAGAGTTTTGTTTGCACAAGTGCCAGGTGGCGGGGGGAGAAAGCTATGGAAGCTCCACGTATGCTATTCAGTTTCCTGAAATCACATATTACCCTGGAGAACATTCTGAAAGGTAGTTTTAAGTAATGACTGTAGTGAGATGTCAGCAGCCTGGATTTTCCCCCACTTGTGCTAGGCTGGGGTTGGGGTAACCCTCTCTTCCATCCTTCCCTCCTTACCTGACCTGGAATCGACAGGCAACCCACTGCTTTGCGCGCGCACACCCCAGCCCACATGGGATTGCTCTGTGCTCTTGTTTTCCCTTTCAGTCCTGTAAATATATATTTAATAGATGTGATTCCCCACTTAAAGATTCAAATCACACAAGCCATTTGAATGCAATTTTTGTTGTTGTTGCTAGAATGGATTGATAGGATACTGCGCATGATTTCTCATCCCAACAAATCAGATACGTAACTCAGCTTTCATGAATTGATTTCATATTCCCCGCTGAACCCCTTGGTTATTTTTGGGAGGCCCCGTGAGTGAGGAAAGGGCTGCATTCCCCCAATGACGACATCCTCTTAATCTCTGCTGAAAGCCAGTGGATTGCACGGGTGTAATTAAGGACACCGTTTCATCCAGTGGTCTTAATCTGGATAGAGCAGGTTGCATCTGTCCCTTATGCCAGGATACAATCTCAGTTAACATGAAGAAATATAGGCCATATCTTTCAGCAAATTTCAGAGGGCAGATGGGTTGGCAGTAGAGGGAAAGTATTTGCTCTAATTCGTTTGTAAGCCTAGCTAGTTAAGGTCAATCCATCTTGAAACGTGGTTTTTAAATGAAACAAATTCTCTTCCAGCTGCTCTCATCTATGGCTGCATACAGTTTCCAGCAGGGCTATCATAGATGCCATAGGGCCTGAAAATGGGTGTGTGTGAGAGATGGTAGACCTTTGGTTTCTCTTTTTGCGAGGGTTTCTTTTAAAAAGATATATGGATGTCTCCCTTTCCAGCCCCATTGCTGTGTAAATAATACCTTCTCAGGCTTCTCCTTTGTAAGTGGGAGAATGAAGGAATGGCAAGAGCAGTCAATAACCATGGGCAGGAGGAGGTATGGAGCATAAAACAAAGGAGCAATCAGGAAGGGTAACTGGGATTACAGGACAACTTCACATTTGCTGTCCCCCTACACACACACACACACACACACACACACACACACACACACACACACACACACACACACACACACACACACACACACATATTGAGAGAGAGAGAGAGAGAGTGAGAGAGAGAGAGAGAGAATATAGTTAGGGGGCCATATGTAACACCAATCTCTTTTGGACTGTTGCCTTAGCCTTCCTTGAAGCATTCAAGAGAGGTTGATATTTTTCTGTCCTGCAAGCAATAAACAGAACCTCCAGGTCTCATAATTAACAATGTTTGCATCTTCTGGACTGTTTTCCAATTCCCTGAACCATTGCTTCTTTGAGTCAGCACCCAGAGTAAATATCATCACTTATTATTACTTTGGATGCAAATGTTTATATATTAATCAAGGGTTTACTAATCTCCACATACTTTAAATGCAATATTGGCAGACTCTTAAACAATGATGTCCCTGTGTGCCCACCAAAGCTTAGCATATATCTATCACATGGCAAGTTAGCTACTAACATTAACTAATTAGTTAAACGGACACATTAATCTCACCCATTCAAGCCAAATGGAAGTTCTGTCATCCTGTTCTAAATAAATACAGTGGTGCCTCGCTTAACGTTTGCTTCGTTTAACGTTTTTTTCGCTTAACGTTTATTTTTTCAGAGGCAGATTGTGCTTCGTATAACGTTTTTCCCTATGGGCGATTTTCGCATAGCGTTTTTGGGACCATGCTTCGCTTAACGTTTTTGGTTTTAGGTCCCCTGCTTCGCTTAACGTTTTTTTTGTTTTCAATTTAAAAAGTGTCTTAGAAGGGTCCAAAACGGTTCTAAATGCTTGGATTCGTTAGAGGACCCCTTAAGTCATGTGCAAACCTGATTTGGCTTTGATCTGACGTTTCGTTAATTTTTTGTGAATTTTTGTTTTTTGGCCCATAGGAACCAATGGACCTGTCAAAATCTGACAGCTCCATGCTTTCCTATGGGGGAGAAAACAATTTACAAAAAATTAACGAAAGTTCAGATCAAAGCCAAATCAGGTTTGCACACAACTTAGGGGGTCCTCTAACGAACCCAAGAATTTAGAACAGTTGCTGAGTCTTCATTAATTTTTTGTGAATTTTTTCTTCCCCCATAGGAAATAATGGAGCTGTCAGATTTTGACAGCTGTCAAAAGTTGGGGGGGAAAATTCACCATAAATTAACGAAAAGTCAGATCAAAGCCAAATTAACTTTTGCATCCGTTTTAGAGGGTGCAGAAGCTAATCCAAGCATTTAAAACCATTTTTGACCCTTTTATGACACACTTAATTTTGCAAAAATTGACTTCGCAAAGCCATTGAAACCTATTGAGTCAGCTACAATACATTCCAATGGAGGATACATTGTATCGTTTAACGATGTTTCCTATGGGTTTTTTCGCTTAAGGACGGCAATCCGTGCCTATTGGAACGGATTAACCGGTTTCCAATGCATCTCTATGGGAAATGGTGTTTCGCATAAAGTTTTTTTCGCATAAGGTTTTTTTTTTTGGAACCAATTAAAAACGTTATGCGAGGCACCACTGTACTAAAAAATAATCAAGGTTGCATTTTCTTTGTATTTTTCGAATAATTTGGTACTGTTCACAAATGCTTGGAACAATTAGAATTAACATCCATAGGGGTTTCCTGTCCTGTCAGAGTAGTCTTAAAAACATCAAGTTGTCTGAGAAAGTCACTTTGACAGAACTTGATGCGAAAGGTTTCACTCATTAGCAAATTGTTTTGAATTCTCATTGGAAAGCCAAGACAAATTTATGGACAGGGTTTGAAAAAGTTGTTTGTGTGAGGTATAACTTCTAGAATCTCCCAGCTCACATGACTTTTGGCTATGGTGCTACCAGAAAGGGTTACTGGTCCTCAATAACTAAAGTCACATGCATTCATTGAAAGAAGGGATACACTTTATACCTTATCTAGAAGTAAACCCAAGTTTATTACCCATTGCACACACAGAAAGCTATAGTCAATCATATGATACTATGTTTTTATAGCCAGCAAGCCTTTAGATTTTTGAGTGTATACCCCTTCATATAATACCGGAAGTGGCCCTGATAAATCCTTTTCTGACAAACCTGTCATAAAGCCACTTGGGTGGAGTGATATTGGGGTCCCCCTGCATTGTTTTCATCTCCTGGGGAAAAGGTGCTAAGCAAGCTTGCCATTGTGAGCCCCTATTGCCAGCCTCCCCATGGCTCATTCCAAACAGTTGCTTTGGAGGACTTGGCTTAGTTAAGTAAGGCAGTGGTCCCCAACCTTGGGCCTCCAGATGTTCTTGGACTTCAACTCCCAGAAATCCTGGCCAGCAGAGGTGGTGGTGAAGGCTTCTGGGAGTTTCGGTCCAAGAACATCTGGAAGCCCAAGGTTGGGGACCACTGAAGTAAGGGATGTTGACATGGCTAAGATGGGCAAGAGGTAGAAATACTGTAGCACCAGCAGTTCAGAGTGGACAGCATTAAGTCAGATCTCAGCTCTTGTCCATCTGGAAGTAGGGAAGGAGTCCATTGCTCCATAGTCATGGAACAGAGCTATTCAGAGCAGCAAAAAGCATGACCAGAGTGCCTCATAGGGGACCAGCTGAATAAAAAGTCCTCTCCTGCTCTCGACTATTGGGACTTGTAGTCCCACTCCCCTTTAACCTTGGGCATTGATTCCCCATGGAGGCCTTCAGTCCTCAAACCTGCTGGACTCCTCAATGAAGGAACAAATGGGTGCCAAACTGTAAATCTGAACCAAGGAAAGTACAGCCTTCCAGGGGTGGTCGAACTCAACATTCCACTAATCCCTGCAAGCCTAGCCAATAGTGATGGATGATGGGGGCAGGAGTTTATCACTACCCGTCTCTGAGGTGCAATAATCTCTGTTCAATGCTCAAGAGCCACATTTGATATTATTCTCTCATTGATAAGGGAAATATAGAAAGGCAAAGCTAACCAGGGTCAGCTCTACCATTAAGAAATCCACAGTGGCCATCTCTGGCAATAGATGTTGTGGCACCAAATTGTTAGCTGTTTGTATGTTGCGGTACTTTTGACAGCCAGAGATGGAGAGAGGGATATGTGAGGTTTTATTGGCTGGCACCATGACTATTTTCTGCCCTGCCTCGAGCGGTAAAACATCTTGCCCTATGCTCAGATCAAGCAAAGTGAAACGAGCCTCTACTACTGTGTTGTTTTTAATATTATAGCCTTGAAGGTATAGGCATTTAGAAACAAAGTGAAGTGAAATAAGACAAAGTGAAATAAAACACAAAACAGCTTTCCAAGATGAAGCAGGACAGCTGAATAATGGATACTTCTTTTATGACTGCTTTTCATGTCTCTTGCCTCCAATCAGATTGTGAAGGTGTGTGTCCTGGGTTTTGGGGCTGTGTCCATAAATATACACAGCAAGCTTAAAGATGAGCATACTGCACAGCTTGACTGTGTAGAGTGATTCCAGTATTTCTACAGCAATCGCGAGCTTTCCTCTGCATCAGCAGCCCAATATGACCTAAAGCTTTGCCTGTACAAAATTATGTTCTTAATATGCTTGGCTAGTATCCCATATACATAAGCTATGTCTCAATGTTATTATAAATGGTCATGCCAACCTGTGTGGAAGGGAGGAGGTATTGGTTGTTGTGGGTTTTTTGGGCTTCTTGGCCGTGTTCTGAAAGTGGTTCTTCCTAACGTTTCGCCAGTCTCTGTGGCCAGCATCTTCAGAGGACAGCAAACTGTGCTCTGGGAGGCTGAGAGTGGGTGGAGTATTTATGGTTGTGAGAAGGCTAGTTGGTGAGGTAGGCTATTGTCCTAATCAGGAGATGGTTGATTGTGTTTTGTTATGGCTGCATTGTTTTGATCAAGAGGGGGGATTATCTGTCCCTGTGGCTGATGGTTGTCGTTAGCTGGTTTTTTGTGTGCAGTAATCCCTTGACCTTATGGCTGGGTGGAGTTCATTGACCTTTTGCACTCTGTTTTTGAGAGCTGGGAGCCAGGTTTTATGGAGTTTCAGACATTCCTCCTTCCGGTTGAAGTTTTGTTGATGCTTGTGGATTTCAATGGCTTCCCTGTGCAGTCTGCACAGGGAAGATGTTGGGGCACCAAATTGTTAGCTGTTAGGGAGGAGGTATTATTTCAATATGTGATGGTACACTGGCTATGCCACTAGTTTAGATTTTCTTTCTGGATTTCCCCTGCCTCGTGTACTTGGTATCCTGAACACTTCTAGGCTGACCTATGAGACTTCTAATTCTCTCTCTCTCTCTCTCTCTTTCTCTCTCTCTCTCTCCACGAAGCAATTAATTTTGTGAACTATTCATGTGACATTTTTCTGGTCCACTTTTGTTAATTCACTATTGATACTTACAGTATGTTTGGAAAATACTACTAATTTTTTAATGGCATTACAGTTATATGTTACATAACTTCAAAGTGGAGGAACATGCCACTGGAACCTTTCTTAGATATTTTGTAATTTCAAAGTTGGAACGCTATGGTGATTGATTTTCAGTCAGGAGGGGAAATGGCCAGAATGGCTTAAGTTACGAGGCATTCATTTGACTGTGACTGTCTCTTGTCTCCCCTCAAAAAGGAAGGAAGGAAGGAAGGAAGGAAGGAAGGAAGGAAGGAAGGAAGGAAGGAAGGAAGGAAGGAAGGAAGGAAGGAAGGAAGGAAGGAAGGAAGGAAGGAAGGAAGGAAGGAAGGAAGGAAGGAAGGAAGGAAGAAAGGAAGGAAGGGGAGTTCTCAAGAGCGAGGTGAACAGAGTCTCTTCAAGACAGAAGCTCTTCCTCCAAAAAAGATATATATCACTCGATATATAATGCTGCATACTTCGCTTGTAGTAATATATAAGCCAGGGGTGGGGGGAAGGATAATGATGTGCTCTAAAGAGTTCAGAGAAATAACTATTCAAAATCAGTAGTGTGTCACTGGCTACCATTTTATTGCTTTGACAACATTTCCTCTCTTGGTGTGTAAGAAACTCTCCAAGCATAAGAGAGGCAAAATCATATTATCCTGGACCACCCATTTCCACTGTTTCTTTTAGTGGAGGAAGTGAAAAAGGAAAGATATAACTGTCTGGCTCGTGTTAAGACTAATCCGTCAACCTCCAGCAGTCATTGCAAACATGAAACTTTGACTGACGGATATGAATGGTAGGGATCAGATTAACTTTTGGACAGTGTATGATTTTTTAAAGGATGCTGCAGAACTGTAGTGCAGTAATGGCTGAATGAAGCGCCTGTGCCCCCAGATGCCACGAAGGGGGGGGGGGTGTAACCAGCCCCAGTCAGCAATCTGGTTGCTTCATTTTGGACCCACTGAAGTTTCCTGACACTTTCCATCGGCAGCCCCACATAGAGCACCTTACAGTAATCCAGTTGAGATGTAACTAAGACATTTGTCTCTGTGGCCAGATCAGACCTCTCAAAAAATGGGTGCAGCTGACACACTAGTTTTAATTGTGCAAATGCACTCCTAGCTAGAGATGGTCATGAACCCACCTACTCACTCACACACACACCCCGTTAGATTCCCCCACTCACCAGCCGGGGCGAGCACCTCTCCTCCTCTTTGACTGATCAATCAGTCTCTAGCAGGAGCACAGGCGCCCCTCCTCCCCTCCTTGGCTGATCAGATAAGGAGGAGGCACAGGCAAGCCCATACTCCTGCCGTGGACCGGCTGAACAGCCAAAGAGCAGAGTTCTGGCTGCCTTGGGAAATGGGGGAAGAGAACACACGCCACCTGTGGTGCCAAGCATATGGACTGGCACGAACCTCCAAACCTGGACATCGAGGCTGAGAGCTGAATCCAGGAACTGATTTATAGGGCTTTCAAGGTAGGCCAGAGTCCTGTCTCAGGCAGCAAATTGTCTTGGGGTCTCCCAGTCCATTTGTGTCCAGATTTTCCCCCAATCTTTTCCCAGTGATGTCTCTTGCTTATGTATCTCTCTTTCATCCCCTCAGCCCTTACTCTAAGCACCAGACTCTGAACCTTCCTTCACCCCCCCCCCTTTCTCCTTACAAGTGCCACTTCCAGAACTTGGCCCATCTTTCTCCCCCCCCCCATGTATTTCACTCAGGGCGAGACTGCGCATTAAGGCACAAGGGTATTTTTCCCATTTTACAATGTTGTCCCATCAGATGCACAAATCTGCCAGCTGCTTCATGCCTGAAGCATAAATCATGCAAACAAAGCTGTCCAATCTCCCAGGTGAACAAGTACAAAACGAAGGCGAGTTAATTTGGCCAATGTAGAGTGAGGCAAAGTCATGTTAGAATAAATGGACATCTTTTTCCTCCTAAGGGGAGCATTGAATTAGTAGCTCAACTGGTGGCGCCCTAACTATCTTCACACACACACACACACACACACACACACACACACACACACACACACACACACACACACACACACACACACACACACACTCCATGTTCTCCCTCTGCCAGTATAGGAGATGACTGGATTAACCTTTGGTCTCTTTTCGCAAAGTCGCAATTATGGGTGCCTAGACTGCACCAAGAAAAGAGCGTAGTTTTGAGGCTTCATAGCAAGCATCCCAAAGAAAGAAGCCTCATTTAACCTCATTTAGTCTGGCTATTTCACTCAAAGGAAAGAACAGAACATCCTTTGACAGCTCTGGGATTGGCATTCTGGAAGAATGGCATGTAGGAGACCTACAAAGTCAACACTAGAGATGGGCACAAATCCAAAAGCGAACCAGGAAGTTCATCGAAAATCATTGGTTCATTGATTCAGGTTCGTTCGGGCTCGTCCCAACTGGAGAACCCGAATTTTCCCAAATCAATGAACTTGTTTGCAATTTAATGACCTTCCTGGTTTCTCCTGCCTCCAGAGAGCCTGCCCCTCCCCCTTCCCACTGAACCCATTGCCTCCTTACCTCATCCTGCTGCCTCCAACTCCACCACCCTCTTGAGATTCAGTGGCCCAGCTTGCCTTCCTCTTTTTTTTTTTTTGATGGTTTGTGTGTGTGTGTGTGTGTGTATGTTTGGTTTGAGCCCACCCCTAGTTATAGAACTCCTCCGGTCTAACTTGGAGCCAAGGCTTTATAAATCAGATCACACCCTTTTACACAGATAACATTTTGACATCAATGTGACAAACCCAGACCTACTGGGATATGCCACAGTTTCACTAAGCTGCCACCAACCATTCCCTATAAGAAGTCACACAGACCAGGGATGGATTTTTAACAAATAAAAGAACAAGGTTTATTAAATAACACACAGGAAAAATAAAATGATCAGGTGAATAAGATACAGTAACGTGGCTTAGTCTCAATCATACATACACACAGTTTGGTTCACACAGAACACTTAACTTGAAGCACAGACCCTGAACCTATCAGTTCTGGCTAACCATACAGACACCTGAACCTATCAGGTTGGTACTGACTGACACACAGTAGTACCCTGTCTGACACACAGACTCCCACTCAAGCTTCTTCTCTCAGCTCTTCCCCAGCTTCTCCACACAAACTCCACATATATATACAGTACAGCCCCTCCTCCTGATCTCCCGCCTTCCACTCCCCATAGGATGGAACTTTCCCTCCAAACCCATGACAGACAGGTAACATCAGTGCTGTATGTAACACCTCCCCTCTTTATAAGTTGTTTTGTAGGGGGAAAGCTAAGGTGCTTTTCACCAAAAAACAACCTGGATCCAAAACAAACAAAAACAGTCATATAATAACATACAATACCATACTTACTTATACTTACACTCTATTAGGCATTTAAACATTTATCATTAACAATACATCAAGTTACCTTTATTCATACAAACCAACATGTTTAATAAACAGACACATTTGACTTTTTATCATCAAAATATATACATAGTCCATGTTTCTTTCGCCGTCTTCATTCTTCAGGTCTTCTTGACAAGGCGTCAGCAACACAGTTCACTGACCCTCTGACCACCTTCACTTCAAAGTCATAGTCTTGCAGGTTTAAAGCCCACCTCATAAGTTTACTATTGTGGGTTTTCATTGTCTTTAACCATTGCAGTGGTGAATGGTCAGTGCACAGAATAAAATGTCTTCCCCAGATGTAAGGCTTGGCCTTCTGGATCGCGTAGACTATGGCCAGGCACTCCTTTTCCACGGTTGCCAAATGTCTCTCACCTTTCTGGAGTTTCCTACTCAGGTAGGACACTGGATGCTGGTCACCATTCTCATCCTCCTGGCAAAGAACTGCTCCTACCCCGCTGTTAGACGCATCGGTGTAGATGATGAACTCCCGGTCGAAGTCTGGAGCACGCAGCACTGGATAGTTGATGAGCGCCTGCTTCAACCTCCGGAACGCCTCCTCACAGTCGCTGGTCCACGGGATGCGGTCATCAGCCTTCTTCCTCGTCAGATCGGTCAGCGGAGCCGCAATCTCGCTAAACCTCGGGATGAATTTTCTGTAGTAGCCCACCAACCCAAGAAATGATTTGACTTTTTTCTTGGTGTTGGGTCTAGGCCAATCACGAACGGCTTCTATTTTGGCCTCTAGGGGTTTTATCACTCCTCCCCCTACTATGTGACCCAAGTATTTAATTTCTGGGCTACCCAGCTGCAGTTTGTTCTCTTTGCAGGGCCTAGGCCAAAGCACTTCCTCCCCTGGATCAAAGTGCCTCTCCCTGCCTTCCTGGTCATCCCAAGTTTTCTTCCTGACCTTTTGAGCTTGCAGGGTCTCTGCTGCTAGCTCTAGGTTTCTCTTTAAGTCATTCCTTAAAGTGCCTATATATGTCACAACGTCTTGTGGGTCATCCTGGGTGATCTGCTCCCAATTTTGTTTGATCAAATCAAGGGGCCCTTTCACCCTTCTCCCAAATAAAAGTTCAAACGGACTGAACCCGGTACTGGCTTGTGGCACTGATCGATAAGCAAACAAAAGGGATTGCAGCTTCTGGTCCCAATTGTTTGGATTCTTTGCCAAGTAAGCCCTAATCATGCGCATTAGAGTCCCATTGAACTTCTCAGTTAACCCATTACTTTCAGGGTGATAGGCAGTGGTTTCCTTGTGCTTAATTCCACAGATTTGCCATAACCGTTTCATGAGCTTCGATGTGAACGATGCGCCCAAATCTGTGATTATTTCTGAGGCAAATCCCATCCTGGACATATACCCTACCAAGGCATCTGCCACTGTGTTAGTTTCAATGTTAGTCAAGGGAATGGCTTCAGGGTACCTCGTGGCATGGTCCACAATGGTGAGAATGAACCTGTTCCCCCTCTTTGTGGCCTTGGGCAAAGGTCCCACAATATCCACCCCTATGCATTTGAACGGAGTGTCAATCACAGGCAAAGGGCACAACTTTGCTTTGGTCCTGTCGCGGCTATTCCCCTGCCTTTGACACACATCACATTGTTTACAGAACTCCTTGATCTGCTTCCCTATTTCAGGCCAGTAAAAATTCTGTGTGATTCTCTGCTGTGTTTTGTTCACCCCTAAGTGTGCAGCAAACATGTCAGAGTGCCCCCTTTGTAAGATCATGGGGCGATACTTTTCAGGTACCACTAGCTGACTTCTGATCCCATCTCCCCCTTTTGAGATATTCCTCAGGGTCTCTCTATACAAAATCCCCTTTTTCTCTAGAAATCTCACTGGGGTTTCAGGTGTTAGCTGGGCGTCAGTCACCTGTTCAAAACACTTTTGGAGAGTGGCGTCTGCCTTTTGCTCTTGGCTAAATCGGCTGTCTGTGGTTAAGGTTTCCACCACAGCTTCTGAACTCCCCTCTACTTCCGTCTCTGGCTCATCATTACCCCCCTGAACTGTCCCCGTGGTGGCTTGTGAACGTGTAATCACTAGCACCCGTTTCACATGTTCAGCCAGGTCATTTCCCACGAGCACGGCTGCTGGCAGAGTCGATGAAATCGCTAGCCGCCAAACTCCCCTCCAGCCTTGAAAGTTCACAGGTACCTCCGCTACTGGCAGTGAGATCACCTGCCCCTCAATCCCTGCCACCTTCATGCTCTCATTTGGGATTATATATTCCCTAGGAATAATATCTGGATGGCACAGGGTCACCTGGGAACAAGTGTCCCTCAGCCCCCGATACTGATGGTCAAGTATTCCTACGTCCACCCCTGCTGTTTCAAACAACTGAGAATCTGTTCTCACGAGCAAGCAGCGCTTGACCTCCACAAGAGGACCATTTTCCTCAGCCTGATCAGCAGATGTAACTGTTCCAGATTGAGTAGCCATGGCAACAGGCTCCCTCAGTGACAAGGAGCTTTGCTCTTTCTGGACACAGAACACAGCTTTTGGCTTGGTTCCACTCGAATCCTGAGGCACAATTCCTTTTAGCTGCTTTAATTTCTCACACTCTGAGATTAGATGGCCCTTTCCCTGACAGAAATAACATTTTCTGCTATATTTTGAGTCTTTCTCATCTTGTTTTGGTTTTCCCTCCAAAATCTGAGGTCTTGGTTTCATGTCTGAGGGCTTCCCTTCACCATGGGCCCCTCCCCCTTGCTGGCTTTTCCCTGGTCCCTGAGAGTACTTGCTGTAGGTTTCTTTAGGTTTACCTATCGATTTCCCCTCACCCAAGGGCTTTCTTATTTGGGAAATAAAATCTGCGATCTCGGCTGCTTCTGCCACAGATTTCGGTTTCCTTTCCCTCACCTGGAATTTCAGTTCCCCATGCAGGACTGAATAGAACTGTTCCAGCGCTATCAAGTCTTTGAGCTGCTGAAAGGTCTCTGTCCCCTCCTGAGATAGCCATTTCTCTAGCAGCCTCACCAATTGGGCCCCCACTTGGGTAAAAGTCTGCTCTGGTTTCTTGGTGATTGACCTGAATCTTTGCCTCAGCTGTTCCGCATTTATCCCATGTCTGGCAAACACCAGTTTTTTAAACTCTGCAAAATCTTTCATCAGTTCCTCTGGCATCTCTGCATAGACTTCTGCAAGGCTGCCACTGATTAAAGATCGCATGATGGTCATCTTCTCAGTTTCCCTTACTGAGAAGTCCACAAACGCTCTTTCCACTAGGGAAAAGAACACCTCAGGACAATCTCCCTTGTGGTACACAGGGAATTTCTTCAGGTCAGCTTTAGACAATTGGCCTCCCTCAGAATCCCTATTGTTATTATTGTTCTGGTTCATCAGTTCCAATTTTCTTAACTCAAACGCCATTTTCTCTCTCTGTAATTCCAATTCAAATTGTCTTTGTTTCTCTCTTTCCCTTTGCTCCATTTCCAATTGCCTTTCCCTTTCCTCCCTTCTTTCTCTCTCTAATCTTTCCTCCACTTCAAATTGCCTCATCCTCAGTTCATGCTGTTGGGCTATGAGCATTTTCCTGAGTTCTGGGTTCTGTTCTCCCGTGCTGTCACCCTGCACTGAGCCAAATTCATCCTCAGAACCTTGGTCAACCTGGGGGTCTTTCACTTCACCCATTTCTGCCATTTGGCTTCGAGTCAAGGGCATAATCCCCCCCCCCCCAGAACAGGCTGCTTTCAAAAGTCAAGCCTCAAAATAAAGCGACCACTTTTTTTCTCTCTCTCTCTCTCTTTTGCCTCAGAACCAGCTTTCTATAGAATTGCTGCTGTTCTTCAGCACTAACTTGCAACAGTTGCGAACCAGAGTCTACCCCCCTCTGCTAGGCCTCTCAGCAGGCAGGCTAGATCACTGCTACTACACAGTTTTGCCTCAGCTTTTTTCCCGCCAAAACAGGCTGCCTCAGAGCTCCCTAATCTAGTCCCCAATCTGAGGTTACACGTTCTTCTACTAGCGCACCTCCCCGTGAGGTACACCTAGAAGATTACCTACGTGCTCTCAGATTGTCCCTGACTAGACCCCCCTTGCTCTGGGCACTCTTGCCAAGGCTTTGCTGGACCACTGGCCAACTGGACCAGTCGTATCCCACACGCTGGACACCAATCAATGTGACAAACCCAGACCTACTGGGATATGCCACAGTTTCACTAAGCTGCCACCAACCATTCCCTATAAGAAGTCACACAGACCAGGGATGGATTTTTAACAAATAAAAGAACAAGGTTTATTAAATAACACACAGGAAAAATAAAATGATCAGGTGAATAAGATACAGTAACGTGGCTTAGTCTCAATCATACATACACACAGTTTGGTTCTTCACACAGAACACTTAACTTGAAGCACAGACCCTGAACCTATCAGTTCTGGCTAACCATACAGACACCTGAACCTATCAGGTTGGTACTGACTGACACACAGTAGTACCCTGTCTGACACACAGACTCCCACTCAAGCTTCTTCTCTCAGCTCTTCCCCAGCTTCTCCACACAAACTCCACATATATATACAGTACAGCCCCTCCTCCTGATGTCCCGCCTTCCACTCCCCATAGGATGGAACTTTCCCTCCAAACCCATGACAGACAGGTAACATCAGTGCTGTATGTAACAATGAGGACCACAGTGCGCTCCAGACTGAGCAGCAACTTACTTTAAGCTGTGGTGAATGCCAAATTGCCGCCGAGATAGCATTTGATTCTGTCCTGTTTCTATGGCTCAAGCTTAGCATATTTTTGGAAGTGGAGTGCACCTGTCCCTAACCTTGGGTTTTCCACCTTATAAGACCCAGAAATCATGGCCAGCACAGCTTGAGGAAAAGGCTTCTTGGAGTTTTAATCCAAGAATTGCTGGGACCCAAGGTTTGAAACCACTGATGCCGTGAGAAAGTGTCATAGCCCATGATTTTCCTCACTTCTGTATCTTGCACGGAACATATGGCATTACAAGGTAAACACAGGCTTAGTTTGCAGTCTAACTGCCAGTAATCTATGTTTGGAAATCCTGTTTGCAGAGGGAAAGAGGATAATGGCAGAAAATTCAGGTTCTCCAGTTGGGACGAGCCCAAACCAACCTGAATCAATGAACCAATGATTTTCGTTTAATGTCTCTTTTGACCCTCTATGAGTATAGCAATGTTTTTCCCCATGAAAAATTAATTCAGATATACCACATTTCATTTTTTTTAAAAAAAATTACACTGATTTTTCAGACTCACTGCCTGTAAGTTTGCATCACTGTTCCATTCCATTTAAAGGAGGTTTTTTATATATACCATATACCATATAGATTTGCATAGCACCGCAGCCATAACACACATGTCCTCGCTTCAAGGACAAACACACAAGATGTAGATTTCTCTGCTAACCCAAATGTCACAGAATATGATCTTCCTGTGCTGGGAAAAGATTCAGAATTTCTGTTCAGCAGTCTCTTATTGTGACCATCACCAAACCTTCTGAAACAAGGCTGATGAGAGGGATCAGGATATGGACCATAAATGAGGAGCCAACCTGGCTGCTAAGAAAGATAATAGACAGGGTGGTTCAAAATCTCTGGACAGCCAAATGCTTCTTAACCATAAGTGAGAGGGAAGAGATATTGTGTGTTTGGACTGTTAGAGATGCTACGCTTGCTACCTGATCTTCTAGAAGGTGAGATGCACAGTATCCTCCCCTGGCACTTTGGCAAAGCAGAGTAGCTAATGCGATGCCACACCTGATCTGGCCTGATATAACCTGGTCCCAGGCAGATTCAGAATTTCTCTTCAGGTGTCTCTCAGTGTGACTGTCACAGACTTTCTGGTGTTGGCCACATCAGAAGTAAGGCTGGAGAGACAAATATGGTCTCCGTGTGTCCCTAGAGAACAGTTTTGCCACAAAGGCCCCAAAGACCAGTTTTACAGCACTTGTGGGTGACCTCAAGAGATCAGGGGCCTTGGAGAGGCTCTATTTTGCTCAGCCACACATGCCCTCCTCTCATTTTCTCTTACAAAAATGGGTGGCTAAGAATGTAACTGTGAAAGGGGTTATGGAAAGCCCAGGCTGATGAGGAACTCATAATATTTGTGTGGGGGGGGGGAACAGCTGCAATTAAATCATCACCTGCTATTACCTAATCACCCTCTCTCCCCCTTCTCCCCCTCCCCCCCTCTGTAAGTATCAGGATTAGGAATTGGCTTCTGGTCTTCTCCACTATCATTTCTTAAAGCAGAGGTATGGGGTGCTGAGTTCCACATGTTGCCAGCCCCTGGTCAACAGCATACTTAGGATGTCCATCTAAACCAGTGGTGTCCAACCTTGGCCCTCCAGATGTTCTTGGGCTTCAACTCCCAGAAATCCTGGCTAGCAGAGGTGGTGGTGAAGGCTTCTGGGAGGTGTAGTCTAAGAACATCTGGAGGCCCAAGGTTGGGGACCACTGATCTAAACCATTCCATGGCACATTGAAAGTGATGCTCCTGCTCCCTTGCTTTCTATGTAGCTGTTAAATTGGGGCTGTGGAGATCTATACACCAAAACTAGCAAGCCAGCAAAACAGGACAGTTGTTTAAAGCATCAAATAATTGTTTCTAAAAGGGGGCCCATAAAAGTGTATCATTTATAGTCAGACCTACAGCAAAGCAATTTATCAAGACCAGACACAATTCTACAAATGCTTCATCATCCTTCATTTTCTCAAAAGCCAAACCATATTCAGCTCCTGTTATCATTCAGAAACACTCTTGAGTGTCATTTTTTTTAAAAAAAAACCAACAACACATAAAATCCTTTTCTTAAAAAAAAAATTAGAATGTAACATGTGGCATTTAAAGCTTTAATAAGCCCATCTTTACCTTCGCGTAGGCCATAGTATGCACTAAAGAGCAAGTTTTGATTAAACTCTGCACCCATGATTTTCAATTTTAATTAGCGCTATGCTTTTCATTTTCACGATGTTTTTATCATCTTGGAGGACAACGAAGAGAACCCTTCTGTGCCTAATTTACTACCACCTGTGAATTCCCATGGTCAGTAAATTAAAAAAAGGAGACCAGAACACTGTAGTGTAGTTTATTAACTCTTGTCAGTAGAATGAGAAAATATTGGAATTTTTTTTATCCCATTAAGATTCTGCTTTCATTAAAATTCTTCTACTAATGCTATTATGGATTAATTTATATTGATGTGCTTATCTACAGCAAACACACATACAAGAGCGAAATCTGATCTGAAATAGTTAGGTATATTAATCAAGAGGAAACGCATGTAATGAAGAACACTGGTGTTCTATATATGAAACATTGCCCTCCACTGGATGAACCCAGAACAATTAAATCATCACCTGCTATTACCTAATCACCCTCTCTCCCCCTTCTCCCCCTCCCCTCCCTGTAAGTATCAGGATTAGGAATTGGCTGTATTGCAACCTACACAGTCCCTGGTACATTAGTACAGGAAGGTGAGAGGCATGCCATGTATAGTCTCTCTCTTTCTCTCTTTTAGACCAATAACCAGCAAAGAAAGCTTGCAGGCAAATTCAGATGCTCTTTGCAATTACATCGCAGCCCCCCCCCCATGCTTCCCTCTGCCCTCCTGCAGCATCTGGAAATGGGATGGGCAGAGATCCCATGATTGCATTCAGGACCAGATTTAGGAAAAATTATTTGGGGTTCAGGGTAGCAGGGGGAGGGGCAACCAAGAGTCATGGGCTGGTTATTCAGCTGCCCGTTCAACAATGTGAAATCAAACAGGGCAAGCAGGTTGCCCCCACTTGTAAATCCAGCTAAACCTGACAGCCTTGGTGACCATTTGCATTACGAAAGAGGGGAAATTGCTACATGTTCATTTTGCAACTGGAGTTTACAACAGGGCTCGTTTTACAACATTTTACAAACCTCGGTAGTGATGGAGATGGCAAGGCAGTCAGGAGAATGGGCATTGTCCAACATTTGTCCTAAACGAGAATGATGAATCATGTGAGTTACCTGTGCAAGCACATTTATCTTTTTGTATGATGGGGAAATGATGTGCAAGGATACAATCTGCCACAATCTTAAAAAGCAGCTGAACATGTTACATGATCAAAACAGCACTGGAACACTGTTGTAACATGTCACATGTTCAGCTGCTTTTTTAAGATTGGGGCAAATTATATTCTTAGCTGCATCTGTGTTTAAACGTTTGGTCAGCTGCCTTGAGTTCCTGTAGCACGACATAGGCAGGATGTAAACAGAATTGGGAGGGGGAGACAGAAATGGACTAAAAGTGCAAAGACAATTAAAATATGCAAATACATTTGGAGAGGAGAAGCCAGCAGTCCTGTGTGGCCCCTCTTCATTTTCTATCACAAAGGAGCCCTAAGAGTCTAACTTATGTGTCCAATCATCATTGTGAGCGCACTGCCACAGAAGTCGTCATAATGGGCAGAATTACTCCTGGTACAGACTATGATGGCCTTCTGTCAGGATGCAGCTTTGGGCAGTCCATTCAGGCAAACTGGGGCCCTGCCCCACTGCAGTCTCTGGCTACTCCCTCCCCATATGTCCCTCCTGGTCCACTCCTAGCCTCATCCATCTCTGTGTAAATATGAGGGGTGTGGAGAGAGAGGATGCAAACAGCCACAGGTAGCAGTGGATGGTCACCTCTGGAGTCACCTGGCATTGGTTGCTGTGCCTTCCTCTCCACCAGCCCGAGGGGGCATCAGCCACCACTGCCACTGGGTATAACTCCTCTGATTGAAGTTGGCCTGTGTTTGAAGGACTATCCAGTCCAAATCTGGTTCAAAGCGGGGGGGGGGGGGGACCCAACCAATCAAACAAGAAAAGCTTTGGAAAGAGCTTGAAACTGGAATTGAACCAAAGTTCAAAACCCATGAGTTAGTAAGTAAAGGATCATTTAAAAGACCTGCACAGAAATATAAAATATGATACAAATTTAGTATACAGTATACAATCTCTTAGATCCTGAAGCTGAGGCTCCAATACTTTGGCCATCTCACGAGAAGAGAAGACTACCTAGAAAAGACCATGATGTTGGGAAAGAGTGAAGGCAAGAGGAAAAGGGGACGACAGAGGACGAGATGGCTGGACAGTGTCATTGAGGTGACCAACATGAATTTGACCCAACTCCGGGAGGCAGTGGAAGACAGGAGAGCCTGGCATGCTCTGGTCCATGGGGTCACGAAGAGTCAGACATGACTTAATGACTAAACAATAACAACAATACAATCTTTTACAGGATGCAATAATCAGCAGGTATAATGCACTTCATTAGTTCAGCAGTAGAGAGACCTATATCAGCTTTAGCAGCTGTACAAGACCTGGTGGCTTTGTCAGGAATTTGGGGTCATAATTATGTGTGTAAATGAGGAAACACCCTTAAGGAAATACCTTCCCCCTACCTTTTAAATGGAAAACAATCCATACACCCACCCACCCTAAAGGATACACTTGTAAATTTGACTAACAGCAAAGTGGTGTGCTTATGTGTAATTTGTCTTCTACACTCAAGTGTGTTGAGTACTGAGCGACTGCCTTTATTGCCTTTCAAGTGAAGACTTCATGAGGCATGTACATATTTTTTTAACTTGTTAGATTATATGAGAGGTGCTAAATATAGCCCTTTGCATCACAGATGGACAGGAGGGATCATGTTTTAGGCCATATAGGACATGGTCACACACAGCCAGTTTTTAGGACAGCAACCTTCCATTGAGTCCACGTTGTTCCAGCTGCCACGCACTGGCTGGCTGTACCAGGTAAGTCAGGCTACTCTGCTGAAGGAAACCGACTGAGCAAGTGGGCAACAAGTACACTGTATGTGGCAGCCTTTTCCAAATGAATCTTTCCACTGGACTGATTGAGGACAGTCTATGGTCGGAGCAGGCAAGGGGTTCACCCCAGACAGGTGGAGGTGAGATGCTCTCTCTACTTGAGCCGTCGTCTACTGGTATTGCTTTGCTGCCTTGAATGGGGTGATATCTCTTTGCTTACATCCAGTTGTGACTGATCGTCGTTGTCGTTTAGTCGTTCAGTTGTGTCCGACTCTTCGTGACCCCATGGACCAGAGCACGCCAGGCCCTCCTGTCTTCCACTGCCTCCCGGAGTTGGGTCAAATTCATGTTGGTAGCTTCAATGACACTGTCCATCCATCTCGTCCTCTGTCGTCCCCTTCTCCTCCTGCCTTCATACTTTCCTAACATCAACGTCTTTTCCAAGGAGTCTTCTCTTCTCATGAGATGCCCAAAGTATTGGAGCCTCAGCTTCAGGATCTGTCCTTCCAGTGAGCACTCAGGGTTGATTTCCTTTAGAATTGATAGGTTTATTCTCCTTGCAGTCCAGGGGACTCTCAAGAGTCTCCTCCAGCACCACAATTCAAAAGCATCAATTCTTCGGCAGTCAGCTTTCTTTATGGTCCAGCTCTCACTTCCATACATCACTACAGGAAAAACCATAGCTTTGACTATTCGGACTTTTGTTGGCAAGGTGATGTCTCTGCTTTTTCAGATGCTGTCAAGGTTTGTCATCGCTTTTCTCCCAAGAAGCAGGCGTCTTTTAATTTCGGGGCTGCTGTCTCCATCAGCAGCGATCATGGAGCCCAAGAAAGTAAAATCTGTCACTGCCTCCATATCTCCCCCTTCTATTTGCCAGGAGGTGATGGGATCAGTGGCCATGATCTTAGTTTGCTGTGCCCCTTCGGAATCCAGCTTGTACTTCTGGGAGTTCTCGGTCCACATACTGCTGAAGCCTACCTTGTATGATTTTGAGCATAACCTTGCTGGCGTGTGAGATGAGTGCAATTGTCCGGTAGTTGGAGCATTCTTTGGCACTGCCCTTCTTTGGGATTGGGATGTAGAGTGATCTTTTCCAATCCTCTGGCCAATGTTGAGTTTTCCAAACTTGCTGGCATATTGAATGTAGCACCTTAACAGCATCATCTTTCAAGATTTTAAATAGTTCAACTGGAATGCCATCACCTCCACTGGCCTTGTTGTTAGCCAGGCTTTCTAAGGCCCACTTGACTTCACTCTCCAGGATGTCTGGCTCAAGGTCAGCAACTACATTGTCTGGGTTGTCCGGCATATCCAAATCTTTCTGGTATAATTCCTCTGTGTATTCTTGCCACCTCTTCTTGTGACTGATAAAGTCACAAGTCTTCTTGTGACTGATAAAGCTTATTTATTCAATAAATCCATTTCCAGTAAGAAATCCCTGTATTATTATACCCTGGTTGTGTTGGATCAGGCACTGCACACAAAAGCCACATGGGCATGGCTTGCTGGCCCCCCATTCACTTGACTCAGCAACTGCAGAGCTGGCGCTTGAAGAAGTGCATGGCCACGTTTTTTCAGGACGCTGAGTCTGACACATCTATTGGAGCGGCTTGTACGTGCAAAGAATACTCTATTAAATGAATGGATAGAAATGAGACCAACCCCAACCCCCGAGACATGCCACAATCCATCAGGTTTAAAATGGAGAGTTTAAAGTGGACTTTTGACCCTCAATTTTCAATTAGGTTTCAGCACACCTAATTTTTTTTCTCACTAATGCGCCAACACTGTGGCCTTCGGGGTGAACCTGAGCCGTGGTAACTTGGCTTCACAGCTCAGGAATCCAAACTCCCCAGTTTAAGACATACATTTTGGGGGCAGCAACCCAATGGTTCTCTGAAATCAAAGAGTGATTTGCAGTTCAGTGTTTACCTGTAAGTAAAGTTCACTTTGTGAGACAGGGCTTACTCTGTTGAAAAAAGTGTTTAAGGTTGCAATGTAAGTGTAGGAACATGGCCCAGATCTATGCCAATTCGCCTCAACATTAGGATCTCGAAATGGCTGTCAAGTTCATTTCTACCATTAATAATAAAAGCATTTTCTTGTTCTTTTCGAACAAACTAGGGTCAATCCAATTCTCCCAGTTCAAAGAAAGAAAGATAATTTAAATGAAAGTGATTCATCTGAAAAATCTCCCAGCAAACAACTATTGTTTGCCAGCAGGTTTTTCATATTAAAATGTCAACCCACGAATGAGCAAATGTCATTAAATCGCAGACAGCTAATTTAGCAAAAATATGGATGCCAGACACTCAATAAAGAAATAAATACATAAATCTATGTGAGGATCATTATCCAAAACATTCCTGTTAGTGTATACTAGTCAAATATGTGTATAATAGCTGAGAATGTCTAACCACAAATAGCACTTCAGCTATATTAAGTATAAGTTTATCATTGTATTGTGATGAATATAAAACAACCTTGAGTGCTTTTTTTTAATTATGGAAAGGGGAGATATAAATGCTATAAATTATTCTTCATTATCATTTTTATCAAAAACAACAATGGCAAGAACAATAAAAGGACTTCATAACTATACAGCCCGGAGACTATACTAATGCCCAGGCAATGAAAACTAATTTGACCAAATTAGAAGCCATTATCAATCTGCAATACAATTGTTGTAAGTCACCCTGGTTCCAGTAGAACATACTCTCAAGGAACCCAGCATAGGCTCTCATTTTTTCCCCCTTCCCATTATATGTTTTGGTCAACAACCCCCCTTGGTGGCTCCCAACATGGAAAATCAAGAGGGGATGTGGGAGTTATTGTTCCAAACATCCCTAGGACCAAAGTTTCTCACTTCTGATTTACAGCGTGACCCTTGCTTCTCCATGTGCGCACAGAGGCATACTCACGGTATTAACAATTTTTGCATGCTTTCTAACCCTGGGTATCAGTGGGAGGGAAGTTGTTAGGATCTAAAGAGATTCTTCTTTCCCTATAATAATAATAATAATAATAATAATAATAATAATAATAATAATAATAATAATAATAATAATAATAATAATAATAATAATAATAATAATAATAATATAATTTATTGTCATTGTAAGTATATACACAGTATATCATACAACGAAATTCACAGACACCCAGAGACCAGACACATGCACACACATAACATTCCCCAAACACTCCCCACCCACTAGAAATCCCCCACTAAAAATACAAACATCTACACCTCAGGCCAAGTAACACAGTCCAACTAATTATTCACTACTGATGGTCTTTAAGCTCATTATTAATTGCAATTATAGCTAAATATATTGCTAAACTTCATTTCCCCAGCTCTGGCTTGTCCCTCCTCTCTTCCTGTTTATTTTCCTTCCTTTTGTTTTGTAAGTATCTCTCTTTTCCTAACCTCCAAGCATACAGGAAGCATGGAGAGGTTTCTCCCATGTGAAGAGACTCAATTTTCCTATTTTTTCTACTGACTGTAACTACTGATCATACCTGTAAGTAAGTAAATTTTCCTTTTACTTCTCTTAAAGTGTGAAACAACATATTATTTGGGAGAGTAGAAAATGGAAGCTCAACTGTATCTTGCAGTTCAGTATTTACCTAAAAGTAAAGTAAATGCCGAGCTCCCAGAAGGAGTTTCTTTTTTCTTCAGCCCATGGGTTATGTGGTCCAGGTTGCAATGCTTACATTGCTGGCCTTTATGAGCCCTTATCCCACTTCCTAAAATGATACTATAATTCTCAGAGTGTGGGTTGTTCATAGTTGTTCTGAAAGGAGCCTCCACAAAAGGGTCCTGGAAAAGAGTAAGTGTATATATACACTTCTTAGTGCTCTGCACCAAGGTAATGCTGGACACCGTAAATCAAAATCCATTTGACAGTGAATAATTGTTATTTACAAACATGTGGATTTCAGAGGCAAGGGTTCAGAATAAATACTGCCACTGAGAGTCTTAAATCCGATGACATCCTCTTGGTACCACGAGTTAAAAGTAGACAATAATATCTTTATAATATAATTGCTTATTTTTAAATGATGAGGACCAGGAATGGGGAGATATGGCGGCACCAGGCAGTGCAGTCTGGCAAGTAATATCCACTTCTTTCCCTTTATCTCGTGCCCTGAAGGAAAGTCATGCTTATTTCCACCCACAGTAATTCACAAGTTAGCTCTTCTCTCCCATATTTACTGCGATTCATATAAAAGGCTATGGTCCATTGACGCTTCATCCTGCTTGATTTAGCAGCCCCCAGGACCCAGCCTTGACAGAGAGAAAAAGGGAGAGAGGAAGAGGAGGTCTCCATTCCTGTCGCCAGGGATCTTACCCCAAGGATGTTACCTACTGATTACTGACCATACTCATGCTTCCCAGGTTGCATGTTGGGGTATATCAGCACACTGTGGAAAAATTGCAATGCTTCATAATGTCATAGGAAATATCTGATTTAATTTGTGAGCAGAAGCTTAATTTGCAAGTCTGATCACTCAGATATGTACCTCTGAGGAAACGCCACTGTACGAGTGTAAATCTCATTGTAGGAGGTGAGATGGGTTAATCACTGGGAATGTGTATTCTCCCTAATTTCTAGTGAGAACTACAGTCAGATGGACTAGCGCCATGTGCAGAAAGATGGGAGTGGTCCTCTGAAGAACGGTGATATTTATTTATTTATTTATTTATTTATTTATTTATTTATTTATTTATTTATTTATTTATTTATATCCCGCCTATCTGATCGTGTCAGGACTACTCTAGGCGGCTAACAACATTAAAAGATAATACAATAAATATACGTATAAAAACAATTTACATAACAGAAATATTGAGCAGAATGGGAAAGCTAATGGGGGGGGGAAGGGCGTCAGGAATTATCTGATGGGAAGGCCTGCCTAAACATCCATGTTTTTAATTGATTCTTAAAAATACCATTTCTATGTCCATAATCCAGAATCTCGTTATAAACTGCAGGTTCTTTCCCCTTATGCACAAATAAATCTGGATTATATTCTGGATTGGGATCACAGAAAGGCCCAAAGATTAACAGCCCTACCTCTGGGCCCCTATCCAGATGTAGTACTCTCTTTCAAGTATGCAAATCTTCATTTGTCACATTGCCACAGGCAGGAATGGGAAATGCCACCATTTTTCTTCTCTCCTCCACAGACTGCCTGGGATTTTATGGCACTCTAGGATTGCTGCTTCCATTAATAAGGATGATTGGTTTTGAAAATAAAAGGGTAGCACAAAAGAGCAACAAAGCAACAAAACAATGCAAAGCAAGGTAACTGCTGTTTTGTTTCACAGACGTGGCCAGTTGTAAGCCTTGGATGGGTTGTCTGTGTCTTTCTTAACAAGTCTATCATTGTTTTAACACCTCTTTCCTCTTTGAGCAATCTCATGGCGCTGAGACAGCCAAAATCAATGAGGAAATGAAATAAAGTATTTTCCATGCAAGATTCTTCCAGTTTTCTCCTTCTGGCTTGACTCCTGCTTCCTTTATTTTGTTTCCATTTGACAAGAGGGGGGAAAAAAGGAAGTAGAGAGCCTGTGATTTTGTGGCTACTGCTTAATTGGAACTGGAGAGAGAGGGGGGAAAAACATTTAGGTGCTCACTGAGGTGTGAAATTCACTAGGTGACTTTGGGCCAACCTCTCTTTCTCATCCGAACCGCACAGCCTAACCTCATTAAGCAGCCTCGGGCCAAATGCTCTCTCTCTCTGCCTAACCTCACAGTGGTGAGGATGAAACAGTGATGGAGAAGAGCTACATAGGCTGACTTGGAGTTAATTGAAGGAAAAGTGGTGTTTAAATACAACAAATCAATTTAAGAAGAAAGGAAGGAAAGAGATTATAGAAACAAAGGAAGAGACAGAATGGGAAAAGCAAAAACAGAAACAAATAATTTAATACAAGCATAGCAGTTCGTCTCCCCACTGCTTTTTTTATGTTCTCGCATATCCCAAAATGGGTGGAAATTCACTGTTCCAGGCAATTCGGATGCAATGGGATAGATGACTCTTGGAGAGATACAATTTCTGATACGATTGAATGTGACTGAGTTCAGCTGTGAGCCAACAGCCTTCTAAAGTCCGTCTGAGGCCTGGAGTTCAAGACCAGCAGGACTTCAGGCATGCTTCTGTTCGCCTACCTCATCGACAGGTTCATGAATTACTGGGCTTGATAGTTTTGATAGCAGACGCTTTATTACTCAAAATGAAATAAGAGTGGGAAAAAAGGAACACAGCTTGACTCTCAACTCCCATGTTGCGTTTGCAATTTCAGCAGCTTGAAAAATCATCTATTGACTTGTCAACGAAGCAGATTTGATCTGGAAGGTGGTGAAAGGGAGGGGAGAATGGAACCCCACAATGGCATTTTTATAGAGTCACTTTTCCTAGCATAACTGTGCTTTAATTTGTCAGTCAGACCTTCAGTCACACAGGGATATGGTTTCCCTGGAGACCAGCCTTTCAAGCTGCAGTTGAAAATATCAACCAGAATGGAAATGGAATTCTTTTTTTTTTTTAATTTCTTCTCTCTCTTTTTAGGCTTATTCTGGTAAAGTGTTTGACTGCATCACCTTTTCCAGCTTCCCTTTTCTCTGTATGAATTTCAGCTTCCTTAATTTCTTTCTGCTCTTGTTTTCTGCATGCAAGACAGTGTGTATACGGCTTAATCCAGATTATAGTACTATGTCCACACTCCATGAGATACTTTATGAAACATTCTGTCTCGATGTATTCGGTAGAACTTGAAACTAGAAAAATGTTTCCATCGGTTTAGCCAACAGGAAAATTTAGATCAGTTGAATATGGAATGAATTCCATAACTGCTCAGGAAAAATGACAGTAAGATGCCATTACAAGTATTTACTTACTCATTTCTTAGATGTATGCCCTACATTCTACACAAAATGGAACAGAAATAAGTGAATAAAAACTTTAGTTAAAACATGACACAAACATAATTAAAATATAAAACAACTTTTAAAACCAGTGAAGAACTAGTCGTGAAGGTGGGACGATACTCCCCACAGTGACAGCCAGTGGCCTCCATTACTTGACCGTTGTTCTGGGGGGGACGCTGTTATGGTTGTTTAATCTTGTTTGTTGATCATTAAATCTTGTTTGAAATCACGTCATTCCATGCAGTTCTGGAATATTCTGAGCAGTGCTGAAAAAGTAGCATCTAGATGCTTGGGGGGGGGAATGCAAAATCAATTCTTGAGATCAATGTCCCCTCTAATTTTTGGGGATCCACTCAATGGAAGCCTTCCCCCTTGTATATGTGTGTGCGTGTGGGGGGAGGTTCATCCAAAAAAGTAACTAAATGGGTGTCAACACTGTCTGCCAATGCACAGGCCTGATGGCACCCTTTGCGCATGCAGCTTAGAGAGAGAACATTGCTTGAGATGCTTTATGACTGGTGGTGTGAGAGTTCTTTAAATGAATTTTAAGCTCGGTTGTTTTAAATGTGTTTTAGTATTGCTTTTATTTACCATTTTTAATATCACACTTGTTTAATTCTTTTTAAATATTTCTACACTTCCTGTTTTTAGCTTTTCAATATTGTCTTTTTAACGATGGAAGCCATCTTGGGTCCTTTTTTTTAAAAGAGAAAGGTGAGAGAAAAATATTTTAAATAAAATATTTTAAAAATATTTTAGATAGATAGATAGATAGATAGATAGATAGATAGATAGATAGATAGATAGATAGATAGATAGATAGATAGATAGATAGATAGATAGATAGATAGATAGATAGATAGATAGAAAAGGAAATGGAAATCAAGCTCTAGTGTGCTAACCAAAACAAATCTGGGGCACGACTACACTTGTGTAGAGGCCTGATCTATATACCTTTTTAAAAAGCCTGGTATAGGGCAACAGGAGCAGAAGAGCCTAAACAAAGCGGGTGGAAGAGCTCCCCTGTCAAGAAAACATTGATTTCCTCATGCCCACACTGCCCTTCTTGTATCTGGAGAACTTTCCCTTCTTCTCTGGCCATCCCTCTCTAACTTTCTCCTTCCTGTTTTGATTGTTCACATGTCAGAGGTTACACAAGACCTAATAAAGTGTAGCTGGTTTTGAGGACTGTTACAGATGAACTTCCCTGGGCACAAACCAAGGCTGAGCCAAACTACTGTACAGTGGGCCCTCGACTTACGGAATTAATCTGTATTGGAACGGTGGCTGCAGGTCGAAAAGTCTGTAGGTCGAGGCTCCATTGACTTACAATGCATTGAAAACCGATTAATCCTGTAACCGGCTGTTTCTGTTCCTTTTTTTCCCCAGTCTGTAGGTCGATTCTACGGCTGCAAGTCGAACCTACATTTTTGGACCAGAGAAGTCTGTAACTCGAAAAGTCTGTAAGTGGAGCCGTCTGTAAGTCGACGGTTCACTGTACCGGTTTTTGCTTGTATGTGTCTCTGCATGTGCACGTGGCTGACTGGGGAGCATCTCAATTTGCAGCCATTTTAAGCAGACTGGAAACGGGCACCACAATCCTAATACAAAGACCCGCTGGTCTGGAATCAGCCGAGGCCTCTTGGACTGGCCCAACTACCCTCACAGAAATCGCCCAGCAGAAGTATCGGTTGGCAGGCATCACTCCGATCAGCCAACAGAAGAACCCAAAAAAAGGGGCAGGGAAATTTTAGAGAGAGGAAGGAGCCGAGCTGTTCAGTAGCTAGGTCTCCTCCACTCCAGGGACACAGTCACTGTGCCAGTGCACAAAGCTAGGCCAAGGTGAGGGGAATCCTAAACAATTTTCAGCACCCATGGATTCAGCACAGCTTCTGCAACAGTAGTATGACTTCAACATCGGCCATCTTGGTTGGTTAGCATGGAGGCCCCATTTGGATTGTTTTCATGCTTTTTCTGGTGTTTCATCATCTTTTTTCCCCTTTCTTCTATCTTTTTCTTTTTCTTTCTCTCTGCTCTCTTTAGCCTCACTTCCTCACAATGCAGGTTAATATAAGGCAGCATTAGCAAGCTATATGATTTTAATGACCATCTTATCATGATATCATGGTATATAGCACTGAGAGCATATGATATATAGCACTGAGAGCAATAAAGTTGATGCATGCCTTTATCTAAACAAATACACATAAATTTACATCCTAGTTTTCACCCCAAAATATTCCCGAGAGTACCACCAATAATTGTAGTGAAAAACAGCATGTATCTTTTTTTCAAGAAAATGCATTAAGCATTAAGAAACATTCACTGAATGTCAAAATGTAATAACATTAGAAATCTCCATTTTTTTATTTTTGTGTTTTTACAAATCCAAAAGGCACCTCAAGTGTTCAGAAAAATGAAAAAGGCACCAATAAGACACCAGTCAGCACTCTGCGCACTTTCTTAGTGAAAATGTTCCAGAGATGGGTTACCATGCAGGTCACCACGTGCCTGCACTTGGAAGGCAAGAGAACATAAAGAATGGCTTTTGTCTGGGGCAGGTGGAGGCAAGCGATCCTTAGGACACACTGGTCTCCATCTGTGTAAGTTTGGAATGGGCAACCAGTGTCCAGTCCCTCAGTATTTCTGGACGGTAGGGCCAGCTTCAAAATTCTGAGTCACCACTGCCAGTAGTGAAGAATGATTGGAATGGCAGTTGAATAACACCTGAAGAGCTACAAATACCCCCATCTGTGATGCAGGTGACATTCAAGACAGCCGGAGGACACACAGGGTGAAGGAATGTGGTACCAAGGAAGAGCAGCATCCAGCAGGGCAAAAGCATGTGGAGCAGCACTGAGGGACAGCAGGTCTTTCAAGAGGGGACTGCTCCCTCCCACATGCTGACCACTCCAAATATGCTGTTTCCAAACACATTCTGAAATTAGAGCTTGTCCGATGTCATCCAATCCTCACTTGAAATCTATGCTTCATCCTTCCGGTCACTTGAGGACCTAAACTTTCGGTCGTAAGCCTGGCAAGGATTCTCTCGTCTTCTTTTTATTTCCATGTAATCCACTCAGAACAGCCTCCCAGCAGAAGAGCAGGACATAAATGTTTGAAATAAATACACAAATAATTGATTTTCTCCGTCAGGTCGTTTGATGGATCGTTTGCAAACTAGGCCAACAAAGATGGAGATTGTGTGTTTTATTCTGTCAACAGTTCATTTCCAAAGAATGGAAGAGAGATAGCTCTCCATTGTAATTCCTGCTCCGTTTGGGCTGGGGGGCAAGGCAAGCCATATAATGAAGGAATTGCAACAGCATGTTTCCTAAACAGACCTACCTTTGTGGAGAAGAGAGCTTATCAAAAGCAAGAGCGAGCTGTCTGAATTAGTGTACAGAGCCAGCTGCTGTAGAATGTCCCACCTCAGCTTGAAGGAACAGCAGGCAGTCCTGGACAAGCTACCAATGGCTCCCCTGAGAATGAACTTAAGGTGGTAGCACTCCAATACTGGAATGGCCCTAAAGGTACAGCTGCTGAACTCCTGCATGTAGTGACAAGCCACTATGGCCTGTGTTTTCCTAAGCCGGGCCCAACTGATATGTCCAGGTCTTTCATTGTTTTCTGTAGTCTTAAAAATACCCGCCTACATTTTTTGGCATAGATGTACTGAAGCAGTGGTAGAAGTTAAAGCATGGATGGAAAGAAAGAGGGGAAAATCCACTTACAAATTAATTCTAATTTGCCTTCCTGGTTGACAAAAGGTTTTTCCCTTGTGGAAAATGCAAATTTTGTCACAATACTCGAACATCAGCCCAATTCTTGCACAGAGACACAAAATACATATTTGGGACATTAAGCCACTGTGTGTTATTTGGGCCCCTGGTGCATCATCGCAGGGCTAGAGGAAAGGGAAAAACTATTCTGCTAGCATCAATCAGAAGTGACAAAAATATTTGCATTAATAAACAACCTTGCTTTGTGGAAAGAGGCTGTAGGAACTAGTATTATATTTTCCATGATGCAGAATTCAAAAGCTTTTGTACTCCAATACAAAATATAAGTATTTTCTGTTGGAAACAAAGCAAACCTCACTTAAAATCTTAGCATCTTTTTGAGAACAGCGACGGTCATTATTTGGCCATCTGAAAAGCATCCAATCTGGGTAACTTAAAGCACAATTCAGTATAGCCATGTTATAGTTACAAATTATCTAATCGCATGTCTCTTCTGAATCTATGCCAAACATACACTGTGAATGACTGGTGCACTATGTTACACAAATGCCAGGTTACATTCCACTACATACAAGTGTGTAATAAAACTTATCATCTCAGTTCAGTTAACATAGACACAACCCTATATTGTCAAACCCACTACAAACCTATGCCAAGTGATAAATAGATAAAACTTTATTATGATCAAAACACCAGCCACAAATAAAACATCAAAATATATAAATATAAAGAAGTATATAAAAATATTGGGATTGAATGCAAAGCAATACTCGGTTCTGAGGTCATCAAAACAGCTCCCCTAAAGCAATTCCAAAATGTCTAGCAAACCATGCTCCAACTACAGAGGCTCATCCACTTTTAGGGTCCTTTTTCTAATGCCCATTAGAGCAGTAAGAAATTTGGCAACACTATGTTGTAAGCATGGGATTGGAGACAGACAGCATATACATTTGGTTTGGGCCGCATGGGCATAGCCTTCCTCTGCAGCCCCGCTCCAAGCACGCTTACCAGCAGCTGCGATCTCAGACAGCAGAGGCTGCCAGCTTCTACTCCGGCAGCTTTATGGGGCCGGGAGGGGGTCCGCCTATTGACGGGGATGGTGCAATGCAGTCCCGCAGCCCCCCTGTCCCCTCCCCTCCCACTCCTTCCTTCCTTCCCTCTCTCCCCCTCTACTGTTGTGATGTGCCCCGGCCACATTCTGGCCACAAGCACCGGCAGTGTAACTTGAAACTTTGGAATTTCTTTAAAAATAAAAAATTGCACTAAGCCACATTACAAGCTGACCTGGGCCGCAGGTTGGACAAGCCTGATGTACATCTTTGTAAAATGTGCACCACAACAGGACGTGTTCAGTTGTTTCTATCTGCTCCATTCCAAATGGGCAAAGGCGCTCTGCCCAGGGGGTCTTTTTATACCGTCCCTCCTGCACTGCCTGGCCAGAGTAAATGCCCTTCTATGCCTGAGCTGCTCCAACTGGGCAAAATAAGGTGCTGCTGTAACCTTGTATAAATTGTCCTCCCTAAGGTAGAATTTTGGGGCACTGCTTAAATCATTTTGTCTCTCAATGTCCTCAATACGCTGTTTGATTATTTTCTTTTCCTGTTCCATTCCCATGGTTAACAGAGTCAACCTAGAGAGACCCCAAAAGGCTATTTTTTGTTCAATTAACTGAACCCATTTTGACTTAAAGGTGTCTTGCAGGATCAGTGGTGCAAGAGCAATAGGGAGATAAGACAGTCTGTGCTAGTACATGAGAATTGCAATCCATATCCTGGCTTCGATTTTAATTTGACCAGTTTCCAATCTTAGTTTTATATTGGTGAGTGTATATTCTAATTCTGTTTCCCAAACCGCTGCCGTATGTTGGTTGCTGTACTCTATTAAATGCTATGTCTTCATTAAAAAAAACACAAACAAGCAAACAAACAAACGTAAAACAAAAATGTAAGCAATGAAGAGAAAGGCCTTCTCTTTCCTTGAGAATGAATTCATCCTACAATATGGCAAAATAAAGAAGATCATTCCTTCCTCCTGGCTTCCTCTCCCATACTGAACCCCCCAATGAATGGGGTTCATTACAATCCTACACCCACTTCCCTGGAAGCAAGTCCTGCCAACATCAGTGGGGTTTACTTCTGCAATAAGTATCTATTGGATTTAATGTATTCGTGAAGGCTTTCACGAAGGATTTCACAGCTGGGATCTTTCAACAGGAAAGAAGAATGCCTGAAACTAAACCCGACCTGGTGGCCCATTCTGAAAAATACAACCTGCAAAAGGCCAAGGAACTCTTACTTAACCACAAGGGCCGGAGATTATTTCACAAAAAAGACCAGCTAAAGACACCCATCAACCACAGTGACAGATAATCTCTCCCTCTCCCTCTCCCCCTCCCTCATCACAAGAAAAACATGCTAATCATCCTATCTCCTGAAAAAAGACAAAAAGCTGTTCCCACAGCTATAAATACTATCCAACAAACACCAACAGAGCATGGACAGAGTTCCTACTCCAGTCCTCTGAAGATGCCGGCCACAGAGACTGGTGAAACATCAGGAAGAACAACCTTCAGAACACGGCCAAGGAGCCCGAAAAACCCACAACAACCATCCATTGGATTATTCAGGATTAAGGGAGAAAGCAAGCAAGGAATGAGATTCCTCCACCACCACTCCGCAATGAAAGTCTTCCTGCAAAGCAGCAAAACAACAGCCAAGCTGTTGATGCTTTTTTCTCCTATACACCATCAGAGTTTGAAAAAGTTGAACTGTATTGCTGGCAGTCCTTCCCCTGCTCCAGCAACATAGGTAGTCCTCCAATGCACGTTTAGGCCAATGGAAGATTTCATTCTAGTACATGCTTCCTCATAAGCAGGACTGACTTATCTACGAGGATTCAAAATGGCTAACAGGTCACACAAAATCCACTTCTCTAGGTGGGAACAGGGAATTGAACCGTAGTGTCAGTTCAGCAGGCACACCATGAATGGTGCTGAGGCAGCTTGTGATGTTGCCTTGATTCACCACCGCAGTGGTACATGCTTTTGGCTTTCTTATGCCATTTGGAGGACTCCTAATTAGCCTGTTTTGTAGCCAGTGCAGATAATTAGTCTCCACCCACATAGATCTGTGGTCAGTGTTTTCTGAGGTAACAACCCTATGGAGTATTTGGTGGATTGTGGTATTGATAGGAACAATGGAGAACCACCCCTCCTTTATTTAATATATTTTCTTATTGATGCAGCACTGCTCAAATAAATGAGAAACATCGCTGGTATTATGTGCAGCATGCTAGTTAGATGCATTGCTGTTTCACTATATCCTACATATAAACCTGCCATGGTTCTAATACACATGAAAACCCATTTAAGACAATGCAATCCATTGTGACTAAACTTAACAATTAAAGCTTCAGATTACTACCTTTGCCAAAATTTTCTATTGAAATATAGTGGAACCTCAATTTATGTACTTAATTTGTATTGGAATGGTGTTTGTACGTCGAAACATTCGTAAATCAAAGCAAAATTTCCCATAGGAATGCATTGAAAACAATTTAATCGTTAACTACGAACGGAGCGGTTCGTAAATCAAAATGTTTGTAGGTAGGGATATTCGTAAGTCGAGGTTCCACTGTATAACATTGAAAGATACTTAACAGTCTAAGGGTACAGAACATCTAGAACAGCAATTTTGTAAAACACAACATAATGCCTCCATCAGAATGATTCCACGGTGGGCTCATCAATGCCCATCGTCAATCTGTTACTTTTTCCCCTTACTTTCAAGTAAAGCATTTAGACATCACCTCACTTCTGGTCACATATGGTTTTAAACTTTTACCATGATAAACATTCTGGCATAAGTCTTCATCCAGGTCTTTCAATTAAATAATTCACAGCATGAAGACTCTTCTTCACTGCAAACAGACCATCCTACATTATTTGAAGCATAGGGCCAAGACTTGCTCTTCCATACTGAAATCATGGTGCCTTGCTTTGGTACCATGGCAAGTTTTGTGTTGTGCTGAGTGCTATGAATAAAAAAGGAGACAGTTCCAGAGACCTCTCTGGACGCTTCTCATGGGAGGAGGGGGAAAAACCTTGATCAATGTGAACAGAAGTGAGAGATAAAATAGACTGCAATAAACATAACATCCTTTAAAGTGCAAACCAGACCACTCTAGCTTGCCCCACGATGAGTAAGCTAATATGTTCCTTCCAGATTTGCCCCTGTTTGAAGCCCTGGCTCCCATATCGGATATTGATTAACCCTTTTTTCCCCTGACCCTTCTTTTCTTCCAACTTCAAATGACAAGCCCTCTGACCAAGCTTGCTGTATGATATACATAAATGACTAAATAAATCCAACTGCAGCTATTAGCAAGTGAGGGAATTAAGAAGCTCATGCAACGGCCATTCTACAAGAAGAATGGGGCTTATTAATCTTGCAGCGTGTATTAGATAAAGGTAATAACTTTGTCTGACTCTGCCTCTTATTGTAAATTATGAAAGCTGCAGCCAAGTGAAGATCAGTAATTTATCCTAAGTCACTCTCAGATTGGCCCTGCCATCAAATGTCCCCAACAAAAATTAAGCTTGCTCAGATCTATTAAAAAAGAGAAATTGCTTCTGTCTTCTTTTTTCCTCCTCGTGCGGGACCAGGCAAAGGTATTTTGGTGTCTGTGGAAAAGGCAGTGAACCGTAACCCTCAGGGGGGGCAGCCTTACCATTAGGCAATGTGAGGGAGCTGCCCCAGGCAGAAGATTTGAGGTGTCATAAAATGGACGGAAATTGTTTAATGTACAGAATCTACAGGATCAGTATTCACTGTTTTCGCATGCATTACCAGAACCAGCCACTAGAAGAAGCCAGAGACTGTGCTATGAATACTTTTTAAGCAAAGAATACATTGCATTGTCTCTGATGCCCTCTAGTGGCCATTTCTGGTAATGCACATGAACATATTTTTCTGGATCCCCCCCCTCCCCAATTTCCATTCTATAGAGAGAAAGAACACAATATACAGTATATATATCCATGCTTTTCAGTATCCACAGGGAGAGTGCTTAGAATCAATCTCCAGTGGATATGGTGGTCTTATTATTTTATTTTATGGTATTATTTTATGGATCGAGGCAGAGTAAGGGCCTGGTGAAGTGTTTTTCTTTCGTGCTGTCAAAATAATGGATTTGGTGGGTACACACCTTGAAGTGCGGGAGGAAAAGGAAGGTGCCATGACCTCTTCCACTTCAGGCAAGACAATGCTTGGGTCATCACTGATTTCAGGTTAACTCATGTTAAAACCTAAAACTAGCCAAACATTCTCTGGTACACCAGTAATGAAATTTCACCCGCTCTTCTCCCGATCCCTGGCAGTAATTATACAACAATTTTGCTACATTTCATGATCTCTGAGCCAGTGGAGTACTCCACCTAATGGTAGGGTTGGCTCTGTTCCCTACCACTTTCTTTTCAGCACCGCATTTTAATATCTCATGGGCAAGTCTTCGTTGGAACTACAGTAATTTCTGTTACCATTTCGAAAAGGCCATCGTAACCTGTTTGGCTGCAGGCCAGACAGTATATAGCAACAAAGAGACCACATAGCTCAAGTTCCACAAAGCCAATTTCAAACTGTGCCTATTACAATTTTGGCCACATAGGATTTTCTAAACAATCCTAAGTATCTCATGAGTACATATGGCTGCTTAGTCAGCTCCCAGTCAAACAGTGTTCACACAGAGGAATCGTTCATAAAAAAAAAACCCAGTTCCTCTATGCCTGCACCACTGGATAAGTTCGCACAATGGCAGTCAGCTGTTTTCTGGGTTGTCATCAACATCCTCACTGTAGGTGCCATATGGATCATGCTCATGAGGGACAGCAAACAGTGCTTCCAACATGAACATTTAAGGGCTACGTAGGAAGTGCTACCTAGGGAAAATCAACTACTGTTTTCTCCTGAAGACTACTCCATAGGCATTAGCCATAATGTGTCTATCCCTCCTACATTGTATAGCATCAGAGAGAGAAAGGTGACTCCATACTGCAATGAAGCATTTAAAGATCCCTCACATAACCTAAAGATCTAAGCCAGTGGTTCCCAACTTTGGGTCCCCAGATGTTCTTGGTCTACAACTCACAGAAACCTGGCCAACTCAGCTAGTGGTGAAGACTTCTGGGAGTTGCCATCTAGAAACACCTAGGGACCCAAGGTTCGGGACCACTGATCGGAGAGATTTCTCCTTCATATATATTATTTTAACCATGGCCTTCATATAGATCCCATTTTAAACATAGTTGTTACAAACAAAATAAAATGAAAAATTCACTGGAATGGCCATGGTCCAAACAATTGTCTCCTCTGGTTCTAAGTACATTGATAACAAGTCTCTCTGTGGTACACATATACATATGCACTTATTTAAACATCTACATTTGTCTCACACACAAAAGTATGGGCAATTCCATAGACTTCCAAGATCTCATGCAGATTTCCCACAACCAGTTGTTCAGTTATGCAAAAGGTGTGACTTTTAGAGTTCAATTGCTATAAAGAAATCTCCACTGGCACTCCAAGTTGTATAACTCAGTCTGCAAACGATAATATCCACAGAGATTTCTTAAACTTCAGGTAAATTCACTTCCAAAAATTATGCCATTTGTGTAACGGTGCAACAGGAATTCAGCCCATGTGTAAAACTAATGTTCTACAAATACCATGGTTACCTATAACAGCTGCTCTTTTTAGAGACAGATATGAAATGTCACATTATGAGAGGAAACACAATCATTAGGTTTGGATTCCTCATTCCTTATTACTTCTCAGCAGCCAGGTTGCCTTTATGGTTGCTATTACTTTGGATTGCACATTGCATTGTAACATTTTCTCTTTGATTCCAGAAGGTATTACACAATGGAAATAAATAAATAAATAAATAAATAAATAAATAAATAAATAAATAAATAAATAAATAAATAAATAATAATAACAAAAACAAAAACAAAAACAATAAAAATAAAAAACAACAACAACAACTATTATTTATTTATTTATTTATTTATTTATTTATTTATTTATTTATTTATTTATTTAATGAACGATTCCTCTGTGTGAACACTGTTTGACTGGGAGCTGACTAAGCAGCCATATGTACTCATGAGATACTTAGGATTGTTTAGAAAATCCTATGTGGCCAACATTGTAATAGGCACAGTTTGAAATTGGCTTTGTGGAACTTGAGCTATGTGGTCTCTTTGTTGTAATGCTTCTTGCGATATACTGTCTGGCCTGCAGCCAAACAGGTTACGAAGAAGAAGAAGAAGAAGAAGAAGAAGAAGAAGAAGAAGAAGAAGAAGAAGAAGAAGAAGAAGAAGAAGAAGAAGAAGAAGACATGATACAGTGGCAAAATTAGTGCACTGATGATTGTGCAAGAAAAAATACAGTGGTGCCCCGCTAGACGCTTACCCCACATGATGTCCAAATCGCTTGACAATGACATTTTTGCAATCGCTATTGCGATCTCAAAACAATGGTTCCAATGGGGGAAATCCGCTTTACGTTGATTAGAAGCCTGTTTTTTCCAGCTACGCAAAATGGCTTTTCTCCCTTCTCAAAATAGCTGTTTTCCGGCTCTGCAAAATGGCTTGCCTCCCTTCTCGAAATGGCTGCTTTCCAGTTCTGCAAAATGGCTTCCCTCCATAAAATGGCTTCCCTCCCTTCTCAAAATGGCTGCTTTCCAGACTCCTGCTTCAGAAGACAGCGATTTTAAACAACTGATTGGAGGGTCTCTGTGGACAATCTTCACTGGACGATGAGGTATTTCCCCACTGGAACGCATTGACCAGTTTTCAATGCATTTCAATGGTTTTTTTTACTTTCGCTTGACGACGATTTCACTCTACAGCGATTTTGCTGGAACTCATTATCGTTGTCAAGTGGGGGACCACTGTAATAACTTGCCAGTCTCCAAAAACCCATGGGAACATCCGGTAGAGAAGGTGTCAGAAAATGAAGTAGTCAACACCTTGAACATAACACACCAGACATAGTAGTAATAGAACAAAGAAATATCTGGATCATTGACACTGCAATTCCAGGAGGTGCCAGAGTTGAAAATAAAGAATTGGAAAAACTAACAAAGTACAGAGACCTGGCCATCGAAACATCTCGCCTCTGGAAGAAACACTCTTCAGTGGTCCCTGTAGTCATTGGGGATCTGGGAACAATATCAGGAAATTGCAACTATAAAGCAGTTGCAGACCTCAGAAATCATGTCATCAGAGCTACAAAAATGGCAATAATTAGGAACAGCATATATACTGTGCCAATATTTAACAGATACTTAGATTTTTGTTTAAAACTTGTATCTGTTATATAATACCAATGTTTTTATAGGGGTGATTGTGCCTGGTGTTTTAGTAGTAGTAGTAGTAGTAGTAGTAGTAGTAGTAGTAGTAGTAGTAGTAGTAGTAGTAGAAGAAGAAGAAGAAGAAGAAGAAGAAGAAGAAGAAGAAGAAGAAGAAGAAGAAGAAGAAGAAGAAGAAGAAGAAGAAGAAGAAGCAGCAGCTATAAAGTTGATTCCTGGTTTATAGTGACAGGGTGTTTCCATGTAGGCAATACCTAGTGGTTTCCCATTCCCTTCTTTTGGGGGAACCTTGGGATGGTGCAGCTTGCCCAAGGCCACCTCGGCTGTCTTTTCTTGTACAAGGCCTGATAGGGAATCAAACTCCCAACCTCTGCTTCCGCAGCCAGATACTTAATTTACCAAACTATCCAACTGTGCAAAATACAAATTAAAGAATTTTTCCCATGAGATGTGTGTCTGATAAGAGAATGACATGGAAACCCGAAAAATTCCTATCAAAATGCTTCTAAAATGCCTTAAAATGTCCTTACAAGAAGCACATTTGAAACTAACCAGGTATTTTTCATTACATCAAAGTGACATAGGTGTCACCTGCTACAGTAACAGCAACACTGGAAGTACTAGTTATATATTACCAAAAACAACTAATTACATATAACTACATTGTTTTTAACTTGTTACTTCCAATCCCTGACTGGGATGTTGGTGTAACAAGTAATGTTTTGCAATAATGTCCTAGTTCCTTTTTACTGGCATTTGTCAGCATTTCTAGCAGAACTATGAGTGCAGTTTTTAAAGTTTTATGCCCTTCAACCTTAAAGGTTTTTTTAAGAGAGGGAGAAAAGGTAACAAATACTGTAACAAATACTGCAGCACTAAAATCCAGCATTTCTCTTTTTTTTAAAAAAAAAGGGTGGGGAGGGGGAATACTGTGGCAGGTAACAGCAATGAATTACTTGGATTTTTAAAGCCTTGGCATGAGCAATAGGAAGAAATAATTTTTGAAAGATAACTTTCCCAAGCCTTGAGCTCATTATACCATATGAGAAATACACTAGCAGGGGACATTAACCCAACTGCCATATTTTTGCTTACCATGGCAACCCTGAGCCTCACCTTGCTCCATGGGGCTACATCACAGGGATGTAAAACTTCGTTTGTCTTCTCCTCAAAAGTGGTAATGGGGAATCCTTTCATCCCACTGCTTGCCAAAAGGATGGTTTTTCAGGCATTCTTACGGGGGAAGGGGAAGAGTTCCTGAGGCACTCTGAGGTGTTTTCAAGTTCCTCACTGAGGTGTCTCGTAGAGTCCAGATGGCCAAAAACGAGAAGAGGAATATTCTTCACGCCCCTGTTAAGCTTTTTTTTTTTTCCTTTTTTATATATTTATTTAGGAACAGGGATAAAGGGTACAAAAAGAAAGAAGGGATAGAGAAGGGAAAATGGTTTTGGGGGACAGGAGAGCATAAAGTATAACATCATCCAATCAATTCATATTACTAATATATATCAACTTTTTGCTTTTTCACAGTTTGATTACCCTCCTGCTTTTATCTTATCATTTAATTTTAATTTTATTCTATGTTATTCCAACATTGTCTGGTAGCTGCTGCCATTTATACAATACATCCCATCGTTCATTTTCTTTTTGAATTGAACAGTCTTTCAGCCCATCTGACAGAATATCCATTTTTTTCACTTCCCATATTTTCACCATAAGATTGTCTGGTTTCAGTATCTCTGCCTCCTTAAGATTTTTGTCATAATGCTTTTTAATTTTGGAGACTGCATGGGTCACTGGATAACTCTCTACTGCATTCATATTACCTGGTGTCATATCTAATACAGACGATTCTAAAGTTTGTACAACTTCATTTGAGTTTTGTTTGACATCTACTGTCCCCTCTTTCGTCCCTTTCATCAAATCTTCTATTTTGCTAAGACCTGCATTCACTTGCTGGAACCCTGATAATATTAGCCTTTGTATATTAATCTGCCATTCCTTTTCTATTTCTTGCACCACTATTCCAGAACTTTGGGGTTGAACAGACCAAGTCTCCATTTGTTCTTTTGAATTTTTGGGGTCCATCTCAGGCTTTGGGGTTTGTATAAATACCACAATAATCACCCCCTAGAAATCCTTCCACAGTTTCCACAATTTTGTCAACAATTCAAACCCCTCATCATAAACCTCCCCCCAATCTTTGTCCAAATATTGTAGTATAAAAATCAACTTTTAGCCCAGCAAATACAATATCAATTAGAACCGTGACGCAGTTATTTCTTCTTCTCCTGAGTTCAGCAAGCTTCTATTATTAGACTCACACGCGGTCTGCAGTCCGACAAACTTAACAACAGTCACAGAGTCTCAAACTATCCAGTAGATTGTCCTTGGAGCTCGTCTTGTGATCTTCATTAACCCCTTAATGCTCCTTAGTCCAGTCGGCCACGTCAGCTCCTTCTCCCGAAAACCACCAAATTCTATTATTTATAGTTCCCAAAGTCCAGAGAAGGCAAAGAGTAACGTATCCCAGCCACACTGCATCCACCGAAGTCTCTTAAATCCAGTCAGACGGTGTTGCTGTCTGGGATTCTTTTCCAGAAACATAAGATTTATTTTTCCATCTCAGACTCTCGGCTTTAGAATCAGCCTGGCGTTTTAACAGTTCACTTGGAGAAGCTTAGTTTCGCTTTTGAGTCAGACTGATAAGATAAACCCGCCGCTGCATTTATTCTTTCAGCCAAATATTTTCATTCTTATTTCAGCTTAATGAGGCTGTTTCATAAATCAGAGGCTTCGGCTTACTTACTTGTTATATATTATTAGTTTATATTGATTGCTCTCCTCTCCCCCGGTAAAGGGTTCCTCACGGCTCAGTGCCAAAAAATGGCGCCCGCTCCAGTCCGTGCACGGTGATTTCTTCAGAAGAAAAAAGTCCGGGTCTGCCTCCCTTTCTTCTCCTTCTGCTGCTCACCATCTGCTTCAGAGAGACTTCTTCTAGACTCTCCTTTGATCCCCATTTCAAAAGGGGGATCCCGGGCCGGAGGGTTCCAGTTTTTTCCAGAGAGCTCCTCTCTGGAGTTGCTGGCAGCACCGCAACAAAGCCCCGCCTCTCACGCCCCTGTTAAGCTAACTGGGTCATTTTTCTCACATGACGCCTTAGTTATATTTCTCTCGCTCCCTTCCCCCCCCCCAAATAGGGGAACTGTGGGTCCAGCAAAAGGGATTAATCTCAAAACTTAATCTGAATTTCTGTATCCAGAAATTTCTGTCAGCACAGAGCAGAGAAATTACAGTTTGCAGATTCCTTCAGCAGGCACTTTTCAGCTGTGTGCCTTTTCACGTTTGTCCATTTGAGAACTCTACCCACGATTCCTGTGGGTTTTTCTTTTCTTTTCCTCCTCTTGCATACATACTTCCTCCTCTGAAAAGCAGTATAAGTCTGGAAACTGTCTATATTTTCAAAGCAAGGTAAATTCCAGTCTGTTGCCCGTCTGGAGGAGAAGCAATCTGAAACAGGACACTATCATATGCTGGTCCTTTTTTACAGTACTTCCATTTTTGGATCTGTGAAATGTCCACCAAAGCTATGTGAGAAACGTTTCTTACCATCATTTCTCTGCAGAGCTTGGTACTCCTTAAGTCCATTAAAGCCTATTTCATATCTACTTCTGCATCGGGTCCTGCTGATTAACCTACCACTTTGGGTAGCTGTTGGTGAAAAGAAATGTATTAGGTAACCTAGGTAACCCACTTAGTGCACAGACAGCCGTCACCTTGAGCTGGTCCCACTTTGGCCCTTTCCAGAACCTTATCTCCACTTTCATCTTGCTAGCGGCTTATCTGCTCGCAGACCTTCAGCCAGGCATCTAAGGAAGCTGACATTGTTTTATGAGCTGCCTCTTCCATGATGGCCCCAAGTCAAAGGGAATCTGAAATGAATCCTTAAATTCAGTAAGCAGCTGGCCCAGTCCCAACTCAACCTAAGGCAGCTTTGAATTACAGGAAAGCTTTCTAGAAGGGGCAAGGAGGGAAACATCATCCACTCCACGCAGTGCCACATTCTGGAAATCCACAACGTTGAGGTTTCCGAGAAACTACAGCCTCATCACAGCTGATATGCAGCCATGCAAGTGATGTTTCTTTCATTTCCCATCTCTGTTTTGAGAGAGAGAGAGAGAGAGAGAGAGAGAGAGAGAGATTGAAGCCATTCTGCTGCTTCGCTTATAACATATATTTCATCCAGATTTGTCTACTAGTTTAAGCTGACTAGAAAAGCAAGAGATGGCAAATATCTGTGGAAGTGGGACATAAAAGCAGTGCACGAGTTCCCAGAAGGAAGTTGAAAGGAGCACACAAACCACCACCCTCCAGGAGAAAAGACTGACAGAAGTGCCCAAATCATCGCCTCGGATCTCCGCAGAACGGCCTCCTACTTTCCAGTATTTGCAGAACAAGGGAGCTTTTGCGACGGGCGAGGCAAGAAAGAGAACGAAGTTGGGAATAATATTCCCTTACGAGAATAAACGAGGGCTGTGCGTCTTCCCATTTGCACAGCTTAAATAAATAAATAAATAAATAAATAAATAAATAAATAAATAAATAAATAAATAAATAAATAAATAAATAAATAAATAAATAAAAGGAAGATCGGTGTGAAAATGTAAAGGAATAAATCTCATTAGATTTATGCATGCCTTCGCTCATCCTCCCCCAATGCGTAGCCCGGGGGGGCAACGTGATGATGTGTAATGAGTTAGTGTGAAGCGTGTATAAATAAATGTACTGTCAATTTGAAAAGCTGTTTATTTTACAACTCCCTGCTCATACTGCACTGAATGATATTTCCTTATGGAGAAGGAGAAGAAACAGTTGAGAATTAACACAGTGAGAGAGGGAAATACCCTCCTTTCTATCATTTTCCTACTGTGGTGTGCATTGATTTCCCCTTTTTTTTGTTTTGTTGATCATCATCATCCCCTTCATGGGCACAGTCCATGTCGAGGCAGAGGGGCTTGCCTGCTTCAGTGAGGTTGAGAGCTATGCTGAAGGGTCTCCCAAGCCAGACAGGTCTCAGCTGAGAAGCCAGACCAACCGTGTCCACCAACCATCAATTATGATGAGAGGAAGTAAACAGAAATCCATACCGGATCGGTCGTCGCCCGGGTCAACAAGGACCGCGTCAGATGCTATAGCCCCTGGGCATCTGGTGGCAAATGGGCTACAGGGCTCAGCACACCCTGTTGAGGAACCAGGACAGGCTGTTTCAAATTTACTGGTACAACGTAAACACAAAATGTGGACTCTTGCCAAAAATTGAGAAATTATTATTATTATTCAAAAACTCCAGGCACAATCAAAATTATAAAAACATTGGATGGTATTATATAACAGACACACGTTTTAAATAAAAACCTAAGTGTATGTTAAATATTGACATGGGATGTATGCTGTTCCTAATATTGCTGTTTGTGTAGCTCTGATGGTGGCGTGATTTCTGAGATCTGCAACTGCTTATAGTACTGTGTGAGATTTCTTGATATTGTTCCCAAATCCCCAATGACTACAGGGACCACTGAAGTATTATCTTCCAGAGGCGAGATGTTTCAATTGCCAGATCTCTGTATTTTGTTAGTTTTTCCAATTCTTTATTTTTGAACTCTGGCATCCCCTGGAATTGCAATGTCAATGATACAGACATTTCTCCGTTCTATTACTACTATGTCTGGTGTGTTATGTTCAAGGTGTCTGTCCGTTTGGACCCGGAAATCCCACAAGAACTTGACTTCCTCATTTTCTGACACCTTCTCTACCTGATGCTCCCACGGGTTTTTGGAGGCCAGCAAGTTATATTTTTTGCATAACGATGACTGCACTAACTTTGCCACTCTTTCATGTCTAATTTTATAATCTGTTTGTGCCATCTTTGGACATTCACAGATGAGGTGTGACACAGTTTCATCTTTTCCTTGACAGAGTCGACATTTGCTGTTAGCACTAACTCCTTGGATCTTAGCGTTCTTCATGTTGGTCTGCAGTGCTTGTTCTTGTGCAGCAAAAATCAAGCATTTGATTTCTTTCTTAAGGGGCCTCAGTTTTAGTCACGCCCATGTTGAATTATGATTATGCTTTCCATCAATATTTCTCAATGTGTTGTCCATGTGGTGATTTATTTTTCCAACTGTTCAACTCTTCCAACTGAGATTCAGGACACACAAAAACTATTTATCACGTTGTGCGTAGCTAAACTATGGAGTTTGCTAAACTAAGATGCAGAGGAAGCTGCCAATCTGAATGGCTTTCGAAAAGGATTAGCCACATTCATGGCAGATGAAGGCTATCAGTGGTCATATTATTTCTGGAATCAGGTGGAGCATGGCTGTGAATACTGGTTGCTGGGGAACATGGGCTTCCTTCCCATTGGATTGGCTGCTGGGCTCCTAGAGGCACAGAATACTAGACTTCATAGTTCCAGCTAAACTGACCGTTCTTTCAAAAAGCCTGTTCCCCATTTATTCTTCTGCACATTTATTTATTGCTGAAGGAAATCAGCCCTGTTAATTCTTTTGGAAACTGCCTGTTGACCCAGATGGCATTTACTATGTTAGATCTGAATGCATTTAAAAAAAGAGAAAGAAATCCAATGCATGGCTTTATACAAGGTGCTAAATATTCTTAATTGTCACATAAACATAGTGACATTTTGAATATGCAGTGTGCAGATTGCTAAGGGCAGCCACAGCTTTCATCTGCAAACCTGGCAGGCAGATGACTATTCAGTTCCTAACCACTCAACACATCCCTAAATAGCAAATAGTCACACGTTGCTAAGTTCTACAAAGGCACACAGACACTGCTGAGTGCATTTAACTGCTTCACAAATAGTTTGCTATGTTGATATACAGCATTGGCAAGGGAAATATATAGGGCTGTTCCTTTAAACAGATTAATTAATTAAAACCAGGCATACCATATTCATGCACCATCTCCATTTAGTACATTCATGTTTTTAAGGCAACTCACAACACTGAGTTGAGCAGCATTCCTTTCAAATGGCTACCGTGTTGAGTCTTGCAACAGGATCTAATTTATTAGTGAAATGAGTTGAAGGAGAAGGTGTTGCCCAGAAATGAGGGGGAAATTATTTTTCTGGGTTCCAACTCCCAGAATACCCACTACTGAGTATGGCCAGTGGTCCTTCTGATTGGGGCATTTTGGGGAAGAGGAGGGATCCTGGGAGACACAGCCCTCCAAAAGTGACAATGGCCATGCTAGCTGGGAGATGTGGTTCAGAAAACTAACATGCCCTATCTCTGGCCTTGCCGAAGAAAGGTGGAGTAGGAAGAGAGAGAGAGAGAGTTGTGTAGGGGGTGTGGCCATGCAGGAGGCAATGAAAGATGGGGCAAGCCAGAAATTGTCGAGGCCCGGATGGCAGAGGGCAGGTATGAAGCAGTAGGGACAGAGCTGGATGGGGTGTCACGTTTCCAAGGGTTTTTACAGGCAAAAGTCCAATAAACCAGTCCCATATCAGAAGTCCACTAGATGCAAAACAGATACCAAAATGCCAGAACCAAAAAACAAACCATAGTCAGAAGTCAGAGTCCAAAGCCGAGGGCTCCGACGACAAGGCCCAAGATGAGCAGGAGCATGGATGCGAGCCAGAGGAATTGACTTATTGCTTCCATGAGCTTCCCAGCCATCTGGGAGCGGATTATATAGCAAAACAGTCAATGAGCTGCTGGAAGCCTTTCGTCCTGTCAAAACTCAGGACTAGCTGACCTGATGTTTCTGCCAGCAGCATTCAGGCGATCCTCTGACCTTTGCTTCATAAGTCTTTGCCGAAGCCTAGCCCTTACCCTGGCTACTGGGGGAGGAGAATCTGGTGGCGATTCAGCTGTCTATGCTTCTAATCACTCAGCATTCTCCTCAACTGTAGTTAACCCCTCAGGTTCCGGATCTTCGGCTGAACTCATGACATGGGGGCACAGAGCAAAATTCCCCAGTCCTTATGTTCTGCTGTGTGAGGAGATGGCCTAATGCAGGTGAGTGGGAAAGCCTGGTCTAACAAGGGTGCCTTGGACAGAATGCTTTCTGCCCTCTCTCTAGCCTGTTGACTGAATCCCTCCAGGCCAGAGAGCAACACAGTCCCTTGTGCTGAAGTGTTACACAGCGTAGCCTGCTGGGCAGCAGGGGCACCACTGACAAGGAGGGATGGGGGACGTTTGTTTTTGGTCTACAACCTCCAGAATCCCCTAACCAGCACAGCCCATTAGCTATGGGATCCTTGGCAATGAAGATCCGTAGACCTCATCGCTACTCAAAAGATGTCTGAAGAGAGAATCCCCAACACCACATACCTGAGGATGCGCCTACCTTTTAGTTGTTGTGAATATGCAGGTGTTGTATCTTGCCTCTTCTCCTCCATCGTCACTCACTCACTCACTAGGCAAGACAGGTGAGAATCCCAACATGCTTTGGTGCTTGAGTCACACTCACCCGTTTAGTACCCTGGAGGATGGTGAGGATTACAGTCGCAAATGGACCTTGAGTCTGGCACAAACAGACACAAACAGCCCCGGGGGGTGGGGGAGACAGAGAATGAATGAGAATGAGAATAGACAAAGCAGTAAGACAGGACTCTTTATTATGCTCGTTCACCCCATGGCAACAGTGGGGTTGGAGGAGATACAACCCCCTACCTCATCCACTGACATCTCTGCAGCCAGAATAATTGGAGTAAGGGAGTCAATGTGTTCAAGAGTGTGACTACTGTGACTGTCAGCTTAGCAGTCATTAGTTGGCCACCTGCCATCTCTTCAACCGTTAGAGCTAAAGCAGTGGCCAGTTGGTAGCCTTGCCTCATTCCCATCTGGGTAAGAGGATTTAAATTGCTCTCCCTGTTATATTTCTTAAATATTGAGTCTCGGCTTGTTGTTTAGGCTTTTGGGGGTGGGGAAGCTGTTAGTTGCTTGTGTATTTTTCTTCTGAAAATCTCTCATTGCTTGAGCAAATTTTTAAAAACAAAATCTTTAAAAGTTAATCTCTCACTTTTCTCTTTATGGCTTAGAGAAACATCACAACCCTCTGCTTTTCATTCCTGGTGTCAAACATAAGAATGCTTTGCCGCTAGAACAAAACAGGGGGCTCAAAGGAATACTTTGCTGCTGTCCTATCCTGGTGACTTGCCAAGTGATTTTTCTATGTGCCTTTATGAGAAATGGAATTAGGAACCATGAGAGAACATGGTTCTCTTTTTAAGGCAGTGTAGACCATCACATTTCATTGTAGGTGTTTTCCTAATTATTATACTCAATGTTGCAGCTTGCTTCTAGACTGACCAGTCTCCTGCTTTGCTTCCCTTTGAACCAGATATAGAAATGCAAGTACAAAGCCTAAATTTGAACACAGTAGAATGAAGGAACATACCCACCAATGCCCTGATTGACCACACAATATTTGCTACCCTAATGTAGTCCGAAATGTATATTTAAACACTCACAAAGGCTAAGAAACAACCTATGCTCTTCTCTAGTTACAGTTCTTATATTGGTTTACCCCAGATTAACACAAGAAGACATCATCTGAGCATAGCATCTCCTAAGACACACTAAACCAACTAAAGTAACTTCTGAAGTTCTTTTTTTTACCTTATTGAGCAGCTTCTAGATCTTTCCAGATAGTCCACCAATCAGGCTTCAAACTTCCTCAAATGTTCACTAAAGCAAGAGCACTTTCTGCCCTCTTTCTTCACGCAGTTGAAGTCACTTTCCAATTAGCAGAATGCCAGGGAACAAGCTCATTTGGCCTTGAAGATTTCACTGAGAAAAGATAAACTGCAGGTGTTACTTCTTTTTCTTTCATGCCAGAGAAGCCCTCTTCACTCCTAGTCAGCCATTCCCAGGCACTGGCAGAAAAGCCTGAATTCTCTAAAGAATTCTATGTTCCATGTCCCAATTTCTCTGTTTCTTCACAGCATATAATTATTATTATCTATTTAGTACTGCCGTCTACTGATGCAATAGATTTTATTCATTATACTGAATCAAATGGGTCTACTCTGCTTGCAATTTACTATCCTAAATTAACTCAGAAGTAGAGTAGGCCCATCTGAATCAATAGAACTTACAGAGGAGCACCACTGATTCAATGGGCCTGTTGTAGTGCCAATGACTATGCTAAGCAGCAAGATTTCATCCAGTATCTAGAAACTCAAGAAAGCATCACCCTAAGTTGGAATTGACTTGATGGCATATAATTATTATTATTAATTAGTGTTTCACCGGCTCTTTGCAAGGGAGTTAGGTGGGAGAGAGTCCTAGATCTTGTTAGCTCCAAGAACAGTGGCCTTTAATCTCCACTCCATCAGACCTAGTCACTGTGGGAACACACCATGCATGTTGCTCAAAAATTACTATAAATTTTGATATTCAGAATGTTCCAGTTAATCTGAAGTCACATTTTGAAACCTTTTAATTATGCATGACATATTTAGTTAAATAGTATTGTGATACAGTGACTCAGGAAACAAATTGAAAGGATTGGGTTGTTTTTTTTCATGTAAAAGTGGTTCCTTCCCCACAAATTCATTAACAGGCCTGGCTCCTTGGCAATACTGTGATTCACAGATAGCCATCATCTTCACCAGCAGCACCATCATCATTCAAAAGGAAGCATCATCTTCCTTATGAATCAAAGGTTCCCCTTTGGCTCATCATTTATTTCTTCTCTGAATAAAATGGCAGAAGGTGAAACCCTTTCATATTGTGTCAGCAATCAGTCCCGTTGACATTGCCATCCTGTGGGCTTCCCTCTACTATAGTGCCTCTTGACTTCTTCTCTGTTTGCATGTTTGGTCTGGATATTTATCAAGGGACACTAGAACAGGCCAGCGTCTTGGTATTGCTGTTCATCTGATTCAGGAAACACTTCAGGTAATGTGAAATGCAGTTCATGAATTGCTCAAGAGCTGGTCAAAGAATTGTTGACTGCCCATTTCCATATAAATGGCTTCATTATTATGCAGGCTCGCGATAATTTATGAGACTGGATTCTCCTTTACAAATAGGGGTCTTGCTGGGCAGTGCCCTTCTGCATCTAGGCAAGGAAAATATGATATCAAAACTATTCAAATAATAGAGATGTTCAGCTGCAAAAGGTGCACCTACATTAGAGCTACGACAAAATGCTGATTAGATTTGAGCATTTTCCCTTGATAACCAGAGGCATTTTAATATTAAACATGCTATGTTTTGCTCTCTAAAAAAATGAAAAAAGTTATATCCAAGTTGTAGAGCACTATTACCTGCAGCACTAGTAAATCTGACAATTATCCTTTCAGGGAGTGACTAAACGGGCATTTGTCCCACTGTTTGCAGCATGTTTCTCAATGATTCTTTCAATACAGTGGTGCCTCGCATAGCGAGGTTAATCCGTTCCGGATTAATCTTCGCTATGTGAATACTTCGTTAAACGGAACAAAAAAAGCCAAATTGGCAGAAAACTCACCGTTTAACGAAGTCTTCCCATAGCCGGCAGCCATTTTCACGCGCTCGGTAAGCAAGGGGAGGGCGCGAAAACGCTGCGCGTGGCCATTTCGGCTGTTCTGGCGACCATTTTGGACCCGCCGAACAACTGATCTGCGGGTCGCAAAGCGAAGGTTGGTAAGCAAAACGCTTACCGATCTTCACTATGCGAGTTTCGGCCATAGAGGCTGACGCGATGCCTCCGCATTAGCGATCCCGGAAAAGGGATCGCTATGCGGATTCGTTGCTATACGAGGCGCTCGTTAAGCGAGGCACCACTGTATTTGTTTTGTTGACTATAGGACTTTATCTCTAATTGCAATCAGGTCTACCACTATGTGTTGTAGAAGAGTAAACCATTTGGCATAAGTATGTGCTCTATTTTGTTCGGTTAGCAAGGCTTGTGGGGTTTGGGGTTTGTTTTTTTAGCATGTCTAATCACATTATTTTTTCTTGCTTTGATATTGTTTCTGAATATGTTCAGATGACATCAGTGATGATGTGCAGATTTGTATGTGATGTGTGAATGAAACCTACTCCTTTTGCCTACCTTCTGCTTGCAGTAGGTAGGCAAAACTTCAATCAAAAGTTGTAAACTGAATTAAAAAAAACATTGTTCTCTTAATTTAGTGCTATAGCGCTAAACTGATACAGCTTTAATCCAAATGCTTGATGTGCTTTAATTCAAATGCTTCTGTTCAGTCCAGTTCACAATATTTTATATTATAATGACCTAAGAATCATTGACTTACATTATGATGGGTTTTAAACATGTGTATATATATTTTATCCCATTTTTGTTTTGTTGTTGCTTGATATGCTAGCACAGACTAACATGGCTAGTTCTTCCAAAACTACTACTATGATGGGTTAAGTGGTCTCTGTCCTCTGAAGCTTTGAGAGAGCAACACAGGTCCTTAGCGTGGGACAGTCATCCCTAGCCAGGTGATCCCAATGTTTCCAGGGCTTGGTTGGCATGATGGAGGGCATGATGAGGGGACAGTCTGGATGGATGGGGAATTCCATAGAAGGAGAACAGCATATTTTTTTCAACCTTGAAGTGGTGGACATGGCTAAGAAGCTAAAGGACCTGCTCCCCTACAGGTTTTTCTTCTTAAGGAAGAAGGAGTCAATTCTAGGGGACCTGTAAATTAAACAGAAGACAATGAATGTTAAGCGGGGTTGGCAGCAGCGGCAATGCCAGCCATTTTTCCATCACATACAGCAGTTAAGAAAGAAGGTCCAACTATCATTGAGGGTTCATGCAGAGTGGGAAGGAACTAGCAATATTCATGGCACCCCAAACAGCAGTATCAGCCGTTGTGCTCGAGAGTCCAAGTCTCTCACCTCGGCAACAACAGAGCAAGCTTTCTGGGTCATTCTTTTGAAAAGCATGGCAGGGGCCTGTCCTCCAGAGACACCACCAGAGAGGAAGGGCATGGCAAAGGCATACAGGCAAGAGCCCTGCAAGCCAACAGAGACCGACCCCCCTCGTCTTCCTGGGCTGAGAAGGAGTCTGTTTGGGGAGGTCTGGCCAAGGTGGCAGCAGGACTGCTCTCTTGCCCACCAACTAGCGTGCCCAGTGAGAGTCCGTGTTCTCTCAGGGAGAGGGCATTGTCAGTCCACACCACTCACATCTGGAACCTGGATCTGTTAAAAAAACACTGGTCCTCCCTGAAGTCCCCTTGAAGTAAAAGAGAACAACCCACTCTGCTCACCGGACAAGGGAGGCCATGCTTCAGTCTGGTTCCCCCTCCTTCTGCCTCTTTCCTTCTTCCACCAACTGCTCCAAGATTGCGCTCACTCACTCAACTGTGCCATGTGCTGTGGGTGCAATTCCCACCCACTACAGGCTACCTGATGCTCCAACCTGCCTGCCAGGGCTGCCCAGGGCATTTGCCCACTACCCAGGGTGACTTCTCCTCTGTTTCCCCAATGCTGCTGGCATTTCCTGCTGGCCTTCCCACTTTTCTGGGTTCAATCAGGATGCCCCAATACAGTCGTTTCCTAATGCCGAGGCCCACTGGTTGCTGACGTGCACTGTTTTTGCTTGGCACAATTGCTGGAAAGGTGTCAGAGGACACAGAGAAATCCTTTAGAAATATTATGCCTGTTTGTATTTTTTTTAAAAAAGAGGAAAATACTGACTACATAGTATTCATACTGACTGTAACAGAGTTCTCTATATCTCGAAATTTTGAATTTTTAAAATTCTGAATCCAAAAGGCTGTAATTCAAAACTGGAATTCAGATACTGAATTTTGGTGCTAGTGCACATCCCTAAAATGAAATAAAGCATATATTCACCAACTATTAGACATGGGAGCATTGTATTCATCTCCTGGGGGAGATGAATACAAAGCCTACCAGCACAGAAATCCCAGTGGTCCTTCCCCACCCTGCAGAATCAGTCCAGTCCACTTTCCGGGCTCCTTGTCATGTACACGCCCACCAGTGGCGACATCATGCCAATCACGGACATAGTCCTGCTAGCACTTCTCCACCTCTCCCCTCAACCAACCAATCGGCAACTGAGTGGGGAGGCTCATCTCCCTGCCTCCTTGCTGGAGTGGTCAGCTGCAGGGAGAGGCGGGGCAGCACCAGCAGGACTACATCTGTGATTGGCATGATGTTGTTGCTGCTAGGTGCACTTGCACCAAGGAGCCTAGGAAGTGGACCAAGTTGGTTCTGGGGGGCAGGGAAAGACTGCTGGGACACCTTTGCTGGTGGGCTCCAATTTGTCTCCCCTTGGAGACAAATACGAAGCTCCCACATCTACCTACTCTGTAATATTTGAGGCAGTAACTTACAAAATACTTTCCACTGACAAGCAAAACAGCAGAGACAGATATCTTAGGCAATTAGAAGAAGGTGTAAATCTGACTTTTAAAAATTCTTCTTCTTAATTAAACTAATGTGGTTTTGCATATCAGCAATAAAACGAAGTTTAAATCAAGCCTTCCTCATGCATAAAACTATATAAAGTGAATCACAAAACTAAATGTAGCAGTTACCACGAGTTATTTAGTTTAGTTCTTTGTGTTCCTGGGGAAAACCTATGCATCAGAATCCCATACTTTAAAACTTACGTTAAAATTAGAATTGCTAGAACATTAGAAATGCAGTCTTACAGATGTTAACAGTATGTCCATTAGATTTCATGGGCTTTCCTCCTGGTTGGGGTATAGAAGTTTGGTCTCCCAGCATGTGCTCATATGCATATTCCCGGGTAAGCTACAGTATACCAGCGAGCAGCCTGAATGTCTAGTACACTGGGGAAATATAGTTTAGGATAGCAGTCCTGATTTATTTTGGGGTCCTTTTTTTCCAGAAGGAAGGAAGGAAGGAATAGACCAAGCTGCTGAAAAACATCTTTTGAATCTGTAAATTCAATAAATACAGTAAGAATTGTTATTACTGTAGTATAGGACATTTCTCCAATGAGACATTTTGACTATTTTCATTCCATTTTAAAGGACAGAAATCCCCGTATGAGGGAGGGACCCCGACTCACCTGTGCCGCCATTGGTAGTCCAGCAGTGAGAGAGTGAGAGAAGAAGACAGCATCGTCCCTTTAGTTGCAGTGGCTCCACAGCTCCCAGTAGACCCGTAATCATTTCGTCATGCTCAGCCAACCAATGAGGAAGAAGGCGGCTTGGCCAGGGGTGGGACTTGGCTCTATGTGGGACAAAATCTTTTTTTTTTTCCCTGTTCTATTCCACCCTTTCAGTTCAGTTGTCTTTGGAGCTTCGTTCACCTACATTTCCCTTTTTCACAGACTCTGGGAATTTTGTGAATGTATGGTGTGGGAAAGGTTTGTGTTTTTCAGTGGGCTAAGCTGTAATGGCTCTGTCACAATTTTATTTGAGGAGGGTGCATGTTGCAGCTTTGACTTTAATCCAGTTGGTGATTTCAGGGTGTATGAGGCTTTGACACTATGTGTACAAACGGGGTGCACTCTGACATTGTGGAAGGAAGCCTTTGGAAAATGACCATGGGCCACTGGGGATGATGTAATTTCTCTTGTGCATGTGGAGTTGTGCCACAGGATTCTACCCTCTGCCTAATACAGGACAGGTTCTACTGTTCCTCAAACTGTAGCCCTCCAGATGTGATTGTGTTAAGCTCGCAGAAGCCTCAGCTAGCATGACCAGTAGTAAGAGATTATGGGCGTTGGCCCAGTGACACCTGAAGGATCAGAGGCTGAGGAACCCAATCCTAACCTTCCTTACATTTAAATAAAATATTACAAACCTATATATCAGTCTTAATCTCCAAGAGAGAACGGTGGACTACAAATATGACTGAAAATGAAGGATGTGAGGATCTCTGGATCAAGGCCAGGAGGACGTCTTAGAGGCACTCAAGTGTTTTTATGTTATGCACAAGGATGTCTTAATAAACAGACTAGCAGTCAAAGGCATCGCTATGAGTCATGTATGCCAAAGGCACAATGCTACATTTTTAATCCCAATTCTCTCAACAACACTTCTTTTGATGTCTATCATGTCACTTTGTGTTGTCTTGATGATACGGCAGAAAAATAGCAAGAAAGAGCTCTGCTGAGTTTCATAACAACTTTTCTCTCTCTTTAAACTATACCGTTTAGTTTGGAACATGCATTTTTTTTCCTGTCCACCTTGCTGTGCAAGCCCAATTAAAGTCAGCCTTTGCTGATGGATCCCTGTTTTCCTGATCTAATTAATTTTTCTAAAAAAGTTGTGATCAGCATTTTTCCAACACCGATTTTTGATGCCTCTTAGTGGAACACCCACCTCTTCTCTCCTTGGAGTTCAATGGATCATCTGTTATCCCATGCTATTGAAGTTTGTTTCAATTAAATAACTTGTGTTTAAAACAACAGAATATGTTTGAAGAGTTGGACTGAATGGTTATTTGTAGGCAAGACTATTTGTTAAGGATTCCTTTGCCAAGATCAAGAACAATGAGGTGCTATAGAAAAGTTACGCTGAAGTGAAGATTTTCACTCCCGAGTCATAGCAGATTGAGGGAAAGATGAACTTAAAATCTTCTGACTAACTTAACCCAGAAAACGTCTCACTAATTTGGGGGTGGGTTCAGGAGCTCACTGGGAATCATGGCAGGAACGGCTGACTCTTGAGAAGAACAGGATATGACCACCAGCCAAAACTTTTGGAGGTTCCCCCACCCCATAAATGGAGCAGGGGGACCTCATCTCCCCACTCCCATAGAGTGCATGCCAACAAAGACATTATTACTCAAATATATATGGGGCAAAGTACTGTGTATAAGTGTGTGTACATGTTGGTGAGTGTATATCTTCTTTATGAAATCTGTGCTGCCGTCCCTCCCCTCCTTTCCTCTGTGATGTGCTGAGCCAGGCTTATGAGATGCCTCCATGACAGATTAGACTTTCCAGGAGAATAATTGAATTGTACTAACAAGCAAAATTGCACAATGTTTTGCTCTTCATTTTTTAAAATAATTAAACTTCTTTTTTGGCAGGAGGGGGAAATTATGTTTATATTATCTATACTGCAATCAATCCTCATAAATAATTGCAAGAGATTTGATTATTTATATTTAAATGGATTTCTTTCTGGATCTACAGCTAACTGGAATGCAAAGCTATTATTATTCTTTTAATGCAGTGGGATTCACTATGTTTGTAGAGTGGGAGGAGGGAGCCAACAGAGACCCTGCTACAGTCACCATCTGCAGCTGAGTTCATAGCAATAAGGAGAAATGCAAATATTTCATCATTCATTTTAAACAGATAATCATCATTCTATCATCTATTTGTTTTGTTTTCAAAACCAGCCTTACGTATCTACTTGTTTATTAACACATGCCTTGTGTAAATTCAAGGCTACTCTTTTATCCTGAACCATATGTTTCTTCTGCCACACAATAACAAATGTTCAGGAGGACAGAGAGAGATGATTTCCCCTTCTCTGCTGCATCCAGGACCTTGACTTAAACTTCTCTGGCAGGATTTCTGTGAACATAAATGGGATGAACACCATGTATAATGCTGAGACAAAAAAGGTTTATTTCCCACCATCCTCATTCACAGAAATAGGTTTGTTTCAGTTAAATTAAATCCAAAATATTCTAGGTTGGGGGGGGGGAGCTTACTCCAAGATCCCTTTCAGGGCCAGGGTTTGCTCTGTGAACATTGGTCCAAGAAATGTTCTGCTCATTTTTAAAGAATTGAAACAAGTGTCCTGTACCATTCATGGCAGTATGAGACTCACTGCTGATTTCCAGCCCCTACACTTCCTAGAAAAAGGGACGTGGTGGCGCTGTGGGCTAAACCGCAGAAGCCTGTGCTGCAGGGTCAGAAGACCAAGCAGTCGTAAGATCGAATCCACACAACGGAGTGAGCGCCCATCGCTTGTCCCAGCTCCCGCCAACCTAGCGGTTCAAAAGCATGCAAAATGCAAGTAGATAAATAGGGACCACCTCGGTGGGAAGTTAACAGCATTCCGTGTCTAAGTCGCACTGGCCATGTGACCACGGAAGATTGTCTTTGGACAAACGCTGGCTCTGTGGCTTGGAAACGGGGATAAGCACCGCCCCCTAGAGTCGAACACGACTGGACAAAAATTGTCAAGGGGAACCTTTACCTTTACCTTTACACTTCCTAGAATGGTTTCAGAGCAATGTAAGGGGATGTTCTATCACTCCCACAAGCCATTCTAGGTAGTGGTCCCACCAACGTCCTGTCAGCCACTCTTTCTCCAATGATTTGAGAGAGCAACAAAGCTTCACCTTTTTCTCCTAGCATTCTGAAGCCATTTTTGGAAGTGCAGAAGATTACAGGCAGCAGAAAGCCCCGGTTGCTTCTGTGGGCAGAGTGGCACTCTGGCTTCTAAGTTCAAAAATGAGCAAAAACCCTTGTCACTGTTAAAGGAAGCAGGATTCCCTCCCATCCTTGCCAAAGACTTATTAGAAATCCATCCCTCCGGCTGGAAATGGTGAGAATATTGCTCCCTGCTTCACAATGTTTTCAGGAAAATGAGATAAGGTTTTCAGCTCTTATAAGCTGCTCATTAAGATCCTTGGAGGAAAAACAGTGTAATGCTGAAGCGCTAAAGGGTTCGTAAACATGGCTAAAAAAAATGAGTAGGTTAACGACCACTTTATTTTGCTGTGCCTCCAGAACCTTCCTGTGTAAGCACAATCATACATCTCATTTTTAACTGTCCAAGATCAATGCCTAAATTACTAACTCTCCAACTTCACGAGTATGAACAATTTACAAACTGTTGTGACATGTCACCCCCTTAATTATTAAATGACAGCATAAAATCATTACAGCAAAACATAGAGGGAGAGATAAATTCATAAACGCTACTAACCATGTAAAATACATGAAAGAAAGTATTGCCGGGTGTGTACAGTATGTGTAGCTCCAAACCCGGTCGGTATATGGGCTGTTTTAAAGGTGTCCTGAACCAATATGGTCTCTAGGTTTGTGTGTCCATTTGTACATTTCTGGATCGATGTTGTTTTTTAAAATGATTTGGGAAAATAAAGGGCTGTGACATGGAAGGAAGGACAATAGGCAGCACCATCAATTTTAGGAAAGTGATGAAAGTGATGAATAGAGGGTGGACGTGCTTACGTATCGGGCTGTCATGCAATTTTTTCAGGTGTTGGGTAAGCCGGCATTCCAACACAGTCTTGTGCAGTAGGAAAGGAATAATCTCCCACACCATTGTAACTGGCAAAGCAGCAGCAGCAGTTCTTGACAGAGAATCCAGAGATAGACATGATGAGTAGGCGATTCTCCCAGCTGGTAATGTCACTTCCAGAAATATGTCCAGACATTACACCAAAAAGATTTTGTTCCCAGTAACGGCAAAATCCTCCAATGGCCTAACGTGAACTGAAAGGTTGAATTGAATGGAAAAATACTCAGTTCTTCTTACTTCTGCCAACAGAGCAGAAGAGCAGCATGTGCTGGCATTTCTTTGTGGTACACCATAATGGAGGGGAAAAAAGACAAAAAGTAGAAAAGGGAGGAGCGGAATAAGGGAGTCCCTCACACTATTATGACCTATCCAGTCAAGGACCAGACAAGAAAAACCACATTCTTCCATCCATCCACCTTCGCACATACACACACACACTGTCATGACAGTGAGAGAGAGGTAGATATTCAAGAGATAAAGACATTCAAGAAAATTTAGACAGTCACCTGTCAGATATACTTTAACTTGGATTCCTGCATTGAACAGGGGGTTGGACTTGATAACCTTAAAGGTTCCCTCCAATTCCATTATTCTGTGGTTCTATATATAAAAGAAAATTGCAGACTATAGCAGACAGTCAAAATAGCAATACAGACCTCTCCATCCACCCTGCATAAATGTGAAATAGCTTCCCAAACAGCTGAAGGGGGGGAATTATAGACTCCAGTGATATATAGAACTCTGAGCCCTTCCTGGGGTCTCAGCAATTAGACTCTCCTGGAGAGTTCCCGGGCTTCACTGGTGGTTCAGCTATCAATCACCTTCTCTTATGATGCTTTTTCTTTCCTGTATGGATTTATCCCCATCTGTTGGGGAGGATGGACTATCTCAAGATGGCTTGCTTTGTTTTGTACAAATGCAGTGGTGCCTCACAAGACAATTTTAATTCGTTCCATGGAAATCGCTGTCTTGCAAAAACATTGTCTTGTGAAACCCAGTTCCCCATTGGAATGGATTGAAATCTAGTTAATGTGTTCCAAACCACTATCATGCAAAAATTATCCATAGAAGACATTGTCTTACAAAACAGAGTTCCCCATACCATCAAAAAGCAATCCCCTCACCTGCACTGCCTTTAAAAACTCAAGGGGTCTCAGATGGCCTTACCCCTCTTTCTCTCTCCAGCAACAAAGAAAGAGAATAAAAGGAGTCAAAGCAGCCCCTTGGCTCCTGACAATGGTAACTCTATTTGCGCTGATCTTTTATCACAGAGGAGAAAAAAAAGAGAGAAAAGGGAATATAAAACATCATCAGGACTTGCTACCTGTGAAATAAGTGCAAATGGAAAAAACAGAGATAAAAACAGTTTTATAAAGACTAGGTTTAATCACAAGTGCAATCGTGGCGCAGTGGTTAAAACACTGTACTGCAGCTAAAACTGTGCTCACGACCTGGGGTTCAAATCCCAGGTAGCCAGCTCAAGGTTGACTCAGCCTTCCCAGGTAGGTAAAATGAGTACCCAGCTTGCTGGGGGGGGGGGGGCAGTGTGTAGTGTGTATAATTAATAAAATGAGTACCCAGCTTGCTGGGGGGGGGGAATGTGCAACCTGTATAATTAAATTGTAAACCACCCAGAGAGTGCTTGTAGCGCTATGGGGTGGTATATAAGTAAAAAAAAAAAATCTCCTATTAATACAAATTATGTAGTTAAGTTCACATTTGGGGAAATCAAAGGAATCAACAACACACCCAAAGTATAATGGATAAACTTCCCACTGAAAAAAAACCATTTTAAAGACATGGTACTTGCCTTGCAAAGTATAAATTGGAAAAGCCCTTGCATTTCCTACCTCATTCTGTCCCCTAACCCCCCAAGTCATGGCGACCCCCTGGCTACACCTCCCACTCAGTACAGGGCTGCACAGCCCCAGTCTTGCCAGAGGCCAAGAGAGCTCCTCAGTGTTTTGGGGTGCCCTGTGGGACCCCCATCAGGGGCTAAGTGTTCCTCCCACAATCCCCTAGTGCACAGGTATTAGCATAAGGTATTAGCATATGCTAATACCTGTGCACTAGAGGATTGTGGATGGAACACCTAGCTAATGCTAGGTGTTCTGCCCACAATTAGCATATGCTAATACCTTATGCTAATACCTGTGCACTAGAGAATTGTGGGAGGAACACTTAACCCCTGATGGGGGTCCCGCAGGGCACCCAAAAACACTGAGGAGCTCTCTTGGCCTCTGGCAGGACTGGGGCTGTGCAGCCCTGTACTGAGTGGCAGGTGCAGCCTTGGGGTCACCATGACTTGGGGGGTTAGGGGACAGAAGGGGGTAGGAAGTGCAAGGGTTATTCTAACTTATACTTTGTAAGAGAAATGCTATGTTATAAAAATGGCTTTCTTAGGGGAGGCTTATCCATTGCACTTGGAGTGTGTTGTTGATCCTTGTGATTTCCCCAAATTTAAGAATTCATCTGCATAATTTATGTTAATGAGAGAATTGCATTTATGATTTCCCTGTTTTTTTATAATCACTTTACCCTTTGGTTTCTGGCTATTTTCACCATTCTCTTGTCATTGAAATTTGCAACCATAGCCTCATTGGCAATGTTTTGCAAGATGGTTTTTCCCCCCTAATTGGAAATTACATAAGACCTACTTTTTTTATCCCAAAAAAGTGGGGGAGAAAGTGTATGCTGTTGTTTTTCCAGGAGGCAGACCCTGGAAAGCCAGCAGCATATACTTTTTGGGATAAAAAAGTAGGTCTTATGTAATTAATGTATTCCAATGGGGGGAAAACTGTCTTGCGAAACATGGTTAAAAAAACAAAACTGTCTTGCGAGGCAAGGGACCTAAACATTTTGGGAAGCACAACATTGCTCAAAAAAAGTCACCGTTTTGCAAGGCACCACTGTATCCAATATGGTCCATTTTAGAACTTTTCTTTGAAGGCAACTGCATGTACCTATAAAGTATATTTGCTGGTTAATTATGATTGATATCTATCAACAACTCAGAGGTTCACTTGTTGTTTTCATCATGGGTATCCAGTAGACCCACCCTCAAATTCCTCATAGTAGGACAAGTGATCTGTTGGGTTAGAACAGCTGGAAACTGACGCCTTCAGACACCTCAGGAAAGTTGAGGATGTCTCTTGTGTCACAAGGTTATAATGTAATAAGGCCCTGTTGGCAGTCTGTATCATAAAAGACTGAGTATGGTTATCCCACAATTGTGCCCTTTGGTCCCAGGTGCCTGTGGAATAACTTCTCAGGAAAACTCGGTCTTCTGGCTCTGGAAAGATATGGGCCATCTGGTCAGAATGGTTTTGAGAAGACACATGGCCAAAAACAAAATATTGCCAAATGCTGTGTTCCAGCTTTGAATTTCTCTGCTCCTTATGAGACTGTCAATGGTGTAACACTGTGGTGAACCTTCAGTTATAGGCAAAGAACCACTAGCCCACCTTTCCATTAAGAGTTTCACATGACACTTCTCCCATGGTTCATTCATGTGAATTGGAGGAGACTTGTAAATATTACCACCATTATGAGCAGATGTCTTTGTCAGATTTCTGACAATCTGTGCAGAACTTAGTACAAGGCCATTTGAGTGAGGTAAGTTTGAACTAGATGTATTGTGCTGAAGAACCCAATCTTTGGCTCACTTTCTGACCCTCACAAATTTTCTACAGCATTTTCCTATGAAGGCTGAGGCACTCGTGTATCTTCTCTACCTGTGTGTACCACCACACCAATGACAACCATCCCCAAACCCCTGCATGAAGCTTGGCTGGATTGTGTTGAACGCTGCTGTTCAGACACTGCCACAGCCGACTTTATTGGAAGTGTCATTCTCCTTTTAAAAGAGGAAAGAACGCTTCTGGGGGTGGGGGGATGGGGGAGCAACACACACAACTGCAGTCAGTTTGGTGACAAGAAACTGCCTTTCTTGGCAATGACAAGAGGTGTGCAGAAGTATAACGCCTTGTTACTGCAGTCTTCAAAAATAATGAACAGGATGTGCAAACCAAAGATGTTTTAGGTTTTTTTTTTAAAAAAAAAAAACAAAAATAAATAAATAAATCTTCAGACAACAGGTAAAACTAAACTATAATAATGTTCAAGCTGCCAGGTTCTTTATCATACATTTGTAAGAATTCTACTGACTTTCTTTGAAATTTAAACACACACACACACACACAAACACACAAATGCTTGATCTGACATGTTACAGCAATACCACACTATTATTTACAGCTTCTTCATCAAACGGATGACATCCATCTCTAACAATATCAACCCAAACTAACCCTCCGCTTTTACTGAAATCGTACAAAACAGAACCTTCTCTGTCAGAAACCACACCACCCAATCAGCTCACAGTTCCATTCTCAAACATTCTTTCGTGCCTCTCAACTATTTGAACTATCACTCCTGTCACACATCCAGCCTTCAATTAAAGCTCAAACCCTAGTCAGTCACTTACCATGTGTGTCAATACAAACTTATATGCCATATGTAGAGTGCATAAGTGCTAAGAACTCTCACATATACATTTCTGTTACCAGAGCTTTTCCAGTACCACAAGAGCACAAACAGTTCCTGGAGGTGCACCTGCAGTGAACAAAATCTTCCTGCTTGTATAGCTCACAGCCAATTCACATCTCTGTAATTTGAGCATAATTCATTAAATTCATAACGAACAGTCACTCAATGATTTGCTGAATAATGTGATGAGGCGTGTATGATCTATTTCCACAATCCCTCCCTGGCCATAAGTATGATTAATTTTTTTCCCCACAAGCAAACAATATACCAAGTAATTCTTTATCTCTTTGTACATGCTGAGTTTCAGCATCAGTAAAGGACTTGGAGGCATATATCATTAGATGCCAGAGGTTATAATATCCTTGCAGCGGAATAGCACCCAAGCCAAATTGAAAGGTATCTGCTGATCTCTTGATAGGTTTGATTGGAATTTGGAGCTATTGCCAAACTCCCACCCTGCCTCCTAACACATTCACTTTCTGTTCAAGAAACAAGTGGGCCTGTTACAGCACACATATGAGGGAATAAAATCCTCATAACACACCTCCTTAAATCTCTGAACCCCTTTGACTGTAGTTGTGGCACGATATTTACAGCTATTACTTTCTGTGACACTGGTTTCGCACCATCAGGAGAAATAGGATATACTCCAAAATGTCAAATCTGGATTATCAGAAACCTAATCCTCCCCATCCATTTGGACTTTTGCCACTCAAGTAGCCATTCAGAACTAGCCGAAGTGATTCCTAGTGCTCTTCTTTAGCAGAACCTGTAATTATGATACCATCAGTGTCCACCCTGATGAAGTGTTTGTAGAACATGTGTATAGTTTTGTGAAAGACTTCAGGGCCAGATGCAACGCCAAAGGGAAAATGCAAATACATGTGACATTGAAATGAATTGTTGAAGATTCATTGTTTTGAACTCTCCCCCCATTAACTTCAACTATCACAATCCTGATGAAGCATCTAGTTTGCTTTTGTTTGATTTTTAAAAAGCATGCCTTTGCAAATTGGGCCTTTGCCTAGCAGTTTGAAATGCTCTCTTTTTAATGCGTTGTCCAGGTCCCTCGGATTTAAACAGATGCACCACTGTCTGTTGTTTTTCTGCAAGGACCAATGACCTGAACCCAGTCAGTAGGTTCACCTAGATTTCTTTTCAATTACTGTACTTGTAAGGCCACCATCCTTTCTTGCTCAATTTTTAATTTATTCCAAAAGTAAATGCACTTTCCTTCATGCGTGAATAACTGGAGGCAAGGTCTTATTAATTGGGATGGAAGGTTTTCCTGGCGAGGAGCCCAGTCCGAAAAACACGTGATAGCATGTTTCTGTGAATGACAAATACTCTTGGTAAGTACAATCCTGCAAGGCATATCCACATTTTATTCTTTTTTTCACTGGCTGCTAGAGTCGGAATGGTTGTCACATTCCTTGGTTAGAGTAAAGAAGGGAAGCTTCGGGGGGGGGGGGGGGGAGGGTTGCCTGATGCTAGAAATACATCATCACAGAACAAGGAGATTTGTTCCAAAGTAACAAGCAACTATGACATCTGTTGGTCCCAGTTTGGGCTTGGGTAACAGACTTTTATACTTCTTTTCAGTGTGAACGTTAACATGGCCACCCATGTCCAGTTAACATACGGCAAAATTTTGTAGGGACTTGGTGTGGTGTAGTGGCCTTAGGAGACCTGGGTTCAAAACCCCACTCAGCCATGAAAACTCACTGGGAGAGTGGAACTGATAGAACCACTCCTTAAATATCTCACCTACTCTGAAAGCCCTGTCCATGTTCACTATAAATCAATGCTGACTTAATGGCACATAGCAACGACATCTCATTCTACTGCACAGAGAGGATCCAGTCTAGAGATGGGCATGAACCGAACCATGAACCATAAAAACTGATGAACCAGGCTGGTTCACAGTTCAGTTTGTTGCCTAGATTGGGGATCCTGTTTTGCCAAAGAAAAACAAAGCGCCAGACATTTCCCCCCTTGGCACTTCATTTTGCTTTGGCAAAACGGGATACTCAACTGCCCCATTCCCACTGCCCTTATTGCCCCCTTGCCTGTTCCTGCCACTGCCTCCTCCTCCTCCACCACCACCACCACTACCTCTTCTTCTGCCATCCCACCAGCCTCAGAGGCAGTGGTCCTTGCTTCCCTGCCAGGAGCTGGGCCCGCTGCCTCTGCACCTGCATCCATCTATCGGCTGGGCTGTGCAACAGCAATGGCAGCAGTGTGACAAGGGCAGGTAGGCACCTCCATAGGCACGAACCAAAAGCCGAACTGCAATTCGGTTTTCCTATTAGTTCATGGCAGGTCGTGTTTCATAGTTAGCCGTGAACCATCTTGAGCCACCATTTTACAGTTCATGCTCATCTCTCATCCAGTCCCTTTCATCAAAATTTCCTGCATCCATTATATCAGCATAAAGATCCTGATCAAAAATGTCATCAGAAGTCTTCAACTGATTCCCCCCCCCCTATTTTTACTTGGTAGTATCTTGCAAAGTAATTATGCCTCCCATAGTTAAGATTAAGTTCTCTAAATGTATACATGGCTTAGGACCATGCCTCAATCTACCATTCTTTTGAGCCTCATTCATTTGGACTGAGGAAGATTGTGAGGAAGACTTGTTGCTTGTAAGGTAGACATTTCCCCTGATTTTGTGCCCTTTCTGCTCCTCTACATTCAAATCATCAGATGAGTCCTTCGCCTGCACTTTCATCATTTCTAAGGTCACACAAATCTGGAGCTGTGTCCAGGCAGAGATCCCCTTTATGAAACAGACACTCCATGAGAACAGTATCTGTAATACCACAGACAATTGTGTCCCTTATATAAGAGTCGTGAAAACCACAATTCTTACTCAGCCTTCTTAATTCATTGACATCATGATCCACTGTTTCATCTGTTTTCTGTCCACATACAAAAAATCCTCTCTATTTCTTCCAAAGTTTCATTCTTTCTAGGTGTGCAGTATTTTTTGAAATTATCAACTATACAGTGGTGCCTCGCTTAACGATTTTAATTGGTTCCAAAAAATTCATCGCTAAGTGAAAACATTGCTAAGCAAAACGTGTTTTTTCATTGAAATGCATTGAAAACTGGATAATCCGTTCCAATAGGAACAAATTGCCATCCTTAAGTGAAAATCACCATAGGAAACATCGCTAAGCAAAACGCAGTTCCCCAATTGAAATGCATTGAAACCTATTCAATGCATCTCAATGGGGGAAAAAATTTCAACAACAAATTAAAAAAGAGTCAGAAAAAAGTCAAATTTGGTTAACAAAGGGTTTATTAAGTGCACTTTATGATTTCAAACATTTTAAACTATAACTTTATAACATTTAAAAAACAGCAAACATGAGGCTGTTTAAACTATCATTAAGCGAAACAGGGGACCCAAAAATTTAATTGTTATGCGAAGCATGGTCCCAACATCGCTAAGCGAAAATTGTCCATAGGGACCACCGTTAAATGGAGCGCAAAAACGCTCTGAAAAAGTCATCGCTAAGCGAATTCATCATTAAACGAAGCGCTCGTTAAGCGAGGCACAACTGTACTTTCAGTTTTGGTTCTTTCAGCATGTCAAAAATAGTATCTAGAGCTTCCTTCCTCCACCACATAGGAAAGAAATTAAAAAGAAAAATGAACAAAGATACGATTTTATCAGCTTTCTCTTCTGTTCCTACTGTTGCCCAGGTAGAGTGCAAACCTTTTTGAACTAAATTTTTTCAACTCCTCAACAGTGTTGCCTGGTCAGAAGAAACTTGATAGGGTTTGTAACATAACCATGTTTGCAAACATTCCTCCAACTTAACAGTAGTAACACAGGGCTTAATTCCTTATTCTCCACTTCGAACACCAAGTACTGGTTTTAGGGTTTATAAACACACCTATAGAGATGAAAAGGAGGCCAAAGCCAAAGTTGTTCCACAGAGCTTCCAGAACCTTCCTCTGCAACCAAAATCATAGGTCTCCTTTGTGATTGTCCATCTAGTGTTCAGGCCTACTTCCTGAATTATCAACTGGTTCACACCGAGGGAGGGTCAACAAAGTACAAATTTCAAGCAGGATGCAAGTGTGATAAATAGATACTGAGACTAACAGGTGAATCTTGTTTGCTGATTAAGACTTATTGACATCTGAATGAAAGGGAAAACAAAATTGATTAATTTTTAATTGTATTTTATGTATCCCCATAAGGGATCTAAGACAGCTCGCAAAAATGAAAACTACACAACAATAACTGCTTAACTGCTTGAAACGCTATACAGAAGAAGCAGATTCTTTCTACCCCCAACTCACATTTAAATCAAACCAACCTCTCATGGACTCTTCAGCTGTGTTCTGAATATATAATGCAGAAGCCATACCTCTTCAGATTTGTTCTTATAGTAGTTGCAGAAGGAGAAGGGCCTGCCCATGAAATTTAGGGTCCACAATGATTAATGGATTTTTTTTCCTACCCATCGGAGTTTCTATGGATGACAGTCCACTTCCTCAGCTGCACTGAGCACCCTACTCAGGCCCTACAGGTTTAGGTATACTGAATGCAAATTTACAGAGGTATAATTCACAAATTCTGAATTCTGACTCAATACGGAATGGCAGAGATTCTCTCATAAATTAAGAACTGTATCTAAGCTTCTTTAACCATTAATTATAAAGAACTGTTATGTGTCACACTACCATCTAAAACTCAACACATTATTTTCCTGTGTAAATCAGTCCCATAAAGCAAGCATTTCAACAGATGAAAAACTACTAAACTGCGGCTGTTGTAATTTGGCCATACCATGGGCAAGCAGCATTTTCTGAAAATTATTGAATGTCGCTAGGAAGAGTGGAAGGCAGTGAGAAAAGAACTGAACATGGAATTCAGTTGTTAAGACCCGAGGAAGGCTAGTCTATTAGTACTCAGCCCTTCCAAAAGGCTTCCATTCTTTCCAATCACCACAAGTTGGAAGTGACTTGACAGTACATAACAGTAACAAGAATACGAGAGTGTGTAACACAATGCCCCCCCGAAAGATGGTCTCTTGAGTACCACTCTAAAGTGCCATCAAGCTTTCAAATATTTATTGGTTCAAAATGGGAAAAATCACACCCTAGTAAACTGGTAGGAATAAGAAGTCTGTTTAGAAACTTCATACAAGCTGAAGCTATTTGTATGCGGGGGACGGGAGATAACAAGGACAAGTGAGTACAGTGGTGCCTTGCTTGATGATTACCTTGTTAGACGAGGAAATCACTTAATGATGAAGTTTTTGCGATCGCAAAACAACGTTTTAATAAGGAAAAGCCGGTTTACAACTATCGGTTCCCTGCTTCGGGAACCAATTCTTTGCTTAACGATGATCAAAACAGCTGATCATCGGTTCTTCAAAATGGCCACCCGCTGTGCAAAATGGCTCCCCGCTGTGTTTTAGGACGGATCCCTCGCATTATAGGCACCGGAAAATGGCTGCCCTGTGGAGGATCTTTGCTGGACACTGAGGTATTTCACCCATTGGAACGCATTGAACCGGTTTTCAATGCATTTCAATGGGATTTTTACTTTCGCTTGATGACAATTTCGTTCTACAACGATTTTGCTGGAACGGATTATCCTCGTCAAGTGAGGCACCACTGTATAAGATATTGTTTCTAATCTATTCTTATATTAATCACTAAATTAAATGAAGAACTTGATTTCATTTTAAATTAAATTAAGAATACTATTATTCAATTATCAGACTAAAGAATTAGAAAATGTCTCATAAAGACATTTTATCCTGTGTGGAATGTACAGAAGTACAAAGGATGATTATTCATCTTTGTGGGGAAGTGGATTACCTTTCAAGGTGGATAGCTCAGTGGTTTATGTCTCTGGCTGTCACCCGCTCCTGCGCCTCCAGAGAGAAAAGCCAGCCCTGGGTGGCCTTGGGCCAGCTGCAGAGTCCCAGGACACCCCCAGAAGAAGTGAATGGGAAACCACTTCTGAGTATTCTCCACCTGGGAACCCCTGTAAAGGGTCACCTTAATTCACTTGACAGAACATGATTATTATTTCAAAAGGGAAGGGTTGAAAATAGCCTTTCATCTTAAGTCAAGGATCAAGGTGGAGAGAAAAGAACAGTGATGTGATTTCAGGCTAAGAGCGTAAAAGATACATCTATGACAAAGCTTTTGGTACAAATGTGTTATCATAGTTAAAAGCCTCAGGCATAACTTCGATCTGACCTTTCTTTGAAGATGCTTTGAGAGCATAGAGAATACATATGTGTATATGTGTCTTTTAACCATCATGTCATAGCAATGAAAGATAAATGATAGATGGGGGTGGAGTTCTTCTCAATGTGCAGTTTTTTTAAAAAAATGTCAGATCATTTATTTTGTGACTGCTGAAGGAGGCTACATTTTAGGATCAGCTCAAGCTTTGTGACATTTCGAAAAACAAAAGCTACAAGAAATTAATTTTAGTCTTCAGCAATACACAACCCATTGACATGAGTATTACTGAGAAAGATCGATAATATTCAGATTCATTAAAGTCTGGAGAAAATGAAACTGTTCTCTACTCTTCTTCATTTCTCATACTTGTCTGCTGTGCTAGAGAGAAAGTGGGTGGAATATGGTAGCAGGAAAGGAAAATCTAGGAAGTTAAACCCGTGAATCTAAAACAGGGTGGATTCACTGACTCTAGACCAGACTCTATTTCAATCACTATCGACTTGACAATTAATGCTGCTCTAACAAGACTATTCTAGTTGGGACAAATAATTGGAATTAGCCCCATGGGCCCTTTCTTTGCTACTATCTACATCTAAGTCTTCACTTCTAAGCATGGCTAAACAGACCACTGTTGACTAGAACTCTGAGAGACATGGTTGGAGATGGGCATGAACCACAAATAAAAGTGGTTTGTGGTTGTTTGTGGTTTGTGGCTAACCATGAACCATCCAACAATTTTTTTTTAAAAAAATCATGAACCAGTTCCTTTAAAAAAAAGTTCATGCCTGAGGGAGGAAAAACTAACTCCTACCCTACCCCCACAACCTGCCCTCACCCTCCTTCCCACTGTCCCCATTGCCTCCCTACCTGGGTCTGTGACGGCAAAATAAATACTACTAGTAGTACCTGGGTCTCCCACCTCCTCTTCCTCCTCCATCACTGCATATGAGCAAACTGGGCCTATGGGAAGGGTTGCCAGATACATTGGTACCAAAAGGAGGATATAGAAAGACAAAAAGGAGGACAAAGGAGGACATATTGAATGTTTCATTTGAATCCACATTAAACCTGCAATCAATACAATTTTATTACAATTCCTGCCAATAAACGTCTCTTAGTGAACTGACCAAGAACCAGTCATGTTAAAAAAATAAAAATAAATTCAATGGAGGCTTTTTTCAAAATACCAAAGAACATTATTTAAACAGCTAATTGTACAATTACTACCTTGAAATATTTGCTGTTCTCAGAAGAGCTAAATGCAATGGAGATTAAATTTTGCAATGTTCCTTTTTTCATGGTTTTATGGAAAAGTCAAGTCTCTCTGTGTGTGTCTCTCTCTCCTTCTCCCTCCCTCTCTCTCTGACACACAAACCCTTCCTCAATGTTCAAACAATCAGTTGCTTCAGTTCACTATGTCCATTTCCTCTCATGTCCATTTCCACCCATCCCTCCCTCGCACCTTTGAGCCTTCTCTCCCTTGCAGTCACAACCTTTTTTCATGGTTTTATAAAACTAAGTCTCTTTCTCACTCACATACACCCTCCCTCCCTACATTTTCTCCAATCTTACTTTTAAACAAGCTCTGTCAAGCCACCAGTCGCTCTCTCACACTTTTCTTCCCTCCTTAATTGAAGTTTTACCTCGTGCTCTCAGTCACCTCCCCCGGAAGCAGTCACTGATTGCCCCGGCTCTGTTGCACAGCGGGGGACCAATTAAACTGGCTTATCTCCGATCAGAACCATCAGAACGGAGGATTTACAAGCCGCTGCTGGGAGGATTTACAAATGCCTTACAACCAAGGAGGGAGGGAGAGGTGATTTACATTTTCAGGTAGAAATGCCGGACATTTTAAAGCTTTTTAGCTTTGCCTGCCGGATGCAGGATTTTCGCTTAAAAAGCAGGACATGTCCTCCCTTTTCCGGACGTCTGGCAACCCTACCTATGGGGCCATGATCTGGTGCCACACAGTGCCAAATTGCCCATTTGCAGCCCCACAGCCTGCCCACTGCCCCCGTTGACTCCCAACCTGGTCCCTCCTCCTCCTCCTCTCCTACCATATTGAGAGACGCTGACCAAGCTTTCCTTCCAGAAGCCAGGCCTGCTGTCTCTGTGCATGAGCCAATCTATCAGCTGATCGGCAGGGGCCTGCACAGAGACTGCAGGCTCGGCTTCTGGAAGGGAAGTCAGGCCTGCTGTGTCTCAAGATGGAGGAAGAGGCAACAGGGCAAGAGAGGGAGGGGCAGTGGGAAGGGGGGCAGGCCGTGCGGTGGGGTGAGCAAACTAGGAATTTCATTAAATCATTTTTAAAAATTGGGATCCAGGTCGGTTCAGGTTCATCCATTTTGACGAACCTGGACCAACCCGAACCAAGGAAGCACCAATTTTTAACAAACTTCTTGGTTCATTTTTTAAATTCATGCCCATCTCTAGTCACTGATGCTTCTCCAGAGATATAAGGCAGGAGGAAGGAAAAGAAATGTATTTGCAATGAAAAATGAACGCTCTGAAAATGCTTAGAGTTGCATAGGAAGATTTGGTTTCACTCTGGAACCTGTAATGCTGTTGTTGTTGAATTGCTTTTTGCCAATAAATCTGTATAAATGGGTTAAAAATTGATTACATAATTCCCACCAGAAGCAAGCATTTTTCCCCCTGAACTGTATTTCCCGTTCCCTTACCTTTGGCTTGCCGCCTGGTAAGGTTGTGATAATGTTTGTGAAGGAGTAGAAAAGGCAGAGGGGGAGAAAATGGCCAATGAGGAAGGGAAATTGGTGCTGAACCATGATGCGCCATTGGAAATAATTGACAGCAGGTTGAACTTAACACCGAATGGCTTGGGATTTCTGGACAAAGAAAAGCACCACCAGTTCCAAATGTCTGTCTCTCTAGTTAGACATATATAAAGGAGACATGGATTCTGCTTCTACATCATAGTTATGGGGTCTATTGGAGGACTCTGGGCCCTCTCCTTTAGCCTAATCCACAACACAAAGTTGTTTGGGGAGGAAAATGTGATTATTCCCATGATTATAGCCCTGAATGATTCTTTTGGTGGGGGGATGAAATCAAAATGTGATAAAATGGTTTAATTAAACATATTAAAACTAGGGCTGTCTATGGCTCCTCAACTCCAATTCAGAAGCCAGTTCAGGGATGTAATCTTCATTCTGTCTGGAGTCCTTTGTGCTCCATCTGATTTGATTTATGCCCTGGATCTGAATCAATATATAAACCTCCCTTTGACTTGCATGAGGAACTCAAAATGACTTTTTTTTTGTTTCCATGTCAATGTACATGACATTAGCAAATATGCTATACCCTAAAGGAGGAAGAAAGCCTGCCAAATATCAGAAGCACCTTGAGCATTTGCTATTCCCCCCCCCCCAAAAAAAAAGAAGGCTGGAATGATTCGTGCTGTATCTGATTTGATTTGTTCTCCAGACACCAATTAATTTGTAAATTTGTAAAAAAAAAAAACATAACAAGGATTCATAGCTTGCCTAGCTTCCTCTTCTTTTTTCTAAAGAATTCTGTTACATCTAAGTACTCTATCTACTTCAATTGAACAGAACAGGTTTTCGTCAGTTTTATCCATATAGGATAGAACTTGAGGTTGAAATGAGAGATTCTTCCCAGAACCTAGACAAAAGATCTTAACAGAGCCAAATATTACAGTATGTTTCTGTTCAACTTACACTTCTTGAAGGTTGGGTATGGCTAAATTCAATGGGAGATTAAAGAGATTTGGGAAATGGCCTTTAAAAAAAAAAAGAGGCACCTTTTACAGAGTCTGATAAGCACAGAGACCAGTCCCCTAATCCCTTGTCGCTCCCATGGAACTCAACAACTTCCACCCATTTCTCATTCGGGCAGATAATGGTGGCTCCAGAGGGAGACTTGCCAAGGTGCTGGTGTGAGTACTGAGATTCCTCTGAGGACTTGATTTTTTTTTTTATTTTTTTTTTTATTTTTTATTTTTTTGGCTAAAGCTACCAGAGTTCTGGCAGGGAAAATTGTTGATGAATTCTGGGAGCTGAGATGAAATCCCATGCCTAAGTGGGTAATTACTCTCCACACGGTTTGATGGAGCTGGGCAGAAGGCTAAAGCACATGCCAATAAATGCAGCATTTGATGTTTTGTTTACATTCAACTCAGTGTGCATAGTTCTGGTCAACTCTGGTACTATCATATTCAGCTAAGAGGTTAAAACCTCTTGCTGGTTTCATTTCACCCCACTTGGGATCTGCAGAAAAATAAGAGGAAAAGAGGAAAATGTGCCAATGGGAAGATTTCCTTTTATTATTAGCTGCCAGCATGGTCTCATGAGCTAACATTGACCAGGTTCCCATGTCCTAAGCCAAGAAAGCCCACACCAGTCCCTCCTGGCGTAATAAGAACAGAGTTTATTGAATCAGGGGGAGGGGAATCAACTCTGAACAAGTTACTCATCCAAGGAGCTTCTTCAGTCTGAGGAGAATCGGTAGGAGACCCCTGATATATCCTCCACATTGGTTTCACCTCCCCCTGGTCTGAATAGGCTCGTTAGACAGACAAAGAGCAGTTGTGTGTGTGTGTGAGGGATAATCCTACCTCTGCAATTCTTCTCTACTTATTGTCATTTCAACTGGCAAACTCTTCTGATTAAAATGGAAATGAAGTTTAGACACCTATTTTTTTTTCATGTTTACGCACATATGAACATATATTGCTTATAAATGTTATGTAAGCTACCTATACAAGCTTTTATTAGACAGTATAGTTCGCCATATGTTGCTATACTTTAGTTGTCCTGAAATTCTATCACGTGTGCACCTTGTTTCCTACCTTGATTTCAAATATAATTCCATGGGGGTAGAATTAATGAGATCAGAAGAACTAACAGCAATCATGTGTTTTTGTTTCAATGTTAAAAACAAACCAAATCGATGGTATACAGTGGTTTTAGCATTTCACCTCCAAGAAGTGCCATTATCGGTGATAAACAATAAAAATGCCTAGAGCTTTTGGAAAAGCACTATAAATCTAACTGGCTGAAATATCAGTTTTTAAAAGTGTTCGTTGTTACTCATAAATCTCTCACAAACACTTAGCCTCGAATTTGAAAGGTTCATTTACAGAACATGCCAGAGACCTTTGTCCTATATAAAGCGGTTTAATCTCTATCGCTACCAAGAAATCATGTATGTATTTTGCCAATGGTGGATAGAAGAGTGAAAATAAAACATAATAAAGAGTTGAAGGAAGAGTACTTTTAGCTCTGAGAGGCATTTAGGTCGACAAATGGAGACTGAGAAAGTCGCTCCAAAACCTGGATCAGAATATGGATCAAAGCCTAATTGGGATTCATGAAAGGCAGGAAAAGGACAAATTAGAAATGGCCGAGTCCCTAAAACCAAATAGGTTCAGAGCCTCTGAAACACCATGGGAGACATGTACAGTTTATGTCAACATTAATTCATCAATTTTGTCTCTTTTAACCTGTAAATAGCAATCAAAACAAACCTTCAATTCTGCTTTAGGCTTTTGATATATTAGGTGAAAATAAAGGCAAAAATCTGAAAGATGGCTGATTTTAAAGAAGCTGGTTGAGAGGGATGTTGTGAGATGTTCTAGAGCATGCATGAAATGAGATGATGGTAAAAGAAAATGATGCCTTATTGGTTTGCAACACGTGAAATGGAATCTAAATTTTCTTCCCACAGATTGATTGAAATCCTGTTGCTTAGCACAGTAAGTCACATGTAGAGTAGACCCATTTGAATCAATGGAACTTATGGTGGAGTTGACTCACCAAGTTCCCACTGATTTAATTGATCTGATCTAGTGTAACTGGATTAGACTAGTGGATTCCCAGTGTGGTGTGGTTTAGTGCAGTGGTTCTCAAACTTGGGCCCCCAGATGTCACTGGACTGCAATTCCCAGAAATCCTAGCCAGCATGGCAAGTGGCGAAGGCATCTGGGAATTGCAGTCCAAGAACAGTTTGAGAACCACTGGATAAAACGATGGACTAGGTCTCTGAAGAACAAAATTCAAATCGCCGCTCAGCCAGGGGAACTCACTGGAGGGGTGGAAACGGTAAAACCACTCCTTAAATACCTCACTTACTTTGAAAGTCCTATTAGGGTTGCGCACACACACACACGCACACACACAGACACAGACACAGACACAGACACACACAGACACAGACACAGACACAGACACAGACACAGACACACACACACACACACACACACACACACACACACACACAGTGACTTACTACACCAAGCATTGGAATTTTAGACATTGTGCTGTGCAGTTCCATTTAATTTATTTGGAAATTCATTATAAACCATTAGAAACCACAAAATCCAATGACAGCTGCGTGCTGAGACAAAATAACAAAATATAAGCACCATAACTGAGAGGAGAACACTTTCCTTCGTATCGCATGCGCAGTAGTCTATTGCATGAGTGTTGGGGCTTTTTGGAGCTCATGTAAGAGGTCATCCCCTGGTCCTCATGCACGAGCAGAAGGCCCAGTTCCTTTAAGTGGGGGAATGGCACTCCACTTGACAAGCCAAAGATGGCATGGAAGCTCCATTATGATGCACCTGCCCCCAGCATCTCAAAAGTGAGGATCATACTGACAAGGAACAGCATTTTCATTTTAGAAATGTCTTCCATTGTGCAGAGAAAAAGCAGACAACCTTTGTTTATCTCACCCTACCATAAGCATATCACTGTGCCATTAGCATTCCCCTTTTCCATAGCTCCCTAGAATCTGGGGCAGATGCTTTACCCTCAGTACAATGAGCTACTGCAAAAGGGCAAAAGAACATAATGGCCAAAATCTTATTGCCGGCGCAACTCAAACGGTGCAACCTTTGGGAGAAAAATGCCACCAATTATATGAAGGCAATGTCTACACTGACCTTGTAATTTGCAGCAATTCATTTCAAAAAATGATGCTGTTTAACTAAGATCGGCAATAGGAGATTGGCCATTAGGTACATGACTTTCAACCTGTCTTAACCCAAAAAGGCAGGTTATGCGCAAGGTTGTGCTCCTAATCATAATCATCATGATAATGACAATGATGGTGTGCTGGTGAGTCATTTCCAATTTAGGGTGACCCTCATAACATTTTCTAAGTACGTATGACATTTTCAGAAGTGGCTGATATCATTCTCCACTTGTGATGCTGTAGGGCCACGAGAAGGGCCCCAAACCACAAAGGCAGCAAGGCCCGTAACCCCACCTGCCTCACACACTTGGGATGATTGTGTCTGGCCCTTCTTCTAGTAAGCATAGTGGGGATTCCAACCCCCAGCCCTGGCAGCAGTTCATTGTTCCCATACGTTGCCTCTTCTTGTCTTCGTAGAGCTGGCTAACAATTTCCAAAGCCCTGCAGCATCTGTGTGCATCACTAGCTTGCTTATGTACCATGAGTCGTTAATCAAATTGTTCACATCCAGTGAGGATTACACCTGCACTCTGTCACACAAACGCAAGATTATGTGCAAATATATTGTCTCGGCTTTTGAGGGAATGGGGAAACATGGTCATCTAATCTTGCTGAATTTGTGCTCAGTACCGTGTGCAAAAACTAATTTTACTGTTGATTAGGTAGGAATATCTCTGAACATCTCTGTTTAGCCTATCTTATAGGCTAACAGAAGGTGAGTGGCTGAATCGCTGCTCTATGCCCACTCTTCCTCTCCTGTAATTAAACATTTTTTAAAAAAACATTTAATATAGGTGAAATCATACCCCATCGTCCTCACAGGCAACACTATTAAGATTGTTCCATCAAGGGAGAAAAGATGAGCAACATTTGTCTGCAAAGGAATGTGCCCATTAGAGAAACTAAAGTGCTGATATATCGCACTTCAAGCAAAAAACAAACAAACCAAAGTTCTTTGAGGCAATAATGATCAACTTGATGCCAGCTGCTTAAATATTTATTGCATTTATAATATACTGAATCTGTGTGTGTGTGTGTGTGTGTGTGTGTGTGCGTATATGGCTTGGTAACAGTTTATTTTCAATAATACAGTCCTTCCATTTAGGTGCATTTTTGACTAGGCATTCATTTTTATGATATGTAGTACAGTGGTACCTCGCTTAACGAGCGCACCATTTAATGACGAATCCGCCTAGCAATGCGTTTTTGTGATCATTTTTGCGATCGCATTGCGATGTTTAGATAGGCTAAACATCGCATTGCGATGATCGGTAAGCGTTTTGCTTACCGATCTTTGCATTGCGATGTTTGGGGAACAGCTGATCGGCGGTTCCAGAATGGCCACTGGAAGAAGAAAATGGCCGCCCGCAGCGTTTTCACACCCTGCCCTCGCTTACCGAGGCGGCGAAAATGGCGGCCATATGGGGAATCTTCACATAACGGTGAGTTTTGGCCCCATAGGAACACATTAAACGGAGTTTAATGCGTTCCTATGGGGTTTTCCGTTCCGTTTAGCGATGCTTCTGGATAGCGACATTAATCCTGGAATGGATTAACATCGCTATGCGGGGCACCACTGTATAATTGGCAAGTAAGAGCTGCTATTAGAGATGGGCATGAACCTCAGGTTTGGCAGTTCATGCTGGTTTGTTTAGCTGACAAAAATATGTCAGGCACTTCAAAGCCCTGCCTCCTCCAGCAGGCGCCCACTCAGAGGCAGTGCCCAAAGGAGGCAGTTCAGGGAAGCCAGGTCGTTGCCTCCAAGTGGAGGAAGAGGCAGGGCTTTATGTAAGACAGAAAAGAAAAGTAAATCAACCTTTTAAAAAACAGATGTCTAAAATGTGAACATACAGATTTTGTGAAAAGATACTATCATTTGTGGATCATGGTGGACTTCTTGTAAGTTTATTTATGAGACCACAGGCTCGGTCTGCTTTGATCCACAGGCTCAATGGAGATATCTAGTCAGAGCTTTCAAGAATAAATCCTCTGCAGTACCCAAGAAAAGGAGCCAGAGGCCCCTAAATATTGCTGGGCTTGCTTGCTACGTATTGGCTGAAATGTTGTTGCTTAGTGCATTAAATTATCCTAGAGTAGGCCCATTGAATCAATGGGGATTTAGAGAATTAATTTCTCCATGAATTCCATTCTATTTGCAACTTACTCTAGTCACAACTTACTTTTATGTAGTTAGTCACAACTAGAGTAGGTCAATTCCCCACAGTGCCTCCTTCACAGAGACTGGATTCAATGACCCACAGGGACCCTCCAGCTCTACAGTTCTAACATGATGATGATGATGATGATGATGATGATGATGATGATGATGATGATGATGATGATGATGAACTTAACAGCACACAACAACAGCATGTAGTCTTCTCGGAGCTTCTTCAGGAGGAAGTGGAATGCAAATATACTTAATAATCTACCCTAATAGATGTATTTTGATCTGTAAAGGCCTTAGATGTATGTGTGTGTTGCAACTGTGGCTTCAATCTTGCTACAGTGGGGTCTTGACTTGAGAACTTAATCCGTATTGGAAGGCGGTTCTCAAGTCAAAAAGTTCTCAGGTCAAATCTGCATTTCCCATAGGAATCCATTGAAAACCATTTGATCCGTATCTGCTCTTTTCCGTCCATAGAAACTAATGGGAAGCTGCTATTCTGCCTTCGACCACTAGAGGGGGATATTTTATTTCTTAGGTCAAGAAAGGTTCAGGGAAGGCAGGGAAAATACAGTCCAGGCAGTCCAGTACCAGGCAGTCTGAAGACTGTCTCCCAATCCACTCTCTAAACGCTGGGAGGAGTGAGGAAGCAGACAGGCACCCTTTTCACTGGCCAACAGTTAACTGAAAGTTCAAATTTTGCACTTTCCCTGCCTCCCACGAGGTTTTTTTCAGTTCTTAACTCAAATCTAAGTACTTAAGTCAATATTTTCCTATGAGAGCGGTTCTTAAGTCAAAATGTTCTTAACTCAAGCCGTTCTTAAGTCAAGACCCCACTGTAGTGTATATGTGCCCTTCTGGCTTAAAGAGTGCAGGATGGCTCTCTAAGCCAAGGGAGAATCAAATCATCTGTGAATGAGTGACCATCAAAATGGCCTATCCTCAACAGTCTTGCTCAGCTCTTGTAAATTCAAGGATATGGCTTCCTTTATGGAGTCAATCCATCTCATATTTGGTCTTCCTCTTTTCCTGCTGTTGTCAACTTTTCTTAGCATTATGACAAAAAAAAGTATTCCCTAAAAGAACTGAAACCAAACAAAATGAAACCAAACCAAACCAAACAGAGATTTCCCTTAATATTAATCGGGCAGCTTAATACGAGCAAAAAGTTTCAGCCTTCCAGAGTTTAGAACTTCTAGGAATCAAGGATGGACAACATTTCTTGGTGAATGCTGATGGGAGCTGCAGTTAAATAAAACAAATAAGCAGGTGAAAAGAGGAGCAAAAATAACAAGCAATGAGTGTGACCAGATCCAGCTACATGTACTTCAGCTTTGTTTCATCTGGGAAAGAGAGCTAAGATGCTAGACTTTTTTACATGGTATATGAAATACTAATTTTGTTCACCAATACGTGAAGGTGGATAGTAAATCTTAATGTTCTCTAGTCTGACACATACCAGGAAGATAGGATTATCCCTGTGTTATGTAACTTTACAAACAGCATGACTACAGTGTAGTGTGTGCAACAGATGGATTTATTCTAATGGTGGGGGGTTGAGAAGCATTAATTCCAGGACATCAATAAACAACACACCTCCTTAAATTACAGAGTGGAGTGATTATCTCTAATGTGGATCAATAAAGCCAATAATCAGGGCTTCAAGATAAATGAAATCTGATGCTGAGGAACATCACTGTTAAAAACCAGAAAAGGAAAGGGGGGAAATCCACTACGTACTAAACTGTTTCATCATGGTGCAAGTTCCACTTTCAGCCCAAGAAACATACATGTGAAAGAGCCAAAAAGTAAAATAATGGTATAATTTCAGGCAAAATAATTCATATAATTCATAGCAAAGTTAACCATTGTTTCCACTGAGGAGAGTGGGAAGGCTTTTTCCCACAGAAGAAAGCCCAACCCAGCACATGCACCCCAGCTGGTGAAAGCAGGGGGAAAAGCTGTTTTTCGATCATCAGTGCCACTATCTTTTACAAAGTGTCCTCCCATTAGATGGAGCAAATTTGTGGGAAGTGAAAAGGAAGGAGAGACAGACAAAAAGCGCCCTCTTTCTGGCAGCAGGTGGATTCACTGAGTAGGTTCCTAAATGTGGAATTGCATTGATTGGAATCAGATGATCTGTCAATTGAAATATATGTTTAAAAAAAACATGAGAACTCAAATCTGAGTGTTGAGTGTTCCAGAGACATGATTCAGTCAGGCCGTCATGTCCAAGAGATCAGACTCCTAAACAGGAGTGAACATGAAACTCAAAGCAAAACAAGCTCAGCCCCCTGTCATAGTGTTAAAATATGTGAATCTTCAGGATTTTTCTTGTACTTGGGGGGGGGGGGGGAAAGGTGTCATGACCCACTTGTAAACCTGCTTTAAGACTCTTTTTCCCCTCATATATTGAAGCAAAAAGAACAGCAGGTCTTTCTTGTCAGTCATACCATTAAAAAAAACTTTGTTCTTTCTTTGAAGGTCTTATATTTGCACGTAAATGGTATTTTGAAAAGTACACTCCTCTATGCAAAATACCAGATTTCTGAGTACAGAGGATTTTTTAACAACTTTTTTCCACAGAAAAAAGTCCCAAAATGCAACCAAAAATATGTAGAGAAATTCTTTCATTTCAGCTGATCGGTGGCCAGCAGGCAGGATGTTTTTTTGTTTTTAAATCACAAGGGACGAATAAAATGGGGAAATATTCGTCAAGCCGTATTCATCAGGACTCAAAATCTGACAAATACGGATTGACAAAAATTTAACGAATCAGCTATATTCGTTGAAAAAACTGATCCGTTTTTATATTCGTCCCCATCTCTAATTATATCCACTTATTACATGACACCTCTTCTTCACTCAGTGCAACCCACCTGCCCCTACTTGGGATTAGTTTCACGTTCTTCGTTCTTATATTTCAGATCGTCCCATTTCACTCCAGCAATACAGGGATTCTTTCCCCTTCGCTTTCAGAAATACATGTACTGAAAACAACTTCCATATTTGTTTAAAGTCATTACATTTCATCAATCCTCTTCTAATCTTAGTTTCACATGTTCATTAATCATTAATTGCTATATTCCACACTTCTCTGTACCACTCCTCCCTACTAATTTGATTATTACTTTGACAGTTTTTTGCAATTATTAACCTTGCCATCGTCACCATTGTAATAATTAATCCATTTTCTGCTCTCTTCAATTGATGGTTATCAACCAGATTCAACAAAGCAATCATTGGGGACATTTGTAACTCCATACCAATTATTTCTCTTATCTCTTTGAAAATCATTCACCATTCCTTCTTCCTTATTTCACAAAACCTCCGGTCATTTCACCCAGTCAGGGAATCTCTTGAAATGATTTGTTCTTCCCTCTGAGAAGAAAATAAGTGAAGATTTGGGCTCCTATTCAATGGAACACAATTTGGTTTTGAGATCAGGATGATTTTTGTCCTTTGCTGCTCTTTTAGTCTTGGATTTTACCATGTGCGTCTTACTGAAGTTTTATTTACAACTTTACATGCTGTCTGTAATTTGAGTGACTTGGAAGGACTTTTCTCAGCTGGGGTGATCATCTGTCTATCTAGCACTAACCATTTGTTCCTTCCAGGTTTTAAAATTCAAAGAGAGCCCCACCTCTCTGCTCAGTGTTCTATCCCTCTCTTTCGTTGGTTGGAGGCAGTTATTTGTTGCTGTTGAGCTATTCTGTTGGTCGCTGGTATGTGTGCAGTAAAGAAAGCCATATACAAGTCTGCAACTCGATTCAAGATGCAAACATTTTTAATTTTTTCACTACAAATATCTCAGAGTGAATTACAGTATTGAGATTTCAAGTGCCAGTTAATGAGAAAGGGATGGACTTTGTGGAGGTTATAACTATTCTCATCTCTGAATCTCTGTACTTTTATTGTGTTGCAAAAAGGATAATTTTATTAGAAGTTCAAAGCTCTGCAACCCCCCCCTTTTTTAAAAAAATTACCATTTATTGCCTTGTATTTATCTGTTTATTTTCAAATTACCTGTATGACAGCCAGAGAACTCTGTTGCATGGCTCATTAAAAAATTAAATAATAAACAAATAAATATTCCTTAATCATCCAAGAGAAGAAAAAGGGATTGGCCAGGTAAGAAGTCATGACTGTCATTGTTGTGTAAGCCATAGGTTTAGAAGGAGGAAAGTCAAGAGACTAGCCCAGAAGCTGAACTGGAAAAGGTACTGATGATCAGAATTTCTTTTCACATCATTTTATATATTCTACAGATCATGTCTCTTGGATTTTCGCCCCTCGGCTTTAAATTTTGGTACTAAATGTTAAGGCTATTCTTTAGTTGCTCTTAATGGCTCTCTCTAATGGGGATTACCAACTAGATTTAGGCTAAAGGATTATTTTTCAAGAGCTGGGCTTCTGACAGTATCTAAGCACGATGGACTTTTGAATTTCTTGCTTTTGTTTTCCAGACCTACTGGAGTATACCACACTTTAATTAAGCTGCCACCAACCATTCCCTATAAGAAGTCACACAGACCAGGAATGGATTTTTAACAAACAAAAGAACAAGGTTTATTTAAATAACAAACAGGGTAAATAAAAAGATCAAGTAAATAAGATACTGTAACGTGGCTTAGTCTCAATCATACATACAACAGTTTGGTTCACACAGAACACTTTAAAGTAAAGCACAGACCCTGAACCTATCAGTTCTGGCTACCTATATAGAAACCTGAACCTATCAGGTAGGTACTAACTGACACACAGTTGTACTCAGTCTGACACACAGACTCCCACTCTCCACTCTCCACACAAGTTCTAAATATATATACAGTACAGCTCCTCCCCCTGATGTCCCGCCTTCCACTCCCCATAGGATGGAACTTTCCCTCCAAACCCATGACAGACAGGTACCATCAGTGCTGTATGTAACACTAGCCCAGAAGCTGAACTGGAAAAGGTACTGATGATCAGAATTTCTTTTCACATCATTTTATATATTCTACAGATCATGTCTCTTGGATTTTCGCCCCTCGGCTTTAAATTTTGGTACTAAATGTTAAGGCTATTCTTTAGTTGCTCTTAATGGCTCTCTCTAATGGGGATTACCAACTAGATTTAGGCTAAAGGATTATTTTTCAAGAGCTGGGCTTCTGACAGTATCTAAGCACGATGGACTTTTGAATTTCTTGCTTTTGTTTTCCATATTCAAACGGCTCCCAAATAAATAGGCTTAAGTTATACAGTGGTGCCTCGCTGGACAGTTACCCCGCATGACAGGTTTTTCCCTAGACATTGACTTTTTGCGATCGCTATAGCGATTTGCAAAACAGTGATTCCTATGGGGGAATTTTACTGGACAGTGTTTGGTCCCTGCTTTGCAAACCGATTTTCGCTAGATGATGATTTTGACAGCTCCCTCCGCGCTCGCAAAACAGGTGTTTTCGGGACCTAAGCTTCGCAAGACAGCGATTTAAACAGCTGATCAGCGGTTTGCAAAGTGGCTTTCCTACAGCCGATCTTCGCTAGACAATGACAATTCTTCCCCATTGGAACGCATTAAACAGGTTTCAATGCATTCCAATGGGGAAATGCTTTTCGCTAGACAATGATTTCGCTAAACAGCGATTTCAGTGGAATGGATTATCATCGTCTAGCGAGGCACCACTGTAATGCTTTCCTGGTCCAAATCACAATGCAATATGACTCTCAGACCACAGTTGAATATAGATCTTCTGGATTTTTCCCAATGCATGTTTGGCTTTTATGCTCCCTTCTCAACAGCGAATTTTATGAGTTTCAAAAGGAGATACCGTTTAGATGGATCACACAGTGTTAAAATTATTGTCTTGAAACAACAGAGATTTCTCCTGCTGATGAAGAAACATGGAAAGTAAAAACAAATGTCACAGTGACCAGCTTTTATATATTTACTCATGCATGAGGGCTATAATATCAAACTCAGTCTCCAAGTACAGAGATGGAATGGCATCAATTAAGCCCACGAGCGCCAGGTGGAGCATCAAGCTGTGTGGATGTTGAAAAGCAATGAAGGAGAAAAAGATCTTAGCTGGGAGAGGGACCTCTAAACAATCCATTGTGGATTGAACCTTGGGCCTGTATCCAGACCCGTTCACACAGTCTGGAGATGGGTTCAGCACCTGGTTTGTTCTGTGCCAATCCAAGTCCTGCCCAATTCAGTTTATACCTTTATGGCTTCAGGTTGCAAGCTGCAGCTGCCACTCAGCAACATCTGGATCCCTCTTATGGTTCACATAATCCCTCACCATGATTTGGCTCCCTTCCTCCTGTTTTAGATGCCTGGCTGTCTGAATCCATCCAAATAGTCTTTGTTTCACCATGGAACCAAATCTGTCCATTCTGCTTCACTCTGGACCTCAAGCAAATTGTTCCAGATTGGGCAGATTTGGAACAAAATGAGAGATTTTGTTGACACCACGGCACACTGATGAACAGAGAGTTGATGACTAAAAAGAAAAGCAGGCAATCAAAGACACAGAAAGAAAGTGAATTTTGGAGAGATGGAGGGGGGAACCACACCAACATTTGCTGTACATTTTCACTTGCTGAACCTGTGTGTTAAACCTCATGTCTGGTGCACTTTGTTGACATGTGTGCTAGGCAACCCTACACTCATTTCAGCAAATGGGGCTGCTCTGCACACACTGTCCTTCATACACCAACATTCCTTATGAGTGAAGTGGTTGCAGTGGAAAAGTATGACCTACATTAGGCGTCAATAACTAGACATGTCAAGCCCATACTTAACTCCTCAGCAGCACCTGCAGGTCTCATGGCTGCCAATTCGAGGGCAAGACGTTAACAGCCTTATTCAGTTGTTAAGGAGGCTGTGGAAGAATGCTTGATGGCAGTCCATGAAAAAGAGTGAATGCCACGAACACTCCACCATGGAGGGGACCAGGCCAATCCAGGAGCCTCTTTGCTTGTAGGAATTCTCCATATCGGTGGTTCCCAACCCTGGGTCCCCGGATGTTTTTGGACTAAGACTCCCAGAAGCCTTCAGCACTATCTGTGCTGGTCAGGATCTCTGGGAGTTGCAGTTCGAGAACATCTGGGGACCCCAGCTTGGGAACCACTGCTCTCCATGTACCTTTTATGTACAGAGGGCTTCTCATGAACTGCTGAAGATTTACTAAAGGAGAGCCAAGTCAGGGGGCATATTTCTGGCAGTGCATCCCTGTGCCCCCTTCACTTGTATCCCAAATGTACAGAGAAGGTTATGTGTGCCCCGCTGTTGTTAGATTTTTATTTTTTAGTTCTTCTAATTCAATGCAAGAAAACGTTTCCCACTGGCTTCTGCAGTGAACTCAGAATTCCTCCCATGAGATTTTCAAATATTCTCATTCAACCGGCTGGAGAGAAAAAAAAATCCCCTTCCTGCCCTCTTCTAAAAAAGAGAGAAATTTTGGAGAAATACTCATGGCTTCCAGAGGTATGTCCTTCCCTTTCTTCTGAGATGGCTGACATTGTATGCAGATCTCCTGTCCTTCATGGCACAATCTTCTTGGCGACAGGTGGCACTCTTCCTGGCTTCCAACACCTGAACTAAATCTGGGGAAAACATTATGAGGTAACTCTCACCCATAGAGCTTTTTCAGATGCAGAAGAGAGCTTTCATTCACGGAAACTGCAGAGTGATGATAAGTTGAGTAACAGGGGAAAAAAGAAACACATTCAATAACCTAGGGCAGTTTCCAGTTCCTTGTTAAGATCAAAAACATTACCAAAGAGGCTTTTTAAAGTGTTGGAATTTAGCAACCTTTGTATGCTGCTTTTAAGAGGTTTCGGCTGGGAGGGATTTTTCTGGGCTGGAATGACTGTCAATCAGTCCAGTAGCAGCCAATTCTTCCCTTTCTGACCCAAATTTTGAAAACAGCCATGCCTCTCTACTCAAGTCTTTTTTTCTCCACTCTTTTTTCAGTCAGAGGTTAGTTAGAGTCAGTATTCTTTCAGTCACCTAGTCAGTATGAAGCTAGCTATGAATCAGTTAAGCTCCTTCATGTAACCAGTCATTATTTGTCTATAAAATGCTGGTTTTGACCTATCCAGAATTGTGAGTAAATGGAACCTTTTGTTCTTTCTTTTACCTGTGTTTCTGATTGAGTTATTGAGACAGTAAGTGCCAATTGAGGAGGACTAATTAATAAGGGGTGATCTAATGCGGTGAGAACAGGATCTAATTCTGCTTTGTCCCTGAACTTTTTCTGCTATGTAGTTAGAAGTTTTTAAGCCACAAAATCTCACACTCCACCAATATAAAGAGCCCCAAGAATGAAGAGGGAAAAAAAATAAGAAACCTTTCCCATGGGGCAATTAAATAAAACTTTAGGAAAGTGAGAAGACAAATTATGTCCCAGTACTAGCTTCACCTTTGTGCAGAAGCTGAATGCCACCCTGTTCTCCCCCATATCTGCTTCAAAGTTTACAATGAAAAAGCTGAATTTAGAGCCAAAATATATCTACAACAAGCGCTTCAAAAGGCAACAGGGTGCTGAAAGGTGCTGAACCCAGAAGACGTGTGGTGAAAATTTATTGTATGACATTTTTTTTGAAAGGCATTCAGCGATTCTTCTCTTTCTTACTTTCCTGTAGATGCAAAGTCACTTTAGTTTTGTGGTTGCTCCTTTGCCATCACCACTCTCTAGAATGACACAAAGTAGAGGACAACGTGAAAGAAGCAAAATGTTGGCCAGATTGCCAACACGGTCACTGTTGTTGCTGCTTTGAGTCACAGCACAACTGCCCCCTCATAAAATCCTTGCAAAGGGGGGGGGGGAGAGAGAGAGAGCAATGTCTTCTAAAGGTGAGCCCCATTTCTGAGAAATTTGTGAAAACATTTTCCTCCCCCAGAGAATTTTGGTGAATGTTTTCTTCACACACAATTTCTCTGAGCCCAAGGAGGGTGTAGAATTTTGAGAGGCCATTGGTGCACAGTTTTAATTAATGATAATTACAATTAAAAGGTAAAATAAATATGGTGTTGTTGTTTTTTTAAATGGATGTTACTGTTCTATCCCTTTCGAAACTAGAAATCCAGCAACAGCTGTAAGATTGCTTTGCTGCAAAGCTGATGTCCTTGGGGAAAGAGGGGTGGAAAGGAAAGAAAGTGAGATACCATCATTTGCCACACAGGGGAAATTGGCATTCCACTGTTTTTCTGCAAAACAAACTATGGCTCTATTCTGATGTAACTCTCTTAACGACTGTTTAAGCAATTATAACATGCAAATATTTAGACAGTTTTGAATGTCCCAGCTCCTGTTCTTTTCTTTTTGATTCCCAAGAACGACACTGTTTAGAAACCAGCCTCGGCAACACTTTCAAACTTGAACTGTGTCCTGTCTTTTTAATTCTGATTTAAACACACACACGCAGCATGTGAACTAAAAACACATCATCAAATTCAAAGCAGCACTGCCATCCTCACTGTATACCGTTGACCAAAAGGATGATATACGCCTTCTGTCTGGACTCATCATCCTCTTCCACCAAGTGAGCAGCTTAAGGAGGGACACATGTGGAGTGGTGAGGGTGGAAGGGGACACCCACCAAGCCAGCCAGATCAGCTGAATGGAGAGCAATAGGGTGACAGATGTTGCAGCCAGAAAACCCCCCAGATCTGTACAATACTCATTTCCAATCTCTACCTCTGGGGGGGGGGGCTGCTTTTGATTTTGTATTCGGCTGTTAACAATTCCTAGAACTGCAAAGCTGGAAGGGCCCTTATGGATCATCAAGTCCAGCCCCTGTCAAGGAGGCACCATGGCAAATCCAATTCCCAACCTCTGGCTCTGCAGCCAGAGACCTCAGCCACTGAGCTATCTATCAGTTCTTCTGCACAGGAGTTTCCTAATTCAACTGAGATGATCTTACACTTTAGGTAACCTCTGTGTAGTATCTTTTAGCACTGGAGAAATCTGATAATGTTGCAAATGTGATTTTACCATAGGAGGCTAATGATGTCAAGATGTATGTTGTATTTATTGCTTCCAAGAGTTGGCCTTTACTCTTCTTTTATCTTATAACTGCTTGGAGGATGTTACAGCATAGGAAGAAAGACAGATATTAAATATCACTGAGCATGGATTTGTCACCCTGGAACACCATTTTAATTGCCATTTGGATAAATCACTTGCCGTCAACCTACTTTAAGAGGTAGGAGTGCAGTTCTTCACCAGTCCTGCTTTTTTCCTTACTTTTGTATTCTAATCACCTGTGATTATAAGCATGTCTTATTCTAGTATGTGATCAATTTCTTCATGAATGCTTGCATAAAAGCTTTCAATGTCATCTTCTTTAGCATCAATAGCTGGAGCATAGACTTGAAGGATAGTTATGTTGATGGGTTTTCCACAAAGTCTGATGGTTATTATTCAGTCACACTTCACATTATAGCCCTTAACTGCCTGTGCTGCATCTTGTCTCAGTATTACTGCCACTCCATTTCTTTTGGATTTGTCATTTGTCAAAATACTTTGTAGTTGTTTGACGTAAAATGTCCCATTCCAGTTCACTTAAGTTCACTGACACCAAGCACTGCAACATGTAGATGTTCAATTCTTGCTTTACGGTTTTAAGTTTACCTTGATTCATAATTCTCATGTTCCATGCACCACTTGTATATGTTCTGCTGCATTGGACATTCCTTTCACCTTTCTGCATGTCAACCACTAGATGCCTTTTCAACCTTAAACATTTCAGCTTTAATGCATCATTAGCGACAGTGCTGTTCGTACTTGTCCTTTGCTCTTCCCTAATGGCTGACTGAGTGCTTTCCAACCCGGGAGTCTCATCTTCCAGTACTATCTCTTGTTTCATTTTGGACTGTCTGATCATAGGCTTTTCGAGGTAAGAAAGGTTCAGCAGTGCTTTACCATTGCCTTCTTCTGTGCAATATTAACAAAAGCTTGCTTGGGTGACACTGCTGTTGTCTGTGAAAGATTCTCCACCAGCATCACCTTTAGCTACCGCTGCTGCCCAGTAGTTGTCCTCCAGAAGTTTCTCCACCCCATCACCACTGGAACTATCCATTCCTTTCTTCTGATGTGGTTGTTATTCTTCTGATGTTGGTTGATATGTCACATATCCAGTGATGGAATCCAGTGGTGGTATACCCACCCATTGCCCTAAGCTGTTTACCACAGTGTTAAAAGTATAGCCCTCCCCTATCATAAACTATAAAGCTGAATTTGAAAACAGTAAAAAACAACAATAACTATGTGGTAACAACTAAGGTAGAAGATATAACTGAGGGTCAACAGGAAGTACCAGAGGGAGAGAATACTACTGGAGGTTTCTTTAAAAAGCTCTGCCTTCACTAACTTGTGAAAGGCCTGGAGGGTGGGGACCTGGCTAACCCTGGATGGAAATAAGTTCTACAAAGACGGGGGCCACTACCAAGAAGGCCTGATTGACATTCCAGTCAACACACTGGTCCTTGCTGTGAGTATAAGGTGAAGACTAGATTTAGCACATACTTGGAAAAGGTCTTCCCTCAAGTGGGAAAAGATGTTCATCTGTCATAGCAGGTGATTTTCCTTATCTGTGTATCTTGATTTGGCCATGCTTTTTTTGTTAGTCACTGGAAGCTAAGTACAGGTTTGATCTTTTGTTTATGGTATAGTCCTGAGGAAATCCAAAGGAAGACAGGCTGCTTGTAGGAGAAACTCATTCTCTGTAACAATTAGTTTGGGCTTCAAACTTTTTAAATTTGCAGAAATTAAAATTCCTAAACTTTCTGAACAACATAGCATTGGTTGTTGTAGGTTTTTCGGGCTGTCTGGCTGTGTTCTTGAGGTTTTTCTTCCTAGCATTTAACCAATCTCTGTGGTCAGCATCTTCAGAGGGCAGGAGTCAGAACTCTGTCTGTGCTCTGGTCATAGCACCGTTTGCAAAATCTGAACTTTGCTGGTAGATGCGTGGAATAAAAGGTCTAACAAAAGCAAGAATTATCTTCTGAAGCCTCCGGGTTCATTATTGTTATGTGTCATCTTGTCATTTCCAAATTCGAAGGCTTCCGACATACGTGAAATGTTCAAAGAATGACTTACTATTGACACTCCATCCCATGCCCAAGTGAACCTTCTGAAGCCATGTCTCCTAAGCCCTAGTCTAATTCTGTCCACTGCACCAAACAGGCTGTTGGAAGGTCATTCATCAAGCTGTTTCATACACAATTCTCCTTAGACCACTGTTCTAAGTGATTATCAATTGGAGATCCATTCTTGCCAATTTATATCAAGTTTTATATCTCTGAAGATTTTCAATCATCCAGGTGAAGTTATCTGGAAGTTAAGTCATGGCAACTGGACTTCTTTCTTCTTTCTTCTTCTTCTTCTTCTTCTTCTTCTTCTTCTTCTTCTTCTTCTTCTTCTTCTTCTTCATCATCATCATCATCATCATCATCATCATCATCATCATCATCATCATCATCATTATTATTATTATTATTATTATTATTATTATTATTATTATTATTATTATTATTATTATTATTATTATTATTATTATTATTATTATTCATTCATTCATTCATTCATTCATTCATTCATTCAGTTACTTGGATGAATAATGAAACATTTCAGCCTAATAAGAAAGAAGTACAGTTGCCATGACTCAATTCACTGGGTTTTTTTAAAAAAAAAAAAACTTCCCATATTAAGCAAATGTGCTCAACCGTCATATTCACACCATAGATTTGGAGTTTTCTGTTGTGGGGGGTTTCTTCTCAGCACAGAATTCTTTAAAAAAAATGAAGGAAGAAACCTACTGTGATGTCTTAGCAATGCCAGAAAAGACTTTTGCCTCTAAATGTTTCTAAATTAGAAAACTTTTTAGAATGCTGTGAATTGCTTTGATGCTGCTTGTGTTTGTTTTATCTTTCTTGACTGCTTTTATGCTGCTGTTTGTCTCACTCATTTTTAAAAAATTTCCATTTGCTTTAGTACAACTTTCAATTTTTTACTGTAAAACAAATTTGTTGTTGGGCAGGATAGATGTCCCTGAAGTCAGGCATACATTTTTCTCTGTATCCTTCCTTTGAAAGAAAACAAAACCCCCAAAAATGGCACTTATGGCAGTCTAGGGATCTGTTTCCAATTTGTGGCTAAATCCTATATCCGAAATGAAACTGGGATAGTTTCTTCCAAAGTACCAGCTACAACAATGAGTGGGTTCTTAGCATGCTTCAAACATATATTTGTCAAGGAATCAGATCATTCTGCATAGCAAGGAAAACACACTTTACTCAGTGGTTTAGGTCTCTGGCTGCGGTTGGGAACTCCTAATGTGCCAGAGGTTGGGAGTTCAATTCCCCTCATCTGTGCCTTCTTGACAGGAGCCGGACTTGATGATATGCAGGGTCCCTTCCAGCTCTACAGTTCAAAGAACAGAATACGACAGGATAGTGGCACAATCCCTATTATCATGCTAATAGGACTTTCTACTCCACAGAAATTTAATGGGTTACTGGCCAATGGACCTAAAATGGATCTGGTCACATAGAACTCCAAGGAGATCATCATCATCATCATCATCATCTTAGAAATGAAGAGTTGGAAGAGCCCCTATAGAGTCTGTCTGTTACAATGTATACCATTGATTTCTAACTGTGAGAGCTAGTTATTCTATATTTTATGTCCCACTCAAAACATGGAGATTCATTTCTTTATAATTCCACAAAAAAGTAACTTAGCAGTCAATTTTGAATCAGCATTCTTTGCACCACATAACCTTCCTGTCTGACATAGATAGCAGGCACCTTATATAGAAGGACAGCTTCATGACTGGATGGAACAGTTGTGCCTTCAAGGACGCAGATCTTGAAACTATCAAATAAAATGGATTGTCGTACACTGCAGCTGTGCTTTCTAAAATCATTTTACTTACCTTTTTATCAACACTTCATATCTGAAACACAAAACTTCCCTTAAATCGCTCTACGGTCTTCATCATCCCAAGGCTTTTTGTGTGTTTATTGGGGAGAAAGCACCATGTTCCCAAAGTCTAAAGACTTTATGAGTGGAATGTTGTGAATTCATCTGCTTAGAATTCAACGTTCTGCCATCTTTGGGAACAACATTTTCTTTACACAATTTCCAGCATAATCGCCATGGCGGTTGCACCTGGCTGCGAGCCAGAGAGCATCATGTTGTGGCATCTGTTGTAAAAGTGGCATTAAAAGCACTCCATAAAGGAAAGCCTACAGCTCCATTGTCTTTTGTATTTTGCTTCTGATATGTTATTATTGTGGCTTCCTGGGAAAACTTAGGAGGCTAGATTGGAAAGAAAGGGCAAAGATTGTTGTTGTGTTTTTTCAAAATTACCTCTTAGATTTTTAAAAGCCAGAGGATTACAGTTATTATTACTGGGAAAAGTCAAAAGGAGGCGATTATCTTAGGATGACTGTAGGTGGAACAGAAAGTTCTATCAAGTAATGGGTACGCTGTGGCACAGATCTGTTGTCGCCTGTGTGACCATCAGTAAAGTTACAGTCTTGTAAAATCATTCTCAGAGAAAAATGAATTCCTCAGTGGTGTGGGTCTCTGGCTGCGGAGCCAGAGGTTGGGAGCTTGATTCCTCACTGTGCCTCCTTGACAGGGACTGGATTTAGCAATCCCTTCAGCTCTGCAGTTTTACGATGATGATGATGATATCATGTAAACTGCAAAGTACTTCTGGCCAGGATCCAATGGGTCCATGCATTGACTAGCTTATTTCATCAAGTGGTCAACTGGTGTTCTCTTCTCCCCATGTATCTGGTCCACAGGACTTAGGAAATCCCATCACTATTTTTTAGTGTCATTAAAGGTTGCCAGGGGGAGGGTCCTATCACTCTGGTGCTGCAGCAACATTGCTTTGGAAGGCCCATGGTTGCCAGTGGAACTTCACCACAGATGATGAAGTTCCTTTGCAGCCTTGAAATGAATTAAGCAAATCTGAAGGTGCTTCACTTTGACTGAGTTGCACCCATATCAAGAAGACATGAAATGACATGGATTGGACTTCACATCAGCAGACGCATAATTTGCATGGTTCCTCACAGTAAGAACCATTTATTTCAGGGGGATTACTCTCAGATAGTCAATTAGATTATAATCTTCATAGCTGTGAAATCTACACCAGCCCCATTGGCATTGATAGAACTGCCTGGTTTATTCTGAGGCAAACATGACAGCAATGTTTAACCCTAGACCATAGTAATTCAGTGACATTTTCTACTTGTTTTTCACCTTTCAAAACTGTTAATCTGTATGATTCTGCATCTGGTTTGTATGGAACAGGGATGGATCACTGTGGTCCTACAGATGTTTTTGGCATACAATTCCCAGCTGAGCCAATAACTGAAAATTGTGAGAGCTGCAGTCCCAAAACACCTGGAGTTGGCCAACATTGATGTAGAACTAACAAGGGAATCCAGGCACATCAGACTGGTATAGAAAGGTGTCCTACCTACGCAAGACAAAGACTGTTCTTCTTGTGCAAGTCCCTCCTCTTGCACCTCTTTCCATTGATTCTTCCCTCCTGTTGAAGACGTCTATGTCACAATTCACAGCAGAGTAAAGTTCGCTTAGGGATGTCAGGAAACCTGGACAATGGCTCCTTCAAGGGCACCTAATAATTCTCAAGGCTCCATGAAAAATCTCACCTGACTTAGAGATGGGTCCGAACTGCCAGTTTGTCAGTTCATTGTGGTTTGGCCAACAGCCCCAAAGGTGTTCTGCAGTTCGGCACCCTACCCCTTTGGCAGGTGCCCACTCAGAGGCCGTGCCCGGACAAGGTGCTTCCTCCAAGTGGGCACCCACCAAAGGGGGTGGGGCTCCAAACCATGGAAGACCTGTTGAACCATTGGAGAAACTGACACAAAAACCTCCAAACCAGCAATTTGTGACCATTTCCACTCACCACCAGAGCAGTGGGACTTAACAGGGATCGCATTTTCAGGGACACCAGCCACCTTTCCTCTCCATGCTTCATGAAATTTGTATACATTTGTATGAAGCTGCCTAGAGTGGTCGAAATGACTAGATAGGCGGGGTATAAATACAATCAATCAATCAATCAATCAATCAATCAATCAATCAATCAATCAATCAATCAATCAATCAATCAATCAATCAATCAATCAATCAATCAATCAATAAAATGAAACTCCCGTGGTATCTTTCCTCTTTGCAAAACTAAGGACAGTGGCTGTTCACAAAGACACAACACAGCTCCTTCAATGCTTCTGCTATTAATATTCCATGGAGGAAAAGGTAGCAGTTTTTGGGCAGTTTAAATTTTTCACATTTGCAGGATTGCACCAGCATTGGTTTTGCAAACATGTAAAATCTCTCCTGAGATCAACGAAAACATCCTTACCATCTCACCAGAATAAATTATTGAGCGCTTTCTCATTTTGTTAGTGAAAACCAGCAGGCTCAAGACTGACATTCTTGGTTTCATTTTCTTGCACATTTTATTTTTTTAAGAAAATCTATTTTCCCCCTTTGAAAGGCCATTGGAAAATTTTGTAAAGTTTATATCAGTGATGACCCGAACAAAATGCTCAGCCATCTCTGTTCGAGGGGGTTCCCATCCCTATAGGCAGCCTTATCTGTGCGACTTCAGAGCTCAGCTAGCATGTTCATGTAATCCTTACAGGAGCTCAGTAAACTAGATGGTATCCATGCTACAGAAAGTAGGACAAGAGTGAAAATGAATCTGAAAGGAAAGCAATTTACTTGAGAGATGGGAAAAATCTCGCCATTGCAATTTGTTGCATGTGTCTGAAGTATTGTCTTGTATGGCGTAGGGCCAATCCTGCAAGCAGTAGGAGGTATTTTCTCTCCTGTCCATCATGGGCTCATCCCTCCCCTGATTGTGCAATTGATCATGTAATTGGGTGCAAAATGGCTAGCTGGGAGGAAGAAAAACTGCTTGCCTGATAGCCCTTAAGCATGCATTTTCCTGCACTAGTGCTTGGCCTTTGTTGTTAACTCCCATGCCAATATTCATACACATGCACTCATGTGCCTTTTAACATTTACATTTATTTCCCCATTTTGCCTAGTTTGTGCACTGTTATTTTTATTTATTTATTTATTTATTTATTTATTTATTTATTTATTTATTTATTTATTTATTTATTTATTTATTTATTTATTTATTTATTTATTTACCGCCCATCTGGCAGCCAGGGCCACTCTGGGTGGTTTACAACAGATAAACAAACAACAGAATAACAAAATAATACATATGCAAAAGAATAATAATGCATCCACAGCTCCTCCCCTTGACTAAAGTGGGGTTGTATTTTTTTTTCCAGCAGGAGGTATTTTAATCATTGAGCAAAACCCACATTGGTGGGATGTTATATGCACACAAGAGAAATCATAAAGCCCTGCAGTCAACTGACAACATGCCAGGTTCTATGCCAGTCACATACCCTGCCGCACTCCCAGTCATGTGCCCAGCACACACTAGGCACCTCATCAATTTGCACCAACCTGCGTGATTCCCTTTGCACATGCTTAAAATCCAGAGCAAATTTTGTTCATTCACATTTAAGGACAGCCACTCTATTAGACGTTTGAAGCATATTTCATTTTCCCAAACTTTCCTGTAAGTCTTGTAAATTCTTGCCACAAGCTAGAACTTTTTTGGGGGTGGGGTTGTTTGTTTTATGCAGTAGGCATTGAGAGGCATGAAAATGCTACCTCTATTGGGACTGTAGAGTCCAGCAAAATTCTTTTACAGCCCTCATTAATAATAATGTACAGTACTTTTTATATGGGTATGAACAGAGACACAAGCCCCGAACAGCCTTCATGAGACCAGAGGTTACGAGCAAGGGAATGTAGCTGTTCTTCCCTACCATGCAAAGGACAGCAACTACGTCTCAGAAGCTGCCATTTTCTTTTCAAGGGAAGTTTCCATGAATGGCAGTTTGGTTCCTCCTTGGGCCACATAACAAAAGCCAGGTTTCATCCCGGACCGAGAGATCAATAGCTTAGAATTCAGAAATAAAATACTGCATGCAGTTGCCTTTTAGAAAGAGGAGGTACATGACTAAGGAACTGCTGTTTCTGTTGTAGGAGTCAATGTGGGTGAAACAGTTTAAAGCACATGTGTCAAACTCAAGGCCCATGGGCCGAATCAGGCCCACCAGGCCGTTTTATGTGGCCCTTGTAGTGTTGCCTGCTACTGTGCAGGATACAATATGCAGCCGCTTGCTCGGTCACCCATAATGCTCTGCAAGGATGGTGGCAATCTGCCCAGTGGGACTTCTAATCCCAGCATTCCAAGCAGCAAAGGATCAGAAAGTGCAGCCGCTTGGGCTGCATACAGCACCTTGGGAAATGCAGTCCTCGCTATTGCCCACTTCCATTCTTATGGCTCCCGGGGAGGACTGTCTGATGATGTCCACCTCCTCTCCCGCATCAGCTATGGAAGTGAGTGAGGAGCCAGGTGATAATGAGAGCTGTGGCAAGCATGAGGGAAAGTTGAATAATTAAAAAAACAAACGCAGGTGGGGCTGTGGAGCAGGCATCAACGGGTGTTACTAAATCTCGCTTTTCAGTAAATTGTACAGTAGTTGTATCCTTGAATATCTGCTTGCCATTATTTCTAGACTTTGATGATAGACTTTTACTTTCAGAGCTAGTTATTATTTACCTTATTACTAAAACCAGTAATAATCGAATGAGGAGGATTGTATTTAATATGATAAAGAGTAGATACATTTTTTATAGTCTTACTGAAACAACCAGCCCTTTGAGGGCAACCATAATGCTGATGTGGCCGAAGATGAAATTGAGCATGACACCTCTGGTTTAAAGACTCTTAGTTTTGACTCAGCGCTGTAATTTTGTTGGTTGTTTTTTCTAAATGTGCAGCACCTGGTAATCGTCTTCTTTACGGATTGCTCATTTGACATAGCTTATGTTTAGAAACCAGAATCATCTGCCACAACCTATGCCACAGTATGTTGTGAATTCAGCATTTCTTCCTGTCTTCACCTTGTCCAGATGTGAGTGCCACCTCAATCAATATATGCCCCATCAGAGGAATGCTGAGGGGTCATCAACCAATCAACTAAACAGGTATTCACAAGCCTATTTTTTGCACTGTAGGATCCATCTTTCTCATGCCCTATTAGTTCATGTTTAGTGTTATTGATTTATATGCTTCCTTCTTCAGAACCCAAAAGAGCATACGAAAGGCAGCAGCATAACAGAATATGTCATATCTGAGGGGAAAATGTTTTAGAAAATATGTGAATAAATCCAAGTGAGACAAGAACAATTCAGTAAGCATAAATGCAATATTTCACTGGAATGAATGAGACTTAATACAGAGCTGCACTGAACCCATAGTTAGTTATCTAAGCACTTGCAAAGAGGTAACGCTGAGAGGCATAAACCTCTGATTTATTTACAGATGTGTACCAAGCACTTTTCCCTTTTGTAGAGATGCTCAAAGTGGCTAACATCATACAAAAAGGGGGATGCTAGCAAGAAGCAATTGACATTATTCATGACAATATATTCATTGTAAATGTATTCACCTTGCCTCAAATACTAAGTTTAAATGATGCCCATTTTTCTAGATCATCGGAAATCTGTCTAATCAGTTTACCTAAACACAATTTAATCATTTGAGAGATATTTTTGGGATCAAAATACCTAAATAGGTTAATAAATCTGGACCACCAACAAAATTGCCATTTTTAATGCAATGCAAATGTTTTATAATTGCCCATTAGCATTAGCACAGGTTATTAATTCTTTTTCAGTATTTGAATAATTTACAATTTTTAGCTTTTAATATTGTGTTTTTAATTATGTAAGCTATCTTAAGTCCTTTTTAGGACAAAGGCAGGGTAAAAAATATTTTAATTAATTAAAGCAATAAAAAAATATCCTGAGATTCGACCAAAATTATCAATTATTTTCATTAATTCTATTATAGATATTTCTGCTCTGCTAATGAATAATATGAAATCATTTGCATATCAAGCTAATTTAAATTCTGCTTGCTTATGAATAAAGCCATTGATCATCCTATTCTGTCTAACAGCACATGGCAATGGTCATTTTGTCACTACTACTGTACTTGTATTATTTTTACTGCAGCTTCGCGACTGCTTGTTGAATTGCTGGTTAGCCAAAAAGCAACTAGTGATAACTGTTGTAACTAGCTACGTTCAGGCTCTGATGTGTCTCAGTGGCTTCATGCAGTTGGACCACATGTGTCTACTTCAGTGTTTAATGATGTCTAATAATAGAGATCATCACTGGTGTGGGTGAAATTTTGTCTCTCCACCACCTCTGACCTTTGATATAATAACAATACTTTCCTTTCTAGTCATAGCATCATTAAACTGAAAACAGAACAACTAAATATAGCCATTTCATTTTATTTTCCAGATCGTCACGTTCTCAAAAGTTGTTTAAAGAAATCTACCTGTGGAGAAACAAAAATGCAAAACAGTTTAATTTCTTTCCGAATCTGGGACACTTCCCAATTAAACATATACAAAACAGCATGCAGGACTAGATTCAAGCATAACTACTGTAAATCATGGGGGAAATAGTCTATGTCAATCAATACACCTGCCTGATCAAAGGTACATCTGGAATCATTCACAGGCATGCACATGATCTAATGCCACACAAATCAGGAAAACAGGGTTTTAATTTTTCTTCATAGCTGTATGGACTAGCTTCAAACATCAGTGTGTGTGGCCTCCTTCAGCCTGGTGCCCTCTGGATAACATGGACTTCTTCCTTAGTGCTGGTCAGCAGGCCCTGTGGTCAAGGATTCTGGGAGTTGCAATTTAAACCAGCAGTTGAAGAATGCACTGAGAACATTGAAAAGAAGCAAATGTGTTTTTTTCTATCAAACACAGAGAAGATCCAAGATCAGTTATTGGTAGAAAACAAAGGAGAATTTTAGGAAATGCTAGCTACTACAACTTCGTTCCTTCATTGACACAGTTTCCTTCCATATTCTGTCAACACTATGCAAACTGAACTGCACAGAGAATTTCTAAAGGCTGGGGTTGCCCATAATGAGTTTGTGACAGCAGGGCATCATACGAACATTCCCTGCATAGAAAGTGGAGGATATATAACTTTTGCAGGCAGCACCCTCCGGAGGGGGGGGGAAAGCATGACATGCATGAGATTGCTGGGGACATTTTTGCCCCTGAATGCAACTACACAAAAAAGGCTCAGCTTGGCAGTTGGGGCAGCCATCGTGCCATCAGCCATATTTTGGAAGTAAGGACTCTCCTGATGTTATGTAGAAGACCTTGACGGGAGCCTGAGGGGATGTACCTCCTGTGGTGCATACTATATACCCACTTCAACGATGCTTAAAGTGGTACTAGATTTATTCCTTTGTGAATCTGATTTTGAGCAAGTTGCTTGGAGAAAGCTATTTTTTTGTAAAGTTACTTCGAGAAGGTGTCTAGAGTGGCATATATCATAAACAGCAGCATAGCACAGACATAGCTTACAGTATCAGAGCCTTGTGTCTTTTGGGGCTAGGAGGGATTGTGACATCATCAGCCCCTATCTCTTTCAATCTCCCCTGTTTCTTCTGAGCTGAGCAGTGACTCTCACAGTCCCTGGGAAGGAAACAGATTTTTCTAGGAATCATATATTGTTGCAAGTATATGTTGTTGTAACACAAGGTATTTTGAAATTGGTTTAATTATGAAGGGACAATGAATAGCCTTAGATTTTACAAAAGAGCTGCTCCCCATTCATCAATGTGGACCAATCCAGCTGCCTGCCTTTGGACGGAGTACTCTCTTTAGAGGCCCCAGCTATGACATTATGAGCACCAATACTTCTAAATGTGTCATTAGACCCCTGGTCCTATGCAATATCCTTAGCAAAATACAGAAAGATCCTAAAGGAGAATGGGATGTGTGCCATTTTTGGAACCAGTCTCAAACTCCCCATTAGTTTTACAGTAGGGGGTTTCGTTTCAGCTCACCAAGATGCTTACAATTTTAAGCCTTGGATCCACCCATCAGGTTACCAGAACCCCATCAGAGCATGACAGAAATGCTCAAGCACAGGCTTCTTTTCCTATCTCCCCCCCCTTAAAAAAACAAAACAAAACACCTGCTTGCTTGGGGTGTCCCTGGGTTACATAGACCAGTCCTTTCCTTCTTGGTGATCCTTTTTCATTGCTATACCAGTTAGGATGGCCATTTCACTATTAGAGGCAATTGTTCGGAAACTCATTTAAGCAGGCTTTATTAGAGTATTCATTAACTATGTTTTCAGAAAAAGAGATATATTTGAATTGCATGAACGTCTGATCATTTATGCTCTTAATATTTGTCATTTTAATGGGTATTTCTAGAAGGGCGTCAAAGGCTTTGGTGTTTCAATTTGAGGACGGGGAGTGATTTGCAATTTGTATGGGAAAGTGAGGCATCCTAGAGGCGTCCTAGACCAGCTGTTCTCAACATTTGGGGCGGGGGGGGGGAGTTGTGAAAGAAATATAGGCCAAATTAGGATAGTGTGAGTTGCATAACAGACCTTATAAGATGGTGTGTGAAGTATTGTTTCCTATTTGTGCCCCCCTTCAAATGTGCCAGGGTCTCCCAGGGGGCCATACAACGCCACCCCACCCCACCCGGTTGAGAGTGGATATCCTACGAAATAAATGTGCAAAATTACAGAAGAAGAGGCGAGATGCTTAAATGGTTACAACGAACGGAAAAGCAAGCAAGCAAGCAGACTTCCCTGTTTCATGATTGGTTGGCACCAAAGCCATAGAAAACGCCACATGACTGACTCGGATGGTTGGGCCCACCTCCAGGACAAAGGTGAAAGATGGCAGTAACGCTGTGGCAGAATTTGTTCTCCACTTCTTTCTTGCCTTGCTTTATTTTGAAGGGCCCTTGCGAGTTTTTATCGGTGATTATTTTGGAGCTTGCCATCATAGTGCAAGATGGCCAAGGGTGATTATGTGTTGGGGGGGCAGGGATGCCGGCAAGGCCTTGCCTCTGGGTCCCAAATCTCAGTCTTTGGTACCAAGTTCTGAGTCCCGAACCCCAAGTCTGAGTCCCCATTGAAAACAATTTCCCCCAGAAAAAAAATGGGAAGGGTGGGTGGGTTCCGAGTCACAATTCAAGTCCAAGGCACTGAAAAAAAAAAGAGTCCGAATTGAGTCACTGGTGCGAAATAAGTCTGATTTGACAGCGAGTCCCATGACTCGAGAGCACATCCCTGCTGTGTGTGGTGGGGTTTCTTTCTTTCCTCATTATCCATCAATCTGAAATGTCCCTCATTATTGTGACAGAAACCTGATGGGTGTGCCGAACTCCCTGCAACAAAAAGACCAGGCTGTCTATTTATTGCTCCTCACTGGTTCATGTGACTCATTGCTTATGTTGGTGCTTTTTTACTTGCAGTACTACAAACGTTCTTTGCTGAACTGCTTGCTCCTTTAGCTATTGTGCCCCAGAACTGCATCTGTTATTTGACTGCAGAAGTGTAGAAGTCAAGTAAAGCCTTGGCTATTGCTCTCCCTAAGAGTTGTACTCATGGGAGGATAACTCATTTCCTATATATAAATCCCTGCAAAAGAGGGGGGGGGGTATATGTTTCTATCAAATGTGTAGCCAAGTTTTCTATCAGGCCAAGTTCACAGGATGTACAGCTTTCTCTATTGAAAAGGAGGGGGTGTCTGGATGTGGGTGTGCTTCTGATGACGTCACACGTGCAAAAATCTGAAAGAGAAAGAGCAAGTTTCCACAATGTTGACTTTTAAAAAGTCCTACATTCCCTCTTCCTTTCATGTGAAAACCTCCCAGACTGAACTGCGTATGGTGGGAGAGGAGGGGAGGGTTTAAAAACAGGCAGAGGCAAAGAAAGCATGAAACATTTTCAGGTGGAAGCCAAATTTTTACGCATATGGCGCTGTATGAAAATCTAAATAAGGGACCTATGAAGTGAAAACATTACCTTTCGTTTTTAATCCTGGAGTGCAAGAAATCATGGTTTCTTGACACAATACACTAATGCACTCTGTGCTAAAGCAAATGGCGGGACTTCTAAGCTTGCCAGCCAAACGTCTTTCTTCTTGGCAGCAGGAAGCCCCAGGCATTACCATGTCCTCTCCTTCTCTAATTGGTGCATAAAATCCGAAGATTTTGTTCACCTGCGTATTCTTTTTCTTTCTCTCTTCATTACCCGTACACTCCCATTTTCGCTCCTGGTTGGGGCTCTCGCTAGGTGGCTTTCTGAAGAAAGCAGAGCATTTTGTCCACAGCTAAAACAGCAACAGACAAGAAAGTGCTCTAGACGTTCTGTATCGCTTTGGAAATTGCAGGGTGGGTGGAAGAGCATTGGAGGGGGGCAGGCCATTTTTAAAGCTGCTGCTGAGAGCCCCGCCGCCACTGGTCTCTCTTGCCTGCCCGCACTGCCTTCCTGTTCAGCCTCTAACATTTGAAGTCATCATCACCCGACAGTGTGCTCCCTGCAAAACGCCCGTCTCAAATCATAACCCAGTTGCTTATCGTTAATTATCAGCCATCGACCCTCCTGTCCTGATCCATCTCCACAAGAAACCCAAATATGCTTCTTCTGCAGCTTTGCTTATCGGCAGGATTTTCCGTGCGGGTCTTTGCATCAAGACCTTGCTGAGTCTTACAGGGTGCAGATCCAATGACTTACTTTCAACGTAGATTGGACTGGCTGCAAAAACCTACTAAGTAGGGGGTCCCAGTTCTGATCAATTCTGAGAAGCAGGAGATAGGGAAGCCACAGAAAACAGTGCACAACTAGTCTATCACCGGAGCAAGGGGGGGACTTCACTTCCCCCTTGTGGAGGTGGGGTGCTCTCCCTGGTTGAACCAGGAATTCCTTTTTGCAGCTACAGCCTTGAGATTATAACCTGTTATGGTGACGTGTTATTGTCCATGATCATAGATGCAAAACAGAAGTACAGCGTTTGGAAAAATTAACTTTTAAAAATGAGTTCATTACATGTAGATTTTTTTCAAGGCCAAACATGAGTTAGCTAATGTTATCATTGCCATTTTAAAAAGGCAGCTTTTCTCATTGTTCAGTTGTAACTAAAACTTGCCTTTGCAGTTACTTTATAAAGAAAAAGACCAAACTAGAGCAAAACTCACACTTCCTCATTGACAGAAATTAGACAGCAGTGGCCGCTATGAAGACTGATAGAAACCTTCTATGTTAAAAGCCTAAGAACTCTGCTTTCACAGTCCTCTGTTTCTAGTTCCTAATTTTGGGAGATAAAGCAAATGCATTTTCTGCTCCTTCAAATTATTTGCCAACTATGTACTCCCCCCGCCCCAAGGAGCATTTGGCATCCAGCCTTACAAGCAGGACCAGTTGGAACTGGAATCCAAGGGCATTTTTCCAATCACCAGGTAGACTCTTGCACAAAGTCTCAATTGGAGTTGTTATGGTAACTTTCATCCTTCATGAAAGAAAACATTGACACACTCACATGCCCACGGCAGCAAATTCTGAGTTGCGGAGCACTTCATGGAGACTACCAGAAGGAAAGCATTTGGGTTTGTTTTTGGTTGTTCTGTTTTTTTTTTGTTGTTTTTTTTTTTAAGAAATTGTGGACATGAAGTCCACTAGAATAGTTAATTGCTTCCTCTTCAGGTTCTGCCCAAGGAGACATCTGACATACTGTGGCTATTTTTCAATCCATCTTTCGAGTGCTAATGGAAAGAGCTGTTTGTACTAAGACTGATGCTGTTGTGAACTAACCATTTCTTTCCACTTTTTTTAAAAAAAAATACTTATTAAAATTGCCCACTGGGCTGGGGGGGGAACTACAATTTGACAGGAGTAGTTTATGTCCTCAGGGGCAAAGAACTCTCTCTCCCTCTCTCTATGATTTTAACTAGGAAGAAAAATCAAAGAAAAGAAGCCCCTTCCACAGTATCATGGTCCTGATCCTGATCCTGACCCCTATCCCAATCCCAGTCTCTCCTGTCCTTCCCCTCAGGATAGTAAGCCAGTTTTAAAAACATGGGGAATCCTATTCACGGGCCACTCTTACCATGTCTGATTTGGCACAAGCAAATCAAAGAATCTGGACTGAGTCAAACTATTAGAAAGCATTGGCCAGAACTCAGGCATCATGGGAGATGCCCTCCAACAACTAGAAGGCCCCTTCCTGCCTCTGGCCTATACTCTCCACTATACACAGACATGTACGGCACCAGTCGTTCCCCCTAGCAACACCAACATTCAGTTCCCTAAACTGCCAAGGTTGCCAGCTTCCTTCTAAGCCCAGTCTTCAGGCCCCTAAAGTGGTGGCAACTTGTGGTCCAGTTCTGGGAGCGTGGATATCTCATCCTTCCAGTCAAGGGTAAATTATCCCTTGCTCAAGATGCAGTCTGCCTGTGTCTCAAAAGCTATTGCTCCTTCCCTACCTACCCAACTCACCCTTTTCTAGGGCCCCACAATTCCTCTCCCACACACTCGCACTACTCTTAAGAACCGGACCCTACTGTGGGACATATTGGGCAGCAGAAGCACATGAACCAAGAGGTTCATGGGACAGGGAAGCCACCTCTATACGTTTCTGTCCTCAGATGCCATTCTTTACAAAGTGATAATAACTGGGCAAGCACATCTGGTTATTGCACATAGCTTATACCATTCTCCTCACGGTTACCCGTAAGAAATAATGCAGTTGCGTTGAATTTCAAAGACACTTCACTTTGAGAAGCCAGGGATTTGCCTCCCATTAATCAAAGCTTGAAATCATACGAGCTAGCGAAATGCTGGTAAGGATGTTTGGTAATTCTGCTTTGCCTGTGTTGGTCTTTTTCTTTCCCATTTATGACAAGTCCCTTGCTACCCGTGTGATTTCTCTCTCTCTCTCTGATCTATTGGCAGCAATACGTCTGTGTGTGTCACAGTGGTGCAAGCTGATTTGAAGTACAACTTATTTCTTAAAGCACTGAAGGGCATTCCGTGTCTATCTAATCTCTTTTCCTGTAAGATGAGCATCTTCATTTGGACATTCGTACAAATAATAATTATAATACCTTCAATATTTGCTAAGGAGGTGGGCTGAGGGGAATTTATTTTAAACAAGCTGATGCTCTGGCTGCGAAAGCAGTAGAAGGGGAAACAGCTGTCTTCGTATCATTTGTCTTCGTATTAAGAACTGGATGATAAGGTTCTGACTCCTAGAAAGATACATTTTAATATTTTAAAGCTTCTGCAGTAAGGGTTGAACCTCAGTTTGTTTGCAAACAATGGGTCTGGCTGTTTCAGGCTAGAGATGGGCATGAATTGCTTCATGCCGCATTATCTAAAGTTGTTGGTGCAGCATCATAGGTGTCGCACATTCTCTGCCCTCCACTCCCCCATTCACCACCAGGTGCGTGTTGCTCTTTCCCTCCTCTTTGTGTGATCTTTCACTCCTGGCAGGAGCATGGATTTCTCTCCTCTGCCTCCTCCAGCAGCCGCCCACTCAGACAAAATAGTGGGGCAGAGATTCCGGCAGGGCTCCCTTTGACTGGGCGGCTGCTGGAGGAGGCAGAGGAGGGAAGTCTGTGCACCTGCCAGGACTGGAAAATTGTGTGAGCAGGAGGGAAACAGCAATGTGTGCTGGGTGGTGAGTGGGGGAGCTGACCAGGGGGTAGGGGCAGGGAATGCGTGGCATCTGTGGTGCTGCATTGATGACTTTAGATGATTCTGCATGAAGTGATTTGTGCCCACCTCTATTTCAGACTCTTATTCTAGTTTGCAGTGGGCTAAACATTTGCCTTACAACATCCTAGGGAATCTCTCACCAAGATAATGGCATACAAGACATCTAAATAGAAATGGATCCAAACTATCACTGCTACCTCCTTTGCAAAGGTCAAATTGCAGGTGAACGTTTCATTTTTGTTTCAGGGATCACAAACCTATTCCCAGAGAAAGTTTTTTTTTCTTGTAGAGACCCCAAACAACCAACAGGTGTCACTGATAATCTCAGGAACCTCTTTCTTAAGCATCTTCTTTTCACCATGGTTTTCTGTATAAATTACCACCTTTTATGGCTAGAACCTTCTGATTATCCATTCATTTCAGCTGGCAAAGCTCTTGGCTGAATGAACCCGTCCCTGTTGCATGGAACAAAACATAGTACTATTTTGGTATGTATGAAAGGATACATATATAAAAGGGGTGAGAAGGAGTTGCCAAGTTGCTCAACTTTTTTTAAGGTGCTAATTTAAAAAGTACAAAATATACAGGTTAAAAATATGTACAACAGACATAGGAGCACAATGGTAATCATAACGAAGAGTAATCATACATTAGCTCCTACAGGATGAACATCTGTGGTATGAATCTGGTCATGTATCATCAATATTACAGCAGTCCGGTGTATCTTGCAAATAAGTACTTACTGGTGTGGGAAGGGGGGGGACTTTAATGCTGTCCAAGAATCAATATTAGAAAGCAGCAGACCGCTATGGAAATCATTCAACTTAATAGGCCTTTTGAGATCCATATATTTCTGATCTCCTGTTCAAGATAGCCACCATCTAAGAGCATTTCCTCCTGTCCGTACTGCAGGACAGCAGAGATGGCGAGCCTTGTCTCATGCCCATGATTTGGACTGCAATTCCCATCACCTCTGACCTTCAGTCATGATTGCAGCAGGGGATTGTGGGAGATTTAGCCCAGAGTATCAGAAGCAAGGCCATCCGGTTGTCTACCCCTGGCCTACAGTGTTTCGGATTTTTTTTGGTGGGGGGGGGGAATTAAGAAAGCAACCACATGAGAAATGCCAAGCATTTGGAGGACAGTATGTTTTGCCCGATTAATGTTGGCTTTAAGCCTGGCTTTTCTGGAACAAAACAACATGTGAAAAGAATGCCCTTCTTGTGTTTTTGCTGTCTACTCCCCATTGTCTAGAAGAAATATTTTCTACATGGGTATTTAGCCCCTCCTTGACAGATTGTGTTTTTCCCCCATAGACACATTAAAATATCTATTTTTGCCTCATTAAAACTTAGATAACCAGAAAGATAATAAAACTGACAAAATAAGACTGAGATCTGGTGGCAAAAACAGACTTGAGTGGGCAGCAAATCTGCAACCACAGCAACCACAAGAAGCTCTCTGGTCTCTGGCAGAAGAAGATATGAAACGGTTTTACCAATGGCTTGATAAATAGATTTTTGTTTCCTTCTTTCTTGAGGTATAACCAGTCACTGACCTCTTCCTCTCCCCTTTTTAATCACAAACTGAAGAAAATCCATTGGAATGCTTAACTATTGTTCTTTGAGTGTGCTTTAGCAAACACTGTTCATTGCAGTACAGTGGTGCCTCGTTTAACGAGCACCCCGTTTAACGACGAATCCGCATACCGATGTGGATTTTGCGATCGCTTTTGTGATCGTATTGCGATGTTCACTATTATTATTATTATTTATTTGATTTGTACCCCGCCTATCAGGACCAATGGACCACTCTAGGCGGCGCGGGGCGGCTCCCAGCGGCGGGGGCAGGGTAGGGGGGTCCGGAAGGCTTCCAGTGCTTTGTCTGGAAGCCTTCCGGACCCCCCCACCCTGCCGCCGCCACCACTGCCGCTTGAAGCCGCCCCGCGCCACCTATCCCAGCCATGCTCGGACTCCCAGGAGTCCGAGCATGGATGGGATAGGCGGCGCGGGGCGGCTCCCGGCGGTGGGGGAAGGGTAGTGGGGTCCAGAAGGCTTCCAGGCAAAGCACTGGAAGCCGTCCGGACCCCCCCACACACCCTGCTGCCGCTGCCGCTTGGAGCCGCCCTGCACCCGGTTTCCCAGCCATGCTCAGACTCCCGGGAGTCCGAGCATGGCTGGGATAGGCGGTCGTGGGGCGGCTCATGGTGACGGAAGCAGGGTGGGTGGGGGGTCCGGATGCCTTCCAGGCGAAGCACTGGAAGGCATCCAGACCCCCACACACACCCTACCGCCGCCGCCACTGCTTGGAGCCGCTGGCCGGCAGGCCCTTCAGAGCGGCCGCAGGGGAAGGGTTCCCCCGCCGTCGTTCTGAAGCACCCCGGCTGGCCAGCTGTGTGAAAATGGGGGCTTTTCCTCCCAAAGGAAAAGCCCCCACTGGTACCTGCAAAATTAAACAGAACGGGGTGGGGGCCCCACAGGTGCTCTTGACAGCAGAGGGCGCGTGGGCACCTGGGGTGGCAGGCAAGTTGGGGGCCACAAACTATCATCCGGTGGGCCACAAATGGCCCCCGGGCCACATGTTTGAGACCCCTGTTTTAAGGTGAGCTTTCATGGACAAGTCCACTTCCTCAGACGTAAGAGTGGGACTATTGTTCGTTGCCTCTTTCTTGCATTTAAACCCAATTTATAGTGTAATCCAATATATGCAGTACATATGCAGAAATAAGCCCCACTGAAGTTAATTGGCTGGATCCCAACCAAGTTAGGTGAATTGCTGTTCCACTAATATCAATGGGACCTAATCAATGATTAAGTATTCTCACTGATTCCAACATTCCTTTGAACTTGCAGACTTTTGAAAAGATTTGAGTAGGGGTTCTTAGGGACACATTCTAATAAAATAGGGACCAGTTCCAGAGAAATGGTAGTTAGATTGTCACTTGCCAAACCAAAGACAGAATTGAGAGATTACATGTAAGAAAAATGAACCTAATGCCACATGCCATCATCTTTAGGAGATCAGAAGAGAGGTGACACTAGAAGACCAAATGCTCTGAAATGAAATTCTGCCCCATATGAGTATTCCCAACATGGAGATGACCCTGCTGTCCATGGCTGCCATATATGTATTCAAGGTGGACCATCTGCCAATATTGGGGAAAGAAGTGGCTATCATCATTCAGAGGTTGAAACCTCAACTTTCAAGAGATAGATATGCACTCAAGGCTAGGGGTAATACATCTGGCAATTTGGGTTTCTCCTACATGGTATTTCTCATGTTCTTTCTATCCTGAATACAACACAAGAGGGAGAAAATCAGTACCCCTTACATATGGAAGAAAGAAGTCTAAGACCCACCAATGACATTTAACTAGAATCCACTTGAGATGAGAATTTCTTCTCCCAATTGCTTGAGCTGTCCGTGATATTAATAAATATTTTTATGACAGCACCAGACCTTGCACCTCCTCCCTACCCCTTACATCCTAAATATGAAGTTGCAAATTTTAGAACAGTCTGGTTTTTTTGTTTTGTTTTAATGAACTGAACTTCCTACATGGCTGCTCTTGGGACCGTGTCATTCCATGATTAGACAGAATCAGGAACTTAATCCCCCCAGGCAATCCCTCATCAAATTCTGGAATTTATCAGGCTTCATTAGTCTTAGAGATGGAGAGGCCACCCACATTAGTCATGACCCAACTCTGTAGGGCAGAACTGGTGTTTGTTTCTTATTCTCTCTGAGGATTTCCCAATCTTCCATTCGGTAACGAGCACCAAAGTTCCAGAGTCTTGTTCTCTCATTCCCCCTTCAAAGGCCAAGATTGAGCCAAAGATACATGGTGCCATCCACTAAGCTGATAAAGCTGGATTGATGAGCCTTGTCATTATACTAACTCTTAATGTCATTTCATGTCCCTGCTGAGTACAGCTGAATGATGCTGAGGAAAACAACCCCCCTTCTTTGCCATTGTGTTGCTTCCAGTGACTCTCAGGAGCACTATTTGTTTTACAGCATCATGTGGGTGGGTTGGGAGGTGGAGGTAGAAACACTCAAGGGGCATTAACTGTTAAATTACCCAGAGAATCATCGACAGCCACTTAATAAAACGTGAAACAACAATGGCTTGATGTTTCAATTTGTGCCAAAAGCTAAAAACATCTGTTACTTGAAACCTGTGCAATGTATAACAGTAAGGTTTGGAAGATCCCCAGATGCTCTGGGTGTTAACTCTTTCCATCTACTAACTCTTAAGACTTTACATCTGGACATCCTTGTACCCGTCCATCTGTGAAGCACTTTAATTTGACTATTATTTCTTTGACTCAATGTTCTCTGAGAATTTTCTGAAAATTTAGATTACCCCACATGTCAATTGCGGAATCAAGGCCTATGCATTCATTTTTTAATTTGGATTCTAAATCCCAGCATTCTTCATTCTGTGAGTTCTATCTCTCAGGCAGATACTTAAGTTATGCTCACCTAGCAGAAGGCTAGATTGGAAGTTCCCAGTAATCCATTCTATAGCCTCATTCTGCTGCACGAGTAGCCTCCGTTCTTGACAGTTTTACCTCAGACATTTAAAAATCTGTTAAAATTCCATAACATTGCCTCAACGTAGCCAATGACTTCACATGCAGGCACGGAAGTAGCTACTTCTTTATGTGCTTCTTTCAAAGGCAAACAATGCAGCTGAGCCACTAACTCTGGAGCAGAAATATGGCCCCATCTCCTTAAAGGAGGATTTGTTGAGACCATCAAAGAATAAATAATTTGCAAGTTTCAGTTGTGAACTTCACAGTGGATAATTTATTGTTGAGGGGAGAAGAAGCCACAGCCAAGATAGCAGGTTGTTTTAATCACATGCAAATATGTCCCTTATTTGCCAGACCATTCTCATTTTCAGCACAGATCCTCTGTCTAATATTATAGCAGACCTCCTTCAGTTTTAACAGATTGCTAATCAAAAGACTAAATCTACCCTGCCTGACTTGCTGACTGAGGCAGAATATACCATTTCATGATCGATGTTCCTCATATGCCTTCGCAGATTTTTTATTCCAGAAGGCACTCAAGTGCAAAATATAGATACAGACATAGATAATCTCAACTAGAACTAAAATCAGCATAAGGATGGGGGGGTGGGAAAATTACTGCCACTATTACTGTCATCACCAGTCCTGGAATCAGAACCCCTACTAGAAGTATTGTGTGAATTGGTAATGCTGGTTTTGCAGATGCAGTCAAAGGAGATCACACTTTAGGTATGGCAATAAAAAAATTGGAATATGTTCTTAAGGCTTTGCAATTTAATATCACCACCATGTTATGCATTTTGACTCACAAGTAGATCACAAGGGTTTCATTGAAACCTCTTGGGGTGGCATTGTATGCACACTTAGTAGGACACAAGACCCATGGAACTCAGTCCTGCATCACTTGTGTCCGAAATATTATTCAATTATTTGTTTTTGTTTACACACACACACACACACACACACACACACACACACACACACACACACACACACACACACACACACACACACACACACACACACCTCTGCTTTCTTAATGTGGAAAATAGTGCTTCTGTACCCATGACTCAAAATGCCCAGAAATGGCCCAATATTGCCACACAATGTCATGCCCATTTTGCCAGCAGGAAAAGCACACCAAGCTTTACTTAGCAAAGGCCAGCCCGAATGTGGACAGTACCCATGGCAGCAGTCAAGATGGTCTACAGCAGTGGTTGTCAAACTTTTTTTGAGCCACATCCCTTTTTAATAATTGCCAAGTAACCTGCAACCATATTTGCATAAAAAGGCATTTTTAATGGGGTAGTTATTCCTTCTCAGAAAGCAGAGGCTTCCTTCTCCCCTGAAGAGCCTGTATTTTATACATACATATACAAACTAACTATAATATCCCACTATGAAAGGTCAAGGAAGAAATTCTTTAACAAGGGCTACAACATATATAAGGTGACCTGTGACACCCCACCCCCCCCGAAAACATTTTGACACCCCTTTGAGAGACAAAACCCTCAGGTTAGGAAACACTGGTCTACAGGATACCACACTCCTAAAGCTGATAGTTGTACATAGAGATGGGCACAGACCTCCGTTCGGAGGTTCATGCCAGTTTGTACACATTGCACCACAATTACCACACATTGTCCTTCCCCATCTCCCCAGCTGGATCCCCCACTCGCCAGCCAGGGCGAGCGCCTCTCCTGCTCCGGTCCCCAGCAGGAGCACAGACTTCCCTGCCCCACCTCTTTGGCTGATCGGCCACTCAGGCAAGGAGGCAGGACAGGCAACCCTGTTTTCCTACCAGGGACTGGTTGAACAGCCAAAGAGGAGGAGATGAGTGGTCATGAAGGCAGGGGAAGCAAATGTGGAGGTGGGTGTGAGTTCTGGCAGGATCCTCCAAACTGAGGTTCGTGCTCATCTCTAGTAATATACAGTAGTGCTTTGACTTACGAATTTAATCCATATTGGAACGGCGGCTGTAAATCAAAACGTTCGTAAGTCAAAGGACAATTTCCCATAGGAATGTACTGAAAACCGATTAATCCATTCCGGCTGTTTTTTGTTCTTATGTCAAGGCACAGTTCGTATGTCAAAGCATTAGTTCCCATGAGAACTAATGCAAAGCTGGTTAATCCGTACTCTACCACTAGGGGGAGAAATTTTTTTCTTTTTTCTTCTTTTGATCTAAGATGAACTTAGGTCAAAAAAAAGGGCAGGAAAGATTCTTTTCGTTCGTAAGTCAAAGCTCTGTTCACAACTCAAAGCAATATTTAGCATCTGGAGCTGTTTGTAACTCAAAATGTTCGTAGGTCAGGGGGTTCCTAAGTCAAAGCGCCACTGTATAGTGTTCCCCACCCCAGGTCTCAGCCTTATATTTTCCACCTAAGAGGGATTTCTCCCAGTCCAAAAATATACAAATGCATAGAAATATGTGCAGGAACAAATTCATTCAGGATACCTTCAAATCAGTTCCGGGTATGTCAATCCTGATCTGCACACCAAAATTTTGGCTACAAATTGAACTGGATGATATTCACATCCACCCCTTCCCCAATTTTAAAGTATTGCTCTGCAGACCATGGGAGAGTTCATAGCCTTTTTCGAAGTCGGCTTCATCATGAAGTTTCTCACATATGGAGGGCCTTTTGCTCCCTTCCTTTAAGCATCATCATCATCATCATCATCATCATCATCATCATCATCATCATCATCTTTGAACTGCAGAGCTGGAAGGGATCTATTGGATCATTGAGTCCAGTCGCTGTCAAGGAAAAGAACTCCAACCTCCAAATCAGGTTGTGGTGGGTTGCTCACAATTGGTGTGGCAGACTTTGGGATACAATTTGGATTCAATGATATTCACACACCTTTCGTTCTTTCCTTAAGCCTACTGGAAATATATTATCAAACTTTGCTCTCGAGATTGCAGCTTTAAACACAAGCAACTGGCCGAAACATGACAGAGAAGGGTCTCGTGACCGATTGTGCTGCTCTTCCTTGTGGAAACCAATATTTCATAGCTTTCTTTGAGTTGCCCATTCCCATTTCTTTCTGTTTTCTGTTTATATTTTCAAAGAAACTGAAGGGAATCAGAGTTTCCTCACAGTATATCTTCTTCATTCTCAGAGACATTTTCAGAAGCAATTTTGCTTGGCCAGTTATTTAATCATTCACAGATTCCAGTGCAGGATATTTTTAGACTTTATAACTGACCTCACACAAGATGCCTGTGGCGATACATTCTTTAACACACACATTAATGGTGTCTGTATCTAGAGGAAGCATCTAAATAAATAAATAAATAAATAAATAAATAAATAAATACATACATACATACATACATACATACATACATACATACATAGACAGAAAGACAGACAGAAATATTTGTGAATTGTTCATTGGATCTTATTGATGAAGGAGAGTCTGTTGCACAAAAGTTACTGCTCATGTGTCACTGTGAATACAGAAAATGTAATCTGCCCCCATGAGTATGATCAAATAGCCAGGTTATTTGTACAAGAAAATCACAAAGACTCTGAAAATTGCAAGGGGGACAGTCATTGTGGTTCCCAAACTTGGTTCCCCAGGCATTCTTGGACTAAAATCCATAGAAGCCTTCACCGCTAACTGTGCTGGTCATGATTACTGGGAGTTGCAGCCCAAGAACATCTGGGGACCCAAGGCTGGGGACCATAGTTCTAAAGGGTTACTTTTGTATTTGCTTCTGTTCATTCATGTGGGTCCACCTCTCTCTGTGCTTCAGTTTTACTTTCCAAAAGATATTGGCTGGATTTCTATTGATGTCCACGTACAGTTTTGCATGTCTTGCTGTTTTTAACTGATGGGGTGTTAGGACTTCTCACAGTTATGGAATCAGGTGCATGAATAGACATGTGACTGAGACAAACTGTCATCAATTGGCCACAGTTAGCCATGGAAATTTATGCCAACCGTACGGCAAATAGCAGTACAATTCCGGCCATTATGTGGATATGAAAAACGTGAACATGTCTAATAGGTAATTAAATATACCCTTGTCAGGGAACAAGTAGGAGTTGATGAGTGTGCATTTGCACACTTGTCAGGCAGGTGTTGTATGTCTGTACCTCATGGGGAAGAACCAACGCTCGTGCTTTGTACACAAAAGGTCCCAAGTCCTGTGAAGCCCCACTTGAAAGAATCAGGCAGCAAATGACAGGGAAACCTTCTGCCTTAGAACAGGAAAGCCACTCTCAGTCAAAGTAGACAATATGAGACGAGACCAGCGATGAGCGACTTGTGGCCCAGGAGCCACCCTGCTATCCTTGAACCACTGCTTCAACGAAGGAGACCACTGAGAACCAGGATGCAAAAAATGCTCCGCATTCCTCGTTCTCATTGATTCTAGCTGTTCTGACACAAGATATCTTGACCTGGGTGTTTCAAGACCCTGCAAAGGACCTTGCCTCTAATGCGAGAATGAGATGAACACTTTTTTTCTTTCCAGGTTATGGTCAGTTGTACAAAATATCTTCATGTACATTTTATGTCTTTCCTCCTTGTGAAGTACACAGACACAGCAAGCTTAGAAGGAAGGGATGATGGATAACTGGCTCAAACAACACAGTTAAGGCTTCTAATTCACAGAAGGCCAAGCAACATGGCAGGAGCCATTGTCGCTCATTCCTCTCCCTCACTACTTCTGTCTTGTCAACGAGAATCTTTGAGTAGATCAGAAGCTCTGGGGTTGGAATGCTCCATCTTTGAGCTCTTAAAGGTAAAGGTACCCTTTGACATTTTAGTCCAGTCATGTCCGACTCTAGGGGGCGGTGCTCATCCTGTTTTCAAACCATAGAGCCAGCGCTTGTCCAAACACAGTTTCGTTGTCACGTGGCTGGCATGACTAGGGAACGTCTGACTAGGGAACGCCGTTTTACCTTCCCACCGAGATGGTACCTATTTATCTACTCGCATTTACATGTTTTCGAACTGCTAGGTTGGCGAGGAGCTGGGACAAAGCGACGGGAGCTCACTCTGTCGTGTGGATTCGAACTTACAACTGCTGGTCTTCTGACCCTGCAGCACAGGCTTCTGTGGTTTAGCCCACAGCACAACCACGTCCCCTCTTTGAGCTCTTGCCTTTCTCAATTTGTGTTTCACAATTTTGGGGTTTTTTTATAGCTGAGAAATGAACTTATGCACCCTTTCAAATGAAATATTCTTTTGTTTAGAGCAGTGATCCCTAGATGTTCTTGGGACTACAGTTCCCAGAAATCCTGGCGAGCACAGCTAGTGGCAAAGGCCTCTGGGAGTTTTAGTCCAAGAACCCCATGGAGAACCAAGGTTGGGAACCACTGCTTTAGACCCAAATTTTAACACACTAGCTCCCCACAAGGCATACAAAGCTTTTTAGATTTATAGAAGCAATTGGCACTTCTACAGGTTGAAAATGTTCTTTAGACCCAGGCACAGTACTCAAGTGCATTTCATTATTTCAGAACAGGATTAGTCGAATTAGTTTTGACACTGGCACCTCAGCTCTAGATAGCAGCTGTCCATTTACCATCTATCAGTACATGAGAGAGATAGCATTGCTGAGTAAATATGAAGAAGAGCTGAGCTGATAAGAAACTGATGCACTCATTTTTAGGGGGGAAAAACTTGAAGACATCAGGCAAAAAGTTATTTGACTAGCACAGAAGTGAGAATCTAGACAATCTTCCAGTCTAGTTTAAACAACAACCCTGAGGAGCATTCGTCATGGAAAAGGTATATTTAGATAATCTGGCCAGTAACCATGTTAGTGTCTTGTCACACAAGAGAAACCAGAAGCCATGAAGCAGCTTTAAGATTAATTAATAGCATCTGATTTCCCCCATAGCACCTTTAGGACTAACAAGTCTTGATTCACAGAAACAGGGGGAGTGGCAAATGACTATGACCTGGGTGGGCTATGCAACACCCTCGTTGTGTGATCCATCCATTCAAGTCTTACACAACTACCATCTTTCCAAAATGTCACACATACACTCAATCCTAACTGTTCAATAACATTTCAGTAAACTTTAGCAAACTAAGCTGAATCAGAAAACAAAGGGAAAAATATCTAATAGCTAAACATCAATACGAGGCTTACTTTTTGTTCTAAAATTCTGCAAAGGGACTGGTAGTGTAGCTGCAAGTGCATTATATACCTCTATTTAGCTGTCCCAGGTACTCCCCCTAATTGGAATGAGATCTCGGGAGATCTTGGGCTTTCTTGGTATGTTTTCTTGGGAACTCGAGTCAACAGGAAAAGAGGTTTATTTTTGTCTATGTTTGGTGGACTGGATCAAAATTTCTCTAGTTATCTGACATAACTACAACAGGTTTATGGATGCCACTAACCAAGATCATGGCAACTTGGCTAGAACAACATAACACAAACATAACAAAATATTTCATGGACAGAAAACAAAGTTGAACCACCAAAACTGTGTTCTATTCTAGACCCCATAGCGATGATTTCCCCTTACTTTTCAGCAACAGGAAAAGACCAAGAGGTCTTGCTATGAAAGAGAAGGAGGAACATGTTTCCATCACCATATGCAAAAGACAACTTCTTCAACAGAAGTGATGGGACAGTGCACATGAATGCAGCAGGCTAGTTTAGAAGGCATATGGTAGGCCATGGAACGTATAAACACTAAATACCATCTTGTAACAAAGTGGAAGCCTGAATGCTGATATCTCTGCCCTCCTGAATGTGATGAAAAATTATGTCTATAAGTGGATGAAGACCCCCCAAAAATCACTTCGATATTCTCTCCTATCTGATCGTTCCTACATTTGATTCACATTACAGATAGTGTGTCATTAGAAAAGGAGATTTTTCAAGTGCTGACAAAGCCTGATTGTCATAGTAAGAGCTTTTCACCCATCCTATAGTTTCTGATTGATCACTGGGAGCTAAGTAGGGGCTTTGATTGCAGCTATGATTTCTTGGTCCCCTGAGGTCTGTCTGAAATATATCTCTGTAATGCTAACATGACTTCAACTTCTAATACAATATAGTATCATTCATATTCTCAGGGGACATGTAGAAAGATGGGTAGAGCATCCTAAGTAACTCAGTGAAATTCCATCAATAGAGTTGCTTCTCTTTATTTCATCTACTCTGGCTTTTTGCTTCTTAATCATAAACCCTTTATTCTCCCATTCCAGCATCTACTGTTTCATCTATGCACATTGCCCTCCTCTGACATGCCAGCATCTACTGTTTCAAGCATCTGCTTCACTTTGCCTAACAATAGGGCTAGTCCTATTCTGAGATCCTTGTCCTAGGGATATTCACCATCGGTATGAAGGCAGATGACGTGAAGGACTCTCCTGTAATTCCATTTAATTTCATATCCACCCAGAGAGCTTTGGGTAGTGTGGGTGGTATATAAGTTAAATAAATAAATCAAATCAAATATTCCATATGTGTGGCACTTCTGGACATTGTTTCTTCAGGGGGAGACAGTTATGACAGAATGAGAAGAGAAGAGAAGAGAAGAGAAGAGAAGAGAAGAGAAGAGAAGAGAAGAGAAGAGAAGAGAAGAGAAGAGAAGAGAAGAGAAGAGAAGAGAAGAGAAGAGAAGAGGGGGCACATTTATGAGTACAATGAGATAGAGATGAAATTGAAGAAATAGCCAGCTCTTCTTTTTCTAAATAAAGAGACAGAAAGTTAACAGCATTCAACAGATTGCTGGAACAGAAGGCTAGAGAGTCCCAAACAGTGATGCACATATTTCCTGTAAAATGCAGCTTTCACACTCCAAATGCTTTCCTATTCTGGTACTGGTATTCAGCTGATTCAGACCAGCTCTCTCACTCTCACTCTCTTTGCAATAAGTGTTTTTATATTATTATTATCTGCTTTATTTCCTAGGAATGTGGATTTCATTATTTATTCCCTAAGAAGCAAAGCATTTGCTTGAGGAGGTGAAATCCCAATATTTCTCTCAGTATTAAACTTACAATAAGGCTGCATGTGACCGGCAGCAATAGGTGTGTCACACCATTTCACAAGGTGGAGGAAATTAGAGCTTTGTAGAGGAGCTTCTGCCTGGGAATAGTAGAAGAGCTGAGGCTGCAACTCAAGCCATATAAATGTAGGAGCAGGCCCTATTGAGCACACTGGCCAAAATCCTATTGTCCTTTCCTACCTGCATTGTGCAAAAGGCAGAATTTTAGAAGTGAATTGTGGCAAATCGCAAAATCATTGTTGACATTATTTGTTGCCTGCTGATCTGCACAATTGATCACGTCTATGTGGACTTCATAATTTGTGGCAATGCACCTCCAAAAGTGAGGCCATTTGCTTTACACTCACGGATAAGCTTGCCAGATACATGGGTACCAAAAGGACAACATAGAAAGACAAAGAAGAGGACAGAGGAGGACAATAACCAGTGGTCCCCAACCTTTTTTGGACCACAGGCCAGTTGGGGGGTGGGCTCCGTGCATGGGGGGTGTCATGCCCACGAAACCCAGCATGAGACTTTCAGAGGCTGGGTCCAGAGTAACAGGGCAAGATGACAGAACTGATCTGTATAAAGAAGATGGTGGGCTCAGTTGTATTGCCCCATCTCCAGCTAAAAAGAATCCAACATAATGGGGTTGGGAAAGTCCAGGGCTTGCGTTTCTGCGGGAGAGAATCACCCTCCCCGTCCCCCTATTCTATGCTTTTCAGACGTGCTGGGTTGGAACTCATATCATTCCCAATCTCTCAGATCATGTGCCTGCCCCCCCCCCACTGCTGCCTGAGGGGAAAGGTAAACCACGGACTACTCCAAAATCAAGTTACTGCCAAGAGGAGAAGGAAAAGGAGCTCAAGGAAGAGCATGCACCCTCTGGGTCCAGCTGGGAGAACTCAGTTTCCTGCTGCCGCCTTGCCACACAGGGACCCTGTTTGGATTTGGCTTCATCACCGTGTGAGCAGCGCCAGCCCGTGCTTGTGGGGTAGGGCAGAAAGCACAACGGGTGGCTGGCAGAACTAAAGGGTGGTGGTGGGGAAGAGTGGGTATGCATTCACATAACATGAAGGCAGGCAAGCTTTCAGACATCGAGGCAACAGGAAGGCAACAGAGGTAGAGTGCTGATCTCCCACCTCAGATACACGTTTGACATGGAATGCAGGCAGGTAAGGGCTAGTGGCGAGGTCGGTCTTAGTGGTGCCTCACATTTTCCCTCAGGGACCAGCTTCCAGTGCCTGGACATGAAAAAGGAGAGAGCGAGCCTAGCATGTCATGTAGCTCTCAGGCTCGACACTTACCTTGAATACCCATCGTGTGTGCGGGGGGAGGGAGATACAAAAGCTGGACATTTTAAAGGTTTTTAGCTTTGCCTACCGGAGGGAGGACATTAGGCGAAAAAGGAGGACATGTCCTCCTTTTGCTGGATGTCTGGCAATCTTAGCCAGGGGAAAAACAAATCCAAGCTTAATTTCCTCTGTTCTCATGCCCCCACCCATGGAACACAGAGATTCCAGCCCACCCTAATAAACATAAACTCAGGAGTTTTATATATATTATAATATATATATTATATATACACTATTATTTAATTTAAATGTTTATAAAAATATACATATACAGTGGTGCCCCACTAGACGCTTACGCCGGTAAACGATGAAATCACTTGACGATTACTTTTTGGCAATCACTATTGCAATCGCAAAACAATGGTTCCTATGGGGGAAATCCGCTTTACGTTGATTAGGTTCTTGCTTTGCGAACCGTTTGTTTGCAAAACGATGTTTTTTCTGGCTCCACAAAATGACTTCCCTTTGCAAAATGGCTTCCTTCCCTTCGCAAAATGGCTGTTTTCCGGACAGAAGCTTCAGAAGACAGCGATTTTAAACAGCTGATCGGCGGTTCTCTATGGGCGATTTTCGCTGGACGAGGAGGTATGCACTACCATGGAGTGGCTATGCTCTGCACCTCAGAAAGGTCTGGTCTAGTCTATGTAGTTATCAAACTCTGGGAAAGATATGGAAGGTTATAAAACATCATGCCACAAATCAGGATAAGCCCTGTTCGGATGTCGCCTCTACTGTAAATTAACCCAGTAGTATTAGACAAGGTGCTCTCTCATTCTCTCTTCCCTCCACTGTTTTGTCTCAGGCTCACCCCACGCCAATCCGGGACAAAATACTGTAGGCCTACCCTAAAGGCTTCTTGCAATGATTACTACAAGGTACCTAAAGTAAAGCACTGTATAAAGATGAATTATTGGCTTAAATCCTGTTGTGCATTCATACAAACAACATTATTTTTGGAAGCCAGTGTCAACAAAATTTTCTTCCCTTACTCCAGCTGGCTTCCAAAAATAATGTTGTTTGTATGAATGCACAACAGGATTTAAGCCAATAATTCATCTTTATACAGTGCTTTACTTTAGGTACCTTGTAGTAATCATTGCAAGAAGCCTTTAGGGTAGGCCTACAGTATTTTGTCCCGGATTGGCGTGGGGTGAGCCTGAGACAAAACAGTGGAGGGAAGAGAGAATGAGAGAGCACCTTGTCTAATACTACTGGGTTAATTTACGGTAGAGGCGACATCCGAACAGGGCTTATCCTGATTTGTGGCATGATGTTTTATAACCTTCCATATCTTTCCCAGAGTTTGATAACTACATAGACTAGACCAGACCTTTCTGAGGTGCAGAGCATAGCCACTCCATGGTAGTGCAACTTTGCATGAGCTCTGGCTTAAAGTTATACAAGCCAGAGATCACCCGGTTGCTAGCAATGCTGCTTTCTGCTTATATGGGGCATGTGTGGATTCCTCCAGCATGAATACTGGATACAAGAGAAACATACTGTATATGATGTGTGCATGAATAAAAGAAACAGGATACTGGCCAATAAAAGATAGAAAGGGTTTCCTACTCATTCCATAACAATGCACTGAAAAATAATTGACAATCTGAACTTTGCTGATTGGACGTTGTGATTTTCAAAAACTAACAGGAGGTCAATATAATTACTTCAGGATAATTCAATCAATTAAGTCTTCCTTACTGATCAAGAAGAGTGCTGATTTCGGGAACACTGTGAATCCGTGATACATATCTCAAAGATAATTTGCATACACGAAGCAGGGCCAGGTTCCATTTTTCTTATTAACTTCTCTCACCTTTACTAATCTTTTCTATAAAGAATGTGTGGAAAGGAACAAGGAACAAGCTTTACTGTGGACATAGGGCTAAATCCCCTTTTGGTTGCAACAAGTGTGGATTCATGAGATAAACAGGACTTTGGTAAGTTCCTGTTTGATTCAATAGATTTAGTAGAAGCGGGAGTAATAATTTAATGTAACCCATGCAGACACAGATACTATAGAAAGTGAAGGCTGTGGAGAACTAATGTGGCCTAATGGCTAGACCAAACTTCTCCATTTGGTGCCTACCATATGAATTGGCCTGGAACTCCCAACTCTCAGCAAGGAGCGCCAATAGCCATTGACTTTGCCAAGGTGAGATGTTGTTGGGAACAACAGACCAACTCTGATGAGCCCTAGGTTGGAGGTGGTTGGCAGGGTATTTGATGCCATGAGACGATCCAGGCTTTCTTAAGATGTAAAGGAATGTAACTTAGTCTCTCCTCCTGCCCGGAGATGATGTGGAGATACTTTGGTATACTACTTGAGCAATGCCAAAGAAGAAGACTGGGATAAAACCTGAGAAAGCAATTAAGTTTAGCACATTTCTTCCCAAACCTACTCAGGAATGATAGTAACATGACAAAGTGATGTATCAAGAGTGTATATTTATATTTACCACACAAGAGCATATGGAGTGCAAAATAATGTTACCAAGATTTCATAATGTTTACTATGGATGAAAGGCTGCAGCGGTGCTCACTCATTTCAAGTAGAGCACAATAGACTACATACTGCACAGTCCTGAAAAAGAAGAAGAAGTTGAGTTTGTTTTGGAGGGAGAGGGGGCAGGTTCAGGAATTATGAGGCAACAGGGACTGGTGGTCATTATCTTCTGAGGCAATGCTGCTGAGAAGAAGCAGAAGAAAAGTGTCCCAAAGCAGCAGAAGTCATTTGTGTTGGCTAGCAATAAGTACACCTTGCATTAGACAGCTTCTATGACCCAACATTAGAGAGCTTTATGACCCAACATTTCCACCTCTGAGATAATACCCTGATAGAAAAGGTAGGTGAGGGTTCAAAATCAAGACTGTTAAGAATGTTTTGCACCGATTATTCTGGCAGCTGATGAGACTTTTAGGAGGTAATGTTACCCTCATAGGTTTCCATCAATTTTGTGTGAACCACCTCGAAATATTCATTGTCCCATCCCTATATTAAGTGAAAATGCAGGGGGCACCTGAACAAAACAATTTCTCCTAACCCTCAGACCAAAAGAAGTACTTGCAGAAAAGATGAGGCAATTTTCACATAATTTAGTGTGTACGGTTATAATATTTTAATAATAGCTTATTTATTCAGTGCTGTATGAGAAAAGGGTCAAAAGCTTGTTTAATGCATTTTTTTTTCAGATTCTAATTTTGCTTCATCTTAAAAATCTAATTTTGAATATGAATGACTCCAGCCAAGGTTTAAATATGGAAATTGCAATCCCATAGACACTCAGCTGAAACTTATATTTATTAGAATTTACTTCCAAATATACACACATGGGGTTACTGTAAATCTTACTCATTTCAGTCTTAAAAAGGTAAACAGAACCTTGATATTCCCACTAAAAACAATGTGTATTGAAATCAGATTTCTAGGTAGAGAATACTCAGAAGACGTTTACCATTCCCTTCTTCTGGAAGCATCCTGGGACTGACCAGCTTTCCACACAAGGGTGGCTCTACTCGCAAGAAGCCCAGTGGGGAATCAAACTCCCAACCTTTGGCTACACAGCTAGACACCTAATTCACTGAGCTATCCACCAGCCAAGATGGGGGATTGTAAAATTATTGTTTCTTTGCTCCACAAGAAGCTAGGGCATTTTGTGGCACTCTCCATAATAGTATTCATAAAGAATGGGAACAGTATTTGCACAAATTAAACAAAATGCACAAGGAATGTAAAGACCACTTGATCATGAATAATACCAATCATGCAAAACAACAGGGCCTACTGCTTTGGTACCTTGACTCTTAGCATGACATGGGTTGTTTGCCTCTTTTTAATAATCAGCCGACCATTCTGTCCGATTTTGCATGTAGGATTTGCTTCCCAGGTTGAGATTTGCAAATTCCAAAGAAACTGTTGATTTAGTTTGTCTCAGCATTTTGGCAGAACTTCAAAGAAAAAGAGAGAGTGGGGAGAACAGAGACAGGGAGAACAAAAAAGTGACATGGTTGTTGTGGGTTTTTCAGGTTCTTTGGCCATGCTCTGAAGGTTGTTCTTCCTAATGTTTTGCCAGTCTCTGTGGCCGGCATCTTCAGAGGACTGGAGTAGAAACTCTGTCCTACTCCTGTCCGCTGAAGATGCCAGCCACAGAGACTAGTGAAAAGTCAGGAAGAACAACCTTCAGAACACAGCCAAAGAGCCCGAAAAACCCACAACAACCATTAGATCTCGGCCGTGAAAGTCTTCAAAAATACAAAAAAAATATGACACTTTAAAGGATACCAGATTTTTCATTGTTTGCTTTTGTGGAACAAAATCCACTTGGTGTTGGAAGAAGCAAATTTTGATCCATGGAAGCCCACACTGAAATTAGTACAGTGGTGCCTCGCTTAACGAGCACACCGTACAATGACGAAATCGCATAGCGATCCCTTTTTTGGGATTGCTAATGCGATCGCTCAGCGACTTTTAGATAGGGCGAAACTCGCTTTGCGAAGATTGGTAAGCGTTTCGCTTACCGATCTTCACAAAATGAAGCCCCGACGACCAGCTGTTCGGCGGCCAAAATGGCCGCCGGAAGCCCTGAAATGGCCCAAAATGGCCGCCGGAAGCCCCGAAATGGCCCAAAATGGCCGCGTGCAGTGTTTTCGCGCCCTCGTTAAGCGAGGGGAGGGAGCGAAAATGGCTGCCAGCCATCCTGGAACATCGCTGAACGGTGAGTAAAGGAGCCGATTGGAACGCATTAAACACTGTTTAATGTGTTCCAGTGGCTTTTCCTGCCCCGTTCAGCGATGTTTCGCTATAGTGAAGGTTAATCCGGAACGGATTAACCTCGTTATGCGAGGCACCACTGTATGTTTAAAGTGCCACAATATTTTGCTCTTCTTTTCACTACTTTAGCCTTTTCCTTTTTTTCCCCCTTGATGTTACCAACATAGTTTTTGCAACCTTTCACCCTCCCCTTTTCCTTTCAGTTTGCACAAATTGGAGATAACTGGATCAGAAAAATAATGCTCCTTGTTTCACTCTCAGGTGAGGAATCACACAGGGTGTGAAGATTTCTTCTTGAGCTTCCCGATCATTGATTGAATTGAGGAATTTAGTGTACGTTGTTCATAAAAATGCTGTGACATCTGTCCAGGGGATCACTACACTGATACTTCTGCAGTTCATGGGGGAAACTATTGCTCTCAGAAACGTAAGCATAATGACAATCCATAAAGACATTGTACATCAATGTGTCACAGCCTCTTGTGGCAAGGAGCATGTTGTCCACAACTGAAAACCCAATTGGCACAGAGTGAGTGAGGCATGTCAACAGAAGGGGTCATGAGCACTTAACCTTGCAAACCATAATCTCTGTCTTTGTCCTCTTAAGTTTCATTAGACATGATGTCTCTGGCAAGGGTAGAGTTTCTTCAATATGCAATTAAAGCTTGGCATGCTCTCTTTTGAAATATTCCCAGCCTCTGCATTTTCCAATAGCCATCTGAAATAAGTGCTATTTAAAGCAAGCTCTTACAGTGACCGTGTGCTAGGAAATGTGGTGGAGGATTCTACTGCATGTACTGCTCCCTCCGAGGCTTAACAACACCTTGAACTTTATGGCAATGCCACATCTATGTCAGTGAACGCTATGCCCCTCAACATATACTTTGGAAGATTTGATGTCAATTGCCCCAAATGCTCTTGATGTTGCCTGTTATTTGGTGAAAAAGAGCTGATACGCTAATTCCAATGTTACAATTTATTATTTATTTTTAAACACACAAGTTTGTATTTCTTATGTGTCTATATCCAGGCCAGACACCCAGTGTGGTGTGGCTGGATAGAGTGAAAGACTAGGACTCAAGAGCCTCAGGTTTCAATCCCCGCTCAGTTGGGGAAGCTCACTGGGGATGTAGAACTAGTAGACTCACTCCTTAAAAATCTTACTTAGGTTGAAATCTCTATGAGGGTTGCTATAAGTCAGTTCCAACTTGATGGCACATTAACGTGTACAGGTCACGACCCAATTTTCTATTGCAAACTACTAATTGTATTGTGATACTTCTGACCTGAATTAAGAAATGCTGTATTTTTATGGAAATCTAGACAGCCACCAGACACTCTTCATGAGTCATATCACACTCACAGATGACAGGGTACTCCTCACTCAACCCACGGGCCTTTCTCCTCAGAAGAAAAGGGCATGCTTTCAATATGACATTGCGAGCTTCTCCCTCAGTTGTTTCACTTTAACCATCCCACAAGCATATCTATCACAAACACTAAAGCAGCAAGTTTCTTGAGTGACCTTATTGAGACATGAATTCCTTTTATTATTATTTTGCTTGTAGTTTAAGGAAAAAAATGTTTCAAAAGGAAGACAATTCCATCTGCAAAGTGACCTGCCTCCTTTTTTTACTTTGTACATCTATTTATTTCATCCACTTATTCTAATTTTAACCTGCATTTGCTCCAGACCGGTTGAAGGGTATCCTCCATCACAATCCCTCTGCTTCCTTTGTCCATGTTGCTATTTAATTTTACTGGTTGTGTCAAAGTCATAAAAAGCAGAAGAATGCACTGTTTGGTGCCTGGGAAGGATTTTAAGGAAGATACCAAGCTGGCAATATGATTTCTAGATCATGAAAAAAAATTGAATGGAGGCAACCTCACAGGTTCCATCAGCACTCAATTTCAGATCTAAGCTGAACGTTTTCCTCTTTTTGCTCTGCCCCTTGAAGTAAATATGACATTGTGTAGTGTTATTTCTTTGGTGCTCTTTTACAAGGGGACATGGTGGCGCTGTGGGTTAAACCGCAGAAGCCTGTGCTGCAGGGTCAGAAGACCAAGCAGTCGTAAGATCGAATCCACGTGATGGAATGAGCTCCCGTCGCTTTGTCCCAGCTCCCGCCAACCTAGCAGTTCGAAAGCATGTACAGTAAATGCGAGTAGATAAATAGGTACCATCTTAGTGGGAAGGTAGTGTTCCCTAGTCACGCTGGCCACGTGACAACGGAAAACTGTCTTCGGACAGGCGCTGGCTCTACGGCTTGAAAAGCGGGATGAGCGCCGCCCCCTAAAGTCGGACACGACTGGACTGAAAATGTCAAGGGGAACCTTTACCTTTACCTTTTATACATGATTCTACTAAAAACACGAATCATCGGAAGACTCCATGCCTCTGCTTGTCAATAACTAGATTAACAAAGTGAAAGTCATATTCGTATTAGTGCTCCTGCATGACACAGCAGCTAGTTTTGGCTCTAATCATAATGGCACTGCCTGAGACATAATCATCCAGGAGATAGGGATGGGGAGAATAGAAGAATCAGGGGAAAAATTCAAACAATGCCTGCAAAGCTGAAAGAAATGAGGCATTTCAAAGACAGAAATCAATAGACAAACATGAGATATCTCAGGCCACAATGTAAGTTTAGGTGAGAGGGAGATATATGTTCGACCCAGATGAAGCAGGATACTGATCCACTTCAGACTATATGGCATAAAACCAATTGAGGTACAGTTACAGGGGGCTAAGATTTCCCCCTTATTACTTTCTTTATTTATTTATTTATTTATTGGACTTATAATTTACTTTACAATTTTTAAAATTATACAGGCTACACATTGCCCCCCCAGCAAGCTGGGTACTCATTTTACCGACCTCGGAAGGATGGAAGGCTGAGTCGACCTTGAGCCGGCTACCTGGGATTTGAACCCCAGGTCGTGAGCACAGTTTTAGCTGCAGTACAACGTTTTAACCACTGCGCCACGAGGCGCACTTGGGCAGGTCTTGGCTGAGCATAAAATAAGTGGGAATTGCATAAAATCAAATGCATGATTCAAATACCTGGATATTAAATAATTCACTCATTCAACCTCTTTATACCACCCATCTGGCTGCAAGGCTACTCTGGGTGGTTTACAATATAATAAAACAAAACAATAAAACATCAGCACCAACATTTTAGAAAAAAAACAGACATAACAGTTATACAAAAATCCAAATCAAGATCAGAATTGCAATATACCATCATAATAATCAAAACAACAGGAAGACAAACATAAGTACAAATAAAACAATAAAGAGGGTGAAACAAAAATAAATGTTGAGACTGCCACTGCATTATCCCGATGTAATATCTGGAAAAGCCTATCTGAAGAGCGATGTCTTAAGAGATTGTTTGAAGGTTCCAAGTGAAGCGGCCAGCCAGATTTCAGGCTGGAGGTTTTTCCAGAGGTGGGGAGTGACTGCCTGGTCTCTAATCTTCTTTTTCCAGGTCTCTTTTTCCGGGTCAGTGTTCTCAACTGCTCCACCTGGGAAGATTGGGTAGGTTGGCCAGATCTCATCAGGAGGAGGCATTCTGTCAGGTATCGAGGTCCCTGACCTTTTAGGGCTTTGTATGTCAAGGTCATCATCTTGAAGCTGGCACAGAAATAGATAGGTGGCCAGTGCAAAGGGAGATATGTTGATATATCTTCACTCCACTCACTAATCTGGCCACCATATTCTGGATCTGCTGGAATTTCTTCAGCAGCCTCATGGGTAGCCCCACATAAAGAGCATTACAGTAGTCTAATCTCAAGATTACCAGTGCATGGACCAGCATAGGGAGGAACGCAGTGTCAGGGTAGGAACGCAGGCGGGTGATCTGTCTCAGATGGAGAAACGGCACATGGATGATAGATGTTTCCTGGGATTCCATCACTGGGTCCAGAAGTACACCTAAACTGCAAACCTTATGCCTTGCAGAGAGAGTAGCCCCACCAAAAAAAAAAAAAGGGAGACCCCTAATCCACAGACTCTGGGCAACCCCCACACAGGATTTCCATCTTATCTGGTTTCAGCCTCAATCTGTTACACTTTATCCACCCCAGCACAGCATCTAGGCAGCGCTCAATGGATGGGATGGCATCCACCGCAGATAGGTGGAAGGAGAGATAAAGCTGGCCATCATCCCCGTATTTCTGTGAAGATTCTCAGTCATCCAGGTGTGGCTATCTGAAAGTTGAGTCATGGCAATTGGACTTCTTTCTTGTTAGGTTGAAACATTTCACTAGTCAACCAAGTAGCTTCTTCACTCTGAGGAGAGTTGGTAAGAGACCTCTGATATATCCTCCACGTTGGTTTCACTTTCCCCTGGTCTGAATAGGCTTATTAGAAGGACAAAGGACTGGGGGTAAAGGATAATCCCACTTCTGCAGTCCTTCTCCACCCATTGTCATGGGTCGTTAGTCGTCGTTAACACTGGTCTTCCTGTTGTGTGTGGTCCTCCTAATCTTTCTGAGGCTGGATGAAAGGGCAGTGTAATAAATAGGAGACAGATTGTATGTAAGGCCTCCACACCTGTTGAATGAGGGAATTTCTATATGCACAAGTATGGCCTCTTTGACCCCTCTATCAAACCACCTATCTTCTTGGTCCAAAATGAGTACATCTTGGTCATCAAATGAGTGTCCTTTGTCCTTCAAATAAAGGAACACTGCTGATTGTGGTCACGAGCCGTTGCCCCTCCTGTGCTGGACCATTCTCCTGTTCAGTGGCTGTTTGGTTTCTCCAGTATAGAGCTCTGAACACTCCTCTTTGCAATGCACTGTATATACTATATTGCTTCTGTTGTGTTTTGGTGTCCAGTCCTTTGGGTGGGTGAGTCTCTGCCTTAGTGTATTTGTGGGTTTGAAGTGCACAGGTATGTGGTGTTTACCGAAACCCCTTTTGAGCTTTCCAGACACATCTGCCATGTAAGGGATGAGCAGGTTCTTCCTTCAGCTCTGGGTCTCAGAGTGTTCCATTGTCCTCCTGGGTCAGAACATTGCCTTGCTAAAGGCCCATTCTGGATATCCACAGGACTTAAGGGCTGTCCATCTTCTTTCTTCTTAGCTTCTGTGGAGGTGGGAATGTTTGTTACTCTGTTGTTTAACATCCTGATGACACCTAGTTTGTGTTGCAATTGGTGATGAGAGTCACATAGCAGGTATTGATCAGTATGTGTAGGTTTTCTGTAGATTTCTATTCCTAAGGTAAAGGTAAAGGTTCCCCTTGACAATCTTTGTCCAGTCGTGTTCGACTCTAGGGGGCGGTGCTCATCCCCGTTTCCAAGCCATAGAGCCAGCGTTTTGTCCGAAGACAGTCTTCCATAGTCACATGGCCAGTGCGACTTAGACACGGAACGCTGTTACCTTCCCACTGAGGTGGTCCCTATTGATCTACTTGCATTTGCATGCTTTCGAACCGCTAGGTTGGCGGGAGCTGGGACAAGCGACGGGTGCTCACTCCGTCGCGTGGATTTGATCTTACGACTGCTGGTCGTCTGACCCTGCAGCACAGGCTTCTGCGGTTTAACCCGCAGCGCCACCATGTCCCACATTCTATTCCTAAACTGCTCTTAAATCATATGATGACTGCACAGTCCAGGAAAGTCAGCCGGTTGTCTTTGGTCTCTTCTCTGGTGAACTTGATATTTGAGTCCATTGCATTTATGTGGTCTGTGAAGACCTGTACTTCCTGAATCTTCAGGAAGTTGTCCACATACCTCAACCAATGGGTTTGAGTCGTGCCTTCTTTTCCACTTCTTCCATGTATACGTTCGCAACAATGGGCAACACTAGGGAACCCATCGCACAGCCATGTTTGTGCCCATGAAAGTCACTTCTGTAGGTGAAGTAAGTGGTGCTCAGACACAGACCCAGGAGCAGGCCTATCTGGTCCAGGTTGAGGCTGCTTCGGGTGGAGAAGGTGTAGTCTTCTTCCAGTCTCCTTTTTACAGCTGTTAGGGCATCAAAGGTGGGAATGCTGGGGAAGAGGGGCGTGACATCAAAGGATACCATGGTTTTGTCAGTAATTAGTTTCAGTTCCCCAACCTTGAACGCAAACTCCTCTGAGTTGTGAATGTGGTGGTCCGAATGTCCAACCAATGGTGCTAAGATGGCGACCAGGTATTTAGCAATGTTTTATATTACTGAGTTTATGCTGCTGACTATGGGTCTGAGGGGGGCTCCTTCCTTGTGTATCTTGGGAAGTCCATAAAGGTGTGGGGGGGGGTCTCCAGTATACAAGCAGTGGTTATTCCCCCTGTCAAAGGTATGGTCCTTTTCCAGGTGTTTTGAGAATTCTGTTGCTTTTCTCTTGTAAATGTTGGTGGGGCCCTTCTTCAGTTTTTCATAAGTGTGTTAGTCTTCCAAAAGTGAGATCACTTTTCCATGGTAATCCATAGTTTTGAGGATGACAGTGCATCTTCCTAAACAGGAGAACGGCCCGGCACAGGAGGGGCAATTGCTCAGGACCACAATCAGCAGTGTTCCTTCATGTGCAGGATAAATGATACTCATTTGATGACCAAGATGTACTCATTTTGGACTGAGAAGATAAGTGGTTTGAGAGAAGGATCAGGGAGGCCATACATGTGCATATAGAAAAATCCCTCACTCAGGAGGGGTCGAGTCTTTAGATACAATCTGTCTCCTATTTATCAGGTTGCCTTTTCATCCATCCCTAGAAAGATTACAACCACACACACCAGAAACACCACTGTTAATGACCGTGATGGGGGACAATGGGCGGAGAAGGACTGCAGAAATGGGATTACACCTCACCCCCAGTCCTTTGTCCTTCTAATGAGCCCAACCTCCCCTGCACCCAAATCAAGATGCAAAATAACCAAAGGAAATACTTCCAGGAAATATTGAAGGCCATGACAAGCCCTTCTGGAGGCTATTAATTGAGGTGTGTTTTGAGTCATGAACGAACTTCCAATTTCTGGCAACCTTACAAGGGTTTTCAAGGTATGTGAGATTCTAAAGGAATGGTTTAACCAGCCCCACCTCCAGTGATTTTCTGTGGCCAAGTGGGGAATCCAGATCTCCTGCGTCTTAGTCCATCCTTCTATCCGCTACACTCAAGTCAATTCTGACTTGTGGCAACCCCTTCCAGAGATTTCTAGATTTTGAGCACCCAGCAGTAGTTCATAATTCCCTTATTTTGGAAGCACCTTTGGATTGTTCAGCTTGCCCAAGGCTATACAGGCTGCTTACTGAGCTCTCTTAATGTTGCCATTAACTCCTAGGGTCACAATGAATTGGATATGAGTGTACAGCACATTACAGCAACAGCACCCGACGTCAGCCAAGTTCTGTTGCAGCCAAATGGATTTTTAAAGTTGAGAAAAGGCTATAGCAGATGGCATGCATTCTCCTAATCGACATGCATCTCAATGGAGCAAGCATGGCGTTTTGGTGGCTTTTTTTAAAACAGCAAGCTATAGTCTTGGCATACACAATACTCATTTGTATGTCGACTAGTCTGCCCCAGTGGGTAGTGATGCTTCTATGTGTGTGAGCAGTTGTTGGTTCAATGAATATGGTATTTCTGTTTCGCAGTCCCGCCATAAGCTCACAGTTCTTCCCTTGCTTGAAACATCATTATTAACAAGTTCCCTGTTTCAGTTGTTGCAAGCAGGATGAAAATGAGCATATTTTTGTTCGTGTTTCATTAAGTTATGCTGCAACCAATATGCACTGCCTTGATGCAGTCTGAAAGGTGAACAGATGGGGTTTTATTTTTAGCTCCCATTAGTGCAACCCATCAAACACTCATTTGCCTGATATACAATCATACTATAACTTACCATTCAGCTTTTAAAATACAGTTTTGCCTAGATTTGGAGCACTGAAATGACAAAAGAGAAGGAGGCAATGAATGCTTAATTACATTCATACGAATCTGTTTGCTACTGAAACTTGGAAGTAAATGAAGATCTTCGGTGTGATCGAGTACATGAAGGGGCTAGTCCCAAGTCACTTTTCTGTTCCAGATTCTTGTTTTTAGGCAAACTCGAACTGGCTGGATAGCTCAGTGGTTTAGATATCTGGCTGCAGAGCCAGAGGTTGGGAGTTGGATTCCCCCACGGTGCCTTCTGGGTGGCCTTGGGCAAGCTGCACAGTCCCAGGACACCCTCAGAAGAAGGGGCAGGTTAAGTATTCTGAGTATTCTCTACTTCAAAAACGCTGGGAAGGGTCACCATACGTTGATTGGACAGCATGCAATTGTTGTTGTTGAACAATATAATCAGAATATTTTCTGCAACACTCCTGGCCTTTGATGTTCCTCATAAGAACAGCAGTTATATTTCAGAGAATATAACCTAAAATCCATGTCATTTTGTCCAGTGTCCTGTCACCCACACTAGTCAGCCACATTCAGTCAAGGGAGCACCTACTGGGTGACCTTAGTTCGGTCATTCCGCCTCATCCTGGCCTAACTCATATGGTTGTTGTGAGAGAAAGTAGAGGGAGGAGAGTTATGAATTCCATTTTGACACAGGATGCTGAATGAGCTAGATGGGGTTTGGTCTGCTGAATTCTCGGGGTTCTTAAAGACTAAGGTTTAGTTCCTAAATTGTTCCTAAAATGCATGTTTGGGGGTAGTGGACCTCAGAATGTAGCTCAGGTATCAAGAATTGGGAGAGGGAATCAAAATCAGCCAAGTGTTTTATATGATCCAGGGTTGACTGAGTTAATTCTTGTGTGGCCTCCCACACCCCCAGTATAACAGCAATACTATACTCTCCTAATGTATATTTCCAAAGCAGAGTAATTTGCACTATGAGTCACATCCCTAGACAATTTTTAACAATTATGTATTCAATGTCTGTGGTTCCCCTTGCACTTTAAACATGAAGAAGTTTTCTTTGACATGACCATTCACTGAATGTGACCCATTTTATCAGATGCATGTGATGAAATGGAGTGCGTTCCAGGAAAGCTGATAACTAACTGCTGGATAGCTCAGGGGGTTAGGTATCCAGTTGGGAGCCAGAAGTTGGGAAGTCAATTCCCCATCTGTGCCTCCTTGACAGGGGCTGGACTTAGTGATCCATTGGGTGTCTTCCAGCACTGAAGTTCTAAGATAATCAAGATTATAAATGAAACATAGTCATTTTCATGATGCTTCACCACGCTTTATTTATTTTATTTATTTATTTATTTATTGCATTTATATGCCGCCCATCTAGACATAGTCTACTCTGGGCGGCTCACAACATACAAGATAAAAACAATTTAAAATATACACAGTTTTACATAGATAAAAAAACAAAGCAATATAAAATATAAATCGTAGATTTACAATTTTAATAATTAGTTCAAAGCAAACAGTCGCAAGATGGCATGAATCAAAAGAAAAAAAAATAAGAAATAAGAGTCACTTAATTGACTGAAGGGAAGACCAGCTTGAATAGCCAAGTTTTCAACTGGCTTATGAAAATGCCCAGCGAGGGTGCCAGCCGAATTTTGGTAGGGAGGGTGTTCCACAGCCAAGGGGCCACCACCGAGAAGGCCCGGTTTCTTGTTTTTTCCTTCCGGGTCTCCCTCAGCATCAGACCCCTCAGCCATCCCTGCTGGCTATGTCGGGTGATTCAGGTAGATCTGGGTGGGAGAAGACGATCTGCCAGATATTGAGGTCCCAAACCGTTGAGGGCTTTATATGTAATCATTAACACTTTGAAGTCAACGTGGAAATGGACGGGCAACCAGTGCAGAGCAGCCAGAGTGGGGAAGATGTGTTGGTGTTTTCTCACCCCACTAAGAAGCCTGGCTGCCACATTCTGGACCATCTGAAGTTTCCATGTCAGCCTCAAAGGTAGCCCCACGTAGAGTGCGTTACAATGGTCTAATCTTGAGATTACGAGCGTGTGGACTAGAGTAGTGAGCCCCCCCCCCCATCAAGATAGGGTCGCAGCTGGGCAATCCGCCATAGATGAAAATAGGTGGAGCGGACCACAGACGCCACCTGGGTTTCCATGGTAAGTGCCGGGTCCAGATGTACCCCTAAGCTGCGGACCTCACTCTTTGCGGCAAGGGTCATCCCCCCAAAAGAAAGGGAGTTACCTATATCGCTGATGGAAGACCTCAAGACCTCCATCTTGTCCGGGTTCAGCCTCAATCCATTTGACTGCATCCATTCCAGTACAGTCTCCAGGCAGCGCTGGAGGGACTGGACGGCATCCACTGAAGTCGGTGTAAAGGAGATGTACTGTGGTCAACGGTATCAAAGGCTGCCGAGATGTCGAGGAGGACCAACAAGGACACATTGCCCCCATCGGCCTCCCTCAGCAGGTCATCCATCAGTGCGACCAGTGCCGTCTCTGTACCATAGCGCAGCCTGAAGCCCGACTGGAATGGGTCCAGGGCATTGGTTTTGTCCAAGAGCGCCTGGAGCTGATCTGCCACCACCCTCTCAACCACTTTGCTAAGGAAAGAAACATTGGCGATGGGCCTATAATTGCCAATGCTGTCCGTCATCAAATTTGGTTTCTTCCTAATGGGCCTAATGAGTGTCTCCTTGAAGGCAAGGGGTACCTTGCCCTCCTGAAGAGACCCATTAAATATTGCAGTGGCCCATTTGGTTGTTACGGGCCTGGCTGCTTTGCTTAGCCAGGCTGGGCAAGGGTCGAGAGAAGAGGTGGTGGCCCAACAGCGATCAAGCGCCTTGTCCACCAAATCTGGTGTTACAGGATGAAAGGAGTCGAGAATAACCAGGCAGGACGGAGCGCTGGACATCTCTGCTCGATCCATTGTATTTAAAAAAGGAGAAAGGTCACAGCAGATGGCCTCCACTTTGGATTTTAAAAATGCTGCAAATTGGTCAGGTGAGATGCTAGCGGGAGGCCCTTCACCCTGGCCAATTCCGGATAGATCGCGAACTATACGGAAAAGTTCCGCCTGCTGGTTGGAAGCTTCGCTTATCCGGTCAGCGATGTAAGATCTTCTAGCAGCCTTTACTTTGGCTAGGTAATGGTTAGTTGCGATCCAGACAGCAATCTTATTATAATCCATCGGTTTCTTTCTCCAAATGCACTCTAGCCGTCTCCTTATTCGCTTCATCGCTCGTAGATCCTGATTATGCCAGGGTCCTGGCCGAGCTCTGCTCCTCAGAGGGCATTTGGGTGTGATTGTGTCAACAGCCCTAGTAGAGGCAGAGAACCAGCCATTGATCAGAGCTTCGACAGGAGCGCCAGACAGTTCTGCTGGAATCCCTCTCATGGTATCCTGGAAACCCATTGGATCCAGTAACCTTCGAGGGCGGACCATCAAAATAGATCCATGCTCCCTACGAGGAGGGAACGCCATTGCAAGGTTACATTTTATTTTTATTAGGTGGTGGTCTGACCATGACAAGGGGACTGACACGAGGTCAGTCACCATCAGATCACGCTCACTACACTCGGTGGAAAAAACCAGGTCGAGCATATGGCCACCCATGTGCATGGGGCCATTGACATGTTGGGATAAGTTCAAGGAAGCCATGGTTTCCAAGAACTCAAGAGCTGGACCGGATACCTCCGCCTCTGCATGGATGTTGAAGTCACCCAGGACCAAAAGTCTAGGGGACTCCAACAGTGCCGTGGAGTCCACCAGCTGTGGTAGGGAAGTGGCTGATTCATGGGGAGCGCGGTTGCCCAGCAAGATCCCAATACCATCCCTGACCTCAGTCCGCACATGAAGGGCCTCCAAACCTGGCTTCATGACCGAGGAGCACCTAGTAACCTCTAGAGATTTTCTACTGACAATGGCAACTCCCCCCCACACCTCTCCAGTCTTCCCTGGTGCTGGACTGCATAACCTGGGGGACAGGAAAGAGTCAGGGGCACCCCTCCTTCCCCACCCATCCAGGTCTCAGTTATGCATGCCAGGTCTGCATCCTCCTCCAGAATAAGATCTTGAATAAGCTGGGATTTGTTGGATACAGACCTGGCATTCAACAGGACCGGGTTCAGAATAGCGGGCCAGCTAGGCTACCTACCTCGATATTAGCAGTTGGTCACAGTGCCAGAACAGTGAACAGCCTTCAAACATCTGTTCACTGTTCTTCTAACACACTGTACCAGTGCCATATCTCCCTCTACCTGTAATCACTGTGATGTTAGAACCCTCGCTAGGCCAGCAGGCCTTCCTCTCCATATCAGTCAAGAAAGTAGAAAGAAGGGGGGGGGGAAATACCACCAAACAGTAATAAAAATTTACAAATACAGTCAAACAATAAACATTACTAACAATAAACATTAACAATAAACAATAATATTTAACAATTAGCATAAACCAAATTAAATTAAATTAAATTAAATTACCCCTTTGTATAGTCCTATTCCACCTCACTCAGACCTGGGCCTTTTTCTGTCCTGGTGTTTCAACAGTAGATATTATTAAGGTTGTAGAGGGGAGAGTGCAGTTCTTATGCAACTGGCATGCTTCAGCAGGGAAGAGAAGGAAACATTGTAGCACAAAGGTTAAAGCTAGTAAAAGTGTTCCTGTTGCCCCTCTCTTCTCTCGGAGAACAGTTCTTACTAGTTCTAACATGGCGACTCGCCAATACCACCGGCAGTAGTGGCCTATGACTGGCAGATGTCTCATTCCAGGGCGGATTTCCAGCTTCCACAGCCAGGTTCTTGGATCGCTGTCTGACAGAGCCCTGGGCATACCAACCTACTTTGCGAGACCTCCTGGCGTCCCCGAAGTTGCACAGTCGTCCCAACAGCCTCCAGCCATGGCCCCTTATTTTGAACAGTATCCTTCCGAGCTCTGCTCGCCAACCAAACTCCAGTCCCCGCATATCGAGCTCAGCATCGGTCTTTCCTCTCCTGCACACAGTTGCCTGCTGGTTGTCCTGCAGCACAGCCCCCTGTTTTAAGAACCGAAGCACCACCAGTTCTTCGAAAACCCCCTCACTTCCAACTCCCCGCACTTCTTCGAGGTTTCAGAACTGGGGGGGGGGGTCTTCGAGCCTCACAACGCAGACACCAGGCTCAGGGTCAGGCGAGCTCCAGTCTCCCAGCTCCAAACGAACTTCAGAGACCTCGCCTTGCCGCGCCGACCACAGCAGGCAGCTTCTCTCCCATTCACTGCACCGCCAGAAAGCAGCAGCCGGTTTCCAGACAACAGATTATTACTGAGTGAGGGGGGAGAGCAGCTTGAGGCAAGAAACAACACAAAGCAAAATAAAGAAGAGCAATAATGAAGAGAGGAAAAAGAAAGGAAAAAGAAAAAGAAAAGAAAAGAAAAAATGGACCGAAGCCATGGAGAAAATGCTCCCGACCAGCTACCGGCCCACCATCTCAGCTATGTTTTTGCTGCAGCACACTAATATGATACTTCCTTGCAGTGTGCTTCAGTGTGTGCTCTTAGCACCATTAGGAAGTTGTATCTTGAAATGGGCCACACTCCAAGAAAGATCAGGAAACATCTTCGCCTTAAAGGTGCTACAGGGCTGTTTGTTGCTTTTGCTGCAACAAATTAATGCAGGTACCCCTTTAGAAACTGGTCAACAGAAAACAGGGATACTTGATTTAGTTTACCAAAGGCAAAGCTGGGCAGACTCCTGGTTTGCAGAATCTGTGTTGTCTAACTTTCTACCTTATCTTCCTCTTTCTCTCTCTTCCTTCCTCTAAATGTCCTAGTCTTCCAGCCCTCCGGCCACCATGTCTCATAGCTCTCCTGTTCAGGGCCACATTCCCTCAGGAAATGATTCCCAGTGTGGTGAAGTGGATCGAGTGATGGACTAGGATCTGAAGACCAAGGGCTTGAATCCCCGTTTGGACAGGGACATGTCACCTTGAAATTCCCGTTAGGATCTCTCTAAGGTGGTTCTGACTTGACAGCACAGAACACACAGGGATTATGCTGAGATATGCTGATAGTTTTCTGACATTCTCAACACAAATTCTAACATATGCAAAAGATTTTCATTTAAATTTCAAAGAGTAGTGCAAATTGTGTGAGTTGCACAAATGGCGTGAAACTGCGACATCCACTGCCTTGTTGCATGGACTGTTAAACATCAAAATATCAGATGAGTTGTTTGTCTCTTTCTGATCAATCAGTCAGCCTTTCTGGGCTTCCTCTGTGTGTGAGTGCATGAACATACACTCAAGCATGCATTCAACATCAAAACAGGTCACACAGGAGTTTCACTCCAACATTTTGCACAAATTATGGACTTTGATGAGGAAAGTCTTGTTCCTTGCCTCATTCTAATGCTGAAGCTGAGAACTTCCACAAACCTTCACCATTTCCCATGCTGAGACAGGCTGTCTTGTTGAGAACAATTATTCTTTGCCATTCTACTCTAATTGCGGAGAAAGATACAATGAACTTCCATACCAGCCTGCCTGTCCTCTAAGATCAGGCCAGGAGGCCCTTCTGAAGGTGCGATCCCTGAAAGAGGTTAGGGGGGTGGCATGTCGAAATAGGGCCTTCTCGGCTGTTGCCCCGCAACTTTGGAACGCCCTCTCTATAGAGATCCGCCTGGCTCCAACCCTTTTGGCTTTTCGGCACCAGGCAAAGACCTTTCTGTTTAGCCAGCATTTTAATTAAATAGTATTCTTTAGCTGGCCACATGAGCAGCAGGATTTATTAATATTAAGGTTTTAATGATTGTTTTTAATATAGGATATTATTATAATATTGCCTATTTTAAATGGTTTTAATGTTTTTAAAGTTTTACTATTGTTGTACGCCATGCAGAGACCACCGGTAAAAATCTTGTAAATAAATAAATAAAAATAAACTTGATCCACTGTGTTAGCAACCTGTAAAAGGGGGGGGGGGAAGAAGCTGTAAACAAAACACACATCCTTCCCAAAATAAATGTTAAAATTATCAAAGCTATACCAGAAGGCAGAGAGTGCTGAATGAGGAGCTGAACGCACAAAGGCAACAAGAAAGAATGGAACCGAGCCCGTCTGCTTGAACCTTGTGCCATAGCATTTCCTGAACGAACAATAAGGTTTTCTTTTCAGCAGTGCTCCAGGGTGTGAGCTGCTGAAAGGGAGAAGCTGCAGGTCTTATCCTTAACTGCTGGTGAAATTAAGCAGTACCTTTACTAAGGGAGGGACGAGTTACAGAACAGGGTTACAGAGATAGGTTACAGCTCCCCCAAGAGCACATTTCTGTACATCACAAACTAGCTAAGACACCTTTCACCTTTCCTTTCAAATGATACAAAAGCTTTTCATGTTATAAGCAATTAAATTAGGCACACAGAAATGCAATCTGCAGCGAATGTTCAGCTCTGTCAGTTCCCCTGTTCAGCCCTCGTTCTCCCTTGGTGACACTGATTCCTTTGTCCCTTCCTGTCGAAAAATCGCCCTTCTTGCCAACTAACCAGAAAAGGAGCTGGAATGGTGACTGCCCAACATGCAGAGCTGCTGAGAGTGTCAAAATTCAGGCACAGAACAAAGATGACTGAAGGCCGAGCTCCATATTCCATGTTCCCCTCCCAACCTGAAACATTTAGCCTCTCTGGGACCTATGGATCCCATAAATGTCCCCCCAGTGAAAGAAGTGAGAGAAGCTCCTTCTCTGTGAAGCTCAAAGGAGGTGAGGCTCCCTTCCTAGACCAAACAGAAATGTCCTTCACTTCTTGCAACATTGTGCACAGCTATTGAAATACATTTCCACACACATCAACTTGCACATTTTTCTTCATTAGGGGGAAGTATACTTCCCAAATGACATTCAGGCAAGGTAATGGAGCAAATCCATGAGACAGTAGAGTAGAAAATCCTTAGAGTGTTGCTTATGCACCCATTCCATTGCAATAAATGTGGGCCTTTCATATAGCACCGATTTGTAGATGAGTTCCACGGGAGGTACAAAATAACAATTCATTCCACCGTGCAAACCACATATTGTGCTTGGCTTAGGTACCACATTTCGAATTATAGTATTAGCAAAAATTGTCCTTCTTTTAAGCTAATATCTTAGTGTGTACTTAATGTGTCAGGAACGATCAGCTATGAATTCTGATGAAAATGCAGCACTGAGATATGGAAATGAGCTTGGCAATGTTTAAAAATGGCATTCCCTGGCCTCTTCTTTTTGATTGAATGGGGGACCTAATCATGGAATGCTTCCCGATTTTGAAACTAGATTTGAAAATTCCTACTCATTTCATTTTTCTTTCACATTAAAAGTTACTTGAATTTCACTAGAGAATATGTCTGAAGCGTCTCAGGACTACACTGAATGTTACACATGATGATCCTCCACCCACCCACCCCCAGATCTTTCTTGTTACTTGAAAAACAGCTATGGTGAGGGGCTGCTCCAAATTTGAACACAGCAACTATACTGAAGGAGTAGATATTTCACCCCCTTTCTTTCCATTCTTGTGATCAACAGCACCCCACCAGACGCAGATGTTTCACTATGGCGAATAAAAAGATGGAACTCCTGCTTTATCATGTGTCGTTCGGTGGTCAAGGATGGATTTAAATGAATGCTAAGTATGCTATATAGTAGATCTCCCTGGCCATAATTATTAGAGGTGTGCAGCAAGTGTCAGGTTCCACTATCTCTGGTTTCATACCTTATAAAATGACTTCCTTCATTCCAGAATGATCTAGAAGCTGCCTGGTTGAAGTCCTGAAATTATTGCAATCTAGGCATCCAAAAATATGACCCTTCCTTTGCCTGTTGATAGAAAATCATGGTACATTTTAAACTCTGTGCAATTTATGACACTGCCCAGGTATTAAAATCATTTCTTTCAGTCCTGACAACTTCATAGCCATGCTTGGTGGGGACATGGGAGAAGCCCTTCTCTGTGGCTGCTCCCAGACTCCGGAACTCCCTCCCACTGGAATAGGTCTGGCTGGCCCCATCCTTGCTGTCCTTCTGGAAACAGACAAAGACCTTTCTCTTTAGGGAGGCTTACCCTCAGTGACCGCCTGGGTGAGTTTTTAAATTGGGATGGTTTGCATTTTGTTGCAGCTAAAATATGTTTTAGTAATACTTTACCTAACATTCTAAATATAATGTTATTAATTTGTTTAATATTTGAATAATTTGTTGTTTTTAGGGTTAATATTGTGTTTTAATGATGTAAGCTGCCTCAAATCCTTCCTTTGGAGAAAGGCAGGGTAGAAATATTATAAATAAATAAAATAATAAATGAAATATTTATTAAAACTGGGTGAAATGTGTAGATATAGTCACTCCTTACAGCAAGGCAAGCACATCAAATATCAAACAAATAGATGCAAAGGGCATTGTTTTTAATCCTTTGTGCTGTTGTGTTTTACCAACGAGAAAAAAAAAGAATAACATGGCCAATAATACTGTAAACATCTTAGCAGAATTTGAAGAAACGGTTGTTCCCTCTGAATATCTATAGGGCTCTCTGTTCAACAGAAATCTTTCTGTTGAAAGGATATATAAAAGTAAGCCAATGTAAAGCACGATGGCCATAAGCTAAAGACTCTTGACAAGTATTACTTGGCTACAGGTGCACAATTATACATGTGTCATTGAAGGCAAGGGGTGATCCTGCCTTGAGCTGCCTCAATCTTCATCATCTTCTTCATCATCTTTTTTTCCCTGTATGTTGCTTTCCCACACAATTGTGCCCAATTCTGTTCTTTCCTCTGCATTCTCCATCTCACGGTGGCATCCGTTTAACTTTCTTGTGGTGATCTTTGCTAAAGTGCAGTGGGCACCCTACTGATGATTTACACAAGCTTAAGTGAAATTGTGTAAGACAAGATGACAAATTGCTGCAAAATAACGGGGTGCTGGTTGTACTCCTGGCCAGCCCCCGCACTGCAATATAAGGCATGCAACCAGCAAGGTGAGTGGCATCGTGTTCATTTAGCAGCATTCACTGCCATGGCTTATATACTGTAATTTCACTTACACCTGTGCAAATTGCCCGTAAGAATCTGGCCACATTTGTGGCAGGCACAGGTAAAGAACAATTTTTGATCCATTCCTTTAGATCACTATATTCCCTCAGTGATACACAGCTCCACCTCATATGATCTTCCCCATCTCATAAAACTTTTAGAAAACTGGATGTGCCATGGGTCAAATCGAGACTGTTCTGTAAACAAAGCTTGTGTTCTCTCACCAGCCTAGAGCTCTCCTATATTCCAGAACTCCTTCCAGCATTTCTGTCAAAAGCTGTGGTTTTCACCTATTTATTTATTTGCGAGTGCTTGTTTCTGCCACAGCCCTGCAGGTAAACTGCCCATTTAAGAAGCACTTACATTAATGAGGAACATAACTATTCCTCAGTCAAATGCCCCTGATTATTCAAGTGTTGATGCTTAGAATAGACAGACCTTCTCCCTCCACCTATTTTCTTCATTTACAAATTATATTCCAATTCCCCAGTGGCAAAAGTGTGTTTATGTACATATTTAAAACATTAGTCATTTTGTTTGTACTTGTGTTGTTAATGCTGTCAAGTCAGAACAGACTTCTAGCAACCCTACCAGGACTTTCGTGGTAAGTGAGATATTTACTGAGTGGTTTTATCAGTTCCACTCCCCCAATGAGCTTCAGTGGCCAGGTGGGGATTTGAACTCTGTTCTCACTCCTAGCCCATCACTCTATCTGCTACAGCACACTGGGAACTTGTATATAATTTGGAGAAGATTGCATAAAAGCTAACGTCTGTAGTGTTCATGACAGGCAATCCAGTGATATGCATGCACTTTGGTTAACAGGCTCACAGTTCACAAATCTGTTGTTGGTGTTTAGTTGTTAAATCATGTCTGACTCTTCTTGTCTCCATGGACCAGAGCATGCCAGGCCCTCCTGTCTTCCACTGCCTCCCAGAGTTTCATCAAATTCATGTTGGTTGCTTCGATGACACTGTCCAACCATCTTGTCCTCTGTCGTCCCCTTCTCCTCTTGCCTTCACACTTTCCCAACATCAGGGTCTTTTCCAGGGAGTCTTCTCTTCTCATGAGATGGCCAAAGTATTGGAGCTTTCAGGATTTGTCCTTCCAGTGAGCACTCAGGGTTGATTTCCTTCAGAATGGATACGTTTGATCTCCTTGCAATCCAGCGGACTCAAAAACTCATTTAATATGAAATTCATTTCTATTTCCAGACTACCAGTCAAATTCACAATTCCACCACTGAGCAAGAAAGAACAGTTTGAGGCAGGTTGTCTTATGTGGCATATGATTTAAATATTTACATTTGAATGAGAACGTATAGCTCTGTCAGTATGGGCAAAGGAGGTCCTATTTGCCAAAAGCAATTTTTTTTTTGGTCAGCTATCATTTTGCAAACAATTAATAAAGCCTACTTGAATGTCACCAAGGCATAGTCAAGCTATATAGCAACATCAAAATGGTTTTCCAAAGCAGCTCTGAAAAGCTGCCTCCTTTGAAAAGACCCACTTGGTGAGGAAGTGACATATAATTTTAACAATAAAGACTCATTTCTCAGCTGGGACAACCTGCCCTCAATTGATACCCAGTTAACTTAACTGGCACAATGTGATGAATTGGCATGACAGGAATGTGATAAGTGTCCGTTATTCGTGGGCCTGCGGTTTGGCAGGATTAAATACTGGTATCTAAATTGGCAGAAAATTGTATCTTGAGGTAATGAAACTTGTGGGAGAATTTATTTTCACAACAAGTTACATCAGCTATGTTTCATCCAAAGACGGTGGATTTTTCCCCCCTATTAATTGATTTAAAATGCTGTTAATGGGTTTTCAGTGTGCATCTGTAGCTACAAAATAATAACTTGTTGAACCGCAACAAATGCGAAAAACAGAAGCTGTGTTACAGAAGAAAGCCACTTTATGAAAAATAACTTTTTAGTCAATTACAGAAATGTGAAGGAATTTGTTAACCATGCATTTACAATAAAAAGAAACTGCTTATGAATCAAGATTCATGTTCCATTTTTCACTGCAAGCCTGAGCCACAGTATATGCAATTCTTTTGCTTTATCTTTCAGTACACAATGAAACTTCATTTGCCTCTTCATGGAAGGATAGAATGGAACACACAGTGATCTTGATAGGAAAAGTAACTGGCCTTTTGTTTTTTCATAAATTAAAATGCCAAAAGTCAACATGTGAATTGCAGAACTTACAACCTCAAAGAGGAGGTATTTACAACTGCCTAGTCTTTTTCTTTCACCAAAAATAATAAAAAAGGGTTTTGGAGTCTCCGGTTGAGATTAAGACTTGCCAGGGTCTGTGCATTTTTCTGTGAACGATCACCCTGGTGCTTTCTATGTGCCCTGAAGGAGCTTAAAATTAAGCCAATTATGCATATAAATACATCACCTTGAGTGGGGTCCTCTGACACATTTGCTGAGTGGTCTGAGGTAAGTGGCCATTTCCCCCTTTGCTAATTTGTACCAGAGGAAAAGAAGGTAGCAAACAGCAGATAATTCTGTCAAGAAAGGAGAGGGTTAGGGAAGCCCAAGGCATGGATGATATTGGAGACCCTGCAGCTGTATGATATTGGTGAGCAATAGGGGCATAAGTATGCTCACCAAACGCTTTGCCCTCCTCTGTTTAGGCCACCTTGATTTGACAACACCCCTCAAGAAGGACTTTTCAAACTGGAAGACTCCTTGTCTCCAGGCAACAGTGAGGCAAGAAGCACTACTCTTTCTCCCTCTAACTTGCACAGAATGTATCTGAAAAAAATCAAATGTCTTTACCCTCTGAGAACCAAAGCACAACTACACACACGGGGGGGGGGGGAGAGAGACAGAGAGAGAGAGAGAGAGAGAGAGAGAGAGAGAGAGAGAGAGGCACGTATAGCAGGCAAAGGAAAGGACTGGCTGTTTTATTTCAAAAGACATAAGTGCCCTACTACTTGGACATCCATCCAATAAAACAGCAGGCATCAACAATGTGTGCAATTTGTGCTGACAGTGGTTTTTGCATTATTTGGCTTATTCTGCTTAATTTGCATGGACAAAGATTTCATTCATCTATTCTGACAGGAGTGCCATATAATACTGCACTGTGAGGAGAAACATTTTGTGGTTCTTCACAAGAAAGCAAGATAGCAGGGGATTGACCTCCTTAGTGAGCCACATGGCAGCATCCGGGCAGAAGCCAATTGATACACAATGAACTGAGGACACAAGCTTGCTCTAGGGGTGTTGCAAGTCCAATTGCCTTAGTCACCTCCTCCTTTAGGTACTGTAGCAAGGGAGCATACAGAGGACAGCTGTAGCCTTTTTTTGTATAAAATCTCTGTATAAAATCTCTGAGGTTTTTAGGACTCCCACCTCAAGCCAAGAGAAGCTCCAAGAAGAGAAGAGGAAGTGAACACATACAACTCAACATGTGTCTTGTCTTAGAAGTGAAGGAGGAAGGCAGCCACATATGTGGCCCAGTGGGCCGGATAGGCAGGGAATAAATAAATAAATAAATAAATAAATAAATAAATAAATAAATAAATAAATAAATAAATAAATAAATAAATAAATAAATAAATAAATAAATAAATAAATAAATGTTCCAGTATGTCTGTTCCCTGTACTCTCACCTTCACATGTCTCCTCCTCAGCCCCCTTTCCCTTTTGCATTGTGAATAAAGAAGTAACACACCTGAGAAACATTCAAAGAGTACTGTTTCTGACCCCCAACTCTCAGAGACCTCAAGAAGCATAGCCATTGACCATGTTGCCTAGGGGATTCTGGAAGCCATCATCCACAAAATAATCATAACTATACTCAATCACAACAACTTTTCCATACTCCTAAGCTTCCAGGTTGTTGCTTTTTCACTACATTTCCAAAATTCACTAGGAATTCTCCCAGCCAGAATTCTGGTAGTCTAACTTGAAAAACCAAGTATGCAGGGGTGTTTCTGAACACTCTCTCTGGACTTAGGGCCATTATTTTGAAGAAAAGAGAAATGGGTGGGAGTAGCTAAACTCAACAGGAGCTGCAAGGGATTAGAGGACAGGTAGCTCTTTTTTAGAGGAATCCTGTACAGCAGGGGTCCCCAACCTTTTTCACCCCGTGTGCTCGTGTGCATGCCCGAATGAGCGCTCTTGCTCTCTCACGCAAACAAGTACGCACTCGTGCGCATGCGCAAACGGCAGCACAACACTTGCACAAGTGTATTGGAGCGCGCGCACCTGCGCAAATCAGCTGTGTGTGGGTGAGTGCATGCGAGGGGTGGGGCAGGAGGTCTGTCTCCGCGGCCCACTCTGGCTCAGGCCACGGACTGGCACCAGGCTGAGAACTGGAGGTTGGGGACCCCTGCTGTACAGAGTCTAGTGAGCAGAGAGACTATCATTTCCTTAGTCTCTTGCAACTTGAAGCTTAGCCATTCTCACCCATTTCTTGCTCCTTCAAGCTTATGGCCCTTACTTCAGGCAGAGACTGAGTGAAGTGCAGGTGTGTGTTTATTTATTTATTTATTTATTTATTTATTTATTTATTTATTTATTTATTCAATTTATATGCCGCCCAAACTACCCAGAGGTCTCTGAAACTCCCCCAATAACTTGGATGATGATGATGATGATGATCATTATCATCATCATCATCATCATCATCATCATCATCAATAACTTGGATTGTTGTTGTTGTTGTTGTTGTTGTTGTTGTTGTTGTTGTTGTTGTCTACAGCTACCAGAATTCTGGTTAGGGAATTCCTGCTGAATTGTAGTGGGGGGGGCATGAAAGTCTCATACTCTACTGCCTCTGGCTGTAAGGACCCAGAGGTCTGCACTATCAGAGGGCCACTTAATCTGTCCATGAGTTTCCCCAAAGCTGAATCGTCCTGCTCTGACTCCCTTCCCAACTTTTCCAACAAAACACATTCAGCTGCACACAGCAGTGTGAATATTCTCACATAACATTCTTGAATAATGTTAGTTTTTAAGCTGGCAAGTGCCAATTAAATCGACTAGCAGGCACTGCTTTCCTATCTTTAAGGCAATTAGGATCTGCAGATTTGCATTTTACTGTTGGTTTCATTCTAATGAAAAAACATATATATATTGCTTTCTGAAGCAGGTTTTTCTACCATAGCCAGTATTAATTCATAGATAAAACCAGTGATCTAGTTGTTTCATTAACTGTATTGCATTCTGCTACATCCCTATGTGCATTTATTAAGTCATCAGTCATTGTTTGCTCCCATACAACAGCCTTTTAACACTGCCAAGGCATTGCTATTCGGTAATTAGTGGGAAGTGGAATTAAAACAAATGCTCCACCCAGTGTTTAACACAATTCTTTATTATCCAGCAGTGCCCTCGCTCAGGGCCAGGATTCTTCTGTGATGTTTACTCACAAAACCTTTTCAGCAAATGCTAATGTTTTCCTATTTAATGGGTTCCTCGTTTAGCTCTTACTGCTGGTTAGTTTGGGAGATGAGGGCCAAAGAGCCTCTTACAGAAGCCTCTTCAGGAGCTTCTCTTCATTGTCCCAGTGTCAATTTCGCGTCCAGCAAAATGAGAGGGGGTTTTGTTGTCAGTGTTTCTCTCTGTATCTCTCCTTTTTAAGTTTTTGTGGGGGTTTTTTTGGGGGGGGGAAGAATAGCCAAATAGCAGCATTTCACTACAAGAGATGAAAAGAAGAGACAATGCTAGAACACCAGGAATACACACACACGTGTGCGCATGTGCGCCACAGGAATTCTTTGTGGGCCTTCTCTGTGATGACTGCATTACTTCAGAATTATCTCCCATCTGGCCCCATCCCTCCTTGGTTTTAGGAGGCCACTAATCACAGCCTTGCCTCAGATTAAGTAATTAAGTAATTTTAATTTTAATTTGATTAATTCTCATTTTTGTTTTCTGACTGGTTCCATTGTGAATGTACTTCTCTTTGCTGGCCTCCTATTTTATATATATATATCTTGGTGCTTAGAGTTGATCATGGTCAGAGGATTAACACAAAACAGCATCTTGATTGCTCCATTCTGAGTTTCTATTCATGTGAACGAACCAACCAACCAACCAACCAACCAACCAACCAACCAACCAACCAACCAACCAACCAACCAACCAACCAACCAACCAACCAACCAACCAACCAACCAACCAACCTACCTACCTACCTACCTACCTACCTACCTACCTACCTACCTACCTACCTACCTACCTACCTACCTACCTACCTACCTACCTACCTACCTACCTACCTACCTACCTATTTCCGCTTTTATCCCACCCAGCTAGTAGCCAAGCCACCACTCTGGGCGGCTAACAAAGCAACATCGAAACAACGAAATAATAAGAATAAAAGCAACTAAAATTTCAGAAAATTCAGAAAAGAGACCACGGTAAACATGATCTCTGAATGTACAATAACAGTAAGCACCATAAAATTTCCATCTCCTGGGCTGAATTCTGACCTGTTTGGGACCCCCCCCCCCGGGGGTTAAAACCACCCCAAAGAGATGGTGAAATAGGGGAGAAGCCTGTTGATCACAGGGGGATGGCAATTACCCATGTTTGATCCAGGAAACTCCCCAATCGACCAGCGGGTGGAAACAAGCAGCTGAATTAGCTTGCTTGCAAGTTGTTGGCAGCCAGGTATGAAGAAGTGATAAAGCCGCCTAATTAACATCATGCTACAAACGTGTGAGAAACATCTTTAAAAACTGTATCTATTTACTATCCCTGGACAAGACAACTTCTACGACAGAAATAGTGTCTCACAGCTCTCCATCATCATTGATTGAGCTGCGGAGAAGCTGGGGAGAGGAAGAGATGGAGGGAGAAACAAGGAAAATATATTGGGCATTAATTAGACACTTAATTCTACTTAAAGGAAGGAAGTTCGGTATTAAAACTTAAGAATTTTTTCCCCAGGAAACCCTACTGATAATAACTTTGGAAAACAAAATCTGTTTATGCTATGTGCAATAGCTATCTAAGGCACTGGCAAAATACCTAGAATCAATGGCCTTGAATGTTCTCTGACTGTTTGGAACTCCCTTTCTCTTTGAGGATGGAACTGAACTATAGACAAATTAACCCTAGAAAGCCTAATTTAGCCAAAGTGGAACTTACAAACTGTATGCTGGATGTTGAACTGGATGGGATCTTGATCCTTTAGGCAGAAAAAATTCTCTGCGTCGGAGACTGGATTCAAGCTTAATGGAACTAGATTAATTACTTTAAGCATATGGACAACTTGGAATACAATTTTTTGAGAATTGGAACATAATGACACAACAAGGACAATTTGGGGAGGAAACAAAATCTACCCTTCAAACAATCTTAGAAATAGAATTATGAACAAGGGAATAAAAGGACGGTGGATGGTGTATGCCAACCTAAAGAAGGACTGGAGGAAATTAATGGGGAAAACCTAGTGGAATTTAGGAGAGTCTTAAGGGAAGATAAGAGGAGCAAATCAACAGAATCAATTAAAAATAGCCTGGAAGATCTATTGGAGATAGACCAAGTGTACAGTGGGCCCTCAACTTACGAACAGCCCTAGTTGTGAACATTTCAGGTTACAAACCCGATCTCATCGCAAGTAGTACACCCTACTTGCGAATGCGGATCGGGTTACGAACCCAAAAGGCAGGGAGAAAGGGCGGGAAATTCGAGTTTCCTGCCCTTCTTCCCTGCCTTTGGAGCTTTCAAAAGGCTTCCTCTGACATCGGAGGAAACCTTCTGAAACCTCCAAAGCCAAAAAGGCCTTTTTGGCTTCGGAAGCAAGCTGGGCTGATCTCAGCTGGTGTGAAGGGGACTTAGCATTGGGTGAAAGGAGGGAGCTTATTTCTCCCTGGCCACCCGGCTTGCTTCCAAGGCCAAAAAGGCAGGGAGAAAGGGCGGGAAGTTCGAATTTCCCACCCTTTCTCCCTGCCTTTTTGTCTTCAGAGGTTTCAGAAGGCTTCCTCCGATGTCAGAGGAAACTTTTTGAGAGCTCCGAAGCTGCCCACCGTGGCAGCGGGGACCCCCAGGTAGGTCTCCCAGGGCTTGCACGCCACCCTGGGAGACCTCCTTGGGGGTCCTCCCCGCCGCAATCAGTGGCTTCAGAGGTTTCAAAGGGCTTTCCCCGACAAAGGGTTGAAAGCTCCAAAGGCAGGGAGGAAGGGAGGAAGGGCGGGTAATTTGAATTTCCCGCCCTTTCTCCCTGCCTTTTTGGCTTCGGAGCCACCGAAGCTAACCCAGCGCCAGGAGGCTAGAGATGGCCGGGCGCTTGGCCACTCGCCCCTGGCCATGCGGAGGCAGCAGAGCACCGGCAGGCTTTGGACTGGTAAGTCCTTTTTTAAAAAAAAACTTTGCTGTGTGGGTTTTGGAGGGTGGGTTTCGACTGGGGGGTATATTTCTCTCTGTGTGTGTGTGTTTTGCAGTCCCAACGTGGGACTTGCTCTTTTTATTTTTATTTTTGTTTTTGTTTTTGTTTTTGTTTTTGTTTTGTTTGTTTTTTGTTTGTTTTTTTAAATGCTGGAACGGATTAATTCCATTCCCATGCATTTCAATGGAAAATGGTACTTCGACTTACGAACTTTCCGAGGTACGAACGTCCTTCCAGAACGGATTAAGTTCGTAAGTCGAGGGCCCACCGTACAACGATCTATTGGAGATAAATCAAATGCATAAAATGGCCTTAGATGACACAAAAGATGGCAGAATGTTTAGAAAGACAGAAACAAAAATTGAAAACAAGATTAAGAGAAGTAATTACATAGAAAGACAAAAAAGGGGAAATCAGGAAGATGGCTGTAGCGAACACCCTGCTTTCCTATATATATAATGATATTGGCCGGCACCAATGGGAGCTGTTGGGAGGCAGAGCCAGAGAAACTAGAAGGGAGGGGAGTTCAGTCATAAAAAAGAGTTTGGGGGTCTGAGGCAGAGAGACTGCTTAGGGAGTGATTAGTCAGAGTGTGACCTGTATTAATTAAGACAGAAGAGGTTAATGTAAAATACTGAAGCTTTGTGAAACTTTAAGAATGTGCTTAAGAACTAATTCTAAAACAATGTGTAATCAATAAACTTGTTTCTGTTTAAAAGTTCAGTACCGAATGGACCTCAGTTTTTCATAGGAAATATAGGTTGATAAAGAGATCAACTGGTGGCAGCGAGGAAAAGGGCGTGTTGAGATATCTTCGGGAGCTCTGAATTTGGTGAAACAAGCAGGGGCCACAGATAAACGTCACAGTGGCCCTCAGTGTTGGAAAGCATGTACCATATACCTAACTTCTGGAATTTCAAAGGGGCATATCTTATATATTTAAAAAGAGAATTAAACTGAAATAAGGGAGCACTAATCAGGGTAAAGGCATAATATGGTGTTGTTCTTTTTAAGGTAAATTGAAGCTAGATATAAGGTTTGGGTAAACAAATAGTACATAGTTACGTATGCTATTGTTTTAGACAGGATAGAAAATGTGGCGATAGAAATAGCTAAACAACTATACAAAGAAAATCTGTATAAGATGCTCTAGATAATATCTATTACGTGTTAAGAACTTACTCAGTTACAGTATCATTGGTATAAATTACAAAGTTTGTTAGTTAAATTGCCTCAAATTATATAGATCTGGAACTGTAATGACTTTTATTGACTTCTGAAAACATTGTATACTATGAGAGTAATATTATGAAAATAGCCAATATTGTATACTAAAATACATACATGAACGATTTGAATGATTGGAAGATGTGTGGAATTTGGAAGGGATAATTCGGAAGACACCAAGTCACAAAAAACAAATAATTGTAAGCAAAGCAACCCATGTAACACGATGTTTGATAAGCATGAACAAAATGTAGATATATTGAAAAACCAATAAAATGTATTTTTTTAAAAAAAGAAACCGGTTATATGAATTGTGGGATTCTGGGAATTACTGCCAAACGCAGAGACTTTTCCAAAGCCTGATTGGAGACTCAAGTACAGTGAGTTCCAAGAGCTTGACATTGGAGATGCCACAGATGTTACTCTTGAGCCAATGTGATTCATTGATCATTGATATGCCCTACCTATGCCATTCCTCCATGCATTACAAGCATACTGACCCATTCTATTCTTTATGTATTAAACACACATATTGTCATGTGCTGTCAAGTCACTCTCAGCTTGTTGGGTTTTCAATGTGTGTGAGATTTTCAAGGGGTGGTTTATCATTGCCATCTCCCAGCAAGATTTCAAGGCTAAGCAGGGATTTGAACCCTGGCCTCCTTGGTCCCCATCCAGTAAACCTCCCAAAGTAGTGTATCCACTGTTGCGAGCGCGCTGAAGCCTCTATTATCTCAGGCCTTCAGGAGGTGCTCACTCTTCTTCTTTAGTTGCTGCCACCAATACCAATTCAGTACCAATTATTTACTGAGACATGTGTTGCTTTGAAATTTAAACTTGTTTATTTCATCAGTAAAATATAATAGGTAAATAACAAGTTGCTAATCAATTTCTCTCACTCACTGAACTCACTGACACACAGAACCCTACTCTCACTGACTTTCTGGCTCACTCTGTCTCACAGACTCACAGATCTCTCAAAAACTCCCTCTCATACTCAATACACCCCCCTTTATATGCCAGGACCTCCTCCTTTAGCACCATCCTCCGTTCCCTCATTGGCTCCTTTTCCACTGCTCAGCTGTGACGGACAGGTGAGGGCAGGGCTGAACGCTACAACCACGAAAAGGAAAATCAAATAAATAAAGAAATAATCTACCCACTACTCCACTCTGGCTCGCTAAACAGAAATACTCAGGAAAAAAAATTGACTCTGAAATAAGTCCTTTTCCTATAAAATACATATATTTTATGCATTGTTTTAAAAACAATTTCAATGTGTTTCTACCAAAAAAAAATTTCTATGCAAAATATAAGGGGTTTTGAACAAGCCAGTTGTTTACAGAAAACCCAGGCCTGTTAAATTTATGCAATCCCACACCCCAGGCAAAAAAAGAAGCATGCAAATAATCTCATCCAGGAGAAAAACCTTTTTCAAAATTTTATTATCTGCAAGAATGAAATCAGCAAACATCTATATCCCTAGTCCAAGAATATATTCAAGATGCTGTTTGTCCATAGATGATAGTGAAAAAAAGAGAGCTAGGTACCTATACTGGCATCAATGCTGGCTCTTTTAAACACCTTTCAGTTCAAAGCCCATGAACTATATACTGATTGCTCATCTTAAACATGTAAGATTATTTTATGGACCGCACAGCCTTTTTCTAATTTTTTTTCTGGTTTCTAATTATGGTGGCTTTTAAAGCTAGTGACGTTCTATTTTTGCCGCTGGAGTGTGGCTTTGAATAACAAAGCCTTGGAAAGCATAACCGAAATTAATCACTGTAGCCCTAAAACCAATGTGAGATCTTTGCCCAAAGATCTAGGCCAAGATTAAGTCTTAATTCAAGATCAAGTAATAAATCAGAACTGATCAGCCTTAAATTATTCTTGCCCCTGGGCTTTGTTGGTCATCTCCAGCCTTACATTTTATCTGAAGGATGGTTGTAAACATATTTGTTCATTAAACTGAAAGTTGCTCATTTCATCAGTTTCCCACCTCAAACATGTCTTATGAAACTTCCAAGCAACAAGAGGCAGAGATCTCCAACTGTTTGACAGAGACCAGTTTTCTAAAAAAAATCTGCAGGACTAGCATTTGTGGATTAATTCAGTGGATTCTGAGGAAGGATTGTCACCATGGAGATTTTCAAGAGGATCATGTAAACAATGAGTACCCAGCACTTAGTGGGAATTTTCTATGTGGTTAAGTGAGAATTATGTTAGAAATGAGCTAGTAATAAATTAGCAAAAGCGCAAGAAATTATGTTCGGGGTCTATATTTTTGTTAATTTTACTTGGGGGGGGCTTAAATGACTAACTTGTTAAGTCTTTAAAGTGCCACAAGACTGTCAGTTTTGCTGCAACCAATTGCAGACTAATGTGGTTGCCCCTGTGGAAATCCTTGTGACTACAGTTCCCAGAATTCCTAGCAGCATGGCCGATTGTAAATGTGGGCAAAAATCCCAAAGCCCTATTGTTTATTGAGGGAGAAACACAGTCATCCCTAGGAGCTATGCTATTATTTTTGTGGTGGTGGGAAATTGTGCAATCCTCACTGGTGAATGAACATACACAAGACACTCACATATGTACTGTACATGTGGATGCTCCAGATCACAGCTGCCAGACTGTATGCCTTGTTTTGTTTGATACTTGAATAGCAACTTGGAAAAAAGAGAGAAATGCCGCACAACTACAATGCTTTGCAATCTTCACGACCAAATCGACATTATACTCCATAATAAATACTGCAATAGAGCATCTTTGGATTGTTGTTGTTGTTTAGTCGTTAGGCCGTGTCCAACGCTTCATGACCCCATGGACCAGAACATGTCAGGCCCTCCTGTCTTCCACTGCCTCCCAGAGTTGGGTCAAATTCATGTTGGTAACTTTGGTGACACTGTCCAACCATCTCATCCTCTGCCGTCCCCTTCTCCTCTTGCCTTCACACTTTCCCAACATCTGGGTCTTTTCCAGGGAGTCTTCTCTTCTCATGAGATGGCCGAAGTATTGGAGCCTCAGCTTCGAGATCTGTCCTTCCAGTGAGCACTCAGGGTTGATTTCCTTCTAAATCGATTGGTTTATTCTCTTTGCAGTCCAGGGGACTCTCAAGAGCCTCCTCCAGCACCACAATTCAAAAGCATCAATTCTTCAGCGGTCAGCCTTATTTATGGTCCAGCTCTTACTGCCATACATCGCTGCTGCAAAAACCATAGCTTCGACTATGGGGAACTTTGTCGGCAAGATGATGTCTCCGCTTTTTAAGATGCTGTCTAGCTTTGTCATCGCTTTCCTCCCAAGAAGCAGGTGTCTTTTAATTTCATGGCTGCTGTCACCATCTCCAGTGATCATGGAGCCCAAGAAAGTAAAATCTCTCACTGCCTACATATCCTCTCCTTTTATTTCCCAGGAGGTGATGGGACCAGTGGCCATGATCTTAGGGTTTTTTTAATGTTGAGCTTCAGATCAGTTTTTGCACTCTACTCTTTCACCCTCATTAAGAGGTTCCTTAATTCCTCCTCACTTTCTGCCATCAGAGCGGTACCATCTGCATATCTGAGGTTCTTGGTATTTCTTCTGGCAATCTTAATTCCAGTTTGGGATTCATTCAGTCCAGCTTTTCACATGATATATTCTACATATAAGATAAATAAGCTGGGGGACAATATACAGCCTTGTCGTACTCCTTTCTCAATTTTGAACCAATCAGTTGTTCCATATTCAGTTCTAACTGTTGCTTCCTGTCCCACATAGAGATTTCTCAGGAGATAGATAAGGTGGCCAGGCACTAATTTGCTATGGTCCACACAGTCAAAGGCTTTTGCATAGTCAATGAAGCAGAAGTAGATTTTTTTCTGGAACTCTCTGGCTTTCTCCATAATCCAGCACATGTTAGCAATTTGGTCTCTAGTTCCTCTGCCCCTTCCAAATCCAGCTTGTACTTCTGGGAGTTCTTGGTCCACATCCTGCTGAAGCCTACCTTGTAGGATTTTGAGCATAACCTTGCTAGCATGTGAAATGAGTGCAATTGTACGGTACTTGGAGCATTCTTTGGCACTCTATTGAAGTCTGTATTCAATTTTCTGTAACTTTCCCTATCTCCCTTGCATTTTGTTTGCCTTCTCTTCTCTGCTATTTGTAAGGCCTCGTCGGACAGCCACTTTGCTTTCTTGCCTTTCCTTTTCTTTGGGATGGTTTTTGTTGCTGCCTCCTGGACAATGTTACGAGCCTCTATCCAAAGTTCTTCAGGCACTCTGTCCACCAAATCTAGTTCCTTAAATCTGTTCTTTACTTTCACTGTGTATTCATAAGGGATTTGGTTTAGATTATACCTGAGTAGCCCAGTGCTTTTTCCTACATTCTTCAGTTTAAGCTTGAGTTTTGCTATAAGAAGCTGATGATCAGAGCCACAATCAGCTCTAGGTCTTGTTTTTGCTGACTGTATAGAGCTTCTTCATCTTTGGCTGCAGAGAACATAATCAATTTGATTTCAGTATTGCCCATCTGGTGATGTCCATGTGTAGAGTCGCCTCTTGTGTTGTTGGAAAAGAGTGTTTGTGATGACCAGTTTGTTCTCTTGACAAAACTCTATTAGCCTTTGCCCTGCTTCGTTTTGAACTCCAAGGCCAAACTTACCTATTGTTCCTTTTATCTCTGAAGGTGGTTGTCCTCTGAAGATGCCGGCCACAGAGACTGTTGAAACGTTAGGAAAAACCACCTTCAGAACACGGCCAAGAAGCCCAAAAAACCCACAACAACCAGTTGCCCATGGCAGGGCTAGCCCCCGCGGGTCCGATCCAGGCCGCGGGGGAAAGGTGGGGAGATCGGATGCCTGTCGGGCATCCTGGGTTCGGATCCCACCCGCCGCCGGTTACTCAGCCTTGTGTGGCCGGCGGCGGGTGGGATCTGAGCCCGGGATGCCTGGAGGGCATCCGGATCCCCCCGCTCTCCCACCCTCCCCCCGCGGCTTGGATCGGACCCGTGGGGGCTAGCCCTGCCATGGCTGGACTCCCAAGAGTCCAGCCATGGCAGGGCTAGCCCCCGCGGCTCTGATCCAAGCCGCGTGGGGAAGGTGGGGAGATCGGATGCCTGTCAGGCATCCTGGGCTCGGCAGCGTGTGCCGGCAGGGACAGGGTGGACGGGTCTCCCCACCCACCCTGTCCCCTTCGCTGGCAGCCACCCCCGCCGCTTTCTCCGGCCTGGATCGGGCTCCTGGGAGTCCGATCTCGGCTGGGGAAGGCAGCGCGGGGCGGCGAGGACAGGGTGGACGGGTCTCCCCACCCACCCTGTCTGCTTCGCTGGCAGCCACCCCCGCCGCTTTCCCCAGCCTGGATCGGGCTCCTGGGAGTCCGATCTCGGCTAGGGAAGGCAGCGCGGGGCGGCGGGGACAGGGTGGAGGGGTCTCCCCACCCACCCTGTCCCCTTCACTGGCAGCCACCCCCGCCGCTTTCCCAAGCCTGGATCGGGCTCCTGGGAGTCCGATCTCGGCTAGGGAAGGCAGCGCGGGGCGGCGGGGACAGGGTGGACGGGTCTCCCCCACCCACCCTGTCCCCTTCGCTGGCAGCCACCCCCGCCGCTTTCCCCAGCCTGGATCGGGCTCCTGGGAGTCTGATCTCGGCTAGGGAAGGCAGCGCGGGGCAGCGGGGACAGGGTGGAGGGGTCTCCCCACCCACCCTGTCCCCTTCGCTGGCAGCCACCCCCGCCGCTTTCTCCAGCCTGGATCGGGCTCCTGGGAGTCCGATCTCGGCTGGGGAAGGCAGCGCGGGGCGGCAGGGACAGGGTGGAGGGGTCCCGAAGGCTTCCAGGCTTTTGCCTGGAAGCCTTCGGGATCCCCCACCCACCCTGTCCCTGCCAGTTTTTAGTCCATTGGAACGCATTAACCGGGTTTTAATGCGTTTCAATGGGCTTTTTTATTTTGCTTTACGATGTTTCCGTATAGCGATGTTAATCCTGGAACGGATTAACGTCGCTATACGGGGCACCGCTGTACTTTCCTTGCAAGAAGGTGTAGGGGGAAAGCATTTCCTGCTTTCCCCCTACGTTTTCATTGCAAAAAGCTGCTTTCCCCCTACACTTTTTGCAACAAAAGCAGAGAGGGAAAGCGATTACTTCTTTCCCCCTACACTTTAGTTTAAAAAGCTGCTTTCCCCTTGCAGTTTCATTGCAAAAAGTGGAGGGGAAAAGCAGCTTTTTGCAAAGAAAGTGGAGGGGGAAAGCACTTTCCTTGCAGGAAAGTGGAGAGGGAAAGCAGGAATTAGAGCGCTTTGATCCCTGCCTTCCCCCTCTACTTTCTTGCAATGAAAGAAATTTTGGGTTAGAAAAGTGGGTGGGCATCTTATATGTGGAAAAATACGGTATATAGTCCATGGCTAGCATTATAGCATAGTCATGGGATCAAGTGATACACAGTAACTTACAACAAATGTTGACTGCCCATCTTTGAGTATATAGTAATTTCTAACCATTTCCAATGAGACAGAAAGGCAAAAATGTTTAGTAGTACGTGGGACTGCCTTTGAGGCTGACACAGAAACTTCAGGTGGTTCAGAATGCAGCGGCCAGGCTCCTGACAGGAGTGAGGAAATACCAACACATCTCTCCAACACTGGCCACATTGCATTGGCTGCCCATCTGTTTCCGTGTCAACTTCAAAGTTTTAATGCTTACTTATAAGGCCCTAAATGGTTTAGGACCTCGATATTTGGCAGAGCGCCTCCTCCCACCAAGATCTACCCGGATCACCCGCACGAGTCAGGAGGTGAGGCTGAGGAGCCTGATGCCGAGAGAGGCCCGGAAGGAGAAAACACGAAACCGGGCCTTCTCAGCGGTGTCTCCTCGCCTGTGGAACAATCTCCCTCTGGAGATTCGTGCGGCCCCCACGTTGGGCACCTTTAAAACCCAACTAAAAACGTGGTTATTTATCCAGGCCTTCCCTCCAGCCAATTCTTGATTTCTCTCTTACTTTTCTTTCTTTATTTTACTGCTGTCGCTGTTTGATTATTATGTATTTGTCTATGTTTTTATTATCTGATTTTATATTGGAAGCCGCCTAGAGTGGTCCGGTGGGCCAGATAGGCGGGGTATAAATCAAATAAATAAATAAATAAATAATAAAAACATCTTTCTTTGGTGTCACTTCTAGAAGGTGTTGTAAGTCTTCACAAAATTGGTCAATTTCAGCCTCTTCAGCATCGGTGGTTGGTGCATAAACTTGGATTGAAAGGTCTGCCTTGGATTTGTATTGAAATCATTCTATCATTTTTGAGATTGTATCCCATTACAGCTTTTTCCACTCTTTTGTTGACTGTGAGGGCTACTCCATTTCTTCTATGGGATTATTGCCCACAATAGTAGATATGATACTCTTCTGAATTGAATCCGCCCATTCCCGTCCATTTTAGTTCACTGACGCCCAGGTTGTCAATGTTTATTCTTGCCATCTCCTGTTTGACCACATCCAGCTTACTAAGGTTCATAGATCTTACATTCCAGGTTCCTATGCAGTATTTTTCTTTGCAGCATCGGACTTTCCTTTCACTTCCAGGAGCATCCGCAGCGTGTCAATACAAACCTAAGCTCCTCACCTTTGGAACAATCTCCCTCCTGAGATTCGTGCGGCCCCTACGCTGGGTACATTTAAAACTCAACTAAAAACATGGCTCTATGTCAAGGCCTTCCCTCCTGCCAGCGTTTAATCTAATTTAATTTATTTTTCTCTTCCTTATCTATTTATTATTTATGATTTTTGTCATGTTTTGTTAATTGATATTTTGGATTTATACTACTATAATTGTATACATGTTGCTGTTAGCCGCTCAGAGTGGTATAAATTTACCAGATGGGCGGGATATAAATCAAATAAATAAATAAATAAATAAATAAATAAATAAATAAATAAATAAATAAATAAATAAATAAATAAATAAATAAATAAATAAACAAACCACTTTATTAGCTCTGGAGCTACTTGCCCTTGTTCTCTGTTCTTCTTCAGTAGCATGCTGGACGACTTCCGACATGAGGGGCTCATCTTCCAGCATCATATCTTTTAACCTTTTGTTTCTGTCCATGGAGTTTTCTTGGCAAAGGTACTGGAGTGGCTTGCTAGTTCCTGCTCCAGGTGGATTGCGTTTAGTCAGAACTTTCCACTATGTCCTGTCCGTCTTGGGTGTCACTGCACGGCATAGCCCATAGCTTCTCTGAGTTATTCAAGCCCCTTCACCACAACAAGGCAGCAATCCATGAAGGAGCATCTTTGGATAAGGATCATTAAAAACAGGATGGAGATTATCAAAAACATGGATTTTATGCTGAGTTTACAAACCACATTACCCATTTTTTTTCATTTAAATCACGTCAGGCCCAAATAATTAAAACTGCCATATAAGATGGTGACCATCATCACTACAGATGCTGAATTCGTGGGTTTCTATCAGGCTCGGTGAACAGACTGCATTGTGGATTGTCCAGATTAGCAAGCATGTGTGACCTTTGAGAGCCCTGGTAATTGGGGAACAATATTGAAATGGCGCAGCATTCGCGGGAAGTCAAATGACCATTTAAAAGCTGCACAAAATGCAGAAACGCTGGAGTGAAAATCCCCCTAGCAATGGCTGGGAATTAAACTGTAAATGAACTACATTTGTGTCATTAAACGCAATGAGTTCAGACTGCAAAATTTACTCGTGGGGGGGCGCGAAGTATAGCAACTGCTTGTTACTGCTTCAGACCTAATAATGATTTCCAAAATTTAAACAATTAAATAGGCCATAAGAAAGCCGTTAACAACTAGCATCACAGTCTTTGGCTTAAATGGATGGGACAAGGGATATTGGAAAAGGAATCGTTCCTTTTCATTAGCATGCAGCTGTTGTTGCACTACTCTTGTTTTATGTACTTCTTCTGATGTACACACACCATTACATCTTGTTATAGAAAGAGACACATAGCGCACCCCAGTTGGATGGAATAGGGGTGGGGTAACTGCCAAATGAAGCAAATTCTAATGCCCCGATTCTGACCTTTCCTTCACATTCAGCAAGACTGACCAATTTATTTCTCCTAGATGAGGTGGCTAAACATACCAGATGAATGACCATGGTGGGAAACACATTCAGTCATGAGTTTAAAAAAAAAAAAAACACAGACATCCAGTCTGAAAATAACTCATAGGATTGCAGTGAGGGTGGGGGCAAGTGAAATGGCCACATTGTAGAATATCATGCCCTCTTAACACCTCATAAGCCAAAGCAGGGACATGTCTTACCAAGGAAGAATTTTGTGACCCTCTTCCCAACTTCTTCCCAGTGCTGAACACTCCTGGGGTGCTTTGTGTTTGTTGTATGCACTTACCCCGAAACTTCCTCTGTCAGAAGTGCTGGTCCCAAAAGTAGAGATGGGCACGAACCGGAAAAATGACAAATCAGAGTGACTCATGGTTCGTGGCTGCCCACAAACCACGAACCACCCACGAACCATGGAAAAACAAGCCAATTCATGGTTCGCATTTTTCTGGTTTGGGCCTGGGGAGAGTGGAAGCTAATGCCTCCACCCCCCTCTGCTGCCTGCCTGCCTCTTTCCTGCTGCCCTCATCACTTCCCTACCTGGTAACTGCTGCCTCCTCGTCCTCTGCCATCTTTATAGACAGTGGCCCAGCTTCACTTCCGAGAGCCAGGCCAGCTGTCTCCGTGCATGGCCACACCCATCAACATAGTTCAGTTCACAGCCATGCCTACCCATAAGACTCTCTCTCAACATTTCAGCATATACCGTACTTGCTGGCATGTGCACAATACAGGTACAGCCTTGCAGGCTGTGCACTATAGGGGGTTTACAGCCCATGACATTCCCAGAAGTGGATCTGTATGGGTGTGCAGAGGGACCACTGGCTATCCCTGCCTCTTTCTGCCCATGTATTCCACGGAGGAAGATTTCAATCTGACAAATAGAGGTATCTCTCTTGAGTGGAGCAACCCCCCACAACAAAGAACCCTAATCCCCCTGCTGATGATTCAAAATAACCCTATACTTAACGCCTGCATAGTGTTTTGATGTTTATGCATGTGCAGCTTGCATGGATCTGTGCTAGAGATGGCAAACATTGGTCTCGTGCTCTGATGCTTAACTTCTAGAGACCTGGAACAAATTACTGGGCTGTGAATAATGACAACACAAGAAAAGTGTACAACAACATTTTTCGCCAGGCACCCTCAAGAGGCAAAAAGAGGGATTTCCCCTCCTTAACTGGGAAGAGGTGAAGCAATGGTCAGTCCCTGTTGCCACCACAGCCAAAGAGTAGAGAAATGTTTTGACCCTATGCAACAACGTTAAAATTAAAATATTAGAGGCAGGCAGGCTTATGTGGAGAAAGCATCATCAACTGATGGGAACTGAATTCCATAAGCTACACCTGAAAATCAAGGTGGTATATTGTCCCCCGGTTTATTTAATTTATATGCAGAATACATCATACGAAAGGCCAGCATGGAGGAATCCCAAACCAGAATTAAGATTGCTGGAAGAAATATCAACAACTTCCGATACGCAGATGATACCATTCTGATGGCAGAAAGTGGGGAAGAATTAAAGAACCTCTTAATGAGGGTGAAAGAGGGGAGTGCAAAAAATGATCTGAAGCTCAACATCAAAAAAATGAAGATCATGGCCACTGGTCCCATCACCTCCTGGCAAATAGAAGGGAAAGATATGGAGGCAGTGACAGATTTTACTTTCTTGGGCTCCATGCTCACTGCAGATAGTGACAGCAGCCATGAAATTAAAAGACACCTGCTTCTTGGGAGGAAAGCGATGACAAACCTAGACAGCATCTTAAAAAGCAGAGACATCACCTTGCCAACAAAAGTCCAAATATTCAAAGCTATGGTTTTTCCTGTAGTGATGTACTGAAGTGAGAGCTGGACCATAAAGAAAGCTGACCACCGAAGAATTGATGCTTTTGAATTGTGGTGCTGGAGGAGGCTCTTGAGAGTCCCCTGGACTGCAAGGAGAACAAACCTATCAATTCTAAAGGAAATCAACCCTGAAGCTGAGGCTCCAATACTTCGGCCATCTCATGAGAAGAGAAGACTTCCTGGAAAAGACTCTGATGTTGGGAAAGTGTGAAGGCAAGACGAGAAGGGGACGACAGAGGATGAGATGGTTGGACAGTGTCACTGAAGCTACCAACATGAATTTGACCCAACTCCGGGAGGCAGTGGAAGACCGGAGGGCCTGGCATGTTCTGGTCCATGGGATCATGAAGAGTCAGACACAACTAAATGACTAAACAACAACAACACCTGAAAATGACAATGTCCTTGTCTCCACTTTCTGAACCTCACTTAAAGTGGAGAAGCTTTAGGAAGGTCTCAGCTGATGAATTCAGGATATAGGGAAGTTCACAATGGAAGAGGTGTTCCATCATGAATTATGGTCCTGGGCTGTATAAGGCTTAAAGGCTGTACCCACTTACTCAAGCAGTTCAGACTATTGGTGACAAAGAATCTTGTCAAAGGAAGGTTAATGTCTAGTTTCCTTCTCATGCTCGGTCATGACTGATACATCATCTTTGGTGCAGGCAGGAGGCTGGCTAAAATGAGATTTAAGTTCTCTGTGATGGACCATTCCAATGAGCCTGTACAAGGTAGAATTAAAGCTAGGTTTAGCCCAATATATTTCTAGACATGTTGGACATTAGAATAGAATAAACATATGAAAATCAAAATAATGAAAATCAAATGCCATTGTTAGGAAGGAGAAAAAGTTGGAAGTCAGCAGACTTTCCAGGACTTTTCTCTTCAGCTGGATAGTAAACTTTCACACCAACACCCACAAAAAGCTGAGTGTAGTGCATAGTATGCTTTCACACTAATATACAGAAATATACACAACGCAGTTTCAAAATTAAATTATAATTTTTTTTCAAGACTGAGCATATGGTTTCATAGGGTCCACCTGGAAAGGGAATCACCTGGAAAGGGAGTGCTGAAAGAAAAAAAGGGGGGGGGGGACAATTTATTAGGCATATCAGCCCCATGTCAAAATAAATATGGCACTAATGACTTACATGAGCGGTCCATTTCCATCTCCTCCCCTACCTCTGACCACCTCTGTTTTCATCTAAAAGTAACCAGTTGAGTGATTTCCAGCTAGAGGATTTCTACAAGTGAATATAATAGCTTTCCAATGTGAAGATTAATAACTCAAATCCGCCCTAGTCATGCTGGTATATTGGTTGGCTGTGGAATAATGCTCCTGCCTGCACTCGCCTGATGCTACAGCTTTTAGCTAGTGAGGTAAAGCCCTTGTCCTAAACATATATCTCGTAGCACAGCAATTTTTAAGCTCCGTTCAAAAAGTGCAAAACTCTCCCAGAGATAAGGCAGTATAACTAACTTTCTAGACATATCACCAGAGAACATTGCTTGCTTACATCTACAGAATCCTAACTGTGGCGAAGTTAAGCACTTTTACTGTAAGTCTCAAGGAATTCATCCATTTAGCTTCCTTCCAAAGGAACCAAGAGCACATTATATTCTTAATTAACTAGAGTGATCTACGGTACATTTTAAGAATCTGCATTCTAACCCCGTTGTTACTGAGTGCAGTCTTTTGAGTTCAACCTAACCAAAACTGGGGACTTTGAGGAGCCCTGATTTCTCAATGGGGAGTTTGCATCCATGTTTAAATCTCTCCTGCTTAGAATCAATGGAACTCAGAACGTTCCTGAGTTCCTTTGGATCATGCCCTCCCTATTTTACTTTGGCTGTGTAGAGAAGCTGTTCACAACAGATGGCAAAGTACTCAAAACACAGAGGTGTCACAAGAAAATAAATATAAATCCAGTTTAACTGAGATTACTTTATTAAGAGAGAGAGAGAGAGAGAGAGAGAGATCCTTGTTCATTATTTTGAATGTGTGTGCTATTTTTTGACAGAACAGGATCTCTGACTATGTGAACTTTGGAGGCATAAGCCAACATGAATCGCATTATGAAATCTTCCTTCCCACCCCCTCCCACACCATCTGATTAAATATTTTGAACCCCACTCTGGCTGTATCTAATAAACTTCCTTATTTGTCACAGTTTGATGTATGCTCCACGTAAAAGGTATGTTCAACCTTTCTTCTCTGACCACGAAAGTGAAGGAATGATACAATATTTAGACGGCAACTTTTTGGCTCTAAGTGTGCACCAGAAGATCTGAGCAATGCTCCACAATCTAGCCCCTTTAACAGCATAAATCTGTGGTCCTTTAAAGATCAGAGAGGAGGATAAAGAACAACACATGTCTTCAAAGTCTTAAATATATGGGATGTATAATTATTTATCCCCTTTTGTTTGGTGGCGGCGTGTTGGCATTCATGAGCAGTTCATGTTCAGAGGCTGATGTGCAAAGAGGCAGAAACTAATCTTGGTTTTCAATGCATATTGGACTGACCCCTTTTCACAGAGCACATGACAGGGATGGGGACTCACAACCCATGACTTCCTGTTGAATACAACCTTAGTCGCACCAGCAACTTGACTCCAACTCAACTCAAGGTGCTTTTTTTCAGACTCAACCCATGACTCAGACCCATTTTCCTGAGCTGCATCTCCATTAAAATAATAGGGACTTGAAAACGTGACTCGGAAAAATGGGTCTGAGTCACTAGTCGAGTCCAAGTCTTTAAAAAAGAGGAGGAGGTGGCATCAGGGAAGGCAGCTCGACTGATGTCCCCTCTTGAAGATGGCTATTTGGCTTTCTCTTGCAAGATTGAGCTCCTCCTCTCATGAGATCAAGTGTGCTTTGGGATGTGAGCTTCACCATATTCGGGGGAGGGGGGTCTGTCAGGGTGCTGCGCCACAGCTTTGTGGGTGAAGCACCCACCTTCCTCTTCTGAGTCCTCCTTGGGCCCCTTGGGCTAAAGGTGGTCTTTTGGACTCTCCTGGAGGGATAAAAGAGGTGAGGAGAGAGAAAACAGGCTTGTTGCAAGGAGGAGATAGAATTTAAATGCTTTTTAATAATTAAAATTTTTTTTAATAAGGACTTGGACCCAAAGACTCAGACTTAGACTTGGGACTCGGACCTCAAGACTTGCCAATATCCATGACACATAACTTGGCTTCCTCTCGCAAGATCGATTTATGGAAACGGCTTCTACAGGACATAGTGATGGCCATCAACTTGGCTTTAAGGAGAATTAGACAAATTCTCAGACAAGAAGGCTGCAGTCATAATGACTGTGCATCTTCACATGAGCCTTGATCCACTGAGAGACTGATCAATCACTCTGAAGGGTGATCAAGAAAAGGCAAAAAAAAAAAAGCTTGCCTGAAATAATAACATAGCTTTGATTAAATGCAGTGATGGATAAGAGACACAGAGCACAGAATCAATGTAGGGCAAAGATCAGCTTAAAACAACATTCCTTGCGTTGTCAGAGATCCCAAAACTGTGATGGGCAAGCTCCTTGAGTTATGGTCCCAATCTCTCTCCTCAGCTCTGAGGTGAAAAAAACCAGGATGATGCTTTTGAGCTGTGGGGTTTTATAAGCTTTTCTACCCCTTGAAAGCAACTTAACTTCCTTTGCTTCAGCAGCTTGAAAGCAGAGGGAGGGAGAAAAACCCAGTTAAGCTCTGAGCTAGAACTCTGTCTGCATAGTATCTAGTCCTTGTGTTCTAGCTCTGTTTAGCTGTTCCTAACTAGGCTACATTCTTTAATAAACCCTTTCACAGTCATGACGGGCTGCAGCTTTATGCTGCAAATAATCCAGATATCTACTTCTTCATGATAGCATGTTTGACATATACCCACCACATTGGCCAGAAACCTATTGGGGTTGTATAAGGTTTGTGTAACTTGCTGTAGCCAGTTGTAGCTTACTGACAACATGTTGGGGCATGTCTCAGTTGCATGTCTGGTCACACATTGGCTAGTGCAACTGAGATGAGCTCCAGCATCATGTTGGTTAGCCTCAATTAATAATGCATGGTGCATTATGCAAACCTTCAGTTAATACTACTAGGATTCCAGCCCCTACATTAGTACCTCCAGTGACACAGGCAGGATGCTGCTGACAACTGGTTGCAAGGAACATGAACAAAATGCTGCTATTGTCCTCATGTCCTGCTTCTGAGTCTTTGTAGGCATCTTCTTGACCATTTAAGGAAGAGAATGCCCAACTAGGCAGGATCCTGACCCAACATGGTGATTCTTATGTACCTTTCTATAGCACTTAGTGTGGCTATAGAATATGAGAGACAGGCCTTCATCTTAGGCATGGATTAACCGAAAGGCAGGGAACTTGTGGCCTTCCAGAGTTGTTGAACTTCTCTATTGGCTCTTGCTAGAACAGCTGATAATGACAGATGATGGGAATTTTAGTCCCAAAACATATGGGGCGCTTCCCCTTCTCAGCATTAACTCCTCCTGACACAATAGCTTCTGTTAACAGAATATTATTCTTTCTGTCCTCTCTTCACATTTAGCCACACATGCACTGCTTGTATTGTCATGGAAGAAACAAAAGTATAACCAATAAAATTACACCTTGAAAATCAGCTTTTTCTGTTAGGACCAGAGAGCTGGATCCAGCGAAACATGAGTGGCCCCTCCTTACTATCTCACTCCCTTGCATAGCCCTCAGGCTCTGGAATCTTCTGGGGTGGTACAGAATGAAGCGGCAGGGCCATTGTGGAAGGAAAAGATTGCGAGAAATCGGAGCTGAGGCAAGGAGCTCAAGAAAAGACCACGTGTCCCATCCAGTTCCCTCTTCTCACACCTTAACCTCTGCTATTCCAGAGGGTTTATTGGGTTGCCTAGGAACAACTTTTCAGGAAGCACGGGGAAAGACAGCCTGAAAAATGCTCCCAGGTGAGCATTCTTTCATTTGCCCTCATGTCTCACAGACGTTTAGAAAACAGTTTCTGTTTCCTCAGGAACAGAATCATCAGCAAAAAGTATGTTACACCACTCGATTAAAATTTGATCCATCCCCTGGTTGTGGTCCTTAGGCTTGCAGTTGGGTATCCCTGATACACAGTAAAGCAATGCAGCTAAATGTTTATTTTTTATTATTTTTATTTACTGAAAGAGTATGCCCGATTCATGTAGAAATTTAAATATCCTTTAACAAGACTTAGGCAAAGAAGCTGATAGAGCATGAAACCCATACTCCCTTTCAAATCATTTTATTCTTTAATTTTGCCCCCTAATTTCTAGTTGCCTTTGACAGAAATCACAGTTGTTGAGTTTCATCATTTTCCCATCAGTGTTTTCGTGGACAGCTGATATACGAGTAATGGAGATCTTCCAGGCAGTTCCATTGATGATTGACAACGGCAAGCAAGGTTTGTATTCGTTGTAGAATACACTAAAATCAGTTTCCAAAGAAATACAAGTTACACCATATATATTATAAACTTCCTCAAATATGAAGTGGGAACATAATAAATTTGTCCCGCAACTCAACACACCAAAATCTTCATCAATGTAAAGGCAAGAATAGGAAGAAATCTAACCACTGGCAAGAGTTAAGGTGCAACTGCCTTTCTCAAGCTGGCAAGGCAACATTCTGAAGAGTCTCAAGCTCCTTTAAACTATCTCATCTCCATAAGCCAAGATACCAAATGGGTTAGGGTTGCTTTTGTCTTGGTTCCTGCAAAAGTTGTGAGCAAAAAGTTTTTCTTTCTTTCTTTCTTTCTTTCTTTCTTTCTTTCTTTCTTTCTTTCTCTCTCTCTCTCTCTCTCTCTCTCTCTCTTTCTTTCTTTCTTTCTTTCTTTCTTTCTTTCTTTCTTTCTTTCTTTCTTTCTTTCTTTCTTGTCTCTTTGAAATATTTTTCCCCTGCCTTTCTCCTTAAAAAGGACCCAAGGCGGCTTACATCATCAAAAGACAACATTTAAAACAGTAATTATACAAATATTAAGAAGAATCAAACAAAACCATACTGAAAACTCTTGTTTTTGCTTAAAAGAGCCAAAACAACAACAACAACAACCCATCTAGTGCAGCTACTTTTAACTATGTCATGCAGGAAAGCCAAAGTTATCACTTTTTTCTGTCTTGTGCTTTTTTTACAGAAATAAACAAAAATCAACCTTGAAAATGTACAAAATCTCTCCAATGTAAGTATTTTTACCATCCTGCAATATTTGATTTGGTTTGGTTTGGTTTAGTTCGATTTATTGTATTGTATCGTATTGTATCGGTATCGTATCGTATTGTATATTTGCTTTTATCAAGCGGGGTGAAAAATGTCAGATTTACATCCCCATGAAAAAGCCTTGGCATTTCTTCTCCACTATATCAAACTTACTGGATCATTTTCATTGTCAACATTCAATCATGCAACCATGAGTCTCAGAAGATGAGAAATACATACGAAACCGAAAGAAGTTTGAAGGGCAGCAACAGCCAATATGGTATATGGGATAGAGTATCTGACTATAACTCAGAGACCTGGGCTCAGCTTCCCACTCAGTGGGTAGGTCAGTTGTAATCTGCCAGCCTGACCTACCTCACAGGATTGTTGTGAGGATAAAGAGGATCAGGAGAAAGTCAGGTTCACCATTTCAAGCTCACTTGAGAAAAGCAGGAATAGAAAAAGTAATAAATAAGTGCACACAGAAGAGACACATTTTTACATACATTGGATTACTATTTAAACAGTCTAGATATAAGGGGGTGACAAGGGTACATTTACAGCTAATATATTTGGTTGCCACTCGGGAGTAGTGTAGAAATTTTCCTCACCACCAGGCCAACGAATGCAACAGAGAGTTTGAAATCTTACAACTTCCAGATGAAACAGCACCACAGGAAAGAGATCTGGGATATGTGATGGCCACTTGGAGCTTCTGGAGTACAAAGACAATGGTCTAAGAAACGACAAAAACCTATAGGTGGCAAGAAAGGCATCTAATCCAAAGGAATTCCATGGCAAACCTCCAAGCCCCACCAAAACTGAGGAGGGGGGGAGGTGTAGCACTGTGAGAACTGTCTGAGAGAAAATGAGACTCCCACATCAATTCCTCATAGAATCATAGAATAGGAAGGGGCACATAAGGCCATCGAGTCCAACCCTCCTCCCATGCAATGCAAGAATACAAATACAAGGATATCTGACAGATGGTTGTCAAATTTTCTCTTTAATCCCTCCAGCTTTGGAGCACTCACCACCTCCTGAGGTCATTGGTTCTATTGTCATACGGCTCTAACAATTAAGAAGTTTTTTTTCCTGATATTCAGCCTACATCTGGCTCCCTTTGTGCTGTACAGTTTGATTACACCACACAACATTTTCTTTCCCCCTTATTCTTTTTCCTCCTTCTCTGACCCTGCTGCACCAACTGAAATACAAAAAAAGAATAAGAATATAAAGTTGAGAAGGTACGGCAGGCATTCATCCACTAAAGTCAACATGCAACATTATGTTATGTAACTTAATTTGAAACCAATTGAAAATATTTCTATTGTATTCTTTCACAGGATTTACCTCAGCAGCTGCACCTGCAAAAGAAGCAGCACCAATTATCAGATTCACTGTGGTGTGTGTGTGTTTGTGTGTTTATCTGTCTGTCTGTCCATCTCTGTCTTTCTTTGTACAGTGGTGCCTCGCAAGACAATTGCCTTGGGAGACAAAAAACCCGCAAGACGATTGGTTTTAGCAATCCCTATGGTGCCTCGCAAGACGGTTTTTTCTATGACCATGCTTCACAAGACTTTTTTTTTTTTTTTTGGAGACCAATGCTTTGCAAGGCGAATAAATTTCATTTGTCTTGCGAAGTTCCTTATGGGAACCTCGCAAGACGATTTTTTTGCAAGACAGTGATTTTCGCAGAACGAATTTAAATCGTCTTGCGAGGCACCACTGTATGTGTTTTAAGTAGGAAGCTAGCAAGCCTGGGTGTAGAGATTTCCTATTGTATGTCTTGTGTGAAAGAGATGGAGATGATTGTATCCAGATGAAGGTATTCTGGATGATGTCTCCCCCCTCCCCCCACCCCATCCAACATACCAAAATCTAGAATTATTTCTGTTTGTAGCATATAACGAATGTACACAGGTTTAATGCTGCCTCGGTGATTAATAGGAATAATGAGCCACAACAATGAATTAATGGCTTCCTGGATATAGAAAAGATGTACTATAACATTGAGCCTTACACAAAGGAAGTGCTGGGTAATTTGCAAAAATGTTCCAGAAAGAAAAAAGCAGAACGTTTCTGGGGGTGGGAGTGATATACTCAGAACGGGTGAAATGGTGCCTTATATTACAACCTGTGGTGAGGAAGTACTAGGCAAATATCCAAGTCTTGTTAGCCTCTTTCTCTTACAAAATAAAAAGCAAGAGGAATAATGAACTTGGAGCTTCTTCCTTCCTTTGTTCATTCGTGTCTGCAGTACAATTGATAAGTATATCAGATAATCTTTCCCCAATAAGGAGCTACACGAAGAGCATTTGAAGCAGCTAGCATTGTATCTTCCATGGTACCTGTCGGGGAGCATGGAGGACACTGGCATAGGTGTGAAGTTACCCATTCTTCTCTACACTTACAAAGGAACATGGAGATGAAATTGAAGTTACATACCAACCAAAGTGAAAAATTATATACCTATTGCAATTTTTACCAGTACAGTGGGGTCTTGACTTGAGAACTTAATCCGTATTGGAAGGCGGTTCTCAAGTCAAAAAGTCTGTAAGTCAAGTCTCCATTGACCTACAGTGCATTGAAAACCAATTAATCCCGTAACAGGCCGTTTTTGTTCCATTTTGGTTTTTTTCTGGTCTGTAAGTCAATTCTCAGGCTGCAAGTCAAACCTAAATTTTGCGGCCAGAGAAGTCTGTAACTCAAAAAGTCTGTAAGTCAAGCCGTCTATAAGTTAAGGGTCCACTGTATAGAACATCTTAAGAACAGGGGGTTTTACATCTCAGAGAAGGGTGAGCAATAGTTTAAACCACTGGTCCCCAACCTTGGGCCCCCAGATGTTGTTGGACTTCAACTCCCAGAAATCCTAGCCAGCAGAGGTGGTGGTGAAGGCTTCTGGGAGTTGTAGTCCAAGAACATCTGGAGGCCCAAGGTTGAGAACCACTGGTTTAAACAGTAGGAAATCTTATTACAGAGTAGAATTTGCAAAACCTTTGACGAAGTGCCCATGATATTGTGATTAGCAAACTAACTAGGTGTGGACTGGATAAAACAATGTCAGTGATTACAGTTGGTTACAGAATCATGAGAAGTGGCTCATTCTAAAACTGGGAGGAGGTAACAAGGGGTGTACCATAAGACTCAGTCCTGGGCCTGATGCTCTTCAATTTTTCTATTAATGACTTTGATATGGGGGTACAGGGAATGCTCATCAGATTTGCAGATGACACAAAATTGGATGGAATAGCTAGTACCCTGGAAGACAGAAACAAAATTCAAAACTATCTTGATAGGCTTGAGATAGGGCTGAATACAGCCTCGATAGGGCTGAAAACAACAGAATGAAATTTAACAGGAATATGTGCAAAGTTCTACACCAGGGGTGAGGAAGAGGACTAAATGCAAAAATATGAGACGGGGGTACTTGGCTCAGTAATACTACGAGTGAGAAGGATCTTGGAATTGTTGTAGATCGCAAGCTGAATATGAGACAACAGTGCAATGCGACTGCAAAAAAAGGCAAATTTTATTTTAGGCTGCATTAAAAGAAGTATAGTTTCCTAATCCTGTGAATTCCCAGAGCGCAGGAAATGTAATAAGAGGCTCAAGTTACAGGAAGACAGATTTCGATTGAATAGCAGGGGAAACTTCTTAACTGTTAGAGCAGTATGACAATGGAACCAATGACCTCAAGGGGTGGCGAGCGCTCCAGCACTGGAGGCATTTAAGAGAAAACTGGGCAGCCATCTGTCAGATCTGCTTTGATTTGGATTCCTGGCTTGAGCAGGGGGTTGGACTTGATGGCTTGATGGCACCCTTCCAACCCCATTATTCTGTGCATCTATGACTCTATGATTAAAACACACAAAAAGAAACCTGGAGAATGTCTCCACCCCACATCTCAAAGGCAACAAGGAAATGGTCAATCTGATTTCTCTCTCTTGGGGGAGGGGTGTTTCACAATTGAGAAACTGTCACCAAAGAGGTCCTGCTCTGCGCCCTCACTTTTCATATGTCTCTTGGTGGTGGGACATAAAAATTGGGCTTCCGGGGGGTCACTGGCCCAACTTTCTGGTTCACTCAGAGAATTATCAGCTCTTATTTAAAAAAAAAAAACATTTCATCTGTGGTGAGAACCCAGTGGTCCTCTAGATCAGTGGTGTCGAACTGTGGCCCTCCAGATATTCTTGGACTTCAACTCCCAGAAGCCTTCACCACCACCTCTGCTGGCCAGGATTTCTGGGAGTTGAAGGCCAAGAACATCTGGAGGGCCACAGTTCGACACCACTGCTCTAAATGTTCTTGAAGTAAGCTCTCACCATCCCTGTCATGATGACTGGCACCCAAAACCATTTGGAGTAACACAAAATCCTCACCCCTACTCTATGAACGTAACACGAGATGAAGACCCACTAAACTCAGTGAAGCTTATTTCCAGGTATGCACATGCTCATGCACGCACGCACGCACGCACGCACGCACGCACGCACGCACGCACGCACGCACGCACACACACACACACACACACACACACACACACACACACACACAAGAGCAATCACAAAAACATACCTGATGTGCTTTGGAAGAAAAGATGAGCCTCATGTTAGGCACAGCAGCCTGGGTCCTGCATCTGTCATTTTGGAAGAAACAAGTGAAAATTAAAAATACTGTCCACCACTACAGTTTAAAAAAGGGTTAGACAATCTGTGTGGGCATTCAAAATGCACTATTATCATAGAAATAGTGAAGGAAAACAACTGCCCCAGCAAAAAAAAGAAGCCACCCCTCACATCTTTATACACAACCCTCAATAGTCATGGATGCCAATTTGACAGGTGTTGTCTTTCACGGTGAAGGCAATGACAGCCTCCCTCTTCTTTGTACAATTATCTGTAGCTCAAGTCGTCGTGATTCATTAACATTACCAGTTCTTGGATTTATTTTGCAGGAAGCTAGAAGGAAGGGATTTTGGTGTGTTTGTTTTCATTTTTAAAGAACCACAGCTATCTCTTTAGCAGTGGCCCACATGGTAATATCTACTGACCTTGTAAAAGCCAGCATTCGCAGGAAGGACAGAAAACACATGCTCAGCGGAACTTATCAAGAAATCAGCAAGCTGCTATCGCCTCCCCTGAAACCCCCACTGAAATAAATGGCTTCTCACTGTTATTAAAGGTGAACTAAAAACAGAGTGAGAATTTTAAAACTCTACGCAGAAGGCACCGTAGAAAAAACTTGAGCAGGTCTGCCTTTTCATGTCCTTTTGCAGCAAGCTTTCTGTTTCAGAAAAACTGGCTTTTAAAAGCCCTAGCACAAGCCCAGCCCTTATCAAACCTCGGCATGGAGCTGAGTTCCGCTTAGCAGATCAAAAGTTGCCCCTGTCTAATTAAGAGAGATGCAAAGATGACATTCAAATCACCCGCTTTTTGTTTCCTGAGATTTGCTGTAGGTTGAGGGTTGCTACTATATAAAGAAGATTTGAGGATTTTTTTTTTTTTTAACAGAGGGAAAGAGGGAGAAGATGAAAACTAGTTTTGGCAGCTGCGGTTACGTGTCTTGACCTTATCTGGAGGCGTTGTGCACCTACGGTCTTGGGAAGGCAACATAACAAGAAGGTATGGAATGGGTTGCCGGATGACTCCTGAACTGTCAGATATATTTAAACACTCCTGTAGCAGGGAGCATATAAAGGTAAGGGCAGTCAGTGGCAAAACCTAGAAATAAAGAGTCCGCGGAGCCATTACGGGGCCACAACCTTATTGCCAAGACAGAGAAGATCTGCATTGGTAGAAGCTGTGCAAGGCCTCATCCATGACCGCTGTTAAGGCATGTCCCTCTTACCTGCAGATCAAGGGAGGGGGCTTGTCCACACTTGTAACTGAATGGAGTATCTTCCTGAATCTTGTTCCTTTGAGTCACTTGTGTGACAGAGGTGTCACAAGGGTGGGCCTTTATACAACCTTTTCCAAATAAAGATTTTGGATGAGATTCAACTCACATGCACATGTCTTCTCTCTGACCTGGAGAGTGCTGGTGCCAGTAAGGACCATGGAAGAGATGGGTGCTCAAGTATTAAAACCACCACACAAAACGAAACAAAGTTTCTCCTCCTCCAGTGCCACTTGGTTGGAGATTTCTTTCACCGCTGAGAAGCATGGGGAAACACAGCAGTCCCCTGAAACAGAGGGGAGGTAGGAGAACCTGCTGTCTCTTGCCAATCTGATCAACATTCATCTTTGGAAGAACCAGCTGCTCTTACATGGAAGCCCTAGAGTATATGGACCCCTCTAGAGTCCTGGACCCTTTGTGCACGGCAGGAGAGGAAGCTGAACACCTTCCATACGTGTTGTCTCCGACGCATTTTTGGTATCACCTGGCAGGACAAAATTCCAAATAGAGTACTCTTAGAACGAGCTGGAATTTGTAGCATGTATACATTACTGAAACAGCGACATCTGCATTGACTTGGGCATGTCGTGAGAATGGCTGATGGTTGGATTCCATAAAATCTCCTGTAAGGAGAATTAGTGCAGGGAAACCGCCCCAGAGGGAGACCACAGCTGCGATACAAGGACATCCGCAAGCAGGATCTGAAGGCCTTAGGAATGGACCTCAACAGATGGGAAACCTTGACATCTGGGCATTCAGCCTGGAGGCAGGCAGTGCATCACGGCCTCTCCCATTTTGAAGAGACCCTTGTTCAGCAGGCCAAGGCAAAAAGGCAGTCACGAAAGCAGCCAAATCAGGGTGCTGGACGGGGGACAGATTGCATTTGTCTTCTGTGTGGAAGAGATTGTCACTCTTGAATTGGCCTTCTCAGCCACACTGGATGCTGTTCCAAGTCCTCCATACAGAGGATGTTACCATAGTCTCTTGAGACTGAAGGATGCCTAAAATGAAAGCTGAGAAAATTTAAAAGCCAGGCACTCAGTAATTAATAAGTTTTGTTCTTACTATTTTGGTCTCTGCCCATGAACTGCATATCTCAGGAACTAGACACTGAAACATCTTTAATATCCCATCCTCAATTATCCTCTGAATGCAGTCCAGCTCAATGGTATTGGTCAGTCTGTAGTGGCCAGAGGAAGATCTTATTATTTTGATAACTGTTTTTTCTAGTTCAAGAATGATGCCATTGAAAGAAGTCAATGGGAACTACAGCTGAAGCATATAAATAGGAGCCACGCCAGTCCTCTCTGCTTGGGTGGGGCGTTCCTCTTCCACTCAGTGATTGTAAAGGCACCACATGGTCATTCCAACTCAACTGGAAGTGGGACAAAGTTCAAAAGGGAGTTCAAAATTCCCAACTCTGGCCCTAGTCTGAGGCACAAGGGCATGAGCAAAATCCTCAGTCTCTCTCTCTCTCTCTCCCTGGTTCTTTTCAGCAGGAGGGACAACATCTGTCCTGTGAGTCCAGTCATTGGACTCCTTGGTGACCAAGTCTGTGAAGATCCTGGCCCAGGGCTCCCTTGCCTCCTGACCACTCCTAGCAGTGAGAGTTAGTATGCCTGAAGGGCGGCCATGTGTGGAAAGAACTTCCTTGTGGGGACCCGCACCTGTCTCCGTTTCCTGAGTTCTTTCCCCTGGACCCCTCTTGCTGCTGGAGTTCTCACTACCTACACAGGCACAGCTTTGCTAAGGCATGGGCTCCCCCAACTTCAGTGCTGCGTTCCTCTCACATTCTCCCGAGTACGATGGGTGGTCAGGGAGCTGAGGGTGTTCATGTTTTCCCCTTCCCCTTTGGGCTCCCTCAGTTTTATTAGAACCCCTTTCCAAGGGGTCTTTCTTGAAGTCCCACATCCCTGGAGGTTCCGGCTTTTCCTCTTGGGACCCTTCAGCCCAGGATGCTCCAGACCAGGGTCTTTCCTTAGTCTTCAGCTTCTGGTTCCCTGGAAGCTCCTTGTTCTTTCACTCTAGAACCTGCTGCTGGGTCTCTCACTGGAAACACCTTCTTGTTTATCTTGTCCCACTCCGGAACTGCATCTCCTTCTTTGGATTCCTGTGTGGGAGACTCTACTTGTGGCTCAATAGGAGCCTGAGTGGGGTGAGCATCCATGGCTTTGTTCTCCTCACAATTACAAAAACAACATTAAAATCTGAGTAGGAGTTTTCTTCTTCTTCTTTTTTCCCAAGGTGTTGCAGCATACTTTTTTTTGTGACAACTTGCAGATTAATAGCATTTATGTGACTGCTATATTACAGCCCTCAGCCAAGAAAGTGTCATAAAATTGCAATGACATTTCTGAAATCATGACAGCTTTGGGGAGGAGAACATTGGAACTATTACACAGCAGCGCACCCAGGTAAGCAAAGAATAAGCTGACTTTCTACATTTCTGATGGTAAAAGGATTAAAAATGTGTTGATCCAGGGCAGGAATGGGCATTTCCCTTTCCGGGATCCATTGCAGACCACTCCCCCCACTCACACACAAACCACCACCACCACCACTAAATTTTGGCACCAAATTCCTCTAACAAATGTTCAGAGCAGACCAGAAAAGACTATTGAAGCAACCACGAAAAACAAGTAGTGATTTGCTGCTGAAATCTGGGCTTGTTGTTTTATGTGGCCCAGATATGGCTATCAAAATTGCTTTTTGGGGTGGCATCTTACACACCGCTGATTGAGGACAACCCTGAAGTGGCCAGAAAAACACTTGGCTCACTATTGCCTACTTTGGAAGATCCAGCTAGAGGGGAATGTGGGGTATGTTGAAGAATCCCCTTGGAGTTCCCATGGCAACGACTCCCAGTATATCTGACAGAAGAAGCAAGTTTCTAAAATAATACCCCAGTACCTTCCTCATCATACTGTACTATCGTTCCATAGCAGGTGTGCTGAAAGTTCTTGGACAATGAAAAAAGGATGAAAGATTTCCATCTGTGAAAATCAGAAGTTTGAAAGACACCAGATTTAAAAAATTGTTTCAGCCAATGGAGCTGTGGCTCTTAAAATGTGATGGCTAACTTAGAGTCACGCTTTATGGAAGTAGGGGATCATCTATTTCTTTGTCTCTTGCTTACACTAGAATAAATGCTGCGGGGGGGGGGGCAATTCATATCAATCTCTTTGCTTGGAGGGAAAGTGTTTCAACAGTTAATTTTCTGGCCTGCTCAGGATCAAATTCATTGCAGAGGCATGAGGTTAAACCACACACAGGACTCTGTAAAGCCCCCTGAGGTTTCTCAGATCAGCCATTTTCAACCTTTTTTTTGGCCATGGCCATATTAGGCACTCTCCTCAGGTTCCAGGACCCCATGTCAAACACAGATGCAACATTAACAGAGATCTTTCAGAAACTTCTGGCATTTTTTCAGTCAGGGCCTCCCACTGAGAATGACTGTCTTAGATGACTAGGGTCCTTTCCACATAATGTCTTCTTTTTTTTTTAGTATGTCCCACTTTTTCAAGGGTTTTTTTCCCCTCATTCTTCTCATTCGATTAGCTACAATTAGCTGTGGCAAGTTAGGCAGCCCTTGTGCAACAGCCAGGGAGGGGAAGCTCAGGAAATAGGGTGGTAGGAACTGCAGAGGTTTCCCTCTCCTACTCATTTGCTCTGGAGTCTGGACCCAAGAAAAAGAGCATGTGGCAATTAGAAGATGAGAAGGAGGAAGGCTAAGGGTCTCCTGTGTTCTTGCAAATAATCACTGGCATCGAGTCCTGCCACTGGCTTGGAACTGAGACCAGGTATGGGTGGTTTTTTGGGGGGATCCAAATGTGCAGTGCTAGAGAGAACTGATAATCATGAGGTTGCCAGCAGTTGGTGAGGGGAAGGTTTATTCCCCCCTTCTTTGCTGTAACCCCCCAATCCTGCGCTGAATCACTTAACTCAATAGCCCTATTCAGTCTTTCAGCCTGAAGTCACGTAAAAGGGCCCCCATGGTCTTGTGGATGGGGGCATACACAGAAGCCCCACCCCCAGCTCTCCACCCTAGTCAGACATCATGCAGACGCGGATGCGTTTGGCACAAAGAGCAGCGCAGGCAGAGAGAAGGAGAGGCTGCTTAGCATAGCTACAGGACGGAGTTATTGAGTTGCCTCACAAAGCTTGCTTTCAGTTCACTTGCCTGAGCAGTTCGCTAATTCCAGTTCGATCCCCAAATCAGGCTGGATAAGATTTTTCTTTTCAGCACACACTTGACAAGTGAGTTTCAAAAATATGGCATATTTCAAACTTTATTATCACAACTGCTCATGGAGAGTCCTTTACAAGTGGGACATTTATTTTTATCTAGTCATAATAGTACAATTTAATACTCTTCTGCACAAATGTCTGCTGGAAAAGCATTGTACGGTAAGATGTGCTCTGTGAGTCACTGATCAAACAGAACGGAAGTTCAGTTCCTTCGTGGTTTGGAACAATAAGGCTCAATCCAAACAAAACAGACACATTTATACATTTAAAATGTAAATGTTCCCATAGGTACCCAACACAATAGCCATGATGCAGCCCAGCAAGAGAAATGACTCATTGAAATCCAGATGTGGAAGAGATGGTGTCTTTATTTAGACCACTAAAATTCAGACATTCAGCACAAGCTTTTGCGAATAAAATTCATTTCATCAGGCATTGGGTAGAAAAATTCTAAACACATATCTCAATATAATCATGGCAAAGATCTGACAGGCATATCATAGGAACTCTAATGGACTTATATAGACACTGGAAGACTTGAGGGGAGAGTGTGTGGACTGGTCCCCTTGTCTTTGCTGCAGCCACCAAAAAAATATAGCACGGCAAATAGAACATGCAGTCACTTTAGGTAGAACATAAGCAAGGAGACACGGGTGTAAAATCATTAAATGATGAAATTGGGATGGGCCTCTAAAGCCATTGTGTCCATCCCTCTGCTCAATGCAGGAATATGTCAAAGGATATCTGCCAGATGGTTTTCTAAATTTCTCTTGAATGCCTTCTAGGGTTGCAGCACTCACCACCTCTTGAGGTAATCCAGCCCATATGTGTGGCTACACTCTGCTTTGGTTTCCTTTGAAATCAAGAATTGTAGTAGAATATGGTCACTCTTGCCCAAAGTTCTCCTTACTGCCACTTCCTCCACCAAAGTCATTTCTATTGCTTAGAATCTAGTCAAAGATAGCTAGTCCTCTAGTTTCTTTCTCCACTTTTTGGAGGAGAACAATATCAGCCACACAAGGCAGGAATTTCTTGGAAGGGCCATACTGTGCAAAATTCATCTCCCAACAAATATTGAGATAATTGAAATCTCCCATCATTACTACATCATGTCTCTTTGACATCCTTGCAAACTGTTCTTCAAAAGTTTCATTTGCATTCTCTTTCATGATTGGACAGTCAGTAGAAGACTCCAACTACCATGCTCCTTTTGTTTTTCACCCCAACTACAGAACTCACAGCTGGTACTTATAGCACTCAGCAGTAATCAGTCAATAATGAATTTAAAGACTAATTGCCTATTGCTACTAAGGGCCTATCTCCCAGACTCTACTGGGTGAAATCTGCAAACCAAGAGGCCTCAAGGGAAGCAATTCTGCTTCCTAAACCAACGGTGAGGCAAGCGTACGTTTGGATCTACTAGTAGATCTCAAAGTGATCTGTAGTATGTCATGATGAACCCCAAAAATAAGCTCAGGGTTGCCATGTCAGCATCAGGGCTAAAGCTTTCAACCTGGAGAATAAACCCCCAGCCCCTAGTTTCAGGGCAAACCCAAATCTCCTTACAGGTCAAGTAGGAGAGTGAGGCAGAGACAAGGATGAAAACTCGCCCCAGTGAAATCCCTAATGAGACTTCATTGCTGAGACAGTGCAATGCAAGCAAAGGCAGGGCAGGACAGTACAACTGAATGCAGGCAACAGGCTGCATGCGCACGTACACGCACGTACACACGCATGCACGCACACAGAGAGTCCCACAGCTTCCCCCTTGCACCCCCTCAAAACTTCCAAGCCCTCTGAACACCTCCAGATAGTTCAACCTCCAAAATGTTAAATCACCGTCTGTAAAACCATGTTTCTTTTTCAAATACACATTTTTTTTCCTAGTACATCCTGTTCAGGATTCATGTCTCCCACACGTCTGGCTGTGTGATGTTATTTGATGGGAAATGTTTTCCACGTTTTTGGGGGGACAGGGCTTGCAGCCCACTAAGGGCTGTGGAGAGGGCGAAATCTAGCTCCGTGATTTTGCTTGTTTCGGGACTGCCTCTTTGCCTCGGCCTGCTGTACAAGTGTCTCTTCAAATTGGGAGAGCCGCCCAGAGTGGTAGAATATACCAGATGGGCAGGATATAAATAAATAAATAAATAAATAAATAAATAAATAAATAAATAAATAAATAAATAAATGATGCACCGCCTGCCTCCAGGCTGAACACTCAGGCATCAAGGTTTCCCATCTGTTGAGGTCCATTCCTAAGGCCTTCAGACCCCACTTGCAGATCTCCTTGTATCACAGCTGTGGTCTCTCTGGGGCGATTTCCCTGCACTAATTCTCCATACAGGAGATCTTTTGGAATCTGACCATCAGCCATTCTCACGACATGCCCAAGCCAATGTAGACAGCGCTGTTTCAGTACTGTATACATGCTACAAATTCCAGCTCATTCTAGGAGTACTCTATTTGGAACTTTGTCCTGCCAGGTGATACCAAAAATGCGTCGGAGACAACGCATATGGAAGGTGTTCAACTTCCTTTCCTGCCGTGCACAAAGGGTCCAAGACTCACTGCAGTACAGGAGTGTGCTCAGGACACAAGCTCTATAGACCTGGATTTTAGTGTATGCTGTCAGCTTCTTATTAAGTCATAATTTCTTTGTGAGTCTAGAGAACGTGGTTGCTGCTTTCCCAATGCATTCATCCAGCTCGACATAAATAAATAAATAAATCAGAACTAGCTTATGTTGTTTACCCTGATTTAGCTTTAGTCTTTAGGATGTGGCAGAGTTCAAATCACAGCCAGGAGGGAATAACGTTACTTTGCCAAACATCTTGGCCATGCAAAAAGCCACCTTGCTTGCCACTTTTGTTGGACTGACTTTGCTGAACAAAGGTTTTTGATTTTATCTTGAAGTTTATTTGGAATTTCATTTTACTGCAATCCATGTAATTACAGACATCCCTCCAAATTATTATCATATAACCAACAAGTGAAAAACTTTAAAATAGTGTATTAGTAATATATCTTACATAAAACAGTTTGATTTTTGTGTTGTGTATTAAATAACAGTGTTGAATGCATTCCTGTTCATTGGATTCTTCTGCAAAAAGGTCAATGAGCAATACCCAGCCACAAACAATAGACTAGCTAACGAGACCCATCAATCACAGTGACAGATCATCTCCCTTTTATCACAACAATACACCCATAACTAAAAAACACCCTGATCACCATAATCACTCAATCTCCTGAAAAGGACAAAAAGCTGATCCCGGCTTCCAGCTTGACACTGTGATGATACAGCAGGAGGAGGATGGTGCTCCATCCCCTGGGCTGAATTCTGACCTGTTTGGGACCCCCCCCCCCAAAGAGGTGGTGAAATGGGAGAGAAGCCTGTTGATCACTGGGGGGGAGGAATGGCGGTTACCCATGTTTGATCCAGGAAACACCCCAATCAACCAGTGGGCAGAAACAAGAAGCTGAATTAGCTTGCTTGCAAGTCGCTGGCCGCTGGCAAAAGAAGAAGTGATAAATCAGCCAATGTAACATCATTGTTACCACTGAGTGAGATACAAAATCTTAATTATGACTATCCCTGGACAGAATAATCTCTTTAACAGAAAAAAAAAAGCATGTCTCTTATTCTCACCACTAAATTGAGCAGCAGTGGATCTGGAGAAGGGCAAAGAGACGCAAAGAGAAGCAAGGAAAATAAATTTGACATTAGTTAAACTCTTAATTATACTTCAAGGAAGGATGTTTGATATTAATTTGGCATTAAGAAATTTTCCTCTTGAAATTATTTTAGCCAAACAACACTGGGAGTTAAACTGTTATGGCTATCTACAGTGTTTGTAAAAAGCCCAGAACATGACCTTAAATACTCAAACTTGGAACTCTGTTTTTACTTCCCCCCCCCCCGAGAATTGACTAAAACATGGACAATTAACTTTGGAAAGTCTAATACAAACATTGAGTGAACGGGGCTGCCAACTTACGTCAGAGACTGGATTCAAATTAACCCTAAAGGTGATAAATTTACTAAAGTGGACTTATTGAAGCAATTATTGATGGGACTGGACTTACCGCTCTAAGCTACTGGATATCTTTTACTTGAAATACAAGTTCTTGGCATCTTGGACATAATGCTACAACAAGAGAAATTTTGGGATGAAACAAAGTCTACCCTTCAAGCACTCTCGGAAATAGTGAGATCCCATTAACAAAGAGGTGAAATCATTCAAGGAGCAACTAAAGAAGGACTATATTCAACAGGAGACAGGGAACAATGAACAAGGAAATGTGAGGGTGGTGGACAATGTATGACAATCAAAAGAAGGGCTGGAGGAAATCAGAGGGAAAAACTTAGGAGATTTAATTCTAACCCTAGAGCCGAGGAGAATTTTAGCCATGTTAAGGGAAGATAAGGGGAGAAAATCAGCAGAATTAATTACAAATAGCCTGGAAGATCTATAGGAGATAAAGTACTGTACATAAAGATCTATTGATAGATCAAGTGTATAAAATGTTTTCAGATGACACAAGGGACAGCAGAATGTTTAAGGAGATAGAAACAAGAATTGGGAAAAGACAAATAAGAGAAGGAATTGCTTAGAAAGATGAAAAAGGGGGAAATATTAAGGTGGCCCTCAACGTTGAAAGCATGTATATACTTAACTCCTGGAATTGTAAAGGGGCATATCTTATATATTTTAAAAAGGGAATTAAACTGAAATAAGGGATCATTAATCAGGGTAAAGGCATAACACAGTGGCTTTTAAGGTAAATTGAAGCTAGATATAAGGATGGGGCAAAACAAATAGTACTTAATAAATATACATTGGATATGATGTTGATATAGACATGATAGAAAATGTGGAGATAGAAATGGGTAAACAATTATATAAAGAAAATCTGTATAAAATGCTTTAGATAACATCTATTACGTGTTAGGAACCTACTCAGTTATTATCGGTATAAAATACAACGTTTGTTGGTTAAATCACCTCAAAATTATATAGATTTGGAACTGGAATTACTTTTATTAGGTATGTTTCTAGAGGATTTTGAGAACATTGTATACTCTGAGAGCAATATTATGATAGTAGCCAATATTTTATACTAAAATACACACATGAACGGTTTATATGTTTCAAAATGTATAGATTTTGAAGAGACAACTAAGACACCAAGACACAAAAAACAAATAATTATAAGCAACCCATGTAACACAATGTTTAACAAGCATGAATTGAATTGTAGGTAGATTGAAAAATTAATAAAATGTTTTTTTAAAAAAGCTGATCCCACTGCTACAAAGACTCAACTATTCCACACACTACACCAGAACACAGTCAGAGTTCTAACTCCTGTCCTTTGAAAACGCTGGCCACAGAGACTGGTGAAACGTTAGGAAGAAAAACCTCAAGAACATGGCCAAACAGCCTGAAAAACCTACAATAACCATCGGCTGCTGGCCGTGAAAGCCTTTGAGAATACATCTCCTGTGATTATTCCTATTTGGAGCTGGTTTGATCACCTACTGGAATGTTCCAAACCAAAACAAGTCCAGATGTGGTTGGTTCTAACTAGGATATTTTGAACTATATTTCAATTCCTTTTGCTAGCCTGGAGGAAGACCAAAGCCCACAAACCCGATGATCCTTTGGAGTGACACTCCACAAATCATTTGCAATCAACCTCAGGAATGCCTGGATTTCCAAACACTGTTGGATCCTATCAGGCACTGTCAGCCTGCCTCATGGTGAAGAATGGTGCAAGCAGTCCTTTGTCTATAAAACTACAAGTTCCCTTGCCCTCACGGACAGCTCTGGAGATGTCTTGCAGGGGCGTCCTGTGTGATAATGAACTACAGTAGCTACTATCTCCTCTGCTTCCCCAAGAGTTTTTTGAGCTTCACTACTGAACAGTAAGCATACACATGCATAGACCCATATACAGTATATAAGCCAGTCTGTGGTTAAATTTTTATTATTTTCTGGCACAGATGTTTGAAAGAGCAAACTTTATAGAACAAATTACTAAGCCAAGGAGGGGTGGGGTTGTTTAAAAATGCCCATAGTTTATGCTTTCTATTACATCTTTCGAAACCAATCCTAATTAACAATAGTTTAGGCTTAGATTAGGGAGTGTTTGGATGGTGTCAGCTTTGAACAAAAGTATCCCTTCTCTAATTAAGCAGAACTATTAATCTATGCAACACAGTTCAGTGGCACTCTTTGTTCCAAAACAGAAATGCAGAAACAAGGTCCATAATTGATTTCAATAGTGGAGCACTCCTATTCATTTATTTATGAGTGTGTACCTACTGATTTTCAGTCACATGAAGAGTTTCTCACAGTAGCTTACAAGGCAATAAAATACATGTGGGGTTTTTTTGGGGGGGGGAGAATGCCCTCAAAAGCAGATTCTAATTGCAACTTACTTTAGCACAGTAAGCCACCATTAAAATAGACTCATTTGAAGGAATGGAATTTATGGCAGAGTCGATTCACCAAATCCCCATTGATTCAATGGGACTACTTGAGAGATGGACACAAAGTGAACCACAAACCAGAAAAGATAATGAACTGGGCTGGTTCGTGGTTCAGTTTGTGACCTGGTTCAGGAACCCCATTTTGCCAAAGCAAAATGAAACATTGAAGTTTTCCCTTGGTACTTCGTTTTGATTCAGCAAAACAAGATGCCCATCAGACCCCTTTTCACTGCTCCCGTTGCCTCCCTCCCTGCTCCTGCTGCCACTTCCACTCCTCATCCATCACCATCACCTCTGTCACCACAGTCATCCTGAGAGAAAGCGGGCCTGGCTTCCCTGACAGGAGTTGGGCTCTCTGCATCTGTGCATGCACCCAGCTATCAGCTGGGAGGCAGGCACACACTCAGAGGCAGCAGTTGGCTCCAGGAAGGAAGGGAGGTGATGGGGCAGTGGGAAGGGGGTGGGTATGTGTGGCAGAGGAGGTGGAGGCACAGGTGGAGGACAGGACCAGGCAGGTCCCTCCCCCAGCACGGACCAGAAAAACAAACTGCAAACCAGTTCATTTTTCTAGGTGTTCATGGTGGTTCATGGTTAGCCATGAACCACAAACCACCAGTTTTCCAGTTCGTGTCCATCTCTAGTCTACTCTGGTCTGATTTGCTATGCAACAGGATTCTGCCCACTCTATGGCTGGGCTTGCTTGCTTGCTTGCTTGCTTGCTTGCTTGCTTGCTTGCTTGCTTGCTTGCTTGCTTGCTTGCTTGCTTGCTTGCTTGCTTGCTTGGTCGGTCGGTCGGTCGGTTGGTTGGTTGAAGAAGAGCAGTATACATGCTTTCCTGAATAAAAAAGAAATACATGTTTTCTTTTTCTGGAAGGGAAGAACTTTTCCAGAGATTTGAAAAGTTACGTTTCTAAAGTTCAACGCTCATAATCCTCCAGCCAACATGCTCAATTACCATGTCGGTTGAAGTAGTGCTCTATTTTTTATCCTAGTGTAATGGGAAAAAGGCAAACATACACATCTACGAAATACAGGGGTCTATGTGTCTAGAGAGGTGATGCAAGTTGTATGATACTCACTATCCAAGGACTCTTAACAACAAATGAGAAACCCAGACCAAGTAGGGGAACACTATTGTGTTCAGGGGAAGAAAAAAAATCAAACATGAGCTTTTAAAGCACAAGCTAATTTCAGTAAGTGCATTGCTTGGATTCCTTTATAGTATTTACATCTAGGCCAAGTGCAGCTGCAGTTAATGTGATGTCAATGGCATGGATCAAAATGCGGAATGAATTTTATAGAGTTATAGAGATACATAAAGTAAGACTGTTTTTAACTTATGTACTAGTTAGATAATGTATTTTTATCTACCATACCATACTGCATAGCTTACCAGACTTCTTCCCCATAACCTGTATTACTAAGGGAAATTTCTAATGTTTCATTTTGCAATTAGGTTATTACAGATTACTGGGTATTGAATACTTAGAACTGTCACCATAAAGCCATACAGTTAATGTATAATAATTGCCTACATTATGAATCATCAACAGTCAGCTTATAATAGCAGGTGTATTTTTAAAAAGTAATTGACTATCAGGTGATACAAGGGAATGAGTGAACACCACATAGTTAGTAATACAGCACACCATTAACCTGCTGGAATAGCAGTCGTAATTTTAGTGGTACATGAGCTATTAAAAGGGGGCCCAAATAGCTTGGCACAGAATATAACCTCATTCTGGGTGGGCATGCATGTGTTTTTGTGGGATGCGTGCATGCGTACACATGCATCCTTTTGTCACATGTCTTGAAATAACATTAATTTGTTGGATAACGTCACCAAAAACCTCATATCTGCACTAGGATTATACCCAGCATTCAAAGTACCTGCTCGGGCATATTGATCTTGCATTGATACTCCACTGAACTCAAGATGATTGGACCGGAGGATCTTGACGGTTCCTTTCAGTGCCATCATTCTATGGAAGGATAAAGGACCAGTCCAGTCTTCACGATCCTGGCTTCACGATACTATTAGCATGAAAGTTACAAAGGATCTGTCTCGTACTGTCTTTAGGATAGAAATCTTTGTCTTATTCTGATGCACAAGAATGAGACGCCGCTATTTTTTAAAATTCCCTGCCTACATGATGGAAATATATTTACATGCAAGACCTTGTGTGTGTGTGTGTGTGTGTGTGTGTGTGTAGGTCACCACTGTAAAGACCTATTTCGCACCAATCGTGGAAACTTTAATGAAGAAAAATACCTTTGTGGAGAGCAGTAGTTTCTTGATATCCTGTCTCGCTGAGAACAAGTGTTTTTGGAAGCATTCATCATATCCCTGGATCACACTGTTCTGTTTGGTTTACTGAAAGAGCAGAAGTCATGAACATCCGGTTGAGCAAAATGTAGACATTCATCACAGCTAGCACAATGACACCATGGGATTCCAGACTTGGAAACTCCCTCTCCAAAGCTCAATCAATGACCACATCACACAAATAGGACTCTAAAGCAAAACAATAAATACAAATGATAAACTCAAACCAAGCAGAGAAATGCTAATGCCAATAATGATCTGGCCTGGTGTCAGGAGCCACATAAGCTTCTCAAATATAGAATTTCTTTTGAGACACTTCTTAAGTCCCAAGTGGGCTGCCAACCTTTGGGCAGTCCATACATCTTAGAACAACAGGGCAGGGAGCAGTGTCAGCTCATCAGACCTCAAGTTAGCTCCTGAGTTCCTAGAGGGAGGGGGAGTCTTTCAGGCAAAGCTCAGCCCCTTACTCATTTGCCCTTCATTTGAAAATTACTGTCAAATTGGGATTGGTTCTCCCGGCTTCTGTTGGAGCTTTTGGAACTGGCTTGCTATCTGTCTACTAAATTCCTATCCTGCTTGTAAGAGCAATTGTCTTCAAAGAAGCAATGGAATTTGCAACATCTATAAAAAAACACATGACGTGGGTGGGGACACCATCACAATTGCCAAAGGCAAGGCATATACTCTGTTACTAAAAAAAAAAAAAAAGTCCCCTGAAACAAATAGATTTTTTTACAAAGACAATACGGAGGACCATCCTCACGACTGCAATGCCACATCCAAGGAACGACCACCAAAACAACCATACTCTGGGCGGTTGAGGGTTGGTGGCACACATTGCCTGACAGTTTCTCAAGAGCAGAAGGAGGAATGTGGGGTCCTCTAGGTGTTTCAGGACTACAAAGCCCATTAGCCATAATCAAGAATAGACAGCAATGGACAATTGTGGAAGTCGCATGCAGAGCAACAATGTGGGGTGTTCATGCCCATTAGAGAAGAAGGAACTATCTCAAATATGATCCAAACAGACCCAAAGGGATTTTAGAAGTCAAACACATTGTCTTGAGTTTCACCCAAAAATGAGTGGCTAGCTGGTAGAGTTTAATAATAGAGTTAACAAGTTGTGTTTTGAAATAATGAATCGTGTCAATTTAAGATTTGGAACACACACATAGAGGAGAAAAGGGCTTTCCTCTGACACTGCTGAACTCCCACCCTTGGCTTCTCCAGCCCTTGACTCCTGTTGTTGATTTAAAATAAAGAAAGAACACTGCTATGATGCTTCCTGGGAGTTGTCGTTTTTTAGGAGGTGGGAATAATGGGCAGCTGAACTATGACTTCCAGTGTCCTCTGCACACAAAAGAATCCGGGACATAAGAAGGCCGCTAGTTGGTGACACGATGGTGGAAGGGGGGGGTTGGCCCTCCTGGGTTCAGAGATGCTGAGACTCATAGTCTTGCTGCCCATTGGGCTCTACAGAGAGCATCTTCTGAAGAAGGATGACTTTCAGAAAGCACCATAGCAGCTTTCTATTTTAAAAAACAAAAAATTAACAACAGGTGGGAGAATCAATTGATTAATTGATTAAACTTATATCCCAACCATCTAGTGGCAAGCCACACCTCTGGGCAGCTGCGAAAGAAAGAAACAAAGGTACAAAATACAGAAATTGAAAACAATAAACAAGGGGGAGGAAACCCAACCCCAGACCCCAACTGTCTATCACACTGGTTCTTAACCTTGGGTTACTCGGGAGTTTTGGACTGCAACTCCCAGAAGCCTTCACCACCAACTGTGCTGGCTGGGGTTTCTGGGAGTTGCAGTTCAAAAACATCCGAGTAACAAAGGTTAAGAACCACTGGTCTATCAGATAGCACGGCATCGTTGGAGAGAAATAACCCTTCTTCGGTGTGGGGAGAGCATCTAGAGCCCTGCAGATTTGTGTTTGTGGGCTGTAACTCCCAGAATTCTACCTGAGGAATTTTTGGAGAACTTTGGAGAATGCAGCCCTCAAACTTATTGGCAGTGACAGATCCAAAATGTAGCATTCGGAAGGGTCTTAAGAGGGTCCTGAACTCTGAAGAATAACAGCTAGTTCTGAAACAACATTTCCCTATGACAATTTCTTCCTAGAAAGATTCTGAGGGGGGGGGGCTGCCTTTTTTTCCTTCTCCTTACTTCCTTAGGAAGTGAAGGCCCCTTTGCAAAACGTTCTCCAAAATTTTGTCACTGTTCTTTTGGAGGGCTAACTCCTTCCACCGGCCCTAGAATGACACCAGCCACTATTAAAAGGGAGCCTTTGAGAAGCTGTTGGAGAATTTCATCTTCCCTTTGGAGAAATTCCAGGAAACAGTCCTGCTTATCTGCCCAGGAACACTGGGGAGGTTTTTGAGGGGTCTCCATATAAATATAGCAAGTGAAAGAATTCTGTGGCAGTGCAGCGGTGCTTACACCTTGCTGAAGAGGAGAAAAGGTACTCTGGAGATGGTGATGGTTCTTTATCACTTCACTCCCAAAGCCAGTGCTGAACTGCTGCAGTGGAGACCACGTTCTCGGGCTCAGTTCTCCATGAAACAAAAGCCTGACTTAAATCTGTATTTACACCCCACCTAGTTTCACTTCTAAACATTTTTTTTTTCCAAATTTGAAAACAAAGGTCTGGTAAAAGGCAAGTTCTTTATTCCTTGAAGTATTTAAATCTATCGCCCATACTCTCAAAACACACCGTTTTTGGTGAATAAAAAGAGCTACTCCTCTTAGCCTACGATAATACTTGTCTTTTGCAGTCCTGGGGTGGTTTGTAGTCTCAGGAAGGGTGGCGTCTCCACCCAAAAATGTCCAGGTGACGTACGTCTTGCAGAGAGCTTGCACAGAAGCCACCAATATTGTGGCTTAAATCACAGCAAAATGGGATGTCCTTACCTGCCCTCCATATGTTTTTCCCTGCATGCAGCCTAAGGAAGAGAATATCAGCCAGCAGATGGACTATCCCATGGTCGGATTGTCACACTAAATACTTTAAGCTGCAATCAGTAGAACATTTCCCCCTTTATAACCCATCTGTCCACTTCTCCTTCAGGAGGGGGTGTGAAGAATTCTTACCCATGACTCCTTTCTCAGCTGAGACTGGCTGAGAAACAGTGTCTCAACATGGAAGGACGGCCTGTCAAGAATACACTGCCCCCTACACAGGGTCCAGGGTCCAACATGACGCCAGTGAACAAATGCTCTTTTGCCAAATGTGGTTTCAAAGAACTGGTAACTTTTTCCTAATCTCTCTCTCTCTTTCTTTCTCTCTCTCTCTCTCTCTCTCTCTCTCTCTCTCACACACACACACACACACACACACACACACACACACAGAGAGAGAGAGAGAGAGAGAGAGAGAGAGAGAGAGAGAGAGAGAGAGAGATTGCTGCCTTGGGTTCTTTTAAGGAGAAAGATGGGGTAAGAATATTTTGAATGAATATGTAAGCACAAAGGAACATGCTGACTGCTGAACAAGATGAGGCAATGCGACAACATTTTAAAAGCCCACAGAGGAACAAGACAGCAGTCCTTAGAGTTTCAGGTTTTACAGCATTCGTAAGAAATGGGTCACAAAATTGTGCAAAGGCTATCCAAGACCAACAAACCAGGATTTGCACCCCTCTTCCTGGCTCTGTGTGGCAAATGCTTTTCTTCCCTTTATCTTCCTCAACCCACAGGTGAACAAGCAGTGCCATGCATTTCCATTCAAGTGTTTGTTACACCGTCCATCAAAATGGGTCATTCCAAATCTAAAACGGCTTTGTTTTTAACCTTCTTCACACTTTCTAGTCATTGACTGAATTGTGCCTAGAGTCAATCAATTGAGATTTTAACCTGTTTTAAAAGTCCCAACATGTCTCCGTACTTTTAAACATTTTATGGCCTCTTCTCCTCATGTGTTGTTAATGCTGTATTGTTATTATTTAAAAAAGAGAACCACACCACACAAATGAAAACTCACCAATTGGTGGCTATGCTCTTTGGACCTTGAAAAACCAGCTCTTCTTCATACTAACATAGTTATATTTCAGACAGAAGCAGCTGTAACATTATTGTGACTATTTTCGTCACATGTCAGTAATGAAGTTCAATATAAAGGCCATGTCACTGACTTTCAATACATGATGCTTGTCAACCTTTGGCATCTGAATTGGAATCTTAAGGAACCTAAGAACCTAAGAAGAGTCCTGCTGGATCAGGCCAAAGACCCATCTAGTCCAGCTTCCTGTATCTCACGGTGGCCCCACCAGATGCCTCTGGGAGCACATGAGACAACTAGATAGACTGATTCCTAATAAAATTCCACTCAACTATTCCAATTTCATCTTTTAGACTCCTCTTCCATAGCAGTGAAAGAATGCAGGATGCTTCAATTCCCGTTCCATCCAGCCCAGTCCAGTACAGCATTTCCTGCTATGCAAGACAACATCAAAGTACTTAAAATAAAGCTTAGATCTACTTACAGCAATCATCGCAGTTTATTTTGCTAAGGCTATAAGGTGAAGACCACAATCTATCACCGAGTCAGGCATGGTTGAAAATCAAAGGTTTAAGTGCCTCTGAATTGTGTTGGATTGTAGCCAAGTAACAAAGCAACAAACAGAAATAGAAAAGAAAAATAGAGTGAGCATACTCCCTCTCTTCCACAAAACAGTACAGTACATTTAGACCACAATTATTCCACAAAGGGCCAGCCCTGCCATTCAGCAAAGTGAGTCGGGTACCTTAGCCATCAGACATTGGACCATCAGGAGCAGGGAGAAGTGGCACCTCCCATCTGTTCTCCTCTGTTGGAAGACAAGAGCCCTCTGATGAGGTGTGGGATACCATCCATGAGTGACCTATGGACCAGCATAAGGGAACTTCCCCCCCCCAAAAAAAAATTAAGGGGACACCCCCCAATCTAGCCATGAGCTGTCACTGATACCATTTTGTAAAAAAAAGAAACAAAATGCACACACTAGTTGAACTACTAGTGTATGGCAAGAAGGATATGGTATGGTGTATCAACTGGGTGTGAATTTGAGGTGTGAGATGAGTCCTACTATAATTTACCAGAGTTTACAAATGAGAAAGATTAATAGAAATCAAACATAGAGGGGGGGGGACCCAAACCTGGCAGATTTTCCCACCCGGGTGCCAGTGTTCTCTCCCAAACCTTGGAGGGCAAACCGAATGTTTGTATACGCGTAGATTCAAGAGGATTTTTTTACTTCATAAAGATAGCCTTTGTGTTCATGCATTGCACTCTGTCGACCCTTAAACACCTCACAAGAGCTGGAACACACCCCTGACCTGGCTTCTACATAGAATACTATGAATGCCCCCAAAGCAGTTGCAGGTAAAGTGCCCCGCTAGAGTCCACGTATAGGAATAATCAAGTCTAGAGCCTCATGGCATGTGCACGCACATACGCGTGCACACACGTATACTATCCCGTCAGTTATTCTGCATTCACTTATGAAAATTATGAAGGGAAATAATTGGTGTTTTTTTGTAAAAAAAAAAAAATAGCAGTCAGCTAACAAAACAAAAACACTGTGATCTAAAGAGAAATCTAATTAAAATAAACACCACCTGTCCCCACAGTGCAACAGATGAAATTCTGACCCCTGCCGAGGAACATATGGGTACTTCTCATTCAGGAGGGAAAGACCAGTTTGTGATACACATGGAGACAGGAGAAATGGCACATGCAGGCAAGGCAAATAAATGGGAGGTATTGCTGTGTTGTCACACGTGAAATGTTAAAATGCTTTGATTCTTTGTTCAACGTCTCGTTACCTTGCCTTTTTTTTTTTAAAGCGAGGTGTCCATGGAGCATGTCCAGAAAGAGCTTTGATTAAGGCGGGCTATGAAAGGACATGGATTGTCTTTGCTGAAGGAAATCAGCTCTTCATTCAGCCGGAACATCATAGTTCTGCATTAAGGATGAACACTGACTTGGGAGTCTCAAATCTTGTTCTTCATCTACCAAGGGAACTCTTGCTCACCCCTGCAGGTGGCATTCATCCTTCGGGTAACTGAAAAACAAGCAAACCATGAAATCAGCCTGGTCCCAGTCCTCCTGTATCTCCACTGCCTCGTGAGGCACCAACCACAGTTTCTTAAGACAGAGGCAGAGGCCTTCTGCATTTTCCTATTTAAAAGAGAGTGCACTACAGATACCATGTTCCCCATGACAAGATGGCCAACCATACATGTGCGGCAGATTCTCATGGCTCCTGCCTTCATCTCCTTAGAGATGTTTCAACCTCCATCCCTCAGAGGCTGAATAATAAATGTTGTTATCTCCTGTTTTGAGCACAAATGTCTATGCCAGGTTGCGAAGTCTCATGTGCTGGCTGAGGTCTCAGGGAACTGGTATGCTTCTATGGTGCCTCGGGAGAAAAGACAACTCTCAGGGCAGACGGTCCAGAAGGAAGCGGAGGTTACAATTTCAAGTGTGGTACCTAGAGATGGGCCCAAACCACCAGTTCGGCAGTTTGTGCCAGTTGGTTTATTGGCCAAACAGGTATTTGGCACTTCCCAGCCTCGCCTCCTCTGGTGGACACCTACTTGGAGGCAGCGGCTCGGCTTCCCTGCCCTGCCTCCTCCGGGCGCTGTCTCTGAGTGGGCGTCTGCTTCGAGGAGGTGGGGCTGGGAAGTGCCCGATAAACAAATGGGGATGAACCACTGAACCCGCAGTTTGTCCCCATCTCTAGTGACGGCATTAAAGTGCCGCAAAGGCTCACTGGTTCAATGCAGAAGTTTGGACCTGGCCCTCTGCCACGCCTCAGATATTTTCTTGTTGGCAGACAAGCAGTGGTGACAGAAGGGAGAACCGAGCATCCACAGGAGGGCTCAGGAGGCAACTCCAGGAGCAGCAACGAGGCCATGAAGCTGAACAGCATTATTTTTCTGTCCCTCATCTTTTCTGAGCCTAAGTAAGAGTTAAATTAGATCCTGGGGAATGAGAGGATTAGGGACAAAAAGAATTTCATCACAGCACTTGGGCATCAACCAACCCCATGCCAAGAGAAGAAGAAAAGAGGTGCACCAGGCCTCAGTGTGGCTTGAACACAACAACCTCATGCCCACCTTGTTACATCACCAATAGTCACCACCTACATCTCACATATTTTGGAAGACCAGGATTCCCACAAAGAGCACCTCGTGATCACTTGTGAATGAACAGCCCAGACACTCATTCTCAAAACTCACTCCCATCAGCAGGGAAGGCTGGTCTCTGAATATTAGACATACCTCTGTTAACTGCATGGATGAAAGTGTTTCATCAAGGGTAGTGGTATTTTTCCCTACCTCTCTGAAGCAGTACCTTTAAAATGTGAACTAAAATGGGGGGGGGGGGGGGAATTTGAGTCAAAACTCCTACACTTGCATTTAAAGCACTGTAAGAGCCATGTTCCTTTCTCCTGAAAGGATTTGTTTATTTTGTTTGTTGCATTATTTTCTTTTATATAGTTATCTTCTGTCTGAAGACACCAAGCCCAGTGTCCCTGTTTAAAACAACATCATATGATTAAACATATAACAAACATAGCAAACCAAAAAGAAAGGAAGATATACTGTAGCATTGTGGAAGTGGCAGAAACACAGCATCCAAAAAACCCACTAAAACAGTTTGGCCTTCCAACCCCTCCTGAATCCCTGCAAAGAAGGTGTATTTCAGATAGGACATGTCGGAGCATGGAGGTAATGCCACAGAAGTTCAATTCTTAAAAAAACCTCTGGTTTATGAATGTGGGGATATTGTTCTTCTGTACTAATGATTCAAAAATCCAGGAAATGGCCCAGTATTGCTGCGCAATATCATGCCCATGTTGCCAGCAGGGAAAAGGATGCCAAGCTTTACATAGCAAAAAGCTGCATGAAAGTTGAAAACACCAATAGCAGCAGTCAAGATGGTCTACACAGGATGCCCTCTTCCGCTTACTACCATTCACTAAGTGACACTACGCAAGGGAAAATCCCAGAAGCTGACTCGTTTTCTCATCAGTTAACCACTTCTCACCTGAACACAAAGCAATTTGTGTGAATGATAGTGAGCAGAATAAATGCACTCCCGTGCAGCAATCGTATCTGTGAAATATTCAAGTTGGACAACTTTACCAGTTGCTACCTTTAGAAGGACAGTTTTTGAGATCTCAACGTTTGTCCCTGCCTCATGAAAAATACCCTCAGCTTTTCAGAAAAGAAGGGTCAGGCTGGTTTACCATTTCTTTCCTCCTGTCTTCTCATTCAAAATTGTTCTCCATTTGAGAAAAGTTTAGTGACTCTGCCATTTACCACTTCCTGTACAGTGGGGTCTTGACTTGAGAACTTAATCTGTATTGGAAGGCGGTTCTCAAGTCAAAAAGTCTGTAGGTCAAGTCTCCATTGACCTACAGTGCATTGAAAACCGATTAATCCCGTAACAGGCCGTTTTTGTTCCATTTTGTTTTTTTTCTGGTCTGTAAGTCAATTCTCAGGCTGCAAGTCAAACCTAAATTTTGCGGCCAGAGAAGTCTGTAACTCAAAAAGTCTGTAAGTCAAGCCGTCTGTAAGTCAAGGGTCCACTGCATTCAGTTTTAGAGACTGCATTTCTTTCTTTCTTTTAATGATGAAGGGGGGGGGGAAGTTGCCAGGAGGAATCCATATTCAATTGCTTCTACTCTGATTTCACAATAAGAGATGTGTAAATGAAGACTTTTCGTCAGCTGCTCATGAGTCACTCACGGAAGCCCTAATTTTGAGGTCATTTTAACAGTAGCAAGAATATACGTGTGCTAAACTTTGTTTTCTACGCATATCTCCCAAATCTTCATATTCCAAATAGAAAGGACAGTAAGCAAATTTAAATGTGGGAAGAACTGAAACAGATTTTATATTTTTGGCCTGGCCCAGGGTTTAAATGGCTTATCAATTACCCCCCGCTGCAAATGTTTAACTCTTTTTAATAATCTGTATTTGTATCCCTATGTCATCAACCATGTCAGTGCTGAATTAGAGTTGCTACCTTTATTTTTCTGAGAGACTTCTTGTGTTTCATTTATATTTGATATATATTTACAAAACTGGTACGTATAGTGTAGCCCTCTTTATCTCATATATGGTTCTATGTATTGAACTTGGCCAGAACAAGTGGGTGAATAATTCTGTTCTGTTCTGGGAGGTTTTAAGCATATACCAAAATCTGCAAACCACATATTCAGGGCAAAAAAGAACAGTTAAAAAAAATCAAATATGTGAGAAATCTAAATTGACTAACCTTTCCATTCCTAGCCCTGACATGCTACTTGTGTTTGAAGAAGCCAGCAGGCACACCCCATAGTCTCCTGACTGATGACCATGTTTGAAAATGCCCATAGAGTCAAAGAGAAATCTGTGCAAGGAAAGATAAAATCACCTTCAATTTGATCAGCAGTATACCCCTCCCCCAAAGACAACCATAATTTGTTGCATGTGCCAAAATTCCTCTTACCTGCAGATTTAGGAGAAGAACAGGCACGCTGTCCTCCTTTTGGGCAGCCAACAGAATGGAAAAAAGATTGTCAACTTTTTGAAATCAGGTCCTTTCTTATTGAGCCAGGCTGTCATAGAAGTTCTTGCTTTCTTTCCTGATTTTTCAAAGTTGAATCTCGGCAAATTTTCATGGTTGTAGGGTTTTAGATTTCTGTTTAAATATTTGTTTAATATTTGTTTAAACACAATTTAAATACAGGGTTGGGTGTTTGTTTTTTTACATAGTTGTTAAGACTTTTGTATTTTACAACAACTTTGAAACATTTTGTACATATGGAACATAGAAGCAATATAGATAAACAAAGCCTGTAGAATTGGGCAGCTGATGTTGCCTAGAATTACAGTATTGTAACAATCTTATTAAAGACTTACACCTTGATACTCAGATATGATTGATATGATTGTTGAAGATTGTTTGGTTTCATTCTGGAATCAACCCTTTACTGTGGTAAATTCCATCTGTGATGAACACAGGCTTCTGATCCCCGCCCCATAAGTTTATATAAAAGACTGTAGAACTCCTAGAGAAGGTTATGCATCCATTTTCTGAGCTGACACCACCCCCGAGTCTCTTATGCTCTGACTGAGAACAAGAATCCCTCGGCGAACATTTGGCAGTTCCAGATCCATATCAGATTTCTAGCCTGTAACAAGAACTAAAAATTTGACTTCAGTCTACAGCTATATAGAGCTACCTTTGACTTCCGTTTAACATTATAACTCAACCCACTCATGATGACTATGTGGGGCTGACAGCACAAGGACCAATTAGGGTAAAGAAGTCGCCATTCTGCCATCATTTCTACACCATGTTCTTCGTTTTCATTGCTGTGAACTCCATTTTATGCCTCAATATCATTTGTTTACACAGAGAAAGCAAGGTGTTACTGTTAAGACAAAATAAATGCTCTTGCTGCAGTTACATACTGTCTTAATTAACTAGTGAGTGATTCTAATATGGCCTGCAAGGTATCTGAGATGTTTAAGAAGTGGTTTACCATTACCTACCTCCCCAGAGACTTTACTTAGTGAGATTAGAGATGGGCACAAACTGGTTTGTCCCAGTTCATTCCAGTTCCTAAAGTCGGCAGTATGGGTGCTGCTGCTCCCCTCCCCGGCTCCTCTGGCTCAAACAGCCACTCCCCAGGCCCAGCCTGCTTGCTTTTCCCACCTCCTCGACTCATCTCCCAATCACGAGCAAGAGCACAAAGACTTCTCTGCCCTGCCCCTTTTTGCCTGAGTGGGAGATCAGCCACGAGGGGAGGGGCAGAGAAGACCGAGCTCTTGCCGGGACTGGAAGATCAGTGGAGGAGGTGCTCGAAGTTTGCACACTGGGCCTGGTGAGTGGCTGATTGAGCCAGAGGAGGTGGGGGGAGAGGTGAGCAGTAACACCTGTGCTGTCACCTGTATGAATCAGGACAAACTGGGATGAACTGGTTCTTGCTCATCTCTAGTAGAGATTGAACCCAGGCCTCCTGAGTCCTGGCCAGGCACACTATTCCTTAGATCAGTGGTTCTCAACCTTGGGTAAGCCATGTGTTCTTGAATGGCAACTCTCAGAAGCCTTCACCCCTAGCTTTCTGGGGGTTGCAATCCAAGAATACCTCGGTTACCCAGTGTTGGGAACCAATGCACTAGATCATGATGGTACCACATATGTAACTGTGGGGACAATCTATCCCTGGGCTTATGGTCATAAAGCAACTTGCCTCTGTTCCCCCTTCTGCCAGGGTGCTGCTCAGTTCAAAAGTCTGCCTTTTCTGGGTTTCTTTATGGACCTTCTCCTCCACACACTGGCTGAAATCCTGCTCTGTAGTTCTGCAAATAGCATACATTTAGTATGCTGTAAGTTAAGAAATCTCCATAGGCATTAGCTGTTGCATGCCAAGTCACGTAACTCCAGTACGCAAGAGGTAATATCTACGGAAATTTCTCAAATTACAGCAGTCAGTCTCCAAAAGTTACACTGTTTAGCATAACTGTATGTTAGGAGTCTAGCCACTATTTTGTAGACATGAATTCAACATTCATTTGAGTCACGTTTTTCGAACCGTATATAGCTGGTCCAGTTACTGAGACCCCTTAGCTTCATCTCCCAAACACCACTGAACACAGAGGTGGGAAATACAAATCCTGCTCTGTTTTTGTTGTTAAAGTCCCCCAAACTGGGTATGCTTGGTGGCCATAGTGTATGCATCTCTTACTGGTGGGAGGTTAGCATCCATTTGGGGTTGAGCTTTTCTTGCAAATACACAGATCCCGAACCCATCCTTACAGATGTAGCGATTGCGTTCAGAAAGGTAATGTCTATGCAGTGAGTTTAAGGCTGCCAACTCACAGGCACTTACTGAGCTTACTTCTGAGTAACTAACCGCATGATAATGGGATCAGGCTGCAAGTATAGAGGTGGCTAGAGAAGCCCTCACCTAGCAGCATACCTAATCCAAGCAGGAGGCTTGAACATTTCAAGAATCATACGGTAAATTGCAAGGGGAACTCTGTCATTAAAAGAAAATTTCAGATCCGCTGAGAGAATCTGTGACCCACACAGAGCAGCCCTCTGCTGAAAATAATTCATTCCTCCCAAGGAGAGATATGATACCGAGGAAGCTATTTCATTTGAGGAAGATGTGGTTAACTTTGTAAAATAAACACTTGTAACACTGCATATTTTAATAGATATTTCCAGCTATATGATTCTATTATGCAATACTTCGGAGAGTATGTTTTCCCATTTCTAATTCACAGCTCCACTGATTCTTGGATTTAATTTGACTGCAACAATTTCTTTAAATTAAAACATGCACACGCACGCCAGCCAACATGTAAGCCACGTAGGAGAGTTAATTATAATTTCTTTATCACAGTTCCCCCCACCCACCCATTTCAGTTGCATCTGTTGCATAAACATACAGTATCTTGGAGGGGTGTGCTTTGCGTGTGATCACAGATCATAGTCTGTTCAGTTCACCACAAGATGATACATTTTCTAGCAGTTTTAACATATTTCTTAATGTAACCTTTTGCAGATTAATAAACTGTTACATGAGTGGCGGTAGAAGCAATGAAAAATCGTTGTACCTGGGTGTGGAAAACCCGCAATCTGATGAATAACAATCTGAAAATTAATGGAACCCTCTTTTCATTTGGGTAGCAATAATAATAATAATAATAATAATAATAATAATAATAATAATAATAATAATAATAATAATAATAATAATAATAATAATAATAATAATAATAATAATAATAATAATAATAATAATAAAAGTCCTGAGCATTCATCTAAACAACACTTCCTCTTCACATCCTGATCAGGAGATCTTTTTCTGCAGCCTTCAGCTTTATACTGCAGCACAGATATATCTGCATGGGGGTCACCAGCAAACAGATGGGCAAATTATCAATTTTGAGTTAATTTATTGCCGGCTTTGAACCAGGGCATCCAATTAAATAAAAGGACCCAAGTCCAGAACCTGGCCCTCACTGGTCTCAGCTACATGTCCCGGCTACATGTCTAGTCCTGTTCAGACATGTGGGAAGTTTGATCATGGAAGGGAGAGGCAGATGCAAGCTCTGCCCTCCCCCTCCATCCTGCTCTCCCCCACATTAGCAGGAAAGGTCTGAGGCACAATGCAAATCCTACATGATCAGGGTTGTTAGTCACAGGGCGCATGTAACACCTTCAGCCAAATGCCTGCCCATTCCGGGTGGTGGTGCTGCTGATTTGGACGAATCAGAATGGACTCAAGCCCTTTTCAGCATTACTTATCTCATATACAGAATAGTGCCTCATTCATTCATTCATTCATTCATTCATTCATTCATTCATTCATTCATTCATTGTTTATAAATAAATAAATAAATAAATAAATAAATAAATAAATAAATAAATAAATAAATAAATAAATAAATAAATAAATAAATACACATCCTGCTTCAGCCAGCATGCAAGCAGGGAAGTTCCTGGCCCTCTTTATTTATTTATTTATTTATTTATTTATTTATTTATTTATTTATTTATTTATTTATTTATTTATTTATTTAACATATTTTTAACTCCACCTTTTTCTTTAAAAAAAAAGGAGCCAAGGAAGCTTGCATCATTAAAATACAGTATTTAACTCTAACAACGGTGAAGATACAAATACAGCAGGATGAGACGAATACCTTAATAAAAAAAATATTAGCAACACCAAAACACATTCAAAGCAGTAAAGTAAGAAAAGCCATTTAAAGATACAGGCCATAAAGATGGGCATGAGCCCCCAGTTCAGTGGTTGGTAACAGTTTGGAATTCAGGGTGCCCTGGCTTCCCAGCCCTGCCTCCTCCAGTGGGCGCCCACTCAGAGGGAATACTATTTCAGTTTCTTCATTCTCAATGTCAAAGTTGCTTACTTCTGCAGTCGTGACTTCTGTATTTTTAATGTTCAGCTGCAGTCCTGCTTTGGCACTTTCTTTCACTTTCATTAAAACCCATTTCAAGTCATTGTTGCTTTCTGCCAGTAAGATGGTATCATCTGCATATCTTAAATTATTGATATTTCTACTCAATTTTTCACTCTTCCTTCATCTGAATCCAGTCTGGCTTTCTGCATGATGTGTTCTGTTTACAGATTGAGCAGTTAAGGAGGTAAAATGCACATTTGTCTGACATCTTTTGCCTATAGGAAACCATTCTGTCTCTCCACATTTTGTCCTAACAATAGCTTCTTGTCCACAATACCAGTTATACATCAGAACAATCAAGGGCAGAGGCATTTCTTTCAGAACAACTCATAATTTCTCATGATCAACTACTTTGCTGTAGTCGGCATATTCTTGTTAGAATTTTGACAGATTCCATTTCTCTGGCTTGAAATGGTTCGATTGGTATCCCATCTACCCCTGGTGATTTATTTCTTTCCCATGCTTTCAGAGCAGCTTTCACTTTGCTTTCTAGAATTGCAGATTCTTCATAATAGTATTCCTTTTCAAATGTGTCTGTCATCCTTTTATCTCTTCTGTATATTTCTTTAGTATACTGTTTCCACGTTTGTCAGGAATACTCCTTCTTAAAGGAGAATTCACTAGATGAAGTGCTGGCTTTAGTTCCAAAACTCCACCACCTTTTCAACCCTAGGCTGGGTGAAACCAAGATGGTATGTGACTGGATAACTATGAGCAAGCTTCTAAACCTAGATTTCCACCAGTCCCGTTATTTTGAGACAGAAATTCTGTTGGCTGTGTACTTTGAGACTTGCACACCAGCCTGATCAGGTAGGACGGCCAAATAACAAAACTGATTATCGCAGCTTTGTGGCTAAGGCACTTTCTTTAGGCAAATCACCCTTGTTCTCCTCCAAGACCCACACTTGGGTAAAATATCAAGAGATTTATTTAAAAAGTATAAAAAGTATGAAGTATCAAAAAGACATTACATTGTACTGTTACTAGGCAAAGCAGTTTTAGCAGCTCCCCATAAAACAATAAAAGCTGTTCTAGCTTCTCCTAACAGCTTAATTACTTAATTGCAGCTATTCCTTCTAATGGCTATATTGCCTCTAGGCAATCATGGCTACTTGTCTCAGTCAATCATTTCAAACAGCTTCCAAGGGTTGAAACCGCTCTCCCTCCTTTCTACTCCCTTCCAAACCCCCCCCCCCCCTTCTCACGGCTTAAATCAAAGTGACGGCTACATGAGGATATCCAATCAGCTTAAAGTTCTTTCTTTAGAACTCCACACCTCAAGATGTAATTTCCCAAAGTCCAGCCCCATCGTTCTCATGAACTTCTGCTGACACACAATTAAGATGGAACTTAGTGTTTGTCTTCTTCCTGATCAGGTAACCTTGGAGCTGTTCTACAGCAGGCAGGAATACAGAAAAACAAAGCCTCTTTCCCAAGCAGATAAACGCCACCTGTGCAAGGCCTGTGAAACAAGTACTATGTATCCCATTGCCCCACAACCTTCTCTTTATTTTCTCCTGATCAGATAGTGTGCTTTCCTGTAGGTCATGCAGCATTCTTAATTTAGGCTTAAATTTCCCTTTGATTTCTTGGATCTTCTGGAAGAGGCCTCTTGCTTTCCCCCTTCTGCAGTTCTCCTCAATTTCTTTGCTTTCTATTTGATTTCTGTATTGCCATCTGGTGATGTCCATGTGTACAGCCTTCTGTTCGGTTGCTTAAATCATGTATTTGAAATAAATATATTGTTGGCTTTGCATAACTCTATACTGTAAGTCATTTTCCTGCTTCATTTCTGGCCCTAGGCCAAATTTCCAGCAACATTCAGTCCTGCTTTGTTCCCTACCTTTGTCTCCCAGTTATGATTTTGTCCTGGATGTTTGCACAAAATCTTTCAATGTCATCTTCTTCAGCATCAGTTGTTAGAGCACATACGTGAAGGATAGTTTTGTTGATAGGATTTCCACAGCGTCCGAATGATATTATTCAGTCAGACCTTGTTTTATAACCACAAATTACCTGTGCTACATCAACTGCAGAAGCCTGTGCTGCAGGGTCAGAAGACCAGCAGTCGTAAGATCGAATCCACGCAACAGAGTGAGCTCCCGTCACTTTGTCCCAGCTCCTCGCCAACCTAGCAGTTCGAAAGCATGCAAATGCAGGCAGATAAATAGGTACCACCTCAGTGGGAAGGTAAAACGGCATTCTGTAGTCACGCTGGCCATGTGGCGATGGAAACTGTCTTCGGACAAGCGCTGGCTCTACGGCTTGAAAACAGGATGAGCACCATCCCCTAAAGTTGGACACGACTGGACTGAAAATGTCAAGAGGAACCTTTACCTTTACCTTTACATCTTACCAGATAAATATTCCTCTAACCAGTCCAACAATTCTCCCAACAATAGGGTCTCTGTCTTATCTACATTGACTTTATTGGCCCTTGTCCAGTACATGATCAATGCTGGGCAGCACTCAAGGAACTATACAGCACCACCTGCAGGAGCTACTTGGATACAGGACTAATTTCTCTATGGAGAAATTCAATTGATGCAGCTCTTACGTAAATGCAATTTATGTCCCATATATGTACAAAAGAAGAGCTAAGAAATTGCTAAGATAATGCTATTCAAGTAGCCCACTTCTGGTAAAAGAATAGTCTAAACATTCTAAAATTTTAATTTATTTTAATTTAAGCCTATAATTTTAAATTGTGCAATGCTCTAATACAAATAAATAAAGGAAAAAAGGGAAAGGTGAAGGAAAGGAGAAATGGAGCGATGTGTCATCTGCATATTGATAACAACGAACTCCAAATCTCCATATGACTTCTCTGAGCAACTTCATATGGATGCTAAAAAATGGCCAGTCTCTGTGGTCCCAGGGACCCTATAATGGAGGTCCCAGGGGGTGGAAAATGTCTCTCCGAACTATACCATCTGAAATTGGTCCTTGAGGAAGGACTGGGACCACTGTAGAATACAGCCCAAGTCTTAAACTCAATAGCTGTCTCAGAAAGATACTGTGGCTGCAGAAAGATCCGGGTGGGCCAGCAGGGTTACATTCCCCCTGTCTACCTCTCTCAGGATATCATCTTCCAGGGTGACCAACACCACTTCAGTTCATTGCCATAGCCTGGAGCCCAAATGAAATGGACCTAGGCTATCCATTTCCCTCCAAAAATGCCAGCAGCTAGTCAGCCACCACCCTCTCAATCACCTTGCCCAAGAATAGAACGTTGGCGATGGGCCTATAATCGTTGAGATCATATGTTGCTAAACTGGATTTCTTTTGAATGGGCCTTAAAATGGTTTCCATTGAAGAGGAAGACAAATGACCCTCCCATACAGATGCATTATGTACTCAGCCCAGTCCACGGCCATGTCCTTCGTTGAACTCAAAAGCTATGTGATGGGCAAGGATCCAGAGAAGAGGTGGTGGCTTTGCAGGATGCACATGCCATGTCCCCCTCACTTGTACTAACTGAAACTGATCTAATTTGACCTGACTATATGGAGCATTGGACATCTCCATATAGCTCAATGGTTTAGGTCTCTGGCTGCAGAGCCAGAGGTCGGAAGTTCAATTCCCCACTGCGCCTCCTTGATAAGGGCTGGACTGGATGATCCATAGGATAGTCCTAGAATCAACTGGTATTAACAAGGAGTCAAAATCCTGATGGTTGCTTTCTTAAAGCTAGTAGCCTTCTTAAAACTAATAACTGACTTTTGAGCACAGATGTATGGCTGCCTCCTTTTATCTGGGTCTAGTTTTGAACCAGCCACTGCCAGGTCTATGTTCCAATAATTCTGGGGATGATGGGGTTTTTTGTCCTTAAATGGATGACAGAGTTTAACATAAATGACATTCCAAAGTTGGACACACATAGTATACAAGGGCATTTATTTCCCCTAATTTTCCAAAACTTTAATTATAAGTTTCCTGTAGCTACTTGTATAGATATATAATAGATATATAATGTGGATTCCTTCTGTGATAATCTTAACTTCTTGTGGTTCACTGCCTGAAAAACAGCATCTAGTGCTCTGTTCAGTAATTAAGATTCTCCTCATATTCTTCTATTTCTGTTGGATCCAAAGTACTATGGGTTCAGTGACCAGCAGAGAAATAATAATAACTAACAAGGAAGATATTCATAAGAAGTGAAATTGAATGCGAATTAATGAGGGCTGCATAAAAATGCAGACAGCAGTATGTTTTTCTTTTAGTTCTACTGGTTTAACCATTTTTCATTTGTGACATGACAACTTGCCTGCATCTATCTTATTTGAACTTTCTCACTCATTTTTCTTGCCTTTCCCCGCGTCTCCAGAGGCAAAATGTACAAACCCAGCTTTGAAATACAAACCATTTGTTGGTATTAATGAGAAGGAAGAGCTTTCAAAGTTATCAAAAGCTTTTAGAGTACATTAATCTTTGACTTTTCTAGTTTTCCAGTTGTTGGGAATTGATGAAAAGTTAAGGAAGAAGACCCTTGTGATCTATGTATTAGTGAAATAATACGAATCAGCTCCAGAGAGTTGTCGTTGGAATCTCATTCCTCCTCCCCCTTCTGTGCTCATTAACACATTGAATGAAACAAAGAAACTCACAAAGCTTCAGTGAAATATTTTCTGTGTCCCAATCAGGTTGTCTTGTGCTGCAAAGCATCTTTGCTTAACTTTTAAAATGGGGGCTGCCAATCTTGAAAGCCCCCTCCTTTAAGAATAAAATAGAGATTGATTCAAGAGATTGATGTTATGCTTTGGGGACACACACACACACACACACACACACACAGAGAGAGAGAGAGAGAGAGAGAGAGAGAGAGAGAGAGAGAGAGAGAGAGATCTTTCTAGTTGCCTCCAAGTTCTTTTCCATGATTCCTGTCAAAGAATTTGATGATGATGAGCTGAGACGTCACTCAGAAAAACCTAGGCTTTCTTCACAGAACTATAATTCCAATGAAGAGGGGACAAGTGTCAAAGTGTGGAAAAGTCATGGACTGTTTATTGTTTGCAGAAACTTTCCTCAGTATCCCCTGATTTGTGACAAGCAAAGCTTGAAAGATCACATTTTAAGAGGAAATCACGGTATTACTCTTTACTTCCCAGCAACATGGTGGCTGTTACTGTTGCTGTCACTCATACCGCATTAAGTCATTTCCTGTATTTTGTGTTACCAACACATTGCGGTGTTCTTACCAACAGGATAGAAAAGCACAAAGAAATACTCTTTATTTCCTTCTAGTGGCTAATTCCGACATTGCACATTGAAAGTAACTAAGGTGTTATTTATTAGACCTAAGCTACTTAGGTGTTGCTTGTTACACCTAGATAATAACTTTGTAATTACAAGTGGACATTCCTTGCTACAAACAAATAACTATTTAAAGGCCACTAAATTACTCAAAACCAGGGATATGCACTGGGCGGACAGATTTGATACACATCCTGCTTTGTGCTTTTCTGGAAACAGTTTGACCTGATCTGTGTTCAGATCTGTGCTGATATTTGTGCATTTCCTGATCTCGGGGGGGGGGGGGACAGGACGGGATGGGACATTTCTATGAACAGGAAAATGCAAATGACTGAGGCTATGACATGTGACATGGTCAAATACTGTGGGGGGGTTGCTGCAGCTGTAAAACAGATAAATTCTCTTTTTTAACTGATCCCATGATGCAGAAGCCAATTCAATCAATCCAGCCATTTTTGTTCCTGACACAGAGGTTTTTTCCTTCACCGCTGGGGGCTTCTACATCTTTCAAGGTGGAACAATTCAGATTGACTCAATTGTTCCGTCTTGGAGATGAAGGGGGGGGGGGGGAGAGAAAGAGAGTTGTAAAGTCAATGACAGAGGATAGTTTCCTATCCTGACTCTGGATTATGTATCATTGGATTATGACTCCTGTCATCGTGAATTAGTGCAGCCCATGATCAACAATACTCTGAAAACTTCTGGGAACCTAAATTGGCCATTCCAACATGTATGTACAAGCCTCCAACTCTTCTGCCCTATAAGTGACAAGAACTCATCTGTTAGATCATAACCAATTCTTAGTCTCCTCCTCTATTCCTTTCCCCCTTGTGTACAATAATGTTTTGCAATGTGTAGGAAGAACAAACTCTAATTCACAGTGCCATTGAACTGCTGTGTTTTCTGTGCATGAACAGAATTTGGCTAATGAATTTATTGTTGTCGACAATACACACCATACTATTCACACGCACAGAATCATCAACTGATGCATTCGGCACTTGATGTTGCAGTCATCATCAAGTCATGGGCAGGTGTAAATAAGCTTAAATAAGGTAACGCTTGTGTTGCTTTTGCCCTTCAAAAGCATTAATCAATTCACTCCCACAACTTCAATCCCACTTTAACCTGAACTGTGAAGTAGCCTTAAAAGGATGTTGGCCCAAAAGATTCATGATTTCTGGGAAATCTTCCCACAGCATGACAAGCGGCGGAAACAAACCTAAAATGAATTTTGCTGCGACAAGGGAAAGAATGCCATCTTGTTGATTAGAAGAAGGTGTAATTATGAAGACCCTGAAACAGTTTTCAGCTCGTTCAATAATTAGGGAGTACCACTGAACACCCTTCAGAATAGATATGAAATAAAGCACTTGACTGTTAATGATTAAATAATCTTGCTCTTCTTTACCAGCAGCAGAAAAATTCTTTTGGTCAACCCTATTACCCCAGGGTTTCATTTTAATCATTTTAGGAGATGGCTAACAGACAAGTCATTTCTGGATAGCTCAGTGTTTAGGTCTCTGGCTACAGAGTCAGAGTTCGATTCCCTACTGGGCCTGCCTGACAGAAGCTGGACTCATTGATCTAGCTCTGCAGTTCTAAAATGTATCAAAAATATCCCTCACCCATAGTCGGTATGTATGTAACATATTTAAGGAGTGCTTTACCAATAGTAACCCCTAGTGGCTTTCCATGATGGAGATAGGATTTGAACTCTGGCCTCCCGAGTGCTAGTCCAAGACTCTATCCATTGCACTATGCTGGTTTCCAGTGTAACATTTTACACAGGATATATATTTTTTCACATGAAACTTCTATGGTCTATGAAGGAAAAAGAATTACTGAGCTTTACTTCCAATGTACCAAATGCACTTATTAGCACTCTTTTCGACTACTCCTTCCAAAACACATGAATGTACTCCATTAATGAAACCTGTCCCTACACAGAGATTCGAATTTCCTAATATCCATGGTATATATGACTCTTGCAATTTCCTTCTCTCTCTTAGCAGCCCAGCAACATTGGGTTCCCATTGGGGGCGGGCACCATTGCTGTAATTTCATAGATGGAAACGAAAACAGAGGAAAAATATACTACACTGGACTTACTGGATTTCTTGGCTGGAGTGGGATTGGAGCCAACCCTGCCTCCTAAAAAGAACGTGAGTTTTACTATTGCTATCAAAAGCACCGATTCAGTGGTGACCTTTCCACACCTATATTCCAGTCTTTCATTCTGGAAAACACGGAACAAATTTTCTGAACTACACATGCAACCGCTATGAAATATTGGTTCAGCTCAAAGGGATGGGACTAAGAAAGAGCAGGGCTGTGAGCAAGAGTTTTTGAATCAGAAAGAGCTGAAGAGGCTTGAGCTGCTGTTGCAAAGACCCTTCCTTGCCAACTTGGTCTAGGTATAATTCCTATATGTTTGTCTTGGAGGGAGAGCATCCACACAGTGAATTCATGAACTACATATAGTTGAACTGATCTTTTATTTTAGGGTTTTGAAGATTCCACATGTGGAGCTGATACTTCTAGGTACTGAACACCCAACCCAGTTGAGGAAGATGTCTTGAATGTTTATCTGGATGTGAGTTGAAGGCGACACTGGAACATTGCAATTCTACAGGTGACTTCCCTATGTTGCCTAGGACTTGGGTGCACAAATTGTAGCATTTTGTTGTTGTCATTGCTCATATTGTCGGTTATATAAATGTGAAAAAGAAAATATTCATTTTGTGAAATTGTGTTGCAAGATTTATCAACAGATATCTAAGTAAGCAAATAGCCCCGTACAACTTAAAAGTGTTACATAAACACTCCTGAAAGTACAATTAATGTCAAAGAAATACCGTATTTTTCGCTCCATAAGACGCACCTTTCCATAAGACGCACCAATTTTTTAGGAGAAGAAAACAGGAAAATATAATCTGTTTTCTTCGCTCCATAAGACGCACAGACTTTCCACCCCCCTGTTTTGTGGGGGGAAAGTGTGTCTTATGGTGCGAAAAATACGGTAGGTGGTTGCATTTTCTGGCCACTCCTCCCTATCTCTTCCCATCCAGAACTGTTTTTTTTTTCTTTGTCTCAAGGGTGAAAAATTGAAGTTGGGTAAGAGGCCAGAGTCCCTGGTTCTCAGCAAGCCTGAAGAAATCAGCAAGCATTGGGTACCCAGCCAAAGTATCAGGCAGCTTTTCCACATGGCATTTAGGCACTGGTTTCACTTCTCTTCCCCTTCCCCCAGGTGGAGAAGTCAAAGCCGCATTCGCCTGCACGTACAGAGGCTTATACTTGCTGGTAGACAGCATCCTCAGCTTCACTTCTCATTCCCCATGCAGGGAAGCAGAGGTAGTAATCAAATCCCCACAGCTTCTCATCTATGGTTTCCTCCAGGTTTGGTCTCCATGGGCGGGGCTTTTTCTCAGTGGGCGGAGTTTGCCTGGAGACCTGCAGAGGCAGGAGCAGGAGAACCTCCATGGGTCAAATCAGAGGCACATGCCAACGGTGCCCCTTCTCTCTTTCTTCAGTTTAATGCGTAGCCCCCAGCAGAGCACAGGAGAACACCTGCGAAAATAGCCATGTGGCTTTTAAAACAACACTGTGCCAGAGTGTGTAGAAATGGTTGAAAACAGGGCACAGACACAACCCAGCTGGTTTCTCCGGGTACTCCAATTAAGATGCAGAGTCTTCCTTTGTAATACAGCCCAACAACTCACACAAATGTTCCCCTTCTGTGGAGTCAAGCCAGAGGCACCTCCAGAAATGCTCTTGCATTGTTTAGAAAATGGTCTTCTTCTTATGGTACAGGAATGCATTTCTCCGCTATTCATCTGCATTGGCGCAGAAACTGAAACAGCCTCTCCGGCCAAGTTCTGGGAGTTACAAAATATGTCTTTTCGGATTTCCAGGATGCCAAGAAATTCTTGGATTGGAAACTGGCAGGCGCCCAGGACCAGGAAGCAGGTGATTTATGGAAGGAGGTAGCTATAAAAAGCTCTTATTTGCTTGAGTTTTAATTAACTGCCATGCTGTTGGCCTCCTCTGTTAAGGTACAGAAGGGGGTAGCTTTTCTTTTCACGACTGCAGATTAATAACTTTAATGTATTTATTTTAACACTTTCCTCCTACATGGCAATTCGCAAGGATGGAGATTATACCAATATGGAAACAGCTTTTCTTCTTCCTGCTCCTGGCAATTTTGCCTGTAAGTGGGTGATCTTTGCTAGAACAAAGTGTTATAAATATAGAAACGGAGGGCCTTCCCAGCTGAGAAGGGTGGGGGTGGGTGGGAAAGGCTAGCTTTTATTCTTCCACTGCCATCTGATAAGCATCTGATTAGAAGGAAACCCTAGTGAGTTGAGTGGGGCTTGTGCCCAAGTAAGAAGGTACAAAACAGAGGCTTGACCATTCCAATAGCAAGACAGAAGGGGGAGGACGGGCTGCTGAGCAAACCATCTCTTCCCCAGCAAATGGCACAAGCAGTCTTATTGGGGAGGTCACATGCCCCAGCCCCATCCTTAGAAGAAAAGAGTCAGCTAAAATTAAAGCAGAGCCTGTATTTCTCAGAGGGCTTCCCCCTGCTTTCTTCCTTTTTTCCCAGATGAACATTTTTGACGTTTTTCTTTTCTGCATTGCTTGTCTTTTTCTTGCTGCTTTCTCAGGGCAGCTGCCAGATATCCCGTCAGCAGTGCTCCAGAAAGGAGCTAACTCCAAGGTGCTGGGGAAGAGGCGAAACGGTGCCTTGGCTGCCCACACCCTTGATCCTGCTGTCACTTGTGGTGGCAGCCAAAAAACTATTTAAAACCCTGGATTTGAATCCCTGCACATTCAACCATGAGTGCGGTCAGACAGGCGTTTAGCCTGCAGTTTCGTCCGCTGTGGGGACAGTCTGGTTTGTTCCTTTTTCTGACAACCACGACAGGCAGGCGTTTAACAGTTATATAACTGAATCCCTGAACTCCATTTTAGCAGATAATTTTAATCTTTTTCATGTTTTCATGTTTTAATCTTTTAATTTTATTTTATTACATACTTTGTTTGATTTGTCTTTTAATATTTACCAACTTAATGTGTTTTTAATTGTTGTGAGCCGCTTTGGATCCCTTGTTGGGAGAAATGGAGCATATAAATAAAACTTCTCCTTCTTCTTGTTGTTGTTGCTGCTGGAACAATCCAACCCATCCTGTTCCTACCTGTGCCTTTCTGCATCCCTGTCAGGCTGTTCTTTTTTAATTATTATTATTTTTGTGTGTGTGCAGGTAGTATCATTCAATTTTGGTTCACTTCCAGCATGCAGTCACTGGAAACGAAACAAAGCAAGTCTATTGCTGTCAATTTGCCTTCCTCTTTGATGTTCCCATATCACAAGGTAGCTGAAGAAGACAGTTGTTCCATGACATTGGGGAAATTAAACACTTCCTTTAAAAAAATTACACTGTCTTAGGGCAGTCCTGAGGTGTTGCGTCACTTATTTAAAAAAATGAAAAATCGAAAACTTCTTCCTGGAACCTGCCTACAGTCAAAACCACCATCAGGTACCTCAGGGCTCAGAGAGTGAGCTACCCTCTTTAACAGCTCCATGATAGGCAGCCATAACCTGGTTCTTTCTATATAGGGAATGGCTTTATCTACACACTTTGGCTGGTACAGATGGGGATAATTCCTTCAATTTGAAGAATTTACTAAAATCCACATGTTTCTTCGTATTTCAGATAGTAAGAACTTGAAGTTTAAAAATATTCTAATGCTGGAAACAGGAAAATTGACCCATTTCCCCCTTTGTAATGCTGAGCCATGGTTGATCCTCCCATAGACACAAATGTTGTGCCTACTTGTATTCTACATTATAGCTCTATTACCTTCCATTCTATACAGTCCTATATTAGAAGAGATTCTTAAAAGAAGCATCAGTGCGAACTCAATAGACAAGCACCTATTTGCATACCACCAGCACTCCCTAGGGATTTAATTTAGCTTTGGCTCTTCACTCCACATTGAAGTCAGCCACTGTGACTGCACACTGCAGAGGCAGACACACTAACACAAAACACAGCATAGAAGCAAAATCAGACATAACTAAGGACCCCAAAGAGATTACCCAGAATTCTTACTCCGCTTTCATAAAGGTATGTCTGTGTTTTAAAGCCTCAAGCAATCCCAGGTCAGGAACAATCAGATAAGTAGGGTTGGTGGTGGTCCTTTTGACCAGTGATCAGTCCCCCAGAGCATCCTCTTTTCTGCCTTTGTTGCAGGAATGCTGGCAAGTCTTTGAGTCCGAGTCCCAAGTCTGAGTCTTTGGTAACAAGTCATAAGAACATTAGAACATAAGCCCTGCTGGATCAGGCCAAGGGCCCATCTAGTCCAGTTCCCTGTATCTCACAGTGGCCCCCTCACCAGATGCCCCTGGGAGCACATGAGACAACGAGAGACCTGTCTCCTGATACCCCTCCCCTGCACGTAGCATTTTGAGGTACCTTTCTTCTAAGCCTGGAGATTATACATCCCTGTCATGGCTTGTAACCTGCGATGAACTTTTCCTCCAGAAATTTGTCCAGTCCCTTTTTAAAGGCGTCTAGACCAGATGCCACCACCACATACTATTGCAAGGAGTTCCACAGACTGACAACACGCTGGGTCAAGAAATACTTTCTTTTGTCTCTTCTCAGTCTCCCAACACTCAATTTGAATGGATGTCCCCTGGTTCTGCTATTGCGTGAGAGGGAAAAGAGCTTCCCTTTATACACCCCCTGCATAATTTTATGTCTCAATCATGTCCCCCCTCAGGCACCTTTTCTCTAGAGTAAAGAACCACTAATGCTGTAGCCTTTTCTCATAAGGGAAATGCCCCAACCCAGTCATCATTTGAGTCACTCTCTTCTGCACCTTTTCCAGTTCCACAATGTCTTGTTTGAGGTGCAGCAACTAGAACTGTACACATTACCTCAGGTGTGGCCTTACCATCATTTTGTATAATAGCATTATAATGCTTGTTGTTTTATTTTCAAGTCCAGAGTCTCAAGCCCCAAGTCTGAGTCCCTAGTAAAAATAAGTCCCCCCCCCAAAAAAAGGGAGGGGTGGGTGGGTTCCAAGTGACAAGTCAAGTCTGAGTCATTGGGCGGGGGGGATTCAAGTCAAGTCCTGGTTGCATCGCCAGTGCAACTTACAGTATATCACAGAAGTGAGTACAGCCCCTCACATTTTATAAATATTTTAGTACTGTATATCTTTTCATGTGGTTTAATGTCTAAACCACTGGCAACAAAAGTGAGTACATCCCTAAGTGACAATGTCCAAATTGGGCACAAAGGGTCAATATTTTGTGTGGCCACCATTATTTTCTAGCACTGCCTTAACCCTCTTGGGCATAGAGTTCACCAGAACTTCACAGGTTGTCACTGGAGCCCTCGTTCCACTCCTCCATGACGACATCACAAAGTTGGTGGATGTTAGAGACCTTGCGCACCTCCACCTTCTGTTTCAGGATGCCCCACAGATGCTCAATAGGGATTAGGTCTGGAGACATGCTTGGCCAGTCCATCACCTTTACCCTCAGCTTCTTTAGCAAGGCAGTGGTCATTTTGGAGATGTGTTTGGGGTTGTTATCATGTTGGAATACTGCCCTGCGTCCCAGTCCTCAAAGGGAGGGGATCATGCTCTGCTTCAGTATGTCACAGTACATGTTGGCATTCATGGTTCCCTCAATGAACTGTAGCTCCCCAATGCTGGCAGCACTCATGCAGCCCCAGACCATGACACTCCCACCACCATGCTTGACTGAAGGCACAACACACTTGTCTTTGTACTCCTCACCTGGTTGCCACCACACACGCTTGACACCATCTGAAACAAATAAGTTTATCTTGGTCTCATCAGACCACAGGATATGCTTCCAGAAATCCATGTCCTTAGCCTGCTTGTCTGCAACAAACTGTATGTGGGCTTTCTTGTGCATCATCTTTAGAAGAGGCTTCCTTCTGGGACCACAGCCCTGGAGACCAATTTGAAGCAGTGTGCGGCATATGGTCTGAGCACTGACAGGCTGACCCCACACACACATCCCTTCAACCTCTGCAACAATGCTGGCAGCACTCAGACGTCTATTTCCCAAAGCAAACCTCTGGATATGACGCTGAGCACGGACCCTCAGCTCTGATATTGGAGCCCCCCAAACACTGAAAGCCTTGGCAGGCTCCTGTCGAAAGCGTGGAAGCAAGGAAGTAACAGCACACCCTTCTCTGCTCCTTCTATCCAACTGTAGCAGTGGAAACAAGATCATTTATACTACCCCAGGGCTGATGTAACTTTCCTTTGAGTTGGAGGCATGACTGGGTGCTAGGAGGCCTTGGAAGCAACTCAAGGCTGATCCAAAGCCTTTTGTGTTGATGCTATATACTTCCTCTTCTGTGTATCACAGGTCTGTTCTCAGAGATGTTGATGGCATGGATCTTTATGTAGGAAGAAGGGAGTGGTTAGATCTCCACCTCCAAAGTCTCTATTCTGTAGGAAATACTCTAGGAATGTAATGTAATGGCTAGGATCTTATTGCTTAGCATAGTAAGTCACAACTAGAGGAGGCCCACTGAAACAATTGAACTAATGGAGGAGTGGATTCACCAAATCCCCACTGTTTCAGTGGGTCTACTGTAGTTGCAACCTACTATACTGGTGGTTCCCAACCTTGAGTACTCCAGATGCTCTTGGACTACAGTTCTCGGAAGCCTTTGCCAGCAGCTGGGCTGGCTGGGGTTTCTGGGAGGTGCAGTCCAAGAACAACTTGGGTGACCCAAGGTTGGGAGCCATTGTACTGTACTGTACTAAGCAACAGGATTTCAGTCACTGTAATAAAATATATTTGATATCGAAATTGATGAGGTGAAAACTATCTGCTATAAATACTATTGCATGTTTGCTTTTGACTCCCAAAAGCTGAAAGCTACAGACTGCATTGCCTTTGGAGAAAAATGAAACAGAAATTAGCATTAGAAAAATTAATGGCAAACCCAGCATCTTAACAAAGAGAACTGTATTTATTTCGATTGCAGTTAAAGTGGATAATGTCACCAAAAGGGGAAACAAAAGTTTCTGGATGTTCTTCACAAAAAAAGATATTTTCCTCTCCAACAGATGTACTTATAAGGGAAACTATTGATGGTGGAAATTTCCCCCCTTCGTATGCTCTTGGAGTTGCAGTCATTGAGCCTTGTTTACTGCTGTGAATGTCAAAAAAGAGGATCAATACAGTAATAATATATCTCAGCCTTCCCTTCATATATAGGATGTAATGAAGGCATCCTACAGGTCTGAAATGCAGACAGTAGCAGGAAATATATTTCATACCTCTTGAAGGACAAAAGCAGAATTGCTACTGGAAAATAGGTAATAAAAATAATGCCTGGAGTAAACATGACTGGATAAAGGGAGGCCGCAGACCTCATCCTGGCGAAGGTAACTTTCCAGTGTCATAAAATATGCCAAAACTTCCTTGTCCGTGAGGGAGCTGCTTAGGCCTGTTTGGCCAAACCTCAAAATCCTTTATGTGGCTAAAGGCGCAGCATCTTGTCAACAGTTCCTGGCCTTCCAGGAAAGACTGGCCAGCAGCAGGCTAGGAGCTGATTTGACTCTTCATGCACACTGTTCAGCTATGGCTTGGCTTGTTTCTTTCCCAAGTATGAGCAGTTCTTAGGGCTGTGCCGTTTTGTTTTGTATTTTTACTTCAGTTCACATAATTCAACAAAAATTCCCCAGGCAGAATTCTGCGAGTTGCTGCCCACAGAGACACACATACACACATCTATATTTCACTCATCTGGATCAGGCCTCGCTTGCAGGCTGTCTCAGGCCTACTTCCTGTGCAAAAAAGGAAACTTTCCCGATGCTTTCTCAGAGGCCTCGAGCTGTAGTTCTTTGGAGGAGCCCTCTAATAGAACACAACGGGCACCGAGACTACAGCTCCTATGAAGACCTGGGCCTGCTAGGAAGCTCTGGAGCAGTTTTCTTTTCGTACAAGAGAAGCCTGTTTGAGGTGAGTGGAATATAGGTGTGTATAGGAATGTGTCTGTGGGCAGCAACTTCCAGAATTCTTCCTTAGGGAATTCTTGGGGATTTCCGGGAATTGGAGTGGAAAATCACATCCCTAGTGGTTACAGAAAAGGATTTATAGAGGTGGTCCCTACGATAAAATGTTGCAGTGGGAAGTGTTCCTGTTCAGGATCATAGCCAGCTATTCCTTCTTCCAAGACCATTTTAATAATCTTAGAACTGCAGAGCTGAAGAGGCACAGTCGGGAATCAGACTGCCAACCTCTGGCTTCCACAGCTCTAAACCACTGAGTTAAGGGTGTTCTATCCTGTTTCTCTCCTCCCTTGTTTTCCATCCTCTCACCCTGAACAGAGACTCTATATTCTGCTCAATCCTCATTACGTTCAGTCCTCACTGGGTAGGTTTTTGAAGGTGGCAAATGACAGTCCTTCCTCCTCAATATGTGTTCTAATTCTGCAAACATTGGGATTCCCAATGCTGCAGGCTGATGCCTTTAGTTCTCATTACCTGTGTTTTGGCTATCTTGCTAACACAACCTAGCATCTTATTTCCCTCTGATATATTCCCCCAGTAAATCACCATATTCCATACACAAGTTATTCATATCTGGCCTGGAAGATATCTATAGTATTGACTTTTTCTTTTCACTTTATTGCTTTAAAGCCTGAATACACATTCAAATGACACAAATACAATGCAGCCTGCAAAATTCACCCCAGATATATTGCTAGCAGCAATGCAGAAACTTTCCTCCATTCACATATATTAATGAGATAGCAGGAAGCAGGAAGATGAAATACAATGGCACTTGGCTTTCTGGCTTCCTAATGTAAAAACCTGTAATGCCAGTGCATAAATAGAAGGAATGTGAGTAGCAGAGTGGTGTGTGCGCATTATGAATCCTATGAAGCAGTGGGGAAATGTATGAAATGGATATAATGAAAGATCTGCTGTTATACTGCAAAATAGATTTTTCCAAAGCGAAATTTATAAATAAAATGCAATACATATCCCTGTTCCTCAATGTACCTAAGCATCTTTTATGAGTAAAAATAGCTGCTCCCACATTCCCTTTGATGATTTTAGGATCATAGAAACAGCGCCAAAGATTTCTAACCTCTCTTAAGCCACAATTTCAGGGGAAGAGGCAGAAAGAGGTAGAGATAGTCCTGCCTACAGGGAGAATGAAGCTGTATTTCTGTTACAGGGAAGGCAACTCTGCTTGCCATACATCTAGAAAGCCAGGTGGATATATATCAACAGGAGATCTAGTTAATTTCCATTTTGCCTCTGAGCGGCACCTTGTGTTCATTTCTGATACAGTATTTGTTTAGTGTCCACGGCAGCTCTGGGGAACCTCTAAGCCATAATTTTTCCCTTCCACTGGGGGCTGTTACCTGTTTCCAAAGACGTATTGCCAATGGTGAACACCATTGCTCACAAGAAAAAACATATCTCATTGCTATGAGCCGCTCAGCTACAGTTGCTAGCAGTGGCACATGAACATAGATGAAGACTCCAACATGAGGTTCTGCATTGACCGTCCCAATGTATTACTTGCAGAATGTTGATGGGTGGGATCAGCAGATACCGATCACATGGATAAGGGAGTCTTACTGTACTACCCATGTTCCTGCCTCCAGCAGGGTCCTCTCATGAAGTTTAAGAAAGGGCCATGCGCCGAACTCCACACTGTAGCATATTAATGTAGCAAGCATTGTATTTGTAAAACATGTCTTCCCTTCTCACAGACTTACCAACAAGCTAGACCTCAGTCAGCAACTAATTTAAGTGCCACATTTCCTCCCCATGAACACTGCACAAAGCTGACATTTGAAATGACAGAATTAATTTTGGTGGCATTTCATTCTGCTCCTTTTTCATAAAACAGCCCTCCAAATGGTACGAGGCACAGGCATGGCTCGAAACCCTGAGTATTGGGTCTTATAAAACAATACACCATGTGGGCTGCTGATGCTGTGCCAAGATGCCAGTTTCCAGAGAATTACAGGGCAAGTCATTTCCATGGCTCTATTCAGCTCCTATGGAAATCTTCACTGCAGCCATGATCACGGTGCAAAAAAATTATTAATCCAGGCATGGAAATGAAAGATCAGGAGAGCAGCAGGCATCAGCTGCTGAGTCGTTCTAGCTTCAGCCCTCAGGAGACCCAAGAGTATTAAACACTGGACCACTTCCTGTTGGAAACAAAGTGGGCACAATAAGTCTATTTAATAAGGGATTGAACTTTTGAATTATCACAGCACTGTAAGCCAGAAGTGTATTTTCAGAGGGCAGTCAATATGCACTCCAGCCAGAGGATGGGGAGACAGAGTTGAGCTTCCTAAATATGTTGCATGACCCATTTGCCAGATGGCAAGTAAAACTTTCTATCACAGGAGGCTGGATAGAGCAGCCTTCTCTGCAACGAGGCCTTTCTGGAGACTGGATCACAGTTCCCATCATTGCTTTGTAACAGATCACATTTTTTCCTTACAAAGATCATGGTTTTCCCCCCAGGTGAGGCCATCGCTGGCATAATAGGAGTACCGTATTTTTCCATGTATACGACGCCTCCATGTATAAGACGCCTCCCAATTTTCTAGCCCAAAATTCAGAAATCAGTATTTTAAACATGAGAAAGGAACAGTACTTTGATATTATGCCTCACCCTTACCAGTCACTGTCTCACTGGCTACACCAGTGATGGCTGAGCCTGAGTGCCCAAACTGCAAAATAAAATAAAACCACAAAAACAGCCCAGCGGGTGATGGCAGCGGAAGTGGTACAGAAGCAGAAAGGGGGGGGGGAGAATCCTGGGCACAGAGGTGCCCCCAGACCCCACTCCAGACCCACCTCCAGTCGAGCCCAACTGTGCTACTGGCTATAGCTCAACCGTTAGGAACACAACCGGCCTGTCACAGTCAGGTTCGGCTGCCAGGAATAGCAATCTGAGGACTTATGGCTCACATGCCCACAGAGAAGGCTCTGCGGGTCAGCAGTTCGCCATCACCGTCGCTGGCCCTACATGCTCTCCTCAGCATCATCTTACATCATTTGCATAAGGCTTGTGATTGGAGGAAACCTGTTTCCAGAGACAAGCTATTGGCAGTTTCACCCATGATTGGAGGCAGACATAGGCCATGCAGTTTTCTCCTCAGCTTACTTCCGTGTAAAAGACAACCCTCTATTTTTACTCTAATGGTTTTAGGAAAAAAGTATCGTGTTTTACACAGAAAAATATTGTGGTCAACAACAAAAAGTCCTGTGAACCAGAGATTTCCCCCTTGCAAGCTCAAAAGCCAATGCTGACTTAAGAGCAGCATCATGCATACACCTGATTTCTTCAGGACTGCAGTGGGCCGTCTGCACCTCTAGTGCCATTTTGAGATTCTTCCCTTTTTGGCTGCAGATGAAAACAACACAAGTTTTTCTTTCTCTTTTGCTCTGTTAACTGGCAGAATACCCTCCTGTATCACAGACCGAGGCCAAATTTAGTAATTCAGTTCTACCGCATCTTGGGGGAACCTCAGCCATCAACACTGCCTTTGCTGGGTTCTGGGAATTCAATGTAATCCCTGGTTCCGAGAAGTTGCCTGGCTGTGCTTGTGTAGCCCCCATCCCAGACACGCATCATTAATCATATCCAGATGGCGCTTCAGCTCATTAGAGTGCATCTGGCCCATTACCAAGCCCAGGAACCTATTCAGAACATCCATAGCTTTGCCTTGATCAGATGAAAAGGGTGACTAGAGCTCTATGTCATCTTCTGCACATGCTGATGCCACACTGGTGGAAATATCTGGAGGAGAATCTCCATAGGCTCCATATAAATGTTTTTTAAAGCATGGAAAGCAAAATGGATCTTATGGGGAAGAGCAAACACCACACCCTGGATTCAACCCATAACAGAGAATTAGGGTTGGTGGGTCACAAATTCCTTGAATAAGCATCTTCCAGGTATGAGCTGTAAAGGGGTACCACTATAGTATGAAAAGCTTCTGTGAGGTCCAAGAGAATCACCTGGGTCATATTCCCCCTCATCCTCTCTCAATAAAAAAGGCATCCACCAACGGTACCTTCCCTCTCAGAACTATGCTAGGTGTCAAAATGGAATGAGCCTGGAGCCCTTTTCACTTTTCATGATGGAACGAAGAATTCCAATGAGCCCAACACAGGCTGCTTGCTCAATGACTCCATTCCTAATTAGACATGGGGATGAATTTAAAAAAAAAGAATTGTGATATTCATAGAAAAATCGCTGATTCGTTGAATATTTGTCACTTTTTAGTCATCAATTCTGGAGACTCAACAGATATAAAGGGATGAATATTTACCTCTCAGGCCCTCTCAGAACAGGAAAATATGATAGAATAAATTTTTAAAAAAAGAATAGAAGGACATGCTAGTGAGGCAGGGGAATGACATGTATCTGTGTTGCCAAGGAAGAATGTTGCCAGAAAAATGCTTCGTTAATTTTCTGTTTCTTTGTTGTATTTTGTATTTATTGCTTATCTTATCTATGGTCTGCTATTGCGTTCCACCTCATAAATCCAATTTCCAGTCTCAATTGCCATAGACCCTCTCAATAATCTGCATGCTGTCAGGTCAGTTCTGACTTACACTTCCTTTAGCAGGGATCTTAAGATGCAGCAGATATCTAAGGAGTGGTTTTACCAGTGCCACATCCACTTTGCGTTTTCATGACTGAGTAGGGATTTGAACCCAGGTTTGATAAATCCTATTCCATCACTGTATCCACTACACCACTCTGGAATGGCAAATCAATACTGTCCAAATCTTTTTGATCCAAAAAGCTTGCTCCATTTGGGTTTAGCAGTTGGATTCCAATGCAGATGTTTTCCAGTCAGGAAGCACACACACACACAAACCATACAGTATTCAAGTTATAAAATGCAGAATTATTTGGGATAAGACCAAATGTGGAGATGAAGACCTCAAGTGCCAAAGTACAGTGTCAAGAATTTGGAGGCAAGGTCAAACTCTCAAGGGAGGGAGATCAAGGAGATTTGATCAGCTCGGCAAAGCAAGAGCAGAGCAGCAATGAAAATGGAGGAATGCTTACCAGTGATCATCATATTTTCCCCAAAACATACACACCCCTAAGTGATTGGGAGGCCTCTGAACTGAAGCACCTGCCCACTGTTGTGCAACGGAAGTGCCCAAGAGTGTAGAAGCCTAAGGAAGTCCCTTATTTCTCAGCCTGGATTTTTGAGAATTTGACTCTTGCAACCCAAACCATGTCTAAAGAGAATAAAATAAAGATCCCGTAATCATCAAATCTGGTCAGTGTAGTTGCTGGCTGCTCCTCCACACAAAATCAACACCGCCCCCGCCATCATGCTTGCGCTGAATATAGGATAATGAGCTGGAGAGAGTTAAATCTCTTTGGAAACATTCCCTATCCCAGCCTATAGGAGCAGATGCTGAACATCCATTTAGCAGATGTGCAATATTGTCATTATTATATTGCTGCAGTCTGGTGGCTGACGAACATTCGCTCACATACTTGTTGCAAGCCTAACACCCTGCATGCTCCTTTTTGTCAGATAATACATGATAGAGATGGAGATATGGCTGAAGAGATTTCATGAAGTAGAACATTTGGGTTTTTTTATGAATTAGCAATTCCAGTTTGGGGGGAACCTTCACCCTCAGCCTGCTCCCTCTTCCTTTCTGACTTTCACCATGCCTAGGGTCTTGGGGGAACCTGTCAAAGAAGATATGAGATGGAACCTGGTCCTCCCTCGTCCACCAGAGTGAAACGTGTTGGGCATGACCATCTTATTATCCTGCTTAAGGCATAGCAGGCAAGGTGGCCAGTGGGATTATTTCATCCACGCCCATCCTTTTCCCCTCATTGCGCCTGGATTTCTCCAGCACCAACAGCAGAGTCACACCCATAATCCTAGGAATAACATTTTTGCAGATATACGGGGGGGTTTATGTTCGGGTGGACAGTGGGGGGGGGCCTTCCTTCCTCTGCCACATAAAGGATATGCTTGTCACACCCTCGGGTTTCTCAATTCGTCTCCTGTCAGCAGTAGCAAGGCGGAATATGCAATGATTGATTAACTGTTATTAGTGTGATCTTAGGATAAGAATGGAAGGTTATTATTCCCTCACACATATCCTTAACCCTAGAGAACCTCTTTCTTGGTTCTGGAAGGGTAGTAAAGGATGCTGCCCCAAGACTAGCTGTTCAATGTTGGCCCCAGGCAGGTGGCAATTTAATATTAGCAACTCATTATGGTGCAAATATTTGAAGTCTGCAGTTCTTCCCAGGTTGCTGTTGAGAACCTGGAATAGTAAAATATACAAATTAAAGGGAAGACAGTGTCTGCAGCTGCTGATGGTACAACTTGCAGTTCAACCAGTAACAGACATTTGTGTCTCGCTTAACCTACAGACAAACCATATTTGATGGTGGAGATCCATTATTGGAACATCATCATCATCATCATCATCATCATCATCATCATTATTATTATTATTATTATTATTATTATTATTATTATTATTATTATTATTATTATTATTATTATTATTATTATTATTAGAGAAGTGTGTCCAACAGAACTATCATGGGCTAGTTTACTTGGAAGGTACGTCCTGTATTGAGGCTTACTCCCATGTAAGACACCGGCATTAGGGTTAGTCCCAGTGAGCACAGGCAGCCAAAGACAAGCCAATGTGTGTGCTATACCATTCTGTTTGTCAGGAAACTGTAGCTGTTGTCATGAAGAACCTTTATGCATACACAGGGTTATAAACAAGGGCTTTTATTTCTGAAACTTACATTATCACATATGGCTAGCTTATGATGCTGGCAATATCGAGCAATAGTCTACCATGTCTCTTTATAATCCACAATTTGAAGAGCTGCTTCCTTTAGCATTGGAAGGGGCAGTCTGAGAATCCAGTGCTTTACCTTTCCCCCCCGCTTAAATTGGACCTTTATTCTGGACATTTAATAATTTCAGCCTGTGTGCTTCTATCTTCCAAATGTGTTTTTCCTGTCACTTATGAGCATCTATTAATTTGCTCTTGAAAAATAATTTACTCTGCTTCTCAGAACTTTATTGGAATCTGTGCAGATCTATTCATCTGAGAAGCAACAATATGGTGTGCTTCCCTCCTTCATTTCCAAGGGAGGCATCAATATTTATAGAATACTTTGAAACATACCCACCATCACTCTAAATCCTCACTTAAGTCTGAAATACATAGAGGACTGAGCTGTGAATCTGTCACTTACCAATTGTGTTTTTTAAATGTTGCATAAGGGAAATTATTCTATCACCTCGTATGTATAAGCCTGTGTTATTTATTGCACCTATCATTGCACAGTCAGTCACATTTATCTTTTCTTTCAAGATCTGTCAGAAATCTGTGATAGCATCCTCAGTGCCTATTTGCAGATCTGTAAACACGTTTTGACGTGGATCATTATTTTATTCTGGGGGGGGGGAGGAAATACACTATGGAGAACAAGCTGCAAAGCAGGTGTGGAGTAAAAACGAAGCCAGGTATTTAGTTCTTCTTAACATTAATATCACTGAGCTTATTTGTAGTTGCTCTCCCCTTGTAAAACCAAGTAGGGGAGAGCAGAGAGCTGTTATTGGATTACAATTCCAGATTTAGTTGGACTGTAGTCTCCACTTCCTTGAACTTCAGCCGTGCTGGCAGAAGCAGATGAAAATGGCAGTGTAGGACCTGCAAGAGATACATTCTCATCATGTAAAGCTGGGCAAGGGTGGCATTTTCCTTACAAGAGATCGTAGGAAAAGTGGAGGAGAGGCTACAGTCTCTGGTGGGTGGACCCAAAGCCGGAATTAGGCAGAGCTGAACTGCTGGATAGCTAGGTGGTTCAATTCCCCACGGGGCCTCCTTGACAAGGGCCGGACTCCGTGATCCGCAGGGTCCCTTCCCGCTTTGCAGTTCTAAGATTTATTACTAGATTATACGCATCCCACTTGCTTTCTGTCTTGCTCCCCTCCCCTTTCATCACTCTCTGTATCTTGCTTCTAACAGGGCAACGGTGCAGAAGCGACAAACTTGCAAGGTTCAGCCTTGGGACTTTCTGCAGGCAATCCAAGGCCCAAACACGGGGGGAGGGGCGGAGGCAGAAAGAGCTGCACAAAGGAGGTAGTCATTCTGAAGATAAGAGGAGGAATCCATGGAGCAGATGGGTAATCAGGAGAGATTCCAATCTAGGAACCAATTGCAAAGACCTTGCTCCAGAAATATTGAAAGAATCCAATGGTTTTAAAGCCGAACCTACAGAGCCCTAACAAGAGCATGCTAGTACACATAATGTGATAATGTATGCTGCTTGCAGGCGGTGAATATCTGCATGTCTTACTCATAAGTATCCCAATACTCATATTCTATCAGGTGGGGACTTCTGCATTTGATGGGCAACTAAGTACCGTATTTTTCTGTTTATAACACACCACCATTTATAAGACGCCGCCCCCCCAATTTTCTAACCCCCAAATTAAGAAAACTTAGCTTTCAGCATCCACCCTCTGCGCTCAGAATGTTGGACATTTTGTCTCTGTTGAATCTTGAGCCTTCAGGCTCCACCTCCAAGGAGGTGTGTTCCGACAGGGTCAGCTGACATAAGTTCCATAAGGCTCCTGAATGGAAGACGCTAAGTCTCCGGACTGTAGAAAACTCAGCCTCATGGTTGAAGGGAGTCTGTTTTCAGAGGCTAGGTATGTGCCATTTTGCTCTCTTCTCAGCTATCTCAGCTTACTTCTGTGTAAAAGACGCCTCTACATTTTTAGGGTAACGATTTTAGGAAAATGTAGTGTCTTAGACTTATAGACAAAAATGCGGTAAGCATCTTTGGTTTCATAGGGCAAGGAGGCAGTGCAACATTACCTTCTAGTTCCCTCGGTGAAGGGAATACAGTGGCGCCTTGCATAGCGACGTTAATTCGTTCCGCAAAAATCGCTGCAGGACGAAAACGTCGCTATGCGATATTAAAAAGCCCATAGAAACGCATTGAAACCCCTTCAATGCGTTCCTATGGGCTTAAAACTCACAGTTCAGTGAAGATCCTCCATAGTGCGGCCATTTTCGCTGCCTGGTAAGCGAGGAATCCATCCCTAAACACAGCGGGCGGCCATTTTGTTTACCCAGCGGCCATTTTGAAACCGCCAATCAGCTGGCCGAAAATGGGGGCTTTGCAATGATCGCTTCCCTGCGATCATTGCAAAGTGAAATTCCCCCATAGGGAACATCGCAAAGCGATCGCTTTTGCGATCACAAAAAATGCATTGCAAAGTGATTTCGTCATAAAACAAAGCGATCGCTATGCGAGGCACCACTGTAGCTGCCTCCGGAGGGAAGGGTTTAATGAAGGGCCCTGATCTACCTTGAGGTCCCTTGGTACCTCAAGGTAGCCCATTCCTCTATGAACCTTGCCTCTGGGAACCCCACGTTATGCTCCAAAGATGATTGCTTCAACAAGGGCATGCTACGCAGGAGGCACTCAGGCCCACCCCCCAGAGGTCTGGTGGGGTTTTTTTCATATTGAACTCCAGGGAACTGGAAGCCTCTGAAGTCATTAGGAATTGGGTCACACCAAATATGGCTGCCTTTGATGGATGGGGCTCGGAGCAACACCTGACAAAAGAACTGAAAAATCGGGAGAAGTTTCAGGCCTGCTTTGAAACATTAAGCTAGAGTGGCCATTGGTGTATCCCAGGGAATAAAAGCAAACATTTAAGAAAATGTTCCTCCCGTTCCTTTCTTTTCCATTTGTAAGCTCATTATCCCTCTTTTCTAATTACCTTTTAAAGTTGAAACAGACAAGCCAGATAATGAAACTGGAGAACAGGGAGGAAATTTGATCAATGCACAAAAGGTGAGAATTGCAAGCACATACATTGTGTTGCATGTACAAGCATGCAGAGCCATCCTGTATGTGTCTACTCAGAAATAAAACCTAGTGAGTTCAACTAGCCATACTTCTAGTTACGTGTATATACAGGGTGTGGGTGTGTGCACGCAACATATCTTTTATTTTCTCCTTTGTTGTAACTTACTTAAAAGAAAGAGTTGGCATAAATTGCAAAGCAAAACATGATCTCACAGGAGAAGATGAATTAATCATCCAGAAATAAATTGCCAGACAGTGTCTCTGATGAGAAAATTATTTGATCAAGGAAAGAAAGCTCTGGTGTTTCACAGGATCTGCCAAAGGAACGTTGCATCGATTTCCCCACCCTCCAGCCCCCCCAGGGATCTGTGACAAAGCACAGGAGCACAAAATAAATGGAGTGAAGACCCCAGCCCAAAGGTCAAGTCTGCATTTTGTAATGCGCCAAGTGAGCATAAGTGTGTATTATTCATACTTTTATTGAGGGGAAAAGATGCCATGCTGAATATATGAAGCTATAAAGAGTTTCCTCTCAAGTGCAGAATTCCAGGATCTAAGCACGCATAATGGTTGCTTCTTACATTGGGTTACTGTTATTGGTTTATGTGAAGATCCTGGGGGCCGAGTGAGGGATAGTCACTGGCCTTGTGATTGCTGGGGAAGATGACATCCAAGTCTTTTCTCCCAGGGATGAGGTCAAGAGGGTAATAGTCCCCGGCCTAGGGCTCATTGGCTGTAAGTACAGATGCAGGCAAGAGGGGTTGGGCTGCTTGTGGGGCAGGCAGATCTTACAGTGTCAATGCCCTATTAGATCAGCCTCCACTCTCTCGTTGTTGGGGGTGTGTCAGTATGCTTGATGGACAGAGCCCGACATCAAGAGTCCCAGAGTTTCCCTGCATGCTGCCCATCTCATTCCTTGAACCCTGAAGGGAATCTGTTACCGAGCTAAAGATTGGCAAAGGGAGATGGAGAAATGTACTTATTTAAAATATTTTTACCCTGCCTTTTTCTTCAAAAAGAACCGAAGGCAGCTTACATCATTAAAACACAGTTAAAGATTTTTTAAAAAAACACAGTACATTATTCAAATATCAAAAAAGAATGAATAACATATTTAAAAAAAAGATTTAGAAGCAACAAAATATAAACCATCCCTTTCATTGTCTTCTAGAGTGTCTTGCCTGAAGAGAAAGGTCTTTGCCTGTTTGCAGAAGGACAGCAAAGATGGGGCTAGCCTGGCCTCCTGTGGGAAGGAGTTCCAGAGTCTGCCAAAACTTGGGGAATATAATGAGGAGGGGCAGTCTTTAGCTCTCTACCTGAAACTTTGGGAAGGAAATGAGTGGGATACTGTACCAGATGAGAAACGGAAGGAAGTTTGCCCCAAGTGGCATGGGTAACGGCTGACTATCAACCAATATAACTGTGGATTAACTGTGAAGATCTCTATACCAGAGACCGTCAGCCCCTGGTCAACAGCCTGGTGCCAGTCCCCAGCCTGAGCCTGACCGGGCCGCAAAGACAGACCTCCCGCCCCAGGCTCGCACGCACTCACTCCTGCAAAGGCCGTTTGCACCTGCGTGCACACTCGTCTGCATGCACAAACGGTAGTGTGGTGCTTGTGCGAGCACTCTCATATGCATGCACAAATGGCGGCGCTGCTATTCACACATGAGTGCATGCACACCCACACAAGCGCCACACCGCCATTCGTGCATGCGCATAAGCACGGGGGGTGCCCCACCTTCTCCAGCTGATACACAGGCCGAAAAAGGTTGGGGACCACTGCTCTATACTACCTTTGTGAACCAGAGGTTTACTGGGACTTATACATAATAATGCTTTATTTCTGTGCTGGGAATTCTTATTTCAATATATCTGTATGGATTTATTCAATATTGTGTGGAGTAACTCATGCATTATTAATTATGATACCAAAATGTCCTCAACTCGAAGAAACTCAAGCCTGTGGCTTTCTTGAGGGAATCAGTCCATCTTGTATTTGGTTTTCCTCTTTTCCTGTTGCCTTCCACCTTTCTCGGTACTATTGTATTGTCTTTTCCAGCAAATCTTGCCTTTTCATGATATGCCCAAAGTAGGACAGCCTCAAAGTCATCATTTTTGCCTTCAGACTTGATTTGCTTCAGGACCCACTTGTTCATCTTTCTGACAGTCTGGGGTATCTGCAACATTCTCCTCCAGCACCACATTTCAAATGAATCATTTTTTTCCTGTCAGCTTTATTTTCTGTCCAGCTTTCACATTCCTGCATGGTGATCAGGAATACAAGAGGGCAGATGATCTTGGTCGTGGTCTCCAGTGATACTCCTTAAACTTGATGATCTTTTCTAGTTCCTTCTATACTACCCTTCCGAGTCTCAGTCTCCTGATTTCTTGGCTGCAGTCTCCATTTGGATTGATGATTGAACTGAGGTATACAACTATCTTTATCTATTCCCATTTGACAGTGAAGTTGTGTAGTTCTTCTGTAGTCATGATTTTTGTTGTCTTAAATATTCAACTGCACTCCTGCTTTGGCACTTTCTTCTTTCATTTGCACTAAAAGTCATTTCAAGTCATTGCTGTTTTCTGCCAATAAGATGATGCCATTTGCATATCTTAAGTTATTGGTGTTCCTTCCATCCATTTTTATTCCTCCTTCATCTGAATACAATCTGGCTTTCCATATGATGTTTTGCACACAGATTGAATAGGTAAGGGGACAAAATGCACCCTTGTCTGACACCTTTGCTGATAGGAAACCTTTCTGTGTTTCCGTATTCTGACTTAATGGTAGCTTCTTGCACACATTTGCTACACATCAGGACAATCAAGTACTGAGGCACTCCCATTTCTTGTAAAAAAAAAAGCCCATAGATAATGGAGACTGAGTGTTCCTGCTTGCAGCATTTTGAACCAGCTAACATTTCCTCATTTAAACAGTGACTGATCCTGCCAGGTCTGCTTAGAGGGGAGGTGGAGAGTTGGACAGGATGGCAGCAGACAGTGGCTGGAGCAGTGGGTGCTGCAGTACGAGGAAACACTGCTTTATGCCATAAACATGACAGTGAGTCTCCACACCCACTCACTCAGACAGCACCGTATCCAAGGATGAAACAACAGCAGTGAGGAGAATGCCTCCCTTGATCCCACCCAAGTTAGATGGAAGCAAAGGGGGACTGGCCTCTTCGGCAACTTATTTCCAGATATAACCAAGCCAGTTATTTAAGATAGAAACAATGGTATCTGTGAAATAGCTCAATAGCATCCATGGAAACTTATGTTCTTCCAGCTGCTACCATTTGGGAGATATTTCCAGACAAACAGTCTTTCTACCATATTATCTGGAAGTTCAGTCATGGCGACTAGACTTCTTTCTTATTAGGTTGAAATGCTTCACTACTCATCCAAGTAGCTTCTTCAGTCTGAGGAGAGTTGGTAGGAGACCTTGATGCATCCGCCATGTTGGTTTCACTTCCCCCTGGTCTGAAAAGGCTTGCTAGAAGCACAAAGGAGTGGGGGTGAGGGATAACCCAACTTCTGCAGTTCTCCACCCATTGTCATGGGTCATTAACAGTCAGGGGAAGTGTAGGAGGACATATCAGGGGTCTCCTACCAACTCTCCTCAGAGAGTAACAGAACATTTCAGCCTAACAAGAAGTCAGTTGCCATGACTCAACTTCCAGATAACCTCACCTTGGATGACTGAGAATCTTCACAAATATATTTCTGCCATATTGAATATTACTTGGTTCATAGCCAGAGGTAAAGGATCTTATCCTTGAAGTTTATTTGACATGGTTTACAAAAAAGTCTATCAAATGTCTATGATTACTTGCTGTTAACAGCTATTTATCTGTGGGGCCAACCAGGACCCTGAGAGAAAGATAGATTCAAACCCCTCCCCCTCCTTTAAGTTGGGGAATTATTAGCATTTGTGGCAAATTTCATAATTCCATCTCTTACTGTTTTGGAGAACACTTTGGGACAAAAATAAAAATCACACCATCAAAATCATTCCTAGGGTTAGAATGATCGTGGAGCTTTCAGCAGATGTTAAAGCCAGCACATAATTAAGTTCTGTTTCCCCACATTAGTTAATGAAATACAGATCATGACTTCAGTTCAGTTTACACTGTAATTTGCAGAGATGGCATTCCTTAAGCAAAATAGTCTTGAATAGCAAAAATGCAGCAAAATAGCCCAGAAGAGGCAATGATGCAGAGGATAGTGCAGCCAGAAAGGACACAAACATTGGCTCCTTCTGCCCTCAATAATTTCCTTTGCTTCACCTTCAGCTTTGCTGTGGCAAATAAATAGGCACCAGAAAATTAGCTTTTAGATAGCCTCTGACACCTTCCACTGATGTGATGAAGATGAATGGTCCTCTGGTGTCATGATTTATTTGCAGAATTATCATAAGAGCTTATATTAGTTATGTTGCATGAAAATGGGTCTTTAAAAAGGCATGATAGACTGACATATTAAGGTTTACCAAAAGGAGAAGGGGGGAGTATGGTGTCAATGTCATTAGCTAATTTATTCACCCAAAGATGACTTTCCATTGCACTTCTAAAATCTGGTTGGAATAATCCCTCTATACTGGAGGAAGGTCAGTTATCATCGGGAGTTTAATGACCCTTCAGGATTATTCTATTGAACAAAACAAATCTTAGCCTAGAAGTGACTACAAATCCCTTCCAAATTATTTTTAGGACACGTTTTTGTCCAGAAGTTATTTTTAGGTTCTAGTGCATCATCCTACCTCTGCTCCATTATGGATCGCTTTAGCATGTCATTATATGAATTCTTCTTAAAAGTAACTTTCCAGGCTCTATGTTTTCTACAGAAACAAATTGATAGAATTAGTGACGGAAAGATATGTTAAAGGCTGTTCCATATAGAATGTCTGTACCCCTTTAAGTTCAAGCATGGATCATAGCAGAAATTCCCTGAAGATCCAGACAATATTCTCCTTATCACATTTTGTACTGCTTCTTTTTATCTCTTCCCAAACCTCTGCTTTATTTTTTGTACCTGTTTGTGCCAGAGGCAGAGTTTCACTCTGTTGATTTCATTACCTTATCTTTGGTTTCCCTTATCTTTGTTTTCCCCTTGAAGGGTCGTAGTGCTAGCCTCCGGAGGTGTGTGGGGCATGGCAATAGAGCCATTTCCTAAAACTCTTCTGTTGAAGATACTAGCTTGAGACCCCATAGAGCTGCTGCAAACTTGAGCAGACAGTACTAGGCCACATGGAAGTGTTGCTACCTACCCCAGCTGCAGATGATGCAGTATTTGTTACGATCCCACTGAAACAATAAGTGAACTCAAAGTTTGCTTACAAGGCAAAAAGTTTACTGAGTAACTTATAAATGCTCAAATGTACCCAGAATTGTTTTTACTAAGTATGATACCCGATAATATAGATAAGTCTAAGGAACACATCGTTATATACATTATTACGGCAGCCAGAATTATGTATGCTAGAAATTGGAAAAGTTCGACGGTACCGGAACAAGAAGATCTTATTGAAAAGATACAGGAAATAGCCGAAATGGATATCCTATCAGAAGTCATGAAAGATCAACCCCTGCAAAAGGCAACAGAAAGATGGGACTTATTTAACAAATGGACTGAATCAACAGGCAGTAGCTGAACAATATATATTGAAATGAGAACTTTATCTACAAGGCAGAAAAGAGTAAATAGAATAACTTAAAATTTTGACATGGCAATAGGTATAGATTGGATATTAATACTGTATGTCATTGTCTCCCTTCTTCCTCACAAATCCCAACTCCCTTTTTCCTTTGTCACCCCTCGTGTTAAATTTTTTTAAAAAAATTGGGGGGGAAAAGACTGTAATGGGTGACAGCATGGCCTGCAGGTCACTACAAAAAGTCTGAACAACCAAGGGGCGGATCAAGCTGTTTTTATACATTTTTTCCTGCTTCCATCTATAGGCTTCAGCTGGGCAATAATATATCATTATTATGTTTCACTCTAATGAGCAGCACAAATATGTAAAATCCTCTCTATCCAATGCCCCACGATGATAAGCTAAGCTATGCATGGTTCGTATGAAAAAGCACAAACAAGCTCATTAATGGTATCTGATCAGCACATCTGTTATCCTCAGCCCTCTTTCCTTGCTAAGAGCTCATCAGGAAAGCTTGATCATCCTTTGATCCATCTTCTCACCAGGAGAACACAGAAGCAGCTTTGCACAGCCAAGAGAATTGGAAGGCAGCAGTTCAGCATGGAATCGACCAGACCAAACAAGGTGAATGGCTCAACATCGAGTAGCAACAGCAAATCTTTCCATGATGAAGTAGTGCACAGAAACCACCAAACAAGTTTCTCTGATTTTCCTGAAATTGCGACATCAACAACAAATGAGAGTGTCCGTCTTCCCATCCATCCATCCAGATGTGTGAAGCTGAAGAACAGAAGGGACCGGAAATCCATAAGTGAGCTGCAGTCTCAGAATGCAGCTGGCCCAGCAAGGAACGAAGCTGAATGCTTCTTGCCTAACCCACAATACGGCTGTGGCACCTCCTGTGCGCATTTTAATAAAATTGGAGATAATGCTTTCAATTTTCCTTGGTACCTTGGCTGCTTGAGGCAAAGAATTGTCAGCTACAAAGGGAGCAGGAAGAAGTTTCCTCTCCTTAAAGTAACTTTTGTTTCTATGATTTCAACACGGGGCAGGCAGAATCAACTTGTGGATGGGGACTGCAGTAACAATCTGGGTAATCCAAGGAGTTTGCAGAGCAAAGCAGAATAACAAGGATGGCATCATTGCCAATTGGCAACCAGCACGATTTTTAAATAGAGGACATCACATCAGTATGTTTCATAGGAATGACATCATAGAGGCTCACAAACAAACTAAAAATTACCTTGGCATAGCCAAACTGAATTAAATAGCAGTTTTAGATAACTGCTGGTGACTGTGAGGAAAAACAAGGACAATGTTGCCTAGAAGAAGTTGCAGGCAGAGGAACAAAATGGTACCAAGCAGGTTAGAAAAGTACCAAACTTTAGAAAAGGTACCAAACAGGTTAGGGAAAGTTTTAGTGTGTGAAATCTGTTTAGCTATAGATAAATGGTTCTGATAGGTCATACAGATCTATAGGTCATTTGTGTTCAAATGGTCATATCTGACTGAATCCTAGGCAAGAAAGGGGTCCGCGTGCTAGCCTTCAGACCATTGGGCTCCTTCTAATGGCAAAATGCCTGTTCATTTATTGAAATAGAAGTAGACATGTTTCGTAAGTATGTTTTTAACTGAAATTGTCATTGGATATTAAATAGTCAGTGAAATCAATAAAATCAATTATTTTTTAAAAAATGCCTTCAGCCCATTAAAATGTTAATCCTGGCCATGAAAAAGGAAGTCCCCTGGGGACTATTCTCTATTACATTCCATCAGGGTCCATCAGACTTACCAGACACATACATCCTCTCCCCTGTAGTGCCTTCTCTTTGAAATAAGTGTTAGAGAAGGCCTCCATAAAGAAACCGAGGGGCAGAATTTCGTGAGCCTTCAGGCAAGAAGGATTCCCAGGTATTTGGGTGAGTAAGAAGTACTGTCTCAGCTCAACAAGACACTGATAAGAAAAGGTCAAGCCCCACAAGATTCCTCACCTCCAATTGAGAGCAAGACAAGGACTGCTGTTCTTCTCTTTCCCAAAACACTAAGACTTAAGCGGACAGACGTATGCCCTCAAGAAACAAGGGGAGCACAGAGAGTAACAGCATAAAGCAGAAGAGGGCAATATTTGGTTCTCCAGATGTATTTTGGACTACATCTCCCATCACTCCTTGTCATTGGATATGCTGGATAGGGCTGGTGGGGTTTGCAGCCCAATAGCACCCATGGGAGTTTCAGGCCAACATCTAGAGGGTCACAAGTTGCTCTCCCTGGTAAAGCAAGAGGGCACCAGACTCACATTTTTTCCTGTGGAGATTTGAAGGGGCAAATAATTGTGTATGTACAAGTATTTGTTTCGTTGATCTCCTGCTTTTCCTCCAGTAAGATGAACACAAAATACACGGCCCTCTTCCTCACCACTTTTTTCCTCACCACAGCCCTGCGAGGTAGGTCAGGCTGAGAGAAAGAGAAAGTGACTGGCCAAAGATCAGCCGGAGAGTTGAAGGGCTCAGTGGGGCCTACTTGAGCCCCAAGTCCCCCAAGTACCATTTCAAGCCCCCTGAACACTGCTCTGACATGGCCACATTATGTTTCAATAGAATTGCATCTAAATATTTGTCTCCTAATTAAATGTGGACAGAAATGCACACATTGCTGATCATACAGCACACTGTGTCAGCAAAGCAGGCTGGGTTCTTTATAGACTGGAGTTTGGTTTGGGGGTGGGGGTGGGGAGGTGAATGCTTCTAAATAATGTAATCATGAAGAAAAGCATGGAAAGTTTACCTTTTCAGACCACAGATCCCATGGGCATGCTGGCTGGCTGGGGATTTCTGGAAACTATAGCCAACGGGGGGAAAAAATCTAAGTTCCAAGTTCTATAATAAACCTGCTGGTCCCTGTTTATACTGCATCTAGTTATGCACATAGAGGTAATGTCCACCAGATGGCAAAAGGCAAGCAAAGGGAAAGCTGACTTCTTCCAGACTCTGGTTCACCTTTGGAGAACCGCAGTGGATCTGCTTAAAAAGTGTCAACCCTCCGCATTCTCCTTCTCTCTTCTCTGATCAATCAAGATAGCACTGTGTGTTCTTGCTTTCACAGAGGCAATCACTTGGTTTGATCTCTTATCTCTGTGTTCCAGGTCACTGTTGTTATGAACCCCGTTGTGCCTTTTCTCTGGGAACTAAAATCCTGTGAAAACTTCCCACAGTGCTCAGAAGTAAGTAAAATAAACAGAGAATATGTACTGGAGCATAAAACCAGGAATGGTCTTAAGCATAATTCTATCATCCCTTTCTTCCACAAGTATTAATTAATTGACTGTGTTGTGTTGAACACAATTGGCAGCAGCACTCCACCCCACCTCCTCTGGGCACTGCCAGGAGATGAACAGCGCTGAACGGCCAAACCAGGAATCTGTGCCCATCCCATACGTTCCACTGTATTCAAAAGGTTTTACTTCCAGGTGAAAGTGCCCAGGTTGGCAATCCTTCTGAATGATCTCAACCTAGATCTCCCTGACCTAAATTCCACACAGTCTGCGTTACATCCCACTCATTCTTCCTTAGCATTTACTTAGGAGTAAGCCCCAATGAACTTCAGCAAGTCTAAATCAGTAAAGGAGTAACAATGTACAAATCTGCTTCACTGTGCTTCTCATTCCCCCCCTCCCCAGTCTCAAGGTCATTCCAACTTACATTCTTACAGAGCACATTTGGGGGCAGTATCTTTCCAAACTGATCCATCGCCCCATGGATAATGTTGGGCTGGTGAACTGCACTGTATGGTCTAAAATCTGAGGAATTGCCATCTCAAATTGCATTTGGGATTTGGTTTGGGGAGGTGAAAATCAAATACATGCCTATTAAGTAGTGTAAAGATGCATAGGGACAGATTGCATCAGTTGTTATTCTCACGGAAATTCACTAGCCAAAATCTTGTTGCATAGTCCTATCAGTGGAAGGGATATAGCGTAACTCACAACAGCAAACTACCCCTAATTAATGAGTCCCCACTTTGAGTCTTCATTGTGGACCAGTTGGATGGTTTGGTGTGCAAGCAGGAATCCAAATCGGAACTTGATAATTAGCACCAATTTGCTGCTGTGAATTATGCCATTTCTCTTCCACTAATGACTACATTCCTGTACTGCAGTGAGTCCTGGACCCTTTGTGCATGGCAGGAGAGGAAGCTGAACACGTTCCATATGCATTGTCTCTGACACATTTTTGGTATCACCTGGCAGGACAAAGTTCCAAATAGAGTAGTCCTAGATTAAGCTGGAATTTTTAGCATGTATACATTACTGAAATAGCGACATCTACGTTGGCTTGGGCATGTTGTGAGAACGGCTGACGGTCAGATTCCAAATGATCTCCTGTATGGAGAATTAGTGCAGGGAAATCACCCCAGAGGGAGACCACGGCTGCGATACAAGGATATCTGCAAGCAGGATCTGAAGGCCTTAGGAATGGACCTCAATGGATGGGAAACTTTGACATCTGAGCATTCAGCCTGGAGGCAGGCAGTGCAGCATGGCCTCTCCCAATTTGAAGAGGCACTTGTTCAGCAGGCGGAGGCAAAGAGGCATTCCCAAAACTAGCAAAATCAGGGAGCTGGACAGGGAACAGATTGTATTTGTCTTCAATGTGGAAGGGATTGTCACTCTCAAATTGGCTTTCTCAGCCACACTAGGCGCTGTTCCAAAACCTTTATTCAGAACGTTACCATAGTTTCTCGAGACTGAAGGATGCCTACCTGATCTTCCACTGATGTAGCTACACAACAGGATTTTGTCATCATTTCCTATTGTTCCATAGAAGGTTTGTAAATCCAATTGTATCCAGTAATGCACAATCTTTCAATAAATTAGGATACCAAGAGAAAATCCCAGAACCTGACAATTGTTTGCATTTGGGTGAGAAGTAGTTAACTGATGAAAAAAGAAGTCAAGTTCCAGGACTTCCCCCTGCTTTGTACCTCTTTGTAAATGATAAGGAGCACAAGAGAGTATTCTGTAGACCATCTTGACTGCTGATGCTGGTGTCATCAACATTCAGGCTGCCAGTTGCTAGGTAAAGCTTGGCATCCTTTTTTGTTGTTCTTGTTCATGGATATGCAAGCACAATATCCCACACTCATAAGATGGAGTGTTTTTTTTTTTTTTTTTTTTTTTTTTTTTGAAGAGTTTAGTTCATGTTCATTAAAACTGCACAGCCAAGCTTTTCAAGCGTTCTACCAGTTTGGGCCCAATCTTACCCACTTTGGTTGAAATCTTCAGGCAAAAAAAAGGCATGGAAAAAATGAAATAAAATGGCCATAAAAACTTTATGATGGCCCACGGTCAGGGCTGAGGACTGAGTCACTGACACCTCACTACCAGTGTCAGAGGAATTACAACACCCCAGCACTCGATGCCTTTTTTGGAAATTTTATTCAAAATAGTAATTTTCAGTACTATGGAGATGAAATTGCATATACTTGTATAAATGCCTGGGAATGCTCATGGAAGAATGAATGTCAGTGTCATCCTTTCCCCAACCACCCCGGCTGTTTGAGACTTGGGGGGGCTTTTTTCAAAACCAGAAGTGATTTTTTTTTCATCCAGTGAGTCAGTGGTTCCCAACCTCAAGGTCCCCAGAAGTTATTGGACCACAGCTCCCATAAATCCTGGCCAGCACAGCTACTCGTGAAGGCTTCTGGGAGTTTGAATCCAGGAATCTCTGGGTCCCAAGGTTGAGAACCACTACAGGAAGTAATAAATGAAGAGTGGAGACAAGAGCACTTGGGTTAGTGTGTTGAACTAGATACGAGTGATCCAGATTCAAATTCTGACGTATTTATCAAAGTCACTGGAGGACCTTGGGCTACTTACAGACTCCCTGACTCAGCCTTACCTCACAGGATTGTTGAAAGGACATGAGGAGAAGCGCCATGTGTACTGTGCTACGATCATGAAATGAAAGGCAGGCTAAATATGTAATTATTTAATAACGAATAGCAAATAAACTTAGCCCCCTGGGGGACTGGTTTTGCAGACTGGGTGGCATTTATTGAAGGGAGACTACTGAAAAAAGACCAGACAATATTTGAGTCAGTTTCTTCTTGGCTTAATTTTTAAGGCAAAGTAATAAACGCAGCTATTCAGTCCTAGGCATCTCCAACGACTGCCATTTGCTCTTTCTTTATTTCATTACCATCCACATAAGAACAGGTAAAACTCTACTTTACTATAATTATGTTCATTTGTTTGAAAGGTCATTTCCAGAATTACACAGGGGAAATTGTGCCTGTTTGTATCATTGGTTGGAAATGCTCACAGAGGAGTGAATCGATACATTGAATAGCAACAGTTACAGCAATAAATGGAATAGGAAATGCCATCCTATAATACTAAGAAGAAAAGACATCTGTGTTTACTCTAAAACTCTAAAATCAAAATGGAAGAAAAAATATTTCCCTAGCTTTCATAAGATGGATACTTTACTCATTACAAAAACTTCGGTAGATGGAAAGGGAAGGGAGTAGATTTATGGATTTAATGAGTCTCCGGGGATTATCTACAATTTAGCTTAAGGAACAATAAGACAAACGTGTTGAGTGTTTCCCCATAGATTCATTACAAAGACTAGATGCATCTGCACACAGTAAGCTGAAATCTTTATTTTATTGGGTTTTTGAAAAAAAGGCAATCCAAAAAGACCACAAGAAGTGGCCACCCTTCATTAGCCATTTAAATATGTCTACAAAACAATGTTAAATGTTAAAAATATTCATTGCAATTAGCAAATGTAAAGAACCCTTCTCTCCCACTCAGTATCTTTCTGAAACAACAAAAACAAATATAGCGGTGATACAAATTGCAAAAAAAGTGCAGCTCTCTAATAGACAGCTTAATGGAGAAAAATTTCATTCCAGGACTAACTTCACATTGATTATATGAAAGTGGCTGCCTCAGGGAAGCTCAGAGCAGTAGATGTCAACTTTTTGGCAGCGGGGAAGAAAGGGCAAATGTTTAGGGCTTCAAGTCCCAAAGCCCCAGCTCACACAGGCAGTACCCAGGGATTCTGGGACCTGAAACTGAAAACATCTGGAGTCGAAAAGTGGAGAACTGCTGGCTTACAGCTTGTCTCGCAAGGTCAAATGATCTCTGCTATAAAGTCAATAGGTAACCGTATGTCGATTGGAACATATTCCTTGGCAAAATTGCACAGAAAACTGCATTCTAATATAGTCCAGTACATGTGGGCTCAGAAATGAGCCCTATTAAATTCGATGGGATTTACGGTATTTCCAACATTTTGTCCAGGATTGCAGCATCAGACATGACGCAACCCCAGATGTGGAATAGCAGATGCATACTCAATATTGGCCACACAGGCCAGCTTTTCTTCCGGTAGCCATAGTGAGAGTAACCAAACTCCCAACCTCTGGCTCAGCCTCAAGGTACCGGACCTCCTCGAGAGGTTTACCTTAAAAATAAGATTTGGACCCCCGTGGAAGCAGGCTGGCCTGTGGAATCAGGGAATGATTAAAGAACAGCTAGGAAGAACAATTCAGAAAATTAAATTTATAACATCTCAGACTCATGTTGGCTATTGTCATGTGCTTTTTAGAGTGCAGAAAGTAGTGCCAACCCCACCCCACCCCATCCCAGGAAGCCACACAGAAAGGCCAACATCTTTATATGACAAATGGCCTAATAATACACTATGCAAAAAACAATGAATGAAAGTGGGTGGGTGGGTGGGTGGATGGGGTAGTGGTGGAATAAATGAAGGGAAGAATGCCTTTTCAGTCTTCTTTGCTTTACAGTCAGAACTGCAGTCAATGAATGGGCCGAAGAAAACCTCTCCAGGATGAGCCATATGGCTCTTAGCTGGGGTATTTCCCGGCAGAAGTCATTGGCCCACACATGCAACAATGATGGAGGCACAAAAAAGGGCAGATGTAACACAATATGCCCACAGTTTTCCTACTATCTGCCACTAGTTGCATGGAACTCAGCTTCCTCATCAAGAAATCTGTGCCTTCCTTTCAGCTCCCACTCTAGACCCCCAATAATTCCCCACAACCAGTTTGAGTTCTGTTGCAGATTTTCTTCATGTGCATGAGAGAAAAGACGTGGCCTCTAATCACATATAAACTGAGACATTGACAGAGGGGATTGTAATGTGTGGCACTAACACACTCTGGTATAATCTTTGTTTTTTTCCATTTGAGCGTATCTCTATTTCTTTTTTTTCAGACACCCGTTGTTTTGCTTGAACGTTGCCTGCAATTGTCCAAAAGTCTGGGACGGGTGCCAATCTTTATGTAGCCAGAAAAAGAAAGAGTCAGCATCACCCATGAGGAAAAGAGAAATGTCTGGTGCTCAATGAGTTTCTGAGGTGTGGAGAAATGGTGAGAGGGGGAAAAATCACTAAGGAAATATCTGTAAGCACTGGCTTCATAAGGACTGTGTGTGTGTGCAAGACATGCAGGGACCGGAGCTCACACATTCAGGCCTGAACTGCAATGACAAAGGAAGCAACCCTGCAAGGCGGGTGACCATGGCAGCCTTCAAAGGAAGTACGAAAGGTGCTGAATTATAGCCGAATGCTGCCTCCATTTCAATTTCAATTTCTTTAACTGGGCTGCAGCTTCTGCTGGGAAATACAAAGCAAGTGGCTCCAAGTAAGCACAGGATCTGCCTCCTTCGCAATAAAAAAAAACACCATGGGCTCTCTGTAGTCACTCATGTGCAAACTCCTTCAGAGAACTAATGAGCTAAACGCAGTGTGACCCAGCAAATACCAAGTTTTCACACCCCTTTCTGTCTCAGGATCTGGTTCCCATACAGCAGGAGTGGTCAACTGCAGCCATCTGCACGTGCTTTTCATGTCATTGTGTTGTGTGTTTTGTTTGTCATTTTGCTTACCGTTCCCGCCAGACCTAGCCAACATGGCTTGCTGGTGAGCTGAAGTCTGAAAAGATCTGAAAGGCCACCAACACCCATCCCAGCAGCAGAGTTAATGTCTTGGCTGGTGGAGCAACAAAGTCAGGCCTGTCTTCGGTGCCTGGGGTCAAAGAAGGCCATAGAGATCCATCAAAAACACTTGGACCATGTGGCTGAAATAAGGACAGCCAGCTGCACAGTAAAGATTTCAAGCAGATATCCAGCAGATAAAGACCAAGTCTTTTTGCTGGGAGATGAGCATACAGCTCCCTTCTCTGGACCCACACCCACACCTCCACCCAAAAACTGATTTACTTTGGCTTCCCACCTGAAGAATGATGCCTTTGGGAACAGATATAGCTGCTGGAAGACAATCCAAAGAAACCTACAGCTGTGTAGCAGCTAAGGTGCTGGACTGGAACTTTGGAGCTCAGGATTCTACCATGAACTCAGTGACTTTAGGCCAGTCAATTTGTCTCATTACTTCAAAGAGTTCTTCTAAGGATAAAGTAGGGATGAGGAGAACCAGGTACACTGTTCTTCTGACGGTCAGGAAAGTGGCATATAAATGTAAGTAAACATTACACAGTAAGCATTTGATGCAAATCCAACTTAAAGTTGAATAAATATTCAAGTCTGACAATCTGGATTAAAGCAGGACTACTCACAGTGAAAGAGCAGTTCAGCCATTATGGCTGAAATTCAGTAGTAAGTCACAACTACAATAGGCCCACTGAAGCAGGGGAACTTGCAGAGCAATTGACTCACTAAACTGCCACTGATTCAGTAGGACTACTCTAGTTTTGAGTTACTACTCTATCCAGCCCTTTTGTTCTTTGGTGGTACTTATCAAGGACATACTTGACCTTTTCCTCCACCTGCTCACACCATATTGATAGGGGGAAATTGCAGAAGTGAGTCCTTGGGATAAATAGCTAATAACTGCTGGATAGCTCCGTGGTTTAGGTCTCTGGCTGCAGAACTGAACTCCCAACTGAAACTCCGCATCTGTGCCTCCTTGACAGGGGCTGGGCCCAATGATCCATCGGGCCTCTTCCAGCTCTGCAGGGCTAAAATTATTGGTATATATTATTCTAAGATTATTATATTATATAATTATGTGCAGCTCCCAGCACACATACAATAGTATCTGCCTAGCGGAATAGAGGGTCTGCCTATCATTGTTCTATCTCACAAGGCATTATAGATCCTTAGGCTCATCCTTTCTGCAGCTAAAACGCCTAGGGTTGAATCCAGTGAAATAAACCTGCAGAAATCAGTTGGGCAGGAATCAATCATGGGTAACTTAGGAGCTATCAATTCCAGTGTGTCTGCTTTAGTATGACCAGCTCTGGATCTAACCTATAACATCAAATATGTGGAAAATTTAAAGTCACGATTACCATCACCATGGTCATGTATTGCAGATGCAGTGCACCCAGTTAAAATTAAAGGACAGTGCTATGCAGCAAAATAATATTAGACTTAGTTAAGGCTTATAATATATTGTATGAACTCCAAAAGGAAAGTACTGTACCTCAAACAACATGGACCCATAAATTAACCCACATCAAAATCCAAATATTTTATTTTGCTGCAGCCATCAGTCAATTACCTTCCTTTCCTACACAGTCTTATTGAGTTAATGTATCTCTCTACCGGACTTGAGTGCCGCTCTAGAGAACCACATAAAAGCTTCCCATCGCTCATCCTTGTGGAAGGTAATCTTACAAAAGAGACATTCCCCCTGCAGCTTCCCACCAGACGCAGCCCATGATAGTAAATAAATTTCCCATCCAATAACATTATCAGCCCAGAAGCTCAATCAAATAAATCAGCCACCTCAAATACCTGTATATGATGGGAGTGGTACTACTTCAAAACGCCCACCTCAAAGTCAGATGACATACTGTTGGAGGGCAGAGCCCTGAGGGAGAAACTCAGTAAGATTGGTGGGGAGTTTTAACTTTTGCCTTCCATATGTGCAGCACAGCGTAAATGAAAATGGAGAACCAGGTAGTGGGAAAGCAAAGGTAATATTAAATAAAATGAGCTGGGGAAACAGAACGGGGAGACTCACACTCTTCTCTCCCAATCAAGCAACATAGATAAAAGAGCTACAAATCCTTCAAAGAAGAAAAACAAAACTATTGGTCAAGTTATAATCAAAGTGAATTATGGGTAATTCGGGGGATGTGTGGCATAGGAAGTAACAAGCCAGTATTTGTTCACTTACACTGTAACATCTGTACAGTGGCAACAAAGGGTAGATTTTATCTATCTGCAAAGTGTATTTGTTAAAACATCTGTTAGTCACCATTTAGCCTCAGCTCTTACGGGGTGCTCAGTCTGTAATGCATGATATGATACAACCACACATTTCAGCAGCAGATTCCAGCACCCACCGCCAAAGCAAAGGTGAGTTCAAAACCTTGCGCAAATTATACAGTAGCAGAAGCTGCCATATAATTTGGCTCTTGAAAGTTTCCCATGTTATCTCTTGTGCAGATATGAATGGGGCAGGGTCATTTTGGTGAACCTTTTATTATAGGTGTCATTCATTGACTGGATAGCTCAGTGAGAAGGTGCACCTAGGTGAGGAATTCGATTGCCCTAGTGTACCCCCTGAGGAAAAAGCCAGCCTGTGAAACCTCGAGCATTTCCAGAGGGCCACCAGCAGAAGACTCTAATGAATCACCTCTGAGTACTTTATCCCTAGGAAACCTGACAGAGGTTGCCATAAATTGGAATCCTCCTTACTAACGCTGCAGTTCTGATTTTCCATCCAACCATCTTCTCAAAGCTTGAAGTCTGTTCACAAGCTGCTGAGTGATCTGGACAACACAGAAGGACAATTAGGAGGTTTCATGGTTTCTAAACTTCCTCCCTTGTTGTTATGTGCTGTCAAGGTCTTGCTGATTTATGGTGACACTGTGAAGTAATGCCCCGTCTAGTTGTGCAGATGCACTCCTGACTCCTTAGATTCTTCCAGACAGGTTCCCTACTGGCTGAGAAAATTCTGTTCTCACTTCTCCTGGACATTTCTGAGGCTAGTCCAGAGCTTCTGTTGAGTCCTTCTTGTTCTGCTATAAGTGGCCTCCGTCATGGCTCAACGTTGGTATAAATTATTGATTTAGATTTAATTCATTAACTCCACCAGTAGTATCACTTTCTGTAGACCATGCCCAGCTTCATAAGAACATAACCCGCTCAACAAATCCAAACCAGCTAATTCCACAGCTGTTTGTCTAGTAAAAGTTAAGGAAAGCATTCAAAACTCTAAGGAGAGCAACAGATGTAGCTTGTGCCAGACAGGATGTCCTAGGGGAGCAACCAGAAATGTCCACATCTCAAAATGATTCACCCGTATCCTCAGAAAAGGCAAGTCCAACCTCCATAGCTTGTGTACAGGGAAGACTTGTTGATGTACATTAAAGATTTCAGAACAATGTTATTCAGCTCATAATTCCCAGACAAAAAAGTTGTCAGCTCTCTAGACTATTTTGGAATTGATAAGATTACACAATGAAAATAGATGGTGCGGGCAACTGAAAATTAATGCTGAGATTTATACAAGAGTCATCTTATATATTGGGAAATTTAGATAATGAATAATATATGAAAATGAAATTGGGATGCATACAGAAAAGGCTCCTTTAGTAAGAGAAATAGAGTTAATGGTATTTTGTAAAGGTCAGAGACAGACAATAGCTTTAAGAGGGATTTTTACAATTATATATATATTGACTATTAAAATGTCGAAACATCAACAGTAGCAAATTTTTTAAGTAGTTCAATTTGGAGAAAAGGAACAATTCATAAAGAATTCAATAACAATACAAATGATCGCAGAGCAGTCACACATATTAAAAATGAGTGAGGGCATCCACATGTTTCTTTGGGAGCTTTGTTTGATATTTATTTTCTAAATGCACCCTTTTATGGCTTTTTGTGGGAACTGTCCCTTGTTTGATTTCTAGTAAGTCTTGTTGACCTCTAACAAATATTTTTGAGATAATAGTTGCCCCTTAGCAAAAATTGGTCAAAATCCTGTTTGGGATTTTATGCTATCAACATGCAAATGGCATAACGTCCGAGGCAAATTGCCTCAGCTTAAAAAAAACATCCTATGCATACTCTATGTGCAGGCAGAATCGTGTGGTTCAATATTCATCGATAATATCATCTGTGATTTCTTAACTGGAGACAACTAACCTCCGGACATGACTGTTTACGCTACACTTGCAAGCATAACTAACAGGATGTTGGCCGTGGTTTATTGCAGACCTTAAGGGAGTTACTTTTGAGGGCTCCCAGAATCCCAATGCCAGCATGGCCAGCAGGGAATTCTGGGCAATGTAACCTTTTTGTGTTATAGTTTACAGGTATTTAAAGCGATAAAAATCTCATGGAAGAGATACGCTACTTTGTACAGAAGTGTACACATAAAAGCAGCAACTCTTTATTAAAAACGACATCCTCTTCTCCTAGGGGAAGAAATGAAGGCTTGGAAACAGCTGACACATGAATCTTTCTGCTTTGTTTTTTGTAACATTCCCCTTTTTTCCCCTAGCAAAACTGCATTCCATGTCAATTCTGCATCAGTTTGAGGGTTGTGTTTTGTTTTGTTTTTGTTTGGTTTGGTTTTTTTGTAAGTTCTAGTTGTATTTTCATGTGCACTTTTCAATACAAATATCTGGAAGCCTTTTCTTGCACATGGGTCCCCTAATATGGTTGCATGCCCTTGACTGAGCTATGTTTCTTATTGTAGACATTATGGGTCATTCGTCTTTCCTGAAGTACTTGATTTTTTCATCAGCTAGCCACATTACAAAATGTGGAGAGATAAAAAACTGAATATTGTAAATAAGTGCCACACATCCCCAAAAAGTGAACCTGAATTTTCATGGGGAATGTAACTCTGTCTAACACATACATTCATTTCCTATTCTCCATGTCCAGATTAAGTTTCAATTCTATTTCTTCCTTCCTTTGTTTTTTTCTTTCTTAATTTATATCTGATTTTTCTCTGTGTAATATTAATAATACAGATACCTCATAAAATATACTCTCAGAGATGGCTTTTTAAAAGAATGCAGTTTCTTCTTTCTGCATGGTAAAATAAAGGAGCACCTCAAACCTAGACAGGTGTAATTTATTGCACTGATAGTTTGAATAAAATATCAACAAATGGAATTTTAGCGCTCGTTGCAAAGCTATTTTGGTGAAAGTAAGAATAAGGAGAGGGAGGAATGTCATTCTGAAAGAAGACCTTGAAGGATATATACAATTTGGACTCATACTTCCCTGTAAGAAGCTGCAGACTGCAAATGTAAGCAATAAAGTCACTTGGAGGGGAAAAACATGGTCGAAAGGTGTGAACAAGCCATTTGAAAATATAATGTTGATGGCAATGAGAGGAAGGGTGAAGAAAACCATGGGGGCAAGGAGAGAGAGAGAAAATCTCATTGCATGCTGGCGAGTTAAGGCACAATTCTGAAAATTACTCAGAATCCAGGAGATGCAAGTGACTTTTAAAAGCATCACGTTTCACCAGCAAGGTAGAAACAGAAAGTGTGATGAGATAACAATAGCTGTCCTGAGTCAAAGAAGGTGAGACAATAGTAATTAATGGCATGAATGTCATTTGGGGGAACATTTGATCTTGACAACCCTTTTAGCAGTACACTTCATGAGACATGAGAAGTGTCAGCATGAAGGAAGGAGCAAATGAGCCTCCCTGTTTAACTGAAGGTTACATAAATGCAAGTAGAATTGTCACACCAGAAGGAAAGAGGGAAAGGACTACATTTTAAATGGTGGCATGGGAGAATAACTTTTGTGCAAGAATGTAGTACAAAAGAAACACTTCTGATGACATGACTTTTTCAAGTTTCAAATCTGTTGGTTTTTTTTTTAAAAAAAAACTCATATTGAGTTGACTTTATACAACCTGATAGTACATCAAGGGTGGGGACATGTGGGCCTCTGTAATTGCTTGAGCAGCAACTCCCTTCAACCCTGGCCATCAAAAAGGGAAGGCAAGACAACAGAGAATCAAAAGCAGGCAACAGGCCATTAGGAAGGATAAATCATTGTCAGACCTATGCAGTCACTAGGTTATATTTTCACATTCAGAACACCATGTTCAGCACCAATCACTCAACACAAAAGAGACCGTCTGGGCCTGGGCAGTGTTTCTCAGGTTCCTAGAGTCTAAGAACCTATCTCAAAAGTTCAGGAAAAGGAGGTGATACAAAGGGAAACATGACAAAGAAAGAGGCAAAAAGATGGCTGAGATGCAGGAGGTGGATGAAAAACGTCACTACGTTCACAAGGCTTTTCTGGACCCAAAACAGTGGGCCAGTATGGGAAATGGATACATAATGTGTTGTCCCTTGGAAATTGTTGTCCCGTGAGCCTAAGGTGTTCCTTGTACAGTGCCTAGTGTTATGTCGAACCCTGAAAACATTAGAAAATTGTCTCTTTGGGTTTTGGCCCCAAGCACAATGAAGAATTATCCTTTGGTAGGCACCTGGGCAAGAAGGAAACAGGAATAATTAGAAAGGGAAACGTTAGGGGTGTCAATAGAACAAAATACCATTGCACCTTGTACAGCCACAACAAGACCACTATAGTACTATAAGGAGATGTAGTGGTGTAGCCCAGTTTTCCTCTATGCCCAAGGTTTACGCCCCTGTTTTCTTGCATCTATAAACTTAGATACATGGGGTTCCATTTTTGTATAGGCCTTTATGTGTCTTTCTTAACCTGACCCGATTCACAGTTCCATGTACAATTTCATTTCTCTTCTTGCGTCCTTTGCTTCACCTGGCCAGTAATCGCCTATGATTATGGGGAAATGCCTATGATTATTGGGAAACATATTGGCTTGCCACCGCTGTACTAGCCAAAGGCCAATTAATTCTGAACACCTGGCCCTGAGAACTTAAGGTGTTATCTATTTACTTGTTTGTTAAGCATTTTGAAGATACAACTGTTATCATTTTGTCAATTAGTGAGGGGTTTCTCTATCAATATTACAAGTAATCAATTACTCTTCAGTTGTTGTACCAATTAAAAAGCAGTGAGTTGTGATCCTAATCAAAATCCAGGTGCAGCTGCCTTAGAGGTATACAAGAGCCAAAATTTGGGAACCTTGCTTAGCTTTGGAGCAGAGTAGACCATTCTGGAAGGTGTTGAACAGTCCACTCCCACCTGTGGACACTCCACTTAGGCCTGGAGACATGGACCAAGAGAACAAGACAAGGACTGTGCAGTGGCTCCCAAAGGCAGAAGAGACTTCAGGTCATATTGCAGTTTTACTTGCTTTGCCACATTACCGTCAAGTTTTAATGCTTAAAACTATTATTTTATGTTGCTATATTTCGTATCTGTTTCCCGATGGCTTTTCCCTCTTCCTTTTGCTTTAATAAATCATAAATGTTGTAGCCTTTTCTCTTTACTGCTGTGTCAGTGCCTTGGATCCAGAAGAACCCCTTACCTGTGCCAAGACAGCCGATGGCAAGCCTCCACCGGAGAGAAGATTTTTTCCCCCCTCCGTCCTTTTTTTTAAACTGCATTTTATTGAATTTCACATAAGGTAGAAATCAAAAGACAAGAAAGTGGAAAGAATAAAAGGGGGAAGGAGGTTCACAAGGGGGTAGACCGTTTTTACCATTTCTTCACTCTGTGACATTTTGAATCTTCTCATAATTTGTTCATCATTCTTCTTCACTTATTTCTAATAATCATCTCAGTGTTTGCTGCATAACTGAATGTCCATTGCCCGCTCAGCCCAGAATAAAGAGACGAGACACATAACATGGGGTAACTGGGTCATATTTTATTAACGTTTAAAACTTTAATTCCCCTTTCACAATGGGGGCCTAGCGTAGTGCAATACTGGTCTGTGCCCATAGTCTAAAATGACTTTGGGTTCCAGACCTCTGCTCCACGAGTTCCTAATCCGCAAGCGTGCTGTTCAACTGTACAGCACGCCCTCGGGCATGAATTAACCGGAGTACCCTGCCTCCCCTCCCCTCAGCTAACTTCTGCTAATTCCAACTTGAGAAGAGGGGTGCTCGGCACCCCCTAAATGCCCATTTTGAATTCACTTAAACCTATTCCCTTTGTACTACCTGCCATTGTGACCTATTTAGAACCATTTCTTATTAACTACCACTACCGCCCTCGTGAGTAAGAATGGGATGGGCGAAAAACCACCTGTACCAAGTGCCAATTCAGGTACAAGCCAAAAATTCCCATCCGGCCCCGAAGCGACCAGCTAGTCTCATTCTTACCAATCAGGCGGGTGGGTGGGCTGACTTTTTCCCTGCTGAAGAGGGTGCCGCATGGGTGAGCAGACCTTTTAAAGACTCTGCTCTCACCCTCCCCCGGCGCTCGTGGTGCCTCTCTCTTCCCTGCCAAGCGGGCAAAACAGCCCCGCTTTGGCAGCTGCATGCCTTGCAAAGAGGCCATTGCCCACTCAGCCCGGAATAAAGAGATGAGACATATAACATGGGGGAACTGGCCCACAATTTTATTAACTTTTAAAACTTTAATTCCCCTTTCACAAGGGGGCCTAGAGTAGTGCAATACTGGTCTGTGCCCATAGTCTAAAATGACTTTGGGTTCCAGACCTCTGTTCCGTGAGTTCATAATCTGCAAACGTGCTGTTCAACTGTACAGCACATCCTCGGGCATGAATTACCAGGAGTTACCCTGCTTCCCCTACCCTCAGCTAACTTCTGCTAATTCCAGCTTGAGAGGAGGGGTGCTCGTCGTCGTCATTTAGTCATTTAGTCGTGTCTGGCTCTTCGTGACCCCATGGACCAGAGCACGCCAGGCCCTCCTGTCTTCCACTGCCTCCCGGAGTTGGGTCAAATTCATTCTGGTAGCTTTGATGATATTGTCCAACCAGAGGGGTGCTCGGCACCCCCTAAATGCCCATTTTGAGCTCACTTAAACCTATTCCCTTTGCACTACCTGCCACGCCAATGGGGTTACAATGTATACCCCATGCCCCCCACCAAGCCGAAAATCTCGGCCCTAAGGCCCCCTTGCAGGTCCTCCAAGTAAATTTCTAACCCCATGTCAGACAAATGAACACTACCAGGCCGATATAACTCTGGCCCAGATACTCTAATGTTCAAGTGTGATATAACTGAACCTAAACCTTTCCTAACCGCCCTGCCAACTTCCCAGTTAACTCCTTTTCTTGCATTATCTATAAAATTAGAGTCACAGCTAGCCCTGCATACTAACCTAGGAACGATAGCTGACCAAACTACCTGTGTTGATGGGCAGCAATCGGAAAAAAACCTTCAGGTCCTCAAGGATCTGAAGAATCAAAGACTTGCTCAACTTTCGAGCCAAGTCGTTGCCCCCCCCCCCGATGGACCACCAAAATGTCTGGGGCCATCTGCGGAGGATCCAGGGGCACCATGCCAAGGAACCTGTCCCACAGCAGGCCTCTCCGTCGCCTCCATTTCAGTGCAGCGAAGGCACCCAGTCCAAAGTTCTGACCCCAATTGGTCCCACTGGTGCACTTCTCAGCCCAAAAGAGTTAACTGTGCCCGACCAACAGAACGCAAACCCAGGACAATGGTCTCTGTGGACCTGAAACAAGAAGAACCAACAAAAAGGCAGCAACACCTAAAGTTGTGGCAAGGGGCGCACATCATCACAATAACGCCTTGACGTCCATCTTCCCACTTTTTAAATCTCTTCCATAACCCAATGCTGCCGCTGTAGATGCAGCACCAATTCAGAAGGAATGTGTACCAAAATGCCAGCCCTGAATCCTGTCCTTGCGTAAGGCCTGAGATGTAATTTTCCAAAATTGATACTCGTCAGGGGGGGACTTATCCTGGTGTCTCAAAAATCCTCCGTCCTCTTCTCCTTTGAGCTGTAAATAATCCCGTACTGCAGCAAATGGGTGAATCTCCTTTATGGAGCATTGCCCTAAAACAATGAGCTTTCCTTTGCCACTCTGATCTATCTTAGATCTCCATAAATATATAATTAACTGCTCATCACTTACCATTATGTCCTTCCTCTGCAAAGAAGATAGGAACTGGTCCTTCCATGACATAGCCACTAATTCGCTCACTCTAAAGGCACCAAAAAACGCTATAAACATTGCTGCCTTGAAAAGACAGGCCTCAAACTTTTCCCTACAAACTGCATGCCATGTGTTTGCCAACCTTTGCAAAATATCTGGGGAGAAAGGGGAATGAGAATCCTTGACACAACCTCTCTCCCTGCCCGAACCCTCAATCATCTTCCTTATCCTAAAGACTATATTATAACCTTTACGCCCCTGTACCTTGGCATAAAATGCCAGCGCCGACATCCTTCCTTCAACCCTTGCAGTGTAGTTGCACCGCAAAATGCCCTAAATCTCCCTTGTCTCTGAAATGGAAAAAAATTGGTACAAGCTGCTGTGTAACTACACCTAGTACTAAGGGCGATAGCTAAGGTCAAGGCTCTGTTGGCCTCAGCCCGCCAAGATTCCATACCTCGGTCAGCAACACGTCGGGTTGAACCTGTGGCCCTGGTGCCAATGCCCTGAACTGATCCATCTGTTGATGGGACAGGGCGTCCGCTATGTTATTATCAACTCCCAGAACATGATGGGCTTGAAAAAAACTATATTGAATTTTAAACAAGAGAGCACCATGGCCCTAACTGAACCTGAACATCTGCCCCTAGTCTCAGGTGCTCTCTCCAAAAGGAGGTACCATTAAAACCTTGAAGAAAATGTAACCACACCTTCAGGTCTTCTCTCATGCCCCAAGTTAGACATCTCTTGTGATGCGGCCTCTTGCTTCCCATAGCCGCCTAAGGAAAGCCCTCCCAGGGGCCACCACTTTGCAAGCAAAGTTTAGGTGCCCCACTATTTGCTGTAACTCCCGCAGGGTCACCTTTCGGCGCTCCATCATTCCCCGCAGATGATCTTGCAGGTCTGCTAGTTTTTCATCTGGCAAATGGCTGGCTTGAAGAATAGTATCTAACTCGATACCCAAAAATACCAGCCTCTGGCTGGGACCTTCTATCTTTTCATCCACTAAAGGGACACCTAAGTCCCTAGTTAACTCCTGAAAGGCTACCACAAAACAAAAAAGCATCAAGATAATGAACCATTCTTGGGTTCTTTACCTTAGACCTAATTGCCCATTCTAGAAACGTGCTGAATTGCTCAAAAACCAAACAGGATATAGAACATCCCATCGGGAGCGCCCTATCCATATAGTAGCTTCCTTCAAAAGCAAACCCTAGAAGATTAAAATCTTCTGGGTGAACGGGAAGAAGTCTAAATGGCTGATTGAATATCACATTTCCCCAGCAGGGCACCTATTGCACAACTTTGCTTCATAAAATGATGTATAGCGGACACTGCAAAGCTCATGTGGAATTTTATCATTAACTGAAGCCCCAGCTGGAAACGATAAATGACAAATCAGTCTAAACTCCCCGGGCATCTTTTTAGGAACCACTCCCAGGGGTGACACTCTCAAATGCTCCACTGGCGGTGTGGGGAAAGGACCTAAGACCCTTCCTTCTTTTATCTCTTTACTAATTTTCCTTCTAACACTATCCTCTTGTCCCCGAACGGATTGTCGGGCCATATGGCGACTCTATCACCCAAAACAGGAATATGAAAACCAAACTTGCTGGGGGAGGTAGTCTTGTCCCTTGATGAATTTGGCAAACTCCAACTTGAAGGCTTCTGCAGCATCATGGTCAGAACTTGCAGCCTCCCCATGCAGTGGATGCCGCTTCCACCTGGCTCTGGTGAAACCACCCCCTCCTGGCTCTGACTTCTTCTTGCCCTGCACTTCCGGAGGGGTTTCTTTCCATTAAATCACTGTGCAGCTTCCTCACTTTTTCACAGATCATGGCCTCACTGATGCTGTCCCCTTCCAATTGTTTCTCGTTGATCCAGACCAGTAAAAGTTTTCCCACTTTCTTCCATCAGGGGTGGCCTGTTCTTTGTTAGGACTGTGACTCCTTTTGTCACATCAATGTGTTTCAAGACATCTTTCTTCTTTAATATGGTGGCGATAGTTGACTTTGCCATTTAGTATTCCGCAGCCAGTTCAGTGACACATATGCCATCTTCATGCTTTTTGATGATTTCTTTTTTTTTTTTTCCAATGGAGATGATTTTTTTTGGCTTTGCATTGTTCTTTCTTCGGAGCCATGACTATGGGTCAGCACACCACAGTACACAATCCTTAAAAGGCACAGAATCCAGCAGCCATTATTCCAGCACAGACCCCCTCATCACAAAAAGAGAGCATAGAGGGGGTGGGGTAGAGACTTGAGTCTAAACTGCATTTTACAGTCTGCTTGCACCAACAATCAGCAACCATTCCAGCACAGAACTCCTCATCACAAAAAGAGAGTGGGGGGAGAGGGACTTGGGTTTAAATTCCATTTTAAAGCCTGCTTGCACCAGCAATCAGCAACCATTACTGTATTCCAGCACAGAACTCCTTATCACAAAAAGAGAGCATAGAGGGAGAGAAAGATAAGACAATGGGTGGGGGGACAGCATTGAGTCTACAGTAGACTCCATTTTAAACTCAATTTTAAACTGCCTGCATCGACGTCCAGCAACCATTATTACAGCGAACAGATCCCCAAAGGAAAAAAAGACTTTGGAGTCACATTTTAAACCCACATACAGCAGTTTCTCGGCTTCGCAAACTATTGCTGTCAGTTTATAGCAGCCTATGCAGACATAACCACACCGCTGACCCGTTTCCTCCAGCCCAAAGAGCCGTTTCTTTGGACTCCAGAGGCAGACCATGCCTTCATCAACCTGAAAACTCGCTTTACAACCAAGCCAATCCTGCATTATCCAGACCTCCAACTACCATTTACCGTGGAGATAGATGCCTCCAGTGTGGCCCTGGGTGCAATGCTGTCCCAGCACGAGGACCTCTCACAGCCTCTGCAGCCCTGCACTTTTTACTCGCAGTAGTTAACACCTTCAGGACGCAACTACACCATCTGGGGGCAGGAACTCCTGGCCATCAAAACCGCCTTCAATGTCTGGAGGCATTACCCTGAAGGAGCTTGTCACCCCGTCCATGTTTTGACTGACCACCAGAATCTGGAACACTTGCAGACAGCCTGACGCCTCAATCAACACCAGATCAGGTGGTGCCTCTTCTTCTCCCGGTTCGACTTCCACATTACCTATATCCCGCAGACCCAGAATTGGAAAGCCGATGCTCTCTCCCGCAAACCGGAATATGCTGTATCACCCTCTGAAGAGACTCCAATCACACCTATCTTATCACCCTCAGTCTTTGCAGCCAATACAACCCACTTGTCCCTGGCTGAGGAAATTCAGGCCAGGCATGCTCAAGATCCCTGGGCCAAGCAACGCTTGCAGGAGCTCCAAGAGGGCCCTGCTGGAGACTTCGCTAACCACCAGGGTCTCCTATTGCACGGAGGGCACCTGTATGTCCTTCCAGGGCCCCTCCAAGTCAACGTGCTCTATTTGACCCATGCTTCCCCTCCTGCAGGACACTTTGGTTGGTGTAAGACTCTGCATCTACTCACACGGGAATTCTGGTGGCTCCAGGTTCGTGCTGACGTTGCTCATCACGTTGATTCCTGTGAGGTTTGTCGTTGAGCGAAGGACGTTGCAGCCAAACCTCCAGGAGTGCTACATCCATTACCCATACCAGCCGGCCCTTGGGACATAGTATCTCTGGACTTCAACACTGACCTCCCACGGTCACAAGGGCATACCTGCATTCTGGTAATAGTTGACCTGTTCACCAAAATGGCTCATTTTGTCCCATGTCCCAAGCCTCCCACAGCTCCTGAAACAGCCCAGCTTTACCTTCAACAGATTTTTCATCTACACAGGCTCCCGACACACTTAATTTCAGATTGTGGCTCCCAATTCACCTCCCGGTTCTCGCAAGCCTTGCACACCAGTTTAGGTACCCAGGTGCTCTTATCATCGGTGCACCATCCTCAAACAGATGGACAGAACGAGCATACTAATGCCACCCTTGAACAGTACCTACGTTGTTATACCTGCTATCAGCAGGATGATTAGGCTACATGGCTACCCATGGCTGAGTTCGCCTACAATGCTATACATTCGTCCACAAAACAGACCCCATTTGCAGCCACCTATGGATACCACCCTCATTTTTTCCCAGCTGTCCTGCCATCGACCGTAGTTCCTGCTGCTGACGCCCATGCATGTGAGCTGCAGTCTCTCCAAGATTTGCTCTGAGAGCAACTTCAGCAAGCTAAGGATGCCTACAAGAGAGTGGCCAACAGAAACTGGCAAGAAGGGCCACCTCTGAAATCTGGGCACCAGGTCTGGCTCTCCACCCATTATTTACGCTGACCTGGCCGATCGTGCAAGTTGGACCCTCAGTTTCTGGGGCCTTATTTAATCACCGATCAAATCAGCCCTGTTGCTTTTTGGTTACAACTCCCAACCACTCTCCGTATTAACACGGTTTTCCATCAGTCCCTCCTTGTCCCTGTTGCGGCACAGGATCCTGCCCAACCTCCACCCCTGGCTCCACCCCCACACATTTTAGTCAATTGTGAGGAAGAATACAAGGTTCATCAGATCCTAGACTCATGAATCCACCGGGGTGGCTTCAGTACCTCGTATACTGGAAGGACTATGGCCCTGAGGCTCGATCATGGGAACCCACAAGCAACCTAACACCCCCACCACATACAACAGTTCCATGCCACCTATCCTGATCAACCTGGCCCATCTGAAAGGGGGAGCCCTGTGTCATGAGTGCAGCCAAAGATCTGGAACCTGAGGAGTTAACTGTGGCTGAGGAGAATGCTGAGCGATTAGAAATACAAACACCTGAACTGCCTCCAGATTCTCCTCCCCCAGTAGACAGGCTGAGGGACAGGCTGAGGGGAAGACTTATGACAAAAAGGTCAGAGGATCGCTTGAAGGCTGCCCGCAGAAACATCCGATCAACTAGCCCTGAGTTCTGACAGGATGAAAAGACTTCCAGCAGTTCAAGGACTGTTTTTATCATATAAGCAGCTCCCAGACAGCTGGAAGTCCGTGGAAGCAGCAAGTCAGACCTCTGGCTTGCATCCACGCTCCTGACAACCTTGAACCTTGTTCTCTGGACCCTTGGCTTTGGACTCTGACCCTGGATTACGTTGTGTGAGTTGGCTTTAGTATCTGGATATCAGCTCAGAATTCCCTGAATCCCTGACATAGGACGGGCTTATCGGACACTGCTGTTGTAACAACCGGGAACATGACAGATTGCTTCCACTGCCACACTTCCCCCACAAGATGGAGGGAGAAGCAAGTGAAGGCTCGGATCTGCTGAATGCTGTGGTTACTCAAGTGCAGTTTCTCACTCAAACAGTGGTACAGCTTCAGCAGCAACAACTGCAATCCCAAGCCAACGCTGCTTCCCAGGCCAAGTGCCCTGTGCTTCCTCCCGAAAAGTTTGAAGGAAAGGTGGAGGAGTTCCCAGCATTCCTGGCACAGTGTAAACTGTATATTGAGCTGCGCGCCAGAGACTTTCCAAGGATAAAACCATCGTATGCTTCATAATCAGTCTACTCAAGGGATAGGCAGCTAAATGGGCTACTCCTCTACTCCTTGCTCCTTCACCCCTGCTAACCAATTGCCAGGGCTTTTTGGAACATATCTCAGCAGCTTCTGCTAATCCCTTGCAAGCTGCTATTCCTAATAGGAAGATTCGGGCCCTGAAACAGGGTAAGGGTTCAGTCTCCCAGTATTCCACTGAGTTCAGATTCTTGGCTCAAGACTTACTCTGGAATGAGGCAGCTCTTATGGACCAATATATGGAAGGGTTGGCTGATGGGATCCTGGATGAGCTGGCACGTGTAGATCGACCCAATACGCTGCAAGAACTAATCACTCTATGCCTTCGCATTGATGGCCGCCTGGAGAGCCGACGCCTAGCACAGGGCAGTTCCCATCCCTTGCAGCCACCACAGATTTTCACCAATGCTAGACAAGAGGATTCTGAGCCCATGCAGTTAGGAGCTGCTCGGCCATGCCTTAGCCCTGAGGAAAACAGATGATGACGCTCCCAGAATCTCTGCCTGTACTGTAGGGGGCAGGACACTTTGCTTCTGGCTGCTTGGTTAAGCGGCATAACCCCGGCTCCACGCTACCACAGTCAGTAAAAGATTTGCCCCATGTCTGAATGGACCCTCAGACGTGGGCCACTTAGCTGGGTCCCCTGAACCCTACATTAACATCCGGGGTCCATACCTTGTACCAGTGAATCTGTGCCTGCTGGATAGACGTTGTTTGTTTGTTTGTGCCATGGTCGATTCTGGAGCTGATCGCTGTTTCATTGACAAGCCCTTTGTGAAACAGCACCGGATCCCTGTACAAGATAAAGGGACCCCGACCCTAGTTAAGTCCATAGACCGGCGTCTCCTCCACTCCGGTCCTGTGACCCAGGAAACCCATCCGGTCATTCTCCAGGTCCAACACCATCAGGAGCAACTACAATTCAACGTTGCACGCATGCCCCGTTTCCCACTTATTCTGGGGCTTTCCTGGCTCCGAACACATAACCCCCTAATCGACTGGACACAAGGGGAGTTGCCTTTCAGGGACCCGTGTCTGCATCTGGGTCCACTGGCTACCTTGGCTGCAGCAGGGTCAACAGATAGTCCCATGATACCCTTGGAATACAAGGACTTTGCTGAGGTCTTTGAGGAGAAGGGGGCTGACCTCCGCACCGACTCTATGATTGTGCTATCAATTTGGTGACTGTGGCACCCCTTCCTGTGGCACGGATCTACCCCATGTCGGAACCAGAACTCGCGGCCTTGCAGGCCTTTCTCGAGTTCTGAAGACTGTTTTCCGCTCATGGCCAGCACGGATTCGCACCAAGTTATAGGTGCCACGGAGATCCAACTTGGTGTAAATATGTGCCCCCTTAAGGCGATCCAAAAGTTCGCCGATCAATGGCAGAGGGTAGCGGTCTTGAATTTTATTCAAGGCCCGGTAATCATTGCAGGGGCGGAGCTCTGTGCTCTTCTTAACAAAGATAACAGGTGCAGACAGGGGTGACGTGGACGGCCGGATGAACCCCCGTTTCAGATTTTTATAGAGAAAGGCCTGCAAGGCTGCGAGTTCTGGTTCCGACATGGGATAGATCCGTGCCACAGGAAGGGGTGCTACAGTCACCAAATTGATAGCACAATCATAGAGTCGGTGCGGAGGTCAGCCCCCTTCTCCTCAAAGACCTCAGCAAAGTCCTTGTATTCCAAGGGTATCATGGGACTATCTGTTGACCCTGCTGCAGCCAAGGTAGCCAGTGGACCCAGATGCAGACACGGGTCCCTGAAAGGCAACTCCCCTTGTGTCCAGTCGATTAGGGGGTTATGTGTTCGGAGCCAGGAAAGCCCCAGAATAAGTGGGAAACGGGGCATGCGTGCAACGTTGAATTGTAGTTGCTCCTGATGGTGTTGGACTTGGAGAATGACCGGATGGGTTTCCTGGTTCACAGGACCGGAGCGGAGGAGACGCCAGTCTATGGACTCAACTAGGGTCAGGGTCCCTTTATCTTGTACAGGGATCCGGTGCTGTTTCACAAAGGGCTTGTCAATGAAACAGCGATCAGCTCCAGAATCGACCATGGCACAAACAAACAAACAACGTCTATCCAGCAGGCACTGGTACGAGGTATGGACCCCGGATGTTAATGTAGGGTTCAGGGGACCCAGCTAAGTGGCCCACGTCTGAGGGTCCATTCAGACATGGGGCAAATCTTTTACTGACTGTGGTAGCGTGGAGCCGGGGTTATGCCGCTTAACCAAGCAGCCAGAAGCAAAGTGTCCTGCCCCCTACAGTACAGGCAGAGATTCTGGGAGCGTCATCATCTGTTTTCCTCAGGGCTAAGGCATGGCCGAGCAGCTCCTAACTGCATGGGCTCAGAATCCTCTTGTCTAGCATTGGTGAAAATCTGCGGTGGCTGCAAGGGATGGGAACTGCCCTGTGCTAGGCGTCGGCTCTCCAGGCGGCCATCAATGCGAAGGCATAGAGTGATTAGTTCTTGCAGCGTATTGGGTCGATCTACACGTGCCAGCTCATCCAGGATCCCATCAGCCAACCCTTCCATATATTGGTCCATAAGAGCTGCCTCATTCCAGAGTAAGTCTTGAGCCAAGAATCTGAACCAAGTGGATTACTGGGAGACTGAACCCTTACCCTGTTTCAGGGCCCGAATCTTCCTATTAGGAATAGCAGCTTGCAAGGGATTAGCAGAAGCTGCTGAGATATGTTCCAAAAAGCCCTGGCAATTGGTTAGCAGGGGTGAAGGAGCAAGGAGTAGAGGAGTAGCCCATTTAGCTGCCTATCCCTTGAGTAGACTGATTATGAAGCATACGATGGTTTTGTCCTTGGAAAGTCTCTGGCGCGCAGCTCAATATACAGTTTACACTGTGCCAGGAATGCTGGGAACTCCTCCACCTTTCCTTCAAACTTTTCGGGAGGAAGCACAGGGCACCTGACCTGGGAAGCAGCATTGGCTTGGGATTGCAGTTGTTGCTGCTGAAGCTGTACCACTGTTTGAGTGAGAAACTGCACTTGAGTAACCACAGCATTCAGCAGATCCGAGCCTTCACTTGCTTCTCCCTCCATCTTGTGGGGGAAGTGTGGCAGTGGAAGCAATCTGTCATGTTCCCGGTTGTTACAACAGCAGTGTCCGATAAGCCCGTCCTATGTCAGGGATTCAGGGAATTCTGAGCTGATATCCAGATACTAAAGCCAACTCACACAACGTAATCCAGGGTCAGAGTCCAAAGCCAAGGGTCCAGAGAACAAGGTTCAAGGTTGTCAGGAGCGTGGATGCAAGCCAGAGGTCTGACTTGCTGCTTCCACGGACTTCCAGCTGTCTGGGAGCTGCTTATATGATAAAAACAGTCCTTGAACTGCTGGAAGTCTTTTCATCCTGTCAGAACTCAGGGCTAGTTGATCGGATGTTTCTGCGGGCAGCCTTCAAGCGATCCTCTGACCTTTTTGTCATAAGTCTTCCCCTCAGCCTGTCCCTCAGCCTGTCTACTGGGGGAGGAAAATCTGGAGGCAATTCAGCTGTTTGTGTTTCTAATCACTCAGCATTCTCCTCAGCTACAGTTAACCCCTCAGGTTCCAGATCTACACTCATGATTGTCAACCAGTCCTGAGTTTTAACAGGATGGAAGGCTTCTAGGAGTCTGATGAGTGCTGTTGCTATATGATCTGCACCCAGACGGCTTCGAAGCTTGTAGAAGCAACAAGTCAATACTCTGGCTCGCATCCATGCCCCAGCTTATCTTGGACCTTGCTTTCTTGACCCATGGCTTTGGACTTTTGTGTTTTTGGCTTTGGCAATTTGGCATCTGTTTGTATCTTCTGGACCTCTGAAGTTGAATTGGCTTGCTGGACTTTTGCCTTCTGAAACCTCTAGTAATGTGACACCAACACCTATCAGGTTCCTGCCTTCTCAGTTTTTCACGTTCCCTATCTTCTTCCTTATCCTTTTTCTTCTCCTCAATTTTTCTGTTTGGTAAATCAAACACGTTTACATTTTTTCTCTGTGAATTTTTTTCTACAGTGGCTGGCAGTAGGTGGTTCCCCAAAGGTAAAGCCTGATTACCTTCAGGGAGGGTGCACCTAGAAACTGAATTGTAACCTGTGTCTACTGCCGCCGGTACTACTGTCCCTCCTGTTCCAATTCCCACACCAGCCGTCTGTACGTGAGGCAGGCTTGGGACTGCCCCTAAATTGAGACCCGCGTGTGTGCAGTGTCCACTCCCTGCCGTCTGCGTGGGCAAGGCCGGAGGAACTGGCACTGACTCGCTCCCGGTTGCCCACAGCCAAACACACACAGACTGTGTCATGCCCGGTGTAACGGTACCCCCACCTGGTGACGTCACTCCTGGCAGAACAGCAAGATCACTCATGGATGCACGCTCCTCCAGTGGCGCTGAGTCCTTCTTGCCTTCTCTGCTCTGCTCTTGTTGCGTCATCCGGACCTCTGCCACTTCCGTCTGTCCTTCTTCCACCGTCATCTGTGTCTGAGTACTGGAAGATGTCATCCGTGACCCACTGCATCACTGCTCATTACCACGTGCTACCCTTTGCTGCGTCACCAGGGTACTGCCAGCTGAAGATGCACCTGATGGGCAGGAACATTCTCCTTCTAAAATAGCAATGCATGAAAGCATGAGCTCGCCCATCCTGTTCAGTCATTTTTGGGGATTCTGACTCCCTTCTGGACCTGCACACTGCTGACCCACTGTCGGTAACGCCTTTGTGTGCCCAGTCCCTTTCTAACATGCTAAGCTTTTCCCAAATAGTCTTATAATTGGGCCAGTTATCCTCATCAGATGAGGAAATGACTGGAGGTGAATGTGGGGAGGGCCTCTATGCTTGGCAGGCTGCTTCCCCTTTTTCCCACTTTTATCACCTTTAGGACTCATGCTACTTCCTAACACTCCCAAAAGCTGAAAATGTATTTGGCTTGAATAACCACAGCCCTAAGCCCAGCAGCTAACCTAGATCCAGTTAAGCATAAACAAATTCCATGCAAGGAATGGAGGCTTCTTCCCTCTCTTTTTTAAAATTAAATCCTTAATGTACAAACCATAAATCCTCCCCCCCTTTGTTCTTCTTTAATCAAGAACAAACTGGCCACCCTGCATTCAAAAGTCCACCCAAATGCTCTGACACCCCTATAAAAGGTGACGGGAGCCCCTTAGAGAAGGGGAAATGACCAACTAAAAAGAGGGGGAGAGGGAGGGGGCCCTGGGAGCAGGCTGATACCCTGAAGGCTCATGGACCCCCTTTGCTAACCCTCCCAGAAGGCTCACCAGCCTTGTACTTTTAATTTACAATTATTCCTATTAGAATTATTCTAACTTTTAATAAAAACACAGAGGGGGAGCCTGCTCAGGCTTTCCCTCCGCTCCCAATAAAATAAAAAGGAACCGTAGCAGGCTGAGCCGATGCCCAGCCCGAAATCCGATCCTCCTCTTCGAGTGGCAGCTACGTGGTCAAAACCAAACCCGCGATAGTCGCGCCGCTCAGCCCCGTCTCCTCCAACTTTTTCCCTGCCGAAGAGGGTGCCGCATAGGTGAGCAGACATTTTAAAGGCTCTGCCCTCGCCCTCCCACCAGCTCTCGTGCGGTGCCTCTCTCTTCCCTGCTGAGCATGCAAAGCAGCCCCGCTTCAGCTGCTGTGCCCCTCGTGAAGAGGCCGTACCCAAGGTTTTAAAAGTCTCCTTGTCTCTATATCTTATCCAACACTCTAAAATTCAAAAACGTATGTCATTAATTCATTTTTTTCTCTGTCTAGCAAAAAACAAACAAACAAACTGTAAAGGCTTCCAGGTTGTTTTAAAGTTCGTTAATTCTTTGTCCTTATAAGGTCTGACAGTTTTGCCATTTAGCCCATGTCCAGCACCTTAAGTAGCCATTATTCTATTGTAGGTGCTGTTTCACTCTTCAATATTGTGCATAAGAAAGTCTTGCCACTGTTGTCATATATCTGATACGTATCAATAAAGTGTTGCTTTATTCTTTTTCACCGGATCGTCTATTATACTCAGCAGAAACAATTCTGGTTTCAATTGCAGATGAACTTTCAATATCTTTTGCATTGTTATGTGAAATGACTTTCAGAACTTGTTATCTGTTTTACATACGATACAAAGAACCTTCTTTCTCTTGGTATTTCCTGAACTTGTTAGTAACCGCTTTATAGATTTTAGACTCTGTGTGTGTGTGTGTGTGTGTGTGTGTGTGTGTGTGTGTGTGTGTGTGTGTGTGTGTGTGTGTGTGTGTGTGTGTGTGTGTGTGTGTGTGTGTGTGTGTGGGGTGTGTGTGTGTGTGTGTGTGTGTCAAATACCATCTATGCATCATTTTATAAAAGTTCTATTTAAGATTATAACACATGATAAATTTCAATCCATTATGTCCACATTTTCTCCCATTGTTCCATTTGGATATTATATCCAAAATTTTGTGCCCATTTAACCATATGTTCGTCCTCTGTATCAAACTCCAAAATCATCTTATACATCTAAGAGATGAAATGATCTTCATTGTTACATAATTCTTTTTCAGAGTCTTTTTTCCCTCGAATTCAAACATGTTCCTATCTGCTTTTTTTCTGATAACTGAACATATACAAACCACTGACAAATGCATCCATCCTCCATTAAATCTTCTCTTGAATTCATCTTATATTCTTCCCCTTCCAATTTTAAAATATCTTTGTACCTTTGTACCTTCACCATTTTCCTTTGTATGTCATTTTCCTTTTAAACAATGCCACCCACAGTGGCATATTAGGTGTCAGTCTTGAGTTGAAAAGGTTCCAGATCCTTAAAATATCTTGCCGTATATAATAGTTACTAAAATCAGCATTTGCTTTTGTTTTTATATAGCAAAGATACCCATGTCATCCGTATCTGAAATCATGGCCTTCCAAATCTAGTAATCTTCTCTTGCTCAGTGTAACCCATTCTTTCAACCAAACTAAACAGCTGGCTGCATAGTACGTTTTTAAATTCAGCAGCCCTCATCCTTCTTTAGCATCTTGCAAACACTTGCATTTAATCTGTAGTTTCTTTCTTACCATACAAAGTGAACTATGTCTTTCTGCCACTGTTTAAATGGGGTTTCCGTCTAGAACAAAAAGGGCATTCTAGGTAAAACCTTCATCTTTATAGCCAATTTTCTTCCTAAAGGTGATAGTTGTACTTGTTGTGGGTTTTTCGGGCTCTTTGGCCATGTTCTGAAAGTTGTTCTTCCTAACGTGCTGTCCTCTGAAGATGCCGGCCACAGAACTGGCAAAATGTTAGGAAGAACTTCTTTCAGAACACGGCCAAAGAGCCCAAAAAAACCCACAACAAGCATTAGATCCCAGCCGTGAAAACCTTCACAAATACTGTAGTTGTACCTTTTCACATTTTTCTAATTCTTACCTTTTGTGTGGTGTATGTTGCATTCACCCCCTCAGCCTTTTGCGGAACTTTGGTTCCTGATCTTAGTAGCAGTGAGACTTTTAGCCTGTTTCTTATTTCGTTTCCTTCCGAAGAGAGGGAAGCTTTCCGTCTCCCTAACCCATCCTTCCTCTAACCAATTTTCCCCTGCTGAGCCCCACAGGAACAAGTTCTTTGGATCACTGCATTAGATTTGAGATAATATTTTCATTTCTCTTTGAATCATACTTTGGTTTACAGGCTTTGCAAATCTTAAGAGATGCATCTAAAATAGCCAGTTTGATGGAAGTTTAGGTGAGGCTAAATAACACTTAAAGCAACCCCTGATCTATAGATCATGACTTTGCATGTTATAAATATTTCATTTGAAGCGTTGATATAGTTTGTTCTGTACTGTATCCACTTCGACAGCTTTAGTGATAATGGAGTCAGCCCCACCCAACCAAAACCGTCCCCAGACAAAACCTCTAATCATACAAGGAACAACTGAAGCAAAGAGTACTTACTGTTCATTGCGTTCCAAGCTGTTTCAACATTCTAGCTGTCCCTGTTGTTCTGATTGGCCGGCTGCTAACAGCCTTTGTGATGCTGTTGGATGAAATAATTCTCAGGTGATTTGACAAAGGATGACAAAGCGCCAAAAGTTACACAAAAGTGGGATCATGGGGGAAAAAAACCATGAAAGCTTTATGTGTCATGTTTCGTAAACATGAATCATACATGTTTGGCTCTCTTTGGATAGCCAAAAGAAATGAAAGTATCCAAAAAAAGGCTCTTTCTTGTTCTAGGTGTTTTGTTTAAACATGAAAGGGCCCATCCTTAATGACAGTGAGTTGCAGCTCAGCAGCATATGAATGACCAAAAGATCTCTAATCCCTCATGTCTGTCTATGGAGGAGAGGAGATGGCTATTCCTATTTATTATTTTAATGTATACCCACACACATTGCCCAAAATGTACACTGGCATAACTTGAATCAGGCACTGGAAATATTTAATTTAGACTAGCGGAAAACTTTATATCCCTCCTTTTCAAGCCTCGAAGCTCCTGAGGCCTCCCCTTTGGCCAAAATCTTGGAGTTGTAAATTTATGCCGGCATAACTCGGGTCAGGTGTTTAAAAATATTTAATGGAAAGTTTGCTCTTCTAGTCCCACCGCCTTTCAAGTTCTAAGGCTTCCCAAGGGCTCCCCTACGTAGGGTTTCCTTTTGCAAGCCTTTGGACACAGTGGGGAAGACTTTAATGGTAAACATTGACTGCTAGATCTCCACCACTGGGATTGTGACTGCTGGTGGTGATTCAGTGGCAATTTTGGTTGATTAAAGTGCCCCCCCCCCCAGGTCCTAAGATTCCCAAAGGCTTTCTTAAAGGGAGCCGTAGGGAGCCTCAGAACCTGAAAGGGGAGGATGAAAGCCTTTCAATTAGTTTTATTGTTTTTGGCACTCCATCTGGGTTTCATCAGCACAAATTTACACCAACAGGATTTGGCCAACTACGTTCTATTTTCATATAGTACAAATATGATTTATGCAGTTTAGGCTCCCACCCTTGAAAAAAGTCCCTCAAACACTCTTCCTACCTTGTTTTATTCCTATCCTGCACACTCCATTCTTGGCCTCACATGAACCAGCAGCTGCATGGCGAACCAAGTACATGAAATGGCAGAGATTCTTGCACTCTCACGGCACTTCTGTCGCTCTGTCATCTACAAAGATATAGAAATGTATTCTAATAAGCACATTTCCCCACCATTTCCATATATTATTCATAAAACTGGAGACCAAACTTGCTCTGCTGCAACTTGGCATAACAATTTCTATTTAGTTTTGCTGTTGAAGGCATTGTGTGAAGTATTAATCATTACATTTGTGTGGGGATTGTCCATCATGTTGCTTGCCATTTTTGAAGGAGAATTAAGGGCTTTGTCACACTGTCTCTTAAGAAATCAGCTGTGCAATACCACAATGGAAGTCAGCAGCACTTAATTTGCTCGTATCTCATTCTGTAACAATGGGAACCAAGTCTATGTAAAAAAAAAACCCCTCAGCCTTGCCTGGCAGCTGCTCAAGAAAAGAACACCGTTCTTCCCCTTGAAGTGATTTGGCACTGTTTTTGGGGGTGTGGAAAGATGGGCCATCTTTCCTAAATACTCTGTCAGCACCGAGGAGTTAAATATATGTGACCAACAATGATTCTTATACCTTTTCTAATAGCAAACAATGGTATCAGAAGTCTATTTTGTTTTTATTTATTTATTCATTACTGCTGTGCTTGCATTGTGGCCATATGCTATTACCATACCTCAGATATCTCATACCACACACACACACAAGCACACAAACACACAAACGCACAAACACACACACACACACTCTTTTGGGCTTCTGCCATTTTAAATCTCTCCAACACATAGAATCCTTTAGGGGGGAAATGAATAAAATAAATATCTGTTTACCCCAGGTTTGTGTCCTTGAGTAATTTCATGTTATGTGCAATAACCCAACAGCATTTGTCTGCAATTTTCAGAGCTAATTTACAAAAACATTAGAAATTCCTAGCAGCCTGAACTAAAGCAGTAGACTTCATTTTATTGCCTTAACTGATTTAAAAAAAATCAAAAGATGTTTTGTTGATGAAGGTGGTTTTTAGAACTGTGCCCATCTTCGTAACGGCCTATACAGAGTTACTGGGTCTGCTAGTCTGGTAATAGTGGTCCTATTTCTCCTGTGCTCTGATGGGGCTTAACACCCTGGCAGCACCAGCAACTGCACGGCCCAAACAGAGGAGGTATCTCACCCTCCACTGTGGGACGAGATAACCCCTTGTTCAAACCAGGGGCCACCAATGGACAGCTGACAACTGTATACTTTCTCAGATATTTTAAACTGTCCAGAATAATGCCCATGAATTGAGAAGGGTGTGTTAGGCCCTCTTCTGTCCTTGCCCATTTCTTCCACCCTCTGTCAAAAGAGGAGATTCTTCAATTCGAGGAATTTTACACCAAATCAAAACAGTGCTTTAAATACAGTATCTTGAAGACCTGCCCTAGTAAAAAGAGGCTGTCCTCACAAATTATCCTTCGCATGTAGAACACGGAGATTGTGCTGGGACAGCCCCCCTGTGTTTTATTCTTTATAATAATGCCAGAAGGGGCTTTTTGTTGCCAGAACATTGTGGGCTGCTTATTGTTATTCTGTCTGTGAAGCAACTCAAACCACTGCACAGGGAGAGCTATCAAATGACCCATGGACATAGGTCCAGACTGGTTTCCGACACTGGATCTCTTCACCGGGGAGTAGGGGAGAAGTTTATGACAGGGTAATGTTGTCATCCCTTTTTATTTTATTTATATTATTCCACGTAAAACAACAGAAAGGAAAACACAGTTGAAAAAAAAAGAAAAATCTGACTCAGTAAATAGCAGAGTATTTTGAGAGGCACAGATGCCCTTGGAACATTTAAGATGGCCAGGCTTGCCCTTTGCGACAAATGGGAAAATATATCCAAGAAAGCACAATGCAAAGGAAATGAACTGAGCTAATACAAGAATGTTTGGTTGTTCTTTATGGTATGTTTTTTTTTCTTTCTTTCTTTCTTTCTTTCCATAAGTTAGAGAACTCACTAAATGATTTTAATTTCTAATTATGTTTTTATTTATGGGTTTGGCTTCAACACCATACACGTGGAGTGAAAGAAGGACGTCTCCTCATGAAGTAAAAGGCATCCACTTGTTAATGCAGTGATAAAACCACAGAAAACAATAATAAAACTATGGCAGATAAAAACAACTATAATGGTTTTGAAAGGTTTTTAAAGAAGCAGGAAGGCTGGAAGAATAAAAAGGCCTCTCCTGGCGCCAAAATGATGTCAATGCTGGCTCCAAGAAAGCATTCCCTTTGTCTTCTTGTCGTATGGTCATCCATCACAGTGACCAAGGCAGTTTTCATGCCAGCCCTGGGCCTGAAATTAGATGAAATGGATGCATATCATCAGTTTCATTCAATAGCACCTGGAATTCTTCAGCAACCATCTGAGCAATGGCCCACAACTGAGGACTTCACTCTTTGCCTAGATCACAGATGGCTGCCACTTCCATTAGAGAAGTCAATCCCTCTTCTCTGCCTCTTAGCGGGAACTATTTATGCCTCCCGTTTTAGCAGCAGTTGAGGGGGTATGCAGCCAGGCCAGTTGGGATGACCAGCCAAATATCTGAATGGGGCTTCAATGGATGGATCCAGATTTAATCACTCTAAGAGAAAACTCTTTGAAATAAATGAAACTTTAACCACAGGCAACTTTTTTTCACTGGGTCTACTTTGTCACTAAGTCCATATCCAGACTAATATTCTGTATTATGTACATGGAGTAACTTCTGTGTGTATTCACTGGAGGATGGTGTGAAACCAGTATAATATACTAAAATATTACAATTTTCATATGTATATTTTATAGGATTGTAATGCCCTCCTGTTCCCCAGCTTAAGAAACAGTACAGACAAATATTTGGATTTATTTCAGACATATCCCATTTATATGAAATGATAATAGATTTTAAAGCAGTGGTTAGGATGTTAACACACACCTGAATGCTCCAGACCAGCAAATTGCTGAAACTTCAGCTTTTATAGAGGTGGTCAAATTTTCAGTGTGTAAATACCATTTACTCAACTACTTAGCCTCTTAATTCCTATGGAATCAGTAAGGGTGTACTTAGTTTTTCACACATGGCTTCTCCATTTTGGTTTTCGTTTGTAAAATAAGTAATGACACAGTGTATTATGTCATGCATCATTGTTCATCTGAGGTGGCATTTACCTAATTTTCAGACCTGTGAAGGACCAGATGATTTTTGTTATGTGCTGATATGCAAAACCATTGAATTCAAAGAGAGTGTACCTTCTTTTTCACATGACTGTCTGTCACAACCCATTTTCTTCTGCATTTCTTTCTGTGCTAAGGGCATTTGTAAGAAAAGCTGCTTCCTCACTGAGATTCTACCAAGTACATTACTGCTGTGCTGATGGCATGGTCGCCATTTGGTGAATACAGAAAATCAGTGCCCCATGTACTTAAAGTGTACCCACTTCTTAAATATGTGCCAGTGAGTGATATACTGCAGTCATCTGAACAATCATGGCTGACATCCTAATATTCTGTGGCTGCTTTTCCACCTTCCCCACTTACAGACTTGTTCTAAAGACCTGTGCATTGCCATCACACTTTTTCACTGTTTCCTTTTTCCTTTGTTTAGGAAGTAGGTGAACAAGATTTTTGCGCACTGTTTGCAGTTTATCCGTATTGCCAAGAGTGCTTTTTCAAAGCGGTATTGCTTTAAAAATTGGAATTCGCAATCTCTAAGGAAATACATTACAGGCTGTTTTAAAAGTCAATCTGGTTGTTTTAAACTCTGTGGCATCATTGACATCCAATTTTGGGTTGTAAAGCCACCTATTTTCATGATCCTTTAGACCAGTGGTTCCAGCCTTGGGTTGCCAGATGTTCTTGGACTAAAACTCTCTGAGGCTTTCGCCACTCGCTGTGCCGGCCAGGATTTCTGGGAGTTGGCAGTCCAAGAACACCTGGTGACCCAAAGTTGGGAGCCACTGCTTTAGACGATCCATGCATATTTTATACAGGAAAAAAAACTATTGCTATATTCTGTGCTAGGATCTGAAATGAAAGTATGAAGTCTCTTCTGCTGCCACTAACAAGCCATTCTAGCTGCAACCTCTGGTGTTAGTTTTGTACATAAGGTCCCATGTGATCTAATCTTTGCCCACTTCTGTCCATTTCCCCCACATATAAATTCCAAAGGGCACCCCAATACTCTGGAAGAGCTTTAGGTGCACAGGGGCATACAGGGGAAAGGGAGAAGCCATTAGGAGTACGCCATTTGCAGGAGGTGTTTGTGGACTCTTAACACCCAGAATTCTCCAGGCAAAATTCCTCAGGCAGAATCCTAGGAGTTCCAGCCCACGGACCTGCACATAACCCCGCCCCCCGACTCAAACTCCATGGCCTTGCTTCCTGTTGTTAATCTACAAAAAGGAAGCTGCTTCAGTGCTTCCTGAGAGTGATAGTTCTTCAGGAGGTGTGCCCTCTCTAGGACCTAAAAGGCAGGAAGCACTACAGCAGCTTTTTTATTATTATTATTATTATTATTATTATTATTATTATTATTATTATTATTATTATTATTATTATTATTATTATTATTATTATTATTATTATTATTATTATTATTATTATTATTATTATTATTATTATTATTATTTTGCACATTAAGAACAAGAAGCAAAGCCAGAGTTAGGCCACACAGCCTCTCTGTTTGTAACTGCCTGTTAAGTATTGGTCTGTGTGCTACAACTATCAGAATTCTATCGGGGGGATTTTGGGGAGAATTTTAAGCATTGGGGTCTAACTGACAAGACATGAGTGGCACATATCTAGACATACCATTCTGCCAGCAGTCTCTGTTCCACTGGCAGATGGGCAACACAGGACACAACCCACATGTATTCTGCACCTTTACTATTATATTACACACAAAGATGTGTAAGGTGCCACAGCATTTTTTGTGTTTTATATTTATTTATTTGTTTTCATTTTCTTTTGTTTCTTGTCTAGAGATGGGCCCATGCTGTGAAAATGGAGGTTCATAGTTCCTCATTAGTCAGGATCCACGAACCACAAATTTTTATGAATTTTCCAGTGAAACAAACCATTTCATGGTTCACGTGATTCAGTTATTCCAGGAGTGGTAGAATGGCCCTTGCATGAGTTACAGATGCCAACATCTCAGTGAGTCTTCAGCTGACGCCCCTCCACACTTCCTCCAAGTTTGGATCTGGAACATCTGAGTTACAGCCTCCTGAAAAATGGACCCCTGGGAAAATGCTTTCTAGCAGCTGGCATGGGAAAAAATGAAATGAGTGGTTCACGTGAGGGAGCTTGAGACAAGGTGTTGCTCATCCTGAGGAAGGGAACAGAAAGGAGGCAAGACAAATGGATTGTCTAGTGAGATGTCTTCCTCTCATGCTGGCTGTTGCAAAAATGAAACCACCGGCTGTGCTGCCAAAGGTGTGGCTCTGATAACAGCTAATCCCAGAGATTGTACTTTGAGCTCTGTAGTTTGATTGAGTGGCACTATGGCAATAATAGTTCGGCGTTTTGTTTTGTTCTGGCCAGGCACGTATCCCCAAAGCACCCCCCAAACAAAACACAAAACAGCCTGATTTGTGAGCTTTTTTGCTTCATGGTTCATTTCATGTTAATCTCCATTATTTCCTTATATACCAGCATGTATATACATCTTAATTGAAAGAACAAAAAAATGTAAGAACCCCCCCCCCCAAAAAAAAAGCTCAGAAATCAAGATCAGTCATGAGTTTATACATCCCATTGAGCTCTCTTACCAGCCATTGGCCCATAACTTCAGAAACATATTTTTTTTTCCAGTACAGTAAAAGAAATTCCTCAAGCAATACAAATACTACAGAAAAGAAATTCACACAAATTCAAATATTTGACTCTTTCACAATAAAATAACATTAAAGTAAAGAAATAGATCTAAGGAAAGTCATGAAGAACAGATGGAAGGCTCTATAGATTGGAAGATTACCATCCTTAACTGTTGGAACTTAAACAAATCTCAAGTCCCGTATTACACTTTAGAATCTATTACCCAAAATACAGTATACACACCACATTTCTATTAGTACAAACAACCAATACTGTTAAGTTTCATTGACACAGACAATCAGAACCTAACATCTTTTGAAAAATTGGTCACTGGTATCACATAATTATCAGTTGAAGACCACCATTGCCGGACATAGACATTTCCACTGGACTTTCCTTTTTCCACGGCCCTAGAAAGCTGTCTAGTCCTTGCTTAATAAAAACATGAATAACCTTCACAGAATCAAGCCTTCTAGGTTTTATAGCAAAGAAAAAGAGAGACACTTAGACATTAACTATAAATATACAGTATGTGTGGGGCTGGATAGATGAAATATTCATCGATATACCGGAATCTTACTGTTTAGTTAGAGGAGTCGAACAATGTAAACTGCATTGCCAAACTCCACAAGTTGGCGCTTCCATCCCTTTTCATACTTCAACTCGTGTGACTAGCACATGACAAGGAATACATGCAGCAACTTATTAATTAGTAGTAATTTGCCAAACCTGAGCTGGTAAATAATTAATCAAATGGATTCTTCCCATAGATACATAGATAGATACAGATATTTTCCAAAGTTTATATGGCACTGAAATTCAAATTATTCCTGTACTTTAGAATCCATCTTCAAAGGATTTAACACAAAGGACCTGGTGTTAATCCAATAACTTGCTCAAATACTTCTTTAAGTACTCGAGTTGTTTCTAGCCACCCTATCTAGGCTGGGGTTGATATTTAACAAGCATGGACTAAAATGCTTGCCATTTCGACTAATCATTTACAACGCTCATGGGATTGGTGCAAATCAATTTGCGACTCAGCGCTTAAAGTACTGTGCTGTGTAAAACCATAAAATAACCATCTGGCAAGTAGTTATAATATTTGTTTATGTCAGATCATATATTTTACCAAGAAAAGGGGGTAGGGGATTAAAATTATTTTTTCACACTGCACCTGCTAGGAGAAGAACCAGCCTGAGTGGTCTTGGGCAAGCTGCCCAGTCCCAGAACGCCTCCAGAAGATATGTAGTAGAGTATTTCCATGTCAATTATAGCAATAATGCCCACTTGTGATTGTATTTGCACACAGTAGTTCAAATGTGCATATGTATCTTTAATGTGAGAATGTCCTCATTTTTATGAGGAATGTTCTCCTTGTACGGCGTTCCTTATCCTCCATGTCCTTCTTTTCGGCCATGAAGCAGCGGCCACCCTAAAGCCATGACAAAATGGAAAGACTTCTTCTGTCATTGTACTGAGGGATAATTACAGGTTGTACACTAGTGGTTCTAGAGTAGACACAAGGGGACATTGGTGTATGTTTTCACCAATGTCTCCATTAATTACATGTTTCAAGAGATTTTCTTAAAAGCAAAACAGGGATACATAATGGAGGCAGCCGCTTACCAAGGAGAAAAACCAGAAATCAGCCAAATCGGGGAGCTGGACAGGGGACAGATTGTATTTGTGTTCAGTGTGGAAGGGATTGTCACTCTCAAATTTATTTATTTTATTTATTTACAATATTTTTTAGCCGCACCATTGGCCTTCTCCACCACACTAGACACTGTTCCAAGCCCTCCATACAGAGCACGTTACCATAGTCACTCAAGACTGAAGGATACCTAAACACAATTCAAATATAAACCTACAAATCCTTTTTCCATTGAGAAATTTAGGTTACATCCAAAAATGAGCTAATATTTTCATTACATGATGTTTCTTTATAAGCTATGAAAGAGTTTTCTAAAACAAAACAAACTTAATGATTGTGTTTTTTGTTGTTGTTGTTTGTTTGTTGGTCCAGATAGGCGGGGAAAAAATCAAATCAAATAAATAAATAAATAAATAAATAAATAAATAAATAAATAAATAAATAAATTAAACAGTACTATGTGAAATAATATTGGAGATAAAGCTGGAGTAGAAAAACTTTCCTATGGCAAAATTTTAAGAGCAAACTCAAGACCTGGCTCTATAGGCAGGCCTTCCCTCCTATCAGTACCTAATTTATCAATTGCCAGCTCTTGTTGTATTATCATTGTTGTTCTATTTTATATTGTTATTATTTGTACTGTTGTTAGCCACCCAGAATAGACTTTGGTGTAGATGGGTGGGGTATAAATTAAATAAATAAATAAAAATAAAATAAATAATATTCTTGAAAGTAATCCAGGAAACCCATCTCCAAGTACCTAAAATATGCTGTAGGTCAATAAGAGACACATCAGTTGTGGAATCCAATTCCACTTCCCCCCCCCCCCAAAGTTCTGATTGAAGCCATCATTATGAATTTTTGGTGCCAGGTCAAAATCCACATATTGACCAAGGGCTGATTTGGTCGGCTCTACTGTTTTTGCTGCTTATACTTCTTTGCAGTGGTCAGACTGCTGTACTGCAGCCAAAACTACACTCACAACCTGGGGTTTAAGGTTGACTCAGCCTGCCATCCTTCCAAGGTTGGTAAAATAAGTACCCAGCTCGTTGTGGAGGGGGAGGTAACCTGCACCGTTCATAATTAACTTGTAAACTGACCAGAGAGTGCTTTAAGATCTATGGGGCAGAATATAAGCAGCACTCTTTCCTTTTTGCTTTATTGACTCAATTACATTGCATTGTTTCAACTTTGCTTATATCCCACCCTAGTATTTATCAGTATGAAGGATTGTTCTCAAGTGCTACAGTGTTCCCTGCTAAATGAACTCTGTAAAGGACTTAATCCTAACAAGAGTCTGGAATGTTATTTCAAACAGAAATGAATGCAATGCCACACTGAAGCCATATGTAACTCAACAATGGTGGAATCTAGAGAATCATCCTACCACTAGTCATTTATGGACTATCTCAGTGTGCCACTTTGTTCATTAATCTTTAAAAAAATATGCTGACTGGGGGCATAGATCAGTGGTTTAGGCAGAGGTTGGGAGTTCAATTCCCCCCACCAAGCCTCTTTGATAGGGGCTGGAATTGATGATCCAGAGGGTCCCTTCCAACTCTGCAGTTCTAAGATTATTATTATTATTCAGGAGTCCTAAAGCCTGGGAAGACATAGTCCAAGGAGATGGAAGCAGCTGACATTAACACAGGCAACATAGCAGCACAGAGACCACATGGTGGGAACAGCAAGAATGAAGTGGAGGGGGACGGAAGCTAAATGTTTGCCAGGCAAATGTCGATAATATAACAAAAAGAATCATGAATAAAGAATTCTGATTTGTTTCTAATTCATTCAAAATTCTGACAGATCAACTGCTGTGATAGCCTTCTTTTGTCCTTTCTGAAAGTTTTTCAGGATAACAGAAGCCATTGATCCAATGCTGGAAAAACTCTGAGCAAGGAGTTCTGAACCAAATGCAAAAGTTTTGCCCAACAAAGTCTGAGAACTACTGAAAGACAAAAGAGGTAGAATTAGAAGATGAAAAGATATAAGTCAACATGTTTGGGGAATCTCAGATTGCTCTCTCCTTGAACACTTCATTGACTGCTAGCCTTGTGAAAATCATCCAGTATGGAAAAAACAGCATGCTCAATAGTCTAAAGAATCTTCAGAGAACATGGTCGATATTGCTATTTCTTCCAAAAATCACAATCCCCTAGAAAGACCCAAGTGAGCTCATGTTAATTAGTTGCTTGAATCAAGGTTAGGGGGAAAAGGTAGCTATTGCTAACGTAAGTACATCATTTCCCACTGCTGAGATCCCCTTATTATAGACGTAATGCAATTCTATTCCAACCGTGAAGCCGTGGAGTTGTCCTTCTTCTTTAAAAAAAATTAAAATAAAAAAACACCACATGGCTATGGGCGAAAGTCCCACCTACGCACTGCAGAAATCATAGGATTACTTCAATTGCATGGATCATCTATCCATTGACACCTGAAGCTCTTCTGAAAGGAACATGGCTTCTTTCATATGCACTGGAGCCATCTGCTTCCTGAATAAAATCACTTTGAACTTTAGATAGATAGATAGATAGATAGATAGATAGATAGATAGATAGATAGATAGATAGATAGATAGATAGATAGATAGATAGACAGACAGACAGACAGACAGACAGACAGACAGACAGACAGACAGACAGACAGACAGACAGACAGACAGACAGACAGACAGACAGATAGATAGATAGATAGATAGATAGATAGATAGATAGATAGATAGATAGATAGATAGATAGATAGATAGATAGATAGATAGATAGATAGATAGATATTGTCTGTAGTTCTGCTGCAGATGTTCTATCAACAGGTACCTAGATGGTGTTATGGCTGTGTGTGAGGGGAAAGGTATGACTCATTTGTTACACCAGACTAGATTTAAATGAGCCTTCCAATTAAAGGAACAAAATCTCCTGAAACATGACTACTCCAGAATAGTTTATAGACTACTTTTGTCATGACAAGGCAGAGGAGTTGTAATTTGACAGTGAAAGGAGTAGGAAGACTTCCTTTATGACACCAAATGATCACTCGTACCTAATTGTTCTGAGGTTGGCAACAATACATGGCACTGTTCTTGGGGGAGCAGGGAGGGGAAGTGAATGAGTAAGCCTGGTCCTCTTTTTCATCTCCTATCAGGATCCTTAGCAGGTTTTCACAACTGCTGCTGCAGCTGTCCCAGCACTTCAGGAACATCATCTTGACCGTCTGCTGCAATCATGAGCAGAATAGATAATTTGCATGCTAAACTGCTAGATAAGGGAGGCCATTAAATGGTTGTATCTGCTTTAGGCCTGTCCACCAGCTGGCAAGTGCAAAAGCTTTTGCTGTAGACAACAAATGAGCTAGTGAGTGTAGCAGAGATTGGAGGACACTCAAGGAGAAAGCCAGGCTTGGCTCACAGCTGTGACTTCCCCAATTTTCAGACACAGTGACACAAAAGGTTAATTGCCGCTTCTTACATTGTTACATATTCCAGCACCTCCACCCCCCTGTCCCAAATACAAGCTGTTCGTCTTTTTAGAAACTTTTAATAGAATGAAGTCTATGGCAACAGTAATTTTTAAAAAATATATTTATTTAATTATTTATTTCAAGGAAAGGAGAGGAGAGGAAAGAAAAGCAGAAATGTAATCAAGAGTGAGGCATATTCATTAATATGAGCTGACCACATGTCTGGAAAATATTTTTTTTTTGTTTTGCTTTGTTCATAAAATATATATCTATAGATTGCTCAAGTAGTAAGGCTGGCTGAGCAGTTCAGTGGTCAAAGTATCTGGCTGCTGAGCCAGAGGTTGGGAGTTCGATCCTCCCCATTGGGCCTCCTGGGAGAAGAGCCAGCCTCTGTAACCTTGGGCAAGCTGCACTGTCCAAAGATGTCCACAGAAGAAGGAAATTATCAAGCACTTCTGAATATTGTCTAACTAGAAAAACCTGAAAAGGGTCAGCATACATCAGAATTGACTTGACGGCATGCAGTTATTATTATTAAAGTAGTGAGATCACTAAATAATCATTAAATGAGATCATTAAATAATCATGGGTGTATATTTATTTTTCCAGTATAGCTTGTTGGTAATAGTCAAAGGTCATAAAATCCAATTGCAATGGACACCAGTTAAGTTCCAAGCCTCACAGACATAATTCAAAGGTACATACCTGTTTGCAAATACAAATGAGGTGGTGTCCAATCTGTTTGAAGTAACATTTTTTGGCTGAATCAAACATACTTTTAAGCCAGAAGATATTTTAGTCATTAATGGCAGATTTTCATGTTGATTTGCACTGGAACTGTCCAGTTCTTTGCTCCACTGTATTGTCACTTTATTAGCACAAAATGTAGTATTTCTAATAGACATTTACGAGCTATGGCTGTTGGTTTCAAGTTATGTGAACATGCAATTAATGCTTCCTAAGTGGCAGGGGCATTGAGGCACTCAAGGCCGACAGCCCTTGTATAGATAGCAAAACATGCTGAAATTGCAAATATCACCATACCATTCCAGAAGATCGATCATAAGTGCATTGCAATGTTGAAAATGTGAAACAAATTCCTGGCCTGGAGTTATCAGTTGGTCTAATGTGCAACCCCACAGTCACCTGCCTTTCCCCCATAAAAACAGGTTATCTCACAATTTTTAGTTCATTTGTATCCCACAGTTATTTTAGCATATGTTTATGAACAGAATCGTAACAGACGTAGAATCATAAGCTAGACTAGAGTGGTTGCTCAGATTTCTGGTGTTGGAATGTCTTTTATTGAATGAACAGACATTAAAGTGTTCTAGGCAAAAGCAGTATCAAATATGTTATGGCAACTGGATTTCTTCCTTGTTAGGTTGAAATGTTTCGCTGCTTAACCAAGTAGCTTCTTCACTCTGAGGAGAGTTAGTAGGAGACCTCTGATATATCCTCCACATTGGTTTCACTTCCCCCTGATTTGAATAGGCTCATTAGAAGAACAAAGGACTGGGGTGAGGGATAATCTCACTTCTGCAGTCCTTCTCCACCCATTGCCATGGGTCGTTAACAGTTGTTAACAGTGGAAGTGACATGTGGAAGGGTATGTGGTGTTTACCAAAGCCCCTTTTGAACTTTCCAGACACTCCTGCCACGTAAGGAATGACCAGGTTCTTCCATCGGCTCTGGGTCTCAGAGTGTTCCATTGTCCTCCTGGGTTGGGACACTGCCTTGTTAAAGGCCCATTTGGGATATCCACAGGACTTAAGGGCTCTCCTCAGATGTCCATGGCTGTGCCACGGATTCCCTGGTGTCACCCATTGTTGCCAACTTATACATGGAAGAAGTGGAAAAGAAGGCACTAAACACCTTCCAGGGTACGACTCCAACCCATCAGTTCAGGTATGTGGACGACACCTGGGTGAAGATCAAGATTCAGGAAGTACAGGTCTTCACAGACCACGTAAATACAGTGGACCAAAATATAAAGTTCACCAGGGAAAACACCAAAGACTGGTTATCCAGGCTGGTTATCCTGGACTGTGCAATCATCATAGGATTCAATGCCGGCTTAGGAATAGAAATCTACAGAAAAATCACACACATTGATCAATACCTGAGAATTGACTCTCATCACCCATTACAACACAAACTAGGGTTTATCAGAACACTAAACCACAGAGCAAGAAACATCCCAAACTCTAAAGAAGCCAAGAAGAAGGAAGATGGACATCTGAGGAGAGCCCTTAAGACCTGTGGATATCCAAAATGGGGCTTTAACAAGGCAATGTCTCAACCCAGGAGGACTGAGACCCAGAGCTGAAGGAAGTACCTGCTCATTCCTTACATGGCAGAAGTGTCTGGAAAGCTCAAAAGAGGTTTCAATAAACACCATACACCCGTGCACTTCAAACCCACAAACACACTAAGGCAGAGACTCATCTACTCAAAAGACCGGACACCAAAACACAACAGGAGCAATATAGTATATGCAGTCCAATGCAAAGAGGAGTGTTCAGAGCTCTACATTGGAGAAACCAAGCAGCCACTAAACAGGAGAATGGCCCAGCACAGGAGGGGCAGCGGCTCATGACCACAATCAGCAATGTTCCTTCATTTGAAGGGCAAAGGGCACTCATTTGATGACTGAGATGTACTCATTTTGGACTGAGAAGATAGGTGGTTTGAGAGAGGGGTCAGGGAGGCCATACATGTGCATACAGAAAATCCCTCACTCAACGGGGGTGGAGGTCTTAGATGCAATCTGTCTCCTATTTATCACACTGCCCTTTCATCCATCCCCAGTAAGATTAGGACCACACAAACCAGGAAGACCACTGTTAACGACTGTTAACAACCCATGACAATGGGTGGAGAAGGACTGCAGAAGTGGGATTTTCCCTCACCCCCAGTCCTTTGTCCTTTTAACAAGCCTATTCAGACCAGGGAAAAGTGAAATTAACGTGGAGGATTTATCAGGGATCTCCTACCAACTCTCCTCAGGGTGAAGAAGCTACTTGGATGAGTAGAAAAACATGTCAACCTAACAAGGAAGAAGTCCAGTTGCCATGACTCAACTTCCAGATACTGGTGGTATATTCATCTTATCCAATTTAAGTGATGCCCATCTGTCCAAATTGAGAGACATATCAGTCAACAGTACAGACAGATTCATCTTTATCTTAGGCCTGGTATTCCAAGGTATCAAAATGTCTAAATATTTGAGAGCTAGCAGATATCAATGAAATTGGCCGTTGGCAAACAATCCAGGTGGGTAAATAACCCATATAGGGTACGACCTCAGTTAGAAGACACCCAAACTATCAGTTAATTCTATCCACTCTGATTTAGGAGAGTCCAGTTTGGAGGTGGAAAAAATAGAAGATAGTCAGCATAGAAATCTGTTATATTCATGCTATCCATGTACAAATTCTGAAATCATTGGTAGTTATTGCATATGCTAATGACTCCAAACACAAACTGAACATTAGAGGAGCTAGAAGAAAACCCTGTTGCTTTCTAAAAATTTTAAAAAATGAAAACTTGTTCCATTTGGAATCATTTATAACTGAGGAAAGAGGTAAAATATTCAGTTCCATTTGAGGAATTTTGGTGGAAAATCAAATTCTTTCAAAGTTGCAATAATAAACTCCTCATTAATTTTATCAAATGCTGTTTTGGCATTCTGTATATGATCGTAGCAGGATGAGGTCCTTCAGTGTAATCACCATTCTATAATACAATGAACTTAGTGTGGGGCTATGTTTGAGGACAGCTTGGATACTTCAGTTGTTCCAGAATGCTTATTAGTACTTTTGCTGTCATTATCCACAAGATTTTTAGTTTTGGTTTTTGCAGGAGAAGGGATTATTTCTCTATCAAATACTTGTTCTGTGCCATTTCATTTTAGGAAGATAGCTTGAGCTGCTGGCCTCACCTTGACCTTGTGGGAGTGGCAGAAACATGGTCATCTGCTTCTCCAATCCTGCAAGAAGGAAGTCATGACTAAAGATATTTCTGTAAGAAAATGGTGCCTTCATGTCTTGCATGCAGAAAGTGGTTGGTTTTCCACTTTTAAAGTAGGATGATAACCTAGATGGACAACTGGCCTGGCCCTACCCTCTTCTGATATTCTTATTTATATCCATAATCTATAAAAATATTAAGATGTATTTCATTTTCATTCATTTTTAAATCAGCATTTAGCAAATTTTGCAAAAAGAGTATTGGAAAACCAAAGTTCTGGAAAACCAGAATATTATAGCTGTAGAGGGTGCAATTATAAGTCCTGCATTCTTTGTTAATGTCTTTGACTGTCACAAATGTTATGGTACAGTGACCTTGCTCATCTGGAGAGCTTGCTATTTGTTTTTGCAATGACTTTAGTAAACTGTTGTTCAAGCCTTATTTTTAAAACAATTTTCATTTTCAAGGCTGCTTTTTTATACCCTCCTTAATTATTTTGTGTCTACACACAAAATTTCACATCTTGACACTATATTGTCAAAGAGGAGGAGGAGGAAATGGCTTGAGTTCTGTAGATGCTTTCATTTTCTGCACAAAAAAAATGGAAATTGTGAGCAGTCTGTTTAAAAAAACATTCCAAAAAATGTATTCGCGAAGGCTTTTATGGCCGGGATCTAATGGTTGTTGTGGGTTTTTCGGGCTTCTTGGCCGTGTTCTGAAGGTGGTTTTTCCTAACGTTTCGCCAGTCTCTGTGGCCAGCATCTTCAGAGGACAGCAAACTGTGCTCTGGTGTAGTTTGGCTAGGGCGTGGAGTATTTATGGCTGTGAGATGGGATGATTAGTGTGTATTGTTGTGGGTGTATTGTTTTCTGTGGATGGGTGATTAGTGTGTTTTGTTGTGGTTTAGGAGCTTCATAGCACAGTGACTAAACCGCAGTACTGCAGCCAAAATTCTGTTCATGACCTGGATTCAATCCCAGGTAGCCGGCTCAAGGTTCACACAGCCTTCCAGCCTTCAGAGGTTGGTAAATTGAGTGCCCAGTTTGTGGGGCGGGGGGGGGGGGAGTGTTGTCTACATCATTAAATTGTAAACTGCCCAGAGAGTGCTTTATGCACTATGGGGTGATATATAAGCAGCATGCTTTTTTTTAAAAAAGGTATCAGGCTGTGGAGCTTGTTTTTCCCCCCACTTTTATTCCCAGAAAAGCCTGCCTGTGTAGTCTTGGGCAAGCTGCACAGTCCCAGAAGTTTTCCCCAGAAGAAAGAAATGGTAAACCACTTCTGAGTAGTTTCTACCTGGAAAACCTCTGAAAAGGATCACCCTAAGATAGAATTAAGTGACGTGGTGGCGATGCAGGTTAATCTGCAGAAGCCTTTGTATGCTGCAAGGTCAGAAGACCAGCAGTTGTAAGATTGAATCCATGCGACGGAGTGAGACCCTGTCGCTTGTCCCAGCTCCTGCCATCCTAGCAGTTTGAAAGCATGTGAATGCGAGTAGATAAATAGGTACCACCACGGTGGGACGGTAATGGCGTTCCGTGTCTAGTCGTGCTGGCCACGTGACCACGGAAACTGTTTACGGACAAACGCTGGCTCTACAGCTTGGAGACGGGGATGAGCACCACCCCCTAGAGTCAGACATGACTGGACTTGATGTCAAGGGGAACCTTTACCTTTAAGTTAGAATTGACTTGATAGCACATTATTATTATTGTTAGCTGTTAAAAGCCTGTGAGGGCAGCAAGGCTCAAAATAGTTTACTACTTAACTGTCCTTATTGGTTCAGAGCATACATATCCTGTTCAGCTAAAACATTGGCTTGTGGACTGTGACAGAGTGCATGACATGGGTGGTGGCTCGGACTTGTTTTGCATGGAGGGAACCAGTCTGGTCCCAAAGGGACAGGCTGTGAGGAAATGATGAGGAATTAGGCTTCTGTAGAATGACGTAAACAAGCTTATTTTGCCATGACTACATAAAGAGACTGTATTCCTAATCTCAGTGCCCCAGTCTTCTGGGCACCCACACGTGTGTGTATCTGAATCTGTATTTGCTGCAACTTGGTTTAATAAAACCTCAGTTCAAGAAATGTCACCCGTTTTACCTCGTGTCTATTAACCGAAAGGGCTTCACCCGAGGGGTTAGGGTAAGGAGCCCAAAAGCCTCTTCTGCCTTGTTTACTTTGCTACCATCTGCATTATCTCTGTTGAGGTAACGACAAAAGGAAGAACAGGACTGGGAAGGCTAAAGTCATACAGTAGGTAACAAACTTTATTAATTCACCAGGATGTTATGAAAAGGAACATTTTGCCAAAACATTTTGTAAGCATCATTTTATTTATTTAATATTTATTTATTTATTCTATTTAAAATATTTTCACCCCGCCTTTCTCCTTTAAAATGACCCAAGGTGACTTACATCATTGAAAGACAATATTTAAAGCCAGAACAGTAAGTATGCAAATATTAAAAAGGAACAAACAAATACCACTTAGAGAGAGGGTAAACACAAGTAGTACTAAAAACCCAGTCAGAGTATTAAAGCATAACAGTCCATCTAAAAATCACACTCAGGCTGCTAGTCACGGAGGGAAGGCTTGCCCAAAGAGAAAGGCCAGCTTGGGAAAGGACAGCAAAGATGGGGCCAGTCTGGCCTCCTGTGGGAGGGAGTTTCAAAGTTTGGAAGCAGCGACACAGAAGGTCCTCTCCTGTGTATCCATCAAATGGGCTTGTGAAGGTGGGTGGACCAAGAGAAAGGACTCTTCTGATTATTTTAACACCTGAGCTGCTGTAGACATTTGCTAGCTGGCTACCTTAGATTTGATCTTTATATTTTTCATACTGAATCCTACACCCTTAAACCAATTCACATCTTACCCCATCCCATGGTGCAGGTAGCGTGAAAGGCACTTCCCACTAATGAGGACTATCCATCTTTTTCATGATGTGACTAAGGCAAGAGAAACTACTTCGGCCAAGGGCCACAACTTACCCTATTGCCCACCTTTGGTGGGCAGGATTGCAGTGTGCTAAGATGCCATTCCTACCGAGGTATCAGCTAGCGACTGGGCTGCCTGTTACTCTGTGCTACCTAAATTTCTATGACGTGCCACCAACAAACATGGTGGCCATTCCTCTCTCTCCCATTTCATGCCCAGAGTCTTGAGAAGAAACCATGGAGATGAATGTGACCCCCCCACACACAAAAGCTCCTCTGTATTCCTGAATTGTGTTTCACTGAACAAACTGGAGTAAAGTTCTCAGTGAGCTACGTCCCATTTTTCTGGAAGGTTACGGAACAGGATAATACACAGTGCGTGTGTGGGTGTGTAAAATTCATATTCATTTTTGCCTCTACATTCTTTACTATACACATAAGCTGTATTTCATCTTATCTTTCTTTGTAAATTATTTTTACATTTTTTTGGCACAGCTGTTCCAAAGTACCTGGTTGTTTGGGGTTCAGTTCTTTTCTTTTCTTCTCAATAAGATGTACATACTATAACAGGAAAACAAAAGGTTGGCATAGTGAATGGGAGTACTTCTTTTATGTTATTTATATAATTGCAAAGTTCAATTATTCATCATATCCTTAACCCATCGTACTGACACTGTGGTATAACCTCATTTCTTTTTCACCCCACCCCCACCCCCGCCTCAAATATATGAAATAAGACAAGCATACTTAGCAAGAACTTATTAGAAAACCAGTTCCCTTAGCAACAATGGACCTGTGAAAGCTACAAACACTCCTTCACAAGCCACTCATGTGATACTATCATACCCCAGAGTAGACCGAAACAAAGAGGGAAGTATTTGAACACAGAATGCCTCCTTTAGGATATAAGCCACTAGTCACTTGAACAATAGTTTACATTTGTGGATAAAAGAGAAGGACCAAGGACTCACAATGCTCTTCTGACCTTGTGGGGGGGAGGGAGAAGGAGGGAGAGAGAAATGTACGTGCAGAATTTATTGGACTCAAAACAGATTCCTCCAGCAGTCAGCAAAGCCATTGCTCTACCATTAGATCCCCCAAAGTAACAGTGCAAATCCAATCAGTGCCGCCTTCCACATGTTGCCAAGTTTTGAATTTCTAGTAAAATTATTTTTTGCTTTGCGTTAAAAGTACAGAGACATGCAGAGGAGAGTAGCTCTGTGTTCCCCAGATAGTCCACTTCAGACCTTAATAGCTAGCATTTAAGATCTCAATAACTCACTCTGAGACATTTGTAGGAGAAAGAATAAAAACATTTCATTGCTTATAGTTGTGAACAGATCAACAGCAAACCAATAACCAGACTTCAACAGGAAAAGAGTACTTAGCACAGAGGTGAGACTCTCTTTGAATTCAGAGGTGGGAAGAAATGATTGGTTAGTGTTGAATAGATTGACAGTTACCTAGAAAGCTGCTTCTATAGGTCACACCTACTAGAGGCAGCATGCGAGATTGCAAAAATTCCAATACCACCCACTCCACCTCCTTCTCCACTTAGCTTCTGCTCAAAATCCACAGTCCTGGGAACAAATTCTCTTCTCTGCAAACCTTCCAGTAGCTGAATAAACTTGCTTTTCCAGTGGTCGGTAAGAGAACTTAACTCCCCTATGGCCAGTGTTGCATCACAATGTTCTGCATCTCTCACCATTGTCTGTGCCAGCAAAAGCTGATAAGAGTTGCAGTCCACCAAATTCTGGAAGGCCACACATTCCTCTTCCTAAGAGACATCACCCCCATGGACTCTTCAGTTCATCCCAGTGGACGAGAAATTCAGACTGCTTATTGAAAGAGACCTCATTCAAAAATGAGAATTCATCTTGGTTTCAAGGTAATTTTCATAAATGATGACATCAGCATCATGCTGAACCCATTCAAATAAATTTTAAAAAATCAATTAATACAGCCAAGGAATCACAGAACATGAGGCTGCGAGTACCACTTATAATATCCTGCTTCTGTAACTGTCCTCCCAGACCTAACAGTTCACCTAAAGCACGGTCCTAGTTGGTCTATTTATTGTTGTAAACTACTATTAGAAATGTGGCCTTTATAGATAGATCCTTTGAGATGATTTCTGCAGAGCAGAGGGCAGTAACAGAGTCAAAGCCACAACAGACTGTCTTTCCTCTGTGCCTACAGGTGTTCACAAAAGCTTGATTCATCAGCAGAACCTCTTATGCTCTCTTCCCCTATGGATGCATTGATGCAGTTTAAGGTCTGATCTGGGGCAGAAAAAAATTATTTTGTGCACTTTTCAAAGGTTTCCCTTCTGTGCATTTGTTGATGTCTGATGCGCTGCACTTTGCCACAGAAGCTTTCTCCACACTCTTTGCATTCATAGAGATTCTCCCCTGACTGGATCCGTTTGTGTTTTCCAAGATATGAACTCTGGACAAATCTTTGCCCACATTCTGCGCATTTATACAGTTTCTCTCCAGTGTGATTTTTTTTTCTTTTTAAAATGTTCTTTAAAGGCTGACTTCGCTGTGAAACATTTTGGGTGGGAAATTCTTGGTAAGCATCTATGGCTGTGACATTTCAGTTAGGAGAGAAAGAGAGAGATGTAATGAGATGTATGGGAGAGGAACTTTTGCTTCACGGGAGAAGGATTTACAGTAAGTCTTTACCACCTTGATTGAGGTAACAGAATTTCAACTGAGTGCCCATAAGTAGCAAAGAAAGGACAAATATTGGCAATAATGGATTTTATATTCACCTGTATATTATTTTAGGGCCTTGAAGATTTTTTCCAGAATAACTTTCTATGAGCATTACACCCTTGTAGGTGGGGAAGACTCTGAGGCCAGGATTAGACATGGGGACGAATTTTAAAAATGAGTTTAAATATTCATGAAATATCACTGATTTGTGGAATATTCATCCCTTCATATTCATCAGGTCCAGAGATCACAACAAATATGAAGGGATGGATATTTACCCATTTTTATTCATCCTTTCATGCAGGCTGGCTGTGGGAATGGAAAAGGGGTTTGCCTGATTGTTGGGACACTGACAAGCTGGCTGGTTGTGGGAAGGCAAACCACGGATTCGGTTCCCACACCCAGCCTGCTTGTCAGTGTTCCGTCAATTAGCTGTTCAGAGAGACATTGTGTTTTAACAACAAATCTCTAAAATCTGGTGCTTCGTCAATTCATCCATTCATCAACTTTGACGAATGACAAATTGCGACGAAGCAGTTTTATCCTAGACATCTCTATCTCTAAGACCCATTTTGAGATTGGATGTCTGTCACATTTGGATTAGAGAGACTTTCAGGGACTTTGTTTTCTGTGGGAGTCCTCTGTTCTCACATCTCGTCCAAGCATAGAATCCATGATGTGACAGTAGGGGACAGAGAGGGGGGGGGCATCCAATGTAGACGGGTTTCGTATATTTGTTTGATTTAAAATTCCAAGACTTTGGAAAGTTTATTGGGCTTGAGGTGCCTGTTTAGAAAATATCCCCATAGAACCAAAAGAAGGGTACACAGTCATCTCTGACTATTAGCAAGCAATCAGCTCAGCAAATGAAGGTTGCCCAGCAGAAATAATTATGTTTCAGTGGTACTACCAGAACCAATAAATCAATCAGGTTGGGGTTTTTGTTTTTGTTTTGCAGTGGTAAGTCATAATCATCATTACTCACAGAATTCCTCCTAGACCACTTTGGCCTGTTAAAGGCTCTCGGCATAGATGTCATGCTGAAGGGAAAATTCCAGGCATTAATCAGCAATTCTCGTAGGTTCATTCGGTAACCATGGCTTCTCATGTGCTAGGTGAGTGCACGAATCATCCTTCCATCTTGGCTAATTACAATGCTCAACTTAGATTTTGCAGATAGTGAAAATATTTCCCACTGCCATCACAATGGAGACGGGACCTGTCTCCCTCAAGATGCCATCCTTACCATCTCTCAGGTGCTCTGTCCACAGGAGGCAACCTCCCTATACACTGGGGAGGGAAACCTATGGCCCTCCATAGGTTTTAGGATTCCATGACCTCAGACACCACCGCTAATGAAAACCTTTCTACTTTTTTTGGAGCTTAATAAAAGTTGACCAATCCCAGTCAAACAGACTGAATTGACCCCCAAAAGCCTAATGGTAAAAACTTTTTAAAAATTTAAAAACTTAAAGTAAAAACTTTAATAAAACAATAAAAGATCAAGATAAGTCTAGAGCCTTTAACAGGCCAAAGTGCGAGTAGTGATGATTCCATTTCTGTGAGTAGTGATGTTTACAACTGCTGTCACCAAAACTAAGGGTTATGGTGACAGCAGTTGTGGTCCAGCAACATTAAGAAGGCCTCACATTCTCTGTGCTTGTGAATTTCCACTAAGGGTCTTCTTCTCTGGACATGAAACTATACATGGTAATGAAGATGCTCTTCGAACGTATGCATGTTTATTCAGAACTAAATCTTATTGGACTTGGTAGCATTTTGCTCCAATTACCTGTGTAACTAGCTGGCTGGAATGCTCACTGAGTTGGAGCACCTGGCTGTACAACAAGAACTTGGGAGAACAGCCAACCTGCATAGCCTTGGGCAAGCTGCACTGTCCAAGAGCACCCCCCAGAAGAAAAGAATGGTAAACCACTTCTAAGAACCTTATGCCAAGAAAAGTGTGAAATGGGTCGTCATTAGTTGGAATTGATGGCATGCAATTACAGTAGAACCCCTGTATCCATGGGATCAGTATCCATGGTTTCACTTATCCAGTCTGAAAGTTTTTAAAATATTAAAAGAAAAAAAACCTAGAAATATGTATTTTCACAATGTATTTCCCAGAACTGGCTACTAGAGGGAGCCAGAAACTCCTTCTATGTAATTGAAGAACGCATGGCATGGTTTCTGGCTCCCTCTAATGGCCCATTCTGATAACACATGGTGAAAATATTTTTCCCCTTCTACCATTCTACATATGTTGTTGTGGTTGTTTAGTCGTTAAGTCGTGTCCAACTCTTTGTGACCCCATAGATGCTATATGCAGCATCCCCATGGAATGCTACATATAGCATTCACTATTATCCATAGTTTTCAGCATGCTGGTGGTGGGCTTGGAACCAATCCCCTGTGTATAAAGGGGTTCTACTGTATATAGTACACTAAGTGTAAAATTAAATAGCATTCAACCTGACATATAATTCTATCGCTAACAGCTACAAAAATAAAAGATGAATGTGAGTTACCTGGATTTTGGTGCCATGTCCTTTCCACTGTTTCATTCATCTTTCTGAATGGTTTACAAGATTTTGCTAAGGGGGAAGTGAAAATGTACACATTCTGTAACAAGACTCCCACAGGCTCCTCACATTTTGAAACCGTTGCTAGGAGAAGGGGGAAAAATGTCACCTATCCTTGAATTACAAACTCTTTTTCTATTTGTCCGTAATTCTACCATCTCCTTCCCCCTCCTATTAATAGTGTGGCTTTCATTACTGCATATAAATGCGAATAAAAGGAGGAGTAATATGATTGAAGCAATACTTTTATGTCAATATACTGCAAGACTGTGTAAGATAGAATTGTACCATATGGGAATGAATTTTAATGACTAGATGACAGGCCTCCTCACTAGAAAGCAGAAACACCTTATGTCGTCGTAATAATGTGTTCTTTATCATAACGGCTAATTTGCAGCATGGCCTTAGAAGTGATACACCAATTAGAGCAAACAAAGCTGGAACTCCAAAGATTGCCTATGTGGCAGGGTGGGTCAGAGTGGTACCCCTAGCTCTGGGACCTCCCAGGTTGTGTTCCCCTTTAGCCATGAATGTCTATGATCTTTCGGAGATTGCCGGTTGGATGAGTTTGTCACTGTCACTCAACATGCCCTACCTGCTGTTAGCAAGTTAAAGCGAGAGGAGGAGAACCATCGCTTGGCAGTCTTGACTAGAGATGGGCACAAACCGGAAAAATGATGAATCTCGGTGGTTTGTGGTTTGCTTGTTTTTCCGGGTCATGGATGGGGGAGGGGAAACTAACACCTCCACCCCCTCTGCTGCCCGCCCGTCCCCCCTCCTTCCCCCCATTGCCTCCCTACCTGGTCCTGCCACCACCTCCTCTTCATGCTCTGCCACTGCCACCTTTAAAGACAGCAGCCCAACTACCCCTCCGGGAGCTGGACCGGCTGTCCCTACGCATGTGGACGCCTGCCAGCTGATAGGCATGTGCATACGCTGAAGGGAAGGAAAGCCAGGACGCTGCCTCTAAAGATGGGAGCGGCAGAGGACCAAGAGGAGGAAGAGGCAGGACCAGGAAGGGCGGCACCGGGGCAGTGGGAAGGGGTGGGGCATCTATTTTGCCAAAGCAAAACAAAGTGCCAGGCAGCAATAAGTTCAAAGCTTCATTACTTTTTAGCAAAATGGGATCTCTGAACTGGACCACAAACTGAACCATGAACCAGCCCAGTTCATGAGGGGTTTTTTGTTCATAGTTTGGTTCTTGAACCCAAGGTGGGACACAAATATAACAAACAGATAAAGGGCGCAAGCCAAGGCCTGTTTAATTAGAATTAAGTTCCACTGTGTCTGATTGGACACATTCTCAAGTAAACATGACTTCACACTTAGGAACCAATTGAAAACAGTGTGCATGATGCGTTTAAATGATTGCAAATGCTGTGAGAACATTTGGTGGTCTTTGTATGCAGCTGCATTTCTGACAGCATCATCATTTATTTATTTCATTTATTTATTGCCCCATTAGTGCAAAGCAGTATTCTGGGTGGTTTATGTAGACCCTTATATATTTTCTCACAATCTCCATGGAATTCAGTGAGACCTATACTATTTCTACTGAAGCCAGTAAGGCTTCAATAAGAATATAGGAGTGCAACTTTCCAGTGCAATCACATCTATTTATTTATTTTATTTATATCCCGCCTATCTAGTCAGTTAAGATCACTCTAGGCGGGATATAAATTAATCACATCTATGCACACTGCAAAGTTTTTTTCCTATATGTTAAATGGGCCTTACTCCCAGTTAACTATGCACAGGATCGCAGGCTTATCAAATTCCTTCTAACAGAAAAGTTGGCTATGTTACAAAAAATGTTGTCTTCTTAACTTTGTAATCAGCTTTTTATTTTTTAAAGAAAAGAGAGATGTTTATCTGCTGTAATTTCACATGTTTTTAGAGCATTTGTCATTAACATGCAGGCCTTCTACTGGTGCAAAGAAGGAATGAAGAATACTTTTATCTGTGAAAATACAATAATAATGTTCACTGTCTTCCGATCTTTTAAGAGTCACAGAATTACTATGTTTTTGGAGGGTGAATGTGAGGAAAATGACAGCAGACCCCCTGCTGTCTCCTCATGGTGCTCCAAGTAGAGTTATAGCTGCTTTCAAAACACTCCCACCCTACCAATTAGTCAATGGTTATTCAGAACCAAAAATTAACTCACAGCTTTCAGTGCCAAAGTGCCATTCTTTCATTTAAATATAACTATCTAATTAGATTAAAACACAGAAGTTGTGCCATTCCTTTCTAAAAGTACTGGCCGTAGCAAAGGCTATAGATTATGAAGACAAACATTAATTAATACTAATTAAGAACTATTAAAATTGGGTATGAGTGAGGAATTTTCATGTGGCTTAATTGAAATGAAATAAAACTTCCTGTAATTATGCAGTAGATAAAAAAGGTTCAGTCAGGAACCTAAAAAGCAGATTGACCCACATGTCTCCCTTAGTAGGCCATCCCTTATTTGTTAGTTCACCTCAGATAGCACGTACTGTCTCAATACTTTCACTCAGAGACTCTGATAATTAAAAAGTAAAATAAAAATTTCCATTTACTTACAGTTCTTCATATAGTAAAAAAATCATACTGTGTAAAAATATTAACTCATTACATCACTGAGCTTAACTGGTTAATTAGCTTTGTTACTGACCAACTGGTTACACGGCTGATAACACACTTCTCCCTAACTCTCCACTTCTGACACACTCACTTTATTTGGAATCGGTCACAGCCATGTGGCCAATTCCAAATAAAATACAAATGCAAGACTAGTGATACCTTTATAGACCATTAAACAATCACCATACAACACGTGGGCATTCGTAGATGAACCCCACTTCTGACATACTTACAGAATCTTGACTGGAAAAGGTGGGGCTGGGGTTTGGTGGCTATTACTGGATCGATTGACATCAACCTCAGTCCAGAAAGGTCCTTTCTAGCAAAACCTCTCCAAGGCATTATATGTCAGTTGCAATATATCCAACTCAGATTATGAAGACAAACTTAATTAATGCTAATTAAGAACTGTTAAGAACAGCTCCTGCCAACCTAGCAGTTGTAAAGCATGTAAAAATGTGAGGAGATAAATAGGTACCACCTCGGTGGGAAGGTAACAGCGTTCAGTGTCTAAGTTGCACTGGCCATGTGACCATGGAAGATTGTCTTCGGACAGACGCTGGCTCTACGGCTTGGAAACGGGGATGAGCACCGCACCCTAGAGTCAGACACGACTGGACTAATTGTCAAGGGGAACCGTTACCTTTACCTAAGAACTGTTAACATTTGAAGTACATAGCAATCATATTTTGGCTCAGGACATAGCAAATGACGGTGTGACAAATGAGAAACGCTGTAATCCTGTATCCTCTTACCTGGGAACAAGCCCCAATGAATTTCTGAGTATCCCTTTAACTGGGATATGTTTCTCCTCCGATTGACCTGTTTCCCTTCCAGCAACAGGGTCTCCTAAGTGACTAGACCTGCAAATTAATTCTGTGTTTATCTTCTGACAACTAATTACAAAATAAAGCACACTAAATGCAAAATTAATTACTTTGACCAAATTCCGGGAGACAGTGAAAAACGGGAGGGCCTGGCGTGCTCTGGTCCATGGGGTCATGAAGAGTCGGACATGACTAAACGACTAAACAACAACAAATGCAAAATACAGAGGTGAGGAAAATTGTGTAACAGGCCAGATGTCTTTTGCTACTACATAACCCTGTAGAGATACACATTAACAGTAGGGCAGCAATTCTTTATAAATTAGTCTGGGATGTAGGCCCCTGTAAACATCCTGAGGCTTCCTTCTAGGTAAATGTGCAGTTGTGGCAACACTTAAAACCCACTCTGTGTACACAAGGGGTGGAAAATGTTGGAGTTTAGCTCCTATCCACCCTATACAGGGTGGCCAGTGGAGAGGATGAGGCGAGCTGAAATTGAACAGCATCTGGAGGGCCACACATCCCACACTCTTCCTTGTACACTTTCAAAACTATCCTTAATTATATTCTTTAAAGGAGAGGAGAGAACGTGTCAAAGGACTTGAGACATTAATTCAAATCAGCACTCCATTCTGCTCCTTCAATACTGTATAACTTCCTGATCCCCTGAAATAAAGAGGAGCCATGTGGCCGATTCCAAACAAAATACAAATGCAAGACTAGGCGATACCCTCATAGACCACTAAACAATCACCATACAACACGTGGGCTTTCGTGGATGAACACCACTTCATCGGACTTGTATCATTGTGAAGAACGTGAAGTCCAAATGTTCTTGGCATGATGGATCTCAGCAGGCAGATCTTTCTTCTTCCTTAGATCTAAATCAGGAGAGGTGCACTGCAAGAAACAGGGGTTGCTGTTTTTAAAATTACAGCACGCTAAGCCGGTAGGAACACAGTTGCTTAAATTACACCACTACAAGTAGGAAAAGAATACACCTGACATCTTTAACACATAAAAGGAATTCAGACCTCCTGCGTTTGTAAATCACATGGGAAATATCAAGCAAATCATAACTTGTATGTGGTTTTTTAAAAAAGAGTGGCTCTTTCCCCTACCGTATAATAATCTGGGACATTATGAAATGAAAGAATGTGGGGTTTTCCGGATCCTTTGTGAGGGCCTTTTCTGAAGTGATTTGCAGAACACAGTGCGTTACACCTTGAAAGAAGGAGCACCTCAGATATCTTTAGCTTTAACCGAACAAAAAGAGATCCTTTTGCTGATAGCTGAGGTGAAGCTCAGAGCCATCACTCCCTTGTAGCTATGCCGTGGTGGTGGTGGCCTCCCATCCACTGAATATCCCTGAAGGGCTCACCCGGCCCCTCCATTATGCTCTTTTCACCACCCTTTGAAATGTCTTCTTTAATCCTATCAAGTGTTTTAAGAACTGGACTAGTGCCATTGCAACAACTGCAGACTTACTCAGTCATTAGTTTGATTTCATAGGGATTTGTTCTCTGCTGCCAGTTTTTATATATAATTTTTTATTTTATAGGTTGGATGAAGGGACAGGGGACAGGGGATTGAACAAGGGTTGTAAATCAACATGAACAATTTTACAATATGTACATATTCTTATGTACTACATTTCAAAGACACCTAAGTTTTCTGTGTAGCTTATTTATAATACACATTCTATTTCTAGATTAATCTTAGGCTTTCAATTATCAAATATTAATTTGCATTCTATTTCTAAGCCAGTCATAAAATTTATGCCAACAATCTTCATGATTTATCTTTCTTGTTGAGTCTAGCCATTCTGATAGTTTATCCACTTTCGCCGTATCTAGGGTTTTTGCTATTAACTCCTCTTGTGATGGATTCTCCAGGTCTTTCCAATGTTTAGCAAAAAGAATTCTTGCAGCTGTCAAGATATGGATGGCTAAATATTTTTCCATTGGATCTATTGAATCCAGGATTCTATTTAGAAGAAAAAAATTCAGAGGTTACTGTTGTCAGAATCTCTAGAACCTGTTGCAAAATGATTTCAACTCTTTTCCAATATTTTTGGGCTTTCCTATTTGACCACCACATATGATAAAAAGAACCTTCTTTTTGTTTACATCTCCAACAAAGATTTGACATTTTAACATCCATTTCGGCTAGTTTTGTGGGAGTCATATACCATCTATAAAACATTATATATATTTTTTCTTTAAAAGCTACTGACTTAGCGATTTTTATATTGTTTTTCCATATGTGTTCCCACTGATCCAAACTTATATTGTGCCCAATATTCTGTGCCCACCTTATCGTACATTCCTTAACCACCTCCTCCTGGGTATCAAAATCCAATAAAAAGTATATACAATAATGCTTTAATATGCTTGTCTTTGGTATCCAGGTAGACTCTGCCAAAGGGAGTATCGTCTACATAAAAACCTTGTTGCTTATCTCTACCATATCTTGAAACTGAGAATGTGACCACCAATCTATATCAAATCCCTGCGTCATTAATTCATCTTTGTTTTTTGATGTCCCATCTGGTTTTAGTACTTCTCTATGCCTTAAGATTTTTTTTGTTTTCTCTCAAGTTTGGAAGAGAAAATGCCTTCACTGGTGTTACCCAACATGGTATTTTAACATACATCTGTCTTTGAATTTTAGTCCAAGACATAGTAAAGACTTTCTCAAAATATGGTTATTGAATTGTTTAAAATCATCCAGTCTACTGTACTAAAGAAAGGCATGCCACCCCCATTTCAAATCATGACCTTCCAATTTTAACAGTGTTTGATTTTTCAATAAGATCTAATCTTTAATCCACATTAATGAGGCAGCCCTATAGTATAGCAGCCAATTTGGAAGACCCATTCCTCCTCTCTTTTTCCTATCCTGACATGAGTTTAATTTTATCCTTGTCTTCTTCCCTTGCAAACAAACTTACTCTGGTTTCTCTTCAGATCATATAAATATTTCGCCTTTTCCAGGTTTTTTTATGTTGCTTGATTAATCATTGGTTTATTTTATTTTTATTATTATTATTTAAAAATCTTTAATCAATGTACTGCCCAGAGAATGTTAATCAATGTGCAGTTTTAAGGTGCAATAAAATAGTAAATTCATTATCATTACCATAATATGAAGAAAAATTAGGGATGGATAGATCAGCCCATGCCCCATCCACATCAGTTCCACATGAATTCAGTCAAAAATCCATTTCATTCAATTTTGCCATGAATCTGCTAATTGTTTCTTAAAACAGTTGCCTTTACTACTAGCAGTGCATTGTACACATTTATGTATACCCCTTTTCCTAATATACACATACTTAGGTACAATTTTTGAGCTCAGAACTGTCCCACAGAATTTAGAGCAGCATTAGGGATAATTTTATCAGAATTCAGATGGGCAGTTTAGGTTACTTATTTTGATTTTTTCCTCATACCTATGAAGAATAGCTCAAAATATGACTATTTAACATTCCAGAGGGGAGCACAATGTATCTAGTTCCCCCCTCAGTGAAATCAGTGGGTCTTGATTCTGCTTAACTTTAGATGGATCACATCCACACACAACAAATGATTAACATTCACATCACAGAAACACTAGTAGTATTCTAAACTCCATCTCTATGTGAAGCTGAGGCCTTCTTTATATTCATCACCCTTCACCATCCTGTAATTATTTTGTTTATTATATTAAGTTACATTCTTAAACACATTAAGTGGCAAAATCCTGTTGGGTGGCCTTTGCCTGCAGAACTGGAATTACGTCAATCAACAGTGACAAATTGCTGCTAATTATAGGCTTCCTTTTGTGATTTTGGGGTGCAAACATCATGTTGTGTATGACCCATGCACACCCTGAAACTGAAAGAGGAAACTTAACCAGCAGCACTCTGCCACTGCCAGTGACATCATTCCTATTGCACAGGTAGAGCCCTGCAACAGGATCTCAGGCATACCAGACATTTTGTGAAATCAGAAAGATTTACTTTAGAATAAGCATTACTGGAATTGCACATCTGCAATTGATCTGTTTTCAATATGCTGGCCCCTCTTTGAGCTGATTTGCTTGAAAACTGGCTCTGGCCCCTATTCCTCAGAGTTCTCATTGTATGCAGTATGTGTTCCTGGATAATCCAGGAGAAGAAAAAAGACTCGTCAGTGAATTTCATTTTCGACTGAACTAGCAATGAGCAGTAAACAAACCCAAGGCAGAGTTTTTGAACTCTCATAATCAGTTTTAATTGATTGTACATTTTATCCACCACCCCTACCTTGCCCTAGTCAGTCAACCAAGGGGTATCCATTAAAGGGTGAAATTGATCTTCCATGTCAAGCAATCAAGACAAGTTCACTCTCCGGGATCAATGGTGCCCACTGTGATAGATGCAAATACTAAATAGCTAAACAGCTTTTAGCATTAGACAATGAAGATGGTCTACTTTTTCAATCGATATCCATTCCATTCCATTTCTCTTTGTGATGATGTTCTGGGTTCGAGTTAGGCTGTTCCTGATCTAAGGATGAAACCGAGACAACTGATTCATGAAATAAAGTATTTTTATTATTTACTTCAACAGAGTCTCTTTTGTCAAATTCACTAGAAGAGCAAACAGATAACTGTGGGGGAGATTCCTCCCATAACCAGAACAATGAACGTTCGTCAACATCTTTTAATAATAGGTTTCTTTCTCTTAAACTTTCTTGGATGTTTCTCTCATGCGGGGGTCGCGTCCCACACACGGAGTCCTGCAACACGGGTGTCGAGCCCACTCTACTGTTGTGGGTAACTCTCCTCATCTTCGGGTCTCCCGTGGGCAAGGGGTTTGGTCCCTCTGGACTGAGCACCCTGGGATACACTAGGAGGGTCCATTCTATGGGCCTTAAACCCGGGATGATTGGTCTGTAGGTTACTTTGGCAGAAGTCCCCTCTACCGGATCGTCTACCGTCTACCGTCTCAACAGGTCTTTTCCGAGGCGCAGGGAAGACATGACCGAACTCCTCCGGTTCTTTAATTTCTTCCTCTGTGAATACGCTCACTTTTTCGGTCTTGGTTGACACCTTTCCTATTTCTGTTGTTAAGAAAACATCTACTCACTCCCTTTCCTCACTTCGTCTCCTCTCCTCCCTGTTCGCCCTTTCTTATTGTCTTAATGGAACTTTTCTCCTCGCGCCCTCCCTCTCTCCTCGAGCTCTCTCTATTTCTCCCGCGCGGCTGTCTTTTTCCTCCTCCTCCTCGCACGCTTCTGCTGAATGTTCCTCTATCTCTTTAATTTCTTTTTCCTTTCCTCCTTCCGCGGGTTTTTGGTCATATTTTATATCATATTCGTGAGGGGACTGCTCACTCCAGCTCCTATCCTCACACTCTTATAAGGCGTTATTCTCTGTAGGTGGTTTTTAAGTAGAGAGACTCCTTCAGGACTCATTCCCATTTTTAAAATAAATCCATATAACTGATCACATACAACACAAAACACATTTCAAGGAATGTTAAGCCCCTTGATTTCTAGGGGAGGAGATGAATGGTTCCCACTACGTCAGTAGAATTTAATATCTACTGAATCAGACCCAACTCTCTGAAATTTGGTAAGATCTGATCCTGTATTAGAAGGATCAATACGTGGGGAAACTGGTTCGCTGAGTTCACCTGCCAAGTTAGAAAGGAGAGAGGTGTCTAGAGGACATGGTAATAGATATGAATGAATGAATGAATGAATGAATGAATGAATGAATGAATGAATGAATGAATGAGTAAATAAATAAATACTACCTATGCACCTCTGTGAACTAAGATATAAGGATATATGTCAAGGAATGGAAAAACACATACAAAAACACAAAATTGGAACCCTTGGAGTGGAAAGGCTCCATAGCTTTTGATAGAAATAGTTAACTTTTATTCTTTATGTACATAGGCAATATTTTTGCAAACTGTTCTGATAAATTAAATAGTCTCTTAAACATCATTGAGTTTTACAGTATAGATGTCAACATGAATTTTGGTGTTGATAAATATGCTATTATCCACATCAAAAAAGGCAAACTTTTTAGGGAACAGTAACGATGACCTCACTAATGAACAGTTTATTCAAGGCTTAGAAAGCCAGAAAACTTATAAATATCAAGGTATCCATGAAAATCTCAATATAAACCAAAATCATTTATTATTCAGGAACAAGTATTTTGATAGAGTGAAGGCAGTACTCAAAATAAAACTTGATGGGAAAGGGAAAAATACTGCTATCATTTGCTGGACAACTCCAGTATTAACATATTCCTTTGGAACTGTGGACTGGAGGTACAGTGATCTTGTCTGTTTGACTAGGAAAACCCAGTTCCTTCCGTTGAAATACTGGTGCCATAAGCCAAAATTATGTATGTTGTTGTTTAGTTGTTAAGTCGTGTCTGACTCTTCGTGACCACATGGACCAGAGCATGCCAGGCCCTCCTGTCTTCCACTGCCTCCCAGAGTTGAGTCAAATTCATGTTCAATGACACTGTCCTACCATCTCATCCTCTGTCATCCCCTTCTCCTCTTGCCTTCACATTTTCCCAACATCAGGGTCTTTTCTAGGGAGTCTACTCTTCTCGTGAGATGTAGTATTGGAGCCTCAACTTCAGGATCTGTCCTTCCAGTGAGCACTCAGGCTTGATTTCCTTCAGAATGGATACGTTTGATCTCCTTGCAGTCCAGGGGACTCTCAAGAGTCTCCTCCAGCACCACAATTCAAAAGCATCAATTCTTCGGCGGTCAGCCTTCTTTATGGTGCAGCTCTCACTTCCATACATTGTTACTGGAAAAACCATAGCTTTGACTATGTGGAGCTTTGTCGGCAAGGTGATGTCTCTGCTTTTTAAGATGCTGTCTAGGTTTTTCATCGCTTTCCTCCTAAGCAGCAGGCGTCTTTTAATTTCGTGGCTGCTGTCACCATCTGCAGTAATCATGGGGCCCAAGAAAGTAAAATCTCTCACTGCCTACATATCCTCTCCTTTTATTTCCCAGGAGGTGATGGGACCAGTGGCCATGATCTTAGTTTTTCTGATGTTGAGCTTCAGACCATTTTTTGCACTCTCCTCTTTCACCCTCATTAAGAGGTTCTTTAATTCCTCCTCACTTTCTACCATCAGAGTGGAATCATCTGCATATCGGGGGTTGTTGATATTTCTTTCGGCAATCTTAATTCCGTCCTGGGATTCCTCCAGTCCAGCCTTTCACATGATGTTTTCTGCATATAAGTTAAATAAGCCGGGGGACAATGTACAGCCTTGTCGTAGTCCTTTCCCAATTTTGAACCAATCTGTTGTTCCATATCCAGTTCTAACTATTGCTTCCTGTCCCATATATAGATTTCTCAGGAGGTAGATAAGGTGGTCAGGCACTCTCATTTCTTTAAGAACTTGCTATAGTTTGTTGTGGTCCACACAGTCAATGGCTTTTGCATAGTCAATGAAGCAGAAGGAGATGTTTTTCTGGAACTCTCTGGCTTTCTCCATAATCCAGCGCATGTTAGTAATTTGGTCTCAAGTTCCTCTGCCCTTTCGAAATCCAGCTTCTACTTTTGGGAGTTCTCAGTTCACATACTGCTGAAGCCTACACTGTAGGATTTTGAGCATAACCTTGCTAGCATGTGAAATAAGTGCAATTCTACGGTAGTTGGAGCATTCTTTGGCACTGCCCTTCTTTGAGATTGGGATGTAGACTGATCTTTTCCAATCCTCTGGCCACTGCTGAGTTTTCCATACTTGCTGGCATATTGAGTGTAGCACCTTTAAGATTTTAAGTAGTTCAACTGGAATGCCATCACCTCCACTGGCCTTGTTGTTAGCCATGCTTTCTAAGGCCCACTTGACTTCACTCTCCAGGATGTCTGGCTCAAGGTCAGCAACCACACTATCTGGGTTGTCTGGGACATCCAGATCTTTCTGGTATAACTCCTCTGTGCATTCTTGCCACTTCTTCTTGATGCCTTCTGCTTCTGTTAGGTCCCTATCATTTTTGTCCTTTATCATGTCTATCTTTGTACAAAATGTTCCTTTAATATCTCCAATTTTCTTAAACAGATCTCTGATTTTTCCCTTTCTATTATGTTCCTCTATATCTTTGCACTACTCATTTAAGAAGGCCCTCTTGCCTCTCCATGCTATTCTTTGGAAGTCTGTATTCAATTTTCTGTAACTTTCCCTATCTCCATTGCATTTTGTTTCCCTTCTCTTCTCTGCTATTTGTAAGATCTCGTTGGACAGCCACTTTTTTTTCTTGCATTTCCTTTTCTTTGGGATTGTTTTGTTGCTGCCTCCTGGACAATGTTACGAGCCTCAATCCATAGTTCTTCAGGCACTCTGTCCACCAAATCTAGTTCCTTAAATCTGTTCTTCACTTCCACTGTGTATTCAAAAGGGATTTGGTTTAGATCATACTTGACTAGCCCAGTGGTTTTCCTAGTTTCTTCAATTTAAGCTTGAGTTTTGCTATAAGAACCTGATGATCAGAGCCACAATTAGCTCCAGGTCTTTTTGCTGACTGTATAGAGCTTCTCCATCTTTGGCTGCAGAGAATATAATCAATTTTATTTCGGTATTGCCCATCTGGTGATTTCCATGTGTAGAATTGTCTCTTGTGTTATTGGAAAAGAGTGTTTGTGATGACCAGCTTGTTCTCTTGACAAAAGTCTATTAGCCTTTACTCTGCTTCGTTTTGAACGCCAAGGCCAAACTTACCTGTTGTTCCTTTTATCTCTTGACTCCCTACTTTATCATTCCAATCCCCTAGAATGAGAAGAACATCTTTCTTTGGTGTCAGTTCTAGAAGGAGTTGTAAGTCTTCATAGAATCAGTCAATTTCAGCCTCTTCAGCAGTGGTGGTTGGTGCATAAACTTGGATTACTGTGATGTTGAAAGGTCTGCCTTGGATTCGTATTGAAATCATTCTATCATTTTTGAGATTGTATCACAGTACAGTTTTCCCACCCTTTTGCTGACTATGAGGGCTACTCCATTCCTTCTACGGGATTCTTGCCTACAGTAGTAGATATGATACTCATCTGAATTGAATTCGCCAATTCCCGTCCATTTTAGTTCACTGACGCCCAGGATGTCAATGTTTATTCTTGCCATCTCCTGTTTGACCACATCCAGCTTACCAAGGTTTATAGATCTCACATTCCAGGTTCCTATGCAGTATTTTTCTTTGCAGCATCAGACTTTCCTTTCATTTCTAGGAGCATCCGCAGCTGAGCGTCCTTTCAGCTTTGGCCCAACCACTTCATTAGCTCTGGAGCTACTTCTTCTTGTCCTCCTCTCTTCCTCAGTAGCATGCTGGATGCCTTCCGACCTGAGGGGCCCATCTTCCAGCGTCATATCTTTTAGCCTTTTGTTTCTATTCATGGGGTTTTCTTGGCAAAGATACTGGAGTGGCTTGCCAGTTCCTGCTCCAGGTGGATTGTGTTTAGTCAGAACTCTCCAGTATGAGCTGTCCATCTTGGGTGTCTTTGCACAGCATAGCCCATAGTTTCTCTGAATTACTCAAGCCCCTTCACCACAACAAGGCAGCAATCCATGAAGGGGAAAATCATGTATGGAGCATCTTTATTTGTCACACAGCATTGGCAGGCATGTACTTGTTGACTTCAGGAATCTATGTGGGCTTCATAGTCAAACTTTGAAATGACTTCCATGAGAGCACAGTTCCACCTTATCAGAGAACAGAAGAAAATGATAAAGGAAAGGATTAACAGTATTACAGCTCCCAGACAATAATGTTGATAAGCAACAGCACAAATTAGGCCGTTTTCAGGGATTCATATCTGTAATTTAAGATCAAGTTATTTACACTAGATACTATCTGAAAATAATTATGAAACAGGTTGCAAGTGTTATATGTAGGGCCTGTTACGAATCCAAAGAAACAATTCATTCTATAATTCAGTAGATGGATGCCCCAAGCTAGCATCAACAGATTATATGGGCAGGCATCAGCAAGTAGCAAAAATAATTTTTCAGCAGGCAGCTAAATCTTATGGATCATGCCATATTATAAATTACAGCCAGTTTTCAAAACTGGAATCCCATCCTGGGACAAGCAAGTTATCATGGGTAAAACAGTTGATTTTAGGAACTTGGATATAATACTTCTGGATAAAAAAACAATGGGAAAACATACTTTGTAAAAGTTCCATTTACAAGCAACCACAAACGTACAGAAAGTACAAAAATTGCAAACTACCAAATATTAAGGGAAGAAATTAAAAGAATATGGAGCTAAGTCAAGTCATCCTCCTTCCCCTGCTAAACTGGAGTTGTTCCAAATCTTCAGTTTTCAATTTAAAACAATTGCCAATGGCTGCTAATTTGGTTCCTGAAGCCCAAAAACCAATGATTTTACCAATATGTCATCTCAACAGTGAATGCTTCCAACTATGCTAAGCTTCAATAATATTACTGCTCCGTATGCTTTGAAATTATTGGATGTCATTCTCAGTATATTGGATATTGATGTAGAAATGTAGTTTTCAACCCATAATTCAGTTTGTTGAGATGCTCAATTTTTTTTAGAAGGAAGCATGTTTCTAGCCCTTATGCTCTTGAAAATGTGTACTACACCTGAATCAGGAATAGGTTTCATGAGTGTTACAGATTCACATTTCATGCACAATGATACATTTTTATATATTCTAGCAGTAACTCCGCTGACCTGACCTGAAGGAATGATATAGGATCAATACCAGGGGAGGACAATTGTCACATCCTGAATGCTGGAAAAGGCTACTTTTGAAAACCTTCCCATATTCAAGCAGTTTGAATGGAGAGTAATTGCCATTCAGGTCAAAGAAATACATCTGCAGGACTGCAGTCTTTATGCTACAACCTTCATCAGTAGAAGAGGTGATTTATTTAAACCAATGTTGTTGATAGAAATAGGAAAACAGGTTAATGCAAGAGCCATGATCCTACAATTCATGATTATATGGGATTATATTTCTCACGTACTCACATTTTTCCTTTGTATTTTCCTAGTCCAGCTAGACAGACAGATGGGGCAAGTCTTGCTTGTTCTTCAAAATAAAATAAACAGAAAGCGGGCAAGTGACCATTTGTATTCGCCACCATTGCAAAGTTATGTAATGAAATGAACGCAAGGCTGAGGAAAGTAACATTTAGTTTTGATTCAGCATTTTAAATTAAGCACCCTGTCTCAAAAGAAGAAGGGACAAGATTTGTCTTTTAAACAAATTGCACGCCAGCTCATTAAGAGAACACAGGCTCCCAGCACCCCGCACATCACTTGTGCATGTGGAGCACCGTCAGAGTCGTTATTAACAAGTTCTCAAACAAAAATAAATTGAAGTGCAGCCTCCCACCCAATGCATTTCATTTATCAAAGATTAAGGAAAGAGAAGTTAGATTGGCTTATTAGGAGCATAAATCAGAACCTTTAAACCCAATCTGAAGCCATTTCTTGGTATGCAACTCAAGTTCTGAATAACACTCAGTGCTTTGCTTCTAAACACCAAACTATGCAGACTTCTTACTGTTAGTTACTGTAATGCTACACTTATTTTTTAACCCTGAAGCCTCTGTGCTGCAAGGTCAGAAGACCTACAGTCGTAAGATCAAATCCACGCAGCGGAGTGAGCCCCCATCACTTGTCCCAGCTCCTGCCAACCTAGTGGTTCGAAAGCAGGCAAAATGCAAAAATGCAAGTAGATAAATAGGTACCACCTCGGTGGGAAGGTAAACGGTGTTCCGTGTCTAGTCACGCTGGCAACGTGACCACGGAGGATTGTCTGTGGACAAACACTAGCTCTGTGGGTTGGAAACAGAGATGAGCACCGCTGCCTAGAGTCGGACACGACTGGACAAAATTGCCAAAGGGAACCTTTACCTTTACCTTAGGGGTTGCACAGAGATGCGAAGAATACTTAACAAGAAAAGAAAATTGTTATTCTTTGTGGCTCTATATGCCAGGCCTTTTTGCTGAGACTTGTCCCTATACTGAGCATTCCTGTGAAAATAAGATCCCAGTCTTATTTTTCTCATGCTCACACACCATTTTTCACCAGTTCCTAGGGGAATGTGTGTGTCAAGAGTCACTCTGTGTGACTTAATTCCCTTTCTGACCAATTTTGCACAGTGTGATTCTTGCTGCCCCCTTTTCCCCCTGTGCCTCCCACTGAGTTTTCCACCATGGCTTCCTTTCCTCTCACCAGGCAGAGTTTTAAGTGCAACAGACTTTATTTGGACTTCTGTTCCCATCCTGTACCTTCTTTCTGGCAATCCGTCCCAGTGGGGCTGGGGCTGAAGTCTCTGGCCCCAGTTTTCCAGAGTCCACAGCTGGAACAGAGTTAGTCACCAGTCCTAGCTGCCAGGTGTTCTTCACTTAGGGTTACCTCTTTGCCACAGCTGCTTCTCATGCGCCTGGGCCAGCTGCACCAGCCACACCTCCAGCACTGTTTCTGTGGAAATTTCTGGAATTTATATATAACAAATCATGAATAGATTCTATATTAGTATACATATAGGAACTTGTGTGTGTCAGAAGTTGAAATTGTATTCTATTAGCCATGGAAAAATTTCAAAAAGGTTTACTGTTTCCTTTAAGAATATTTACTTGGTATAGATTGTGTGCTTGACAGACTTGTTTCATAACAGCTTTCTTTTGTAACATACCAACATCAGACAGCATAACTGGAAAAAAAAACTGCTTCTCAACAGAAAAGCCTCATGCTAACAGACAAACAGAACAGGCAGAATCTGATTGGTTACTCTGTTCTACCATGTACATAACACATCTCAGTCATTCTTCTATACACAAATACACACATGCTATGGTGCACAATTATATGGTCATATCGACCAGATAGGTGGGATATAAATAAATAAATAAATAAATAAATAAATAAATAAATAAATAAATAAATAAATAAATAAATAAATAAATATTCGAACAGTTTCTGTGTTGGGGTTCGCCTTCCCAGTTATGGCGTGGAAAGACATCTTTGGTGCCATCCAGACAGCCCTGGCTCACAAGTTCCTGGGCCCGGGTGAAGGTGATCCAGGCCTCAGTCCAGGGGTCCCAGAGGAAAGAAGGGGTTCATCCTTCCCCACCCCAGGGTGCAGACCACAGCCGGCTGTTCTTCCAGCCAAGGGCCCTCTTCCTTCTCTTCCTCCTCCTTTATCCCCTCCTCTACCCTACCAGCTGCACCAGCTCTCTCCTGTCCACTGGCTCCCGCTCAGCCCCCCCCCCCCACCTGGGGCCATCATTCTGCCAGTTCCCTCTGCCTGCTGTAGAGCCTCCACTCAGCCTCTTTGCCTTTGGACTGCTCTGCAGCCCCAGGGTCTTGGGATAAGCTGTGGAGGGCCAGGAGGGGAAGTAGAGGGCCTGCTAGGGGCAGCAGAGGCATCCCGCTTCACATAGGAAAGATCCTGTTTTGCACAGGAATTGTAATGAATCTGTACTAGCTGATTTTTGTCCCTCCCCCCCAAAAAAACCCAATACTGCCATGAATCATTCAAGAAATCCCATGAGATTTTTCAGGGGAGAAAAAGAATTATCACAAAGAGAAGCCTTGCCATGGGGAGAAAAGTGGGTCGTCGTCATCCCCCCCCCTCAGGTTCTCTCCAAGAGCAAGTGACTGCAAGATCCACTGTCCCATTGTAGTCATACACTTTTCTCATCTGTGAGATTTATTCTTAGTTCCATTTGGAAGTTCAGTCACTTTTCTGTCAGGTATCCAAATAAAACCCAAAGATCAGAATGTCAATTGCACACAGATACATAAATAACGGCTTTGTTGTTATGCCCCATGATTTTGTGGTGGTTGTAGTGGCAGTGATAGCAGTGGTGGTGGTGAAAGAAGTATTTATATAGGAACATCAGCAAGCATCTTGCTTTATAAACTACAAGAAGATGTATTTGTGTTTCAAAGAGCTAACGGCCAAAATTCGCACAGGAAGAATATAAAAGGTAGAGGAAGAGAGGGCATGCTGAGGGGTAAACAAGGGAGTAACGTGTACTTGACTCTGATAGCAACAGGTTCCTTTAGAGTACTTTGGGATCGGCAATTGTGGCTCTCCAGTTGTTTTGAGACTACAGCTTGCTTTTTCCTTGAGATGTCACGTCTGGCTGAAGGGACACACGCCTCCCTTACGTTCCACTTGGATTACTGCAGCATGCTCTACGTGAGGCCACCTTTGAACAGTGCTTGGAAACCGCAGCTAATTCAAAATGCTGCAGCCAGACTACTGACTGGCACCAATTACAAGGGAACATGCAACTCCCCCAGGACAACAGCTTACTTTAGCATCGTGAGGCACGACCAGAGTAGGCCCCTTTGAATCTCATGCCGCTTTTGGAGGACCTGACTCAACAAATCCCAACTGAGAATCGTGGGCCTATTCTAATGCAACTGACTACACAAAGGCAACAGGATTTGGGCCATCATCTTTTCATGGTGTGTGTTTATATTCCTTTAATTAACTGATACACTGGAGAGTGGAAGAAAGGCAGCACGCAAGTAAATTCTGTCTCTCTGTCTCTCTATCTATTATGTTTCCCAGAAAATAAGACAGGGTCTTATATTCATTTTTGCTCCAAAAAACACATTAGGGCCTATTTTCAGGGGATGTTTTATTTTTTTCATGTATAACAATCTACATTTATTCAAATACAGTCATGTCATCTTCTTCTGGTTGCTGCACAATGTTGCACAATGGTGGAGGGCGGGGTTTCACTTAACTAGGGCTTATTTTGGGGGTAGGGCTTATATTACGATGTAATAAAGGGGCGTGGTGGCGCTGCGGGTTAAAGCCTCTGTGCTGCAAGGTCAGAAGACCTACAGTTGTAAGATCGAATCCACGTGTCAGAGTGAGCCCCAGCTCTCGCCAACCTAGCAGTTCGAAAGCATGCAAAATATGAGTAGATACATAGTGGGAAGGTAACGGCGTTCTGTGTCTAGTCATGCTGGCCACGTGAGCACGGAAGATTGTCTTCAGACAAACACTAGCTCTATGGGTTGCAAACAGAGATGAGCACCACTGCCTAGAGTCGGACATGACTGATCAAATTGTCAAGGGGATCCTTTACCTTTACCTTATATTACGAGCATCCTGAAAATTTATACTAGGGCTGATTTTCAGTTTATGACTTGTTCGGTCACCCAGTTTAACTGCTTAATTTACTTCATTATTAATTTCACTTGGTTACATTGCTGACAGAACTCTTCACCATAACTGCTCACTTCTGACTCTGTAACTCACACTGACAGAATACTAACTGAATCCTGATGGGGGAAAGGTGGGGGAAACAACTCTGAGGCAGAGAGGGAAACAATTGGCTGCTACTGAGTTGACTGACATTCACTGCAGCTCCCTCCCACCCAAAACCTCTTAAAGGCATCAGATGAGGGTGCAATATTATAAAGCAGTTTCTTCCACTAATTATCACTCCTCCCTTAATAGAAACCATTCTGTTTCTTATATCCTGTCCTAATGGAAGCTTCTTGTCCGCAATACAAGTTACCCATCAGAACAATCAGCATTTCTTTCAGAACAATTCATAGTTTCTCATGATCCACACAATCAAAGGCTTCGCTATAGTCTGCAAAGCATAGACTGCTCTGCTCTGATTCTTTGGTGCTGACCAGTAGCCAGCAGATATTTGCAACATAATCTTGCCTGCCTTTTCCTTTTTGGAATCCAGCTTGAGCAATGGGCATTTCTCACTCCATACAGTGGACTCTCAACCTGTGGAATTAATCCATATTGGAACGGTGTCCGTAGGTCAAAAAGTCCATAGGTTGAAAATGCATTTCCCATAGGAATGCATTGAAAACCATTTAATCTGTAACCAGCGCAAGAACCCACACAGAGAGACAAAAAATGAAAATAAATAGAATTTACCTTTCCGAAGCCTTCCAGGGGTAGGGTTGCCAGATACATGTGTGTGAAAAGGAGGACACAGAAAGCCAAAAAGGGGGACAAAGAAGGACATATGGGGGGGGCTCTGTGCACAGGGTGGGGTGGGGGGCATGTCACTCTTGAAATTAGGTATTGGGAAGAATAGCTCTTTGATCATGGGGCAATACCATAACCATTCAACCTACTCAGTCTTGAAAGGTCAAGACTGGAAAAGTTACATTTTTTGGACTACAAAACTCAGAATCCACTGGCCACTGTGTTTTCATGTTTTTAAAAATGTTTTAAAATAAAAACAAAACAAAACAAATCTACATATACACTTACTGGGTTCCCAGGACCAATGGAGACAATCTATTCCTTCCTTTAATGGAGACCCATCCCTCTTGTTTTATTTATTGATTTTTTTATTTTAATAAAAGCATAATAAAGTGAAATAAAAAGTTTAAAAAGTTGTGAGACAGATTTGAAACACTTTATAAAAACCAAGAAAAAAAAACAGAAGGTGTGGATTTCTCTCAGCCTGAGAAATGCAAAGGATGGAGAAAATGGATTTGCAGACAAACAGACAGACAGACAGACACACACACACACACACACTCAAAGCCATTTTCTCCACCCTTTGCAATTTCTCAAGCTGAGAGAAATTCGCTTGTGTGTGTGTGTGTATTTTCCAGCTCCCACAAGCATAGGAGATAACTCTGCATATGCTCCTGGACCTGGAAACACTCTGCACATGCCCCAGGGTCGGGGGGGGTCAGGGCAGAAGGGGGAGATAAAAGTGCCTCCTGTTCCCCGGCTTTAGGAGGAAGGAGGGACTGGCCGGACCCCTATTTACCTGGCTTTGAACCACCACCCCCTCCAAACCCCAGAACAGCCTCCCCTCCGGCAGGCAAGCAAGTGCATTCACTTCACTCCTGTCCATTTCCATCCATCCATCCATATCTCTCTCTCACCTTCCTGCCTTATTCAGCTCCCAGGCAGGAGCAGCCATCCACAAGCCGGGGATTGATTACCCTAAACAATCAAGCCACCTTATCTCCGATCTCTCTGAAAGAACCGGAGGATTTACAAAGGCCTCAACCAAGGAAGTAGCAGGGAGAGGTTTGGCTGCAGGGGGTGGGGGAGGGGGAGGGGAGGGGTGGAGATACAAAAGCCGGACATTTTGAGGTTTTTTAGTCTTGCCTGCCGGAGGGAGGACATGCTCCTCAAAAGTAGGACATGTCCTCCCTTTGCCCGACATCTGGCAACTCTATCCAGGGGTCCCCCACTGCCGCCATCGCCACTGCTCGAGGCCTCCAAGGGCTTCCCAGCTGCTGCCGGAGGCCTCTCGGAGATCCCCCGCCCCCGTTGACGCAGGCTTTTCCAGGATGGACCGGGCCTACCAGGGAAGGGCTTCCCCCAGTAGGCCCGGTCTGCTCCCCAGGGGCACGATTGGCAGCGAGGGGGACCTCCGCAGGCCTTCCCCACCTCCATTGGAGGCCTCACTGAGGTCCCCCCTGCCGCCGATTATGCTTTGGAGGCTAGATCGGCAGTGAGGGGGACCTCCAAGATGCCTCCCATGGTGGCGGAGAAGCCCTGGAAGGCATCCGGAGGCACGGCAGCCTACAGACTGTAAGGGGGAGGTAGGGAAAGCACCAAATTTGAATTTGGCGCTTTCCTCACCTCCCCCTTCCGGTCCATAGGTCGATTCTCTGGCTGCAAGTCGATTAGAAATCTTGCAGCACTAGAAGTCCGTACCTCGAAAAGTACGCACGTCGAGCCATGCGTATGTCGAGGGTCGACTGTGTAAGGTGAAAGCCTTTGTTGCAGCTCCTTGAGTATCACTTCGCTTGCATGGGAAAGTATGTACTTTACCAGTATGGTAAAACCTATTTTCACTTCTTCTACATAATTACTGAGGCCTGCACACAATTAGTTCAAAAGGTTAGTGCTGTAATAAAAGATGACAATCTCTTCAAAGTAATTGTAAAATGTCCAAGAAGGTTAATATCCCAAAATTAAATTAAAGGCACTTCACTTACCTGCAGAGACAGATTTAACACACCGGTCCACATGCACCTGGATTTCATTTTTAGTGGGAACAATGGCTGCCTTCATATCATTCAGACACGCAACAATGCACTCAAGTTAAAGGAAGCTAGATTTCGGTTGAATATCAGGAAAAACTTCCTAATTGTTAGAGCAGTATGACAGTGGAACCAGTTACCTCGAATGTTGGTGAGTGCTCCAACACTGGAAGCCTTCAAGAAAAACGTAGATAAGCACAGGTCAGAAATGATTTGATCGAATTCCTGCCTTGAGGAGGGGGTTGGACTTGATGGCCTTGTAGGCCCCTTCCAACTTTTCTATGATTCATGCACTAATCATATCCCTTGTGGAGATTTGATGGTCTTCCAGGGACTATGAGATCACAGGTGAGGAACCTCTGACCCTTCAAATGTTTCGGACTCCAGCTTCCAGGTGCCCCACCTACTGTGGTCAATGGTAAGGAATCATTACAATGCCCCAAAATATTTTGGAGGGCCAAAATCCTTCCCATCTTAGGATCTGGCTCTTGGGTGCATTTCACCAATGGGTTGCTTGAGGACACATTTGATCCACCAACCCTCTAAGAAAAATCCACTCTGTTGTAATCACCGCAACAGGACTGCAAGGTAATGTAGGCTGAGAGACAGTGGCTCTAGTTGTAAGTCACAACTAGAGGAGACCCATTACATTTGTGTGGATTTGGTGAGTCAACATCTACCAAAGTTCCATGGGGCCTCCTCTAGTTGTGCCACATTGTTAGATTTCAACAGCTTATGGTCAGCTAGAGCTCTTTGTGACCAAGAGGGCTTTGAATTTGGTGCTGTAGATTTTCCTAATTCTTGCTTGGAGACATTGTTTCTAGGAATCTTTCTGAAATAGTTGCAGTGTTTTTACGCAAGACAAGCGACTTGAAAATGCTTAAAGATGAATACCTAAAGAGTCTGGAAATGTCAGTAATTTAAAATAGCAGTTGAACTAAAAAGATGGCACACATTATGGTCTGGATTGTATCCAAGAAAGAATGTGGAATAAATGCCCATCACTCGAAGTCAAGGGCTGAATGTTAATTTAATGCTGATCCCATCAGGTTTGCAAATAACTTCTGAGGCTTTGCTGATCCTCCTACACTGAGAGATGCAGATGCAGAGATCTACATCCACCGATCTACAGGATCCATGGGTCTGTTTACAACCTTATGATGTGAGGTTGCCCTAATAGATGGTGAAGGAGCCAGATATGCCAATGAAACAGACTGGGTGGCAGTCCATACTGCAACATCTGCTTCTCTTATTAGGCATGCATATCAGGATAGTTTAGGTCAGACCTCCACTATCAAGAGATTACCAAATGAGAAGGGGCATCTCTAAATGCAGAAATGGGACAAGACACTTGAACTATGAATAGATGGGCCTCATCTTCATCATCAGGAAAGGTGTCCCAGGTAGGAATTAATTATTAAGAGGCAGAAATTAATTACTATTAGAGAATGATAATTTTAAGCACCTGTCTGGAAAAGAGAAATTGCCAGAGCAAGAGACAGCTGGAAATGCTTTCCTATGACATGAAAAGTATATACAAACAAAGGGAGGGAAGAAGGTACTATAAAGTGTTCTGCTTATATACCACCCCATACTGTAGTACTTAAAGCACTCTCTGTGCGGTTTACAAGTTAATTATGCAGGCTACACATTGCCCCCCAGAGAGCTGGGTACTCATTTTATCAACCTCAGAAGGATGGAAGGCTGAGTCAATCTCCTACCTGGGATTGAACCCCAGATCGTGAGCACAGTTTTGGCTACATTGCAGCAGTTTAACCACTGTGCCACAAGGCTCCATAACAGTTTTCCAATCTGAAACTTCACTAATATCACTGGTTTGATAGATTTGGTAAAAATGGATAGAATCCTAATTAATGACACTGTATTTGTCTTGTTTTCTCTCCTCACCCCTCAGTACATTAATTTTTTTTCTACTCATAGAGACAAACTTTGTATTACCTACCTGCTACATGCAATTTTGAATTACAGAACAGATATGGTATTTTAAAAGTCCCCGCTTTAATATAAAAGTTTGATGGGGTACACAGCTCAGTCTTAAGTGGAGATAGCTACTGGGGGGAGTTGAATAAAGCCCCATTACAGCCCAGCTCAGATTTGGCAAAAGCAGAGACTTCTTCCAGAGCAGTGGTTCCCAACCATGCCCCCCAGATGTTCTTGTATTAAATCTCCTAGAAGCCTTCACCATTAGCTGTGCTTGCTAGGATTCTTGGGAGTTGTAGTCCAAGAACATCTGGAGACCCAAGGTTGGGAACCACTGTTCTAGAGGAAGGTGACAACTAGGTGAATTACCATATTGAGACTCCATGTTTCTACAGAAGCTCTAGCTCAAGTGAAACACAGTGCATAGTCTGCAACAGGCCAAATTATCAGGGGAGTGGTAAAGACCGTTCCACCTGGGGTCCTCAAAAATACCTTGTTGTTTTTAATGCTACACCAGCGGCAAGCCTGGTGTTGGCAAACAGGAGCATTTGGCAGCTGCTGAAGGGCCACAGGTGCTGACAAACCCTACGCTGTATTGAATGTGGTGCTTGTGGCAATGTCAACATTTGAAATATATAAATTTTGATTTAACCCTCCCCTCCTCCCTCATGAGACTAGCCCACCCCACCCCCAAAATAGGGGACATAATGCTAGAAAAAACACTTGCTGTAGTAAAAAAAATATTGTAGTTCCAGTAAAAAATGTGAAACTGCCCAGTATGTTTAAAACAAACAAATGAACAAAAAAAATCCAGTGTCACAGTGTCATTTTATGTCACCTATAGTTAAGCTCCTGCAGCAGAAACGCTAGCTGCCCTAAATAACACCCAGTTGCATTTACATTCCATGCAATACACGAGGCCCAACCATGGAACAATAATGTGTTTTGGGCATGGAGTAAAAAATGTATGCCTACAGTTAATTCCTACAGTCAACCCACAAGGGAGTTGTGGGTTTAAGAGCCACAGAGTGTCCCCAAGCATGGCTTTTCCCATCGGAGCACTCCATTGTCAGGAAAAGAAAGGAACCTGAGGCACTGCCCTTTCCCTTTCTCCCTAAAGCAATTCTAATAACTGACGTCAGAATCTGCAGGGCTGTGCACACACCCAAAGCAAAACAAAAGCCTTCTGTGCTCAAGCAGAGCACTGGTAACTGACAGACTGATATGCTGGATTTTTTTCTAATGGTATTTAATGCTACTGTTTTCTGTTTTCATTTTAATATTCATACTGTATTTTTTTTTCTATTTTCACTGTTTACCAATTACAATGTACGTAAGCCGTGTTTGTGTTTCAGACTGAGGAAAATGTGAGATGTCAATCATTCAGTCAAATCAATCAATCAACCTGTGGAAATTACATGTTCCCTCCTCCATATTTTTTCATGACAACCATTACATTTAAGTTACTGTAAGGCTAATACCGACTTACCTGAGAGTTAGTACCCATGGACTCAGTGAGACTTACTTCTGGTAGGACTGCAGTAAATTAGACAATTAGAAGCCAACCAAGAAATGGCAATTCCATCTCCTCACCCAATATTCCAAACGCCCCCTGAAGGAAGAGGAGAAAAGTTCTAAGTTTCCTCAAGAAGCTGTTACCGGCCAAACCTGGGTTCTAAGATTCTCGGGCAAGGAATCAGGCAAAGACGCAACAGCTGAACCAAAGGCCCAATTTTTTTCAAATAGCAGCAAATAAAAGGTCAGCTGGGACTTCTCTTAAAAGCAGAGAAGATCCTGAGACTACAGTGTACATATGTTTTATAATGATACAAACAAAGAGTCATAAAATGCTACAATTCTATTGGTCATTTGTACCCCAAATTTGGATCCAGTCCCTCACTGGGTAGTGATGCCAATTAAGTTAACCTATAGGCTACCTATAGATATGCAGATTGTGTGCCCATGTGTCCTTGGACTATGCCCAAGATGTGCCTGAATGTCTGGGGAAAGAATCTTATTTGTTGGTATGTTTATGGGTAGCCTTCCTGGGCCCTGATATATGGCCTTCAGTCTCTGGCTCCCTGGTGTGAATGTTTTGGCCTGTCATGGCTGGTTTTCTCCTGCCTGCATTCCATGACCAGGTCATCTGCCAGATCAAAAGGAAGATGGGCCAAATGAAAGTGTTACAGTGACATTCCATATGATGTGTGATTGTTCCTCTGTTTGCCTGAGCTATGTGTGAATGTTCCTGGGCCTAGTTTCTCTGAGGCCTGTGTTTTCTTTGCTGAGGGTTATACTAAAATCTAGTTTGATTCTGCTCCGGTATCAAAGCTCTCGAGGGAGGCCAAAAAAACCACGCCCTGACTTATACTCATTGTCATCAGGAGAACTGCAGGAGAACGTGGTCTGGCAGTAGAATCCTGGCTATTTTCAGCTGGTGCCATGAAATCCATTAGACATCCTCCAGGGCAAACCAACGTGTTGCATTACTTGGTCCTGACCTTGTCCTCGTGGCAAAGAGGCATCATTAAAAGGCACCTGCTTTTGTTTCTTGAAGCCGGTAGCATGTGTACCATCAAGGAGGAGTTTTCTTTCTGGGCTTTACTATGGCTTTTTAATGGGATGACAAGAGAAAGAAAATAGAGGAAGACATCTTACTTCAAGGCTGCTGCTAAAGTAATAAAAATTACAGTACAAAACCCACTGTGTAGAAGCAGATAGCTAACTGAATATAATACCTCCTTGAATTGAGTTCCAGTTTTCCTAATTTTATAGATTTAATTCTGTATACTAGACAGCGACAGGAATTGATATTAAACCTAGCTGGAGCAGTTGTTTGGGTAGATATGAAGCACAGCATAAAACTACATAATGCCCGGATATTGAAACAAAAATTATCTTGCATGCTGAGTGGCTGTCCCTGGGAGAATGGGACTGTGCTGGTTCTCATCTGAATCCATGATTCAGAATGCCAGGAAGCAGCCCAATATTGCTGCACAATATCACATCTGCATTACCAGCGGGAAAAAGGATGCGAAGCTTTACATAGCAAAGGGCAGTGTGAACGTTAAAAACACCAATAGCAGCAATCAAGATGGTCTACACAGGATGCCCTCTTCTGCTCATTATCATTCACAAAGTGACGCCATGCAAGGGAAAGTCCCAGAAATTGACTCCTTTATTCATCAGTTAACCACTTCTCATCCAAACACAAAGTGATTGTCATTGATTTTTTTCAGCAAGTATGCATGGTAGGCCTACTAAGGTGCAACAGCACAGGGAGACTGGAATGGTGATTAGATGAAAAAGAAGAAGGAAAAAAATCATATCTAAATATAGTTTATTTGGAAAATGCAATCAAGACTTAAGGTATGGTGGTAGCACCAACCATAGTTTGAAGTGACAGCAAACTATGGTTTGTGCTACCACCATATCTAAGGCCTCACTACATGTTTCAAATATACTGATATGCTGATGGATGGATGGATGGATGGATGGATGGATGGATGGATGGATGGATGGATGGATGGATGGATGGATGGATGGATGGATGGATGGATGGATGGATGGATAGATAGATAGATAGATAGATAGATAGATAGATAGATAGATAGATAGATAGATAGATAGATAGATAGATAGATAGATAGATAGATAGATAGATAGACAGACCAAAGCAGATTAAAGAAAAACCATTTCAATAATTTAAAAGGGCAGATTAAAGGGTATCTGAAATGTGCTCATGCACAGCTTGGAAAATTTGTCTGTTACTGTGTCACTTGCTGGAGAATTTTGAGAATTGCAGTTTGAGTTTCATATTCACTACAGTTTCAAAAAGCTAATTCAAAATGAGACATAAAAAATGCTATGACGAATGCTGGAAATCATCCTTCTTGCCAAATCTGGCAGGCTTCTTGTCATATGTACTTATGCAACAGCTATACCCTGTTACTGAATGTTCAGATCTGGAGTTAATTGAGAAGTGACAATTTTATCCTTTTTAATTTTCTGACCCCCATTGTGCTTTTAAAAAGCGAGCAGCCAAAAAAGATAAAAAAGAAAAAGTGGGGAGGGGGAATAAAAATAAAATTGATGCAGACAACAATCGAGCCTAACGTGAGGGAATTAAATAATTTGCAAACTGAAGGATTTCTCCTACCAGATACTTCATGATTGAAAAGAAAAACCACAAGTATCTTGTCAAGTTCAGGATCACTTCTCTCCAGTACGGAAAAACCTACCACAGAGATGAATTGGCTGTCAAATCCCTACATGTTTCACAGCATTCTGGACAAAATCCTATTTACTTACACCCGCAGGTGTAATGCAAATGGCATAACATTTGATGGAGAATTACTGCAAGTGAAGAAGTCATTATAAACATTAGCTACTGCCTGCCAAGTTGCATGACTTGATGTGCAATAGACAATATCTATGCTGATTTCGTAACTTGGTTCCTTTGTTGAAAATATGTTATGCCATTTTTATCCTTAAAGTCAGCTTACATTATTTAAAAGACAATATTTTAAAAAAAGTAAGTATACAAATATTTTAAAAGAGTTAAATAAATATTATACTAGAAATGGTAAATTAAAATCAATACTTAAACATACATGTAGAAGTAATAGAGCACAACAATCCGTTTAAAAAACTACTCCCAGACAGCCGGTCACTCAGAGAACGCTTGCCTGAAGAAAAAAGTCTTTTCCTGCTTCAGGAAGGACAGAATGGGACCAGCCTCGCCTCCAGTGGGAGGGAGTTCCAGTGTCTGGGAGCAACTTGTGGCAGTCAGCTCTGAAAAGTTACTATATTTGCATTTATATCAGTGTAAAATGACAACAAGATTTTGACAGAAATTGTAAGACACACTCTGGCCACACCTTAACACTGGCAAGGCCTGTTGAGTCTTGGCCCTAAGCATGCACTGTACGTTTGCATTTGTACGTTTCATGGTCTGACAGATAATGGGTGTCCACCATCACAGCTTTTCTGATGACAGAATATCAGAGGTTTTTTGGAGCCATTTGTTTGTTCACGGAGGACTAGTCTGGCCAAGAACATAAAGAGGCTTGCTGGATCAGACCAAAGGCTTATCTAGTCCAGCACTTGGATCACACAGTGGCCAGCTTGATGCCCCAGAGAAGGCCAGGGGTAGGTCATGAATGCAACTGGACTCCCTCCCATGTCATTCAGCAGCTGGTGGTCAGATACAAGTGGAAGATTCAGAAGGGAAATCAAGATCATGAGGAATTCAGTACTCTGGCATCTGCTTGATTTGTAGGTTTTCTCTGCCACTCCACTGACTTTTGGTGATGTTGGCTTTGTTGCCCAACCAGATTTTTCCAGCAAAGACCGATCAGTCTCCCAAATCTACCCAATGCACTTTTGATTCAGCACAGGGTCATTACAGGGTTGTCCATCCACACTGTTGTATCCCTGATCACTCTGTATGGGTGAGAAAGTTGTACAGGGGAAAAGAGGAGAGGGGAAAGCTGACTGGGGAAAAATTGATGTGTTTTAAATGCAATGCTGGAGGAGAGACTTGCAGATACCCTGCACAGCCAGAAAGACAAGCAAGTGAATCGTAGATCAAACCGAGCCTGAACTATCTTTGGAGGGGGAAAATGATGAAGCAGAGACTATCCTGCTTTGGACACATCACAAGAAGGCAAGATTCTCTGCAAAGGACAGTCATGCTGGGAAAGGTGGAAGGCAGCAGGAAAAGAGGAAGACCCAATACGAGATGGACTGACTCCTGAAAGAAAATCACAGGCTTGAGTTTGCAAGAGCTGAGCAGGGTTGTTGAGGGCAGGACCTTTTGGAGGACACTCATGCATAAGGTTGCCGTAAATTGGAGGCAACTTGACGACATGTAACAATGACAAATACTCCAAACATATTTCTTTGCAGAGGTAAAGTCATAGTGGCTTCACCAAAAAATGAGGAGTCGGGGGGGGGGGATTTACATGAAATTTGTATAACTGTACTTTAATTGAAAGTAATAGATGCTGATATTGTCACAGTTAGACATAATTGCTACAATTTAAGTAAAAATGCGGAATAGCTCACCGAGCATGGAAGAACCTGACCTGACCATGTAACTTGTGCATCGACCCGGTCTACTCCCGAGAAGGGCAGTGAGACTGTGCGGCGAAAGCAAAGGGAAGATGGGAGCCCCTTGGCATGAAGGGGAGGCTAGTGATCTGAAGGCAAATTCATAGAGGGTAGTGCCATAAAGGAATCTCAGGCCCCCGGCCCCCCGGGGTCTTGTGTATGGCCCTGTGGGGCCACGAGGAGAACACCGAACTGCAGTGCGAGGCCACCACCACAGCAAGCCTGCAATGTTTGGACAGACGGCGGGCAGAGAAAGAGGCTGGGCAAGGCTGAGGCAGGATATGCTGACCGGGAAAGGGGGCTGAAAGGGAGGAAAAGGCCATGTTTGGGAGCAGCTCACCTCACGGTTTTTAACCACCACATCCTCTCAGAGTGAGGCGACACCAGTGATCCTGCTGCTTCTTTCCCCTCCCACCAGGCTTGGGAGTAGCAAAAGAGAAAGCCACCCTCTTTTGTGCTGCGGGCAGCCTTCCCTTCGGCCACCTTCTTTATGTTCACTGTTGGTTGAGGGAAAGTGAAGGGGAGGAGAAGTTGGGAGCAGGGGAGAAAGTCCTAGGGCCCACCCCGGTACCTTCCCACAGTCCAGGGAGGGAACAGGGAAGTCAAGGATAAAGGAAAGGGCACTCCACACCTCAGCGGGGCCACAGTTCTCTGAAACTTTTCCCCCTGGTCCAGGTGGTGCAGCCAAAAGACCGACAAGAACACAGTGGGGTCTTGACTTGAGAACTTAATCCGTATTGGAAGGCGGTTCTCAAGTCAAAAAGTTCTCAGGTCAAATCTGCATTTCCCATAGGAATGCATTGAAAACCATTTGATCCGTATCTGCTCTTTTCCGTCCATAGAAACTAATGGGAAGCTGCTATTCTGCCTTCGACCACTAGAGGGGGATATTTTATTTCTTAGGTCAAGAAAGGTTCAGGGAAGGCAGGGAAAATACAGTCCAGGCAGTACCAGGCAGTCCGAAGACTGTCTCCCAACCCACTCTCTAAACGCTGGGAGGAGTGAGGAAGCAGACAGGCACCCTTTTCACTGGCCAACAGTTAACTGAAAGTTCACATTTTGCACTTTCTCTGCCTCCCACGTGGTTTTTTTCCGTTCTTAACTCAAATCTAAGTATGTAAGTCAAGTCAATATTTTCCTATGAGAGTGGTTCTTAAGTCAAAATGTTCTTAACTCAAGCCGTTCTTAAGTCAAGACCCCACTGTACCAAGGTCCAAATGGGAAGACCAGTTCAATAGCAAACCAAAGTAAATCATTTCTGAGGCAGCGGGTGGTATTTTCACTCAAAACAAGGATTGAGAGAAAGAGAGAGAGACTCCTTAGCTATCAGATAGGATGCTTCTGGAACAGACTTTTCCAAACATGGGGACTTGCTGAGCTCCATGACTTTCATCACCAGCCACTAGCTTGGAGAAAACTTCACTAGAATAGGCTCCTTTTCCCCATATTTGTCAAGATCTAAGAATACAAAATAAATGCAGTCTAGGAGTCAAACCAGGTATGGCTCCAGGGGATCTGTGCGTGTATGTTCCCGCATCATTATTTGCTTCAGAACACGGGTGGGAGAAATACTGCCAAAAGGAAGGTTACTGGAACAGATATTTTCCAGAACAAAGGCTGCAGTCCCAGAACATTCTGTTGAAATTACTAGGATTTACTTACTAGGGTTTACCTTGAACAGACAAGGGTGGATGGGGCCAGGAATCCACCTGTGCTCCCAATCTCTCCTTGATTACAAAGGGCAGAGGAAGGAATAAAGAGAAATATATTGTGCCTGTATTTTATTTTTTTCATCTAGCAGCTTTACTAGGAGAGAGGGAGAGAATTAGATTGAGAAAATGGCATGGAGGAGAATAAAACACCCACTCTTCCCCTCTTGTCATTGTTCTGATCAAATTTGGTCTTTGCTGCCCATGTTGGGAGATGGAATCACACATAACCTGCACATCTGCGATCTCAGCTGGTCCTACCATGAGGCAGAATAAGGTAGCTATTCCAGGCAGGAAAGATCGGGGGTGCCATGAACAAATGGGAAGCTATGTATTTAATGTATTATTGTTATATTCTTACTGCCATGGAAAAGGTGAGGTACTTCTTGGTTTTTCTGCTCAAACAACAAAACAGCATGCCTTCTTTTTAGGGTACTGTGTGCATTGACATGTGCGGATGGGGCACCGTTGTTTGCCCCACTGCAGGCAGCAAAATGTTGTGTGTTGAGCCCTGTCTGTGTTGAGTGGATCTGGACTCTTGCACAACTTTATTCAGACATAAGTCCCATTGTGTTCAGTGGTGCTTAGGGTCAGACCTTCCAGTAAGGCTGCACCCTAAGGGTGCAATCAGAGTGGAACATTGGATTGTGCTGGAATGGTTTGCTTCACTGGGTATAACATCTTCCATATACATGCCCCTTCCACGTACGTACATGCCACGGGGTCCCCATTATTCGAGCCCAGCCCAGCTCTGAAAAGAGTAGCCGTGCCTCTGAAGGACAAAGGTTAGGACTGGGCGCAGAATAGGATTGGGTTGATTCACATCATGTAGTTGCCAAAAAGTAACTCACACTGGAGGGTGCAACAAGCGGTCCAAACTGCCAGCTATATCGATGGTCCAATTGCACCTTGAGTTCTGCTACTATTTGGGAAGGAATGCACCATCCAGTAGAGGGAACAGGTCATAACATTTTCATAAAAGGGACTCTTCTGCTCTGTATATGTGCATGTGTATGCACACGCATGTGTTTGTGCATGCCTGTGTGTGCATGTGAAAATCATTTGCTAGATATGACCTGAAGTAGGGCAGGAAGTCATTTTCATGCTCTAAAATATGAAAATTTCTTCACCCCCCCCCAATGAGAGATAACAACCCAATATCAAGGGATAGGGATAGGTCTAACTGTTGCACTGTTCCTGTTTAAATGAGATCGTGCTGACATATTAATTAACTTGTACTCAGAATTCGGAATGCAGTGATCCAGAAATAGAACCTGGGAATGAGGCTGCAAAGATAGAAATATGCTGCTTAATATGAACTGTTAAAACTCCCACTAGTAAAGACGTATTAATAGGCAGCCAAGTAAAAAAGTGATTATATCATTACCCCCCTGGGGGGGATGATGCCATGAATACCTTTGCCCTGTTAGAGCATTCTGTGGCTTAACTCTCAACTTGACAGTTCCCTGTACCATCTTAATAGGTTGGGCACATGTTTTCTCATGATGTATTTGTATTGTCCGTTACCCAGGGAAAATAAATGTCCTTTAAAAAAATGTTTGTTAAACTCCATGCTTTGGGCTTGGTAGAATAATGTTACTTCATTATTATTATGTAAAGCTGGATTTCTATGTAATTGTCAGTCACACCCTTTTCAGCCGTGCATATGCTTTATTTGTATAGACTGGCACTTCTCGACCATAACTCCCTTCAGCTATTTTAGGCATCCCAAATCTCTGACCTTTGGCATAGTGGAGGGGACTTCAGGTTGCTGAAGTCCAAAATCTCTGAAGAACCGGTCATTGGAAACTGCCGGTCTCTACAACACTAGTGCATTGGTGTGCCAGATTACATTTACAAGATGGCCACATTTATAAATAACTGTTCTTCTTTACACAGAACTGTCCTCTGTATGAAAGGGTGTCAGAAGGTGGTTCTCTGTTTCACAGACGAGCACGTGTGGGCTTCTGGATGGACTGCAAGTCCCATAATCCCTTATTATTGGCTATGCTGGCTATGCCTGATGGGAGTTATAGGCCTGAGACTGACAGTAGCCCAGCCCTGCCATTAGAAGGCAGCCTTGTTGCCCAGAACAAGTTCTCAAGCAGAGGAGCTTCCCATGTGCACATCTGTAGATGGAAGGAACTAATTCTCACAAATGCTGAGAATGAGAGAAGAGACAGCGTGCAGTTCTATGGACAGGCAGGGCGATCTTTTGTTGCCTCAAAGCCCCATCTACATGTTTCCTGAAAAGTCCTCTATTCTCATTCATTTCCCAATTTCTCCCAAATTAAAAGATCCTTTTTATTAAAAGAATTCAGTCAATGTAGCCACTTTTAAATGACAATTTTCATTTCAATGCAGAGGTATTGATTTGTAAAATATTCAACTAGAGTTGCATAATTTCATTTGGTTTCATTAAATTAAGCTCCACTTGCCACCAACACCATGTTGGCAGGAAGAAGGTATAGGCGTGTGGGTGGGTGTGTTATGTGCCATCAAGTTGGAACTGACTTAACGAGACCCTAACAGAGCTTTCAAGATAAGTGAAACATTTAAGGAGTGGTTTTACCAGTTCCACTCCCCTAGTGAGTTCCCATAGCGAAACAGGGATTTGAACCCTTTTCTCCAGTTCTAGTCCATCAAGAGGAAGGAAATGGTTGTGAGTAGAACCATCTCCTCAATGTGCTAGAACAGTGGTTCCCAATACTGGGTAACCCAAATGTTCTTGGAGTGCAACTCCTAGAAACCCTGGCCAGCAGAGTTGCACTCCAAGAACATCTGGATCACCCAGCTACTGTGCTAGAAAGTTACCAAGAGGAAATACGTAAGTCTCCTGGGCCAGTGCTCTTTCTAGAGGTAGAGGCAGTGGGGTGCAGGCCAGTAAGGAAGATTGGGGCCAGATTTGGTAGATTCAACTCCAAGTCCTCACTGCAGCCTGAATCTCCCTGGGTTACCTTAGGTCAGTTACTCTTAGCTTGATGTACCTCATAGGGCTGTTGTGAGGATCATTTGGGAAGAAAAGTAGCCATCATACCCTCTTCCTTTTGTAGAGCTTGCCACGACTTGGATGTCTATTTTGCCCACACGATTCTTCCCTGTCATATAATGCCATTGCTCTGCATGCCTGAAACTGTAGAACTGTAGCTATTCACATGATGTTCTTGATGGTTTTGTACCCCTTATTCCAGCTAGTGAATGGGCTATTGAGCGCACCACTTCTGAGACAGGCATTCTTGAGATCATCATCATCACCCATGACTGGCATGACTGCATCTAAATCTGGCCCTGGGCCGTGACCTGACACACACCTGACCGAGCTGGACACCATGTACACTAACCCTCCTCCTTCACCCTTAAAGATACACAGATTTAATTTCTGTGCATATATGTTGCAACAAAGAGGACAAACCAAGGTTAGTATTTTTTAAAAGCACTAAATGAGCATATACCATTAACTTCAAAAAGGTACTAAAGCTGGGGAGGCTGCATCTCACACAACGCTAGCTAAGGATTCTGGGACCCCCAAAAGGTAACTTCTCCAAGCTCCACCGAACATACATTTCTCATTCCGATGAAAGGGAGCAGGCTTCGGTTACACTATTTTCAGCTGCATTTCTTTCCTGCTTTCCAGAGTGCTATAAAACTAAATTGTGGCCTATGCTGACTCTGCTTCAGGTTGCATTTTAATCCATGTAATATTTCTAAGTGTGGCTGCCTCATTTTTGGGTGGTTACGAGCTTCCTAATGACAACCATTATAGGGCCAAACTGCACAGCAGGAAGCATGAAACACGAGAAAATTATGGATCATTTCAAGTTACAAAGGCAGGCTTGAAGGAGAGAAGGAAGATTAAGTGGCCATGCAGTAAAATTAATCCAACACGTCTAAGATACGTGAAAAATGCCAGCAGAGGAAATATTTTGGTAATGTAACAATTAATTTGCAAACAGCTACAAGATTAGTACTCTAAGGGCCATTTTTAATGCCGGAGCGATGCCGAAACAGAGTTCATGAGAGCAAATATCAGCGAGATGGATGGAATAGTTCTTAAATTTTTTTTTCTGCTCTGCAAATACACTTGCAAATTGTCAAAATAATACATTTGCTTTGAAGTATTTTATTGAAAATATCTTCAGAAGTTCTCTGAGGGTCTCTCTGCCTGGCCCTCACTTTACCATATTATGTTTCAGAATGTAATGCAACAAGTATTTTGAAGCCTCTGTGTAAGCTAGGTAGGTGCAAAATAACAAATGCTGGTTTAAATATTTATAGTTATTCCTGTTTCCCCTTTTCCTTGCTCTTATTGCCCACTGTGGAGTAGCATATTTAGCATTACACAGTCATGTTCAAAGGATATTGGATTTGACTCACCCGCCTTCAGACTAAAGATACAGTGGTGCCTCGCACAGCGAGGTTAATCCATCCCGGATTAACCCTCGCTGTGTGAAACACCGCTGAGCGGGGCAGAAAAGCGGGGCAGAAAAGCGCATTGGAACGCATTAAACAGTGTTCAGCAATGTTTCTCTGATGGCCGGCAGCCATTTTCGTGCCCTCCCCTCGCTGAACAAGGGCGCGAAAATGGGTGCGATCAGCTGTCCGGCGGGTCCAAAATGGCCGCCGGAACAGCCGAAATGGCCGGCCGCAGAGTTTTCGCGCCCTTGGTAAGCGAGGGGAGGGCGCGAAAACGCTGCGCGCAGCAATTTCGGCTGTTCCAGTAGCGTTTTCTCGCCCTCCCCTTGCTTACCAAGGGCGCGAAAATGCTGCGGCCGGCCATTTCAGCTGTTCCGGTGGCCATTTTGAAGCCGCAGAACAGCTGATCGGCGGGTCGCAAAGCGAAGGTCGGTAAGCGAACCACTTACCGACCTTCGCTCTGCGCTTTTGACCCATTGGGGGCATCGCTCTGCGATCGCATTAGCGATCACAAAAGCGTCACCACAGAGCGAATTCATCGCTCTACAGGGCGCTCGTTGTGCGAGGCACCACTGTATTTGTTACCAGATGTTTTGCTATCCACTAATAAAATGACCCTATAAATGATTGCCTGTTCTTAGATGAAATCAAGTTGGCTGTGACATATGGTGACCCTATGAATGAGCACTCTGCAAAATGTCCTGTCCTCAACAGCCCTGCTCAGCTCTTGCAAACTCAACCCTGTGACTTTCTTTAGAGAGTCAAGCCATCTCATTATTGATCCTCAAGCTTTCCCAGCATTACTGTCTTTTCCAAAGAATATTGCCTTTTGATGTTGTGCTCAAAGTAGAACAGCCTCAGTTTCATCATTTTTGCCTCGAGGAGAAAGTTCAGGTTTGATTTGCTCTAGGACAGCAGTCCCCAACCTTTTTCAGTCCGCAGACTGGCTGGGGAAGGCGGGGCACCCCCCGTGCTTGTGCGCATGCGCAAACAAGTACTCTTGCGTGTGTGCAAGAGCACAAGCACCCATGTGAGTGCTGCGCTGCCACTTGTCTGGGCATGCATGCGCTTGTGCACATGCGAAAATGGCAGTGTGGTGCTCGCATGGGCACGCACGCTTGTACACATGCACAAACAGTGACAAAGTGCTTGTCTGGGTGCGCTTGCGCTTGTGTGCATGCGCTAATGGTGGTGCAGCACTCACGGGTGTGCTGGAGCACACACACAGGCACAAACAGCTTTGTGGGGGTGAATGCATGACGGGGTTGGGGCGGGAGGTCTGTTTCCGCGGCCCGGTCCGGCTCAGACAATGGACTGGCACCAGGCTGCGGACCGGGGGTTGGAGACCTCTGCTCTAGGAGCCACTTGTTCATCTTTCTGGCAATCCAGGGTCTCTGCAAAGCTCTCCTCCAGCACCACCTTTCAAATGAATCTTTTTTTTCCCTGTCAGCTTTCTTCACTGTCCAGCTTTCATATCCATACCAAGCAATCAGTAATACATGAGTGTTGATGGTCTTGGTCTCCGGGGACACATCCGTACACTTTTCTAATTCCTTCATTGATGCCCTTCTGATTCTCATTCTTCATCTGATTTCTTGGCTGCAGTCGTTATTTCAACTGATGATTGAAACAAGATGTGAGATATCTGTTATTTTCAGTGTCTTCATTGTCAACATTAAACGCATGAAGTTCTTTTGTAGTCATGACATTTGTCTCAACTGCAGCCCTGCTGTGGCACTTTCTTCTTTCACTTTCATTAAAAGTCATTTCAAGTCATTGCTGCTTTCTGCCAGTAAGACAGTTCATATCTTGAATTATTGATGCTTCGTATATTACTCCCCCTTCCTCCGAATCTAGTCTTGCTTTCCATATGATATGTTCTGCCTACAGATTGAACAGATAAAGGAATAAAATGCACTCTTGTCTGACACTTTTGCCTATAGGAAGCCATTCTGTCCTAACAGTAGCTTCTTGTCATAGACCACATAGTCAAAGGCTTTACTGTAGTCTAGAAAGCATAGACTGATCTCCTTCTGAAATTCTTTGGAGTACACCAGTAGCCAGTGAATATTTGCTATAGGATCTCAAGTGCCTCTTCTTTTTTGGAATCCAGCTTAAACATTTCTCACTCCAATTAAGGTAGAAGCCTTTGTTGCAACAACCTGAGCATCACTTTGCTTGCATATGAAATTAGATAAATGGTTCTATAGTTACCACACTCCTTTGAATCCCCTTTCTTGGGGAGGGCTCAGAAAAAGAAAATAATTAGTTTCTTAGGATATGATATCAGAACAAGAGAACTTAGCCTTCTTAGATTTTTTCCTAATTATGGTTTGTAAAATAAAAGGACAGCAGAAGCTATGAGTCTCAAAGCGCAGACTTGCAAAAAGCACATCCTGTGACAAACAGATGTCTTTTGCCAGATGAAAGAGTACCTCTTTCAAAGACATGCTCACTGTGTTATGTAGCTTGACCCTCAGTGATTCCAGATCAAGACTCTCAGATACGACTGAGATAATTCATCCATTTAACTGACAATATTCAACAAGCTGTTTTTTTAGAGATACTGTATTATTTCAGCCAAATTTACTGTGACTTCAGACATCATTGGCTCAGTTCCTTATTTTTCATGGCTCTTTATCATAAAACTTTAACCACTTTGCTGGATGACTTTGCTGTGTTGATATCCAATATGTACATTAATCATAAAGCTTAATCTAGTTCTCATTCAACCTTGGCTGAGTAAAACCACAATACTGCAAAGGAATTAGGTCCTCTTGAAGTATATTATCAGATTTACAATTCGCACTATCTCTCTCTCTCTTTTTTAATATTACAGAAAACTAAAAGGTTATTAAATAGCTTTGCTCATATTCTGACCTTCAAACTCAGGCATCAGCATTCTTTTAGGATTTTATTTCACATGATGTGTAATATTTTTCTAAGATTGCTAACTAGACCCAGGAAAGAAATGCCTTTACATTGGGATTTTTATTGATAACAGGGTCAAGGAAAGGAGGTGGGCATGGTCCCTGTGATAAAACAGCATGTGCCAGAAGATGTTCTGTTAGAAATGCACAGTATCAACTCATTTCCTCACTCTGTGCAACACCTATTTCTGGGAAATCGTACTTTAGAGCTGCCATGCTAAACCTACTCACCTGGGAGTATGCTCAACAGAACTCTGTGGGTTAAGACTGGAGATGGGCACAAAGCACAAAAACCACAGAACAATTTCTGGCACATGATGTTTTATCACAGGGACCTTGCCCCCCCTCCTCCTCCTTCTGCAGGCCAGCTGCCTCTCTCTACACATGCACTGGCATCTCAACCAAGTGGCGGGGGTGGAGGTGGTGACAGCAGGACAAGGTGGCAACATGGGCAGTGGAAAAGGAACTGGGCAGTGGGAAGGGGATGGGGCGGGAAGGCTGTGAGGGGAACAAACCAGTACATTCAGGAAATTGTTTAAAAAGTTTGTGGTTCAATCCAGTTTGGGTTCTCCGGTTTCGACTAACCTGAAACAGCCTTAATCAATGAACCAGCAATTTTCGACAAACTTCCTGGTTCATTTTTTGATTCATGCCCATCTCTACTTTTAAAATGGAATTTCTATGTAATTCTCTTGGAGGGGTGACATCAAGCCAGAACTGACTTGCAGCAACCCTCATAAGGCTTTCAAGGTAAGTGAGATATTTTAAGGAGCGGTTTTATCAGTTCTACACACCCTGTGAGCTTCCCTGGCTGAGCATCTGCACCCCTAGATTCCTACCTAGACCTCCTGAGTCCTAGTCGGCCACTCCATCCACTGCACCACAATGGGAATCACATGTACAGTGGACCCTCGACTTACGGAATTAATCTGTATTGGAACGGTGGCTGCAGGTCGAAAAGTCTGTAGGTTGACCTACTATGCATTGAAAACCGATTAATCCGTAACCGGTCGTTTTTGTTCCATTTTGTTTTTTGTTTTTCCCGGTCTGTAGGTCGATTCTATGGCTGCAAGTCAAACCTAAATTTTGTGGCCAGAGAAGTCTGTAACTCGAAAAGTCTGTAAGTGGAGCTGTCTGTAAGTCGAGGGTCCACTGTAATTCATTATAGAGCCCCAAACAAGTCACTGGAACTGATAGATAGCTAAGTCTCTGGCTGGGGTTTGGAGTTTGATTCCCCACTGGGCCTCCTTGACAAGGGCTGGACTGTCCAGGTTTAAGATGATCATTATACTGTTAGTGATGCATTATATTACTCAATTTCTCCCCATGCTTTGCTTTTACTTTTTCTCAGGGGTGAGATGGCAGAGCCCATCTCAAAACTCAAATTACTTTTTTTTTAATGTCCTCAAATGGTACCTGTGATAAAAAGGTATCCCCAGCCTCCTAAAAGTAACAAAAATGACAAGAAAAAGTAATGACTAAACTATCTCATGACATAAAGATTACTTAGTCCTTCCCGACATTGAGCTGTGAAACTCACTGGCTGACCTTCAGCCCATCAGCCTCTTTTAGCCAGGATGCTGTGAGGGGTGGGAGGGGGAGAGCTATGCGGGCTGCTTTCAGCTTATGGAAGGAAAAGTGGAAATATATATGAGAGCTGACCAGCTGATGTTCAGATACATAAGACAAGGTCTATTTGCAGGAAAACGACACTGCCTGGCTGTGAAGGGACAACAACAGGGAGGGGGCCAGCCACGGAGGAGGCGCCATGGCCAGACATGGGCAAACTTCTCTAGTTTCTTATCCAGCATCATCCCTTGCCTGGCCTCACTCTAGTACAAATGCTATTGTGAAACATGCATTTTCTCAGAAGAAAAGTTCAAGGGGAAAAACATTCCAAAGAATGTCTGTCTTCTGCTTCTGTCAGGGATCAGCAAAGCATATCTCATGCAATACAGGAGGTGAGGAGAATACAGGATCACAGAGGATGAGATCAGGATGGGCCACACAGGCCTTCCACAGGTCTGCATGGATGAAGAAGAAGAAGAAGAAGAAGAAGAAGAAGAAGAAGAAGAAGAAGAAGAAGAAGAAGAAGAAGAAGAAGAAGAAGAAGAAGAAGAAGAAGAATTTGCCCCATGCAAGCAACCCAAAAATGGGGGCATGATTCATGACAAAGAAGGCTCCTTTCAACAAACACGTTTGCCTGGGCCATGTTCTGGAGCTGAACTGCACCCCTAGAGAATTCCAAGAGGCATCATTTGGCTTGAGAACAACACATGAGTGCAAAATTCGGTGGCATGGCACAGGTGGCAGCAGCAGGTCTTCTCACCAATAGGTTGGGGGCAGTAATGTACCTCCAAGCCCTTAGATGTTGCCCACCTCTCATCCCTATCTAGTCCACTATAGAGGTGGGGCATCTGTCTTGAGTTATAGCCATGAAGTACACACACAGGAGTCAGCTCCTTGTCTCCCACTTGGTGGTGGTGGTGACCATGGCCATCCCTGTTATTCTGGCTATATTGCAGTGGAGTGGGCATGGCATTAGCAGAAAACAGCAACCTCCCAATCCCAGGAAAAGACTTTGGAGAAGGATTTAAACATCGGGGGAGATGGGAAACTGATCAGAGTCACTGGCCCCAATACTGATTTTGCTCATTGCAGATGCCTCACTTTACTGCTACATCTCTGTTCAGTTTTAAAGGATAATACTGTAAGAGTAAATAATCAACCTCTGGATAAAGTTTTGAACAGAAAAGGAGTAGACAAGATAGGAGCACCATCAAGATTTTTTTTAAAAAAATCATTTAAATCAAATATCAGAATTCAGAATTGAAAGTGACATGGTATGAACAAAGTGTCTGTTCTCTTCCTCAGTAATTATCTCAGAAATGCAGAGCTGGAAGAGATGCTCTCGATCATCGAATCCAGCTCCCGTCAAGGCACAGTGGGGAACTGAACTCCCAACCTCTAGCTCCTTGTGCTGAGATTGTTTTAGGTTTCTTTTTAATTCCTTGGAACTAAGAGCTTGGCAGCTGTTTGTTTTATTACATGACAAGAAAGCAATGGCCATGTTCCCAGGCAGGGGGGCAATTTAATATACTAATAGTCCTTTCATCATGAATAGAGTAATTATTTGTGCAATCCCAAGGTGAAGTGTTGGAGGAAGAATAAATGTGCCTGGGTGACTGCTGATAGAGGATGGCATATGGACCTCATTGTAAAGGCACTAAAGTTCATTGCTCATGCCCAGTTTTCTCTCTCTTTTCTTTCCATTAATATTATCTTCATGCCAGTGACACAGCTATGGTAAATTAGCTGTTTGACTTGATCAGAAGCTTTTCACCAACACTTTATGGGTTGTTGTTGTGGGTCTTTCGGGCTCTTTGGCCGTGTTCTGAAGGTTGTTCTTCCTAACGTTTCGCCAGTCTCTGTGGCCAGCATCTTCAGAGGACAGCACTCTGTGCTCTGACTCCCAAGCCAACTACACCAGAGCATAGAGTGCTGTCCTCTGAAGATGCTGGCCACAGAGACTGGTGAAACGTTAGGAAGAACAACCTTCAGAACACGGCCAAACAGCCCGAAAAACCCACAACAACCATTAGATCCCAGCCGTGAAAGCCTTCATGAATACACTTTATGGGTTGATCATATGCTGTTTGTTTGATATTGGTTACTTCAACCAGCAGAGGAAAAAACAGAGCCAGTGTAATTAGAGTGCTGGGCTAGGTGGTGGGATCTGGGTTCAAATCCTCACTCAACTGCAAAGCTCACTGGGTGACCTTGGGCCTATCATCCTTTCATCTTGGCCTATTGCGCAGAGTTGTGATAACAATAACAAAGGACAGTTGGAGAGCCTTGTCTGCAACATTGTGCTCTTGGAGACAGATGTAGCAAATAAAATCTCTCTCTCACACACACAGACACACACACACACACACAAACACACACACAAACACACATACTTGTTGGACTTTTATTACAACTTTGCATGCTGCCTATGGTTTGAGTGAGCGGGAGGGATTTTTCTGGGCTAGGGTGAGTATCCATCTACACACAAGTTACCAATCATTCCTTCCTGCCTCCATATTCAAAGACAGTCCCACCTCTCTGCTAAGTTTTTCTTTTCCTCTCTTTAGTCTCTTGGAAATCAATTGTCTGTTTGCTGTTGATTATTAACAACTGTAAGTAATGAAAGGTGGTTTTAAAAAATATTTCTCCTACAAATGTCTGAGAGTACGTTATTGAGACCGTAAGTGTCAGTTAATGAGAAAGTAGTGGATTCTGAGAAATTTGAATCTATTCTCTTCTGTGAGTCTCTGTACTTCTACTGCATACCAAAAAGGAATTTTATGGGAAATTCAAACTCTGCAATATTGCTGATGTTACCAAACAAGGTTAGTAACTGTGCATGAATTTAGTCCAAGATTGCTGTTAAAAAGTTCAACTATATAGCCACTACCAGAGGTTTGGAGAGTTACCTTCTGGGCTACAGCGCTCAGCCCTCCTTACAAAACATGAACACTGGCCATGCTAGCTGAAGGCTTCTGAGAATTAGATTACCAAAAACAAACTATTCCAGGCTCTGGCCAACTTCTGTTGAGGTAGCTTTTAGCATAACTGATGAGGATGATTAAAAATTTGGTACTCCCAGTAGTTCAAAACTATGAATCATTATCAGAGTTTGTTGCTTCAGAAGTCATCTAAAAGCTGTTGACATCACTATTTGGATTTACAATTAGCAGACTGTTAGCATATGTAGGGCTGGATTAATCAAAGGAAGAGCATAACTAAATGCTTTTGATGTTAATAAACAATTGACGCTATCATTTGTTCTATGCTGGATGTACAGTACTTTTTAAGTTCTAATATATATTTCCATAGGGAATTATCAGTGCAAGTGATTGCAAAGAAGTAAATATTGGTAATTACCAAGCAAAATAATTCCCAGAGAGAATTCTGGAAATCTGGGGCTTTGTATTTCTCAAAGATTTCACAGTGATATGCAGATTCAGCTTTCTTGTCCTGCCTCTTCATTTGCTATAAGATAGCAGCAAAGAACCCACTCCATTTAAAATATCAGTGAACAATACAGTGCAAAGGTAAGGTTTTAATATGGTCTTGAAGAGTGGGCATTTACTCATGTAATGTTACAAAATCAACGTATAAAGCAAAAGATTGTCTCAAGCTATCTGGCTGAACAAAGCAGAAAAAATTACAGTACGGTTGCCAAAAAATAAAATTGGACATGGAAGTCCTAGAAAGCCTAGTTCTAGCTTAGTCGAAGGTGCATATTTACCAAATTTTTAGACCTGTGAAGGACCAGATGATTTTTATGATGTCCTGATACGTAAAACCATAGAATTCAAAGAGCATGCCTTTCTTTTTTACTTTACTGTATCTTCTTCATTATACTGTAAGCTCAGTTTGCATCTAGCCATATTCAACAATGATGACATTCAAAAGATGGGAGAGTATAGACTATATACGTGATATGATTTTAGAAGTTGTGCTCCCTCAAGTGGTAAAAATAAGTCTGTTTTTTTTTTTACATCAGGTGATTTTCCTCAACTATATCTGTATTGTTTGGTGCATTTTATTTTGTAACAGGTGACTGGAAGGTAAACAAGGGCTTAATTTGGGAGGTTCAACTAGATGAAAAGGGGAACATGTATTCCTTATAACCAACACATTTTTATTCCCACAGTGGCATTTCTACAAAGATATATGCTTCAGTAATCAGACTTTCAGATCATATAACACTGGCTGAAATCCTGTTGCACAGCTCCACATGCGCAACAGTCCCTATCCGTGGCTAATTCCTGCTGGTTAAATGTTTTCTTTGGCAATTTTGGAGTACATGCAACTTCCTTGCATTGTATAGGAGTACATGCACACCCTGAAATCACCTTTAATCAGTGACAGTTTGCCAGTAATGAGGAGTTCACCTTTGGGCACATGGATTTCAGCTTATCTTTTTTTAAAAATCCCAACAGCAAAATCACACAGCAAAGCACACTAAATGCAAGATACGGAGATGAATGTAGGTGCAACAAGGAACATCACTTGAGGGTTGAGCCTCAGACCTTCAATCTTGACACAAGCATCTGATTCTGTTGATTGCATCTCTAGAGCTTATAATATGCTGTCAGATTTTACCACAAGTAAAGTATGATTTTCAAATACCTGAAGGTTATAATGAGATTTGGAATATTGCAATTAATGATAAGTTAACATATGATATTAAGTTAAAGGAAGGATTGCTTAATAAAAATATATTTAATGATACACAGAGAATTTTTATAGTGTTTGTAGTAAAAAAAAGGGAAAGGTCAATTACCTACACAAGAAACATTACAATTTTGGAGGGAATGGGGGGGGGAATTGAATGATACTCTAAACCGTTTGGGACCTTGTTACATGGCAGAACATTTTCTCCCAACTTTTATTGCCCGTCCACACATTCCTCCCAGGCTGGACGACTGAGGATGTTAAGCCCGAGGGAGGCGGAGAAACAGAGAACCTTCTTGACAGTGGCCCCCCCACCTCTCGAATGTCTTACCAATTGAAATTCACCCAGCTCACTCCTTGGCATCCTTCAAGAAACAGTTAAAAACACATTTGTTTTGTCAGGCCTTTCAATAGCTGCCAATTTAAGAACTGTTGATGTTCAGCCTATTATTTAACTGCCACCAATTTTTAATTTGTCTAAAATTTGTTTAATTTATTTAATGTAATGCTTATATTGTTTTATGTCTGCAATTGTTGTAAAACACCCAGACTAACCATTGGTTAGATGGGCAATATATCAATCATATATGTAATATCAGAAGTATCTATTTTGGTCCCAGTGATGGGGTGCACTAACTTTTTTCTTTTGAGTAAATGTTGTTCGTTATAGTTTTTTTTAATTTTGTTTTATATTTCATGTATTAAAACATTAAATTAAAAAAGGTTAACACTCTCTGTTAAGAGTGTTACTGACTGAAAATCTTTACCATCCTACAATTTGCTTTTTCGGGTTTCATGTGTATAAATTAAGGAAGGCCATATTTTTTCACTCTTCCTCCCTCTCCCTCTTTTCTCCAAGAAACTTTTCTTTACCTTTCTGTATCACTCAGAAATGTTTTCTTTTCTTTTGGCTGGAGGTTCACAGTAATTAATTTTGCCTCTCCATTGCAGCTCGTTTATAACAATGATTTCGTCAGACAGGGCTAGAGAATTCTCCTGCAATGCCTGACAAAGGCAACACACAGTTTGGAAAGTGAATGGCGCTCACCAAGGCGGGAGGCAAATGAGCAATAACAGATTCGTTTACAGGTCATTAAACAGGAAACAAGCAGGCAGAAGGTTTTCCTTGTAGAGGGGGCTTTTTGAAAAGTTATTAGAAACGCTCAAGCGGTTTACATCCCAGCAACATCCAATGGCGAATCCTCAGAGGACTGAGCTGTTAAGCTGAGAGTGATCGAGATATTTTCACTCTATCACACATATCGCTAGAAACAGAATAGATTGTGTGCTGATTTATCACCCATGCGATCCTGTCAGTTTTGCCCATCTGGCATCAGATGCCATGTCTATGAATCAATGCAGCCATGGTGCCTGGCATCCTCTGATGTCCTTGCCCAGAATGTGGCTCCCGGCAGAAGCTCAATGGATAAAGGAAAAACCACTCGAGCAGGGGATCTGCAGGGTCCTGGATGGTTGGTATAGTGGTTTTTTTTAATTGTTTTATTTTATTTTATTTTTTAAACTAGGGATAAGGTAAAGAGTACAAAAGGTAGAGGGGGATGTGCAGGGGGCAAAGAGGGGAAAGGAGAACACAAAATGTACTGTCATCCAATCTGTTTGTTCATTTTGCGATATCAAGTCGACTTCTTGCCTTTCTACAATTTGATTGCCCTCCAGGTTTCAACTTACAGTAACATCTTAGTTTAATTTTATGTTATTCAAGCTCTGTCTGGTGACTCAAGGCATTTATATAATAAATCCCATCGTTCAGTTGCCTTTTATATTGGACAGCCTTTCAGCACTTCTGATAGAATATCCATTTCGGCCGCTTCCGATATCTTCTCAATGAGTTCCTCTTGTTTCGGTACAATTGTGCCCCGCTTTACAATTGGCCTGCATTACGACGAAACCGCATTGCGATCGCAAAATGATGGTCTGAATAGGGGTTTTTCGCTTTGTTCTGATCGGTTCCCTGCTTCGGGAACTGATTCTTCGCAAAACGACGATTTTCGGACAGCTGATCGGCGGTTTCAAAATGGCCACCAGGTAAATAAAATGGCTCCCTGCTATTTTCTGGGATGGATTCCTCGCTGCACAGGCACCTAAATGGCTGCCCTATGGAGGATCTTTGCTGGATGTTGAGTTTCCAGCCCACTGGAACGCATTGAAGGGGTTTCAATGCGTTTCAATTGGCTTTTTATTTTCGCATTATGACATTTTCGTTCTACAGCGATTTTGCTGGAACAAATTAACGTCGTAATGTGAGGCACCACTGTATCTCCAATTTCTTCCAGTTCTTAGCATAAAGAATTCTGGCTGCAGTGGTTATATATATAACTAGTTAGTTCTTTGTCTTATCTATATTATCTGGTATCATGCACAGTAAAAACAATTCTGGGGTTAGTGGAACATTACAAAGCAGTATTTTTTTGTAACAGAGGATGTACTGCTATTCAATACTGTTTCGCTACTCTACAAGTATGGTAAAAGCTTCCCTCTTGTGCTTCACACTTCCAACAAACATTTGACACCTCTGTATAAATCTTTGACAATTTTTCTGGAGTCATACGCCACCTATAAAACATCTCATATATGTTCTCTTTGAAATGTACCAATTTTGTGAGCTTTATGTTATTTTTCCATTTGCAACCATCGATCAATATCAATATTATGTCCTATATTTTGTGCCCACCTAATAATACATTCTTTTACCCTGGATGGTTGGTATAGTTGAGGGTTTCTCAGTGCACATACCTTAACCAAGGGGCATACTGACTCTAAACCTCCCGATTCTGCTGCTGCTCATCCATGTTATTTCTATCTGCCCTTGCCAAGCAAATGAGAGTTACAGGAGCAAGGAAAAGGTGCAACAGCTTCCACACACCTTCCCTGTTCCTCTGGGCAGTTATCTGAATTGGGTCCCTTGGGAGCAGGCAGGAAAAAATGAACAGCGGTAAAAACAGTGATGAAGTAGCAGGATCTCTTATTTTAAACAGGAAGATTTTTTTTTATTCTTCAAGGATTTCTCACACAGAGACACACCACACTTAAGCCATTGCCTCAAACATTATGAAATTGGTGTGCTTCACTCTCTCCACTGAAATACATTATCATATGAAAATGCACAATGAACAGTTTATTTTCTGCAAAGTGGGGAGGCAGCCTGTTTGTCTCAAACAATTAATCCTGAAAAGGCTTAGCTTCTAACTTGCAAGCCAAGAGAATTAGTATTTTGCCTTTTCATCTGCAAATTTGCTAAAGAACAGATTATATGATTATATTTTACGCCCAGGTGTCAGGTTCTGTTAGCATAACGTTCTACAAAAAGCACATTCTCCTCTTTGCAAGGATGCTGCGTGTATTTTATGGTGACATCTGAGGAGTTAGCTGTTTCCAAAGTAAGCTGAATTAAATCTCTTCAAATACAAATTTCAGACTATCCTGCATGCACATTACTGACATACAACCAGATTTCCCTTCATGACAGAGTATCGACTTCGTACGTTTGGGTTTTATTTAATGCAACCACTTCTCTTTCTTAATCCTGGGTCCTTTTTCCTCAGCAAAATTAAATATTTCAGGTCTTCAAAACACAGGTTATTTTAGAATCTTATCAAATGGGTAATGCCATGTTTACTTTCCCAACCACTGCTTTTATCATCCCTGTTTGAAGCAAGTACTAGGTGCATGAGAAGAAGGTTATAAAGGTGACACTGATTTTTAATTTGGTATTGATTCGTTTTCTCTACTGTTTATTGGGGCCATCAGGCCCCCCTTGTCCTTTTGTAATTGAAAAAAAGTCTTTTCCTTAATGACTGGTGCTCTGAGAGGTGTTTTAAATGGACTGTTGTGCAGAACAAGACAGCCTCACCCCCATCCCTTACATCATTAAAACAGTATTTAAAAGCTAAAACAGTAAGGATACAAAACAGAATTAAACAAGTGTTATATTAAAATTGTAATTAAGATCAATATTAAAACACATTTAAAAGAAAAGAGCCCTCTACCTCCTGCCCTTTTCCCTTCCCTCCTTTACTCACTCGGCCCTTTTCCTTATTTCCATGCATATATTCCCTATTCAGTTCTTGAGTTTCATTTTTTTTAATTTCACTTTTGAACAGCATAAGGAGGAGGAAGTGGGTTTTAAAAGACTTGGAAAATATTGTGAAGAGCAGGGTTTTATAAAAGAGAGAAGAGTCATTAATGCAATGCCCCTTTCTTTACAGTTCAAAGCAGGAAATGTCCCTGTTCAAGCCCTCTTTCATCCACAAGGGATAGGGGCGAGGCAGTCTTGTTCTGAGCAATGTATTCATGTTGTTTTTTTCACGGCAGTAACATCTCTTGCTAGCGATTTATAAATATCCCTTTTAAAAAAATTTAAACTTCTGTATGCGTCTTATGATGCATACAGATGCAGTCTGCAAAAGTCTAGTGGGGGAATGGTGTGGTTTCAAACTCCTCCTTAGGCAGCAGTTTGGAATTTATCACCCATATATTTAAATAAACGATGACCAAGCACTCTGCATCCCTCTTGCCCCGCCCCTTTCATCTTCTTTTGAAACTCAAGGATTTCTATTTGGCTGGGGAAATCAAGGTACCACATCAGCATCCCAAGTTATGGTTGCCATGCTGTATACAATCAATGTAACTAACAAGTTATAATCTGGGAGGGAGACTCAAGTCACAGGACTTGCTGTCAAATAGGACTTAAGTCAACCAGTGATTCAACTTGGAATTGACTCAGGTGTTGTTGTTTTTCAATTACTCAGATTTGACTCGCAACTTGGAACCGACCCACCCCTCCTTTTTTCTGGGGGAAAAAGCTTGTTTTTAATAGGGACTCAGACTTGGGACTTGGTACCAAAGACTTGGGACTTGAACCCAAAGACTTGACAACATCCTTTTTTCTAGTTATGCCAGAATTGTAGAAAACTAGAAAAGAAGTGAGGTTTTCCTACACCAAGTTACCATCCTTATATAATTTAGCCTTCTCTTAGTTACTTCAAAAAGGGATGAATTACAAATATTAATTATTTCCAGGCTCTGTCTTTTATAACCTTTGAGCCTTATAGTTGAAATCTTGTTGCACAGTTACGCAAATTGTGTAACATTTAGAGGCAAGTTGCCTTAAATCATTATCTGTGCATGCTGAGTCATGCAATTCAGCAGGCAACCGATAATGTCAAGCGGGATTTCATAATTTGTAGCAATTTACCTCTAGAAGTTATACCTTTTGCATAACTGCACAACAGGATTTCAGCCTTGATATAAATAAGAGACAAAAGATATTGTGTTTTCACTCTTCTGAACATTACTGATAACTTGTTAGTCTTTAATAATAATTGCATGCTGTCAAGTGAATTCTGACTTATGGTGACCCTTTTCAGGATTTTCCAGAAGTGGTTTGGTTGACCCTTCCCTTCTTCTGGGGGCACACAGGGACCATAAGGCCACACAGGCTCTTCCCTAAAGAGATACTGTATAGTGGCGAACTGAACTCCCAGCTTCTGGCTGTGCAACCAGCCACCTAAACCACTGAGCTATCCAGCCAGCCCATTAATCTTTGAACTGCTGCAATATTCTGCCTTCCTCCCCGCTTTCTTCCTCCCTCTCCCCCCCCCCACTTTAATTTTGTCAATACACTGAGACAAATTAACAGGGCTACTTCTCTGGAAAATTCAGAAGACAATCCCAGTATGGAGACAATCACATTCTCCCTGTCTGCTCTGTAGTGTTAATGATGAGAAGCTACTCAGGGGAGGGGAGGGAGAAAGTGAACAACTCTATTGTAGCTCTAACATGATTAAGTGTGGAGGGATTCAAATCCAGACTACTTAAAGCACTCATAGTCCAGGGCCTGGATGGATTTATACAGGAGTGTCACTGTCTCCCACGTTCAATTAAAAAGGAAAGAAAAAGACTCAAGTGCTTTCCATTTGAAACATGAAAAAAATTTCCAAATGTTAGTAAATTCTGATCAAACCTGAACTGAAGCAGAGTTATCACGGCCTACCTGACACTGCCATCCTATATTTCTCTCTGGAATTAGGTAGAGTTTTAAAATCTCATTTTAAAACTGTGTCTTGCCTGGACTTATTACAGATCTTAGGTACTTGTCAGCACATGAAAGGGCTCAGGTGAGTATCGTCCATTGTGAGCAGGGAAACACTAAAGAGAGAAATGCACATAATACCACAGTTTGGCTGTCATGAAGTGGAGCTGATAGATTTCCTTATCCCGTAGCAGTTAAACTGAGGCATTTCGTGAATTATTCCTGCCTATATTACAGACACTTAAAAGAACATCTTAACTGGTCTTTAAACAAGACATTAAATTCAGTGGAGATACAGAAGAATTCCCACCATATATATGCTAATACTAGGTTTTTCTTCAGTTTTTTTAAAAAAAGGTTTTATTTTTTTTCCTTTTGCTCGCAGCTGAAAACCCATCTTTATATTGGTCTAAATTTTTAAATTGTTTTGAAGGATAATTATGTTTTTGTTTTGGTTTAAAGTTTTAAACTCAGAAGACACAGTGGGAGGTTAGACATATCTGTAGGGTTAAAAGAAAAAGAAAAAGCAAGCTAGGGAGATGTTTGAAGATATATTTATTTTTGCTGCGCTATGAGCAAAAATACCGGGTGGTTTTCAGCAGATCAATGCAAGACAAAATAAAATGAACAAGCTGTCTGACGTGACAAAATCAGGCCTGAACACCAAGCCTTCAGGACCAGAAAGATGGCAGAGCTGGGAACAAAATTTAATCTGTCATGGCTGATTTGTTGTGGCATTACATTGGTGGCCTTTTTAAAAGATGTGTGTGTGTGTGTGTGTGTGTGTGTGTGTGTGTGTGTGTGCGCGTGTGTGTGTGTGTATGTGTGTGTGTGTGTGTGTGTGTGTGTGTGAGAGAGAGAGAGAGAGAGAGAGACAGAAAGAGAGAGAGAGAGAGAGAGAGAGAGAGAGAGAGAGGTTGTGAGGGGAGAAATCTTTAAAACTATTTTTAGAAGATGTGTTTCATTCTGCTTTTTGTTCCTTAATACCTATTCTCTTATCCTTCCACCTGTACTCTTCTTTATCCACTGCATCAGCTGCCAGTCAAGGAGCTGTCTAGAAATATGTTGGCAGCATTAATGCATGCCATAGCACAAAGATAGCCAAGTTGTTGAGCTCCTCCAGAGCAAATGGCACGAGATAAGGGAAATCCCAGCCCAGCGGTATCTGTGGGCCTACATGCCCAGCTAGAACAGGCATGAAGATTTCAAAGGTGGTGTCTTCCGTTTACCCTCTTGTAACAGCCAAGGAGGAGAAGGAGGAGGAGGAGGAAAAGGTAGTGGTAGCTCCTGGTGAAAAGGGCTACTAGCAAGCCCAAGGCAAATTGATCTACAGTGCCCATCCTCTACTTCACTCCACTGCTATGATGTGGAAAGGGTGTCCCTCAGGACTCATCTGTTTCTTATGTAAACAGGTTCCAATAGAAGTAGCCAACAAAATACAGTAGTAATTGGCAAATCTAATTTTTGTCTCTGGGCAGGCCTAAATGAGATGGCAGCTCGACAGTTAGAAGATGTATCATTCCTGAGACATACTCTTAAAGCTGCTGACTCGGCAACATCCACTTAATTAATTACAAGCAATCAGGTGGAGTCCGATTTATGGCAACACTTTCCAAGGTTTTCTAGATACAGAGAACTCTGAATTGATGTACTTTTCCCTATTTCTTGGGGGTGCACTGGGATTGTGCAGCTTTCCCAAAGCTACACAGGCTGGCTCTTTTCTTGCAAGGCACAATGAGGAATTAAACTCTCGAACTCTGGCTCTGCAGCCAACATACAAATCAAGCCTGCTGTTTACCTCCTGATGACCAGTCATCAAACAAAAGCAAACTAGTCTGTGGTTTATGTGGTTGTGAAACCTCCTTGGAAGAAATTCAAACATTATTTACTTCTTAAGGCAGCTCTGCTTCTAATTGTGAATCTTCTGTCTATTCGAGTTTTACCCACACTTTCTCTTTCTCTGACTCCCTCCCACCTCATACATCCTTCATTGCTACCACTGAAAAAAGCTGAATGTGCAAGAAAGGCTTACTTTTCACTAGATTAAAAACATAATGGCCGCTTCTTCAGCCTTTTGATCCTGAGAGGATGTCAAGAGCAAGGAAGAAATAAAGACTTGTGCCTTTGTTGAAGACAGCAAGTGGCAATAGATTATCCTGGTGGAAGAATCACATTGGCATCAATTACTGTACTTCACATTCAGAATCTACAGAGAAGCTTGAATTGCTTGGGAACTTGAAGAGAAGTAAGCTCCTGCTGGCATGTGTATGTAACATCTTTAACTATCTAACTGCTCACACAAGCAATAAAATGGAAGGGCACAGAACAGAACTTGTGAATGGCGTGTGCTCTGAAAGCAGAATGGAAACTGGTTTACCATTTTCCCAGTGCCCTCTCTGTCACAGTACTGGTTTGTACAGTCATGACTGAAGACTTCTCACATGAACTAGCAAATGGAAATCATCGAATCAAAGAGCAAAGGTGGAGAAATATCAGTAGTCTTTGAGAACCTGCAAAAGTAAAATCACATTTTTAAATCCCATGTTTCTTTCCTGTTTCACTCATTGTTTCAAAGATCAGTCAACTCAACATCCTGCATTTAAGGAGAAGTAACCACACCATTGTAGTTAAGTTTTAAATATGAAAACATTGATAATTATTATTTCATGCCATCAAGTCAATTCTGACTTCTAATAACTCTTTTACTCTTTTCAAGGTTTTCTAGGTAGAGAGTACACAGACCTGCTTTGTTTGTTTGTTTCGAAAAACTCTAGGCTGCAAGGGCTGAAATATTGGTCCTAAAAATGTTTCTCAAAGGAAAAATAATGAAAGTCAGTGGAAATTACACAGATTTATCAACAAGAGCATTCCACTGCCATTCACACTTTTTGAAAAAGGGCCCTGACAATTGCTTTGTGTTCGGATGAGAAGTGATTAACCAATGAAAAGTGATTAACCAAGTCACCTTCTGGGATTTTCCCTTGAGTGGTGTTACTTTGTAAATTACAATGAGTGGAAGAGAGTATCCTGTGTAGGCCATCTTGACTACTGCCATTGATGCTGTCAACATTCAGGCTGCCCTTTGCTATGTAAAATTTACCATTCTTGTTCCTGCTGCCAGCATGGGCATAATATTGTGTAGCAATATTCGGCCATATCCTGGCATTTTGAATTGTGGATACAGAAACACCATGTCCCACATCCATAAACCAGAGGTTTTTCGAAGAATTGAATATAAGTAAATAAAAGAACCTTGACTGCAACTTAGTTCCAAATACTGATGACTAGGTTTGTGATGTACTGAGTCCCATGGGGTGGACACACCTGCCAATCATTTTTTCTTATTGAGGGGGGCAGTCCAATACTTTCCAGCTATAAAGGGAGATACTCAACTGAATACCACATTTCTTCTAAGTAGTCAGATTGCCCCAAGCAATACATGTTTAAAGAATTTGTTGAAAAGCAGCCAGGAGAATGGCCTTTTTTAAAGGTGAGATGTTGCTAATTTATTTTTAAAAAGAAGTTGCATTCCAGGATTTTGCCTTGCTTGGTGTATGTTTGTAGTGAGCACAGGAGGGTGTCCTGTGTAAACCATCTTGACTGTTGACATTGGTGTTATCAACATTCAGACAGTCCTTTGCTAGGTAAAATTTGGCATCCTTTTTCCTCCTGGCAATGTGGGCACCATCCTACAAGGCATTTTGAATCATGGACACAGAAACAATATCCCAAAGGGGGTTTGTTTTAAAACAGTTTTCCCAAACTTTTTGAGTTGTAACTCCCTTTTATAATAGCCAAGTAACCTGTGACACACAGACCTGCCACAACTGCAGAAAAAAGGCATTCTTAACAGGGTAAATAAAACACATTAAAATCGTTTTTTTAGAATATAATTCTACCCTAATATATTACTATTAATCTTAAAAAAACATAAATATGGGGGGAAGCTGTAAATCTGCCTCTATCATATAAAATTTGAGAAGGGGAAAATGTCATTACATTTTGAGTTTATCTTTTTAGGCGTGTAAAATATCCTCCCTTCATGTTTCCTCCACCCCAAAAAGCACCCTCCGTGAAGAGCCCCTCCCCCTCAAGCCCATACAAATGTCTCCCCCCACAGGCCCCGCCCCTTCCTTGTTCTCCCCCCTCCCCTTTTTGCCCCTCTTGCCTTCTTCCTCCACGACTCACATGGGGCCCAGAGGCATTTCCCTGCCCAGGTCCCCTCTCCCTTCCAGGCAGTACCATCCCCGCACCTGGAAGAAGATTCAGGCAGAGCGAAAGGTGCCACTGCCGTGGCAGCAGCTCCTTTTCAATCCTGCCGGCACTTCGGGCCTCAGTGTTCCTGGCAGGCGCGGCACGCTCGCCTCATTCAGGCCTCTTGGAGCTGGCCTCACACCTGGGTCCCAAGGGCTGATGTCAGTCCACCAAAGGTGGACGTGGAGGAGCACGGAGATGCGGGCGAGGGCAGCTCTCTCAAAGGGGGTGAGGGGGATGATGCCCTGCATGAAAGGAAAAGCTGCCCAAAGGGGTCCAGAAACAATAACTCAGAACTCTAGGTGGCCTCAGGGGGCCTGGAGGATTAAAATAAAACAGCATTGTGTACGCCTTGTTTAATGCAATAAATATAAAAATAATTGCCACTAAAAATCACTGTGGTGACACACACATACCCAGAAAACACTTCACTCCTTGGGGTTCCTAATGTCCAGGTTGGAAACCCTTATTTTAAAAAGATTGAATATTGCTTCATCATGTGAAAAATAACCAGCCATAGCAAAAAGGCCAAATGCCCCAACAAATAGCGCTTCTTTTTCTTTTTCTTTTTGCATTACCTCAAACAGAATGTTTGCCAAATGAGGCCATTCACAGAGTGAACCACACAGTGGTGAAGAATTAAGGGTGTCTATATCCACTCCCTCCATGCATTTAGTGAATACCGGCCATGCCCCCAACTTAATGCATACACAGATGATTCCCACGAACAGTTGCATATTAATAGGCTGCAAGAGCAAGTCCTTGGCACATCCACCTATTGCACCTAAACAAAACCTGATTGACCCAGGGCTCCAAAAAGCAAGGAAAATTCCTATGTGCGTGTAGCTGCCTACCCTGTACATGGACACTGTTCCATCAATGGGAGAAGCACGGCCACCTAGGTGTGTGGCCAGCGGATGCACCGGCTTCAAGGAGCATGGCTAGTGGCTGTGATTCCTTTTCCTCTCACACTGGTCATGTGAAGTCGCCTAAGGAATAATATTCATAGGAATATTAAATGTCAGGAAGATTCTGCCCAGAATCAGTCTCTTGTTCTGATTGGCCGTTATAGTTTAACCTGAACAAAGGGAAAGATTTAGGGAAATCAACGGAGATGAGTAGACAAGCAGCCTTCCAATGACATGCCATATTACGTTTGGCTGACCTCTGCTAGCTCTGTAAGTGGTACTGCAGACGTGTAGGGAATAGGGTAAGGGAAAGAGTCCAGATGCAACCTCGACACGGAATCCCTACCTCTTCATCCATTTTCTCCACAATGATGTAATCCGGGGATGACTCTGATGTTGTGGGACTGCGATGTTGTGGGACTGCAACACCCTCACCACTGACTGTGCTACCTAGGGCGGATAAGAGTTGCAGTCCAGCATCTGGAGGCCCACATGTGTCCCATAACTGGAATGATGAAATTAAAGGGGAAAAAAACAGCTCAAGTGGTGAATTTCAGGGTATTAAGAAAATGCATAGAAACATGAGGATTTGCAGTTCCAAGCCTGTTGTTTGAAAGGCACAAAATGTGCCAAGAACAAAAGCCGTATGCCAAAACCTTAATAACAGGGCACAATGACATTGGACCAGCCGTTCTTCCAAGGCAACTAAACCTGGTAAACAAGTTAATAAATCATTTTAATGAGTGGAGATTGGAAGAGGAAGTCAACCAAATAATCTATTTCTTAGACTGGCAAGCAATACAGCTCAAGAGGGGGTGGCTGCAATTTTTGTAACATCAGGTGATTGCCAGATTCTTGGAAACTAACACATACTGTTAACTATTTTCATAAATCCTAACTACAGTACTATGGATCTGTAATTAGCTGTTGAAAAAATGCCGTGGTTGGGCTCTATAAGTTATCTTCCCTATTATATAAACAGACAGACAGAGTTCCAATTTGTGTTAATGCCACTACAATATCAGAATGTATTACATTAATACCTATCATACACACTTTTTGAATATTTTCAATACACAGAGAAAGTAAAGTAAATCTGCAGATGACTATAATTCACAAAAGCTTACATTTGAAACAAACTTATTAAAGCTGCTACAAGGCTTTTGTTTTCGTTTATTTTTTGCTCAAAGAATCTAACACAACCTCTTGTCTCAAATAAATAAACATATTTATGGGAGGGAGGACTATTCTGGAAGGGTACACTTCTCATTCACAATAATAATTGTGCTGTCAGGTCAATTCTGACTTATAGTGACCCTTTTCAGAGTTTTCCAGGTAGAAAGTATTCAGAAATGGTCTACCATTCCCTTCTTCTGGAGGTGTTGTGGAACTGTGCAGCTTGCCCAAGGCTACACAGGCTGGCTCTTCTTCCCTAGGAATTGAACTCTCAAATTCTGGTTCTGCTGCCAAATTACTAAACTACTGAGCTATCCAGCTGGGTACACACCTCATGAGACTTGTTTTAATATTCATTTAGGCCAGCATTCCATCTACCATCCCAGCATGCAATGTGCCACAGGCAGAGCAGGCCTGCCATCAGAAGCCCCTTCCCACCATGGATAGGAGGCAGAACTCTTGGGAGGAAGGAAGGAAAAGAAAGAGGATGAGAGCAGGGGTGACTTTTCCCCTTGTTTTAGCAGCCTGTTCTTTCCATCGTGTAGCCTCTTATTGGCCAGCTGTGTAAACATTCCCTGGCTTCAGCGTATCAAGGTTATGTCTAACCTCCTTGCCCACAATACTATGGGCTTCAGGACACCCCCCAACCCAGAAAAAGTGTGGTGTTTTCAAATCCCATTAAAAAAAAGAGGAGATACTCCCATAGGCGGACAGTCGGTTATTAAGAAAAAGCACACACTCTTGCCCCGACTTTCTGTCTTCAGGTGAAAACAAGAGGGCTACCTCTGTGGCCAGATAAGGCAGGACAACCTTTCCTTCTCTGCAGAGTTTGCTTGCCCAGCAGGGGGATGGAGAAAGTTGGGGGCGGTGGCTGAGGAGTGCTGCAGCATTGGCAATGTGTGGGAAAGAGGTCTCTCTCTCTCTCTCTCTCTCTCACACACACACACACACACACACACACTGTCAAAGACACCAATACTGATACTCTCACTGGGCTCTCTAGCCTCCACTGCCCAGCCACCTGCTGGACATTCCAGTCAACTCAACATTTCCCTTTGGTATTTCGAATCTAAGGTTAGTGTCCTGTTACACCATTCTCTCACCCAGCTTGACTTCAGAGGAAGCTCTACTGAGGTTTGAAATAGTGTGTTTTGGGTGCCATTTGAAACATCAGTAGGGTTTCTGTCATGAGAAGCAACCAAAGTTGCTTCAAATTCGACCCAGTTTTGACTTGGTGTGCAATTTCGGCCATAAAGAGAGCAAGGTTTACATCTGGTTCCACCAGGAACTGAGTTTGTTTCCATCCAGTCAAAAGGCGTTCATTCCTCACCCCAAAAAAATACTCTGAAAAGTAATAAACATGGGCAATATGCTTTGTGGGGATAGAGGTGTTTATGCAGTCCTGGCATAGAAAAATGTTCCCTGTAATACAAACAATGTTTGTTCTGTGTGTCTGATCGTATGACTGTATTAAATGACACAATCTTTCCATAACAGACAACACCACTGCTGATTTATTGCAGTTTTCTAAGATGCTTCTGCAGGGGTATGGCCACAATAAACCTTTGACTGATTATAAGAAACAGCAAACAGGAATAGAACTGCAGTCAATTCTCCTTTGTGGTAGCTCAGTCTTTGCCATCAAAGTGGAGACCTCTTCCCCATTGTCACACCAAAATGGCATTGTACTGACAATATTTTGGGGTGAAATCCCTCACTTTTCTATCAAAATATACAAAACCTAATTAAAATCTGCCTTTTGCTGACAGTCATCGTTATTAGGTAGTCCACTCACCTTTTATTTAGACAGTACTGACTGATAACAGGGTATTATAGAAATAGTCTAAAATGCCATTTAAGAGCACGCAAAAAGATGCTGACAGCTTCTTTGGAAAATAGGACTTAAACACACACACACACACTGTGTCAATCTAATGGCAAGCTAAGTACCTTTTGAAAGGGGTACTCCATTGAGGCAAGCATGCTTATATAAGGAATGGTGGGGAAAATAACTGTTGGCTCATATTTTTAAGCAAACAAACCTAATGTATCTTTCCTAAATGAATATACAGAAAGAAACAGAATTAACTTTCAGATTATTTTCTCTACGCCACTTTTCAGAAAGCTCCATTGCTTACCGTTCCACCCTGGATGTCATGCGTCTGTTCCTGCTAGCATGGTGCTTTATGGAAAACTGGGCCAGTGCAATGTAATTCCTATCTTTATTTGGCACCACCAATGTGGTATTTTTCACTTTATCGTCAAAAGACAGAACCAGTACTAAGAAGTACAAGATCTGCTTGTATACTAAGACAGAAAGGTAACAAATGATGCTCATGAACAAACACCAGGCTCTTCCAAATAGAGTGTTTGTTCTCCCCAACAGGCTGACTTGGTCGCTGAAATTATTAGAATTTTTATACCATCTGAATAACACAAGATTCATATCAGTAGATAGACTAACAGGGATTTCAGTCTATCTTGCCCTCTGACTATGCGAGCTTTTTAAAATTGCTTCCCCTCACCAAAAACAAAAAAACAAAAACATGATTTATTTTGTCTCAGTCCATTCCCAGGTTGTACAATTGGTTTCCGAAAGTTTATGACTTTCCGTCGAAACCCAGACGTGAGCCCACACACAGTGCCATAACCAAATTAAGTTAAATAAAGCAACTACTGTACAGGTATTTACTTTTTTGTTTACTTACTTCTTTACACCTTATTTTTCAAAGCACTCTCTTGGAGGAGGCAAGAAACAGACTGAGCATAATGACAAAGGAGAGAAAGCAATGACATTGAGGCCAGAAACAGACCCCCAAGATAGCCTGTAACTGCAACTGAAAGCACAGGGAGGCTGCAGAGAGGTGACGGAAACAGTCTTTTCCATGTTTGCGAAATCAGACTGCAGAGGAATCCCATGAGTAAATCCTGAAGAGCCATCACCAGACAACAGCAAGCTGATCTGCATAATCCCAGAGGTGACAGACGCTCAAACTGTGACATGCAGACACTCCCATTAGTTAAGAATTTCCTCTGAGAAGTCACAAAATGTCTGTTTCCAACCTATGTTCTCTACAACTGTACTGAAGCAGAGGAACCACGGTTTGCTGGTATGAACATATTAAGGTACTATTCAACTGTCTTTCATTTTTAGAGGGCTCTTTTTAAAATCACTGATAAGTGTGGAAATAGAAACAGGATGGAGTTATGAAGAGTGATACAGACAAGGAATAAACAGATTTACCCATCCCTAATGTGTGAAAATGCCATTGAATTGTCAGTAAACAAATCCTGTGTACAAGCTGGTCAAGATGAGTATCCCAGAACAAAATATGGGATAAAATGGAGCCTAAAACTCCAAAATGGAGCCTAAAACTCCACAAAGCTATCGCTGGGCATGTTGGGCTCCATGACTTACCAGCCTCACCAGCTTGGCTAGTGGCCAAGGATGATGGGAAAGGGAATCAAAATGGACCAGGAAATGGACTTGGGGACATGGTGGATCACTGCACGAAAGCATCGGGCCAGTGCCAATGGAGGAGATAATCAAGAAAACAATTAAAAATAAAGTCTCAAAAATAAGAATGGCTTTATAGCAATCTGTGGTGTCATAATGTGTATTCTTCCGGATTCTGCCTCTCAGAAAGCATAGAGGTAGAGCTGTAAAAAAAAAATTGCAGAAAGCAGCTATCAAAACATTCCAGGAGCTGGAACAGCTCCCAATGAGGAGAGGATGCATGTTGAGGGCCTCTGAAGACACTGATAAAGAGGACAAAGGAGTGATAATATAGCAATACATAACATTATGCATCTTGTGGAGAAATAGACAGAAATAATATTTTGTCCCTCTTTCATAAAATGAGAACTCAGGATCTACACAGTGGTTCCCAACCTTGGGTAACCCAAATGTTCTTGGACTGCAGTTCCCAGAAACTGGCCAGAGTTTCTGGGAGTTGTGGTCCAAGTACATCTGGGTTGTCCATGGTAGGAACCATTGAACTAGGTAAAGGTAAAGGTTCCCCTTGACAATTTGTCCAGTCGTGTCCGACCCTAGGCGGCGGTGCTCATCTCCGTTTCCAACTACCTATACTGGACGGATGAAAACAAGTGACTTTTCACATATAGGAAAACCTTTATGCAAGAGGTAGCATAGGTACTGATGAAGTCCTGGATGCCTTCCATTATTTTTTTATTTTTGGATTTTCATGAAAATTAATCCCGTCTCACTATCCGCATGTAGAAACTGCTGTAGTGAAATTAACTGTAAGAAGTCCCTGTTCGCTCCACAAATGCACTCATTTTCTGATGCTCTTTGTAAAGGAAGGAATATGTGTGACTTGGTGACTGTGGCCGTAGTGGTGAGTCTACAAATCTTTTCCATTCCAGAAACCGGATATCATAATGCAAATTTTGTGAAAGGCACTCTAGGGCAAGAATATAGTTAATCAATTTTTCAAATGTTTTTTTCTTTTTTCTTTTGGTCCCAATACCCATGATTACTGATTGCTTATTCATTTTGCGTGATGGCAATAAAAAGCTAGCTACTAACATCTTAATTGCACCAACTCCTGGGAGGTTTTGGTGGGGATATAAAATGAGTTGGTCTAATGCCAGAACCAAGCTAATTTCTATTACCTTAGAAAGAACTGACAATGAATCACAGTCAATAGCAGAGGGAAGCAGAACAGGGCAAACCTTGAGACTACTTTTTTTTTCCTGTGGCAAACTATATATCACAATTGCTATTATAATGAATGGATGAACACTAATTTTGACAATACGTATAGGACGATCTTAAACTGTACTCAATGTGCATTTACACACACAACAACACACATATACTATGTTGCTCAATATATACGTTACTTACACTTATATATATGGGACGTGGTGGCGTTGTGGGCTAAACCGCAGAAGCCTGTGCTGCAGGGTCAGAAGATCCGGCAGTCGTAAGATCGAATCCACGCAACGGAATGAGCACCCGTCGCTTGTCCCAGCTCCCGCCAACCTAGCGGTTCGAAAGCATGCAAATGCGAGTAGATAAATAGGGACCACCTCGGTGGGAAGGTAAACAGCGTTCCGTGTCTAAATCACACTGGCCATGTGACCACGGAAAGATTGTCTTCGGACAAAACGCTGGCTCTATGGCTTGAAGAGCGGGATGAGCGCCGCCCCCTAGAGTCGGACACGACTGGACAAAAAAATTGTCGGGGGGAACCTTTACCTTTACCTTACACTTATATATGTGACGTTGTGGTTGAAATCCTGTTGCATTAAATTAAAGGCTGATAACATCACAGAGAGGGGGTGATTTTCAGTAATTACAAACTTCCTATTTCTGTCCCATGGCATTTCCAATTCCCATTAGTCCTTTTCGTCATGGTTACCACAGGACAGAAGGAGGAAGTTTTAATTGCCAAACTTGACATTGACAGATAATATTAACAATGGAGGTAGGGGAGGGAGACATAATTAATTAATCCTAAATTAGTGGCTGAAAACTTGCAGTACAGCTCTGTCTATCTATGTAATAGAAGTGACATCACTGGCAGCAACAGATTAAAGCCTTCCTTTTGTGATTTTGATTATACACAGCTCCTACACAACCCCACTTAGTTGTGTGCACTTTGAAATCACAAAAGGAAGTCTTCAATCAGCAGCAATCTCCCACTAGTGATGATGACACTCGTTGTACAGGTGGAATCCACCGAAGAGGTTTTCAGCCAACAAAAAAGGTTTAATGAAGTATCATGGCCCAAATCCTATTTGTTAGGCGTGTAAGCCCAATACCAATGTTATAACTTTTGAAGGTCAATTAGACATGTGACCAAGTCAGAGTAGACTATCTCTTGTGTACCACGTGGTGCAATTCAATCTGCAATGAATCATGTCCGTTCTAATGTTGTCATTTGTAGCAATTCACCACCCACCAAATTTAGGCTGATTGCACTACACCAGCCATCATATTAATATGATTTTTGCCAAGATAGATATTTTTCGCTCATCTATTTCTACTGCCTTAAACATCATTGATTTATAAAATCAAACTCATTCATTATGTCAAATTAATTCATAAATCTTTTGTTAAAAAATTAAAAACAACGGCCTCGTATATTCACGTCACTTGCACTTACATTAGGAAGACAGGAGGGAACTGGCAGTAGCAACAGAGAAAGAAACAGCTTCACTAGACTGTAACGCTGTGGCTCTTAAAGGACTATCAGTCTAAGCACCGCAGAAAATGAAGCAAGGACATACTCTCTCTGGCAAGATGCTTTGGAAAGCTAGATTTCCAAAAGAGAAGCACTGCCCAAACACTCCCAAGTTTGGGGTAAAAATTAGAAACAAGAAAATAAACATTAAATCATGGTTTGCAACAATGCAAACATTTTTTTTCCACAATGCCTCCCTAGCAGAACTCCTTACCTGTGTGTTCCCTCTTTATTTTTGATTACTGGCTGCCAAGGAGACCCCTAAGGAGGCGAGGTGTGGTGGCAGAATCAACATGAAGACAGGGTCACTTTAATGGGAGTGATCTACCTTGAAAGCAACTTTTCTCTCTGCCCAGGAATCACTCCAGCCTAGCCCCTCAAAAGTAGAAGCCCTACACCTCGACCAAAAAGGTCCAGCTTGGGCACTGATCAGGGTCAGGCTGGAGCACATTTCTTCATGTGGTGTGATCTCCAGGAAAGAGAGTATACATGCAGTCCATATCATCATCGTAGGATCAAACTACACAAGATGGCAGCTTTGCGGTCAGAAGCTGATAGGACAATGATGGCAAACCTATGGCACATGTGCCACAGCTGGCACGCAGAGCCCTCTCTGCAGGCATGGAAGCCATAAGTCGCTGGATCGATATCCCCAGCAGCCAAACCTGAGGCGGCAGCTGCAGTGCTAGCACCCTGATGGCGGGCCAGGATCCGTAGCAGCTGGTACTGGCAGGGGTTGGGCATGATTGGAGGTGGATCCGGAGTGGGGTCTGGAGGCATCTCTGTGCCCGAGATTCCCCCTTCCGCCACCACTTCTGCTTCTGCCACTGCCCACTGCCCACTGGTTTGTTTGTTTTTCCCTCCAGTTTGGGCACTCAGGCTCAAAAAGGTTAGCCATCACTGTGGTAGGACATTGCCTCCCCACTGTGGTGATTCCATGAGAACCATTTGTCTGAGCAAGTAGATGTTAAACCTGCGTTTACCCCGTGACGATCAATCAACATTGCTATTATTCAAGACAGGGAAAGTAAGGGAATCTCATGCCATAACAAAGAGGCCTGTTCAGGACATCCCACTTCTAACAATGTGCTGTCTTTATTGCCTACTCTAATGTGACCCTTAGTGAAGCCTTCTTTACCCTTGCCTCAATCAAAGAACTTCCAATCCTCTTGAGATCTGTTGATTCACACTTTCCTATTGTAGGGCAGTTCTCCTGAAATCAGTGGGACAAATCAGTGGTTGCTCATTTAATCACCATTGATTTTGCTGGGTCTACTCTAAGCCCAACTAAGTCTGGATCCAATCCTTGGACAAGGAACACATTGGCCAAAAATTTGCTTGGGATTTTATGCAAATTCAAGAGGATCCGCAAAAGTTGCTCCAGCTAATTGTTAAGGCGTCTGGCATACGCCAGGCATGTTCTGCCCATGTGATTATTACTGTGATTAAAGGCATGACGAGCAATATGCCTGGCATCTCAACAGTTAGCTGCTTCCGTGATTCTTATTTATTTTATTGATTTAGTGTAATTTATAGGCTGCCATTCTCTCAATGATGAGACCCGAAGCAGTTTATAATCTTCTGGCATACAGGTAAAACCCTGTCATGATTTTGGACACTTTTTTCCTGTAATGTCAGGCAAAAGCAACATTTAAAAAAAATACAGAAGACAAAATCCTTGCGACACCTTAAAGACTAACTGCTATATTTTACTGTGAGCTTATGTGGACAAGTCCACATCCTGATATGCCAGTGCAGACTAACATGGCTAACTCTTCTAAAACTACTCTTTTTTTCTGGAATTTGCTAAGTAGCCTAGAAGGTTGCATGAAGCAAGTATGGCACAAAAACTGAAATTTCAGTTTGCTTCTAATTTGAACAAAAAACAAAACCCAGTGAGAGTATAGTTACTACCAGAAGTACAGCATCATTTTTCACGCTGGACATTTCAGTAGGACTTATTATGTCCCACAGGCCTCCTCTGGACTAATCTCAGAAGAGAGGGAGGCTCACACAAAGAACCACTCTAAGCCCAATTCAGTATCTAGGTTTCCAACAAGGTCTGCTTTTTTAACTTCAGTCCAATTTTCTTTCTGGATTGACTGGTTCCTGCAAAGGTCAAACAACCTACCAGAAGTCAATAAAGGACCAAGCTCCCAATCTTTTCCCAAAATGGTTGGGCTCCAGTTTTTCCCAATCATGTGCATGAGGGTATATGTGTAATGCTAGGAGAAGGGAGGTAATATTGATAGTATAGCTGGAGTGCCCTTAGATCCCTTCATTTAAGACTTGTCCATTGAGGGGGCGGAATTAAACACTGCACACTGTTCCATTTGCAAAGCAGCTCCCGGCCATCCCAGGAAGGCACACACTCCTTGACCCTGCCACTTCAATTTGTCAACGGCTCATGGTATTCATTACCTTCCTTGCCCATGGGGGACACTCGGAAAGATGCCTTGTAATGGACTACAGGGGGGCCAACATCAATCTGCCAATTACTGGTGATAATGGACCTGAGAGCCTTTCATATGAGATTATAGCTGAGGCATGGAAAAAAGGAGAGAGCATTCTTCTTAAGTGGCATCTGGATTGAGACAGGCGGCTGTTTATAACAGTAGCTAAAAAGCCCACAGGGCTGCTGCTTAAACCTGTGGAACAATTATGTGCCAAGTCAGATGGAGAGAAGAGAGAGGGAGGGAGAGAGAGAGAGGGAGGGAGAGAGAGAGAGAAGAAAGACTTATTAATACCTTACAAAAGTAAGCTGAAGTTCTCAGAAAGAATGCGCTTCAGTCACAAATTCTGAGCCGCCTGCTTCTGTTGCCGAATACACCAGACTTTCCCAATACTTTCAGTAAACTGGAAGCAGCCACGTGGGCCAAACAGAGAAAGATGCCCACAGCACAAAGATTTCAGTCACAAGGAAAGGAGTCATTCTGTGGGTTTTACAGAAGTTTCTTCCTGAGTGGAAGGAGTTGGAGAGAAAGAGGAAGATGTTGCTGGTAGGGAGCAGGATGAAAAGCCCGTCTGCAGTGCGACACAGCCATCAGCTACTGGGCCAGCTCCAGGATTTTATTCCCCCCCCCCCGATATCCCACAATTTAACAATATTATTTAACACTGAACCTCTCAATGAGCTCTGAAGCAAGCACACACACACACACACACAGAGAGAGAGAGAGAGAGAGAGAGAGAGAGAGAGAACTGCTTTTTAAGCTGGTCTTTTATTTCATTTGTTTCAACATCATTTAGTGAGGGGCTTTTTTGTTTGTTTGTTTTCAGGAATTAAACAAAATCTTAAAGGGCAAACCCATTCTTTAGGTTAGAAGAACACTCCAAGGTTATGGAAACCAATAAGTCCAAAGTTTTGTTAGTTTCCTGCCAGGAAAAGCCTGGTGTTTCATTACAGTTTCCATTCTTTAAGAATGATTCCCCACTCACACTTCACAGTGGGAGAGAAATAGGGGCTAGGTAAGGTATATCTCAGGAGCCTGTGGGCTTCTAGATCCAAAGCATCCTCCCCCCAACCAAACCATGCCAATATACATCATCCCAGTTAGAAGTCTTCTCCTTTCTCATGGAGACCAACACCCGCTCTCTCCTATTGCCTTAGAAATCATAGGACTTCCGCTCTTAGGGTGAGATTGCACAGTAAGACAAGGAGGAATGTGTTGCCTCCTCTTAAAATCCTATCCCTTCAGGCACCCAAATCTTTCAGTGCTACACGCCTGAAATATCAAAAAGAGAAATAGCTCCCAAATTACCAATTATAAAACAAAACCAAGCTAATTTGCCAAATGCAAATCAAGGCCAGATCATGTCGGATTAAAAACCCAGTCTTTTTCTTTAAAGGAGAACACTGCTTCCAGTGACCCAAGCAGCATCTTGTCTAATGAGGCTTTTACTTAATGGTTTTATTAGCAGTAAGAGTCCTGAGAACAACATTTCAGAGATAAATGGGAATATACAGTGTGACGATGTGTTGCTCTACCGGTAGGTGGTTTTATTTTGCTGCTGCTGTTCCCCAAAGTCCTTTCTATGACACACACACCCCAGAAATTCTGCCACCAAGTGGTTTCCCTGCAAATACAAGAATCACTGCAAGGGAACCACATGTGCTAAATAATGAGATGTTTGCCACCCAAGCCTCCCAAAATCCTTCTGGAAATAAATTCAAACCATCCCACACTGCCATATTTCCATTTTCCAAATGGCCAGCAGCTGCCATACAAGAGAGTACGAAGAAGAGGGTTACACTTTATACTGCAGAAGTCTTATCAGCTGGGAATTCCCCAGGACGAAAATCCCTGGAAATGTCACCTTGAGAGGGCTTCTGGACTCTTAAGGCATATTTACTTGACACCAGCCATGGCAGTCGGACACAAATTTAACTCTCATGGCACCACCCTAAAGAACACCTAGCACCATCCTCATCCTGGCTCGTCACCTGCCATGGACTTTTCCTCCAGGAATCTGTCTAGTTCCCTTTTTAAAGGCATCTTGGCCAGAGGCCATCCCCATGTCCTGCAGCAAGGAGTTCCACAGACTAACCAAACTATGTGATCATTGCAAGGATCTTTTGCTACCTGAAATCACAGCTCAGGGTTGTTCCTCATCTGAACCTGCTGATCTGAACATTTCTGCAGAGAAACATCTTCCAAGTTGAATTTTTGTTGATGTCAGCAGTAGAGGAACCCTTTAATTTAGGTATATAATCTCTCTCTCTCTCTCTCTCTCTCTCTCTCTCTCTCTCTCCATTTGCAAGTAACCGGGCAACTGTATTTGCTGCAGGGTGGCTGCAAACAGGGGCAGTTCTGCTCATAACACATATCGCAGTTACAGTGGGGGGTGCCCCCATTGTTTGAAATCTGGTGTGTGCAGTTTCACAGTGGGCACGTTGAGAGGCTGGGCAATTTTAATTACAGTTTTTTTTAAAGGAATCATCCACATTGGCAAATGGAGATGTGGGGGGGGGGGAGAGAATCATAGAAATTATGGTAATTAAAGGAGGAGCAAGGAGGCTTGGCAATTGGGAATGGTGGAGAAGGTGTAGGCAAATAATAGGCAGGAAGTAAGGGGCAGTCCTGTAGCAACTGATTCTGCAATGTAGCTGTAAAACCCAGAGCTGAATAGAATCTGATTGGGTGCCATTTTGGATCAGAGCAGGAGTTGATGTTGTGTTGTATGACAGCAGTTGCTGTAATTTTTCCAGAGCATGTTGTTTCAGCCGGTGACTCAAAGGATTATATCTTTTTGTTTCAAAGACACAGATCCTTCTTTTTAATAGATTTTATATTTTATCAGCTGGAATTCTGTCACCAGCCTCGGAAGCCAAAGGAGGCTTGTATGTTTCTGCAGACCATGCACCCATTAGCCAAGTCTGCAGGTTTGTGTTTTTTGATGGAATATCCCAGAACTCTACTTGGAAAAGTTTTGAAGAATTCTGGGAGTTACAGTCACAAACCACAAAACAGTACACCCTTACTTAGATGGCTTGAGGTTGTGTTCTTGTGTTTTTATAGTGCAATATCAGAACTGGCTGCTAGAGGGAACTGAGGAGCATTTCCCTGTGCCTTTTTTAGCTTGCTGGCAATGGCAGTACCACGTGTTCATAATGCACAGTGACACAAATTACTTATGTGAACAGGGCAACAACAATAGATAACATTCAGCGGGTGACCCAAGAGTAGCAAGCAACAAGTAACACAATGTATTCCTTTTTAAAAACAGCATTTCGAGCTCTGCCAGTCTCGGGCACTCTTTCATTGGCACAGAGGAATCCAGATGCAATAAGAAAAAGTAAACTATAAGATGCCATTCAGTGACATGTGAATGCCAAGGCAAGAGTGTACGGCAAGAGATTTCAGTTGCTCCCAACCCCCTCTGCAAAAGTACAAAATGTTCTGGAGCACCCGTCATCTAGCCATAGCGATAGACTACCAAAATAAATAGATAAAGAAAGAAATAATAACAATTTTTAAAGTCCTATAGTTTGAAGTACACAGATTTCCAGTGTGTTCAATGAGCCACGGCAAAAATGTTCCAAGATAATATCCCCATATTATAAATGAAGAAAATAACCATGACAGCGCTAGGGAGTTCAGTAATTATCATCTCCACCCCGCCTGTAATGATGATGTATCACCCCCTCACAGGAATCACTAGCAGTTCAGTGAATCTTCCTCCAAATATCCTTTCCCAAAGTCTGACAATAAAAGTGAAACAAACATTATTAATTTGGTTTTATTTAAGGGGAAGAATAAATGATAATAAATGAGGTGCTTTGAAGCATTGACCTCTTACACTTGGCATTCCTTTTGAAGGTGGTTGGCTACTCAGCTGAGGGAGCCAATGGCTGCGTGCCAACAATGCCTCCTTCTCTGAGCACCTTTGTATGGCCTGCTTCTGTCCGAGCTCAAGGCCTGTTTGTGAGAAAAGAATGCCAGCAGCCAAAGGTAAAAAACCTTCTTTGTAACACTATCAGCGACAAAGGTTCTTCCCCTAATGCATGTCAAGTTCTTCATTATTGACTTCTTTTGTTTACGGCCTTCATGTTACAACATTTCTTCAATAAGCCCAAGGTGACATGTTCTGTTCCCACAAAACTCATTTCCTACTTCAGAGAAATATTCTGGGATTGAGGGTCAGTCCAAGGCATTATGTTGCCTGAGGAGAAGGAAAAAGAGAATGTTTCCCCTCAGATTTTATATACAGAAGCTGACTGTTGATGGGACAGCATGGTCCATGGCATGTACAGCTCAGACTTCCAAAGTTTTGCTGCTGTTCCCTACCCACTGGCAGTTGCTATCTGGGGTGGCTGCCTCGTTCTGTGTTGGTCTAATCCAGTGGTTCCCAATCTTGGCCAACCCAAGTGTTCTTGGACTGCAACTCCTGGGAAGGCTTCTGGGAATTGCAGTCCAAGGACATCTGGAGTACTCAAGGTTGGGAGCCATTGGTCTAGTCTAAGCTGTGATTAAACTAGTGTTTCCATACCTTGTTAGGTACCATGGATCTCCAGAAAACATGAATGCAAGTTATTAGACCCACTGTGCTGTGGGTGAGAGTCTTACCAGCCCTGTAGCTTACTGCGAGCTAGAGGCCTGGTCAACATCGCTAAGACCTGAGGAGTGTGATTTATTGAATTATTTCAGTGCAAAGTTTGGACATTCCAAGAACAAGAAATGTTGAAGGAATGAAAAACTGTTCCTACCAATAATATTTCCCAAAGGGGATCCTTCACTTCCCCAATATGTGTGCTCAGTTGTGCTATATGTTTACAGTTTTATTTGTTACGCTCATATCTCACCTTTCATGCAATGATCCTCAAGGCAGAGCACATGGTTCTCCTCCTCCTGACTGTATCCTCACAACAACCCTGTGATGCAAATCAAGCTGACAGACTGTGACTGGCCCAAGGTCACTCAATAAATGTCTTGGTGAAGTAGGGGCTTTAGCCCACATCTCCAGAGTCCTAGTCCAACGGGATTCCTAGTTACACCGCACTGGCTTCCTATTACAAGATAATACTGCATAATACTGTTCTGCGTCATGCCATAATCCATGAGTTGTGCTGAAGGGGCCACAAGGTTCGTTCGAGTTTTTGCTACAACAGACTAACACAGTGATTCATTGGAAAGTATCTATATAGTACCCTAGAGCAGCCATTCTCAATAGTCGTTAAATGCCCCCTTGGGGGGGGCTGACTCATTTGAAGAGGGTCACAGACAGAAAACAATTTTTCACACACCGCCTTACAAGTTCCAGTATGAGACTTAAACAATCCAATGATTTGGCCTACATTTCTTTCATACCGTGTTTATGGTTGTGGCCAAAAAAAGGTTGAGCATGGCTGCCCAAGAGGACGGAGTGAGGTGGTTTCAAAGGAGTGGAGTATTCTATTTGAGCTAACAAGGTTTGAGGTATGAAGTATGACACAGTGGGTGTAAAGTGCCTGTTAAGTCTGAAGATATACACACATACTGTAAAGTTCCCAGGTCTCATGTTTTGGTCCCAAGGCTCCGGTTTTGGTTCATTTTCAGGGCCACAAAACATGCCCTTGAATCCTTCCCATGACAATCGTTGCCTTTCTCATTATCTTGCACGTTTCATAGTTGTGGCTACAGTTGCTGCTGGAATTCACATGTTAATAACTTTGGCACCCGATGGTTTGTGTGGGGTTTTTTTTCTCTCTTTCCTGTGAGCTGTGGATGAATCATCCTGAATAGCATTTTGCAAGTGTCGAGAATCTTCCTAGCTGGTATTAGAGGACAGCTGTCTTTGAGCATGAAGTTGGTTCTAGTATGTGGCGGAGAGACAGGCATCTCGTTCCATCCTGCCACATGTGGAGTAAGGTGTTTCTGAAAGCTGCTGTAACACCACACACACTTCATGGGGCATTCCTATCTTGTGGCCCTAATGGTAGTGTTATGGTGGCATTTGCTGTGGTAAATAAGAGTCTAACTGGAAGTGCTTCATGAACCCTGGCTGCCAGGTCATATGAGGTCAGCCAAAGTTTCTCTATTGGAGATGCCCAAGGTACCAGATGCACAGTGCCACTGAGGGTAGGGGTAGGTGGGTCAGGAAATAGTATTTCAGAAAGTACCTCTGCCAAGTTTGATACAGTACACCTCCCATCACCAGGGATGTACATCTATGAATGTTTTGCTAACATGCCCTTCAGATGTCATACAGTTCATAACTGACCCTAACCTCACCTTTTAATGCCTTTTAAACATCGCAGCCCCCTATATCACACTTTGCCACGCCTGAACCAACATCCAGTCCTCAGTTTGAGATAAGTTTGTTACCCTCTTCCCAACCCCTTGCCATGATGAATCACTTAATTACTTTTGACAACCCCCTACTCCTTCCGCTATTGTGTTTCACCTATTCAAATCCCTTATCTTTAATTTAATCACAAATTGTAACCATATATTAAGCATTTAAACCAGAGTGTAGAAGAAATAGTTGAGCTGTATATGAAAGTCAGAGTCAAGATAGTTAAAGAACATCTTTCCACAGTGTTCTTAACACACCCCTAAGTAAACCACTTCATCCTCCTGTCCCACATTTAGGAGCCTTCTGTGATGACAGACAGACAACCTGGTATATAAGCAGGACCCACCTATGGCATTCAAGCATCTCATTTTCCACTTATGCTGACAGTGTGCATGGTCTCCTCTTCACATTTTATGAGTGTTTCAGTCAGAAAACATGAAAATCAAGCTTCTTTTCAGCAAAGAAGAGAAAAAAATGCATGCTAAAGGTTTGTGTGTGTGTGTGTGTGTGTGTGTGTGTGTGTGTGTGTATTGTGCTTGACTGCTTACAATTCATTGTAAGTCAAGGAAAAAAAATATTCAGCAGAATAATGCAAAGTCAGTGGGAGACCTCCTCACTTCATTTAACAATCCTGCTAGAAAACTCCAAGCCGTGTGAAAATCAAATTGGTTTACTGTAATCTGTAGCATTTGCTTTGCCTCTGGTTTCCCATTTTCCAATAAAAGCTACCAAAACATGATGGTAAGACAGCTATCGTCCTCTTTCCCCTGTAAACACTCAGTTCTGTTCCAAAGCCTCTGTTTATCTGTCATTAGTTGGATTAAGATGTATTATTACCTTGGTTTTGACAAAAGGTTGGGCCACTTTTCTTCGGAATGACCCCTGACGCCTTATACTATTTATCTCAACCCAAGATTGCAGAATGCCGGATATGTCCTGACAGCGCAAATCACAAGTAATCTGAAAGGTCGAGTTTTCTCCATAACCGGGTTCTTTCACACCAGTTACCCACTGCAAAGTATCAGAAAATGCCATAACAGTTAATATCAAGTCAGTCTCTTCTCCCCCGGGGCTTAAAAGCATCAAGGACTGAAGACAATGTACGGAAAGAAAAGGGGAGATAAAACATGCCTGCACTTTTGTGTTTTTTTGAAAGAGGTGAAAATGCTCCACACGGAGACATGTGCTGCGAACATCAAAACAGAAACCCCCGGGATGCTCAGGGAAAATGCTTTCCATTGAAAAGAACCATCCAACACCTCACAGCAAAAATAAGGGACCGGATTTCTCTCCGCTGTTTATGCAGGATGAGTTGTTGTGTTTGTGATCTTTATTTTCATGGCAGTGTGAAAAGCAGTGGTGCTCCAAAATCTTCAAGAGCCGAAGGGCAGCACCGTGTGTGGTCCAGAAGATCTGTGGTTTTCTTTCTCCAAATGCATCGGTGGGAGTTAAGTCAACCTAACCTCTGCTTCCAGTTGATTTCCCCATGGTGAACCCCAAACCATAGAGGTGCCTTTGGCAGTAGATGGTGGAAAACATTGTATGTGTACGCTTCAGCACAAGAGGAGGCACTACATTGGATCACTTTGTGCTGTGGGCCCCAAATCATCCACTATAGTTGCATTTTTTAAAAAAATTTATGTCAAGAGACATTGCCATAGAGTTCCCACATCTTACCTGGTTCAGTCCTGGTTGGCTCACAACTTCTGTCCTCACCAGAATTAAAAATGGGCATGTTTTACTCCTATACCCCAAAAGATCCTCTTCCTATAACGCAGGGGTCTCAAACTCAATTTACCTGGGGAACGCTGGAGGCAGAGGCTGGGTGAGGCTGGGCCGCATCAGATTTTCCGTCAAGCGGAGCAAGAGCCCGAGGAAGCCACCCAGGAGTTTCCTTAGCCCAGCTGGGGCTCCAAGGAGGAGGAGGGGCGCGCGAGCCCTTGTCACTGGCCATGACCCCTTCCAGCTCCTTCTTCACTACCACCACCACCAGCAGCAGCAGGACGAAGAAGCAGAAAAGGGAGAGAGTGCCAGTGACCGCCTGGGGGGGGGGCACAACATAATTTTTTTAAAAACCTCACAGAATCTCCTTGCCAAAAGAGAAAAGCCCCCATCGGTACCTGTGAAATTAAACAGAACAGGGCGGGGGCACGCACACAAACACATACACACAGAGGTCCGGCAACCTTCCTCTGAAGGCCCCCCCAAAAAAGGCGCACTCAGCAGCAGCAGCTACCCTCACCACAACAGGGGAGTAAACTTTGCAAGGTGAGCCCAGGCAGCCTCCAGAGCCAAGGCGGCTGAAGCAGGATGAAGAGGAGGAGGAGGAGGCACCGCCGGGCACTGAGGCGGCCGATGGCCAGGCTGGTGCTGGGGATACCAAGAGAGAGAGAGAGCCAGAGAGCTGCTTCCCTGGAAGAGGCGGCGGCAGTTGCTGTTGGCGGCGCTCTTTGAGGATGGGCCGGGAGTGAGCTCTGCTCTCAGGCATCGCTCAGTGGCGGCTCGGGCACTCTGGGAAAAGGGCCGGCAGTGTGCCTCGCTTGCCGGCTCTCCCCCAAGACAGTGCCTTTTGCACCCTCCATCTGGAACTGCGGCCTGCCAGCCGGCAGACAAGTGGGCTGGCTGGCAGGCTGCAGTTCCGGATGGAGGGTGCAAGAGGCGCTGTCTTGGGGGAGAGCCGGCAAGCGAGGCAAAGCTTTTTTTGACTCTTGACAGCAGAGGACGTGTGCGCGCTTCAGGGGGGCAGGCAAGGCGGGGGCCACAAACTATCATCCAGCGGGCTGTATGTTTGAGATCCATGCTATAAAGTGTGAAAGGGGGGGAAGATGCTGAAGCTCACTCCTTTGTCTCATCTTTGTCTATCGTTTGGTTTTCCGAGAACTTTCTCCTCAGCAATCACTCCAGCTACTCGATACAAGGAAAATGATCATTCTTTTTGTTATCTTCAAAATCAGTACCCATATTTCATTAATTTTCTATTCCCTACCATTTCCCCCTTTTTGGAACATATTCAAAAAAAGTATATTGGCAGGCAGTGACTGTTTTCTTATTTAATTTGCCATTTGACCCCTATAACCTTTCAGCCATTTTGTAAATAAAGTAAATAATCAATAATATTTTCAGTTCTCAGAAGAATATAAAAGTATAGCATTTGAAGAGGTGGAAACCCAAAATCAAAGCAAACCAAATAAAAGCAACTACTCCTAGATAAGCACATGAATACATAAGAGTTTTATCTACAAGCAATTAGGGCTCTGCTGTTCTCCTTTAATACAATGGGTATCAAGTGATTCTCTGTCACAACCTCACACGTTCTTTCCAATCTTGTAAGAGAGTAAAACTCTCCGGGTTTTTCAACTAAGCATTAATTGAACAAACCACAGATTCAACATACCCTGACTGCTTTTAAAGTGAGGCGAAAACATACATACAGTACTGGACAATAAAGCAGCCTAACACAATTCCCTGGATAGGCTGGCAAGAAGTAGCCAGTGCAGCAGTAGTGTCGTAGTTAATCACAGGTAAAGATGGGCACTAATCAGAAAAATAGTATTCATTTTGATTCATGATTCATTAAGGTCAAAGAATCATGAATTGCAAATTTATGAATGTTTCTGACGAATCAATTCATCAATTTGTTTTTGACTTTAAAACAGGAGGAAGGCTGGTGCTCTAAAGACATTGAACATGACTATACAGGAATCCTGATTGGTGTATTTTAAATGCCTCTTGAAAAATAATCCATTGCAGATCTATCCTCCCTCTGATTTCTGTGACTGGGTTAATTTTTTTTAAAGCATCCTATAAACAAAACAAGTTTAATAATTGGGGGGGGGCTGGATGTAAGGTTTGTAAGGGTAGCAGCAGCCACCATCCTGCCTTAAGGCAATGCACAGGACTTTACTGGAATTCAACAGAGAGCATTGCTAAAAGGAGGTGAGAAACCTCATGCTCTTCCCAGAGGACAAAGGACCTCTTGCTAGATGGCATAGCAAATCCCACGCTTTGGGGTTGTGAGCTCTGCAGTATCTGGTCTAACAGCTGCTGGGTGGCCTTCTGGGTGCTGTTAGCAATCCAGTAGTCATGCCCCTCAGTATTGCTGAGTTAACATATCAAGGTATTCCATCTACTCAGCCACCCCTTCTCCTCAGAGCTGGCCCTACCATTAGACAATGTGGGGCAATGGGACAGGGGGCGGCAGCTGCTCTGGGACATGGTGGTGACTGTTGTCCTGTAGCTAATTTTCTAAGATTAAACTAGCCTTTTGACTAAGGGAATAAGCAGGAGGACCTCTTATCCTTCATTTCAGGCAGCAAACTATTTTGGGACAAACCCATATAACTCTGACGATAGCAGATGCTTGTAGCATTTGGCAAACCATCTCAGAAATGTCCCAGGACACAATCCATTTATTTTTCACCTCAATCGTCTTACGGAGTCCCGTGACGAGGCTCAAACCTTGGGCTTCATTGGTGACCTTCATTCTTCTGCAATCTATTTCACTTTTCGAAGAAGAACTGGTATTAAAGGCTGTTGGAATTTGTGGTACAGTAATTGTGTTAGCAGAGTGCAGCGGCCTGCTATGGTGAACGTGTGGCTATGAATTAGGAATAATGATGACTCAAGATGGCCATGCTATAGTTAAAAGGACATAGCCTTTATTACTTTATGAAGTCTAACCAGAGAGGATAAACTTTTAGTGTGAAAACCAAGATGGTGGAGTGAATGGCCTGGGACACAGGAGGCCCGGGTTCAATTCTCTGCTCTGACATGGAAACTCACTGGGATGCCTCACTGGTAAAACCACTACTTAACTACCTCACAAACCTTGAAAACCCTATTAAAGATTAGATGAGTTGGATGTGACTTGACAGCACATGCGAACCAAAGCCTTCCATACGTGGTCTTCCCTATCTGCAAGTATGCACAGAGCCATCATAGAGATACAGCTTCACCTCAGACCATCCATTGAAAGAGAGCAATAGCCAACGAAGACAGAAGAAAGTGACCTGAGAGCAGTAAAACTGCCCATGATCTCACAGGGAAAACCCATGCTGTCCAATCCTAACCTCTTCCTCACTGGCCAGATAGTGTTGCTCCATTATTCAACTAAAGGCCAACTCACACATGATGTGTGTTCCATCCAATAATTCCTGGCCGGACCATGGGAACTTCTCCTCCTGTGCAGTCTTCTTGACACTCTGCAGCTCAGTACCCCAGATGCCATGAAGCTCAGCAGGAAGGACGAGCCATTATTGTTAAGGTATATAATTTTTATATAGCCTGAACATAATATGTGTGTGTGCAGAACAAGATTGAGATGACGTCTTTCCTTCATCCCTGGCTGATGCAATTTCTCTGCAATATGAAGATTGCCACACCTGTGTGCATGAAGTCACCTTAGACGGGATTGGACCAGACTGATGCCAGAATTGTATTTAAGAAATGAACTCTGTACAGTCATTCTCTTCTCCTGTGTACTGATGTCTGCATGTCATGCTGCTGGTTTGAATACTGAATACTGAAGTGCTGTATGTATGTATATCCTGTATATATTTTGTAAATACACTGCTGAAAAGAAGAAGCTGTTGTGTGCGTTTATCTGCGCTTTACTCTGCGAGAGACAAGATAAAGTCACAGACGCACACTCCCTTAACAGAGGTTATGCGCCCAGCAACGTTCCGCTGCGCTGCAAACGTGAGTAAATAAGTAAATGAAAGAGGAGGAGAGCCTAAGCAGCAGTGATAGTGAAACCAGTTCGTCTGTAAACCCGGGGAAGGGAAGGATACAGAGAGCTGCAAGGATGGCATACAGCACGGGAGGAAATATAGGTGGCCTGGCCATAAATAGACTGAATGAAAATAATTATAGAACGTGGGCAATTAAAGCGGAGATGTTGTTGAGAAAGGAGGGTCTGTTTCGCTACGTTACAGCCCCCCCAGTGCAGCCCAGTGAGGAGGAAGAGGCAGAGCATGAGAGAGCTCTAGCCACGATCATTTTGGCCATTGAAGATTCGCTTCTGACCCACATTCAAGGACTGACAACAGCAAAAGCAGTCTGGGATAAACTAAAAGGCATTTATCAGAGGGAGACAACAGGCACAAAGATTTCTCTTACCAGGAGGTTGTTCCAATGCAGGATGAAACAGGATGAATGCGCTTCGGAACACTTAAAAAATATGAAGGACATGTTTAATCAACTGCAATTAATGAATGTTGTCTTCCCTCAGGAACAGCGCGTTTATATTTTGCTAAGTTCTCTGAATGATGATTACTCCATGCTAGTAACAAGTTTGGAAAGCATGCCAGAAACTGAGCTTTCAGAAGAATATGTGACAAACAGAATTCTCCAGGAGGAACAGCATTTGAAACAGAGAATGCTGAACAAAAAGGCAAGCCACGTGCGTGCTGACCACGAGAGACAGAGATACGCTGATGGCAGCGTACCCATGAGGCGGGCGGACGGAGAACAAAGAGGAAGAGTGATGATGACGAAAGCCTGTTTCCTCTGCGGATCCACCAATCACCTGCAACGGAACTGTGACAAAAGCGGAAGTCCTCCAAGCAACAAAGAAGGAAGAAAGAAGGTCTCCAAATGGTTTCAACAAAGAAACGACATGAGGCCGGTCTCCTTGGTTACCAGAGGAACGAGGGACAAGGTTCCCGGCAGCCACACATTTGAGGCGTGGCTCATTGACTCGGGGGCAGTCGTGCATTTGACTAATAATAGGGATCTCTTTTGTCTTTTAGATGAAACCAGCCTCAGAAGTGTGATGATGGCAAATTCACAAGAGACGGCCGTTGAAGGACAAGGAACTGTTTACATTCCTTCCTTGAATACTGAGATAAGTGGGGTATTTTACGCTCCTGAATTGTCGTTTAATATAATAAGTGTATCAGCGTTGGCTGAGCAAGGGTTCACTGTCACTTTTGAGAAACAGGAGTGTATAATTAAGAAAAATGGTAAAATAGTTGCAAAAGTGAAGCAAGAAAATAATCTGTACATGTTAAAGAGCCAGACACATGAAAGTGCACATGTGATACATACAAACAAACCACAACATGATAACTGTATACATTTACTGCATAGGAGGCTGGGTCATGTAAATTTTAGATCATTACAGAAAATGGAACATTTTGCCAGGGATGTAAACATAAAGGAATGCAAAAATTACTTGGACTGTAATGTCTGTAAAAGTAGCAAGACAAATGTGGCCCCAAAAGGGAGGAAAAGTGACAGAGTCACAACCAGGCCATTTGAATTAGTTCATGCAGATTTAATGGGACCATTTCCTCCATCATTAGGAGGAGCGAAATATGCAATGGTTCTAGTGGATGATTTTACAAGGTTTTCTTATTGTTATACACTAAGATCTAAAACAGAAGTATTTGATACATTTAGAAAATGGTTATTTTCAGTAGAGAGGAGATTTAACCACAAGGTGGCGCAGTTGCAAACGGATCGAGGTACGGAGTTTACAAACACTAGGTTTCAAAGATGGTTAGAAAGTCTGGGAATTAGACATAGAAAAACGAGCCCATATAGCCCATTTCAGAATGGTGTTGCTGAGAGACGCAACAGAGTGTTACAAGAGATGAAAAATGCATTGTTGGCAGACTCTGGGTTGCGTCACGGTCTGTGGAGTGAAGCGATACTAACCTCTAACTTTTTGGTTAACAGAATTTATTCTTCCTCGATAGATGACACACCATATTTCTTGTTATACGGTAAGAAACCATGTTTAAAATATTTGAGGGTGTTTGGATGCATGGCTTGGGTGCATATCCCGAAACAACTCAGAAGAAAAGGTAAAAATAAAACAAGAAAAATGACATTTGTAGGGTATGAACCCAATTCAAAGGCATACCGGTTTTTTGATGGGGATAGAAGTGTGATAATCTCTAGGTCAGCCAGTTTTAATGAAGGGGAAAACTGGGACCAAGTACATGCAAACTCACAGTTATACATCCCTCTACACGAAAGAAAAAGTCAATTAAGACAGACAGGAACACTTAAGCAAGGCATGGAGTCCTGTGCTGATGATGAAGAAGGAGGAGCTACTACAGATGATGAAGAAGAAGAAGAAAAAGAAGATAGTGGTGAGGAAGAGGAGGAAGCACACACTAGTAGTCAGATAGAAACACACACAAATTCACATGGTCCCAGGAGGTCCCAGAGGGCAAATAAGGGTGTGCCACCCAATAGATTTGGAGTGAATGGTATTACAGTGTGTAATGTTTATATTGAGCCCAGAAATTATAAAGATGTTTTGAAGCTTCCTGATTATGAGAAGAATAAGTGGTTAGAGGCCATGGAGGAGGAGATGAATTCCATGAAGGAACATCACGTGTTCACTGAAACCAAACTACCACCAGAGCATAAGGTAATAGGTAGTAAGTGGGTGTTCAAAAGAAAATTGCAAAATGACGGAAACTACAGATATAAAGCAAGGTTGGTTGCACAAGGTTTTACACAGAAAAGGTTTATACATTATGATGAGATATTTTCCCCGACAGTTAGGTCTGAAACACTGAGAACAACGCTTGCCTTTGCTGTCAGTAAAAATTACGTAATTTACCACTACGATATAACAACTGCATACTTAAACGCAGACTTAAAGGAAGAGTTATATATGGCAAAAGCACCAGGTTTTGAGGGTACTAAACCAGAACTAGTGTACAGGCTAAACAAGGCAATTTATGGTTTGAAACAATCTGCTAAAAATTGGAATGATTGTATACACCAAGTTTTGATGAAACTAGGATACAAGAACGGTCTAGCAGACCCTTGTTTATATACCAAAAAAGTTGGGAATGATTTAAATATACTTCTAGCTTATGTTGATGACCTATGTTTTGTAGCAAAAGATCAAAGACAAGTAGAGTTGTTTGAAAAACAATTAAAAAAGGAATTCAAATTTAAAAATCTAGGGCCAATACAAAATTATCTGGGTGTACAAATAAAGAAAACAGAACATGGACTTGAATTAAGTCAAGAACACAAAATAAAACAAATGTTAGAAAAATATTGTATGGGAGAGTGCAAGAATGTGAGTACTCCCATGACAGTGGATTTTCAAAAGGAAGATGAAATAAGTAAAGATTTTAAAAATAGAGATTTATATCACTCAGCAATAGGGAGCCTAATGTATCTAGCGAACTGGACGCGCCCGGACATAGCGGCGTCAGTAAACATACTCAGTAGATATATAGAAAAACCTAGTGAAAAACACTGGCAAGGATTAAAAAGGATTTTTAGATACCTAAAGGGAACATATAATTATCATCTAACTTTGCAACCATCAAAAAATTTAAAACTGTCAGCTTATGTGGATAGTGACTGGGCCAACGATGAAAAAGACAGAAAATCTATGACTGGATTTGTCATAAAATTTGGAAGTAATATAGTTGGTTGGAAATCACGAAAGCAAAATTCTGTAGCAATCTCAACTTCTGAAGCAGAGTTTGCTGCCTTGTCAGATTTATGCTCTGAATTAATTTGGTATAAACAATTAACAAAAGACTTAAAGTGTAAAACAGATAATGCAATAAAAGTGATGGAAGATAATACCACTTGTATACAAATGGCCAAAACAGATAGAGTAAAAAACAGGAGCAAACATGTTGATATAAAATATCATAACGTAAGGGAAGCTGTAAAAGGAAAACTAATTGAATTAGAATATTGTAAGACTGAAGAAAATATTGCAGACATTTTGACTAAACCGTTGTGTGCTCAAAAGCATGAAAAGTGTATAGATGCATTGGGAATGTGTAATGGGTTCAGGCAATTTAAAAATTAGGAGGAGTGTTAAGGTATATAATTTTTATATAGCCTGAACATAATATGTGTGTGTGCAGAACAAGATTGAGATGACGTCTTTCCTTCATCCCTGGCTGATGCAATTTCTCTGCAATATGAAGATTGCCACACCTGTGTGCATGAAGTCACCTTAGACGGGATTGGACCAGACTGATGCCAGAATTGTATTTAAGAAATGAACTCTGTACAGTCATTCTCTTCTCCTGTGTACTGATGTCTGCATGTCATGCTGCTGGTTTGAATAATGAATACTGAAGTGCTGTATGTATGTATATCCTGTATATATTTTGTAAATACACTGCTGAAAAGAAGAAGCTGTTGTGTGCGTTTATCTGCGCTTTACTCTGCGAGAGACAAGATAAAGTCACAGACGCACACTCCCTTATCAATTATGCACAGTTTTGAAGTGACATCTCCCACCTCCATGGGGGAAAGGGTGATGTGAGCCAGTCAGCACACGCAGTGCGCCAAGGACCACCTCTTTAATTACAGCTGCTGCCCCTTTCTCTAGTGCTCACAATTGCAGACATGCCTGCTGGGCATTGCTGACTTTGCCCCCCCCCCCCGTGGTTACCCAGCAGTTGCATAACTTCCATTGATGGCCTCAGCGCTGCAAACAGGCACACAGAAATTGCTCACGCAACTAGACAGGATTTAGGGACAAATCCCATTGAGAAATGCCACAGATTTTGCATTCATTGCCATCAAGGACATGATCACGATCATTATCAATCTGTCTCTTGACATTATTGCCATTTAATTGCTGTTAATGACCCCACTCGGTGTGCCACCTCGCTTTAAAGCTATGTCTTATTTTATTAAACATACACTAAGTGCACAGAGATCAGTGCCTCTTGCACTGCTGCTCCACAGACCTCTTAACTCAGCCGTCCTGAAAGCATTAGTTTTAGCACTCCACAGCCTCTGAATTTCTCCAGCAAGGAAGGACAGGCTGTTTATCTTCATACCACATGATTGGCTTGTTGGGGGGCGGGGAGAGAGACACCGTCAAAAGTGAAACGTTTAAAAAAATCATGTGCCTGTTGCCTTCCTCAGACGGTTTTTCTTTCGCTATTTAAAAGAGGCCTTGCTTATTCTACTAAATCGAGGCTTACCTTTCCCCCTCAACAGCAAAAGAAGCCAAAAACCAGTTGGGTGTTTTGCTTGGTTTTAAAATGGACTTCACATGGAAATCTGGAATACGTAACAAGGTTTAGCCAGACATCTCCAAAAAGCTGCCTATCTGCCTGATTTTTAAAAATGTTTATAATATTGAAGATTTCTTGGAGACTTAAAATTCTAAACTGGTTTAAAGCTTCTAAATAATTTGCTGAAGCCAGACTATTGTTTTGTTTTGCAAAGGAACATGTTGCATTAGTAATTATTTCGCAACCATCATCACTGTTCCACAAATCTCACAAGTAATTTACTATATTTTGTACTCTTAACGTATTGGGCAAAATCCTGTTGATGCCATTGTACTGGCACAAACCAGATGGGGGTGCCAGAAATAATTAATTTAGATGGATTTTAAAATTGCTATTCCCGTGTTTCAACTTCTGAGGCTCCCTAGAGCTCTCTATTGCTCTGGGAAAACCACTGGAAGCCTCAGGATGGTGGAGGGAGCTTTTAATGGAAATGCTGCTAGATGGCTGCCAAAATCAGGACCCTCAGCTACCATCTAGCAGTGATATTTTCATTATTAAAAGTTCCCCACCCTCCTTAGGCCCCCACTGACTTTCCCAGGGCAAAAGGGAGCCTCAAAAGCTGAAATGGGGGGCATGGGAATTTTTGAATCCATTATTTCCATCACTCTCATCTGGTTTGCACCAGCAGAACTGTACCAACAGGATTTTGCCCATTGAGTTATTCTTCCCAGACACCAGGCAAATACAGATAGATTATCCTGCTTCTCTTTAGTGGCCAGTTCTGATATTGTATCTTGGAAAGACAAAAGAGAAAATGAAACAATGTGTTTCCTTTGGGATTAGTACCGGAATTCTGCAAAATCCTGTTGAAATGTGCCTGAAAATGCTTCAGAAGGGCTTTTAAAAGTAACTTCTTAAATTAACTAGAAATGTTACTCATTACACTTATAACTTGTAATTTGTAACTATATGTTGCACCACTTTTTACTATGAGATTGTACCTACTTATTACTAGTAACGTTTCATCTCTGGTCATTTGTATAGGACAGCTAGTCATTTTTTTAAAAATGGGGATGAAAAATCCTTCAAAGACACAGACATGAAGGAGGCCATTGGCTCTTTCAATTCCTGTCTTGGCCAATCACGGTTCAACAGCCAGGAATGAGTGTTAGGACTGTGCACCCCTTCCTTATCCTGTCCCTTATACTCCTATATTCTCAGAACTTAAATTCTGTTTTAATTAAACGGGAGATGGGAATATTTTTGGACTACGACTCCCAACATCCAATTCTGTGGTTAGCTGTAGGATTCTGGGAGCAGTAGGACACACACACAAAAATTGAATCAAATCACAATTAGCTGTAATTTTCAAAACTAGATTATGACACATTACATTAATTGCATAGCATGCAGCTGCTCTTCTGCAATTTATTTACATGTGCAACTGACTTTATGAAACCTTCTGGGGGAACTGGTAAGAAAGGATCATACTGAGGGATATACACAGAATTTGACCAAATACTGAAACACTAAATAAATCAGAGCTCTTTGTACAGCTCTCGGAGTTTCCCGTTTGCCGAAAATAAAAAAATAAAAAAATCCTGAGAAACCTGATCAAAGAGAATCTTTTTTCTTTGTTTCCTTGAATAAATCTCCTTGCTGTGCTGATGCATGACTGAAGAAAGCACGAGAAAGGGAAAGGAAGAGATGAGATTCCAGGTGGTGTGAAAGAATAGCCGGCTCCCTGCATTTCTCTTTAAAGAAGGGATCAAAAAAAAAAGGCATGGGTGTTGCCCTTTTAAACTTTTTCACTCACTCCCTTCCCTGTGGCTGCCCAAGGAAGCTGTTCTCCTCACTGCCAAGACCACAGTTTTCCCTTGGCAGCCGAAAAAAATTTACAATGAAACACGGGGTCTGTAGTCTGTTACTGCACTTGATCAAACACCATCTGCCCTGCCTGTCCTTGGGCACACATATACACCCCAAAAGTCTGGGAACAGGTACTATTTGCATTTCCATGTTTGCAGGAAGGCAGCTCTTCTCAGAGGAGACCTGAAAATGCAGAAATACCAATACAGACATGAAGAAAAATTAGGCTGGAGTCTCTGCAGGGCTCAAATTGCCTTGTTTGGGCACAACCTGGTCCAGGGGGCAAATAAATAGCCCTGTTTAAAACTGTGTGTGCAGTTCTGGCTGCTGGATCTTGAACAAGATACTGCAGAGTTGAAAAAGGTGGGGATAAGTCAACCATCATAATCAACGGGCTGGAGCAACTCCTTTAGGAGGCAGAGATACAACCCTGTGGACTTTTCAGCTTTGACAAAGAAGCAAGTAAGGAGAGACGTTATCGGGGTGCATAAAACGTATGGCATGGAAAAAGTGGGCAGGAAGATGTGTTTTTCTCTCTCTCTCTCTCATGCTATTGGAATTGGAACTATTGTTCAATGAAAGAGTAGGGTGGAAGATTCAAGACAGGGGAAAGGAAGAATTTATTTACACAGCACATAGCTAGATTATGGAATTTACTGTCACAAGATGTCGTGACGTACATCGACATAAATAGATGGTAAGAGTGACTGGAGTAATTCATGACGAATCAACAGTTACTAGTAATGACGGTTATTTATTACCCATAGTATGCTTCCAAGTGACAGCTCCTGGGGAAAATGACTTGGTGGTTGTATTTATAGTCTTCCCCCCTCAACCCCTGGTTTAGGGATCAGGTTCATAATCTAGGTGTCTTCTGGACATGGCTCTTCCTTGGGATTCCCAGCTTGCAGCTGTGCCCAGATCTGCTTTTAACCAGCTGAGGCTTTTCACTCAATTCCACCCCTACCTAGATGAGGTCTCCCACAGGATTCTGGTGCGTGCATTGGTTCTCTCTCAAATCGACTATTGCAAAGCTCTCTCTATATATAGGGCTTTCCCTGAGGCTGATCTGGAGACTACCACGGGATCAGAACATGGTGGCCAAACTGGTGGCTGGTTTGAGCAAATCTGATCACATCACTCCACTACTGGCTCACCCCCACAGGTTACCCATTGCGTCCAGGATCAGATTCAAGGTTTGGATTCCTACATATAAACCCCTTCATGGTTTGGGACCACATTACCTCTAGGATCCCTAAACGGAGCGGTGCCATTTGTTTTTAACGTTCTGAGTGTTTTATTTCTTCCATTGCTTATTTATAGGTTTACTGTTTCGTGTCTATTTTATCATGTTGTAATCCACCCAGGATAGTGCCTTGCACAAACTGGAGCAAGCAAGCAAGCAAGCAAAGAAAGAAAGAAAGAAAGAAAGAAAGAAAGAAAGAAAGAAAGAAAGAAAGAAAGAAAGAAAGAAAGAAAACAAACAAACAAACAAACAAACAAACAAACAAATTAATGAATAAATAAATAAATAAATAAATAAATAAATAAATAAATAAATAAATAAATAAATAAATAAATAAATAAATAAATAAATAAATAAATAAATAAATAAATAAATAAATGGTGGCGAGTACCCGGTAGGCACCGTTCTGTTGGGGGAAACAATGAGGGCAATGAGAATCATACAGACTGTTTACCCCTTTTGGAGGGCAGTCAGTTGCCCAACTGGTTTTGCAAAGAGTGCACAACCCGTGGTGTGGTGCACATCCTATCAGAGGGGATTCCTGTTTGTGCCATTCCAGTTATCTGTGCTGTTTTTCTCAACCGGATCCTGACCAGGCTGTTTAAATTGGGGACATAAAGTTAGACAGGAGTCTGTACAGATGGTGGAGACCCTACACTTGCAAAAAGAAGAAAACTTGGGGAAAGCCTTATGGAAAGGAAGAAATAAAACTTTAAAAAACGGGAAGTTCGGTTCAGAAGACGCACATAACAGCTAGGGAACACATGGCCTCCAGTGGCTGCTCAACTCCTGTTCCGACTGTATTTTCCTGCTAGTCCAGGTTGACTGGAGTTTGATGGGAACTGGCATCCCATCACATACAGCGAACCACAGGTTCCCCAGCCCTGAGGTACATCCTGTCATCTGAGCCAAAATCTTTTCTCCTCCTCCAACTGGTAAGAACTTTGCCTCCAACATTTGTATGGAGAGGGGAATAACTTCTCTAACTCCCCTCCCCCTTCAGTTCATTACTTTTTCTGTACCCCAGCTTGGAGATTTCTGTTTTACTCTGCTGATCACAACTATTATCAGGCTAAAATAAAAATGTCCTTGTAGCTGTTGGAATAGCAACCAGCATATTACGCCTTTAAGAGGTTTTGATGGGAGGGATTTTGCTAGATGTCAATCACTTACAGTAGCCAATTGTTTCCCTCTGTAACTCGGATTCTATTTCCTGATATATATATATACAGTATATTGCTTCAATCAAAGTTTTGTGTCAGTATAGCAATATCAGGGTTCAGTATCTGTTAAGAGTCTGCTAGTGTTTTTCAATGTCAGAGTTCAGAGACAGGTTAGTAATGTCAGTGTTCTGAGTGTTTATGTAAGCTGTCAGAAGATTAGTGAGGAAACTAATGAAGTTAGCCAGTTAAGACACCATGCTATGTTACCAGTGAATATGTTATTGTTTGTATTCTGATAGGAAGATCTTGTAAGTAAAAGAGAGACATTTTTATTCTTTCTAATACACAAGAGCCTCTAGCTATTTATACTGAGACTGTATGCCAGTTGAATTAAAGTGAGATAAATCTAACTAATACTAGCTATACTATAATGGGTGATAAATTTGAGGATAAGTTTAAAGGTTCCCTTTGACATTTTTAGTCCAGTCGTGTCCGACTATAGGTGGCGGTGCTCATCCCTTTTTTCAAGCCGTAGAGCCAGCACTTGTCCAAAGACAGTTTCCATTGTCACGTGGCCAGCGTGACTAGGAAGTGCCATTTTACCTTCCCACCGAGGTGGTAACTATTTATCTACTCGCATTTACATGCTTTCGAATTGCTAGGTTGGCAAGGAGCTGGGACAAAGTGATGGGAGCTCACTCCGTCACATGGATTCGATCTTACGACTGCTGGTCTTCTGACCCTGCAGCACACAAAGGCTTCTACGGTTTAGCCCACAGCACCACCACGTCCCTAAAAATTTGAGGGATACTTGTAAATTAATACATTAATCTGTTCTGTGGGTCTCTGTCTGGACCATTATGTAGCTGGAAATTTGTTTTTCATTGTAAGCAAGAAAAATTTTGCACACACTCAGCCCAATAGTAATTTCAACTGTCCAGGGCACTTGAACAAGTAAAATATTATTCCAGCAGACATTAGGAAAAAACAACAGGATATCTAGGATTGATGTATGGTTCCTGAGAAGTCAGGTAGTATAACCTCAACCTGTTCAAATAATCACAATGCAGCACTCAAGTGTTTTTAGAGACTACCTATGGTGAAGTGATTTGTTGTTTGACTTAAGAGTCCAGTCATCCATCAAGCTGTTTAAAGTTGAGACACATCACCCATGCATGGAGAAAAGCAATTCTGAAACTAAAGTCAAGATTATGCAAGCTCACCATGTTCCCTGCATAAATGTAACCTTTATATGAGAGAGATGACAACATTCATTAATAATCAATGTTAATGTGTTTTTTTTTTAAAAAAAAAAACACAGTTGCTGGTAAGTAATACAGCCTACTTTACTCGACTGGTTGTTTGTTGTTGCTGTTGTTCCGTGCCATCAAGTCACCTGCGACTTATGGCGATCCTCTGACTGAGAGGTCTCCAAAATGTCCTCTCCTCAACAGCCCTGCTCAGGTCTCAGAAACTCAAGCCTGTGGTTCCTTAGTTTAAGGAGTCAATCCATCTCATACTTTGTTGGTGTAAGTTAGCAGAGTTTTTGTCCCACTCCAGGCAATCCAATTGAATGACACAGACAAAGACAGCTTCTTCCGACACCAAGTGTATTTACAGTATACAGTGGTGCCTCGCTTAACGAGTGCACCGTATAACAATGAATTCGCATAGCGATCCCTTTTTGGGGATCGCTAATGTGAAGGCATCCCAACCGCCGCAATGGGCAAAACTCGCATTGCGACGATCGGTAAGTGTTTCACTTACCGATCTTCGCATTGCGACGCCCGCGGATCAGCTGTTCCGTGGTTTCAAAATGGCCGCTGGACGGCCAAAATGGCTGTGCGCAGCGTTTTCACGCCCTGCCCTCACTTACTGAGGGCGCGAGCTGCAGATGGGGAAAACTTTGCTTAACGGTGAGTACAGAAGCATTTTCCATCCCGTTTAGCGATGTTTTCTTATAGCGATGGTTAATCTGGAACGGATTAACCTCGCTCTGCGGGGCACCACTGTATACAGAAGTTCAGCAGTACAAACCGCCAGCGTGACATTCATTAGAAGAGATCCGTATCTCTTCTCCACAGGTCCACACAGTTATACACATGGCCATTTACATACAGCCAATCAGTGTGGACATTGCGTCATCCCAGACTGCGTGATTCAGCATTTTCCACACCTGTCAAGTATGGCTGCTGATTATCATAGGCCTTGTTCTGCCTCAGTGTGGAAATTACCCTTGACATATGTGATCCTCCTCTCTTCCTGCTGCCCTCAACTCTTCCTAGTGTTATTGTATTTTCCACTGAATCTTGCCTTCTCATTATTTATTTATTTATTTATTTTATTTTATTTTATTCATTATGTCCTCAAAGAACAACAGCGTCTGTTTCACCATTTTTGCCTCCAGAGAAAGTTCAGGCTCAGTTTGATCTGGGTCCCACTTGTCTTTCTGGCTGTCCACAAACCTCTCCTCCAGTCCCTTATTTCAAACAAATCAATTTTTTTTCCTGCCAGCTTTCTTTACTGTCCAGCTTTCACACCCATCCATGGTGACTGTGAATACAAGAGTGTGAATGGGCCTGGGCTTGGTCTCCAGTTGATGATCTTTTCTAATTCCTTTATTTGCTGCCCTTCCTAGTCTGAGTCTTCTGATTTCTTGGCTGCAGTCTTTGTTTGGATTAGTAATGGAACCAAGATATGCAAGCCTGCTTACCCAAAATAAATCAGCCACTAAATGATATCATTCATGGCACCAGTTTCCAGGGGTAGATGTACGAGTCTGTTTGCACACATGTGACAAAAAGAATACAGCACAAGACAATGCAAATACAAAAGCATGGTGCAACCTTTTAGACCAATGAAATAAACAAGGTGGGCAAAATCCTGCTCACTTACACAACTGCATAAGGTCAATCACACAGGAGTCCACAACACACACACTTACTTGGCAGGCTCTCCTTAGCGCAACCAATCATACACTAGTTATGAAACCAGTAACCAGAGGAGAAAAAATGCTGTATGTTTGTTTTTCCATGTGCAGTTTTTCTTAATTGGATTTTGACCAATGGGTTAAATTTATTTGTAATAATTTAGTACTAGTGTTAATAATATTATTATTTAAAAAATTTCAGACACATAAAGTAAAATAAGAGGTGCATGTATTAGTCTCTAACTGGCCACAACACTTCTGTTTTTTTAAAAAAATTATCATTTATTATTATTTTTACAATGGATTGTTTTGTTGATGCAGTGCATCATTCATGATAGGAACCCATTTAGAATGGGTTCACTTACGTGTCATGTATTGGGAAAGTAGCCACTTTGCATGCACTAATACTGGGTATCAGTGGGAGGGGGTTGACAGCCTAAGGTGGTTGTTCTTTGCCATTAATCTAATTGGTGAAGTTCCCCTGCCTCTGGTAATTTTTTTCCTATTTACCTGCATTCATTTATTGTTGCTGATTGCACTGCTCTTCCCTGACCTTGTCTAAGACAGGCATCCTTAACCTGTGATCTGCAGACCGTTAGGGAGCTGTAATGTCCTCATTGCCTTTTCCCCACCCAACTTGTGTTTAATGAGGTACAATTTTGTACAAATTATATTCATATCATTTTCCAGGTTTCATTTTCATGTGACATTTTGTATAGGTGTGTCATATTAATGAGCTTGTAATTTCAGTTTATCCAGCAAGACCATTAAAGTCCATTACTGTTGTTGCTGTTGTTGTTGTTAAAAAATACGAAGCATAGTCAAACAAATTATAAAAACGTTGACTGGTATTATATACCAGATACAAGTTTTAACCAAAAACTGAGATATCTGTTAAATATCAGTGCAGTATATGTGCTGTTCCTGTTGTTGTTGCTGCTGCTTGAAATTTATATGGAATCATTCCAATAAAAATATTATAATTGGAGTGTGTGCATTAACACATTAACTCCCTTCTCTCCAAATCTCAGGACCCTTCATGAGAAAATTTAAATACATATTTGATGCACTTTAGGGTTTTAAACCTTGAGTTATGTCTTGGTGGTCTGTGGCAACAAAAAATATTCAAAGTGGTCCATGGTAAAGAAAAGGTTAAGAACCTCTGGGCTAAGAAGCAGACATGGAGGCCAGACAGTAGCTGTGAGTAAACTGCAAAGGATAGCTGTGAGTAAACTTATTTTTTTCTGCTCAAAAATATATCTGGAGTGACTTTGATTACAGAAACAGCTAGATTTGTGTGCAGTCAAGGAAGGTTCCCGTGTTTTCTGTGTTTTTTCTGCATTGTGCTCTTGTATCTAATGGAATAACCATATTGCTAATATAAAACTTTTCACCTATGCTCAACTTTGATATCATAAGTCACTAACACCTCTGTTTCCAGCACAGTTACTTTTAAAAATAATTAATAAATTACCTTGCCTGTTCTTTAGGGTTGGCAGCTTTAGGAAGGGTGAGGACGTCCATTTCAGACATAAGAACAGAAGAAAAGCCCTGCTGGATCAGGCCAAGGGCCCCTCTAGTCCAGCTTCCTGTATCTCACAGTGGCCCCACCAGATGCCTCTGGGAGCACATGGGACAATGAGATATCTGCCTCCTGATCCCCCTCCCCTGCATCTGGCATTTTGAGGTACCTTCCTTTTAAGCCTGGAGATTGTACATCCCCATCATAGCTTGTAACCTGTGATGGACAGACCACCTGCCCTTGGGCCCTACGCTCACTTGCTCTACTCCAGTGTGGTGAAGAGGTGCAAATTCATTCATCTGCTGTTTATACTTGACTTTGGTACATTAAATGAAGAGGGGACACCATCTTGCCCTTTGCCTCAGATAATAAAATGTCTTGGGCTAGCTCTGATGCTGTTAGAAAAGCACAATCCCTTTAGAAAGTCATTTTTGTTTCCATCCTGAACCTATATCTACATATCGGAAGTCTGTGAAGACTTCTACCGATAGAATAATGGTAGCATTAGTTGTACCTAAGATGGACTTATTGCAATCAATGTAATGTAAGTTAATTGTGAGGAACATTTTCCATTTATTTGAATGGTTCCACTCATAATAAAACAAACGCTGGATTTGTCCCAATGTCATTTATTTGACATCTTGTGTGTCGGGACATCAGAAGGCACAATACACTTGTCCCCAACCACTTCAATCTACTAGGACACTTAGCAGAAGATATGAAAGTTGTTATTTTGGAAGACAAGCACTACATATCAAGAGTACAGGTGGAAACAGGTCAATGCATGGTGGGCACCCATAAAAATAGATTGAATATAAGCCTAGGTTTCTTAAGTCATTATCAAATGTAATACTTATGCTGTTACCTACTGTTATTTGCCTTCACAACTACCGGACCCGTCTCTCCTTACAAGGCTCAAAGATAAAAACTGTTAATATTCCCTATACCAAGAGACATGGTTCCTCTGCTATTTACTTTTACTTTTATTTCTATAGTTTCCTCCCTCCCCCCCTTGCTCTCCCCTCAGGTTTTTCACTGATGCCATCAACTCTCCTTCACCCTTGTTTTGCTCTGGCTGGGTTATCTGCTTTCTGTTTCCTGTGGGAAAGTTTACAATAGCACTTAACGCCACACGTAGGTCACAAATCACTGCACATGAGATGTAACCACACACCCAGGGTTCTTAAAGCCAATTAATGTTTTGAATGTTTTATTTGTGAATTCTGTATTTAATTTTGTATTTCATTCTGTTTCCATATATCTGACACAGTGGACATGACCTGATATGGTTATTCCAGGGGGGTCGTTGGCTTGGCATCCTTGGTTGGGCAAGGGATCCAGATTAAGTTTGCCAACTCTTGTGTAGCATTGTGTGGTTGTCTTTGCTAACATTTGTCATAACTCTATAAACCTCTGAAGTTTCTGTTGGGACTCTGGTTTTTGTTCCATGTGCTCTCTACACTGTGTCTTTGGCTAAGCCTGAGAATAGAAACTGAGGGAGTTACACAGTTAGCTTCCAGAGGCACTCAGGGCTGTTTCCATATTCGCACAAACAGCAGCGTTTAAGGCATCCACTTTTCCTGAATTTAAATATGTAACAACCTGGTCAGCATCACTTAGGCTATAATATGTGGATCAAAATATAGGGTGAAACCAGATGGCACAATGATCACATTTTTCACAGAAGTGCTCCCACTAATAGTGAAAGCCGTTCATTCAAGAGTATTATTTCCTCGCTTCTATGTCTTGTGAGCAGGGTGCTTTGTGTTCTGACTGGACATTGGAAGGGAAGTGCCAGCATAACTGGCATGTCTGTGGTAACAGGAAGTTTGGCCCAGGCAGAACCCAAAGAAGCCCTTTGAGCCCTGATGGAAACAGAAAGCCACTGGTACCTTAAGAGGTCTGTTTTGCAGGTGGTTGACAAGGAGGCAACATGACACCGTATAGCAAAAGGGAACATGAACATACTGGAGAGGCTCCCTGAGTCCAGCTTGGCGTTTTCCTTGAGGCCGGCCACTGCCTAGATGGCCAGGCCTCCATCCCGCAAACAAACAAAAGAGCTGCCAAGCCCTAGGCCGGCCATTCTCAGTAGGGACCCTGGCATTGTTTGAAGGGGGACACAGGCAGGAAACAATTCTTCACACACCACCATAATAAGGATTGTTATGCAATTTATACAATCCTGATCTGGCCTATATTTCTTTCATATCATGTTCATAGCCATGGCCAAAGAAGCATTGAGAATGACTGACCTAGGTAGCCACAGAGTATTTATAGCCTAGCCCTCATATCCAAAGTGGCAGGGAGAAATGAAGGACAATAGCCATTCACCCTCTCTAGGGAAGGAGAAGGGGGGGACTGTTATGTACTGAACAGCACAAACTCCATCTCTGACCACATCAGCATGTTGTCATCTTCATAAAATCAGCTACTCTTAGAACATGCTTTTGAAATTTCAGGACTATGTGCACTTTCTCTCTATGCTTGTGGCTTCTAGAAAATCGTTAAAAATGTGTCTTACATTGTGAATTTGCCATCCAAAGCTATCACTGAGCTATGTGTCTCTCAGGAAACCCGGTTGTAGGAGGAAGAAGAGAAGTAATGTTTGGGATTACAGTGGCACCTCGACTTACGAACTTGATTGGTTCCGGAACTCCAGTCGTAACTCGAAACGGTTATAAGTTGAAGCACCATTTCCCATAGGAATGCATTGAAATGCAATTACTGTACTCTGTTCCTGCCGAAGAAAAATAAATCACCAAAAAAAGCACAAAAAACCCACTGCAAGACTCATCAGAAACGTGATTAATCCATTTTGGCTGAAGGGGGGGGGGAGAGAAAAGCAAACAAACCATGCAGGAGCCATCGGAAATGGGGAAAAAGCAAAGCAGAAAGCAAACAAACCATGCAAGACCCATCAGTAATGCAAAACAAGCAAAGCAGAAAGCAAAAAAAGTGCAAGACCCTTCAGAAATGCAAAAAAGCAAAGCAAAAAGCAAACAAACCCCGCAAGACCATTGGAAATGGGGGGGGGGGGGACCAAAAAACAAACAAACCCTGCAAGACCCATCACAACATAGAAACATAATCCCACCACCCAGCCCAAAACCATGCTGTAAAACCCAACCAGAACAGTTTTTAAAAAGCTGAAAGGAGCAGCTAAGTATTCTGTTATTTGCAGGTAGATTTTATGCATTGTTTCTTACCACATTTATTTTCTGATGCTGTCACTCACAGAAATGCCTTGAATGCCTAATAGAAAGACATAGTAGAGATTCTGCGTAGAAAATACTGTCACATCAAACCAGTGTCACAAAGCAACTAACTGCATATACAATTCTATTTGTTCACTTATTAGCTTTTCTCTGTATTCAAACAATGTGAAATACCAGTAAATTCTCTGGTAGAGATGCTGGTAAAGACATAGAAAGCTGAGCGTAATAAAATAAAATAAGATAAAATAAAATGGTTGTTGTTTTTCGAGCTGCTTGGCCGCGTTCTGAGGGTTTTTCTTCCTAATGTTTTGCCAGTCTCTGTGGCCAGCATCTTCAGAGGACAGGAGTCAGAATTTGTCCAAACAGCCCGAAAAACCTACAACAACCATCGGATCCCGGCTATGAAAACCTTCGAGAATACATAAAATAAAATATTTGTTGCGTGTAAAAACAATAGATCCCAGTAGTGCCTCGCAAGACAAATGCCTCACAGGACAAAAAACTCGCAAGACAAATGGTTTTGGTAATGGGGTTGATGACTCGCAAGACAAATGTTCCTATGGCCGTGCTTCACAAGAAGAATGTTTTCCATTTTTTGTTCCTGCCTCTTGTTTGCTAATTTTTAAATGTTTTTCTATGATGTTTAAAAAGTTAAAGTTTTTTGATTGAATTTTTTTTAAATCATCTGGACAATATGTATGGCTTTAAAGAGCACTTAATAAACCCTTTGTAAATCAAATTTGACTTTGTTTTGACTTTTTTTGCCCATAGGAACCCATTAATTAGATTTCAAGGCATTCCTATGGGAAAACATGTTTCACAAGACAAATTTTTTACAAGACAACATTAACCGTGGAACGAATTAAATTCGTCTTGCGAGGCACCACTGTAGTGGTGATTTTTATTACAATGTAAACATGGAAGTCTAATCAGAAAATCAAACATGAATTAGGCAGGAACACTCAATGCAACATATTGTTCTTATGTATTCCTAAGGGTCACTAAATAATATAACATATGAAAACAACTGCTAAAAGCTGACAGGAGTCAGTGAGGGACCGGAGATCTTAACTCCAATGGTTGGTTTTTTAAGAGTTGAGGATGTAGAGCCATAATACCCAGAAAACACTTTCAGACATTCTATAGCTTATCTAAACTTTTTTTATGTTTATAGTAATTGGTACAACACTTAAAACCATTTGTAAACAGAGACAGACATAGTGTATATATATAACAGGTTATCTAGGGCCACAATAATTTAACTAGAACTGCAAAGGGTGCCAAAATCTACCACTCAAGCCAGCTTGTGAGCCTTCCTGTGGTCTGATAGGCAAGGGCCATGCCAACGTAGCTAGGAGTTAGAGTGTCACACACTTGGCCATCATTGTTGAGAGCATAGGGAAACTGGAAAACCACTCCTGTCCAAGGGTTTGCAGCTCTGAGTAAATGAATAAAATAGGTCCCTACGGTGTTCCTTACTCTGCCTCCAAGTCCTTGAGACTCAGACTAGCCAGAATTTAAGAGCCTTCCAAAGATACCAAATCAATTGAGCCTAATTAGCCTAAAACCATGGACGCTTTGCTACAGTTCCATCAAAATTAATGAGACTGGTGCCAATTACCAATACACACTGGAAACACAAAACCCTTCCGTTCCCTCCTAGTTCAATACAAAGAAGGCAAAAAGACCCCTATTATAAAACAGAAACATTTCCTATACACAGGACAAGAAATCCCTACACGGCCCTGCAGAGTTCAGCTAAACCCTTCCCAACCATGTTCAAAGAACAAATAAAGCTCGGATCTCATTCACTGCCAGCATGCCAAAGAGGAGAGGGAGCATGCCAGGCGGGGTGCACCTCTCTGCCATGGTGTCTCCATCCACACGCCAACTGCAGGAGGACAGGAACATAACCCATCGTCCTCATTGTAATGCCAATAAAGGTTTCTGTATGTATGTATCGTCCTCACCAGCAATCTCTGTTGGGCTCTGGAAGAACCCAGAGCTCAGCCACCTTGCCTTAAACACAGTCCCTTAGTTTTCAGTGGAATGTAGGCCATATGCATGTTTTGAATGCATATAGTTTTACGTATTCAAGGAGGGGCAGTGGGGAACAACTCTGTTAACTCTCCCCACCCAAAAGCTCCTCATCACCCTCAATATGTAGATTTCCATGCAGGAAAGCCAGGGTTCTGAGGTTCAGAGAGCCCGCATGGAGAGAGTGGCGGGTGATAAGCCTATAGCTAAGGGACAGCCAAAATAGCACACCTACCACCTCGCCCTCTTTCTCAGGCATAGTGGGTGGATGCATTAGGAATGACAATGTTCCGTTTTTGCCTGAAAGCAATTGTGCTGAATGATGGCCATACTTCCATGCAAACATTTTCAGAATCCATGTTGGTGATTGTGTTCTGCTGCATATGGAACTCAGTGCAAATACTTCCACGTAAATAGCTTTTATAGCGAGCCAGCCTGCGTAGCCTTGGTCAAACTGCACAGTGCCCTCTGAAGAAGGGAATGGTAACCCACTTCTGAGTCCTCTCTACATGTAGAAAACTCCTAGCAAGGGGCTCCATAAGTCAGAATCAAGGTGAGGGCACCTCTTGGTGCTGCTGCTGCTGCTCCACTGTAACATCTTGTTTGCATTTTCTCAGAATAAGCCCAAGTGATTGAATTGGAATCGATTTTAAAAGAAGCATGCAGGAAATGTCGAGGTATTGCCGGATGCAACGAGGTCATTCACTAGCAATTAGGAATGTAGATGTGGACCTAAGGACCACTTTTCTACACTGAAGTGCACTAACAGTTGACAGCTGATGGGATCAGCTCAAAGAAGCAAACAAATATTCTCAATAGCAGGGTTCACGGCATTCCACTTGCTGAGTAACCTTTTCCGTATTGCCCGCTGGTATCGTGAATGCTGTCAGTTTAGCATGGCTTTCTATTGTGTCAAAACATGTTCTCTCCAGCCGTGGTGTTGTACTGCAGGATGTTACAATGCCTGATGTCTTTTTCACCACAGTGCCTTTTAGACATTCCTGCTAAGGATCTAGGCTTGCATCGCATGAGAACTGACAAGCTGTCACCTTCAATGGTTTTAAAATGCCCCTTTTCTTATGTGATAAAGGCAGTTCCCCAGTAAGCAGCCCATTATCACTTACATAGAAGGTGAAAAGGGCAGTAGCCCAGAGAGCTATGTTTGGATGTTATTTGACAAACTTCTACAAATGGGCCATGCCAGTGTTCAAAGCTTGCCCATGTCAGCTGCTGTTCAGTATCATAGTCAGTGTTAGGAGCTCAGCACAGATCTGCATTCAAGGAAGAATGCAGATCTCAGCTGTCTCTTATCCAGCAATGAATTTGCATTTGTGATTCAGAAGCCATTGGCTTGAAATCCCATAATCTGGAACAGCATCTTTCAAGCTAAAATGTTAGCCTTTCATTTCATTTTTGGAGGGAGGTTCCTAAGGAGTAGCTGTGTTAGTCTGTTGCAGCAAAAATAATGAAGAGTATTAGGGCACCTACAAAAATGACAAATATCATTTGGGATATTTTTGGAAGACTGTAGTCCTCTTCTTCAGATGAACTTCCTCCGGAAAAATATAATTCATTAATGTTATTTGATTAGTTTCTCCTCTTTAAAAAAAAACAGCATTACATTACTCATTAAGAACATGTCAGCAATGATAATTTGCTCTTAAATTATTTTTAAAATCAATTAAAATTGCAGGGATCAGTAGGTGGATTTATTTATTTATTTTTTTGGTATTTTGCAATATTGAACAATAAGTAGTGTTACGCCCAATGCTTAAAGTAAAAAATATTGGGACTTACTGGCCAAAATCCTGTTGCTTAATGTAGTACATTTCACTAGAGTAGGCTCTACTCTAAATGAATGTGGATTTGATTAATCAATTTCTCCATCAATTCCATTGATACAAATTGGTCTATTCCAATCAGAATTTACCTTATCATTGTCAGTCCCAGTTAGAGTAGGCCTATCTGAATCAATGGAACATGGACAAATTAACTCACCAAATCCCTATTGCTTCATGGGCCTACTCTAGTGAGATTTACTACACAGCAACAGGATTTTGGCCAACACAAAAAACACTGGTACAATAAATGGACTACTTCTAAGATCTACAAAATCCACACAGATTAGCCGGTTCTGATGAAATAATAATCCAGTGACCTACCTGCTAACATCCACCAAATTGTACTGACTAGCACCCTTGCCCTTTGTTTAATGACAAAGAAATTATACGAAGTGGCAGATAATTCCACAGCATAATTCTATAGATAATAATTAATTCCAAGCAGCCTGCAGTCAATGATGACTTGAAGTGGCAGAAGCTTCATTTCCCACATCAATTTTACCAATTTTAAGCAGTGTGGAAACATGCTCTTCTTTACACAGAAAAGTTTGTGTCAACAATCCCAGGGTAGTGTCACACTTTTGAGCTTAACCCCTCTGTGACTACAACATTAGCTGTTGAAGGATAATGCCTCAGTGAGTTATCAGGAGGTAGAACTTTCATATCACTTGAAATGCACTACTTTTCAAAATAAATCAGTTCCCACATTCAGTCGTAAGATAAGTGTACAGAACTAAGTATGGAGCTATCCAGTGGTGTTCTGGCCTCAGATGTATGCAGAAACAACATAAATACTGTAGCTAAGAGGGGAAGCAAATCTTTTCTGTGGGCTGACTGGTTAACTGAGAGTCAGCTTCAGATATTCTGGTGCGTTGTAGTCAAACCTAGATTAGCTTTCTAAATTACTAATTTGATCCACCAAACTGCACACATCGCACCAGCTGTTTATGGAGGCACACCAGAGTACAGTAGGACTCCTGTATCCACAGCATCAGCATCCACAGTTTCATTTATCACAGTGTGAAAATATTAAAGATATTAAAAGAAAACATTCAGAAAAACAACTATTTTCACATGAATTACCAGAATCAGCCACTAGAGGGAGCCATGGACCATGCTATGAATACTTATTAGTGAATAATGCATAGTATGGTCACTGCCACTAGAGGGAGCCATGGACCATGCTATGAATACTTATTAGTGAATAATGCATAGTATGGTCACTGCTAACGATGGGAACACTTCAAGAACACTGTCTATAACACCGCCTTGTCCACCTTTGGCAAGAAGACCCAAAAGGTGGCTGACTGGTTCGAAGCCCATTCAGAGGAGTTAATGCCAGCCATCGAGGTTAAGAGAAGAGCACTAGCAGCATACAAAGCCTGTCCTAGTGAGTACAACTTGCAAGCTCTTCGAGCTGCTCGCAGCCAAGTCCAACAGGCTGCCAGGAGATGCTCCAACGACTATTGGCTCCAGCTCAGCTCTCATATACAGTTAGCAGCGGACACAGGTAACATCAAAGGAATGTATGACGGTATCAAGCAGGCCTTAGGTCCAATACAGAAGAAATCTGCTCCCTTGAAGTCTGCTACAGGTGTGCTCATCCAGGACCGAGCACAGCAGATGGAACGCTGGGTACAGCACTACTCTGAGCTATATTCCAGAGAGAATGTAGTAACCGAAGAAGCATTAAATAACATTGAGTGCCTACCTGTCTTGGAAGAGCTGGACAGCGAACCAACCCTAGCAGAAATAAAAGCGGCCTTGGACTCCCTCGCCTCCGGCAAGGCACCTGGAAAGGATAACATCCCTGCTGAAGTGCTGAAATGCTGTAAGGAGATCATCACCACTGAACTGTACGAAATCTTTTGTCTCTGCTGGAGGGAAGGTGGAGTACCACAGGACATGAAGGATGCAAACATTGTCACATTGTACAAGAACAAAGGAGACAGGGGTGACTGCAATAACTACCGTGGCATCTCTCTTCTTAGCGTTGTAGGGAAGCTGCTTGCCCGTGTTGTTCTGAAGAGGCTCCAGGTGCTTGCAGACAGAGTCTATCCAGAATCACAGTGCGGATTTCGAGCTAATAGATCCACCACTGACATGGTATTCTCCCTCCGACAGCTGCAGGAGAAATGCAGGGAACAACAACAGCCGCTCTTAGTGGCCTTCATAGACCTTACAAAAGCATTTGATCTGGTTAGCAGGGATGGCCTTTTTAAAATACTTCCCAAGATTGGATGTCCACCTCGTCTCCTTAACATCATCAGATCTTTCCATGAGGGAATGAAAGGCACTGTAGTTTTTGACGGCTCAACATCAGACCCCTTTGACATCCGAAGCGGAGTGAAACAGGGCTGTGTCCTCGCACCAACACTTTTTGGGATCTTTTTGCTGTCATGCTGAAGCATGCCTTCGGAACTGCAACCGAGGGTGTCTATCTCCGGACTAGATCAGACGGAAAGCTCTTTAATCTCTCCAGATTGAGAGCGAAGACCAAAGTCCAACTGAAATGCATGCGGGACTTCCTCTTCGCAGATGATGCAGCCATCGTTGCCCACTCTGCTGAAGACCTCCAACAACTCATGAATCGTTTCAGCAAGGCCTGCCAAGACTTTGGACTAACAATCAGCCTGAAGAAAACACAAGTCATGGGCCAGGGCGTGGACTCACCTCCTTCCATTACCATCTCTACACAAGAATTGGAGGTTGTTCATGACTTTGTGTACCTTGGCTCAACCATCTCTGACACCCTCTCTCTGGATGTCGAGCTGGATAAACGCATTGGCAAAGCAGCCACCATGTTCTCCAGACTCACAAAGAGAGTATGGCTCAATAAGAAGCTGACGACACATACAAAGATCCAAGTCTATAGAGCCTGTGTCCTAAGCACACTCCTGTACTGCAGCGAGTCCTGGACCCTTTGTGCACGGCAGGAGAGGAAGCTGAACACGTTCCATATGCGTTGCCTCCGACGGATTTTTGGCATCACCTGGCAGGACAAAGTCCCAAACAGAGTAGTCCTAGAACGAGCTGGAATTTTCAGCATGAATACATTGCTGAAACAGCGACGTCTACGTTGGCTTGGGCACGTCGTGAGAATGGCTGATGGTCGGATTCCAAAGGACCTCCTGTATGGAGAATTAGTGCAGGGAAATCACCCCAGAGGGAGACCACAGCTGCAATACAAGGACGTCTGCAAGCGAGATCTGAAGGCCTTAGGAATAGACCTCAACAGATGGGAAACCCTGACATCTGAGCGTTCAGCCTGGAGGCAGGCACTGCATCGTGGCCTCTCCCAATTTGAAGCGACCCTTGCCCAGCAGGCCGAGGCAAAGAGGAAATCACAAAAGCAGCAAAACCAGGGAGCTGGACAGGGGACAGATTGGATTTGTCTTCAGTGTGGAAGGGATTGTCACTCTCGAATTGGCCTCCTCAGCCACACTAGACGCTGTTCCAAGTCCTCCATACAGAGCACGCTACCATAGTCTTTCGAGACTGAAGGATGCCTAACAGAACAGGTCACTGCTGCTTTCTAGATGCCAGTTTTGGTAATGCATGTGAAAATATTTTTCTGGGGTCGTTTTTTTTTCCCCTTTTACCATGCTATATATATATATATTGTTTGCTATTATCTGTAGTTTTCAGTATCTGTGGGGGGCTTAGCACCCCAGTGGATATGGGGGTCCTAGTCAATTGATAATTTTCTTGCTTACTTAGAACTGCCAACACAGCACACAGATAGCAAACCTCACATTATTGCTGGTAATCTGGATGGATCACAAGTTGTGTCAGCCCACTATGTGTAATTCATGTACAAACCTGCAATGCAGAAGGACATAGCTAATTTGAAACAGGACTGAAACCATATACGTTCTGGTTCAAAAATGGCCTGCAAAAATATGGGGTGGGGGAGACATTTAACTAATTTAGGCATCATTATTAAAACAACAACAAACCTCTGTCTAGAAGGCGTCTGAAAAGAATCACTCACCACAGCAAATAACTTTTTCATTCCCAAGACTAGTAATACAAAATGTGACCCTGGAAAAGATGAGCAGCGAAGAATATGAGAAAGGATATATTTCTGCTTGCTAATCAATTGACTTCCTGACTGTGAGGATCATTTCACCAAAATAGTTGTTAATGAATAGATTTGATTTGATTTTAGTATCTTATCCTATATTTGAGAAATCGAGCCACAGTTTATGTGGTAATGACTGGAAATGTGTTGCAGTTTCCACCCTGTTGGTTCATGCAGAGCCGCTCTGAGTCTTTGAAAGAGTGTTTGAAGTACTGGATCAGCAAGCTGAGATAATGTAAGGCTATTTCCAAATGATGGCACAGTCATCAAAACATTACGAGGTGATTACTCTGCTAGCCCTTCTGCTGGGGAAGGATGCGTAAACTGGGTATAAGTGGAGCACTTTCTACTTCAGAAACAACTAGAGCCCACAAAATTATGCAGTTGACTGCTAACAAAGTTTCTGTTGGAGTTTTTGCAACCTCACACACTGGGTTTCGCGGTTCGGCATGTTCAAGCCCACAGGTGTTCATGGGTACCCTGAACTCTGTGCCCCTTCAGAAGCAGCACCATGGGTTTCCCTGCCCCACCTCCTTCTTTGAGTGGGCACCCCAGGAGGAAATAGATTGCCAATTGGAGAAGCCCGCACAACAACGGTGGGCCCAGTTGGCCAAACCACACCAAACTGCTGAACCACAGCAAGCACCATCACTAGTTGAGACTGCACATGCCCGTTGATGAGAAAAAGGGGTGGACTACTCTGGGAAACTTGAAGCTAAGTCTGCTCTGTGAATCTCTGAACTTCCGCTGTGCAGCTAGAGGGGTTTAACAAACATTCAAAACTCTGCAACAGTTTCCAGCTTGATATGACAATCAGCCCCCATAGTAAGAAATAGAAGGTGATTTTTCATCAGGAATCCTGGTGCTGGTGGACAGATCTTGTGTGCCCTTTGTTATTGTTGTTGTTTAGTTGTGTCTGAATCTTCATGACTCCATGGACCAGAGCACGCCAGGCCCTCCTGTCTTCCACTGCCTCCCGGAGTTTCATCAAATTCATGTCGGTAGCTTTGATGACACTGTCCAGCCATCTCATCCTCTTTCGTCCCCTTCTCCTCTTGCCTTCACACTTTGCCAACATCAGAGTCTTTTCCAGGGAGTCTCATGAGATGGCCAAAGTATTGGAGCCTCAGCTTCAGGATCTGTCCTTCCAGTGAGCACTCAGGCTTGATTTCCTTTAGAATGGATAGGTTTGTTCTCCATGCAGTCCACGGGACTCTCAAGAGCCTCCTCCAGCACCACAATTCAAAAGCATCCATTCTTCGGTGGTCAGCCTTCTTTATGGTCCAGCTCTCGCTTCCATACATCACTACTGGAAAAACCACAGATTTGACTATGCTTGTCATTGTGTGCTCTTACAGTTTCCAAAAGTTGTATACTCTGAGCTTGGGAAAACCTAATGCTCATCATCCATTGTTCAGTGGTCAGAAAATCTTCCTGTTTTATCCTCTCATGAATATGTATCTTACAGATATCAACTCTAAGCAGATTTATTCAACATATTGGCTGAAACCAGTAGTAAGTCATGACTAAAGTAGGCCCACTGAATTAAATGAGGATTTGGTAAATCAACTCCTCGTCAAGTTCCACTCATTCAGTGGGCCTAATCTAGTTGCAGCTTGCTACTGGATTTCGGCCATTGTCAAATTATTGTAATATACTGTATAATGTCTGTTATAATAGCTCATTTATTTCCTCTCTCTTTCTTTACAACATAAAAAGTAATTTCAAATGAAAAAGCAATCACAGTGTCTAGATGCATGGCTGTTTCGAATAATTTTCCCCTCCGACAGTTACACACTATCACACAGGAATCATTCATCAGCAATCATTGTGAGAATGAGCTCAGGACAAGGCCATAGTGTCTGATTCCCATTTAAAGATAAAATGACCGGAAAATGTCACTTTCCTCACTTTACTCTAAAAGGCACAATTCAGAGCAGCTCCCTTGCAGTTCCCATCATCTCCTGTCAGGACTGGTCATGGATCAATACATACAGTGACTGAGGGAAAGAAAAAGATCCCAATAAATGCTCTCTCTCTCTCTCTCTCTCTCTCTCTCTCTCTCTCTCTCTCTCTCTCTCTCTCTCTCTCACACACACACACACACACACACACACACACACACACACACACACACACACACACACACACACACACACACACACACACACACACACACACACACACACACACACACACACACACACACACACACACACAAGGGGAGGACTGGAGATTCAACGTACCCATTGTACCTGTCTGGCCCCATTCCCTGCTCTTAGTCCCACATACACAGCTCAGAACCTCCAAAGGCAGTGGTTCTGACAGATAAGGAGACATAACATTCATTCAGTTGCAAACTTCCAATCCTCAGCCTAAGTGGAAGAAGCAATTCATGCTTTGGATTGGGACCACGCTGATGCTCCAGAAAGAGGAGAGGCAACTTTTAAAACCTGCTCAGTTCGCGCAGGTTTATATATTACAGTGACACGCCCTCATTTCAATCTGCTGCTAGTTCCTTCTTTAGAGAGAAAGTTCCTTGGCATGTTGGCTTTGCAGTGGATCTGTTCCTTGACCTGATGGGCCACTCCCTGGCCAGATGTTCAGTCACGCGGTGGTGGAGATGGAACACATACACAACATGGGCTCCCCTTTAATTGAAGGAAAAGTTAAACATCTGTGTGGCCTTTGGAGCAATCAGATTTACATCCAGTTGGTGGTCAGGGCTAAAATGGCTACTCTCATTCTCAATCCCATTTACAGGTGGCACATTAGGAATAGCCACTTAGAGAGGTCATAACATGAAGAGGGCTTACCATGACAAAGTGGAAATCTTCTGGCTTTTCTTCTTACTTGCCTTTCCCTACTTTCTAATGGTCAACAGCTTTCGCTCAGCTGTCACTATTTTTCCTCTGGAAAAGATACTCAATACTAGATACTAGTAACTTTCCCAGAATGCAACTCTAGGGGCGCGGTGCTGATCCCTGTCTCCAAGCTGTAGAGCCAGCGTTTGTCCGTAGACAGTTTCTGTGGTCACATGGCCAGCCGACTTAGACACGGAACATTGTTACCTTCCTACCGTCGTAGCACCTATTTATCAACTTGCATTTGCATGCTTTCGAACTGCTAGGTTGGCAGGTTACTACAGTGGAAAAATATTCCTTTTTTGTCAAGGGATTAGCAGTGATCCTGCCCATTCCTCAGCCCCTCTCTTTCCCCTCCATTCAACATTCACTTCCCTCAGTTCAGCTGTACATCTTAGCACCTCCTTCAGTGTCTTTCCCAAGACTTGCTGATCAAATTCTTGCTCTTGCAAGTTTCTATTTCTATCTGTAATTACTGTTCCATAATTGCGCCAAAGCAGCAACATCTGCTGTCGCTCATTACCATCCTTTTCTCATGGCCTTAAAGCTTTTCATGTACTTTGAAAGAATCTTGGATTATGTTGTCGTTAGGCTTTTTCTGATGCTTTCAGCAAAAGTACCGAAATAAGGAAGGCAAAAGTAATTTGGAGAGCCCTGATTCTCAAGACATTGGGAAGCACCATGGGTAAAAATGGTTATGGCCATTTCCCTGGCAAGATGGTTGATGCATCAGGTTCTTCAGACTGGAATAGGCGTAGGCTCGCTCGCTCGGTCATTCATTCATTCATTCATTCATTCATTCATTCATTCATTCATTCATTCATTCAACTTATAAACCACCCAACTCATGCTGGGCAGTTAAAAATCAAAGCCATAAATCAAATACAGTATTATAATATAACAATAGCAATAAGAAACATAAGTAAAATCAAATATAATCACTAAATCAACATAAAGACAAACAAACAAAACATCCACTCCATTTCTAAAGAGCATTTAGATAATACCATTGCCAGCCCACAACATTGCAGTGTTTGTCGTGAAGTCTCCTCCCACCATTATTTCAAATAGTATACCTAGTGGGTGTGTTTTTTTAATCTGATGTTATTTTTTCAGTCTCAAAATGCAGTTTCAGTGCCATCATCATCATCATCATCATCATCATCATCATCATCATCATCATCATCTGCCTTCAAAACTATTCCAATTGACAGCAACCCTTTTCAGGTTTTTCTAGGTGGAGAATAGCAATGGGCATGAACCATCAGAATGGTGGTTTGTGATTCATTTCTGTCTATGAATCATGAACCACGAACCATGCTGAATTTTTTAAAAAATGAACCAGTTTGTCTCTTCATCAGTTCAGTCCCATCTCTAAAGGAAGGGGTATTTTCTGTGTAGCTCAGTTACACAGCAAGCCCCCCGCATGGGTTTCCAACCCCACACACCCTTCATGGGCCCCAGCACCTACCTTACTTGCTCCAGACCGCCACTGCCACACACCTCTTCTGCCACTGCCACGCTTCCCATCTTAGGATAGTAGGCTGTCTGATGCCTACTTCTTGCCCCAATGCTTCCTAGGAGGCTTACAGTATCGTGGGAAGTGCAGTTCTTTGAGAATTCCCTATATGTCCCCCAATGGGCAGCAAAACTACACTTCCTACAATACACGTACCCTAAGCCTCCGAGGAAGCACTGGGGCAGGAAATAGGCCCAGACAGTCTACTATCCTACTCACCTGGGTAGCAGGCCCAGTGCAAATAAATGCTGAGGCCCATGAAGGAGAATGCTCTGGGAGGAAACAAAGCAAAACACTAATGATGAAGAAGTTCAGTGTTCACAAAGTGGAAACACAAAGTGTTTTCACTTTGTGTAAGCATGGTTCCTTGAACAGCCCACAACATAAACCACAAACTGGCAGAGGGTTGGTTCGTGGTTTGGTTTGTGCCCATCTCTAAAGGAGAAAACTCAGAAGTGGTTTATCATTATCATTAACTCATAAATTTAATATTACTTAAAAAAAATAAAATGTTTATTTCCATGCTGCAGCTCTTACTTGACCCATTCCAATGTGCAGCATTATATTTAATAATAATAATAATAATAATAATAATAATAATAATAATAATAATAATAATAATAATAATAATAATAATAATAATAATAATAATAATAATAATAATAATAATAATAATAATAATAATAATAATAATAATTGTAAGCTGCCCAGTCAATTTTCCTGTCGTGATGTATGGAAGTGAGAGCTGGACCATAAAGAAAGCAGACCGCCGAAGAATTGATGCCTTTGAATTGTGGTGCTGGAGGAGGCTCTTGAGAATCCCCTGGACTGCAAGGAGAACAAACCTATCAATTCTAAAGGAAATCAACCCTGAGTGCTCACTGGAAGGACAGATCCTGAAGCTGAGGCTCCAGTACTTTGGCCATCTCATGAGAAGAAAAGATTCCCTGGAAAAGACCCTGATGTTGGGAAAGTGTGATGGCAAGAGGAGAAGGGGACGACAGAGGATGAGATGGCCGGACAGTGTCTGCGAAGCAACCAACATGAATTTGACACTACTCTGGGAGGCAGTAGAAGATAGGAGGGCCTGACGTGCTCTGGTCCATGGAGTCACGAAGAGTCGGACACGACTAAACGACGACGACGACGTCCAGTCAATTCCAACCTATGGCGACCCTTTCCAGGGTTTTCCAGCTAGAGAGTACTCAGAAGTGGTTGACCTTCCTGGGGTGTCCTGGGACTGTGCAGCTGGCCCAAGGCTACCCAGGCTGGTTCTCTCAGTGGGGAGAATTGAATTCTCAACCTCTGGCTCTGAAGTCAGAGACCTAAACCACCGAGCTATCCGGCCAGCCCAGTACCGTTATATTCAGTGACAACTGGTAAATACAAAAACCAATTTCTTCCTAGTGTATCCTTTTAAAGGGTAAATTGTTCCTCTTCCTCCTCCTCTTCCTCATCTGCTTCTAAATTGATAGGTCACTTCTTCAGTTAAAAGGGGCATAGGAGCTTTTCTGAAGTCCTTTAATCAGTCACTTCATGTTCCCATGGGTACCCATAATTAGTTCCTTACCCCCATTGTAGTCCTGATGTAATTTTATCAGCCAAATTGCTTTAATCTTTCTCTCTTTCTTTCACACCAACTCCCACCTCCCCATCTTCACAGATCACCCACATGGCATTCAGTTCAGCGTTAAATGCAAAAATGCCAGAGTCAGCTCCCAGTGTTTTTGTAGAAAGCTTTGTAATGTATTTCTGCTTCAGGGTCCATTGGCATCTGTCCCAGAGAAGAATGGACACCACCATTAGAATGGATTTCCTCCTACTCCTGAAATCCCCTGTGCATGTCTTGGTCTTCTCTGAAAGGTCCGGAAACTCTCCAGAACAGACGAGATAGAATTCAGGAGGAAACAAGTAAAATTCTTTTGCATACTGTTGATGTTGGTGTTGCAGAGTTTTGAATTTCTGGTAAAATTTCTTATGCTATGCAGTAGACATACAGGGACTCACAGAGGATAACAGGTACAAGTTTCCCAGAGTCTACCACTTTCTCATCAACTGGCACTTAAAGTCTCAATAACTTTCTCTTACAAATCAGACACTTCTAAGAAAAAGAATTTTTTAAAAAAATTCTTCATTTTCAGTTGCTTGAAATGACAGACTTTTATGTGCTGCTTGGTTTATTGCACTCAGCAACCAACTGAACTGATCAACAACAAAGAAACAAGCTGCCAGCAATCCAGGAAAGAGAGGGAAAGAGCACTCAGCAGAGAGGTGGGGGTATGTCCTTGAAATCAAAGGCTGGAAGGAACTATTGATTAGTGCTGGACAGAGATAATCAACCCAGTCCAGCAAAAGTCCCTCCCAGTCACACAAGCCACAAACACCATGTGAGGCTGCAAACAAAACTCGAAGAGTTGGATGCAGCCATGGCTGGAATTCTGTTTTATAGTGGCTCTTTATATTTGTTAGACTCTTCAGCATTAAGAGATGTAGGTGAAGGTGTTTGCCAGTGAATCAATATTAAATTATAGAACAGTCACATATTAAAAGTAAAATATCTAATGCAAAATATTCTTGATGAACTTTAAAATAATTGCCTTTTTTCTTATCACTTATAATAAGAGTGACTTCGGCTTTCTTTTTAAAAAAAAAAACTCATTTCTTAAGATGCACTGGGTGTTTTTTAATGTCCTTCTAATTAAAGTGTGATATGCAGCTCACAACTTCTCCTTGTTTTATCACACAAAATTAAATGTGCTTTCATTAGATTTGATCCATCAGTGCTATTGCAGATATTATCTTTGAAAACGGAATAATATAAAAGAAGCAGTATAGGAGTGATCTGAGTACAGAAAGGAGGACTGGAGGAAAAAATTAAAAAAAACAATTTCACCAAATTAGAAACATGATTATGAAGCTTTTCGATAACATTTTATATGCCTCCCAAGTTACCTTGTGTATTACTGTTTTAAAGATACATATATTTAAAGGATTAAGTCTTCTCTCAATACTGTAGCTCTAAATCTGAGCTATCAGGTCCCACCAATGTGTCTTTGATCCTAAAATAAACATGCACACACACACACTCAAGAGATCCTGCACATCTCCTACAGAACAGCTAGTCTGGCTTTAAAACATAAATGTGTTACTTAAATAAAATATCAGTGGTCTTGATAGAGACTTGAAACCTACCATAACTGCACTGCTAGTAGACTTACTTTCTTAAATTTTGCAGGACTCTAACAAGTCTGTAACTTCCTTTATCTGCAATTAGTCTGGGAGCACCCTTAACACAGTGTGACAAAAAACCCACACATAGCCATTTATATTTCTGGTGTCCTCTTAAATTTGCACTTTTCTGTTCTTTTATTTTAGGCATACCCCCACGCAATCTAGTAAAGAGTGGCAGAAATCCTGTTGTGCAGGTCTGTGTCTGCAATGGCAATGACAGCAGCAGGAAATCACTGCTGATTCAATGCTTCGGTGGTTTCTGGGTGCATACTGTATGATTTCACCACATTGTGTACAAGTTATATGCACTGTAAAATTGCTTTTAACCAGTGGTGCTGTCATCCTCATTATGTAGACGGAGCTGCACAACTGGATTTCACCTAATATCTCCAAGACAAAGAGAGGACATAGAAAAATGGTGTAGGTCTGATAATTAGACGTCCTGGATGCTTATCTCCATCACCCTTTTCTGCTGAGATTTCAAAATCATCAGGTTGGACTGCTGCTGGACAAAACCGTACCTATCCTGATCTGTCAAGTATAAGCAAGATGAACAGACTAATCTGGTGCAAGGTGATCATCCTTGCATTTTATAAGAGAGAGGGAAAGAGAGAGAGATAAGCTTTAAAAATGTCATTTCAGCCCTAACTAGAACACAAAACGTTGGCCTAATATTTACTTGCACTACTTATTTTAGTGCTAGTGTTTGGTGGCTCATATCTCACCAGCTTTGTTTCAGAGCACTACCACACATGCATGAAGATGTCTTAACGAAGCTGTCATTCTTTCATTCACTCACACTGTTGTGAAAGCTAACCAGGCCAAAGGTTGCTCTTACCTCTAAAATCACAAGAGAGGGAAAACTTGATGGGGAGCATCTAGCCCATAGCTTCTTCATGGATTGCTGCCTTGTCGTGGCGAAGGGGCTTGAGTAACTCAGAGAAACTATGGGCTATGCCGTGCAGGGACACCCAAGACGGACAGGACATAGTGGAGAGTTCTGACTAAACGCAATCCACCTGGAGTAGGAAATGGCAAGCCACTCCAGTATCTTTGCCAAGAACGCCCCATGATCAGAAACAAAAGGCTAAAAGATATGACGCTGGAAGATGGGCCCCTCAGGTCGGAAGGCGTCCAACATGCTACTGAGGAAGAGCGGAGGACAAGTACAAGTAGCTCCAGAGCTAATGAAGTGGTTGGGCCAAAGCCGAAAGGACGCTCAGCTGTGGACGTGCCTGGAAGTGAAAGGAAAATCCAATGCTGCAAAGAAAAGTACTGCATAGGAACCTGGAATGTAAGATCTATGAACATTGGGAAGCTGGAGGTGGTCAAACAGGAGATGGCAAGAATAAACATCGACATCCTGGGCATCAGTGAACTAAAATGGACAGGAATGGGCGAATTCAGCTCAGATGATTATCATATCTACTATTGTGGACAAGAATCCCGTAGAAGGAATGGAGTAGCCCTCATAGTCAACAAAAGAGTGGGAAAAGCTGTAATGGGATACAATCTCAAAAATGATAGAATGATGTCAATACGAATCCAAGGCAGACCATTCAACATCACAATAATCCAAGTTTACGCACCAACCAGCATTGCTGAGGAGACTGAAATTGAACAATTCTATGAAGATTTACAACACCTTCTAGAACTGACACCAAAGAAAGATGTTCTTCTCATTCTAGGGGACTGGAATGCTAAAGTAGGGAGCCAAGAGATAAAAGGAACAACAGGGAAGTTTGGCCTTGGAGTTCAGAACGAAGCAGGACAAAGGCTAATAGAGTTTTGTCAAGAGAATAAGCTGGTCATCACAAACACTCTTTTCCAACAACACAAGAGGCGACTCTATACATGGAAATCACCAGATGGGCAATATCGAAATCAGATTGATTATATTCTCTGCAGCCAAAGATGGAGAAGCTCTATACAGTCAGCAAAAACAAGACCTGGAGCTGACTGCGGTTCTGATCATCAGCTTCTCATAGCAAAATTCAAGCTTAGACTGAAGAGATTAGGAAAAACCACTGGGCCACTCAGGTATAATCTAAACCAAATCCCTTATGAATACACAGTGGAAGTAAAGAACAGATTTAAGGAACTAGATTTGGTGGACAGAGTGCCTGAAGAACTTTGGATAGAGGCTCGTAACATTGTCCAGGAGGCAGCAACGAAAACCATCCCAAAGAAAAGGAAATGCAAGAAAGCAAAGTGGCTGTCCAACGAGGCCTTAGAAATAGCAGAGAGGAGAAGGGAAGCAAAATGCAAGGGAGATAGGGAAAGTTACAGAAACTTGAATTCAGACTTTCAAAGAATAGCAAGGAGAGACAAGAGGGCCTTCTTAAATGAACAATGCAAAGAAATAGAGGAAGATAACAGAAAAGGAAAGACCAGAGATCTGTTCAGGAAAATTGGACATATTAGAGGAACATTTTGCGCAAAGATGAACATGATAAAAGACAAAAATGGGAGGGACCTAACAGAAGCAGAAGACGTCAAGAAGAGGTGGCAAGAATACACAGAGGAATTATATCAGAAAGATTTGGATATCCCGGACAACCCAGACAATGTAGTTGCTGACCTTGAGCCAGACATCCTGGAGAGCGAAGTCAAGTGGGCCTTAGAAAGCCTGGCTAACAACAAGGCCAGTGGAGGTGATGGCATTCCAGTTGAACTATTTAAAATCTTGAAAGATGATGCTGTTAAGGTGCTACATTCAATATGCCAGCAAGTTTGGAAAACTCAACAGTGGCCAGAGGATTGGAAAAGATCAGTCTACATCCCAATCCCAAAGAAAGGCAGTGCCAAAGAATGCTCCAACTACCGTACAATTGCACTCATTTCGCACGCTAGCAAGGTTATGCTCAAAATCCTCCAAGGTAGGCTTCAGCAGTATGTGGACCGAGAACTCCCAGAAGTACAAGCTGGATTCCGAAGAGGCAGAGGAACTCGAGACCAAATTGCTAACTTGCGCTGGATTATGGAGAAAGCCAGAGAGTTCCAGAAAAATATCTACTTCTGCTTCATTGACTATGCGAAAGCCTTTGACTGTGTGGACCACAGCAAACTATGGCAAGTTCTTAAAGAAATGGGAGTGCCTGACCACTTTATCTGTCTCCTGAGAAACCTATATGTGGGACAGGAAGCAACAGTTAGAACTGGTCATGGAACAACTGAGTGGTTCAAAATTGGGAAAGGAGTACGGCAAGGCTGTATATTGTCCCCCAGCTTATTTAACTTATATGCAGAATACATCATGCGGAAGGCTGGACTGGAAGAAACCCAAGCCGGAATTAAGATTGCCGGAAGAAATATCAACAACCTCCGATATGCAGATGATACCACTCTGATGGCAGAAAGTGAGGAGGAATTAAAGAACCTTGTAATGAGAGTGAAAGAGGAGAGTGCAAAAAACGGTCTGAAACTCAACATCAAAAAAACTAAGATCATGGCCACTGGTCCCATCACCTCCTGGGAAATAGAAGGGGAAGATATGGAGGTGTTACATAACAGCACTGATGTTACCTGTCTGTCATGGGTTTGGAGGGAAAGTTCCATCCTATGGGGAGTGGAAGGCGGGACATCAGGAGGAGGGGCTGTACTGTATAAATATGTGATGCCTGTGTGGTGAAGAGTAGATGCTGAGACAGACTGTGAGACACTGGGTTGGGACGAAGCAGCAGCTGGGGAAGAAGAAGCTGTTGTGGGAGTCTGGGTGTCTGACAGGGTACTACTGTGTGTCAGAGTACCAACCTGATAAGTTCAGGTGTCTGTGGGTTAGCCAGAACTGATGGGTTCAGGGTCTGTGCTTTAAGTTAAAGGTTCTAGGTGAACCAAACTGTATGCTTGTGTGTGTGAGAATAAGCCACGTTACTTTATTTTATTCACCTGATTGTTTTATTTACCCTGTTTGTATTTAAAATAAACCTTATTCTTTTGTTGTTTAAAAATCCATCCCTGGTCTGTGTGACTTATTATAGGGAATGGTTGGTGGCAGCTTAGTAACTGTGTGATAGATCCCAGTAGGTCTGGGTCTGTCACATTGATTGGTGTCCAGCGGGTGGGATACGACTGGTCCAGTTGTCCAGTGGTCCAGCAAAGCCTTGGCAAGTGTGCCCAGAGCAAGGGGGGTCTAGTCAGGGACAGTCTGAGGCGCGTAGGTAATCTTCTAGGTGTACCTCACGGGGAGGTGCGCTAGTAGAAGAACGTGCCAACTGGGGAGACTTAGATTAAGGTGCTCTGAGGCAGCCTGATTTTGGCGGGAAAACGCTGAGGCAAAACTGCGTAGCAACAGCGAGCTAGCTTGCCAGCTGAGAGGCCCAGCAGAGGGGGGTAGGCTCTGACTCGATACTGTTGCAAGTAGTGCTGAAGAACAGCAGCAATCTCTAGGGAGAGCTGGTTCTGAGGCAAAAAGGAAAAAAGTGGTCGTTTTATTTTGAGGCTTGACTTTTTAAAGCCGCCTGTTCTGAGGGGGGATTATGCCCTTGACTCGAAGCAAGATAGCAGACATGAGTGAAGTGAAAGACCCCCAGATTGACCAAGGTTCTGAGGATGAATTTGGCTCAGTGCAAGGTGACAGCACAGGAGAGCAAGACCCAGAACTCAGAAAAATACTCATAGCCCAACAGCATGAACTGAGGGTGAGGGAAATGGAGGAAAGGGAAAGAGAGAAACAGCGGCAATTTGAATTAGAGAAAGAGAGAATGACGTTTGAATTAAAGAGATTGGAACTGATGAACCAGAACAATAATAATAATAGGGATTCTGAGGGGGGCCAACTGTCTAAGGCTGACCTGAAGAAATTCCCTGTGTACCACAAGGGAGATTGTCCCGAGGTGTTCTTTTCCTTAGTGGAAAGAGCGTTTGTGGACTTCTCAGTGAGGGAAACTGAGAAGATGACCATCATGCGGTCTTTAATCAGTGGTAGCCTGGCTGAGGTTTATGCCGAGATGCCTGAGGAACGGATGAAAGATTTCGCAGAGTTTAAAAAACTGGTGTTTGCAAGACATGGGATAAATGCAGAGCAGCTGAGACAAAGGTTCAGGTCCCTCACCAAGAAGCCAGAACAGACTTTTACCCAAGTGGGGGCCCAATTGGTGAGGCTGCTTGAGAAATGGCTGTCGCAGGAGGGAACAGAGACCTATGAACAGCTTAAAGACTTGATAGCCCTGGAACAGTTCTATTCAGTTCTGCATGGGGAATTGAAATTCCAGGTGAGGGAAAGGAAACCGAAATCTGTGGCAGCAGCCGCAGAGATCGCGGATTTTATCTCCCAAATAAGAAAGCCCTTGGGTGAGGGGAAATCTGTAGGTAAACCCAAAGAAACCTACAGCAAGTACTCTCAGGGACCAGGGAAAAGCCAGCAAGGGGGAGGGGCCCATGGTGAAGGGAAGCCCTCAGGCATGAAACCAAGCCCTCAGAATTTGGAGGGAAAACCCAAACAAGAGGAGAGAGAATCAAAATACACCAGAAAATGCTATTTCTGTCAGGGAAAGGGTCATCTGATCTCAGAGTGTGAGAAATTGAAGCAGCTAAAAGGAATGGTGCCTCAGAATTCTAGTGGGACCAAGCCAAAAGCTGTGTTCTGTGTCCAGAAAGAGCAAAGCTCATTGTCACAGAGGGAGCCTGTTGCCATGGCTACTCAGTCTGGAACAGCTACCTATGCTGAGCAGGCTGAGGAAAATGGTCCTCTTGTGGAGGTAAAGCGCTGCTTGCTGATAAAAACAGATTCTCAGTTGTTTGAGACAGCCGGGGTGGACGTAGGAATACTTGACCGTCAGTATAGGGGGCTGCGGGACACTTGTTCCCAGGTAACCCTGTGCCATCCCGATATCATTCCCCGGGAGTTTATAATCCCAAATGAGAGCATAAAGGTAGCAGGTATTGAGGGGCAGGTAATCTCTCTGCCAGTAGCAGAGGTACCTGTCAACTTTCAAGGCTGGAGGGGAGATTGGCGGATAGCGATTTCATCGACTCTGCCAGCAGCCGTGCTCGTGGGAAATGACCTGGCTGAACATGTGAAACGGGTGCTAGTGATTACACGCTCACAAGCCACCACAGGGACAGTTCAGGGGGGTAATGATGAGCCAGAGACGGAGGCAGAGGGGAGTTCAGAAGCTGTGGTGGAAACCTTAACCACAGACAGCAGATTTGGACCGGAGCAGAAGGCAGACGCCACTCTCCAAAAGTGTTTTGAACAGGTGACTGACGCCCAGCTAACACCGGAAACCCCAGTGAGATTTCTGGAGGAAAAGGGGATTTTATATAGAGAAACCCTGAGGAATATCTCAAAAGGGGGAGATGGGATCAGGAGTCAGCTAGTGGTACCTGAAAAGTATCGCCCCATGATCTTACAAAGGGGGCACTCTGACATGTTTGCTGCACACTTAGGAGTGAACAAAACACAGCAGAGAATCACACAGAATTTCTACTGGCCTGACATAGGGAAGCAGATCAGGGAGTTCTGTAAACAATGTGATGTGTGTCAAAGGCAGGGGAATAACCGCGACAGGACCAAAGCAAAGTTGTGCCCTTTGCCTGTGATTGACACTCCGTTCAAATGCATAGGGGTGGATATTGTGGGACCTTTGCCCAAGGCCACAAAGAGGGGGAATAGGTTCATTCTAACAATTGTGGACCATGCCACAAGGTATCCTGAAGCCATACCCTTGTCTAACATTGAAACCAACACAGTGGCAGATGCTTTGGTGGGGTACATGTCCAGGATGGGATTTGCCTCAGAGATAATCACAGATTTGGGCACATCGTTCACGTCAAAGCTCATGAAACGCTTATGGCAAATCTGTGGAATTAAGCACAAGGAAACCACTGCCTATCATCCGGAAAGTAATGGGTTAACTGAGAAGTTCAATGGGACTCTGATGCGCATGATAAGGGCTTACTTGGCAGAGAATCCAAACAATTGGGACCAGAAGCTGCAATCCCTTTTGTTTGCTTATCGATCAGTGCCACAAGCCAGTACCGGGTTCAGTCCATTCGAACTTTTATTTGGGAGAAGGGTGAAAGGGCCCCTTGATTTGATCAAACAAAATTGGGAGCAGATCACCCAGGATGACCCACAAAACGTTGTGACTTACATAGACACCTTGATGAATGACCTAAAGCGAAATCTAGAGCTGGCAGCAGAAAACCTGCAAGCGCAGAAGATCAAACAGAAAACATGGTATGACCGCAAAGCTAGAGAGAGGCACTTTGACCCAGGGGAGGAGGTGCTTTGGCTTAGGCCCTGCAGAGAGAATAAGCTGCAGCTCAAATGGGCAGGACCATATAGGGTCATTTCCAAGATGTCAGACCTGAACTACCTAATAGAGCAAGAGGAGAACCAAGCAAGGAGGGTGGTTCACGTGAATGCCCTAAAACCCTACTACAGAGGGGAACAGAGGGTTTTATTCGCGATAAAAGCAGCTGAGAGTGAGGAAGCTGAATTACCCTTCTGGGAGGGTAGAGGGGAAGTAAAATACAACCCAGAGGAGGTAAAGATCAGTCCTGCACTCACCCAAGACCAGCAGCAAGAATTAAAAATGCTGCTTAGTAAATATCAACAGGTGTTTTCCAACAAGCCGGGGATAGTGAAGGGAGTGATGCATCGGATCCATACAGGGGATGCACCCCCGCAGGCAGTATCCCCATACCGAGTAACGGGACCCTATAGGGACAAGGTGCGGAAGGAGCTGGACGAAATGCTGAGGGAGAACATAATCGTCCCCTCTTCTAGTCCTTGGTCCTCTCCAATAGTCCTTGTGGACAAGCCTGATGGGAGCATTAGGTTTTGTGTTGATTACAGGAAATTAAACCGTGTAACCACTCCTGATGCCTACCCAATGCCCAGGCTAGACAACCTGATTGAAACCATAGGGGGTTGTCGGTTCATCTCATCATTGGACCTGGTAAAGGGATATTGGCAATTAAGAATTGATCCCAGGGATCAAGAAAAAACTGCCTTTTGCAGCCCTTTTGGTCTCTATGAATTTCGAGTCCTGAGCTTTGGTCTCAGAAATGCACCAGCCACATTCCAAAGGCTGATGGACCAGACCTTGGCAGGGCTCAGTGACTTTACAGTGGCCTACATTGATGACATAGGGATCTTCAGTAATACCTGGGAAGATCACCTGATACACCTGGAGTTAGTGCTGCAGAGGTTAAGTACAGCAGGGCTAACAGTAAAGGCCAGCAAGTGTCAGCTGGGTAGCCCAGAAATAAAATACTTGGGTCACATGGTAGGGGGAGGAATGATAAAACCCCTGGAGGCCAAAATAGAAGCTGTTCGTGATTGGCCTAGACCCAACACCAAGAAAAAGGTTAAATCATTTCTTGGGTTGGTGGGCTACTACAGAAAGTTCATCCCGAGGTTTAGCGAGATTGCGGCTCCGCTGACCGATCTGACGAGGAAGAAGGCTGATGACCGCATCCCGTGGACCAGCGACTGTGAGGCGGCGTTCCAGAGGTTGAAGGAGGCGTTAATCAACTATCCTGTCCTGCGTGCTCCAGACTTCGACCGGGAGTTCATCATCTACACCGATGCGTCTAACAGCGGGGTAGGAGCAGTTCTGTGCCAGGAGGATGAGAATGGTGACCAGCATCCAGTGTCCTACCTGAGTAGGAAACTTCAAAAAGGTGAGAGACATTTAGCAACCGTGGAGAAGGAGTGTTTGGCCATAGTCTACGCGATCCAGAAGGCCAAGCCTTACATCTGGGGAAGACATTTTATTCTGTGTACTGACCATTCACCATTGCAATGGTTAAAGACAATGAAAACCCACAATAGCAAACTTATGAGGTGGGCTTTAAATCTACAGGACTATGACTTTGAAGTGAAGGTGGTCAGAGGGTCAGTGAACTGTGTTGCTGACGCCTTATCAAGAAGACCTGAAGAATGAAGACGGCGAAAGAACATGGACTATGTGTATATAATGATGACAAAAAGTAAAATGTACCTGGTTTTGAATTTGGTTTGTATTAATAAAGGTAAATTGATGTACTGTATATGGTAAAATGTTTAAATGCATATTTGCTATGGTTAACTTGGAGTGTAAGTATATGTAAGTATTATATGGTATGTATAAATGTTGTTGTGTATTTTATGCAGGTTGTTTTTTTGGTGAAAAGCACTTTTAGCTTTCCCCCTACAAAACAACTTTTAAAGAGGGGAGGTGTTACATAACAGCACTGATGTTACCTGTCTGTCATGGGTTTGGAGGGAAAGTTCCATCCTATGGGGAGTGGAAGGCGGGACATCAGGAGGAGGGGCTGTACTGTATAAATATGTGATGCCTGTGTGGTGAAGAGTAGATGCTGAGACAGACTGTGAGACACTGGGTTGGGACGAAGCAGCAGCTGGGGAAGAAGAAGCTGTTGTGGGAGTCTGGGTGTCTGACAGGGTACTACTGTGTGTCAGAGTACCAACCTGATAAGTTCAGGTGTCTGTGGGTTAGCCAGAACTGATGGGTTCAGGGTCTGTGCTTTAAGTTAAAGGTTCTAGGTGAACCAAACTGTATGCTTGTGTGTGTGAGAATAAGCCACGTTACTTTATTTTATTCACCTGATTGTTTTATTTACCCTGTTTGTATTTAAAATAAACCTTATTCTTTTGTTGTTTAAAAATCCATCCCTGGTCTGTGTGACTTATTATAGGGAATGGTTGGTGGCAGCTTAGTAACTGTGTGATAGATCCCAGTAGGTCTGGGTTTGTCACAGGAGGCAGTGTCAAATTTTATCTTCCTGGGCTCCATGATCACTGCAGATGGAGACAGCAGCCCTGAAATTAAAAGGCGCCTTCTTCTTGGGAGGAAAGCGATGACAAATCTGGACAGCATCTTGAAAAGCAGAGACATCACCTTGCCAACAAAAGTCCGAATAGTCAAAGCTATGGTTTTTCCTGTCATGATGTATGGAAGTGAGAGCTGGACCATAAAGAAAGCAGACCGCCGAAGAATTGATGCCTTTGAATTGTGGTGCTGGAGGAGGCTCTTGAGAATCCCCTGGACTGCAAGGAGAACAAACCTATCAGTTCTAAAGGAAATCAACCCCAAGTGCTCACTGGAAGGACAGATCCTGAAGCTGAGGCTCCAGTACTTTGGCCATCTAATGAGAAGAAAAGACTCCCTGGAAAAGACCCTGATGTTGGGAAAGTGTGATGGCAAGAGGAGAAGGGGACGACCGAGGATGAGATGGCTGGACAGTGTCTGCGAAGCAACCAACATGAACCTGACACAACTCCGGGAGGCAGTAGAAGACAGGAGGGCCTGGCGTGCTCTGGTCCATGGGGTCACGAAGAGTCGGACACGACTAAACGACTAAACACACACACATCTAGCCCATAGAGCCTTTGCTTAGGCTAGAGCTGTGCAGCAATGCTTGGAACAGAGAGCTGGTGTCACACACAGTGGCGGAAATCCTGTTCACATAGCTACGCCATCTAAGGCTGATGATGTCATCAGCTGCCATAGGTTTTTTGGAAGTAAAAAAAATGTCTAATGCCCTCCCTGAAATCCCAAGGATTCCCTTTTCTCATAGGAAGGCTTCCTGCATGATGATGTTGAGTCTTTCATTTCCAAAACTCACCGCCACTGGGATAACTTTACTAGTGGTGGCGACTTTCAAAAGTCAAAACACTTCCCTGCTGTCCCTCAACCTCCATGGGTTTTCTCAGAATGAAAAGGATTCTGTGGGAAGCTCATAACCTTCAGGGTGGAGGGCGAGGGGGTGAATTGGATATTTGTTTATTTCTGAAGCATCACCACAGCTGATGACATCATCAGCCTTACACGGTGCAACTTATAGAACAGGACTTCAGCCACTGTTCATACCTGAACATGCTATAACATATGAACCGTTCTGCCAACTGACAGCAGTAGGCGATTCTCTTCAACAACTGCTATTCCTGCAAGGTCTCGTTCATCCATGACGTGTGGAGCAGGAGTTAGTGAAATAACCATTTTTATTAGCACACGATCTGAAGTCTTAACAAGTTTAACGTCTTTCAACTTTGAATGAACTTCCAACGTCTTGGCCTTCAACTTAATAACTTGTTGGGGTTCCGCTCAAAGTTGCGCCTTTCCTGGAAGTCAAGAGTGATGCCCCAAGTTGTAACTGTGGCTTCACATATGTAAGACAAGGAGTGCCTCAGCAGGGACAGCTTATACAACCCCACCGGGAATATGTGGGTGGTTTTTCCCTTCCCCACATGATATTTTCATGGCGAGTGTGTTTGGCAGCCCCTTTCCTGGGTCCTGGGCCAGGGTACCACTGCCCTATCTGACTCCCCCAACTGGGTCAATACTTGGGTTTGAGGGTGTGCCTCCTGCCTTTTGCATTCCCCCTCCCCCGCCATAAGAAGGTTTTGGGGTTGGGGGCTGTATCATGCAAAATCTTGTAGTCTCCACTTTAGGAACCCTAAAGGTCACCAACTTCCTGATACAAGGGTCCTCCCTAACTACTACCTTCCATTCTTCTATGAACTGATTCTCCTCAGTAGTGGTTATTTCCACCAACCGTTCCTCCACTGTCAGTTCCTCCTCTGCATCCTTCCAACTCTCCACTTCTTCTTCCAATCTTCCATCCTTCAGTTCTCCTCCTCTCATCTTTTTCTCCACTTTCATCTCCTCCTCCTCCTCCTCCTCCTCCTCTTTTCCCCCTCCCTCATCTAGGGGTTATCTCTCACTCTCGTTTTGCACATTTTCTCCCTCCCCGAGTTCAGAAGGAGCTGTTACTCCTTCTGTGATAATCACGGTGCCCCCTCCCACCCAATTAACAGGTGAACTTGAAGTTATGAACTCCAGTTCCACTAGGGAGAGGCACAGTGGCCCACCAACAGGGACCCAATCCTCCCTGTTGTCCTCCTCACACAGTATATGACCTAAATTAGGCTGAGCAATATTAGCTAGCAGAAAACTAACACAAAACCCTTCAATCGCAAGAAGAGGGCAAGAGTATTTTATGTATTATGAAAAAAGGTCTTATGTATTTCCAATGAGCTGCTCTCTGTATGAATCGTAGCTCTCAAATTAATGAGGTAATATGTGATTCTAAGATAACAGTTGCAAGAAGACAGTGGAATAAAATTATCTAACACTTTTTTGCCCTGAGGACAAAAAGCAGTTGAAACATGTTGGGCATTTTACTCACCACAGTGCAATTCTGTTTTCTGAGATCACTTTTCCTCTTTGGTCATTATTGTTTTGGGGGGGGGAAATTACTGTAGAATGGCCAAATACCAGTGTTTGTGTAAGGTTTGCATGTGAGTAATTGCAGCTAGTTGGTGAGTTGGCACCTCATCAATTATCCACAACTAGCTGTGGCAAGGCATGCAAACCTTACAAGATCACCAATAGGATTCTAGCCATAGTAAAACTCTATACAGTTATATCAGTCCTATATCACTTTCAGTGCAATGGCCCCATCCTATGGAATCCTGGAAGCTGTAGTTTGCTGAGAAACACGGCATTGTCTGCTAGAGAAGGACACTGATTAGCAGACAAAGTGATTAGGATGTGGTTGTCGATACAGTTGTGCAAGCTAATTTCAGGAAGGGTGCCACTACTTTCAGTGCCTTTAGTGACTGGACATAGGATGAAATGGAAGTTTCATCAATTCCTTGTATTGCACATACCTAGAGCTTTGTGGGTTAGTAGGGCTTATGAAGAGGTCTTGGCACACTCCGAATTTGTTCTTTTGACTTCTGCTCTTTGCATCATGTTGGAGTCTAATTCAATTCCGATGACTTCCCAGGAATCAGATGGCTTTTCTCTTCTGAGTTATGATGGGACAGAAGCCAGGCTTACAGACACAACAACTCTGAAAGTGGATAAACTTGCAGTTCCCCAGCTCCCATATGGGACACAAACTGAGCCCTGTTCGGGCATTATGCCTGCCACCATGAAGCAATACACGCGTACAAGAGGTGGTAATGTGGAGATGCACACAAGCAAGCCCCACAATACCCGGAAGTCAGCAAGACCTTCCTGTGTTTAGTGTGAGAATCTGCAAGGAGCCTATGAGCATGTTCAGCTGGGTTGTATATGTATTCAGCGGAGGGCTCCCAATCATCAGAGCCCTGTATATACAATCAACTGAACCCATTTGCAGCCTGCTTTGTGGACTTTCACGTTAAACACTCAAAAGACTTGCTGACTTCTCAATGGGGTAGGCAAGTGGGGCTCACCTACGTGGCCCCCTCCCTACCACTCTTTTAATCCTCCAGGTCCTGCTCTATACTGGGCAATCCAGTTGTGACTGCCAGCCAGAGAAGCTCCAAACCAGACAAAAGGGCAAGGCAAAAGGGGGCATGAAAATAAACAACACAACCCAGAACTCAAAGCCAAGTCAATATTTACCACAATCTACAAGGAGGATCCAAAGGCATGGTGGAAGCAGCCTAGTAGTCAGGCACAGCTCAGCGATGCAGAGCAGGGGGACACACAAGAATTCATAGATGTGTTGTCTTCAGTAGATTGCAATCCTAAATGGAGTCTTTTAATAGCTGTGCTGCTGGATTCCCACCTGGCACTCAGCTGCAGATGTCTGGGCAGCAAGGAAGAGAGCTGTTGCAGGATTTGGCCCTTGGGTCCCCCCCCCCCCCCGCCAGGAGGTCCTCAACTCCTGAGGAGGTTCCTTCTTTCAAGGCATCTTTCTCTGCAACTGAGCTTTTCATCTTGGGGCTTCAAGCTCGGTTCAGGCCTTCAGTCTTCTCCATTCCCATGGAATGGGCAGGGGTCTCCTCTAACTTGGACCCTCTGGCCCTTGTCATCCACAGGGCTTTGGGAGCTGGGCAATGCTTCTTTCCTAATGGACTCTGGCATGTTGAGTTCATCCTTGCTGGGAGACACCGCCAACAGGGACATGATTTCAGGCATAGCAAATGGCTGTTGCAGATCCAGGCTGCAGTGTTTCTCTTTTCATGTTTCAAACTTCTCATTGACCAGACTAGAAAAGATAGGTATTAATCTGGTTTGGAAACTTATTCAGACTTGGTGGTTCCTCCCTCTCTCCCTCCCTCCCTCTCTCTCTCTCTCTCTCCCTCCCTCTCTCCCTCCCTCCCTCTCTCTCTCTCTCTCTCTCTTTGTGTGTGTAATTTTGGGAGCCGTTCTCTGTGTCTCTGCATAGAAATGCATCCACCTTACTTGAGTCTCTGAAGCCCATGTATATCTATAGAGAAAGCTATATCACCAGTTTCACCTTTTGCCCCTGGATCGTGTTAAAGCTGATCTAGCCCTGTGCAGCCTCCCTTGATCTCCCTTCAATCCATAGTAATTGCTCGGGATGAGAGATTTTATCCTACTATCAAGAAATATATTTCAGCTCTTCCTTTAGTCTTGGGGCCAAAGGTGTTGCCCAGTTATAGCACTCATCTCATAATAATTGGACCTGAATTGCCGTAATGAAGTTGCTGTGGTACTTATTAGGGTACTGTTATTATTACTTTAGAAAAGATGTGAGAACAGATCATGATCTGACCTCCCACAGGTTATAATTCTCTTTGTGCTACACCTTTTAATAAAAAAGTGTACAGTACTTTAAAAAAAAACATTGTTTACCTTTTCCAAACACACTGTAAATGCACATACATTCTCATTCAAACATAGGAATATAGGGGGAAATGAAGCGAAGTGAAGCAGAGTCTTCATTCAGCTTCATTGGGGTTAGGATTAAGTGAACACATAGATGTGGCACATGGAAAGGGAGGATCTATCATCCAGAAACCACAGTAACCAGAAACTGCCAATCCCAAATGATAAGGTTTCAAGCAACCAAGCCAGTAAATGATACTTGCTGATAGTAGTGAGTTGCTGATAGTAGCGGGTCGGGTGGGGGAAAGGGAAGAGGGCAATGAATGGAGCTTGATGGGGGGGGGGGAGATTCATGAAGACACCTCTCCGCCCATCTTTAGTGTTGGGCCTCCACCTTGGGTGGTGGCCAAAACATGTTCAACTCATTATACAAATAAACCCTTTATTTTTTTCTAATGAGAATGTCTCTCTCCTTTACTTTGTATCTCTAGTTGTGCTTCCACTGACCCTGCCATCCAAAACCCAACAGGAGATAAACCAGCAAGACCACTGCCTAAGTGCTTAGAGCATATAATGGAAATGCAATTATTTCCATCAATGAAGCAGGAGATTGGAGAGTGACAGTGTCCAGCAATGGGAAATAAACAGAGGTTGGACTAAATCGGTTATCAGTGTTGATTAACTGGTGAGATAAACAGAAAACCTTTAGTTGATAGAAAGAGGCCCTTTTAATTAGGGAACTCTCTCTCTCTCTCTCTCTCTCTCTCTCTCTCTCTCTCTCTCTCTCTGTGTGTGTGTGTGTGTGTGTGTGTGTGTGTGTGTGTGTGTGTGTGTGTGTGTGTGTGACATCTATCTCACACATAGTTCCCATCACCAATTTGTAAGCTAGTGGGAAACCTTTTGCTGATGAACTGAGGGGCCAAGTCAGAGGAGAGGTGGGACCCCTGCCCAGTACATGTAGCTGGGCTTGTCCATGGACAGCAGATATGAAGTCCGTCCGTCCCCCCTCCCCAGTGGGGACATTCAAAAAGCCTTACAAGCTTGGTGGAAACTGACAATGCTTCCACTCCATTAGCACAGCCTGCATGAAACCAGGGTCATCTTCGTGCCACAAAGAGGCAATGGTGCCTGAGTCCCCTCCTCAGGAGAAAGGTGGCCTACAAAGGCCACTAAGTAAATAAATTAAACGATACACGCGCAGGGCCTCAACTCCATCTGGGCTTGAATATGGGCGCCCACTTAAGTCCTCTAGCCCGCCCTGTGTCCCTTTGTGAAACTCCAACCTGATCTTTGTCTGGGTCTCCATACATGTGCAACATCTAACAGCAACTAACATTTTGCACTTGTGAACCACTGTTTTTACCCAAACAAATGTCATTAATTGCTCCAAACTAGCATGTGGTCCATTCATCGGTGGTTTCTGTCCAGCCTTCCTCAGACTCTGTACTGCCCTGGGAAGCTGGTTCGATTCACACCAGAGGAGAAAAAGACCCCCTGCACAATGAGACAAAATCTCACGCAGGCTGTTCTGATTTATCTCTGTTGTCCCTCAGGCATTTCAGTATTGTTAAACCAGAGCCCAAATACAGGCTGGTGGAAGGTTGTCTGTTGACTTTCAGAAAAAAAAATGTTAAAGGAAATGTGAAAAACTGAAATGGAGAAGGATTTGTTTACATTGGCTGAAGATGAGAGCAAGAATGGATCCCAAGACTGCATTTATCACCCCAGCTTATACTACAGGTACATGAAACTGAATCCCTACTACATAGCTCTAATTAGTCAGCACAATGAGTCATATCATCACCAGGACAACAGCCAACTACACCATGCTTGTGTACCTTCTGTTATATTATTTTTCAAAAATCATGTTTCAGGAAGAGGCAAATTTGGAGTGCAGAACTAGCTTCCCCCTCCCCCTTTACCTCAGTCTTTAACTCTATGATGTAGGATACACAGTAGGTGGGAATGAATCAAAATCTCCAAATGCCAATTATTTTTTTATTTAGGAAAAGTTACAGACGCTTATTATATGTATGTGCACATAATGGCTGAAATCCAATAGTAAATCATAAGTACTGTAGGCCCACCAAAACACAGGAACCTACATAGGCTGACTAGAGATAGGCACGAACCGGTTCATCCCGGTTCAGAAAGATGGCAGCACAGGTGTTGCTGCTCCCCTCTCCCGCCTCCTCTGGCTTAATCAGCCACTCATCAGGCCCAGCCTCTGTGATCTTGAGCTGATCTCCCAGTCCCGGCAAGAGCTCAGGCTTCTCTGCCCCTCCCCTCTGGGCTGATCTCCCACTCAGGCAAAAAGGGGCAGGGCAGAGAAGTCTTTGTGCTCTTGCTCCTGACTGGGAGATGAGCCAAGGAGGTGGGGGGGGGGAAACAGGCAAACTGGGCCTGGGGAGTGGCTGACTGGCTGAGGATGCAGGGGAGAGAAGTACCAGTACCTGTGCTGCCTCCTTGACAAACTGGAATGAACTGGAACAAACTGGTTCATGCCCATTTCTAGTGCTGAGTCAAGAAATCCTCACTGATTCAATAGCCCTACTCTGCCTGTGACTTGGGATGACTTACTAGATTTCAGCCCAAGTGTGGTTAACACCCTAGCAAGAAAGTTTTCTAGATGACCTTCAGTGAATAAATTTCACCAATTTCACAGGTTTATGGAAGAAGTGAAACAGACCGGTTTCTTCTGCCTTCGTCTGAGATCCCTGAAGGAAGATGGAGCTGGAAAATTATAATTCATTGTCATTTAACTGTGCCTTATAAAGCAGACCTCTCTAGTATGTGTCGATATACACATATGTCTCAGTTTCATCAATTATTGGCGTTCGGCTCCAGAAGCTAACTTTCCTATAACAAATGCGCTTTTTCAGGTGTCATAAAATCATTACGTCAGTCTGAACTAAAAGGAGGAACTAGTGAATAATGATGGCTGAGGGCTTTTATTTGGTTCATTTTTATATAAGGATTCCTAAGTTTACCAATTTACATCCAAATCCAGTGTAAATAACTTGATTTTTTTAAAAAAATGAATGCAAGAAATCAAAACTGGCACATTTATTTATTTGTTATAATTAGATCCTCTTCTTCTTCCAATGAACTCAGGAGGGTAGACACAATTCCCTCTTCTTCCTTCTTTATCCTGCATACAGTCTGTGAAGAGGTCCGGCTAAGAGAGTGTCACTGGCCCAAGGGTCACCTAGTGTACTTCATGACCAAGTTGGGATTTGACCCCAGATCTCCTGAGTCCTAGCCCAATAAATCTGACCATCCAAGACTGGGATCTTCATCATCATCTTAGAACCGCAGAGTTCCCCAATTGCAGCTATGCTCCTGTTTCTAATGATATTTTTACCAAGGCTTGCTCTGTTAATGATTCTTGCTTGACACAAAGCTTTTTACACACAGATAAAAGCTTTTTACACAGAGATAAAAAAAAAAACTTGAACCATATGTCCCAATACAAAAATAACTAAACTTTTGCAGGTTTAAGAGAATTGGCTCTGGAGCACCGTGGATCTACAGTTCGCGTATGAGGAATGCCCTGTTTAGATCACCTGCCCCCCGTTCTCACATTACCAGCACTATTCACAGACGTTTCTCTTCCCCTTCTGTCCCTGCGCAAACATCTTAATATATCTTGCCTGACAATTTTACAGCACCAGCAGGACCGTGGGATCATTGTACGCCACACCAGCCCAATATATTTTGCTAAGGAGTTGGAATATCATCTTGCCCTGAAATTATGATTATATTTTTTTCTCCTGAAACAACCAAAACCTCTGTAACCCATTTGATTTGCAGTGCAAAGGATCAAATGGGTTTTTGAGAAAAGCTGGCATTTGGTGGCAGACCACACTCCAGGTCATAAATTACACCAGCCGCCTGATCAGAAAAGCAAATCTAGTTGTTTTATGCCTTTGCTTTTGACGATTGTATTGATTTTTTTTTCTTGCGCTGTATTTGGCCTAATTAGTGCCCCTCTTTCCCACCACTTGGTCTTCATAAAGACCCAGATTTTAGGGCTTGCCCAAGTCATTTTGGCCTGGATACTCTTTGCCCACTCCAGACAGACAGACACACACACACACATGCTTCAACAGTGCAGCCCATTATGAGGTCATTGAAGTCGAGGCACTGCAGGAGAGGTCACCCCTTCCACAATACTGTACATACTTTGCTGCCAAGGACCCCAAAGCCTGGCACTATCCACCTTGCCAGTCAAGGAGCAGCCATACCAGAGAAGCGGACGGGCAGTAAAATGTAACCAAACAACCCACAACGCTCCTCTCCTTCTTCTCCTCCCTTCCCTGAGAGTATGGTTGTGTAGCAGTAGCAGCTGAGAGCGGGAGCAAGCAGCCTCCTAGCACAAATGCCATGGCTGGAGAGCATTAATGAGTCCATTATTGTGAACAGGATAGTGGCCTTTTATTCTGGAGGGGAAGGAAAATATGCCTCCCTTCGTTCCACGTACACCACACAATTGGACTGGTGGTTGCACCTTACATCAGCACAGACCACAGGGCAGTTTCGTCCACAGCAACTATGTGGTCTATGCAGCTGTGTCTTCCAACACCACACCATCACACCACATGCTGCAGAATCTGCCACCAGTGGTCCCTGCTTCCCTCTACCTAACCCTATGGACTGAATTTGTTCCCGAATACTTGGTCATCAAAAAAACAGCCCATGTGAGGGCATGTGAGAGGTCTGGCTGCAATATTATTTGCACATGGACTATCCAGTGAACATGAATGTGTGAACCAGCTAGGGATGCGATCATGTCTACATCTCCTTTTTGTTACATTTCTCTCATTCCCATCTTTTCTTTTATCTTGTACAACTATTCCAATAGTACCTGATGGGGTTCCATTTACAAGGTATAAAATATCTTCGGGAAACAAACCCATTTTCACATGAAAACTAATGGGAAAATTGGACTGGATTACAGTAACTCATTTTGTTCCTGTTGTCAGAGAATCAATGAGCCTGTGCTGTTGTTGTTACATGCCATCAAGTCACCTCCAATTTATGACAACCCTATGATAAGAGAGATCTCCAGAATGTCCTGTCCTTGACAGCCTTTGTAAACTCCAAGCCTGTGGCTCCCTTTAAGGGAGTCAATTCATCTTGTATTGGGTCTTCCTCTTTTCCTGCTGCCTTCCACCTTTCCCAGAATTATCACCTTCTCCAGAGAATCCTGCCTTCTTATGATGTGCTCAAAGTAAAACAGCCTCCGTTTCAAAACTTTTTGCCGCCAGAGACAATTGAGGCTTGATTTGATCTAGGAGACACTTATTTAATGGGACGTGGTGGCGCTGCAGGTTAAACCGCAGAAGCCTCTGTGCTGCAAGGTCAGAAGACCAGCCGTTGTAAGATCGAATCCATGTGATGGAGTGAGCCCCTGTCACTTGTCCCAGATGCTGCCAACCTAGCAGTTTGAAAGCATGTAAATGCAAGTAGATAAATAGGTACCACCTCGATGGGAAGGTAATGGCGTTCCATGTCTAGTCGTGCTGGCCATGTGACCACGGAAATTGTCTTTGGACAAACACTGGCTCTACGGCTTGGAGACAGGGATGAGCACCGCGCCCTAGAGTCAGACACGACTAGACTAAATGTCAAGGGGAACCTTTACCTTTACCTTACTACACTTACTTATCTTTCTTGCAGTCCAAGGTATCTGCTGTTCTTCAATACTATGTTTCAAAACAAATCAACTTTTTTTCTGTCAGTTTGTATCACTGTTCAGCTTTCACACTCATACATGGTGATCAGAAATACACAAGTGTGGATGATCTTGGTCTTGGTCTCCAGTGACATGTCTTTACACTTGATGGTCTTTTCTAGTTCCATCATTGCTGCCTTTTCTAGTGTCAGTCTTCTTCTGAAGACTCCGTTTGGATTAATGTTGAAACCAAGGTATAGAAAATCTCTGTTTCAATTTCTTCATTGTCAACACTGAAGTTGTGTAGTTCTTCTGCAGTCATGATTTTGTCTTCCAAAATGTTAAACTGCAGTCCTGTTTTGGCACTTTCTTCTTTTACTTACTTTCACTAAAAGTATATTTGTCATTGCTGCAGATGGGTGTCCTCTACATACAGTATCTTAAATTATTGAAGTTTCTTTCACCAATTTTCACTCCTCCCTCATCTGTATCTAGTGAACAGATAAGGGGATAAAATGTAACCTTGTCTGACATTTTTCCTGTAGGAAACCATTCTATCTCTTCATATTCTCCCTTATCGATAGCTTCAAGAGAATCAAGTGCTGAGGCCCACCCATTTCGTTCATGACAACCCATAGTTTCTCATGATCCACACTGTCAAAGGCTTTGCTGTAGTCTATAAAGCACAGGCTTATCTTCCTTGTTTGGTTTGCTCCAATAGCAGTGGATTTTTGCAATATGATCTCAAGTGCCTCTTCCTTTTCAGGATCCAGCTGTGGACCTCTTTCTAATTGTATATAAAATAAAAACCTTTGTTGCAACACTTTGAGCATCACTTTGCTTGCATTGGAGATCAAAACAACAGTCCTATAATTACTGCACTCCTTGGCATCTCATTTCTTGGAGATTGGAATGTATACTGAATGTTACCCAGTCTGTGGGCCGTTGTTTGTTTTCCATATTTCTTGGCGTATTCTTGTTGGGATTTTGACAGATTTAGTCTCTGTGGCTTGAAATAGTACTATTGATATGCCATCTACTCCTGATGATTTATTTCTTCCAATGCTTTCAGAGCAGTTTTCACTTCACATTTTAGAACTGCAGGTTCTTCATCATAGGATTCTTCTTCAAAGGAGTCTGTTATCCTTCATCTCTTCTGTACATGTCTTCAGTATACTGTTCCCACCTTTTCTTTATTTTCTCCTGGTCAGATAGTGTGCTTCCCTTTTGGTCATTCAGCATTTCTGATCTTGACTTAAATTTCCCTTTGATTTCTTGGATCTTCTGGAAGAAATCTCTTGCTTTTCCCCCTTTGTTGTTCTCTATTAATTTTTTTTTTAGCTGGTTATTATAATAGCCCTCTTTGTCTCTCCTGTGTAGCCTGCTATGAACTACAATATACTATGTGCCAATTGGTAGCAGTGATGTCCGTGCCAGACCTACCACTAAGAAGACAGAGCCAGCTGTCTCAAACTACAGAATTCAAATGTCATAAAAGCACTGTGAGTCATGAGTTACTAAATTTGTCATTATTATATTATTGTACCAGGGATAGGCCCTTCTGCGATTTATGTCTCATATGGCTAAATAACTGGTCTGGTGTTCAGTATTATATATCTAGACTTGGTAGATGTGTGTGGCATTTTCTGTTCCACCTCAAGCAACTAAAAGTCCTGAGTCAGACCTGATGATGCCAACAACTCATTAGATGCCTGAAGGCTAGTTACATTCATGCATCTGGTCTGTATGAAGCCCTGATATGATGGTAAAACCAGAGATTTGGGGGGGGGGGAGTATCCTGTCTCCCATTAACCTGCTTGCATTCAATAATGGGATTTCCTTAGAAATATTTGTCTTAGCAATCAGGCTTACACATTTTTTGCTTTCCAGTCCACAAAACAAGGCAAGCTAAAGAGAAAATCATGTGCTGGGCTAAACCGGTATCTTTCCCTCTTTAGGGAAGCAGCCTTTCCAAAACAAAGTTGGACTGATTAAATTCTAACAAGCAGCAGCCATGACTCAGGGATGCCACCTGGCCCACTGGAGAGATTATCACATAATAACTAGAGATGGACACGAAATGAACCAAAACAACCTGACTTATGGGGCTGGCTGGTGGTTCACTTCATGACCCAGTTTGGGGGCCCCACTTTGTCAAAGCAAAACAAAATGCTAAACATTTTTCCCTGTGGCATTTAATTTGCTTTGGCAAAAATGGATGCTCACCCGTCCCCTTCCCACTGCTGCCTACCTGCTTCTGCCACTGCTGTCACTGTGGGTGCCATCCTCAGAGGCAACGGGTCCAGATTCCCTGCCAGGAGCCTGCCCCTGCCTCTAAGCATCCACCCTCAGCAGAGGCAGAGGCGGCAGGAATAGGTAGTCCCCCCGCTAGCATGAACCAGAAAAATGAACCACAAAACAGTTTGTTTTTCTGGGGGTTCATTATGGTTTGCAGTCCATGGTTAGCTACGAACCACGAACCATAATTAACCACGAATCATCACAAAACACTGGCTTTCCAGTTCATCTCTGCGTATAACCATTCATTCTACTATCCTCATATGCTCTCCTTCTGACACTACTATTAACCGCCACAGGCCTTTGCTTTTCTTCATCCTTTTCTCACTCAACCACGATTTCTGGAGGCAAAAAATGCGGCCTCTTTCTACTTGTCAGCATAACAGAATGTCTTCAAAAGATTTGCATCTTATAGAATGCCAGGATGGCTAGGCTGTTGTTAAGGCTGCACTCTGCTGAGTCTAATTGACTGCATCAAAGGTAGCGGGTAAAGGTTTTCACTGAATGTGCCAAATAGCACACCATGCCACGTAGCTCAGTGGGAATAATGTCACTCAATATTTTAATTCTGTTTTAATTCTGTGGGGTTTTTTTTTAAAGAGCAAAAATGACATTTTTAAAGGAGAATAGAAATATCCCTCACCTTTTCACAAATGGGTAAGAGAGGGATTATGGATGATCTGGACAGACACTGCCCTGGAAACGGGCTTTTTCAAAGTCAGTTGATTGAGTTCTCAATTTTTAATAAAGAGACAGCCATATTATCTTTCCTCAGCGCTTTACTTTGTCTCGTCTTCTAATTGACTGCTGGATCAGACCAGAAAGAGTATCCAGCAGCAGTCAGCACTTGTAAGACTTGAAAGGATTTCAAAATCAGCCGCTGTGAAGTATCATGGCCTAGCAACACGGAAGAAGAAACAACCCTTGAGTCAGCACACCAATTAAGCATTAGTATTTTATTTATCATACCAGAGCCATTCAGAGAGGACACCTCTTATAATGAAGCAGAACAGCCAACACCCCAGTTTGGGGATATTCTGCTTTGACCTTAAGTTAGGTCCCAAAGTGCTTTTCTATTAACAGAAAGCAAAGTTTTGCTCACGGAAGGGCCGTTTCCGATGAAGGGGGACAGCACAGCATGAGAAAATGACTCCCAGTCAAGACATCTTCCTCTCTTTGTACAAGCCTTCACTTCATTTGGCAGAAGTTCATTTTCAAGTCTTTTGAATTGCCCGCTACCGACCCTTTACACATGATAGCTGTTTGCTTTTCTTGTTCATGACTTAGATTTGCAGAGTTATTGCTAATACGATTTTGGAGGGCACTGTGTGCTTCCAGCATTCCTGGAAAAGCATTCATACATTTTCTCCTTTCGTTCACGGGCAATCCGTTTAAATAGTCACCATGGTCTTAAGGGTCGGAAAAGGCCTTTGGCATCATTTATCTCAGCCTATGCAATGGCACGGAAACCACTCTCCACAAGAGGAGTCTCTACCCCCCAATCTGCTGGTGGACTTGCCGCGAGCAAAGTCCTAGTGTCAACACGCAAAATCAGTGCAGCAAAGGCATTAGAGAGAAGTGTTCCCCCACAACAAAAATGACTCTGCCCTTCTGAGCTGGAAGACCCAGGAAAAAAACCCTTACTCAAGCCAATCAGAGATGTGGAAGTTAACAGCACAAAATGGTGCACAGTTTAGTTGATTATTACTGAGGTCAGAAATCCAGTGAAGTTAAGGCTAAGGTGGAGGTGATGCATTTTTGACAGTTACGTTTGCCTACAACAGGTTGCTGGAAAGAAGTTCTCCATCCCATTAGGACAAGTCACATGTCATTCTTCTTCTGTACTTTCCTTTCACAATAACAACCCTGTGAGGTAGGTCGGACTGAAAGAAAGCATGACTGCGCATAGAGCAGTGAGGATATGAACCAAGATCTCCTAAGGTCTGGTCAAACACCATGCCAACCATTACATTATACCTGCTGTCTTCTTCATCACCCTGTTATGGAAGAGTCTGGCACTCTTTCTATAGATCCTGATAGTGATACATTTGAGAAATTGTAATAGTTGCAAAAGCTGGGGATGATTTGATAATTGGAACCAGCTCAGATTTTTTTTTCCCTAAGGAGACAATTTGTTTGCAGAATAGAAAGCTCAAATCAAAGTGCTACTAGTTCTGAAGTCTGCTAACTATAAAAGTTGAAAAATGTGCAAAGGTATTCAGCCTTGTGGAGCCTTGTGGTGGAAGGAGTTATACTGCAGTACAGCAGACAAATCTCTACTCACTACCCGGGCTCAATCCCAGGTAGCCAGCTCAGTCTTTCATCCTTCCGAGGCTGGTAAACTGAGTATCCCAGCTTGGGGAAGGGATGTATAGGCTGCATAATAAAATTGTAATTGTAAAACTACCCATAGAGTCCTTTAAGCATTAAATTAAAAGACATCTGTTTCTTGGGAGGAAAGCAATGACAAACCTAGGCAGCATCTTAAAAAGCAGAGACATCACCTTGCCGACAAAGGTCTGCATAGTCAAACCAATGGTTTTTCCAGTAGCGATGTATGGAAGTGAGAGTTGGACCATATTTTAATTGTATTTTAATTGTTTTATCTTTCTTACTGTAGTTAAATTGCTGTAATCTGCCCAGAGACCTTTGGGTAGTGTTGTGGCATATAAGTGGAAGGAAGGAAGGAAGGAAGGAAGGAAGGAAGGAAGGAAGGAAGGAAGGAAGGAAGGAAGGAAGGAAGGAAGGAAGGAAGGAAGGAAGGAAGGAAGGAAGGAAGGAAGGAAGGAAGGAAGGAAGGAAGGAAGGAAGGAAGGAAGGAAGGAAGGAAGGAGGAGGCTGACCACCGAAGAATTGATGCTTTTGGTGCTGGAGGAGACTCTTGAGAGTCCCCTGAACTGCAAAGAGAACAAATCTATCCATTCTGAAGGAAATCAACCCTAAATGCTCACTGGAAGGACAGATCCCGAAGCTGAGGCTCCAATCCTTTGGCCATCTCATGAGAAGAAAAGACTCCCTGGAAAAGACCCTGATGTTGGGAAAGTGTGAAGGCAAGAGGTGAAAGGGACGTCAGAGGATGTGATGGCTGGACAGTGTCATCGAAGCAACCAACATGAATTTGACCCAACTCTGGAAGGCAGTGGAAGATAGGAGGGCCTGGCGTGCTCTGGTCCATGGGGTCACAAAGAGTCGGACATGACTTAACGACTAAACGACAACAACAATATAAGCAGCACACTGCTTTTTGTGTCCTTGTTTCCTAAGGACACTTAATTGCTACAGTTATACAAAATAGACATTTTAGTATAGAAATACTTTCCTGCAATATAACTTACAGAACAAAAATTCCACCGTGGCTGTGGGGCCACCGTCTATCAGAGGATTCAACCTGGCACTTGAATCTTCCATAATTTGTAAGCATGGTGCCATTAGAATTCAGATGGGCCTGAATAATAATAAATAGGCATGGGATGTTCATATTCTTATCCCTGGGAATACAAATATAAATATCATCACCAGGGGTGCCTGGGAAAACCAGACCCTCCTCCTGAACTGGCAGGTTCACTTACTGCTCGCTGCAGGGCTGGCATCATTCTCATAACGCCAATCCATGAAGCAGACCGGCTGGTGCTTCCCTGCCTTCCCATGAAGCCAACCAGAGATGGGATGACAGGTATTCCCACTCAAATGTTGAGCAGTTGGCTGTGTGGAGAGGCAGAGAAACACCAGCTGGGCTGCTTCCCAGATTGGCAGGACGAGAACGACACCAGTCACACATGCCATGTGGCGAGCAATAAGGGGAGCTACTGGTTTGGGGGAAGGGTCCAGTTTTCGCAGGCACCTGTGGTGCCTATATTCATATTTATATCCACAGAAATACAAATATGAATATCCCATGTTTAATAATAAAGAAATAAAGTTGGGATATACAGTGTAGTGCAATGGATAGAGTGACAGAATTAGGACTCAGGGACCCTAGGTTTGAATCCTCGCTCATTCACAGAAACTTACTGGGGGTGTGGAACTGGTAAAGCCACTCCTTAAATGTCTCACTTACCTTGAAAGCCCTATGAGGATCACTGTAAGTTGGTTCCAACTTCATGGCACAAACCAACAGCAACAATAATAAAGCCACAAAAGGATACAAGTATGTATGAATCAATACTAGAGATGGGCATGAACCGGTTTGTCCCAGTTCATTCCAGTTCCTAAAGTTGGCAGTATGGGTGCTGCTCCTCCCCTCCCCGCCTCCTCTGGCTCAAACAGCCAATCACCGGGCCCAGCCTGCTTGCTTTTCCCACCTCCTCGGCTCATCTCCCAGTCACAAGCAAGAGCCCAGACTTCTCTGCCCTGCCCCTTTTTTGCCCGAGTGGGAGATCAGCCACGAGGCTGGAAGATCAGTTGAGGAGGTGCAAGAAGCTAGCATGCTGGGCCTGGTGAGTTGCTGTTTGAGCCAGTGGAAGAAGGGGCTGCTTTTATAAACCAGGACAAAATGAATGGGGATGAACTAGTTCATGCCCATCTCTAATGAATAGGTAAAGGTAAAGGTTCCCTTTGACAATTTGTCCAGTCCTATCCGACTCTAGGCGGCGGTGCTCATCTCCATTTCCAACCCACAGAACTAGCATTTTGTCCGCAGATAATCCTCCGTGGTCACATGGCCAGCGTGACTAGACACGGAATGCCATTTACCTCCCCACCAAGGTGGTACCTATTTACCTACTCGCATTTTTGCATTTTGCATGCTTTTGAATCACTAGGTTGGCAGGAGCTGGGACAAGCGATGGGCGCTCGCTCCGTCGCGTGGATTCGATCTTACGACTGCAGGTCTTCTGACCTTGCAGCACAGAGGTTTCAGCGGTTTAATCGGCAGCGCCACCACGTCCTGTTTCTGTAATAAATAGACTATGGTTGCTTTTACCTTGTTCAACATTGCTAACATTTTCACCAGCGACTGGGCAAAAAGTAGTATTTCTTAGAATAATGTGGGTTTTTTTCTGTTTTTAAATTGTACAAATGTTGTGTCAATTTATCTCTTTTCAGTTCTGCACTTGTGATCATTGCTGTCAATCTACAGCATTTACTTTGTGAAGGGGTCAGCTTTTTGGCTGCTGTGGCCACTTCGTGTGGGGGGTGGGCTTTTTTTAATATACCCATGGGCTGTCTTAAAAAAATGACACAACAAACTGACAAATTGATTCGTGGTTCATCGGGCCACTGGGGGACAATTCATGGTTCATGAGCCACGAACCAAGATGTATCGTCCCCATCTCTAGTTTTGTCTCTTCCTTCTGACAAGGGTTTCAGTATTTGAGTAGTTGCCACATTCCTCTTGTATCCCCCCACTTGGCATGAGTAGGGTGCAACTAGAGAAGGCACAGCAGTGCTCATTGCGTTGCATTTTAAAAATAACTAATTGCATCACTCATTACTTCTTGGCAGCCCAGGTCACCATTATCATCACTGGTCCAGTTGTGCAAGTTATTTGTTGTTTTTCACATTATTAACTTCTTGTGCTGTTGCAACTAACAGGCTAGAAATATACTCTGCAGTGTATTATGCACCCTCTAGTGGGAAAGCCTGATATTCCACCTGTTGCAGAGTTTTGAAATATTGTGGTTCCTCAGCTGTACAGCAGAAGTGCAGAAATTCACAAGGTATAATAGCTACCAGTTCCCACATTATCCACCTCTCTCTCATCAACTGGCACTTATAGTTCCAATAGCTCACTCTGAGACATTAATAGTATAAAGAATAAAAATGGTTCCATTTACTTACAAATGTGACTATATCAGCAGTAATCTAATTAGCAACATGACTGCTTTTTAACAACTCTGCTTCAATATTCTTTAACATTCATTTTCCACCAACTGTCAATGCGCATTAGAAATAGACTCAACAGAGAGTCGGGGTTCTCATTTCTGTTTTTAGAGCACAGAGACAGCTATTGGTTAATGTTGAACAAATTGACAAGCTACTCCCACTCTAGAAAGGTCCCTCCCAGCCAAACAAGCTTGAAAGCAGATGTGGTTGCAATAAACTCCAAAACGGCCTCAGAAATAAATACATACAGTAATTAGGATTCTGCTCCGATTCTTCAATTCTGTAGGGGAAATCTGGGGCTTTGGGACAGATCCCAATTTGGGCTGAAGTGACTTTGATGCCACCTAATTCAACCTGTGCCTCAGATCTGAAGTGATTTGCAAATTTGGTTAATGAGCCTCCTGTTGACTTGCATTAGAAAACTAAAGCAGCCGTGATTTCTTTGTTGTCGGGCTTGCTGTATAGAAAATTTGGAGTCAGGAGCATTATTGGAATAAACCTGCTGATATTTAGAGATAGTTATAAAGAGTAGGCCATGTTAGTCTGTGCTAGCATGTGAGGCTAAAAGAAGAAAAAAAATGAAAAAAAAAATAACAGAGACGAAAATGTTGTGGTACCTTAAAAACTAGCTGCTATATTTTCATGTAACTTTTTGTGGACAAGCCCACTTGAAGACATGAAGAAGTGGACTGGTCCATGAAAGTTCACAATCAAATATAGCAGTTAGTCTTTAAGGTGCAGCAATGTGTTTTTTTTTCTTTTTAAATTTTTTCATGTTTGTTTTGTTATTGTCTGAAATTTTAGAGCACGTCAGGAAGTTCCATAATAGGACACCTTTAAAGTTTATGTTTTGAAAAAACAAAACAAAATAGAATGTACCTGTTGAGGGCTGACTCTTACGTGGCTGCTCTCCTCCTCTGCATTTAAGCCGTTGAGCATGTGGGCATTTCTCTTTCAAACCATCTAGGGCAGCAGTCCACAACCTTTTTGGGACTGCGGACCGGCTGTGGGAAGCGAGCTCCACACACTGGGGGGTGGGGTGCAAGCACGGTGGGTGTGCTATGCTCATGCGGGGGGTGTCATGCTTGCATGTGTGACACACCCGTGAAAGTGCGACACCCCCCCCACACACACGTGAGCATGATACACCCACCAGGTGTGCATGCGGAGGGGGGCAGATCCGTGTCCGCAGCCCAGTTGAAGGAAGCCCACGGACCAGCACTGGGCCACAGACCAGGGGTTAACAACCCCTGATCTAGGGGATATAAAAAAGGTTAATGAGCTTAAAGAATTAAAGGATGCATATGTTCGAGTGCACAGAGGATGTGCATGTTACACTGCTTTTGCAATTAACAGAAGATAACATTTAGATAAATAATCTTCACAGTAAAGAGGTGGTTGCTTTTACCTTGTTCAGCATTGCACAGTTGTCCATCTCTTAATTCCCGTTCCTCACATGTACATTTTCCATCTCCCTTGCATGACAGCTTGACTGCACACATGGTTCCAAATATGGAAGAAATCTAAACAACACTGTTCAGCTGCTAGAGCAATTCCTGCACCTGAGAATATAAGCATTTGTTTACACTTACTATAGTTCACATTTCCTTTATTCTAATGACTGCCTATTACATTATGAATGGCTTGAAATACTCGACTAAGTCATACTTAATGAAATGCAGCTCAGACTTTAAATCCAAGAGAAAGAAACAAGAGTTCTTACCTCTACTATTACAATTATATAGTAAATATGACATCCACATTACAGTATTTTATGCAGGATACCCATCAATATATTATAATTTTATAACTTCTTGAATGTAACACCTAGTGCAGAGATCTACAGGAATCTGAAAAAGAATGAAAAGTCATAAATTCCAGTTTATCAGCATTGACAATAACACCAAGAAAGACTGATGGAGTGTTTATTTGCACAGCTTCATAAATGACAGCAAGGAATTATAACTATAATTGTAAGGAAGTAACAAATAACCAGCAGCATATAGAGAAGGCATGAAGTTCCTCAGTAAATAGAAATGCTAATGAAGTTCGAAAATAGGCTTCTGCTAGTAAATACTCAATGACACAGTCCAAGGTTCAAAAATGTGTGGGAAACCACAGATCAGAACAGACTGCAATCAAATGAAGTGAGGATGGGACACCAGAAATATATTTAGAATTCAGAGTAGAAAGGCTGTTTATGTAGTACTGGAGTTCTGTGACACTGGGGTGAAAAAAAAAACAATGGAAGGAATCTTCTTCTGTAGCAGCTCCTGCTGGTGGCGTCCCTTCTCAAAATGGCAGTGAGGGAGTGGAAACAAAAGGGCTTACCACTGCCAGGTACAGTACCAAAAAAGGTCTGGCCCTTTAAGGACACTGCTTCAGGGGTGAATTAAAGGCAAGAGGAGTTCCACTTCTTGGAAAGGCACAAAACTGAGAACCATTTCTCTCTCTGGACTACAACTCCCAGAATCGCACAGGTAGCCCAGCTATTGGCTATGTGTTTCCCATCTCTAGAGGGTGAGGAAGAAATCAGCACCTGCTTCTTGAAGAAAAAAAATCTATCTGAATTGTAGCTCTTTATTTTCTGTCAAAGTGGAATTATTGCCTGCTGCTGGCAGATAACTATTTGCAAGAGGGTTAGGGAGAGAGAAGGAAACAGGGATCGGTCCTTGACAGAGTTAGGGTGGGAGAGAGCAGAGCAGCCAGGCTTTTGTTTTTCTATTCCTTTCATTTTATCCTGCCTTACTCCAAAACCAAGACACAAGGCAGCTTGGAACATAATTTCTTAAAATAAAAATACAGTTAATTAAAATAAGAAATACCGTATTTTTCCGTGCATAAGATGACACCTTTTTCTTAAATAGTTTGAGAAAAAACATGAGGGTTGTTTACTACACAGAAGGCAGCACTTTACCACTGCCTTTTGTGAAGGCACAGGGCTTAGCAAAAAGGAAGGGGGGGTGTTGCTCCCTTCCTTTTTGCTAAGCTCTGTGCCTTCTCAAAAGGCAAGGAAAAGCGGCAGTCACTTTGACAGCCGCTTTCCTTGCCTTTTGCCAAGGCACGGGGCATAGTGAAAAGGGAGTCCATTGATCCCTGCTTTTTCTAATTTGGGGTTAGAAAAGGGGAGGGGGGTGTCTTATACATTGGGTCGTCTTATAAATGGAAAAATACGGTAACTCATTTCGAGAAATTGCTTTTGGAAAAAGTTACATTCTCTAGCAATGAAGTTACTGGTTGGCCTATAAATGGCATGACACCAAGTGTCTACCAGCTACTCATTCCTGACAAGGCCACTTCGTAAATGTTGGTACCTCAGAAATATTAACATAATAATTCTAGTAGTGCAATATATTAATAAGTAGCACCAAGTTTCTCAAATGAGAGTAAAAGGGTTAAACGGGTTAATTCTTCTTCATCCTCTTGTCCATTGGCTAATTGCAGAAAGAAGAGGCTTAAGTCGGCAATGGAATTAATTACCTTGTTTGGTTGCACTGAATAACTGAGGTCCTCGTGTGATTTTTTTAAAATACAACTGCTGATTGATCTTTCTTTAATTATTTTCATATATTTAATATCTGTGCAGGTCCTTATGGCTGTTAAGGATGTTTCTGTGTCTGCAAAATCATTGAGATCTGAAGTCTTCATAGCAGTTCAGCAAAATAATAATAATCTGAACATTTAGTCCAGTTCTGATCTCTGAAAGACTTGATAATGAATTTTTAAAAGGAGACCTCTGAAATGGGAGCGACACGTTCGTGGAACTGTTTAAAGAGCCATTTGCTGTGTGTGCATCTTCTGAAGAGATAGTAGGAGCCAAGGCCCTGCTGGGTTTTGGTGCCAGCCGAGAATGTCTGCTGGCTCCCAACCCAGTCCTTATCCATGAAAACATTGGTGCATCTCTGGGCCTCTGTGGGGAAGGAGGGGACCCATTCCTGTAAATAGAGAGAGACATCCAGCTATGACATGGTGGGAGAGAGACCCCCCAATGTCAGGGACGTGTTAGATCTCAAATCCTAAGAACCAAAGGGCTGCATCTCATGAGAAAGAGCAAACAGTGGGGGAAAGAAAGAGGCAAATGCAGGCAGTTTTCCTGCCAAACATTGAACAAACTCTTCTTTGATTTCGTTTTGTACCCTTGAACAGTATGCAACATATCAAAATGAGGGTGAGGAAGAAGAGGAGGAGAAGCTTCCTGAAATTCAGAAACCAGTGATTTGGCAAACATGTCACTCTAAACACATAATTTTTAGGCTTGCTTTTGAGTCTGCTCAAGCGCTAAGAAATAAGAAGCATCCTGGCAACAACAATATCCAGCATGCTCAGGGGAACTGACTGGCTTTTCGTTGCTCTCTGTTATACAGGCCAAGCAAACCTCCTCGTTGTTGGTGGGGAGAGGGCAAGGTTGTCTTTCTGCTTCGGCAAGCGACGTCACGCATTTTTCCCAAGTGCAGGACTGAAGGGAGCTGCCCTTTTCTGTTTTTTTCGCCCACCCCATGGCAGTCCCAGAGCTGTGGCATGCCAGTTGCAAGCTTTCTTCTTGAGGAACAGTGGAGTTGGAGATGAGGGGACCCCTCCACACAAAGGAAGTTCGGGGGGGGGAGAGAAATCTCCGCAAATGTTTTCATCTCCTGGATGCTGTCAACTAATTCTGGATTTTAGAGGGTTATTCTTATTTGTGGTTTAATTACAGTATGTGGTATCGCCGTGTTGCTTTTCATTGTGATTTTTTACTGTTGTGGAATTTGAGGGTCGTAAGTTTGAATCTTGTAAACTGTACTTCTTTGCACTACTGGGGCAATAAATACATAAACAAACAAACAACAAACAAACAGATGTATTTTCTCTAGTGTTGATCCGGTCACCTCCAAAATAACACAAGTAATGCTAGTATCTGAACTGCCAACATTGTCAATGGCCAAGTGGCGGCCACACTTGGCAGACACGAGCACACCGTGTGGGTGATTCTCCCTCTCACTTCTCTTTGGATCCCATACTAGCAAAACTGTTGCTGAAGCCACTTCCTCCCTCCCTGAAGAGCTGCGCCTTTATTCCATCTCCTGGGTCCCTCCACTCCCTGGGTCCTGTGTATGCAAAGCTTTCTAGCCACAGAGCTCTCCTTATACCCCAGTGTGGGCCATTAATATGCAATCGGAGAGTGAGTTTTCTGGCACATTTACAACTCAAAGGGGTCAGGGCTGTTCAAGGCGCCCCTACAACTCATTCACACATTGGCAGAATCCTTTTATTTAATTACACCAGTCTGAAGTCTAGGCATGGGTATTTCTGCAGCAAATTGCCATCAATTAAAGCTTGTATCTCTTGATACATGCCAAGTCATGTAACTGGCTGTGTGACAAGAATTAGGAGGCCTGTCTTCTTATATAGCAACACTTCTCTCTAAGAATGCATATTGCACACTTACATGAACTTGCTTGTGTTAAGTAATAGCATCCTGGCCATTGAATGAATCCATGACATTGGATACACAGTTCAACAAGATGTCTTTCTTAAACACTGAAACTTTGAAAGGAAAGTTGGTGTGCTCATTTTTTTAAAAAGTGTGCTGCTTACATACCACCCGATAGCACTAAAAGCTTTCTCTGGGCGGCTTACAATTTAATTGTGGAGGCTATACGTACCTTGTCGTCCCCCCCCCCCACACAGAGACAAATTGCACGCTCAGTTTATCAGACTCAGAGGGATGGAAGGCTAAGCGAACCTCAAGCCAGCTACCTGGGACTGAACACAGGTCATGAGCAGAATTTTGGCTGCTGTACTGCAGTTTAACTACTGTGCCACAAGGCTCCCAAATCACAGAATTCAGTCCCCCTATCTATGCAGGGCAGGAATGGGATGATAAAATAATCTGTTTCACATGTATAACTCTGCATTCTTTCCCTTCCCTTCCCTTCTTGATAATTGGGTCCCCGCGGACATATGCCCCATTTTTGTGGGTTATGAGCTTAGACAAGATATAAAAAGAAACACAAGATCACCTCTTACTGCAAGGGTGGGGAACATTCCAGCTTCCAGATATTGTTAGAATTACTGTATATGCATAGAACAACTCCATGTCATCAACTATACACATCCATGCCAACCAGGATAGCCAATAACTGGGGGAAAGGGGAACCACAGCTCAGCAATACCTTTTTTTAAAAAGATATTATACAATCCAGCATTGTCAACATGAGTAGACAGGAGTTCCTCTAGCCCTGTCCCTTTCATTGTTATTTTCATCACTGAAGGGACAGCAGCTGAAATCCTGTTATTTATTGCAGTAAGTTGCACAATGCAAGCCACACACTGAAAGTGTGAGGGCAAGAGGAGAAGGGGACGACAGAGGACGAGATGGTTGGACAGTGTCATCGAATCTACCAACATGAATTTGAGCCAACTCCAGGAGGCAGTGGAAGACAAGAGGGCTTGGCGTGCTCTGGTCCATGGGGTCACGAAGAGTCGGACACGACTTAACGATTAAACGACAACAAAGTTGCACAAGAACAGGCCAGCTGAATCAGTGGGGCTTTGGTCCCCAACAGAGCATCTGCTGCTGCATATGTTTGGTTAATCCAAACGGGATTAGTCTAACTGCACTAAAACACATTGCAATTAGAGTGGGCCTGTTGGAATCAATAAAACTTTCAGAGGACATGACTCACCAAATCCCCATTGATTCTATGGACCTGTTCTGGTGCAATTTACTATGCTCAGCTACAGGCTTTTAGCCAGTGAGTCTGAAGAGCACAGGCGTCTGCTCGCATGTAGCCGATACACACAAACCAGAATCCTGGAAGATCTGGGTTCTTGCTCCTTTGGAGGGACATGAGAAGGAGCCTCTCTGCTTCAGTCTCAATAAGAATCATGTGACCGTAGAGATGGCGGGTAGGAGTAGGAACTCCCCTAGAACTGACCGTGCTGGAGTTTGCAAGTGTAGAACAGGGCTCGTGTCCAGAGGGCCACACACTTCTTCCCTATATTAGTGGAAAGGCAAGCCACACATTGAATGAGATAAAACCTGGCTTCAGGGACCAGCTTCAAGCATTTCACTAATGCCTTTATTCTACAATCTATTCCAACATGTTCCTTCTTATCCCTTTAGTTCTCAGGATCAAGTAAATACCAGGGAAAGAGCAGGTAGAGAAGCAGCCATCTTAGTCCTGGTCACATGAGGGAAATGTTTTCTAATTATTCCAAAGATAATTCATTGCTTCCCCACCACCCAAGTCACAGGACACACAGTCAAGATTGAGACATTTTCCCGGTTAGCAGTGTAACTGCAAAACATTTCCCCATCACCAGCTGAAGGTTGTGTTATTTTGTACCTCTCTTGCAACAGTGCATTCCTTACTGGGATTGCCTGTGTACACTCCCCGCCCCGCCTCTTTTAAAAATCAAAGCCAGTAAGCTGGCCACCATTACTGTGTCATGCATATTATTATGTTTTTATTTTTCACACCTGATAGATCAATATGTTGGTAAAAGTACGTACGTATGTCACCAGGAGGCCAGCACCATTATACAGTATTAGTGGTGAGTAATTTTTTATTATTAGTTTCAGGAGAAGAAACATTGAAACACTGATATGCCAAGGTCACGGGGGGGGGGGGGAGAGAGGTGATCACTAGTACTATGGTGCGGATATCCCGTGTCCATTGTGTGCAATGCTCTTCTGCAGAAGCAGCCAGTACAACAGAGGGACACTTTGTTAAACAGAAACCCCTTCCCGATCAACGCTCCCTCTAATTTTCAGCCCCACTGGGTGAAACCCCCGTGTGCGAGAGTACACACACACCCTGCATGGGGTTCCATTGCAATTAGAATGAAAGGGGTTGGAAACAATTGCTGTGAGTACATGGAAGAGGCTGAGATCTGTGTGGAGGGGGCCGAGTCAAGCACCCTAGAGCAGTGATTCCCAACCTTGGCCTCCAGATGTTCTTGGACTACAACTCCCAGAAGCACTCACCACCACCTCTGCTGGCCAGGATTTCTGGGAGTTGAAGTCCAAGAACATCTGGAGGCCCAAGGTTGGGGGACCACTGCCTTAGAGAGAACCTTGCTTCAGATTGATTAATTGATTGATGATCTATCTATCTATCTATCTATCTATCTATCTATCTATCTATCTATCTATCTATCTATCTATCTATCTATCTATCTATCTATCTATCTATCTATCTATCTATCTATCTATCTATCTATCTATCTCATGGGGCTAAATTGCTCCTTAAAGTAAGAAAGAAAATAAACTGGTGCCATGGTGTATCTGGCCATAATGATTCAAACAGAAGGAAACCATGTGGCCACCATTCCATACAACAGAGGTATGGAAAGTATCAGAAGAACTAGATAATATTTCCCTTGTGTGGCCAGAGCCTTAAATTATGCTTCTAAAATATACTTTGTTATATGAGACAGCAGTTTTACTACCAAATGGAATAAGATGAAGACAGCCTGTTAACAGAAGGTTTCCTCCCCTGCCCATTACAACTGATAAAGTCCTGAGCCTTTGTCAGCCTCCTTCTTAAATCAATTGTGATTTATTTAGAGTATAAATTTACAGTAATGGACAAATGGCAACAGCCCAGTTAGCTCTTTATACTCAAATGCTAATGAAAGTTGTGCACCCTTTCTTTGTGGCCAAATTTCAGAACTTAACCTTGGGTGCTTATTATGCCACAGAGAGAAGTCAAGCTTTGGAATTAATGCCGGCATCTTATCATCAACATCATCATCCTGAACAATGACAAGAATCTTACCAAGCAATGAAGCTAAGTAGGAGTTTATTTCCCATGGATTTCCTCCCTCTTTAACAACCTGCACTTGCCAAGAAAACAGTGTTTATGACATTTTTTAAATGTCACATCTTAAGAATAGGTGGCTCACTGTGAAGTCTTGGTGTGCCAGGCTCCAATTCAGACTAATATTCATTTATGAAGTATAAATGTATCAATATTTGCCATGCATTGGGAAGTGGACTTGTCCACAAAAGCTCACATTAAAGTATAGCAGTTAGTCTTTAGGTTGCCACAGCATTTTGTCTTTTTTATTTTTCTTTTGTCTGTGCCTGATATGCTAGCACAGTCTAACATGGCTCTTTTTTCTAAATCTTTTTTTTTTTACTAGCAGCAACCTAGGAGATATTATTTAAATTGGGTGGAGAAAAGATTAAACTATTACTCCTCGAACATCATCATGTCTACCATCTTCAAAGCAGACCCTAATGTGAACCAGAAAAAACGCAAAGTTCAGTGTTATATCTTACTCACATTTCCATATTGGACCACCACAATTAAAGTTAGTAAAGGACAAATATATTGGTCTCATTTTCTCCCACACATTTTAAAAATGTTTGCTTCTTTGTTTCTTTATTTATTTCAAAATCCAAGTTATTTCCATCCAGAATAGTCAATCTGCCAATTTTTGGTCAGTTCTTCAAAAATGAACGAACAGAATTCTCTCCCATCAAGACCAGCAAAATTTAACCAATGTCACTATTTCCAGCACAAAGAAGATTGTGTTGTACCTGTTTGCTTTGTGGATGATAGCGATGAGGGATTTGTGAGGATTCTGTACCTCCTCTTCATGTTGACAGATCTTCTGTCAACATGAAGAGGAGGCCAGTACTGGAAGAAGCAGGATTAGTACTGAAATGTGTTTCCTCACCACCTTCTGTGCTTACCCTTCAACAAGAGTTAGATAGGACTGGGGAGCAGATATGAACAGCAGTCCATTCTAATATGGACTGCTGTTCACAGAGAAGTTCTTACCTCTATATTGGCTAAGATTTAACATTATAATTTTTATCTGTGTGTGAGGGAGAGAGTTCCAAATTAACAAGGAATCAGCTCAGAAATAACATACCTTATACTATTTGGCTTCTGTCCATCAGAGATTGTGTTCTTCCTTTGTTTCCAGTATAGCTTTTCCTGCCTTTTTCCCCAAATCCATACTTCTCTAGGCATTCATAATGGTCCCATGAAGAGGGTGCTAAGGCAGTGTCTGAATGCCTCAACCCATCCAAGCCCTGAAGATCTTCAGACTTTGATGTGTTCAGTGTGAAGGTCTAAACGCACCATCTAAGTTCAAGGAGATGAATGCTCCAAGAAGCCTATGTATAATCAGGACTTCCTGCCATGAGAAAGGAAACGTGCTCAGGTGAATGACCCTCAAATTCCCATCATGAGGACAGGGCTGGAGGCAACCCTGCTTCTCCCCTTATACATTCCTCGATTTAAAAAAAAAATCCTAAGGAGGATTTTCATTCAGTGCAAAGGGCCACAGATGTTCTAAGTTATGGTTTGCCAGCAAGTTCCTGAAATGACTTTTTTTTAACCCGCTTCTCTCAGTACTGTTTGGTTTTTAAAATTCTTAACGCCACATGAAAATAACAAGAACCTTGTGCGCTAAATTATCCCCCCCGTTTCTAATTTGTATGCGTGCCAATGCCTCCACTTAGTTGCTCCTGTTTGACAAAATAAAATGCACAACTGAATTAACCCTTGCCTTAATAAGCCAAGTCTTTTGTATTTTAAGCTTTCATTGACATAAAGAGTACAATTAACATCTGACCTTCACAGTGTATCTGCTGAGTCCCACAAAAGAAAGAGTGATAAGAAATACAACCATGTATATAGTAGTAAAAATGGCTTATAATTTCCCTCCCCCACAAAGAAATGCATCTAGAATTCTTCAGCACATTAAAAAAAGTCTTCTTCATCTTAAAGTTTTCTTTTATCACCATGCTTTTCTGACAAACTCCTTGTCTAACCCCACAATATTTGCAACAGAGAGTCTAACCACCCAGTGGCTGAAATCCTGTTGGGTAGCTATGTGGGCATAACTTGGCATGAAGCCTGGGATCGCTGCAGGAGCACCAAAGTGGAAGTTCTATCTACGAAGTACTTCCACTATTGCACTGTGCAGTCAGTCACGAACCATGCAATTAACTGCACCATCTGCAGTGCTTAGGCAACAAAAAGGATCTCAACCACTGCATGGAAACATGAATTATAACTAGAGATGGACATAATGAGGGTCCAGGTCCATGGGTCTGGATGGACCACTCAGGAGATTGCATTTGACGAGCCACTCTTTGACCTGGCAGAGAGGCTTGTCATCCCACCTCCTGCCAGGAGTGTGGTGAGTCAATCGCGATCTCCGGGGCCATTGGAAGGCTCCGCGGAGATCGCAGCAGCGGCGGAATGGTGAGTGGTCCATCCAGCCCTCGTTATGTCTGCCTGTGCGGGGGTATTTATATATGAATACGAATACCCCCATCTCTAATTATAACCCCAGTGTCTGCTTTTACCAAGAGAATAGCAGCTGCAGGAGGGGGTCGTTTTTAGCAAAGAAGAAAAGGATGCTCAATTTTTTTAATTTTTTGCTGCCCATCACTTTCCCATTGAAAATCTCTTCATATGCAAATATGGATCTGCAAACTGATGGATCACAGTTAATTTCTATTTTGTTTGGACTACTGTGGTACACTACATATGGGACTACTGTGGAGTCACTCTCTGAATCAGATCAGGTGAACAGGATAGTGGTAAGGGACGCCCCTCCATCTGTTCTGTTAGAAGGTTTCAGCGTGCAAGACCACTTTCTCTTCATGTCCTCTGTGGTGACCATTGTTCTATCTCACAAGGTTGTTCTGTCCCAACCTTGGGTCCCCAGGTGTTCTTGGACCGAAACTCCCAGAAGTTTTCACCACTAGCTGTGCTGGCCAGGATTTCTGGGAGTTGTAGTCCAAGAACACCTGGGGACCAAAGATTGGGCACCACTGTAAAAAGCAAAAGAAGAAGAAGAAAAAGAAGAAGAAGAAGAAAGAAAGAAAGAAAGAAAGAAAGAAAGTAGTAGTAGTTGTAATTTTATGATTTTATATATTTTTATACTGTTCTGTTTTATTTTGTAAGCTACCCCGAGTAGACATGGTCTAGAGGGGCGGGGTAAAAATCAAATAAATAAATAAATAAATAAATAAATAAATAAATAAATAAATAAATAAATAAATAAATAAATAAATAAATAAATAAAATAAGAAAGAAAAGAAAAGAAAAAGAAAAAGAAAATATACCACTCCACAGCGTTTCAAGCACTCTCTGGGCGGTTTGCAAGTTAATTATGCAGGCTACACATTGCCCCCCCCCCGAGTGAGCTGGATACTCATTTTACTGACCTCGGAAGGATAGAAGGCTGAGTCAACCTTGAGACGGCTACCTGGGATCGAACCCCGGGTCGCGAGCACAGTTTTGGCTGCAGTACAGCGGTTTAACACCCCTGCCACAGGGCTCCTGTTCTGTCTTGAGTGGTCACCAATCCCACTCACACTGCAGTACACACTCTAGTCCTGCTTTTTTTATGATGGATGGGATGATGATGATGATGGGGCGGAACTGTTTGTAGTTCCATTGTTTTGAATCAATCACTACTTGGCAGGTTCAGACTCACTGGGACTCAAAGCTTTTCCAGCCAAATAACATGGTCTATCCCCAGGTGACAGATGGATTTGGATGATCTCCTGCCTGCTCTTCGGAAATTTCTTATTGTCTCGGGCAAACGACTCAATCTCAGCCCTAATCAGTATCTGGAATTGCAAAATGGTCAGGGTAGTGGATGTGATCCATGCCAAGTGTTCCTTTCCACCGAGTGGAGCCAGATTGGGCCCCTGGTTTACCATGGAGCTGCTGAAGATCTAGCAAGGGAGGGCAGCTTGAGTGAGAGAGTGAAGCAATGTTCTGCACAAATCTGATCAGACATTGGTGGGAGCTTGTAAAGGAGACCTATTCCACTGCACTGCTGGCAGACAGGAAAGCATTTTTCTTTGCCAGCAGAGCTTCTACCCAGAGTCATCCAGCAGAGCTGCAACCGGCAAGGGCCTCTGGACCACAAGAGGAGATTAGAGACCGCTCAGCCACCTCCTGTGACCAATCTGCCACTTAATTTGCTGATTAAACAGCTCCGATCCATTTTGATGTAGATGCTGCAATAGACAAGAGTCGCAGTGAAGGGAACCATTGGCTCTTATTTGCCCGGTGCTAATGGACCCATTTCAGTTTGTGCAGTCTGAGGATGGGCAGATCCTTCAATGGGTGTGCTCCACCCCACCATGTATGTCATGAATCCTTGCCTCTCCTGGTTCATAAAAAAAGGGTGGAAGAAGAACAGCCCAGTGAGTAAAGGAAATAATGAATGACTATCTGCAGCAAGGCAGGGTTCCAGCTTCTCTGAAAGAGGCAGAAGGTTGCTATCACAAATCTTATTTTAAAAAATTTCTGTGGAAACAAGGACTCTCTGTACCCTCTTGCATTAGAAAATTACCAGCTGGTATTCCTTTCTTGAGAAAGGTTTTGAAGCACATGGTGGCTTCTCAGCTCTCTGGGTTTTTGAATACAGTGGATCATAGATGGGGACATATGTTTCAACCTGGCTTCAAACTTGGTTATGGCTTTGGTTGCCCCGGCGAATGATCCATACTGGGAAGTGGAGAGAAGGAGTGTATTCCTGCTGGTTCTGCTGAGCCCATTGGCAGCTTTTGATACTATCAACTATTAAATAAATGCCCCCAAAAAATGTAAGAGAGAGAGAGAGAGAAGGAGAGTGAATTTGTGAAGAACTACGTAGTTGGTTCTAACTAGTTGTTTTAATCTACATTTTTCCTGCTTTGTGTTTATCATTTTATTTTATTGCTTAAATGTACGTGTGCTTATTTGTATTAGTGACGTGCATCATTTTTTTTTGAAAAATCAGGAAATACATTTAAGAAGGAATAAATTAAATAAAATAATAAATAGGGAAGTTGCAAAGGAAAGGGAGAAAGTAAGGAGATGGGTTCCATACACGTCTCTTTTCTTTTGTACACTAAACCTTCTTCATCATCACTACTTCTCTGCAAAACAAATCACCTCATCCCAAATTAGTTTTTCCCTCCAAATGGCAGATGTTTCATTTTGAACAGAGAGGACACCTTTAGAGATTGAGCCCATGGAACCGCTACAAAAAGGACATTCAAATCTTTGTTATTTCCATCTAGTCCCATTCTAGGAACGAGTCAGCTGTTTCTTGCTTTGTAAATTGTGGCCCTTGATCTGTAAGGCTCTCTACAAATTATTTGGCATATATTTCCATTCTTCAAAGGGGTCACTGTGTCACTTTTTTTCAGTGTCAGCATTTGTAGTTTACTATCTGTTTTGCAAACCACAACAATTCATAGTGAAATAAATCTGTTAGCCTTCAGAGTGTGCAATATTTACATTTTGTTTTTGTTGTGCATAATTTCTGTCTTAATACAACACTGTGCTGAAAAGAAACCTTTCACGAAATCATTACCAGTGAACTCACAGAGAAAAGTGGATTGTCTAGCGCAGTGGTTCCCCACTTGGGGCCCCCAGATGTTCTTGGACTACAACTCATATAAGCTTTGACCACCAGCTGTGCTGGCCAGGGTTTCTGGGAGTCGTAGTTCAGAAACATATTGGGACCAAAGTTTGGGAAACACTGCATATACAGTAGGACCCCTGTGTCCATGCAGGATTGGTTCCATGATCTAGTGGGGATTTCTGAAACCATGGACATGAGGGAACCTTATAAACAAAATAGAAAATGACAGAACAAAGGCCACAAGGGAGAATTCCTGTTGCAGGTAGAGCTGTGGTAAACCACAGATAGGTGAAACCATGGATATTGATCCTGCGCATATGGGAGTCCAACTCTATAGGCTGCTACACCTTTTGGAGGCAAATTGCCTCAAGTTAGGAAACCAGAGGGGACATTATTAGTTTCATGCTGAGTCACACTACATAGTATATAACATATAAGGTCTATGGAGATTTCTTAACTTAAGGCAATTTGTTGCCCAAAGTTACATCATTTGTGTTACCCAAGTGTAACTAGGCAAGATGATTTGAGCCATAGTTGTGGAAAGCTCTGCCAGCCAGTTGCTCTCAACTCAAGGGGCTTGCAATGAAAATACTTAAAGTGAGGGCTAGTCCTACCAGACTCCTGCCAAGGTTAGGACTGCCCATTTCCTTGACTGTTGGCCCTGCCAATCCCCCTATTTGTGATCACTGACTCATCACATTCCCTTCCCAAGCACAAAAACAGTGACAAGAATTAGGATTTTTGACTGAGAAAAGCTCACATATGCCACAAAAGCTTGGATATGTCAAGAAAAAAAATTACCCTGTACATTTTTTGAAGTCTTCCCCCTTTAGCTTCAGCCAATTATGTATTCATAGCACCATAAGCATTTGTAACAGTTACATTGCCTCATGCACAGTATATCTTAATGTTTTATAACTGTTTCAAAATTCAGAAATAGTAAGAGAGAAAACAGAGATCACTGAGTAAAAATAATAATATCCCGTGTAAAATTTTCACCATTATCATGTCCAAGGACTTTTTCATCTAGAGGATCTGGCCAAAACATTATCTGAGGTTGTAACAGTCTAGAATCTCAGGGATACACAGGGTATAAAAGATACCCTATTGTATACAATTTGTAAAATTGGTCACATTTCTTGACCACATTGAAATGGTATGTTGATTTTTCTAAGAATGTCATATTACACACAAGAGTGTGCCATATTTCTAAAAAGCCAACATGGAGACTTGCCCTAATATTGTATGGCTTTTAAAGCAATGGTTCCAGAATCTTGAGTCCCCAGATGTTTGTGGACTAAAACTCCCAGGAGCCTTCACTGGGATGAAGCTGTGCTGGCCGGGATTTCTGGGAGCTGTAGTCCAAGAATATCTGGGATCCCAAGGTTGGGAACCCCTGTTCTAAAGCCACTGCAACCCTCACCTGCATTTAAGAAGTCAACTCATGTAGAAGGGGTCCCTTCTTAAAGATGGTATTAATTCTCCTAATGACTACCCGGATGCTGCTGCATCATGGCCTGGTCCTTTCAACCCTACACTTCTAGCATGTCCTGTGAAGTATAACATTGTTTTGAATATTTTGATTCTCACAGATATGAGTAAGGATATACAGCTTTTGTTTCTGATTTAAAGAATATGAAATGGGCAGCACCAGTAATGCAGGAATTTGGGCTGTGAAGTTATTTTTATTGTTAGCCATAAAGTAGGTCTTAAGAAAATTGGAATTCATTAAACCCATGTATTAATGTCTGCAAAGAGCATCAGTGAAATGTCAATGATTTTACACTGTTAATGAAAAGCAACTGTTTAGTGGAAATATGGCGCATGATATTTACTGTACAAGATCTGCCACTGGGCTCTATTTAATGTTGGTGTTGTTTGATACCTTTCAAAGCTTTTATGAGATTATTTCAAAGGATCATTGGTGCAATTTAGCCAAATGCAAGGACCTTCAAGCCGTATGAGTTTCAATGAGGTAGCTAAACATGTTCTTCAATCTCTTATTGAAATCATCAGGAATTGAATATGCTTACATTTGCTCATACAATATATTCTATATTCCAACTAGTTTATATTTTAGATAAACAGACAGACAAACAGGCTTTGTTCCAATCAATGACCAATATCCGAAATACAAATAAATCATAAATACATAAAACGTGTTATCCCAAGGACCTGCATTACTATCACCCAAAAACATTTTTAAATGATTCTAAAAAGAGCTAATGGCATAGTTAGTACTGGATGTGTTCCCCTCTTAAAGGCTTGCTGCTGTTAACTGAAACAAATTATAACTGAACTAAAACCCTTCTTTCACAAATTACAACTGCAACCGTGTAAAATTTGGCTGCATTAAGCAGCATACTCGTATTCTGTCTTGAAAGCAATAAAATGGTACAATATGCCTCTAAGCATCCAAGAAATAACTTCAGCCCGTCTTCAATCAACATTTTCTGAATATCAAGATAAAAAGGGCAGTGCAAAAATAGGTAAGATGTTTCTACACCTCCCAAATTACAAGGACCTTTACATTGGCAGTATGGGATTGTCTTCAACTTCCTCTCCTGGACCGCTGATGGCAGAGCATTTAGCCAGACAAGAGTGAACGCTCTGTCATGCTTTTGTGTTGAAAGTAAATAAAAATAATTTGCCGGTTTAAAAGGTAGCAACACTGTATCAGTTAGAATATTCATCATTATCATTTTAGAACTGTCGAGCTGGAAGGGATCTTCTGGATCATGGAATCCAGGGGGAATCAAACTCCCAACTTTTGGGGGAATCGAACTCCCAACCTTTGGCTCCGCAACTGGATGCCTAAACCACTGAGTGACTTTTCAAGGTTGCATCTGGCTCCTGTTTCCTCTTGACCTCTGTAATATGTTAGTAGGTTAGTTGGTTTTATTATGTATGTTATTTTATTGTGTTTTATTATTCATGTAAGCCGCCCTGAATAGACTTTGTCTAGAGGGGTGAGTTATAAGTTCAATAAAAGTAAAGTAAAGTAAAAGTAAGTCTGAGGGCTAGTCTAGACTCTAGACTCATATCCCATGTGCATAAAGCATTCCACAGAAAAGTCATACTCTTGACGTTTAGCACATAATGCTTTCTTCCAAACTGACTGGTAGTTGTCCTGTAATATTAGAAGAGTTAAGCCATGGGGGGGGGGGGGGAATTAGCTTCAGCCAAAAACTGAACATAGTGAGCCAAACTGTAGTTTCAACCTTCAGGTATCACACCTCAAACTGTAGAGCTATACCTGCGGCCCAGTGGGGTCCTTGAAGAATAGCTCTGAAAAATCTTGTTTGAACTGGTTGTTGTGGGTTTTTCGGGCTCTTTGGCCGTGTTCTGAAGGTTGTTCTTCCTAATGTTTCACCAGTCTCTGTGGCCGGCATCTTCAGAGGACAGAGGACAGCAATCCATCTGCACTCAAGCCATCTCCCCAACCAGTTCTTAGCCAGAAGCTCCTCTGTATACAATGGAGCCATATAGGCTCTGCGGGCCTAGATGCGATCATGTCAACTGCCGGGGCCATCTCCTTGTACCACAAAGCGACCTGGGCTTCAACAGGAGCGCTGACCATATCAGCTGGAAACTCCCCTACAGCAGCAGTCCCTAACCTTTTTAGGACTGCAGACTGCTTGGGGGGTGCAGGCTCCATGTGCGGGGGGGCAGGGGCACACCCACGCTCAGAGGTGGGCATGTTGTGTTTGTGGGGGTCATGTCACACTTGGGGATGGGCATGTCGTGCTTGTGGAAGGGCATGTCACTCATGCGGGTGGGTGTGTCTCTCTTGCGGAAGGGCATTTTGCGCTCGTGAGACATGCCCCTCCATGAGCGAGACACACCTACCATGCATGCCAGGGCGGGGGCGGAGATCCATCTCTGCAGCCCAGTTCCAGGAAGCCCATGGACCGGCACCAGGCCACAGACCAGGGGTTGGAAATCCCTGCCTTAGAGCATTCAGGAATCCTGCAGGATCCATAAGTCTCTGGGGTGCATAATTTTAATTGATCCCCCTTCCCTGCAGACAGTAGCAGCGGCAGAGAGTCTAAACTTTACAAGGAAATGGTCCAACCACATCCAGACCAACATCCTTCCATCCCGTTGTGAATACTAGGTCAAGTGTATGGCCTTTCTCATGAGTTGGGCCGATGACATGTTGAGACAGCCCCAGAACCTTAATTCTGCAAACACCAGAATTAACACTGTTAATTGGAGGTTTTCCTCTTGGCTGTAGTGTATTAGTGCATACAATGCCGCCTTAGAGACAATAGGTGTCTGTGAGAGTAACAATGCATTGTCTGTGTACAACAGCATGGTGAGGTGTCTACCTGCTGTCCTGGAAGGGTGGTAATCTGACTGACAAAGAGCCAGAAACAGCGAGTTAATATAAACTTTAAATAACAATGGGGCCAATAGACAACCTTGCTTAAATCCATTATATGTAAGGACTTCCCTAAACAGATGACCCTCAAAGTTACATCTTATTTTCAGGTTTGTCTTTTCATGAAGTTTGTATATAAGTATGGGTCTATTGCAGAGGCCTTGAATGTGTCCCACAATTTGTCTCTGGAAATGGAATCAAAAACAGATTTAAGAGCAATGAAGGCTGCAGACAAGGACCCTTTAGATTTGCTAGTATATTTTTCCACCAGAAACTGCAGGGTCACAGCCTGACCCAGGGCAGATCTCCCTGTTCTGAAGCCAGCTTGTTCATCAGCCAAAATATGTTCAGATCCACCCCTCTTTGAGGTTTCCAATAAAGGTGTCTAGTGTAGAGTTTATGAATTATAAGCAATAAACTTGCTCGATTATCTTCCTAGCCCCTTTTGTAGACTGAGTTGATAACCGTCATATTCCCATCAGACGGCATGTGGGCATTCTGCTCCACGTATGTTAAAAGATTTGCTGATATTGAAGACCACCATTCAGATTTTCTCTTAATTAACTCTGGAGGAAGATCATCATAATCTGGAGCTTTATGTGGTTCTAGTCACCAGTAAGAATGGTCACCAGTAATTGACCTAGGATTCTTGCAAGCTCTTGGTAATTGACAGTGAAAAGCTGGTGTCTTTCTCCCCCCCCCCCCATCTAATTCATGGAAAGGGGCTTCCCACATTCCAGAGGGAATGTGACAATCTGCCCTGTGCTGAACAGCTGTTTGTAACTGTTTCTGTGAGGCACCAGAAAATATTCATACAATATCTTTCATCTTGACTGCATGAATAAGCTTTTCCTATGCTGCTCGTTGTGCAGGACTCCTTTTTTTTTAACCTTTATTAAGTTCTTAGATTGCTTTTTAGATTGCAATAGGTCTTCTACATCCATTTCTGCTGGGTCTTCCTTATGAAGCTTAAATTTAGATATAAGGGATCTTTAAAGGTGCTGTACCTGCGTTTGGCTTCATGTTATTACAGAGCTACAGGTAACTGGGAACTGTGACTTATCAAGGCTCCTAATCACATAAGAGTTCTGCAATTTCATTCATGTGGAGAAATGTGATAATGTGATATGGAGAAATGCAATGAGAATGTAATGACTTGAAATGTATATCCATTTGGGAACACAGTTTTTGCCATTTCCAATCTCCGGGTAACAATGGTATGGATGCAAGAACTGGCCCAAGAGATTCCACCGATACTAACTCAGCGAAACATTTTTATACCATTTTACTGATAATCATATGAAATCAGATTTCACATATATAAGGAGCGATTTGCATGCATATGTGGAATCATTACAAAAAAGCCCTCAGTAAAATGCAAAGCAGGTTAATGGATATGAAATCCCATTAGTAATTTTGCTGGCCTGCTGTAAAAACACTACAGGGACTAAGCATCAGAATCCGATCAAGAATTAATTAACCACTGCCCAGATCTTTCATGTAAAATACTAGAAGTAGAGAAAACTACCTGCCTGCATTGTAGGCACAGATTTTAAAACTATGGCATGCCATATTAATGCATCTGGGGAAGTTGAGCTAACCCTTCTGAATCCAGTTAGTACATACATATATTACAACACCGTATGTACAGTATATGTGTATCTGCATGTTTAAATGTGTTTGCTATGAAAGACCAGAATGTTGTATTTGCATCTAATCTGAATGTGTCTGAAATTTCCATAGCTGAGCAAGGTTTTGAACCCAAGTCACCTGAGTCGTAATCTGTCACTCTATCCATTACACCTCACTGGGTATCTCAGAAGATAGGGAGGGACTTAGACTAAGTCAACCCCTCATTCCATCCAGTGCAGTATTACTAGTAACCCTGTTTGTCAATGGCTTGCTAGCAGAATTCTTTCTTAACCCCACCTGGAGATGCAAGGAAATGAAAATGGGATCTTCAGAGGGGCAAAGCATCCGCCCAACACTGAACAGCAACCCCTCAATGATACAAGATTCCTGGTGATTTCCCATCCATGTTGTAATCAGCCCTGAACCTCCTTGCTTTCAAAACAAACCATGTTCAAGGAGGTATGCTCCTTGTGTTTTCCTAACCAGAGAGTGACAGATAAAGCCCCCCCTTTCCCCAACTCTAGTACAATGACCTGGCCTCAGGATGATGGAATTCAGAGTAGGGCAGGCGGAGAGAGTGGTGGGAACAAGGCACTGACCCCTTCATTTCCTGCTTACCCTCTCCTGTGAGGTAGCAACCACTATCCTACTCAGTATTTATGTATGTGCAAAACCTCAGCTGCAGAAGCTGTAGGGGCGATCTGATAAGACGTTGCCCATTGTTCTGCTGACATTACTAGAGCCGCATGTGCGTAAATATTTAAGAGGCTCTCGGCCAGTCCGCTAAAGTACCAAAACGAAATGTGCCAGCCACTCAACTTTTCTTCTTTTTGGTTCTTGTTCAGATGAGGGAATGTGAAATAAGGAAGTATTGCTCAAAGAATGACGTGAAAATGAAGGAAAACTGAGGCAAAAATAACAAATTTAGAGATGAGTTAGGAAACGTACCTTCATTCTGTACTTTATCTTCCTGTTCAAATGGGAGAATTGTTTTGTCAAGAGCTTTCCATGAACATGAAGGAAAGGAAGAACACTCAACGGTTTTCTCCGCTGTTGTTTTCCTCTCCCCTCTCTTTTTCTACTCACCGAGGAGTAATAACAGGCAGCATATTTTGCTTGGGCTTTTTCATGCGGCTCTTTTCAGCAATGAAGCACTGTGGGAACTGTCCTACTCTGTGAAAATGGCTACCCAGCACCCCTGGATCTTACATACAAATACCCTCCCTATATCATACTACAGGCAGCTAGAGCTGGATAGGCCTCTCGGTTTTACCCGAGCCACCTTTCCTTCCTTTCACGGAGACAGTTCCAATTAATAATAATCAATATTGTTCATTTGAGGATGCTTTTTCTTTGTTTGTCTTGGGTCGGTTGGGGCCTTAAACAAAAGATAATGTAATCTTTTGTTACTTAACGTGACCCCTTATTAGCTACAGTAATGATCGGGTGGCAATTTTTCATTTTACTGTTCTAGTGTTAAGATGGCCATTCACATTTAATCATATCAACAGATTACCTCAATGAATATAAATATGCCACATTATCTTTAAATAAATGGATATCAATATGTTCTACAGTAACAGAGATAATTGCATATTGATAACAGTTATTACCACAAGTCATGGTTGCCAGCAGAAAAGGCACTTGTGTTGGATTCTTGGCTGTTTTTTTTTTAATAAGTTGTAATAAGATGGCCTATTCTGAGCTGATAGAAAAGCTATTTCCCATACATAATATGGCATCATTTTAATATAGCCGACAGACTTGGAGACCAGATAAAATGCAAAATGTAAACTTGTGAATTGCAAGGCTTTTACAGCCGTTTGAAACTGGGGTGGGTATTATGAGGACCTGAGCAGAGCTAATAGGAAGAGGAGTCATTATCTGAAGCAAGCTGTGGAAGTTTCCATTCCACTCCCACCCAGTGCAGGAGATAACAGGAACAAGCCCATTACAGTGAATGTATGCAACAAAATTGTATAAATCTGGTGTTGTCCATTTTTGCAGTTTGCAAAGTAACCTGAGAGACATTCAAAGAGAGGAAGCATATACTGTATATTTTCTGCCCCAGTGTTTTTCTCCATCTCTTTCTCTTTCTGGAGATATACACATGCACACACAGAAAATAAGTTGGTATTGACCTACTAAAAGCATTATCATGATACTATTGATTCAAGAATTGTCTTCTAGCCTACAGAACCACCCCGTCTGTTGTGGGACTCTGATAAAACCAAATCTAGCTCTTCAGCTGGGGGATGGTCAGAGATGGGGCTCAAGTCACATGACTTGCTGTCAAGTCCAATTCATGTCATACCACCTCTGAGGTTTTTCTCAATGACTCAGACTTGACCCGTGACTTGGAACCATTTTTCCAAGTCTCATTGTCGAGTTCCCCCTGTTGCCGTGCCCCCACCACTACCACACACACCCTGCTACTGTGCCCTCACCACCGTAGTGTCCCCCTGCTGCCATGCCACCTTCTAGGTGGAGAGCAAGTAGAGGGAGCACAGTGGGAAGAGCACAGCGATGGCAGGGGTAGCAACAGGGGACAGCAGGAGCATGAAGGAAGGCCTATCAGCTGGGTCATGGGGAGCACAGTGGTGGCAGGAGGCTCGGGTCTGGGTCCTAGTCCTGAGTCCCAAGCCTCAGGGGCAGGGCAAGCAACTCAAGACTCAGGCTCGAGTCTTGAGACTTGGGCCCAAAGACTTGGACTTGGGACTTGGATGGAAAGACCTGCCAACAATCCTGGGGATTGTGCCCTGGTGGAAGAGAATTTCATGTCACCTAAAACCCGGATTTAATTTCCTGAGATTTATGCTCCCCAGCCACTAGATGAGGCTACTGGTTTTGGCTTCTGCTGATATTTTTTTACTTGAACAAGCGGTGTGATCTTCAGCTTTATCAGTATAAAGACCGTCTAGTAAAAAGCCTTCCTACCTTCCTAAAGAGAAGCCTGTGAGTGTTTGCTCTTCGGTTTTCCGAATGCTAAAAGGTGGGTGTTTTTATTTTCTAAACAGAGAATCAGTGTTGGTTGCTTTTTATTGCTTTTCTTTTCACAAACATAAGAGTGGATTGGGAGGAACCCTAATGCCTAATGACTCCAAGGTTGCAGACTAACGAGGTTGTAAGATCAGGAGTATCTCATTCCCTAAAATTCTCCAGCAGGCCAGGGCTGGAAGGGCTTCTCAGCCAGCTGGTAATGGAAACAAGCACAAGGGGAATACAGAGACGTAGACCATGAATTTGGGAGATATGGCGTTAACCAAGGTAATATGAAAACCAGTGGGGGGGGGGGGAGAAGCAGGTGGGCAGGTGGTAAAATGTGCCAGGCAGCTTTAACTGTTCATTGCCACCTTTCTCATAAGGGCTCACATTCTGCGCAACCTTAAATATGCCTCCAGTACATATGACACTTAAAAAAAAAAATACTAGGCCCCATACCACTGCCAGGCCAATGAGCCCAGGTGCAGACTAGGAAGTGGTGGAGATGGGTGTCCAAACATGAAAGCCAACACACACAAACAAATTTGTTCTTGCCCATCTCCCCACCTGGAGACCCAGAGAAACAAAGCAGACTTCCAAGTCCTTAGCTTGCATCTGGAGACTTGGAAACCCTCTGTCAGCCCTTTCTCAACACGGTATTTTGAAAAAAAAATGTAGTCAACATGATTTTAAGATTGTCAGCAGACCCTCTTTCCCCGCCTGCTATTTTGTATTGTGCTTTAAGACTCTGGTGATCTCAAACGTTCACACAGATCCTTGTGCCTTTTTGTTTGGCCTAATAAAGGTATTCCTATAATACCAATTTTTGGATTTGCCTTGTGATCGTCTGTGAACCCCACTGACCCCACACACACACACACACACACACACACCCTGGGTTGAGAGGAAGTCTCTCCTCATTCCCTAATCCATACCTTCAACACCAACTGTTTCAAAAAGGAGGTTTTATTATTTCTAGAAGAGGGGCTTGAAGCAAGTACTCAACAGGGGGTGCCAACTGGGATTTCTTCATAGGGATAGTTGTGTTTACTGGTTCCACAGATTGCTTTACTTCCTCCTGGATCTGAAATATCTGTGTTTTTAAAACAGAGAATCCAGGTGGCTTGCTTTTCTTGCTACTCATAAGCTTGGGTAAGCAGAGAAATGTCTTTACTCAGAGGTAAAAACTGCTTTACTCAGAAGTAAGTCACAGTGTGCTTAACAGGCTTTACTTAGGAGGAAGTTGTGTGCCTAAAATCCAAGGTCTAATAGTTTTGAACGCCTAATGCTTTTGGTTTTTCTTTTCCCTCTTTTTTTTTACATTTCTACCAGTAACATAAAAAAAAAGATTTGCCATAATGACCTTCAAATGCCCGCTCTTTCCATTGTTTCCTCACATAGTGTTGTCCACACTCTTATAATGTTCCCCTCTTCAACAAATCTTCCCATCCTTCACTTCTAATAAATAGGTATCTAGAGTGATAATTAGCTGTTTGAGATATATATATATATCCCAAACAGTTTGTTTTGTTTTACAGTAGTGTCACTTTTCTGCATGAATGCCCTTGCCCAAATTGCACTTGCTGTGTGCAAATATTCAAGCTGTAATTGGGGCTGAAAAGGCCTCCTACGTTTTTGTCAGCAGTTGTGTTTTCTATCATCTGCTTAAAACAACTGTGCAAAAAAAACTGCATGTAAGGAAAATGAGTAAGTGCCACCAGTTCTGGGCAAATGAGACCCAACTCATGGCTGAAGGCTACCTCAGTCTGAAATTTTGGCCACCCTCTGCTCCATACACAGGTGATCCAACTGCAGCTTTTGGGCATAATAACAGGAACACAGGGTTTCTCCCAGCCCCTTGCTCTTGCTATAAATGATATAATGACAGAATGCCTGTAAACATATATATGTCCTCTTTGGGAAAAGCTGGTTTTTGTATCATGCTGGGACTCAGGGTCTTTGACAGAGTGATTTTCAGGACATAAGGTATGAAAAGTTGGGAACCAATGGAACAAAGGAGCTACCATCGAATATAAATCTCAAAAGATGAAAATAGAAACATATACAGTACTTGCTGTTTAAAAAAAATCCAAAGGCCTCCCTCTCCAGTCACCTTTATCGAGACAATATGCAAAAACAATAACTGACCATTGCATGCTGTTGAAGTGATGCCCAGCCCCATCTATTGCCTGAGACAGACATTGCGGATGGGAAAAGGCTTCAGACAATGATAAGCTTCTCATCAGTTCATATAGCTGATACTGGTAACCAAGGGACAAAAGTATCCTGTTGCAATCCACATGGTCAGCTTCTAACTTTGGTCACATAGGGTATCTTCCTATTGTGGGCTTAGTACAGGGAGCTGGGGGTTTCTTGATGTGAAATGCCATCAAGCCACCTCCAACTTCTGGCGACCCTATGAATGAGTGACCTCCAAAATGTTCTTTCTTTAGCAGCCTTGCTCAGTTCTTCCATACTTGTGTGGCTTTCTTTATGAAACTGCTCCACCTCGTATTCCGTCTTCCTCCTTTCCTGCTTTCTTCAACTTTTCCTGGCAGTAATGTCTTTTCCAACCAGTTTTGTCTTTTCATGATGAGCACACAAACACACACGTGCACACAGAACATCCTCAGATGCATCATTTTTGCTTGGAGAGAGAGAGAGAGAGAGCAACCATTATTTGATCTAGGACCCACCTGCTCATCTTTGTGGCACTCCAGGGTATCCACAAAACTCTCTGACACTATATTTCAAATGAATCTGCCAATTCATTCATCCATTTCCATTTCTATACCACCCCATTAGTGTTGCCATTCTCCAGGCAGTTCACAATATGCAATAAATAACTCAACAACAAACAATATAATAAACACAAAAATATGATGAAAATGCCATTAAACCCTGTCACTAACTGGAACTACTGAAGCTGATGACCAGCATTCTTGTCCACAGCAGATATTTCCACCTCCATAGAGAGGGCTTGCTCCAAGGCTAAACCCCAGGCTGCAAACACAGTCTTTTAGGGGAAGCGTAACCCCACTGAAGCTAGGTCAGTATCCCTCTGGCTAGTCTGACAGTCCTCCCAGTGGCAGGATCTCTGTTTCATCTGCACTCAGTTTCAGTTTGTTTGCCCTTGTCCAATCCATTATCATTGCCAGGCAGTACTCAAAGACCTACACAACATTGCTTGCAGGTGAAGAGAAGAAGAGATGGAGCTGTGTGTCATTCATGCATTGATGACAACAAACTCCAAATCTCCACATGACTTCTCCAAACAGCTTCAAAACCAATGACATTTCAATTCCATGGCATGGCCTGAACCCTGATTGAAATGGATCTAGACTATCTGTTTCCTCCAAGAATGCCTGCAGCTGGTTGGCCACCACCCTCTCAATCAACTTGTCCAAGAATGGAATGTTGGCCATGGGCTTATAATTGTTACGTAAAATCACCCATTGTCCAATTGGAATGTTTTTGAAATGGGTCGTGGTTTCCTTTAAACAGGAAGATAATAACTCTCTGGTAGGGACACATTAATGATATGAGTAGCCAATTCCACTGTCATTTCCTTTCCTGATTTAAGAGCCACGATGGAGAAGTATCTAGAGAGGAGGAGCTGGTTTTGCAGTGTGCAAGTGCTCTATCCACGTCCTCAGGCCTTATGTGCTGAAACTCACCTTGTCTAGATGGTGCACTGAACACCTCCATAAGATCTACTGGTATCAACAAAGAGTCAAGCTCCTAACGTATGCTTTCAACCTTAGATCTGAAGTGGGCTGCCAGTCAGTTGCAGTTCTCAACATTTGGATGGGGAGATTGTTTTTGTCCAAAAGAAATCAGGCCACAAACGACACTGAGGAATCCAGCCTGATGATTGAATACTGCCTCAGTTAATTGGATATGGTGACTTCTTTCAGTGGCCTCAAGTTTATTCCACTATCTCCCAGATACTTTCCTGACAGCCTCCAGGTTGAATTCCATGGGAGCTTTCCTCTAGCCTTCTTCTTAATTCCTTCATCACCTTTAATTCCTCCATAAACCACAGAGAAGACTCTGCATAGAACAGGGTGTTTAGGAGCAATTGTGACTATAGTTTGGGTCACCTCTGAGTACTGGTGGGTGACTAGAGCATTGACAGGAGCCTCAACCATATCAGTCAGAGAAAACCCTTGGGAATTTGGGAAACCAGCCTTCCTGTCAAATTTCTTTTAATGCCCAGCTTTCATTTTCATATATAGTAATTGGGGATACAATAGAGTGAATGATCTTGGTCTTCAGTGACATTGCCTTATACTTAAGTGCCTTTTCTAGCTCCTTTATTGCTCTCCTTCTGAATTTCAGTCTTCTGATCTCTTGGCTGCAGTCACCATTTGGAGTAATGATTAAACCCAAGTAATCAAAATTGTTAACCATTTCGATTTCTTCATTGTCATCATTAAAGTTGTGTAGTTCTTCTGTAGTCATGATTTTTGTTTTCTTAATGCTCAATGACAGTCGCACTTTGGAACGTCTTTCACCTTCATCAGGAGTTATTTTCAAGTCATTGCTCTTTCTACCATTAAGATGGTATCATCTGCATATCTTAGATTATTGATTTTCTTCTCCCAGTTTTCACACCTCCTTCATCTAAATCTGATTGAACTCATAGGGGGATAAAATACATCCATGACCAACTTCCTTTGCCTATAGGAAAGCATTCTGTTTTTCTTTTTTCTGGGATAGAGGGGAAAAATACTTGGTTTAGAAAGATTTTCCTAAATTCTTCAGGCAACAGGAGAAGGAAGCAATGGCCCCAGGAATTTTTCACAGCACAGGATGTATCGTTTCTCTTCTTTTTTTTTAAGGCCAGATTTAAAGGTGATGCTGAACAGAGTTGCTAGATAAACAGCACCCCATTTCAAGATTTCAGGGCCAGAATCTAAAGGCATAGTCTTCTGACATCACAGGAGGTGTTCCCCTTACACTCTCTTTTGAGAGAGTCTCAGGAATTGTCATGTGCTATCAAGTAGGAACCAACTCATTGCAACCCTAATAGGGCTGTCAACATAAATGAGATATTATAAGAGTGGTTTTATCAGTTCCACACCCCCAGTGAGTTAGCATGGCTGAGTGCGGATTTGAACCCAGGCCTCTGGAGTCATAATCCATCATTCTGTCCACTACATCATACTGGCTACTGAGTCTCAGGAATGCCAGACTCAAAACCCTCAAAATGCCTATAGCTACAGTTCTCATTCATCTGTGGTCTGTCCCTGTCTTCTCACTCTTTACCAACTGCTCTGATAATGATGGTGAGCCCCTAAGCTGAGTTTTGATGCTCGATAGATACCATAGTTTTAGCTTTCACCTGAAAATCAAACTTATCCATACCTAAAGTTTAAAAAGAGCAGAGAGAATCCCCACATTTCAAAATGTGTTTCTTAATTTCTCCTTGAGGGTCCTTCCTACTAATCGCCTTCTTAACCATTAGATTTTCCTTTCTGCTGAGCAATCCAGGAAAACTTTTTAACTTCTTGCTATATAAAGAACTCCCCTTCATACCAGATGGGCAATATCGAAATCCGATTGATTATATTCTCTGCAGCCAAAGATGGAGAATATCTATACGGTCAGCAAAAACAAGACCTGGAGCTGATGGTGGCTCTGATCATCAGCTCCTCATAGCAAAATTCAAGCTTAAACTGAAGAGAGTAGGAAAAACTACTGGGCTAGTCAGGTATAATCTAAACCAAATCCCTTACGAATACACAGTGGAAGTGAAGAACAGATTTAAGGAACTAGATTTGGTGAACAGAGTACCTGAAGAACTTTGGATAGAGGCTCGTAACACTGTACAGGAGGCAGCAACAAAAACCATCCCAAAGAAAAGGAAATGCAAGAAAGCAAAGTGGCTGTCCAACGAACCCTTAGAAATAGCAGAGAGGAGAAGGGAAACAAAATGCAGGGGAGATAGGGAAAGTTACAGAAAATTCAATGCAGACTTCCAAAGAATAGCAAGGAGAGACAAGAGGGCCTTCTTAAATGAACAATGCAAAGAAATAGAGGAAAATAACAGAAAAGGAAAAACCAGAGATCTGTTCAGGAAAATTGGAGATATTAGAGGAATATTTTGTGCAAAGATGGACATGATAAAGGACAAAAAAGGGAGGGACCTAACAGAAGCAGAAGACATCAAGAAGAGGTGGCAAAAATACACAGAGGAATTATATCAGAAAGATTTGGATATCCCGGACAACCCAGACAATGTAGTTGCTGACCTTGAGCCAGACATCCGGAAGAGTGAAGTCAAGTGGGCCTTAGAAAGCCTGGCTAACAACAAGGCCAGTGGAGGTGATGACATTCCAGTTGAACTATTTAAAATCTTAAAAGATGATGCTGTTAAGGTGCTACATTTAATATGCCAGCAAGTTTGGAAAACTCAACCGTGGCCAGACGACTGGAAAAGATCAGTCCACATCCCAATACCAAAGAAGGACAGTGCCAAAGAATGCACCAACTACCGTACAATTGCACTCATTTCACACGCTAACAAGGTTATGCTCAAAATTCTACAAGGTAGGCTTCAGCAGTATGTGGTCCGAGAACTCCCAGAAGTACAAGCTGGATTCCGAAGGGGCAGAGGAACTAGAGACCAAATTGCTAACATGTGCTGGATCATGGAGAAAGCCAGAGAGTTCCAGAAAAACATCTACTTCTGCTTCATTGACTATGCAAAAGCCTTTGACTGTGTGGACCACAGCAAACTATGGCAAGTCCTTAAAGAAATGGGAGTGCCTGACCACCTTATCTATCTCCTGAGAAACCTATATGTGGGAGAGGAAGCAGCAGTTAGAACTGGATATGGAACAACTGATTGGTTCAAAATTGGGAAAGGAGTACGACAAGGCTGTATATTGTCCCCCGGCTTATTTAACTTATATGCAGAATACATCATGCGGAAGGCTGGACTGGAGGAATCCCAAGCTGGAATTAAGATTGTCGGAAGAAATATCAACAACCTCAGATATGCAGATGATACCACTCTGATGGCAGAAAGTGAGGAGGAACTAAAGAACCTTGTAATGAGGGTGAAAGAGGAGAGTGCAAAAAATGGTCTGAAATGCAACATCAAAAAAACCAAGATTGTGGCCACTGGTCCCATCACCTCCTGGCAAATAGAAGGGGAAGATATGGAGGCAGTGCCAGATTTTATCTTCCTGGGCTCCATGATCACTGCAGATGAAGACAGCAACCACAAAATTAAAAGATGCCTACTTTTTGGGAGGAAAGCGATGACAAACCTTGACAGCATCTTAAAAAGCAGAGACATCACCTTGCCAACAAAAGTCCGAATAGTCAAAGCTATGGTTTTTCCTGTCGTGATGTATGAAAGTGAGAGCTGGACCATAAAGAAAGCAGACCGCCGAAGAATTGATGCCTTTGAATTGTGGTGCTGGAGGAGACTCTTGAGAGTCCCCTGGACAGCAAGGAGAACAAACGTATCCATTCTAAAGGAAATCAACCCTGAGTGCTCACTGGAAGGACAGGTGCTGAAGCTGAGGCTCCAGTACTTTGGCCATCTCATGAGAAGAGAAGACTCCTTGGAAAAGACCTTGATGTTAAGAAAGTGTGAGGCCAAGAGGAGAAGGGGACGACCGAGGATGAGATGGTTGGACAGTGTCATCAAAACAAGCAACATGAATTTGGCACAACTCCGGGAGGCGGTGGAAGATAGGAGGGCCTGGTGTGCTCTGGTCCATGGGGTCACGAAGAGTCGGACACGGCTAAATAACTAAACCACGACAATATAAAGAACTAATGAACTGGAAGCCAATTGTAAAATGCAGTTGGAGTTTTTCCTGGTTCCTGGTTCCTGGGTTGATTATTGTGTCCCACAAACCCAGAAAGTGGCCTCATGCTGAGCTGCAGATGTGGGGACCATTAAAAAGGAGCCCTGAGTTACCGCCTAGGTGGCCATCAGCCAGTCAGCCTGCCAGCCCATCAACTGTAGCGTGTACAGGAATGTTCCACTTCTCTAGGGCCACCCTTTCAACCATTGCCATCATATTAAAGGGCAGATTTTTTTCCAGGCCACTTTAACTTTTCTAACTTCTTTGGCCTTCAGAAATAGACATCCAATCCTGCTCTACCCATTAAAATAACTGCAGAATAAACAAAACTTTTACTGCTTACTGCAGGCAAATAATCATGGATCTTTATTCCTGGCTTGGCAGAGAAAGCAAATGAAACTGAAAAGAGAGCAAAGCCAAGTCGAAGAGGTAGAGTGTAACCCTAGCCAACAATACAGTAATTCAAGGTCCTAATATTTAATTCCATAAAGAGGTCATGTCACTATCTGGGCAAGGTTTCTTCCCAGGATCACTTAGAAGTAACTTGTGAGGTTGTGATCATGAACAATCCACTCCTGGTTAGGGAAAGTCTTTTTTTAAAAATATTATTTATTTTATTCATACACACCCAACATACCAAAAAACAAAAACAAAACACTAAAAACCTAACAATAATAACAAAAAACATCAAAACTAAACAGCCATGTTACCCCTATAGATCAGAAATTTCGCCATCCTCTGGTCATCTGGTTAGGGAAAGTCTGGAGTGAGCAAACCTCAATGGGAGAGGTGGTTCAAGATGAGGCTTCTGTTGTGCACTCATTCTGCCTGATTCACTGAACACTTTGGAGGGCCCTGTTCTTACATTGTTCCTGTCCTTAAATGAAGCTGTCATTCTTTAAATGGAGACTGCTGCTGTCTGTGATGTCACAAAGAGATTTTTGTTTTCCAAAAGAAGAAAGAGGAGATGGATGGATGGATGGATGGATGGATGGATGGATGGATGGATGGATGGATGGATGGATGGATGGATGGATGGATGGATGGATGGATGGATGGATGGATGGATGGATGGATGGAAACAGAGTTCTAGGGGGTATGACGCCACACTTTGGCTTCAAGGCTAGGTCTGTATAATGCATTGTACTCCATTTTCTGAAAAGTAGTGCTGAATCTATTGCTTAGGCCTCATACAGAGAGAAAGGGAATACTTCTTTCCTTCATACTTTGTTTAAAAGAAAATATGATTATTCAAAGCAATGTCTTAAATGTGGAGCTATAAAAATCTTCAGAGCTCTGCATACAGCGTGTGGATATAACAATCTGAATATATCCATATATAATTAGACAGGTGTATAAAGAAGGCAGGAAGCTTCATCCCGTGATTAAAAAATGCTGTGTTTCTTAAAGCAAATAATGTGTCTCAAATACAAAAAAAATTATTTGCAGTCATTTAAGTCATTTTATTCTAAACCCACAACCTTTGATCATGCTTAATCCTGTTGAAAGGCTAAATTATAAGCAGCCTAAGATCCATTATGCTGTTGGGCGGTAGCACTAGTGCATGACAGAATGCTATTTTCCATTAGCTTATTAGTGCTAGAAATACACATGTTTAATAATTCCTCTGCCCCCCCTTTACTTGCCCTGAACAGAGTAGACCCACTGAAATCAATGAGAATCAAGCTAATCATGACTACCATAAGCCCTATTGGATTTAAGTCTAATCAAAAATAACTAAATCTGTACCACTTCTGTGCATTCTGTACCTGGAAAACCCTAAAAAGGATCACCATAAGTCATAATTTGCTTGACAGCACATGATCATTACAAATATTTTAGAATTAGGTACCAATGAGAATTTTTGTCTGCTCTTAGAACAATTGTAACAATAATGCTTCAAGGACCAACTTTTTACCATTGACCCCCATTTGCAAGATCAGCTAAGCTAAATTGTCATTTCAAATTACATCTTTATAGTCAAAAGAGCTGCATGCCCTTTTGTCTGCAAAATAGTAAAAAGGATAAGAATAAGTGTCTATATGGTCTTTGGAACTAAAATTGATTTTCTAAACAGCTTTCATTGAGCCATGGGGAATTTCCATCCAGATTCCAGAGTTTTTATACTGAATGTGCTGGGGGGGGGATATAAAGGAAGTTATTAAAAGTTGCATTGTACTGCATTTGAAATAAATAGCTGATCAGTGCACTCTGATAAATATGCATCTTTCCCTTTGTTTTCATCTTCATAAAGCGAACCGGGTTGCTCATTTGTTCAGTACACATTCTACAGTTTCCCATTCCTAGATCTGGAAATGCAGACGAAAATGCCTATTATCTCCTGTGCACCCAAATAATGCCACTGTCACAATGGAAGACTCTGCTCTGCTTTCCACCAGCTGATTTCTAATACACATGTAAATGCTGAGAAAGAGGGTTTTGTCCCAGCCCCAAGAAAGGAAGCGGGCCATTGGGGAACAACTTGGAAGAATCCCAAGAGAGGAGACGATGGAGCAGAGAGGATGATAACAGGGATGCTGAGATGGCAGGGGAGAGCTGCTGAGGCTGAGAACGTGAAGAGCAGAGGAAAAGATGGTGTTGGGGCGGGGAAGAATGTTATAACAGGTTATTTTGCAGGGATGCGGGTATTGTTGCCAAGAGCAAGTGGGACTTTTTCACAGGGGCACCCGTGCCATTAGACCAGCTCAAGAAGAAGATGCTCTTGAGGTGAAGAGCAGCCCCAAACTGCTGGAAGAAGAGGACCTGGTGAGCTGTTCTCCCTGGGTGGTGGAAAACGCTGTCCCAGCATAACTGGTGGAAGTTAAGTCCTACTGCCAGTCCAGCTGGCTCCTGCATGCGGAGGGACGGAGAGGCAGGAATCCTTCTTTGCCTTCCCTTCGGGCAGCAAAGCAGCTTCAGTTATCCCTAAGTAATGGAGGAGATGTTGCGTGGAAAAGGTCCATGTACTGTAATGTCATCAGACTATCACAATCCCCTTGCGTAATTCTAAGTTGCTCTTTGGAACCCATTGTGGGAATCAAATGGAAACCCAATCCACCCAACCCCAAATACTGTACAGTGAGTTTTCTTTGGTTCTAGCCAGGGCAGGGCAGGGCAGGTTTGGTCATGTAAGAGTGACACAGAAGGAGGCAGGGCTGTCCAGAGAGCTTATGGGAACTGGTGTGGAAGTGTTATTGGGGGGCTCTATAAGGACCTACTGTATGTCAACTCTATTAAGCAACATGGAAGGATCTGGGCCATACTGATACCCACAGGAGCTGAGGAAAGGGGGCCCTTATTTTGGGGGTACAGAGCAAACTGCCCCACAATCATCCTTATAACATGTGGCTTTTATAATTTCCCAACACCTGGGTGTTACCTCTTACTTTCTGGCATGGCCCTCAATAAAAGCATGCTACATTCTACTCATGTCACATCAGTCAAGCTGACAATTATAAAAACTACCATTGTGATGAAAGGTGAGGAAGAAGGACCAGGAAAGGATGTAATTAAAATATTTAGAGCCCTGGAAAATATCGAAAACAAGGTCAATAAGGTTTGTCATTTTGAGCCTGACACAAGCGATAAGGCAAGAGTGCATTTCATGTTAATTAAACAACAAGAACAACGAACCCCCCCCCACCTGGAGCAGGGGTTGCTAAGCTCTTTTTCATGCGGAGAATTATAATTATAACAACATAAATAGCTCTACTAAATGAGGTGCAAAGGTTAAAATAAGTTCTGGATCAGCAAAGGAAGAAAACAAGGTAGACAAACCATAGATCATGTAAATGAATTGCAGAAATGTGTGATCAGAGAGATCTAATAAAAATATCCATCATGAATTTCTGGCCAAATGTTTTCTTCTAACCAAGATTCAGTGGATTCTCTGTGTATCCTACAATGAGCAAAGTTTCACACCAAAAGTTGCCAAGTTGTCAAAAGTTGATGGGCAGAAATATTATTCTAAAGGCTGACACCAGGACGTGGAGGCGGGATGAGCAGAATTAGGACATAACTTGACTGATTGTGCATGTAATCAGAAGAGAACCTAGGTGAGGAAGAAGGAGAGCAGCGCAAAGACCTGTGGTTTGGGGAACAGCTAGGAAGGGAGGTTGTTAATGCATTTGGGGGGGGGGGAGGCAAAACCTCCATCCTTCTGAGTCTGCTTAATCCAGGATCCGAAATGTGAAGTCAAATCCACCCCTCACCATACACAGTGGAGTTGGCAGTGCTTGTTTTATTCAAGGTACATCCTGTAGTGGGAAAGCAACCCCTAGTTGTGATTGAGTCCAAGATCATTAGTATCAAATTTGCTTACAGCTTTTCACAGGGGTGCTCTGCTTTGCAGCTTTCCTTTTCCATTGTTGGTGGGAATAAGTCTTGAGGTTGCAATAAACAATTGCATGTTGCTGAATGGTGTCTGGGTGCTGCTTTTTCAGTCTCATGTTTGTGCCCATCTGTTCCCTGGTGGGCTACAAACTGACAGGGAGTCAGACACATGACACAAAGACGAACATGGTTGGCTGCTGAGAAGGTTGGGGTACAAGCAGGCTGGGGGTTAAGAATAAAAAATTTGGGGGGTTATGAATCTAGGTAGGTATGTCTGAGAACATATGGGCCTCATATGTGGGGGATCCTAGTGGCTTTTGGGTTTGGGGGCCTGATTTGGGGGCTCATGTTTGGGGGTTCAGGGCCCAGTTTCAGGGGACCTATGTTTTAGGGGGCTAGGTTTGGGAGTTCTAGTTTGGGGGTTTGGAGGGCCAAGCTTGGGGGTTCTCGTGCCTCCCAGGATTTGGGGTCCTAGTGGTCTCTGAGCTTTAGGAGCCTGTGTTTTTAAGTTCTAGGAGCATTCTAGTTGCCCGTGGTTTTGGACCCCAGATTTTGGGGCTCTGAGGCCCTGAGTCTTTAGGTTCCGGTGGTCTCTGGGTTTGGGCCCTGGGCTTGGGGGTCCCAGAATGCTTCTAGGAACTCAAAAACCAGGGCCCCTGAAACCCAAAAAAGCAAAGGGTCCCAAAATACAGGGTCTCAAAACACGGGGTCCACCGGAACACCTTAGGGGCAGCTAGAACCTCAAAATATGGGGCCACAAAACAGAGGGGCTGCTCAAACCCCAAAAGATTTTTGGCACCAAGACCCAGCGGCTCCAATCCAGGGGCCCCAAAATCCAGGCCCCTCAAAATCTAGAGCCCTGAAACCCCCCTAAACCCAGGGCCTCTGGAAGCTCAAGACTTAGGAGCCCCATCTGATTATACGTGGCATCATCATATCCAAGATGGAGGAGAGGGTAGGGTTTTTTTTCCAGTTTCAAGAGGTGAGAAGTTCCTGGATGGCCGGCAGAAGACAGAATGTGTAAGCTTTCAAGATCTGCCACTCTTATGCATTTCTCCTTCTTTTTCCACGAACACACGGGGCCTGCAAGCCTGAACCCACGGCCTCAAAACTTATGCAGAACAAGAGGAAATACAACAGGTGAGGTTTTTTCCCCTTGTCTTGAAAAAAACCAAAAGGCTGCACCAACTGACTTCATATTCACTAAGGCAACCTTTCTGTGCTTCCCCTCCCCAACTATACACATGTACTGTACTGTACACTCCTAGACATCTCAGCACTCTGAGAGATTAAAAGATCCCAACTGCTCAAAACCCAACAGGTGAAGCTTGTAGCAAAGCAGCACCAGTTGAATTTCTACCTGAGAGTGATGTGGAAAGTTCCGTTTTCTTAGACCTAATGCTGTCGGCTGCTTTTTTTTTAGGATCAGAATTTGGGGAATAGGTTTACCCTAAATCACTGTAACTGATTTTGCAGCAATTTCTGGTGCCATCTATTGGTGAAATGAGTGAATAAACCACTGGTGCATGTGATGTGATTTAAAATTCACTTGGCCAGCAAGCAACAAACACTCCACACTGTATGTACTGAAATCTACCTTGGACCTTTTTGTCTGTCCATCTGCTATGCACTTTCACACAAACCACTAAAGTGCAGTTTGCAAATCCTAGGTGAAAAACAAATGCATGTTGCATATCTCTCCTTTTTCCGACCTTTTCAGGTATTACAGATAGTGTATGGAACGGGTTGGGTGTCGGAAGAGTGGCAATTTCCTTGACCCACATGAGCTTACTAGAACATTTTAAGGGAGCTGCTGCTCATGCTGGCCCCATGTATCTTTGGTCCTGTGCTGACCTCTGGACTAGTTCTCTGAAAGTGCACAGAAGTGATTTGATCCATTTCTCTTCTGGGGCCCTGAGGACTTCTAACCTATAAGGCCCCTAGACGGCTTGGGTCCGAATTATCTCAAGGACCATATCTCCCTTTATGAGCCTGCCACAGTGTTAAGATCATCTGTTCTCTTGGTTCCAGCACCTCCACAGGTGCTCCTGGTGGGGAAACGGGAGAGGGCCTTCTCAGTAGCTACTCATAGACTTTGGAACTCCCTCCCACTGGAGGCCAGTACAGTACAGGAGTAGTAATTCTGGGGGAAACAAGTAGCAACTACTACTCCTCTTTTGTTGGGTCTGTTTCCTTTGAACAAATTATGTCCTTCTAGCAGCATATTGGGAAAGGAGTACGGCAAAGCTGTATATTGTCTCCCTGCTTATATAACTTATATACAGAATACCTCATGCGAAAGGCCGGACTGGAGGAATCCCAAGTCGGAATTAAGATTGCCGGAAGAAATATCAACAACCTCAGATATGCAGATGATACCACTCTGATGGCAGAAAGTGAGGAGGAACTAAAGAACCTTGTAATGGGGGTGAAAGAGGATAGTGCAAAAAGCGGTCTGAAACTCAACATCAAAAAACCTAAGATAATGGCCACTGGTCCCATCACCTCCTGGCAAATAGAAGGGGAAGATATGGAGGCAGTGACACATTTTACTTTCTTGGGCTCCATGATCACTGCAGATGGTGACAGCAGCCAAGAAATTAAAAGACGACTGCTTCTTGGGAGGAAAGCGATGACAAACCTTGGCAGCATCTTAAAAAAGCAGAGACATCACCTTGCCGACAAAGGTCTACATAGTCAAAGCTATGGGTTTTTTTCTGTAGTGATGTATGGAAGTGAGAGCTGGACCATAAAGCTGACCGCTGAAGAATTGATGTTTTTGAATTGTGGTGTTGGAAGAGGCTCTTGAGAGTCCCCTGGACTGCAAGGAGAACAAACCTATCAATTCTAAAGGATATCAACCCTGAGTGCTCCCTGGAAGGACAGATCCTGAAGCTGAGGCTCCAGTACTTTGGCCATCTAATGAGAAGAAAAGATTCCCTGGAAAAGACCCTGATGTTGGGAAAGTGTGAAGGCAAGAGGAGAAGGGGACGACCGAGGATGAGATGGCTGGACAGTGTCATTGAAGCTGCTAACATGAATTTAACCAAACTCCAGGAGGCAGAGGAAGACAGGAGGGCCTGGCGTGTTTTGGTCCATGGGGGCACGAAGAGTCAGACATGACTTAACGACTAAACAACAAAGCAGCATATTCCAATCATGGATTTTGTCCCACCACGTTTTGGTAACGGCAACGATGTCACACCTCCTCTCTAGGACTTCAAATTCTCCCAGTTTGTTCCCCATTCTTTGAGCTACTAACCTGACCTGACGAGACCAAGTCCCTCTGCTTTGTCACTCACAGTGAGCTCTTCCCCACTCTCCCAGAATCTTCCGCTGGTATGCAAATACTCCCAATAAGTATGTGCATTAATTCTACTGAATGCAGTGGGTCCTTACAACAGTAGTAAAGCTGAGGCTTACAGGCAGGACGTGGGGGCCCTCATTGGTTGACAAGGATGATAATATTTGGGGACAATAACATTTGATTTGCGGGGATGAGTCCTTTGCTTCCCCCATGCTCTCATAAATACAATTGCATTCAGAGGATTTCGACTGATTACACCAAGACATCCTCCTAACACTCTGTTTCCTATTAAGTCTTAACAGAGCTTGACTTTTCAAATAAGGTCTCAACTCATGCATAGAGAAAACTAATCTTCTCACCAGCCTCGTCACCTGCTTCTGTGATAGAAAGGGCTACGTTGGATCTGTTTCCTAATGTATGATGGTTGGATAGAGTGATCAAGTCAGAAGGATCCCATTCCGTGAAATTCCAAGGTTAAAACCTGAAGCCAAAGGATGAGGGCTCGCAATGTCCCAGAGGTGAAGAAGCCATGTTGGGGAGGGGGGGGGGGCACGGAAATGCTTCTAGGTCAACTGATTATTTCAATAGGTGTGAAGGGACTCCATGCGAATGGGCCCGGAATTGGCATAAACCTTGGTTAACCAGGTAAGATAGCAACCCAGAGATTGCGGGGGGGGGGGGAGAGTTGTTGTTTGCAGGCAGCCAAGCAGGTAGCAAAATGCACCCTGCAGCGGTTGCCACTATTCCCACCAGGTCTCATCATGTCTTACCGACAGCATGTGAGGAGTTACTCCAAGTCTAACACTGTTGCTAGACTTGTGGAAGCCCACATGATGCACCTGTGGAGAGCCTTTTCCCCGCCTTGCACTGCTGCTGCCATAACCAGTGCAACACCAAGGCTCATGAGGTGCAACTTCAGTGCTCCACACTCTCTCTGGGTCTCAAAGAGATGTCAGGCCCCAGTGCATGCACTCACCAGCTCACTCCCAAATCACCTCCTCTCTCGTCCGAGCTTTCCATGCACCAATATTACATAGATACAGACGCATAAAACAAACACATTTACATTGAGCCATTAAGTCCTGGCGGTTGCTACGAGTGGGCAGAAATGGCTGTTCAAGCCTTAAAGGCACTGTGCACGGCCCCATCAAGCGTCCTCGAGCACCTCAGGCTTTGAGCTTTGTCTCCTGGGGGAAACAAACAGTTCCCTGCAATTTCAGCCCATCCCCTAATACTTTGCAGCTACAGTAGTCAGGGAAGAGTTGTGGGGGCAGAAGATATAAATTAACTATAATATTTGTTAAATTGTTAGCAGTGAAAAAAAATACACCTCACTTGACAGATTGGAACATAAAGTTTGTTTTGGATTTTTTCACAAATGTTTCATTTAATGAAGAGCAGGCTGACTATCATTTTTAATAGGTTCAACCCAAGATCCTATGAAATAAATTATATTTCTAATTAGGAGATTGGTTGTAAGCGCAGGATTGTATTTGAAGGTGTAATTTCCTGCCCATGGCATGTTCCTGCCCTCAAACCCTCTTGGTCTGCTGGAGGAACCCTCCCCACCGAATCAACAGTGAGTCCCCCAGTTCCTCATAACCATCATCACCAGCAATGTGGAACGAGTGCAAGGAAGCCCACATGCAACGGGCAGGATTCGTGTGGTGAAACCTGTCAGCTGGTCTGGTCGGTATGGTCATCGCAGGGCCAGCAGGCTCGCTGAAGGGATGTCGTTCCCCGAGGAAAACAACAGACAGACCAGCTCTTAAATGATGCTTCTGGCATTTCTAATCTGTTGCTATATTCCATTTCCACAATTCAGTGAAATATGGCTTCTGTTTAAGTACTCATAAAAGTAAATGTCGTCTCACATAAATCTCAGCACATTAAACTCCAATAAACGTTACAAATTAGATACAAAAAATATTATAGATTCACTCAGCTTTTTATTTTGGTCAGTTATTATAACTAATCAAGAAAGATTTCTGGTTTCTTTCTTTCTTTTTTAGATAAAAAAAATCCTGGGGCCAGTCAAACTCTCCGACCTCTAATTTTGCTTCACCCAGAACAGAAGGTCAATCCCTTAAGCCTTCACCCTCCACTCTGCCAGGCTTCCTCTCACTAGTTGTGCAACTGAGCCCACAACAAGTGTGATAATGGGCACACGCCAGGTAGTCTGCCACAGAGAGGGTGGGCCCTTACAGAACTTCCCTTGTGCTCCACAGCTAGGCAATAAAATACTGGCCTTTGTTTGTTTGTTTGTTTGTTTTGAAAGGTCCCCCTTTTGATGGTCAGCACAGCAAGAGCAGCAAAATAAAAAGAAAAGCAAAAACTGCTACAAAAATTTAAAAAAAGCAGATAATGCTGATTAGTCAACTGGTATTAAAAGTACAACAGACAGTAGAACAAATCTGAACATATTTACAGAAATTGAATCATTTTACAATAACTGCAGTGCTCATTGGAATTCTCAAGCCAAAGGTCTATATACCCTTATCTGCAATCAGATAAAGAGACAGATGGGCCTCTAGTGGCAAGGAGTTCCATAGCCTGGAGCGACCATTCAGAACTTCCTCCCCCAAGTTCTTGCCAAATACAAATGATGTTAGCAGTTATTGGCCTAATGCTGAACAGGGCCCGAACCATCTAAACCTACATATACTGTAAAGGGAAAATGGCGACAAGGCTCAAACTCCTTCTTCGTGTCAAGCAGACAGGCTGGATTAAAACCTTCTGCCCCACCGTCTGCCTGCCCAAAGTTCTAATTAGAAATCTCCCACCATCCAATGAGAGCCTGCAGGGAGAGAAACCCTTCCCCAGTGGCCAATGGGAAGCCAGCAGGGAATCTCTGCACCGCCCTCCCAATAGTGCACTGCAGCAGCCTCCTGGAGGCCAGCATGCTGACTCCAGACTAGAGATGGGGATGACTCACCATTTTGGTGAGTTGTCCCACTTCGTGAGTCGCCACCACCCTTAGGCAGTGTAAAGGAATCCAGGCTGCCCTTTGCAAAGATGGCAGCTGCAGCTTCCCTACCCTAAATGAAGCCATAGCCACCATCTTTGCAAAGGGCAGCCAGTTTCCCTTTCTACAGACCGTGGCTGTGGAGGCCTGGTGGAGACCTTGGCAGTGGCAGCAACTATTACGGTAAGGGGGTGTCGGCCAGGGGGCTAAGGTAGGGAGAGGAAGGGGTGGGGAGGTAAAATGTGGGGGGGTGGCTGTCTATCAGCCTAAAATGAATTTTTAGACAGAATACGTAGACAGAATGGTGTGGATTTTTTTTTGTTTTTTGTTTTTAATTATGAAGGACGAATAAAAATGGGAAAATATTCATCGATCTGTATTCATCGGGACTTAAAATTTGACGAACACAGATTGACGAATATTTAACAAATCAGCTATTTTTGTTATGAAAGCTGATCCATTTTTATATTTGTCCTCATCTCTATTCCAGACCCTTTTGTGTCTCACTGCAGGCCTGGGGACTGCTGGCCGCTCCATCAAGATTTAGGGCTAATCTGTAGCCCACTTTCAAAGTTACAATTTCTTTTGTATGGACTGCCCCCTTTTTCAGAATAGTATTATAAAATATTGAATTGTTCTGCAGCACAAGAACGTAATCAGCACTGCTGCAAGGATGGCTACCCACTTCTCCACTTCCAGGAGTTTAGCCTTTGGCAAGACAGAAAGAAAGGCTTTCCCCAGCAGTCTTAAAAGGCAGGCGAAGACAGCCTGCAGGGTCATGTATGACTTAGTAGTTCATGGCCAGCACTGCGAACAGTGCCGGGAAATAGAACGGGAGTCCCTGAAACTGCTGTGGAAAGACTATCACCTCCTTGTTAAGACTTGGAGGGCCCAGAACTCTGAAAAAGTGAAGGCTTCCAAATGCTTCTTAAAGGTTGCCCTTGTTGTTACTTGGGTGTAAATGACAGGTAAGCAAGGCAGGCATTCCTGTGGCCACTGGGAATAGGTGCTGTTGCACATGAGCCTTGGTAATGTCACAGTTCTCCAACTGGGAGAGCAACAGCATGTGCATATAATCTCTTCTTCTTCTTCTTCTTCTTCTTCTTCTTCTTCTTCTTCTTCTTCTTCTTCTTCTTCTTCTTCTTCTTCTTCTTCTTCTTCTTCTTCTTCTTCTTCAAAGCTTGGGATTTCCTCCAGGCCAGCTGATCTCTCTCTCTCTCTCTCTCTCTCTCTCTCTCTCTCTCTCTCTCTTCTGCAGGGAAAATTCTACTTCCAGGATCAGTACCTGGGAAATGTGTTTGTTCTTTGTATGCATATCAGGATGTCTATTCAACTTAAGGCCTGAACATCAGCATCAGGCAGAGCCTGTCAAGGTAACAGTTTTCATATGAAGACGCTAGGGAAAGAGACAAATAAAATCATCATACTTTACATTTTTAGTACTGCCCAAAGGACTGGAATGATTAATTGAAAAACACTTTTATGTTCTGACAAATGCTTAAAGCAAATTGAATGTCAACAGTAGAATTAGATAAAATCACACACCCCTTATGTTTACAGCTTTCATAGAGAATATTCCTCTTTGTGACAGCACTTTTTATTGGTATTACAAATCCCACCCCAGAAGGCTAGTTTAAACGATGATGATAAGATCAAGATGATGATTAAGTGCTGTAGCAAAAATCCAGGGAAAAAAGGGAATTGACACAGCTACTAAATTGACACTGACCTGGAAGACTGGGAAGGCAGCAAATGAATCCCTTACCCCCCTCCCTCACCCTGCTAAAAATCTGTGGAAGAGGGGCAGATGAGAAAAACACCATGACGTAGAGTGACTTGTGATTATATCATCTGGTAGATGCTTGTCAAAAGTTGGCATCTCTCATTAGATGTTTAGCATGGAAACACCTACACCTGATTGATCTCAGAGGGATATACTTCCCAATAACATGCACAGTTGTACCGTAAGTCCACAATCCTAACCACTTGCTGCAAAGGAAGGTCTATTCGGCTTAGAGGGACTTACCTCCGAGTCAGCATACTTGAGATTGCACAACCTCATGTATGAACTGACACCTGGATCAGCTATTGCTAAAGAGTGCGTCGCTTTAGACTGTCGCTGGGGCAGAATGAGGCCACCACCCCAGGTGCCCAATGCTGAGGGGGGCCCTGCCCATCCTTCTGGACTGCCACTGCCCCCTCCCATTCATCATGAACTGTTGCAGCCAACCCGGGAGAGACTTTTGGGGCACTTGAACAACTGACAAGTTTCATTGGGTATCCACTGTTGTGGCTGCAGTGCATTTCTTCAGAGGCATGGAATATAGCCTCAGCAGACAGTTATTTATAAGCACAGACATTTATACACACCTGGAAAGGGATGCTAAACGCAATACAAATGCAAAAGGTCCAACATACTGAGGGATGATGCACACATTTCGCTGCCCCCATCCTGTGCCTGGGCGCCGTACCCGTGTGGTAGTGGTAGTGAACGGATTCCAGACACAATGTTGGGTGAGCAACAGGCACCACAGTTATGACCATCAACCCAATCCCATCACCATTGCTAAAGGATTAAATGGCCAGTCCCCATATATGGAATGGAGACAGGTGCCATAGGGTCTTTCATCTCATGCAGGAAAACATATTGACCTGGCTCTGTCCATATAAAGGTCATACACAAAGGTCTGACATAGAAATGGGTATTTTGGACTACAGAATTCCCGAGGCAGCCCACCCCTTGCGTCAGCCGACAAGCACCCCATTTCCTCCTTGGAAAGCAGACGTTTCTGAGAGTCGGAACACTTCAGGATTCAGCTCAGGCTGCATTTTGTAATGAACTGACCCGATGCACAGATTAGGACACTGTTCTTCCTCAGCCATCATCATTCTCTGACTTTTACAATGCTCAAAAAAATGGACCAAAGTAGGCACAATAAGGCATATTAGGGCATTGAATCTGGGACAAAGGGTTTATTTGTGTGAGGAAAAATAGGTTTTAAAAATATTTTAATGCAGATTTTAAAATGAATTGTCAGGCAGGTTGTGTACAGATACGGCACAGAATAAAATGTATAAATGTATATATGTATAATCAAAACCGTCCCTCCACCCTTCATCGAAAAGATGGGTGTGGACGCCTTTCCGTGCATGAATCCAATTTTGTTGTAAGGGCTTTATATACTTTTCTCCCAACTATTTGTTACCAGCTTTCGCTCTCTGGGGACAGCGCAGGAACTATAAATATGCAGAAACTCTTTTTCAAATAGGCTGCTATGGGCCTTGCATAATGTACGTCTCCTTATATCTCATGCCTTTAACCATTTCCCCGAGTTAAGGAATGTGTACAGAAGATACGTCACCCTCGCCACTATTACCTTGGCTATACAATTTTCTCTGAGATGGATCTCTTTTCTTTTTCTAAAGATCCACAGAGCAGACCTGCATTTCCTTCATTAGCAATGGTAATATACACTGGTTTTCATTCTATAAATATCTATAGCATAGTAAGGTGCCAGGCACAGTAAGGCAACAAAAATAACCAGCAAATTTATGAAAGGACCTCCCCCTAAAAATGCAGAAAAATACAGTGGGACTGAAATGAATGCCCAGAATAGCATTTAAATATCCTTTATTCTGAGCCAGATCTCTGATTTGTGTTTCCAGCTTCTGTCCAACAAAAGAAGATAGGGGAATTATTCTCTAATTCTCATACTCTTTGCTCTTTCTCCAACAATAGAGGGGGACAATCTGTCTGACAGAGAGCCATTTTTGAGATCTGCTAGCTGCCCAAACATAAAGATGGAAGACCTGTTTTATAAAAAAACAAAATGCAAGCAATGTAGATTTTGTTACAACGGATTTTTGTTCGCTTTAAAACATTTCTAAGTAAGAAATGGGATTTTTAAAAAGCCAGTTTGCGCCATCTAGGGGTCAATAATAAAAATTTTCAAAATTCAAAGGAGGAGGGTATGATGGCTCAAATGGACAGGAGGGCCTGGCATGCCCTGGTCCATGGGGTCACAAAGAGTCAGACACGACTTAACATCAACAAAATGACGGCCTCAAAGAGTACTGAGGGCCCCTCAGCACAGGGCAAAATGGCCCCATAACCCCCCAGAGAGCACAAAGGCGGTTTTCCAAGCAAATTGTTTTCAAACAAATTTTAACTTACATCAGTTTTAAAAGAAGTCAAGCTGAGGGGGTGGCTGAAATTCATCGAGTGACATTCATGTATGTATGTATGTATGTATGTATGTATGTATGTATGTATGTATGTATGTATGTATGTATGTATGTATGTATGTATGTATGTATGTATGTATGTATGTGTGTGCCACTTTTCTCCCCAAACTGGGAGAATATGGAGCTGAATCTGCTGGGTCTTTGGGGGCCAACGTTCTAACCACCACAGCAGGAATGGGCAGAAAATCAATTGGAATCTAATGTTAGAATCTTCTGAGTTACCTGCAAGTTGATCAGCAAGGGCTGCTGCCTTCCACCTGCCCAACACTAGTTGCAACCCAAAAAGCTTTTTTTTTCCCTATTGACTGAATAAGGCCACTGAAGAAGAATGCTTGGGGGGGATACCGAGAAGTGGAGCTTTGCAGGAAAGGGTTAATGAGCTTTGTTCTACTACTGATCATAAACTTCTGGCTGGAGCACCACAATTATTAATCAGCCTATGGCCACCGTCCTGAAGCAGGTGGACCTTAGGGGTCCACTATTTTAAAAGTATTGTGCCCTGCCTGTGCTCCATCCACACCACACTGGATCTTTAGTGCCTAACACACTTCTGCTGCTGTTTCCTGCTATTTTCATGTATTCTGGCATGTTATTTCCTTCCTTCAGGTTACAAGCTAAGAGGGTGTTTCTTCAGGTTAGAGAAATGTTAATGAATAATAAAAGGCCAAACACTGGCTTGTAATAGAATATTAAATGGCAGGATGATTGTCTTAGTGTTCACGAGATGCATCCACATGTAACTCTGAAACAGCAGCCTTCTTTTTCATGTTTCCAAGGTTATATTCATTACCTCTGTCTACAAGGGTCCTTTGACTATATACTGCTGATTGCATAAATCATGGTGTTGGCTGATTTTCATTGTCTTCTGTTCTAGATTTCCATAGATACTTATAAAAGCTAGTGTTTATTACAGTAGCTAAGGAAACAGTTGTTAATACAGATCTTTGTATAAAAATTACAAAAGAAAGAAGAGCTGCCTAGGAGAAAATCTTGCAGTCAATATAAGACGGTCGTCAACAGGAAGACAGAGGAGTATCACATACACCCACCCTGACATTTATTTCCTATCCATCGTATAGCTTCTGGAAACTACTCAAGTAATTTGCTTTCTTCTTTTTAAAAAAGAGGAATCTCATGGATAGCATTAAGACTCAATGTATCCATTACAGGTCAGTGGATTCATACATTTACTGAACGGTAGGTTCTCCTGGGAGGCACATAAGTAAAGGTTGCAAACCCTATTTAGCCATTAGAGTTGGATAATAATGGGAAGTATGATGGATGGGCCAAAGTACATGAGATCCACACCAGTATTCCCATGTGCTGCAGACCACAGAGGTTGCCTCTCACTTCCTGTCTCTTCAGCTTCTGGCCTCCCTGTGTGGTGAGCTGCTACTTGCAATCACTTCAACATAAGCAGAATCCTTTGCATAATTGGAAACCCTAATAAAACAGCCTTCCTGGATATGCACAGGCTTCTATTTTTACTTAGGGAAAAGTCAATAGAAATCCATGGGACAGTGCAGGCCTTGCTGTTCAACATGGAGATGTCGGGGGGGGGGAGCTGGTACCCATGGTCCTTTCCCTTGTGCTTCTGTCAATCTACCCTGTTCAAGTACCACTCCGGAGCAGGGCAAAACTCTTTCACCATGTTACTCCCAGACCACACTGTCTGCTGTGCCAGATGCAGTCCCATCTCTTCCACCCAACAGAAGAACACTCCAGAACTTGGTAAGTCACTTTCAATTTAGAGGTATTGTTCCTAGACCCCTCCCTGCCCAGAGTATTTTATTATCATTATAGTTGCAGGATGGAAACTTGTTGAACCACAACAGAGCTTTTATTAACATTCCACCACTCCACAAGCACTCAGATTCTCATAAACCCAAATCCCTCTCCCCTTAAATGAACAGGATACAGGATTCCTCCTTATGTATGGTTGTAAGGCTGTCAGTGAGAGCAAGGCCCCTCTCTCGGAAGTGCTGTCCCTCCTGCTCTCTGCCAACAAGGAGGTGCAAACACCACCCATTACGCCTCCCAGGAAGATTAGACCACCTGAGCAAAACCCAGGGAACATGGAGGAGAAACTGAAGGGAATGTTCATTGGAGAAGGCGGGAGTATTTTGGCGGGAAAAGAACGACAGCCCCAGGTAGAAGTGGAGGTGGGGCTGGGGGATATAAAGAGGGGGAAGGACAGCTTGCCTCATGTTTGGGAGAGGATATGGCTAGAAGACCCGTGGTTGGGGAAAGCTGAGGGTCCCAAGAGAAGAGGCAGATGCCCGGAAGAGGAGTGAAAGTACCCTGAAGCCCTCTTATTGGGGGGGGGGTGAGACGAAGGAGTGGAGGAAGAAGTTGAGGGAGGAAAAGGAAAAGGTTGAGAGGGGAAAGAGAGAGAGATTGGAATGGCTGATGATGCAGCAGCAGCAGAGAGGTCCTTCGGGAGACTTTGGCCGGAGAATGCCTCCTCCCGAGACCGGATCTGGATAGATGGCCGGGACGAAGATACAGTACCCTTATTGGAGGGGGAGGAAGGACAGTTATTAAATGCAGACCGTACCTTGGACTGGCCGGGTCCCTGGAATATCCAGGAGACTAATGCATTCAAAGTTGAAGACTGGAAGGCCCCTCCTAACCCGTTGTTAGAGGGAAACAATGGTTGGAATACATTTGTAGATACTGTATAGGCTGTTTGTTAAATAATCCAATAAATGTGACTCCAATTTCCAAACCAAGGATGTCTGTCAATTTATTTGAACAAAAAGTGGTGCCAGGACTCGAACACTCACAATGGTCCTATAACGTTGAATGTGACAGACTGTGGCATGAGATATTCAACAGATCACTGCACCAAGGAACAGTGGATTAAAAGTAGCTCCTTTTCCATTTCTCAGAGGTAACAATTAGTTTTTTCAGTGTGGGTTTTGTTTTGTTTTGTTTAGAAATTATAATGGGGCAAACCACAGGCTTATGGCACAACATAAATCCTTCTGCTTTCTACCTTTCAGTCACCCCAACATCCACAGCAGAGTGCATAGCAGAAGCATGTGCCAGCACTGGAACCGTGTGATATCCCTCCTCCACCACTTAGGGAAGCTACATAGAATTAAAATAACTGAAAATGTACAGTTATACTGCAAAAGGAGCAAAGCTTTCCCTCAGGGAGAAACAATCCTAATGTAACTTCCTTATGCTCCATCACGCCTGCATCCCAAAGCCATCTGGAATTTCTGGGCAGGAATTCAGATTAGGCTCCGCTCCCCATATACCAGAAAGAACATCTTGTGACTGGTCAGGAGTTTCCCTCCTTCTAAGCCAGGACATCGAAGCCCTGCCTCATAAAATATGATGTAAAGAGATATTGAGGAGAAGGTCACACAGCACTCTGGTGCAAGTTTTCAACCGGGGCAAGGCAGCGCATAATTTGGGTTCCTTTATATGAAGTAAAAAACCCATGCAAACCTGATATGGCCCGAAGAAGGATATGGAGATTTACAACACCTTGACACCAAAGAAAGATGTTCTTCTCATTCTAGGGGACTGGAAAGCTAAAGTAGGGAGTCGAGAGATAAAAGAAACAAAAGGGAAGTTTGGCCTTGGAGTTCAGAACAAAGCAGGGCAAAGGCTAATAGAGTTTTGTCAAGAAAACAAGCTGGTCATCACAAACACTCTTTTCCAACAACAGAAGAGGGGACTCTATATACGGAAATCACCAGATGGGCAATATCGAAATCAGATTGATTATATTCTCTGCAGCCAAAGATGGAGAAGCTCTATACAGTCAGGAAAAACAAGACCTGGAGCTGACTGTGGCTCTGATCATCAGCTCCTCATAGCAAAATTCAAACTTAAACTGAAGAGAGTAGGAAAAACCACTGGGCTACTCAGGTATAATCGAAACCAAATCCCTTATGAATGCACAGTGGAAATGAAGAACAGATTTTAGGAACTAGATTTGGTGGACAGAGTGCCTGAAGAACTATGGACTGAGGCTCGTAACATTGTCCAGGAAGCAGCAACAAAAACCATCCCAAAGAAAAGGAAATGCAAGAAAGCAAAGTGGCTGTCCAACGAACCCTTAGAAATAGCAGAGAGGAGAAGGGAAACAAAATGCAGGGGAGATAGGGAAAGTTACAGAAAATTGAATGAAGACTTCCAAAGAATAGCAAGGAGAGACAAGAGGGCCTTCTTAAATGAACAATGCAAAGAAATAGAGGAAAATAACAGAAAAGGAAAAACCAGAGATGTGTTCAGGAAAATTGGAGATATTAGAGGAACATTTTGTGCAAAGATGGACATGATAAAGGACAAAAATGGGAGGGACCTAACAGAAGCAGAAGACATCAGGAAGAGGTGACAAGAATACACAGAGGAATTATATCAGAAAGATTTGGATATCCTGGACAACCCAGACAATGTAGTTGCTGACCTAGAGCCAGACATCCTGGAGAGTGAAGTCAAGTGGGCCTTAGAAACCCTGGCTAACAATAAGGCCAGTGGAGGTGATGACATTCCAGTTGAACTATTTAAAATCTTAAAGGATGATGCTGTTAAGGTGCTACATTCAATATGCTAGCAGGTTTGGAAAACTCAACAGTGGCCAGAGGACTGGAAAAGATCAGTCTACATCCCAATCCCAAAGAAGGGCTGTGCCAAAGAATGCTCCAACTACCGTACAATTGCACTCATTTCACACGCTAGCAAGGTTATGCTCAAAATCCTACAAGGTAGGCTTCAGCAGTATGTGGACCGAGAACTCCCTGAAGTACAAGCTGGATTCCAAAGAGGCAGAGGAACTAGAGACCAAATTGCTAATTTGCGCTGGATCATGGAGAAAGCCAGAGAGTTCCAGAAAAACATCTACTTCTGCTTCATTGACTATGCAAAAGCCTTTGACTGTGTGGACCACAGCAAACTATGGCAAGTCCTTAAAGAAATGGGAGTGCCTGACCACCTTATCTATCTCTTGAGAAACCTATATGTGGGACAGAAGCAGCAGTTAGAACTGGAACAACTGATTGGTTCAAAATTGGGAAAGGAGTACAACAAGGCTGTATATTGTCTCCCTGCTTATATAACTTATATGCAGAAAGGCTGGACTGTACGAATCCCAAGACATAATTAAGATTGCCGGAAGAAATATCAACAACCTCAGATATGCAGATGATACCACTCTGATGGCAGAAAGTGAGGAGGAATTAAGGAACCTCTTAAAGAGGGTGAAAGATGAGAGTGCAAAAAATGGACTGAAGCTCAATATTAAAAAAAAACTAAGCTCATGGCCACTGGTCCCATCACCTCCTGGCAAATAGAAGGGGAAGATAGGGAGGCAGTGATAGATTTTACTTTCTTGGGCTCCATAATCACTGCAGATGGTGACAGCAGCCACGAAATTAAAAGACGCCTGCTTCTTGGGAGGAAAGCAATAACAAACGTTGACAGCATCTTAAAAAGCAGAAACATCACCTTGCCAAAAAAAGTCCGAATAGTCAAAGCTATGGTTTTTCCTGTAGTGATGTAGGGAAGTGAGAGCTAGACCATAAAGAAAGCTGACTGCCGAAGAATTGATGCCTTTGAATTGTGGTGTTGGAAGAGGCTCTTGAGAGTCCCCTGGACTGCAAGGAGAACAAACCTATCAATTCTAAAGGAAATCAACCCTGAGTGCTCACTGAAAGGACAGATCCTGAAGCTGAGGCTCAGGTACTTTGGCCATCTCATGAGAAGAGAAGACTCCTTGGAAAAGACCTTGATGTTGGGAAAGTGTGAAGGCAAGAGGAGAAGGGGATGACAGAGGACGAGATGGTTGGACAGTGTCATCAAAGCAACCAACATGAATTTGACACAACTCCAGGAGGCAGTGGAAGATAGGAGGGCCTGGCATGCTCTGGTCCATGGGGTCACAATGAGTCGGACACGACTAAATGACTAAACAATGACGAGGATATGGTGATAAGAGCGTGCCTTCTTATGCCCATTTTCCTGGGAGCAATCGCTATTGAACTCAATGGTATGTGCCTCTGGGAAGAACTCAGGAGTGACCTGGAATGTGTAGGACTGAGATGTTACTGTGCTGAGATGTTATTTTGTTAGAGCTACTCTTCAATGCACCAGTGAGTCCCATTTGTGACAGATCTTACAAAGCAGTACATTTGGTCATGAAAACTATAGAAGAAAGTTCCATTTCATGGGTGCACACCTTAATGTGGTGAGGGCTTTGAGTGCGTCCGAGAAGCCAAGAGCAATGCCACCAGAAGACCCAATTTTGTGATGAGCCTGGGCTTCTAGCAGAGCCACCCAAGGCAGAAAGAAGGGCCACAGCTGAGACACCAGACTAAGAGGCATCCACCCTCTTCAAAGGCATTCACTGCCTCAGCAGAAGAGAAGGGCTCATTCCAATGGTGATAGGGGGAGTGGCTACTGGGCAGCAGTGGTAGCCGAGGGTGACACTGGCAACAGCAATGACACTCAAGTTAACTTTTGTTAGTACTACATATAAAGAGTCCAGGTTTTGGAAAGCAGGAAGGAGAGGTCCAGAAAGCACCCCTTTTAGGGAAGGCTGGTATAGAGGGGCAAAAGAAGTCAGGCTCTGCAGCTCCTCTGTACCCACACCCACCCTCACTTACCTCTCCAGGGCTGTGGCGAATTCCCAGCTAACACAGTCTTCTCCAAGCACATGGCTGGAGTCTCTGGTGTCTGACTCCCGGTGAGAGGAAGCAAACCAGGTGACAATAGACAGCGTCCAGAGTTCTCCTCTGTTGCATCCTTCCACACGTCTTCTTCTTCTTCTTCTTCTTCTTCTTCTTCTTCTTCTTCTTCTTCTTCTTCTTCTTCTTCTTCTTCTTCTTCTTCTTCTTCTTCTTCTTCTTCTTCTTCTTCTTCTTCAGATATAGGAGACCATCCCATGCCTCCTCAGTCCTGCTCTTTTGTGCTCCTTGACCCTGCCTCCTCCAGCTGTTTCTCACCAACCTGATCCTGAGAAAACTCACCCTTCTCCTGGCTGCCTGATACTTATGTGCTGGGGCCAGACAGCTCACTAGGGGTGCACACTTGTACCCCACACACCTCGAAAACCCTATGATGAGACAATCCATAATGAAACAAGAGATAGTGCTGGAAGACAAGACTTCCAGGTTGAAAAGCACTCAATCAGCTACTAGGGAAGAGCAAAGGACAACTGTGAATAGTGCTGTTGCTAATGACACAACTGGATTCAAGTGAAAAGGACATGAAATAGCTAATATACACAGAGGTGAAAGAGATGTCCGATGCTTTGTAACACACACAATTGGAATATGGAATGTGGGAAGTATGAAGCAAGGTAAGCTGGAAACCATAAAGCAAGAAATTGAATGTTTAAACATTGCAGCGCTTGGTGTCAGTGAATTAAAGTGAACTGGAATACAATATTTTCAGACAGACAATTACAAAGTTTGAGAAACTTAGAAGAAATGGATTGGCTCTAATACTGAGACAAGATGTAGTACAGACAGGAGCTATAATGCAAGGTCTGACTGAATAATATCCATCGGACGTGAGGGAAAGGCAATCAACACAACCCTCATTCAAGTCTATTTTCCAACTACATATGCCGAAGAAGGTGACATTTAAAGCTTTTAGGCAAGTATTCAGGAGAAAATTGATAATATACCAAACAAACCATGCTTATAATCATAGGAGACTGGAACACAAAAATAGGAAATGAAACAGGACCAGATGTTGGAAAATTTGGTCTAGGGGTCAGAAATGAAGCAGAAAAACAACTCAGTTCTGTGAAGCCAATCATTTGTTTATTGCAAATAAATACTTCAAGCAACCGAACATATGACTGTACACTGGGACTTCACCAGATGATCATTATAGAAATCAAGTAAATGACATGATTCAAAGAAAGGGATGGAGAAGCTGTGTTCTCTCAGCTAAAACAAGACCAGAATCAGATTGCAGTACTGATCATGAAATAGAAATTCTGCATCCGTACGTCTGAGCTTGTCATTTCCAGAGTGAAGCAATTTGTCCATTCTCTCCTGCTGATGCAGCCATTACTCCCAAAGAGGGTGGTTGTATCTTAGTCATGCCACCATGGGTGACCCTGCTAGAAGTCCAGGTGCAGAAAGGAGTCTGGCCTCCTGTTGACATCCTCTGACATATTCAAGCTGCCTCAACACATTAAGGTGGTCATCCAAGAAGAGGAGAACTGTTGAAGGCAGAACGTTTTGGAGACCACTCATTCTAAGGATCACCGTTAAATCTGAGGTGACGACCGCATGTAACAACATCAACCAAACAGCATGGTGTGAATGTTTGAAGAGTACCATGTACATGCCAGAGGAAAATTCTAAATTATAGATTCCTTAGGTTCCCTTTCTCTTGCAAAAACAAAACAAAAAATAGAACATATGAACTTTTATTTGAAAGCATTGCAAAGTCAAATTGTATCAGCAAGAGATACTACGTCTTCTGTGACTGCTGAGCTAGAAAGCTTTTTGAGTTCCAATAGAAATATATAACCACACTTGTTTGGGTCCAAACAACCCCCAAAAATGATCCAGTATATTATAACTCCTGTAGAAAAGCAATTTTCTACTACATTATGATGGAAACAAGCAGCGTTGCACTGCCCCAATGGATGGTGCTTGTACAAGAAGATCACAGACTCCAGGAAGTAGAAGAGGCCGATCTTCTTCATGTACTTTCTCCTTGACCATCTTCCTGATAGCCTCCATTTCCCCATCAGCTACAGGTAATCAAAGCAACCAGTCTTTTTTCCTTTATCATATAACCTCGGAAAAGTGCACACAAACAGATGCAAGGAGAAGGCCTTTTCTGGCTCTGTTGCTTCATCAGAGGAGGCACCACATGAGGCTTTTGATTGCCCATACAATACTGCTTTAGATTTTTTAGATTTTTAGATTTTTTTTAGACTTCCCTCTTGTCATACCTGTTAAAAACAGGTCATGGGATGACATGATTCCAACCCAATTGCCTGTTTCATCCAAAGCAGGATTACATGTGAGCGATGTCTAGTTTACTTACTTGTTTCATCTCAAGTATCAAATGACAGCCACCGCGTCCATTTTAGTTTCATAGATGTGGTCCATGGGGTGACAAGAGTGCGCTGAAACTGCTGAAACAATTGTGTGACTTTTTCCTGGATGGCTCAGACCAAGCTTATGCCCACAGGAGAATGCGAAGGAACAGGAACAGACGTGGGAAACAAGGCCATTCATGATCCTGAGAAGGAAGTCCACTCCCTTGTAAGGCCTTCCCTGAATAGTCACCAGTGGCAGTCATTCCAGAAGGTTGCAGCTGAGGGGGATGAAGTGGGAAGCACCACCCTTTCCTCCTCATCACTCCTCTGCCTTTCCAGGCATCATGTTTCAGATAGTAAGCCTGCAAGCACAGGCTGCCTTTTATTGATTGCAAGTCAGACACACCAGGAGCTTTTTGGGCTATGGGATGGAGTAAAAGACTATAAATAAATAAAATAAAAACAATAAAGTGGCAGGTTCTTAAGATCACAGTAGCTATGCAGACTACCACTTTTGTATTCTTCCATGTCTCTCTCTCTCTCTCTCTCTCTCCTAAAACTCCTGCTTGTCAAAAAGCACTACATGAGCAAGATGGATTTGACAACTTGAAGATAATGGCTGAAACCCAGTAGTAACTCACAACTAGAACAGACTCAATGAAAACATGGAACTCAGATAGGTATTGACTTGCAAAATCCCCAGTGATTCAAATGGGCCTACTCTTTAAAGGAACTTAGTATGCTAAATTAAGTCACATTTAAAGTAGGTCCATTTGAATCAATGGGGGACTTGACTTCCCAAACCCCCAGTGATTCAGTGTTGTTGTTGTTTAGTTGTGTCCGACTCTTCATGACCCCATGGACCAGAGCACGCAAGGCCCTCCTGTCTTCCACTGCCTCCTGAAGTTGGGTCAAGTTCATGTTAGTAGCTTCAATGACACTGTCCAACCTTCAGAACCATTAGTAGGCCAACTCTGATGCAAATTACTATGGAAAGCAACAGGATTCAGACCATAGTATCCACAAGTAATTTGACCCAACTCCAGGAAGCAGTGGAAGACAGGAGGGCCTGGCCTGCTCTGATCCATGGGGTCACAAAGAGGCAGACACCACAAGTAAAGTGTTAATGTTAAATTCCCCCATGGGTGGACAAACAATACCTGAATAATGCTTCCAAAATCTAGTATTCAAAAATTAAAACATTAATATTGACCCAAAAAAAAAAATCCAGAAAATAGTTAACATTAACCTTTAGTACTAGGAAAGCATTTCTCAACATTGCACCCTATAAATGCTTTAGATCTTTGGCATGACCCAAAAAAATCACAACATTTAAAAAAAACTGAAGTCTAAGCCCTTAACAATCTTACCACTGCAAACTACTTCCCTTATACATGCTACAACCAAACATCTCCACTGATATTTCTTTCATATAGTAAGAAAATTGCTTTCTAAGATAGAAATGAGAGTGGAAGATGGCATGGAACCTCACTATGCCATCCAAACAAGCTATTGAGACCACAGCAACTGGTTCCTATTAAACCCAAATCAGTTCAACACAATTGTCCTTAACTGAGAAAAACAGTATAGTGGTGCCTCGCTTAACGATTTTAATTGGTTCCAAAAAAATTCATCACTATGGGAAAACATCGCTAAGCGAAATGTGTTTTCCCATAGAGATGCATTAAAAACCGGATAATCCGTTCCAATGGGAATGGATTGCCGTCCTTAAGCGAAAATTGCCATAGGAAACATCGCTAAGTGAAACGCGGTTCCCCCACTGGAATGCATTGAAACCTTTTCAATGGATTTCAATGGGGGAGAAAAAAAATCACCAAAAATTCAAAAAGAGTCAGAACAAAGCCAAATTTGGTTAACAAAGGGTTTATTAAGTGCACTAACGATTTCAAGCACTCTAAACCCTTTTATACAATTTAACACCTTTTAAAAATAACGAAAATGGAGCTGTCAAAAACATCGCTAAGCAAAACAGAGGGACCTAAACTGTCATCGCTAAGCGAAGCAAGGTCCCGAACATCGCTATGCAAAATTCCCCCATTGGAAACATCGCTAAACAGAGCGCAAGATCGCTCCTAAAACCTCATCACTAAGCGAATACATTGTCAAATGAGGCAATCGCTAAGCGAGGCACCACTGTCCTGACTTCAGCCCCTCAATAATAATGTTCTGAAATTAATATTATTTGAACCAAAACCACTTCCCAGCAGCCTGTGTGCAGTAGGCAATTAGGGTGATTTGCATTGCCCCTCCACTGGGGTACTCTTTTCATTAGAAAAGAAAGCCAGGTCTATTGCACCTGAACTGCTTGTCCTTTGCCAGGCTGGCAAACTGGCCTATTTGAATGAATAAAAACAAAACGGTTGATTAATGGTTATGAAAATGCATACAGAAAACCCCAAGTTTCTGTTGAGAAGCTGCTGGACAGCTCACTGGCTTAAAGTTCTGCTTCTGGTGCCAGAGGTTGGGAGTTGAGTTCCCCAGTGGGTCTGGAGTCCATGATCTACAGGGTCCCTTACGGCTCTGCAGTTCTAAGATTAAACCAGCAAAATGGGTTGTTCTCCTGTCGAACTGGCAATCCCAGACAGCTAAGCTGCTACATTTTTGAATCTGGGTCTTTTTGACCACTGCAGAGATGACTGGAGATGCAATGAAATGGGAAATGAAATGAACCTGTGAAAGATTCTACAGAGTCATTGATGTCCAAAAGTGGATCAGTGAGGGAGGGTACTATGGAGTCACAAAGAGAGCGCCTAGATTAACATTTTAACTTATGTATTACTAATACTGATTTAATGAGATCAATATTATCAGTGTTAATGTTAAAAGCAATTCCCTGTTTCTAAAGCTTAAGGTTGGCTAATTAATTTTTAAACCGAACTTTCCAAGTTCTACGGTACTAGTTTCTGGCCCAGGTGTCTTTCTCTATTGGGCTAGCTTTCTACTTGCAGGGAGTTTTTCCATGTAGCACAACATCTAGAGCTGTAACCCCATCTAGAATCTAATTCCATATAGTCTATTCTCCTACCTGAGATCCTCAGGGTATTTGCAAACAAACCACACTTTAATCTTTTTTAAAAAGTATCCATCATAGGTTGTTCTCGTATATTTTTCTGTGGCACTCCACATATTGGTTATATAGTGATGCAAACAAGGCTGCCTAATAAAAGAGTCCGTGTTCCTCTGGTTCGACCTTGTATTTTTAAGCTTGGCTTTCCCTTTTGCTGCCAAAAAACCAAAAACGTAAAGGAAATGGACTTTCCTGCTGGTGCCTTTTCTTGGCAAAAGCCGAAACTTGGAATGAGCTGAAAGGTTGCTTTGAAGGACTTTGTTTTAGTGCCTGGCTACAATCACTTACATCTATGGATCATTCCCCTGGAACGCTTTGTGGCACATGCACTGGGAACCCCTGACTTACTGGCAATCTTTTTTTTTTAAACGACCTTCTTTTTACAAGGAGATTCCTGATATTTTTAAGGAGAACCCAGCTTTGGCAGCTCCTTTCCTCATTGGAGTTAAAAGTGCTCGGAGGACGTGGTCATAATAATTAAATTGACCACGGTGACATCTGTTGCCCGTTTCTATAGTCAAAAAGGGTTTATAAATATTACTTCAGCAATCCTTACAATGATTTGGTGAGATAAACCCCCGTGTTGTGTGGAGTAGATCAGTGTTTTCATTATTGATTTATTTTATTCATTCCATTTTATGTCCCTCCCATCTCGTGTCGAGGTACCACTCTGGGTGGCTGACAGCCTTTAAAAACAAACTCCAGCTACCCATCCCTGCTCACAAAGCATAGCCGGTGAGATCCCAAAAAACCATTAAACCCCAACTATGTGAAGAAAAAGAAACCTGGACAGCAAATCAAAACAATCACCGCTTCACAGAACCAGGAGGACATCACAAGGCCTCTTCAAGCAATAGAGTTGAGGCTGAGAGACAGTAGCTTAAACCAGTGGTTCTTAACCTTTGTTACTCAGATGCTTTTGAACTGCAACTCCCAGAAACCCCAGTCAGGACAGCTGGTGGTGAAGGCTTCTGGGAGTTGCAGTCCAAAACTCCTGAGTAACCCAAGGTTAAGAACCAGTGGCTTAAACAGTGTTTGGAAAGTTACTTGTTGAAAGGAACCCACTGCATAACTCTTTACTCAGACTGTTATTACTAGTGTTCCTGCCATCTGATTCGGAAAGGAATTCATGGCCTGTTATGAATGTTTCATTATTAGTGTTACCATTGGGGAAAAATGCAGAAAAAGGCTCTCTGGCTTCCCAAAGAGCATCCCTCAAGGACTCAGCCCATAAGTGAAAACTACAAAGAACATATTCACTAAACTAGTATATCGATGTACTGAACTTGGTAGTTTGTGTTTTTTTTTTAATTAAAAAAATACTTTGGGGTGCCTGAGGAGAAAGATTGTGGAGGTGGGTGTTCCCACTCTCCAAAACATCACAGTCAGCTTAGTATATCACCAGAATACTACCCACAATCACATACACCCCAAGTTTGGAGAATGAAATAATGATCACACAGAGGAAATCCAGTTCCAATCATTCCAGCTTGAAAAAAGTAGAAAGCCCCCCCCCCCCCAGCAGCAGACAAAAAGACGCCACCTCAGGAGCAAAAAGAGATGGACTAATTCAAATTGGCCTTTGCCTTGTACAGGAAGAGGAGGGAGGAGTTAATTCATCTGTTTTGCACCCGCAGTAACTACCAGAGTATTTGTCCTTGCAGTCACAGACTTTGATGTCTATCCATGCTACGTAAAATCTGTTGTCTCAAATGAGGAAGAGATGTCTACCTCTACTCATCAGCAACTTTCAGCAGGATGTCACAGATTATATAGAAAAGTCATATGCCCGGGCACACAGCATTTTAGTATTACTGTACTTTTAAATTGCATTGGTGAAGCAAAAATTGCAAAGCTGATCTCTGTTACCTTCTAAACCTCAACTTGGCAAGAAGGCATTGCTAGCTAAACAGAGTACCTAAATTTACTTGGAGTGCCTTCTATGCTGCGAACCCTATACAAAAGGAGAGCTCATTGAATTCATTGGAAACGTGACTTGCTACCCCTAGTGTCCATCATAAGACTGACTGTCTGATTAAACGACAACTCATCCCATCACCATAGCATTGTCCTTTTGTCATTTGCTTTGAAATACAGTTCAAGTGATGGAAAAGAGAGCAAGGGTGACAGCAGATCTGGGAGATAGACAAGGCAGAAATGCAAAAACATTAAAGACCCTTCCACACCAACCCGGGGATATTTCCTTTAGAGTTTGCAAATGGAAACAGAAGCAGACATGGGCTTGGCTTCAGCTGGGCAGCATGCACATGCAACAGTCACAAACACACACACACAGAGAGAGAGAGAGAGAGAGAGAGAGAGAGAGAGCACTCTTACTCTTAGTCACTCCCTGGACCAGCTTGTTCCCCTCCTCCTTGTCTTCAACTTTCATGGCTGGCTTTGTTGTGAATTACCCCAAAGTCCGCTCAGTAGCTTTTGTTTTCCTGTCTGATCCTCTCTCACTACAGAACACCTTTACCACACTGAGAAGTAGCAGTGCAAAAGGAGCCACCTTTGTAACCTTTTTCCCTGCCCAGTGCTGAGGCCAAACACACAAACAACAAGGAAAGGACAGCAATACTGTTTTCATTCCACTGAAAAGTAGTGAATTACCGCCATGGCCATTACCTGCAAAAATAGTAAGCTCGTTCACATTTTGTTGTCTACAAAAAATTATAAAAATGAGTTATTTCCAAGCTCTGAGAAGAAACTATTAAAAAACTTCTTTAACGTCTCTGATAATGTGGGTCGCCATTCAGAAGAGTCTGCGTCAAAGCTCATCAGCTCATGGCGACCTATGAGATTCGTTGTTTTTTCTAAAATAGATTGATCCACCCACCCCTCAGAAACACCAGACTAAGGATGGTATAACTTACATTTGTAATATTTGTAATACAACATCACTATATTTGTGCTTCAAGTGACTTTTAAAATTATTTTTATTGTCTTTGGTGTGCCGGTGACTCAGAGAGGGAGGAGGATGCTTATGTGGTTCAAACAGTACATTGTACTGCCACAGGTTCTGTTGTGGATGTGGAGACAATGAACAGTGAGGCAAACAGAAGGGTAATGTGTTTTGAGACACAGGTAAGCAGCTTGTATCATTCGGGAGTTGTTTTTGTTCTTTTAAAAAAAAAAAAAGGTCACTGTATTTTTCCACGTATAAGAGGCCCCCCATTTCTAACCCAAAATTAAGAAATCTAAGTAGGGCTTAGCAAGTGAAGGGGGAAAGGGATCAAAGCACTGCAGGATCACTTTGATCCCTGCTTTCTCTGTCCGTGCTAAGCCCCGCTGGACTTAGCAAAAGGAGGGGGAAAGGGATCAAAGCAATCCCACGACTGCATGATCGTTTTGATCCCTTTCCCCCTTATACAGCCGTAGGATTGCTTTGATCCTTTCCCCCTCCTTTTTCTAAGCCCCATGGGACATAGTAAGCAGAGGGGAAAGCAAGGATCAAAGCCATCCTTCAGCGCTTTGGTCCCTGCTTTCCTTTTGCTAAGGCTTAGCAAGTGGAGGGGGAAGCAGGGATCAAAGCCCTGAAGGATCACTTTGATCCATGCTTTCCTCTCCACTTGTTTTTTCTACCCTCAGCTTACTTCCATGTATAAGACAACTGTCAATTTTTAGTCCAAAGATTTTAGACGAAAGTGTAGTCTTATACATGGAGAAATACGGTAAACAGCAACTACTTTAGTTACTCTGGGGACCTGGAAAAGTAAATACTTTTTTAAAATATAACTATAATGGTAACTAGTTACACTGGAGCCTTAAAACTATAACTGTTGATTTCTAAGCTCTGGGCTTATCCTAAATCCACTGACTGAGTTGTGATGCAAAATCTGAACAAACTAAATCAGCATATAGGCAAAACTGAACCATAAATCCCTATATTGTGGCGTTAAGTTGTAAGAATGTTGAGCTTGATGTATGACCCTTGTATCTCAGTTCATTCTGGGACAGACCCAACATGTGATGATCTTCCAAAATCAGAGAGATTAGCATTCAGTGCAAGAGCTCTCCTGAATGCTTTGCTGGTTTTTCCAAGGAGAAGCCAAGCCACTCTTGGACCTAGTTTGACATATTATATATTAGGAAAAGTGCTCAAAGAGAAAAGTTGCCTGCATTCCACTGTACTTGCCAATAGTATTAATTTAGCCAGTATATTAGCACTGTTTGTACCAGTGAACAAGGAGTGTCAGCATCAGATAAAACACTCAAGAGATTGCTGTAGAGGACAATCTTCCACACTTTACTGCAAGTATATGGAGCAAATGACCCAAGATGTCCTTTTCAACCCTGTCAACTCTGATTCTACCAGCATTATCTAACGTTCTGCTTTGTTTCCCACATTAATTTCTTGTCATTCCATCTTGAACAAGAGGCTTTAAAAGTCTGCAGTGCAAAAGCTGAAAGCAGCAGCTCCATCTCGAGCTTGGGGAACGCTGTCTTTTGCCTTCAGGAGGCTCAAGCCAACTCTACCATGAGGCAGACGTTGCAGTCCTCTGAGGCCACAGATTTTGTGTGTCAGGAAAGGACAACAAATTTTCAGTTATTTAATTTGTTATCCTTTTTTTTAACTGTCAGCAATGGGGAGAGACGATAAGGATACTTTGCCCCTTAGGGTCAGATTGTATGTTAAAGCAAATGCTTGTTTCCTCATTTTGCAATTGTTATCCTTCCAGGCTTGCCAATCTTTCAGCGCTATGTCCCTGAGACTTCAAAAAAGGCAAACACAGCTGTGCTATCTTCCAGTTGACCAGCCACAAAGTGAATCAAGCCATTTTGCCAAGCACTGCTTGAGGCAAGTTTGTATTAGGACAGCTTAGACATCCAGGCAGTTTATTTCCTCTTAAAAGGTGCACCGCTTCAAGAGGCAGGATCAGCATCTTGTCTAGAGAGGTCCCACCTGCCCCAGAATAACCTGGCTTGGCTTCTTTTGTGGCACAAAAGAAGTGTTTCCCCACCTTGAGTAACCCAGATGTTCTTGGACTGTAACTCCCAGAAATCCCAGCCAGCACAGCTAGTGGTGAAGGCTTCTGGGAGTTGCAGTCCAAGAACACCTGAGTCACCCAAGGTTGGGAACCACTGCTGTACACCATGTTTTCAATGGGAAAGATCCACCAATTGATACTTCATGTCAGGCAGCAAAATGTGCACATACAGACACGGTTTCAAATCCATTTCCAACAAAGCCTGTATGTTTTTCTTTGGATAATGACAATATAAAAATATGGCACAGAAAATCTGCAGGGGCGAGGTAAGGAAGAGCTGTATTTGCTGCATTTAAAAAAGGTGTAAAGTACCCTTAGCCTCTCTCCCCTCTGCTGACAGTAAGAGTCTTGTGGCACCATAAAGGCTATTGAATTTAAATATGATACATGTATTTGTATAACCTCTGGTTTGCAAAAACATATACTACAATATGTTCTAAGTGCCACAAGATACTTCCAGAAAAACTGGGTGAGGATGTGTACCAAACCCAATTGTGGGGTCAGTCCTGTGCCTGTTGTGACAAACCCAGACCTACTGGGATATGTCACACAGTTACACTAAGCTGCCACCAACCATTCCCTTTAAGAAGTCACACAGACCAGGGATGGATTTTTAAACAAATAAAAAGAATAAGGTTTATTTAAATACACACAGGGAAAAATAAACAATCAGGTGAATAGGTAAAGTAACGTGGCTTATTCTCACTCATACAAGCATACAGTTTGGTTCACCCAGAACCCTTAACTTGTAGCACAGACCCTGAACCTATCAGTTCTGGCTAACCAACAGACACCTGAACCTATCAGGTTGGTACTCTGACACACAGAAGTACCCTGTCTGACACACAGACTCCCACAACAGCTTCTTCTTCCCAGCTGCTGCTTCGTCACAACCCAGTGTCTCTCAGCATCTCAGCATCTCCTCTTCACCACACAGGCATCACATATTTATACAGTACAGCCCCTCCTCCTGATGTCCCGCCTTCCACTCCCCATAGGATGGAACTTTCCCTCCAAACCCATGACAGACAGGTAACATCAGTGCTGTTATGTAACACCTCCCCTCTTTATAAGTTGTTTTGTAGGGGGAAAGCTAAAAGTGCTTTTCACCAAAAAACAACCTGTATAAAATACACAACAACAGTAATACATACCAAATAATACTTACATCCAAAGTTAACCATAGCAAATATGCATTTAAACATTTTACCATATACAGTACATCAATTTACCTTTATTCATACAAACCAATTCAAAACCAGGTACATTTAACCTTTTCATCATTATATACACATAGTCCATGTTCTTTCGCCGTCTTCAATCTTCAGGTCTTCTTGATAAGGCGTCAGCAACACAGTTCACTGCCCCTCTGACCACCTTCACTTCAAAGTCATAGTCCTGTAAGTTCAAAGCCCACCTCATAAGTTTGCTATTGTGGGTTTTCATCGTCTTTAACCATTGCAATGGTGAATGGTCAGTACACAGGATAAAATGTCTTCCCCAGATGTAAGGCTTGGCCTTCTGGATCGCGTAGACTATGGCCAAACACTCCTTCTCCACGGTTGCCAAATGTCTCTCACCTTTTTGAAGTTTCCTACTCAGGTAGGACACCGGATGTTGGTCACCATTCTCATCCTCCTGGCACAGAACTGCTCCTACCCCGCTGTTAGACGCGTCGGTGTAGATGATAAACTCCCGGTCGAAGTCTGGAGCACGCAGGACAGGATAGTTGATTAACGCCTCCTTCAACCACTGGAACGCCGCCTCACAGTCGCTGGTCCACGGGATGCGGTCATCAGCCGTCTTCTTCGTCAGATCGGTCAGCGGAGCCGCAATCTCGCTAAACCTCGGGATGAACTTTCTGTAGTAGCCCACCAACCCAAGAAATGATTTGACCTTTTTCTTGGTGTTGGGTCTAGGCCAATCACGAACAGCTTCTATTTTGGCCTCCAGGGGTTTTATCATTCCTCCCCCTACCATGTGACCCAAGTATTTTATCTCTGGGCTACCCAGCTGACACTTGCTGGCCTTTACTGTTAGCCCCGCTGCACTTAACCTCTGCAGCACTACCTCCAGGTGTATCAGGTGATCTTCCCAGGTATTACTGAAGATCCCTATGTCATCAATGTAGGCCACTGTAAAGTCACTGAGCCCTGCCAAGGTCTGGTCCATCAGCCTTTGGAATGTGGCTGGTGCATTTCTGAGACCAAAGCTCAGGACTCGAAACTCATAGAGACCAAAAGGGCTGCAAAAGGCAGTCTTTTCTTGATCCCTGGGATCAATTCTTAATTGCCAATATCCCTTTACCAGGTCCAATGATGAGATGAACCGACAACCCCCTATGGTTTCAATCAGGTTGTCTAGCCTGGGCATTGGGTAGGCATCAGGAGTGGTTACACGGTTTAATTTCCTGTAATCGACACAAAACCTAATGCTCCCATCAGGCTTGTCCACAAGGACTATCGGAGAGGACCAAGGACTAGAAGAGGGGACGATTATGTTCTCCCTCAGCATCTCGTCCAGCTCCTTCCGCACCTTGTCCCTATAGGGTCCCGTTACTCGGTATGGGGATACTGCCTGCGGGGGTGCATCCCCTGTGTGGATCCGATGCATCACTCCCTTCACTATCCCCGGCTTGTTGGAAAACACCTGTTGATATTTACTAAGCAGCATTTTTAGTTCTTGCTGCTGGTCTTGGGTGAGTGCAGGACTGATCTTTACCTCCTCTGGGTTGTATTTTACTTCCCCTCTACCCTCCCAGAAGGGTAATTCAGCTTCCTCACTCTCAGCTGCTTTTATCGCGAATAAAACCCTCTGTTCCCCTCTGTAGTAGGGTTTTAGGGCATTCACATGAACCACCCTCCTTGCTTGGTTCTCCTCCTGCTCTATTAGGTAGTTCAGGTCTGACATCTTGGAAATGACCCTATATGGTCCTGCCCATTTGAGCTGCAGTTTGTTCTCTCTGCAGGGCCTAAGCCAAAGCACTTCCTCCCCTGGGTCAAAGTGCCTCTCTCTAGCTTTGCGGTCATACCATGTTTTCTGTTTGACCTTCTGCGCTTGCAGGTTTTCTGCTGCCAGCTCTAGATTTCGCTTTAGGTCATTCATCAAGGTGTCTATGTAAGTCACAACGTCTTGTGGGTCATCCTGGGTGATCTGCTCCCAATTTTGTTTTATCAAATCAAGGGGCCCTTTCACCCTTCTCCCAAATAAAAGTTCGAATGGACTGAACCCGGTACTGGCTTGTGGCACTGATCGATAAGCAAACAAAAGGGATTGCAGCTTCTGGTCCCAATTGTTTGGATTCTCTGCCAAGTAAGCCCTAATCATGCGCATTAGAGTCCCATTGAACTTCTCAGTTAACCCATTACTTTCCGGATGATAAGCAGTGGTTTCCTTGTGCTTTATTCCACAGATTTGCCATAAGCGTTTCATGAGCTTTGACGTGAACGATGCCCCCAAATCTGTGATTATCTCTGAGGCAAATCCCATCCTGGACATGTACCCCACCAAAGCATCTGCCACTGTGTTAGTTTCAATATTAGTCAAGGGTATGGCTTCAGGATACCTTGTGGCATGGTCCACAATTGTTAGGATGAACCTGTTCCCCCTCTTTGTGGCCTTGGGCAAAGGTCCCACAATATCCACCCCTATGCATTTGAACGGAGTGTCAATCACAGGCAAAGGGCACAGCTTTGCTTTGGTCCTGTCGCGGTTATTCCCCTGCCTTTGACACACATCGCATTGTTTACAGAACTCCCTGATCTGCTTCCCTATGTCAGGCCAGTAGAAATTCTGTGTGATTCTCTGCTGTGTTTTGTTGACCCCTAAGTGTGCAGCAAACATGTCAGAGTGCCCCCTTTGTAAGATCATGGGGCGATACTTTTCAGGTACCACCAGTTGACTTCTGATCCCATCTCCCCCTTTTGAGATGTTCCTCAGGGTTTCTCTATATAAAATCCCCTTTTTCTCCAGAAATCTCACTGGGGTTTCAGGTGTTAGCTGGGCGTCAGTCACCTGTTCAAAACACTTTTGGAGAGTGGCGTCTGCCTTTTGCTCCTGTCCAAATCTGCTGTCTGTGGTTAAGGTTTCCACCACAGCTTCTGAACTCCCCTCTGCTTCCGCCTCTGGCTCATCATTACCCCCCTGAACTGTCCCCGTGGTGGCTTGTGAGCGTGTAATCACTAGCACCCTTTTCACATGTTCAGCCAGGTCATTTCCCACGAGCACGGCTGCTGGCAGAGTAGATGAAATCGCTATCCGCCAATCTCCCCTCCAGCCTTGAAAGTTGACAGGTACCTCTGCTACTGGCAGAGAGATTACCTGCCCCTCAATACCTGCTACCTTTATGCTCTCATTTGGGATTATAAACTCCCGGGGAATGATATCGGGATGGCACAGGGTTACCTGGGAACAAGTGTCCCGCAGCCCCCTATACTGACGGTCAAGTATTCCTACGTCCACCCCGGCTGTCTCAAACAACTGAGAATCTGTTTTTATCAGCAAGCAGCGCTTTACCTCCACAAGAGGACCATTTTCCTCAGCCTGCTCAGCATAGGTAGCTGTTCCAGACTGAGTAGCCATGGCAACAGGCTCCCTCTGTGACACTGAGCCTTGCTCTTGCTGGACACAGAACACAGCTTTTGGCTTGGTCCCACTAGAATTCTGAGGCACCATTCCTTTTAGCTGCTTCAATTTCTCACACTCTGAGATCAGATGACCCTTTCCCTGACAGAAATAGCATTTTCTGGTGTATTTTGATTCTCTCTCCTCTTGTTTGGGTTTTCCCTCCAAATTCTGAGGGCTTGGTTTCATGCCTGAGGGCTTCCCTTCACCATGGGCCCCTCCCCCTTGCTGGCTTTTCCCTGGTCCCTGAGAGTACTTGCTGTAGGTTTCTTTGGGTTTACCTACAGATTTCCCCTCACCCAAGGGCTTTCTTATTTGGGAGATAAAATCCGCGATTTCTGCGGCTGCTGCCACAGATTTCGGTTTCCTTTCCCTCACCTGGAATTTCAATTCCCCATGCAGAACTGAATAGAACTGTTCCAGGGCTATCAAGTCTTTAAGCTGTTCATAGGTCTCTGTTCCCTCCTGCGACAGCCATTTCTCAAGCAGCCTCACCAATTGGGCCCCCACTTGGGTAAAAGTCTGTTCTGGCTTCTTGGTGAGGGACCTGAACCTTTGTCTCAGCTGCTCTGCATTTATCCCATGTCTTGCAAACACCAGTTTTTTAAACTCTGCGAAATCTTTCATCCGTTCCTCAGGCATCTCGGCATAAACCTCAGCCAGGCTACCACTGATTAAAGACCGCATGATGGTCATCTTCTCAGTTTCCCTCACTGAGAAGTCCACAAACGCTCTTTCCACTAAGGAAAAGAACACCTCGGGACAATCTCCCTTGTGGTACACAGGGAATTTCTTCAGGTCAGCCTTAGACAGTTGGCCCCCCTCAGAATCCCTATTATTATTATTGTTCTGGTTCATCAGTTCCAATCTCTTTAATTCAAACGCCATTCTCTCTCTCTCTAATTCAAATTGCCGCTGTTTCTCTCTTTCCCTTTCCTCCATTTCCCTCACCCTCAGTTCATGCTGTTGGGCTATGAGTATTTTTCTGAGTTCTGGGTCTTGCTCTCCTGTGCTGTCACCTTGCACTGAGCCAAATTCATCCTCAGAACCTTGGTCAATCTGGGGGTCTTTCACTTCACTCATGTCTGCTATCTTGCTTCGAGTCAAGGGCATAATCCCCCCTCAGAACAGGCGGCTTTAAAAAGTCAAGCCTCAAAATAAAACGACCACTTTTTTCCTTCTTGCCTCAGAACCAGCTCTCCCTAGAGATTGCTGCTGTTCTTCAGCACTACTTGCAACAGTATCGAGTCAGAGCCTACCCCCCTCTGCTGGGCCTCTCAGCTGGCAAGCTAGCTCACTGTTGCTACGCAGTTTTGCCTCAGCTTTTTCCCGCCAAAACTAGGCTGCCTCAGAGCACCTTAATCTAAGTCTCCCCAGTTGGCACGTTCTTCTACTAGCGCACCTCCCCGTGAGGTACACCTAGAAGATTACCTACGCGCCTCAGACTGTCCCTGACTAGACCCCCCTTGCTCTGGGCACACTTGCCAAGGCTTTGCTGGACCACTGGACAACTGGACCAGTCGTATCCCACACGCTGGACACCAATCAATGTGACAAACCCAGACCTACTGGGATATGTCACACAGTTACACTAAGCTGCCACCAACCATTCCCTTTAAGAAGTCACACAGACCAGGGATGGATTTTTAAACAAATAAAAAGAATAAGGTTTATTTAAATACACACAGGGAAAAATAAACAATCAGGTGAATAGGTAAAGTAACGTGGCTTATTCTCACTCATACAAGCATACAGTTTGGTTCACCCAGAACCCTTAACTTGTAGCACAGACCCTGAACCTATCAGTTCTGGCTAACCAACAGACACCTGAACCTATCAGGTTGGTACTCTGACACACAGAAGTACCCTGTCTGACACACAGACTCCCACAACAGCTTCTTCTTCCCAGCTGCTGCTTCGTCACAACCCAGTGTCTCTCAGCATCTCAGCATCTCCTCTTCACCACACAGGCATCACATATTTATACAGTACAGCCCCTCCTCCTGATGTCCCGCCTTCCACTCCCCATAGGATGGAACTTTCCCTCCAAACCCATGACAGACAGGTAACATCAGTGCTGTTATGTAACACCTGTAATGGACCAGCAAGATGCTTCTGACTTTTGATGATCCTAAGAAGGTTTTTAAGGTATGAGAGATGTTCAAAGCATGGCTTGACTTTGGTATCCACCAGTGAGTTTCTGTAGCTGAGCTGGGAATTGAAACCAGGTCTCCTGAGTCATTCAATCCACCACATGTTTTCACCAGGCTTCTAGGAGAAAACATTAGACATACCAAATCTAAGAACAGGGAATACCATGTTAGATTGATGGAGAGAGTGATAGACTGGAACAGCACCAGGCACTTGGCTTAATAAAGAAACACATTTACTTATTGACTTCCTTGGAGTTCAATAGTAACTCTTAGCCAGTGTGATGTGTACATCAGAGTGCTTCATATACAGAGTGATGTATATTGTTAATTTACTGTGATGTATTAGCAGCAATTGTGGTGCTGGAGGACACTCTTGAGAGTCCCCTGAACTGCAAGGAGAACAAACCTATCCATTTTGAAGGAAATCAACCCTGAGTACTCACTAGAAGGACAGATCCTGAAGCTGAGGCTCCAATACTTTGGCCATCTCATGAGAAGAGAAGACTCCCTGGAAAAGATCCTGATGTTGGGAAAGTGTGAAGGAAAGAGGAGAAGGGGACGATAGTGTCATCGAAGCTACCAACATGAATTTGACCCAACTCCGGGAGGCAGTGGAAGACAGGAGGGCCTGATGTGCTCTGGTCCATGGGGTCATGAAGAGTCAGACACAACTTAACAACTAAACAACAAACAATTGGCAGTAATGTTAGACTGGCACTTGGGAGATGCAGGCTCTAATCTCAACAGAATTAGGTCACCTTGGGCTTTCTCTGCCACTCTCTCCATCAGTCTAACATTGTGCTTCCTCCGCCTCAGTTGGGTATATATAATGTTCCCCACAGGAGGCTGGTGAAAGCCAGTGTAGTGTAGTGGATTGAATGCTGGACCACAACTCGGGAGACTTGTGTTCATGTCCCTACTCCGTCACAGAAACTCATGGGTGAATGGATTGTTCTGACACTGAAAAGAGTCTTGAAGGCTGTTTTGAGCTCACTGGAGAAAAAGTGAAATATAAATACAATAAGTAATAAATACACTAGTTAGCTATGTGCTGTCAAGATGGAAGCAACCTATAGTGACCCTAGCAGGGCTTTAAAGGTAAGTGATGCATTTAAGGAGAGGTTTTTTCCAGTTCCACTCCCCCCAGGGAGTTTCCACAGTCATGTGGGGATTCAAACTCTGTTCTCCAGCATTCAAGTCCACCACTCTGTCCACTATACTACACAGGGTATTCAATACACTAATAATGATGATCGTGTGCCACCAGGTCAATTCTGACTTATGGCAACCTTTGTCAGGGTTTTCCAGGCAGACAATACTGAGAAGTGGTTTACCCTTCCCCTCCTCTGAGGGGCATCCTGGGACTGTGCAGCTTGCCCAAGGCTACCCAGGCTGGCGCTTCTCTCAGGAAGCCCAATGGGGGGAATCGAACTCCCAACCTCTCATTCCACAGCCAGAGATCTACACCACTGAGCCTTCCATCTAGCTAATACACTAGTAAGTAATACATTCAAAAATATTAGCATGGCACACAATCAGTGTTTTGAGCAGATTTTAAAATCATCCTGCCATCAACTAAGTCTCCCTTATTGCAGGGCTGTAGCCACAAGCGGTCCTGGAGGAGCCCAGTCTTCTCAGGGTTATTCCAGGCCTCTCCCTGATGGATTGGTTTCTATTTTAAAACTAACCATCTCTAGGCTTTGGCTTATGAGATAAAAGGGAAAGCATGAAACCAGCAGTTTTTTTATTACTTGGTGAAAATTTTGCTTGTCTTCTAGATTCCTGGGCAATGAGGACAGTCACTGGAGGAACTGTCAATATGTAACAAGAAGGGATGATGTCAGGAGTCAAGTTGGTCCAGTCTCTGCCCACACCCACGTCCTACAAAGGGCTTCTTGCCAACCCCACATCCTCTTGATCCTACCGCTCTTTCTTCTTGCTGTCTTCTGCCTCTCCATGTGCTATTTCAGGGTCAAATTATATGTGACAGTACTGTTGTGTCCCCTTCACGGATTGCTGCCTTGTCATGGTGAAGGGGCTTGAGTAATTTAGAGAAGCTATGGGCTATGCTGTACAGGGACACCCAAGATGGACAGGTCATAGTGGAGAGCTCTGACTAAACTTGATCCACCTGGTGCAGGAACTAGCAAGCCACTCCAGTATCTTTGCCAAGAAAACTCTGTGGACATAAACAAAAGGCTAAAAGATATGACGCTGAAAGATGAGCCCCTCAGGTCGGAAGGCATCCCACATGTTACTGAGGAACAGCAGAGGACAAGTACAAGTAGCTGCAGAGCTAATGAAGTGGTTGGGCCAAAGCTGAAAGGATGCTCAGCTGCGGATGTGCGTGGAAGTGAAAGGAAAGTCCGATAGTGCAAAGAAAAATACTGCATAGGAACCTGGAATGTAAGATCTATGAACCTTGGTAAGCTGGATGTGATCAAACAGGAGATGGTATCCTGGGCGCCAGTGAACTAAATTGGATGAGAATGGGCAAATTCAATTTAGACAATTATCGTATCTACAATTTTGGGCAAGAATCCCATAGAAGAAATGGAGCAGCCCTCATAGTCAACAAAAGAGTGGGAAAAGCTGTACTAGGATACAATCTCAAAAATGATAGAATGATTTCAATACGAATCCAAGGCAGACCTTTCAACATCAGAGTAATCCAAGTTTATGCACCAACCACCGATGCTGAAGAGGCTGAAATGGACCAATTCTATGAAGACTTACAACACCTTCTAGAACTGATACCAAAGAAAGATGTTCTTCTCAATATAGGGGACTGGAATGCTAAAGTAGGGAGTCAAGAGATAAAAGGAACAACATTTAAGTTTGGCCTTGGAGTTCAAAACAAAGCAGGGCAAAGACTAATAGAGTTTTGTCAAGAGAAGAAGCTGGTCATCATAAACACTCTTTTCCAAGAACACAACACACATGGACATCAAGAGGGGTCAACAAACTTCCATGAGATGCCATCAGTAGCAACTGGACTGTGTCATCGTGACTGCTAAAAGGAGGCTGGCACCGGTTCTCTCATTTTGTCCTTCACTCTTATATGAAAGTGCCGGGAGAAAAAGAGGTAGGCAGAAGAAAGCGGGAGGGGAGCAGATCCATTTCCAAGAGACAGAACAGTGGAAGTGAACACCCAAGGAAGGCAACAAAAAGATCTTCATAGGCTGCCAGTGGTATTAAATTTAATACCATTTATTGCTCTTTTAAAGTTCTTTGCTTCAAGTTTTGCATTGACTCCCTGATTAGTTCCGGGAGCGCAGTCGGACGGCTGATTTGTTATCGCAGCAGCATTCAACCTTGAAGGGCTAGAAAGACACTTCATCATCAGATGGCATTTCAGAAAGCCAATGAAAGGATCGCCTGACTTGGCATAATCGTAAAAATCTTGGCCACAAGACAGAGGTCACTCAACTTCAGCCCTTTCCAAAAATGAAAAAGGAAAAATTCATGTTTGGGGGCCAACCTTATGTTTTAGACACAAAGGGCTGAGGAATTAGAAGGGATGAGTCTAAATTTGAAACTTTCCAAAGGTTTAATATGCCCTCATCGCTGGAAATGCTTCCATTTCAAGCATCTTGCTCCCTCGCTTTCATTTGCCCTCGCTTAAGGGGCAGATCAGGTATCAAATTATTCACATCTTTAGCCCATGTATCGTGGGGTGCTTTTAAAAAATAAATAACTGGCCTCGGCCTTTGGAAAGGCAAAATACTGCTATGGTATTTTTGGAGGGAAGTTTTGACCTTCTACCCAGTAGCAGCTTGTGACCCTCAATACTACGGAGATGGTGAATCCGCTTTTGGAGTGCAGATGAAGCTGAGGGAAACTGGAGAGTGATCTTTATCACAGGAGCTAGCACAGATGCTGAACTTATTTCAGCACCCTGGATAGATCCAGTCATCCAAACAGCCAGAGCATACCGGTTGCCCACAGTTACCTCGGGAGTTGGTGAGTGCTCTAGTACTGGAGGTATTCAAGAAAAACGTAGATAATCACCTGGCAGATATGCTTTGATGGTATTCCTGCCTTGAGCAGGGGGTTGGACTTGATGGCCTTGTAGGCCCCTTCCAACTTTACTTTTCTATGATTCTATGATTCTATGAAACTGGGGTCACCACCCTACACAACCCCCAATATAGCCTAGCTTGGAATGGGGGGAGGGGACAGTTGCTGTTCTTGGAGGCCACTGGAACCACTCTGCATGGCCACAATTATTTTACATATCCAAACAAACATTTCTTTACTTTATTTAGAACTATACCCAGCCCTCTAGACAAAGTCTGCAGTTGATGTCCATTTTGGGGAAATTGTCCCAAGCAGATCACAGCATTTGTTTGTTAGTTTGTTTGTTTGTGTTCTGTCCCATTAGTGCATAGCCCTATTCTGAGCAGTGTACATATAAAAACTTGGACAGACAAATAAAATGATATAATCAAACATAATAATAGGCAAACAACAAACAGGAAAAAAATAGACAAAGGTGTTAAACCCCAATAGTGTAGTAAAACTGGGCAGCAATAGAAGAATATGCTACAATAGGATAGAACCACCATATATGTGGAGGATCAGTTCCATGTTTCCCTGCAGATGCTGAAAAACATGGATTATAGAGAATGCAGTTTTAATAGCAAACACTATACATAGCATAATCTCTGGCTCACTCTAGTGGCCAGTTCTGGTAATGATAGTTTGCTGTGATAATTTGCTATATAGTTATATAGCAAATGCAATATATATCATGGCCTCTAGCTACCTCTAGTGGCCAGTTCTAGTAACTTTGGATATATGTGTGTGTGTGTGTGTGTGTATCTAGGGTTTTTCTTTTAGTATTTATAATGGTTTCAAACTGTGGATAAGTGAATCAGCGGATACTGGCCCCACAGATCTGGGGTCCTACTGTATTCAAAACCGGAATGCAGCAGTAATAAAAGGACAGGGACATTATAATCTTATGCCCACCAGTTCAGCACCAGACTGAACCAGTTAGCCTGTTTAACCCAGTACTGTTTACTCAGACTGTCAGAAACTTTCTAAGCAGAGGTACGGCTTTCCTGCTGCCTGCTCTCCACTCCTTTTAACTGGAGGTAAGAGGAAAGGCCTTGGCCCTTATCCTGCTGCTCTCAATTATACACCGACCTTTTCATATTGCAGTTCTTATCGAAGCGTATTGCACGCCCCTTCCACGCTGTCATACTCTTCCCCTCCGCCTCACATACCACACCCACATAGGTGCTCCCAGGGGCTCAGGAGGCAAAGCGATGCCTCTGGCTTCCAGAGCCTCCCAGCCCCTTGTGCGCGTCTCATGTCCCGTGTGAAACACTCACTTCCTTTATGCCACTGCTCGCTACGAGAAGGTGGTGGAGGGTGATAAAGACCCTGCTCCTTCCCCATCCGGTTGTCATGTCACCTAATCTCAAGGCGACAGGCACAAGGCAAGTCAAAGATATCATGAGCCCAGAACCTGGCACTGCCTGTGTCTCCAAACGGTGTGCTCGGAGTCAGCCGGGGTTTTCATGCATTTTGTCACGATGACCTGCACAGACAATGCCAAGGAGAAAGAACAAGGATGCACTCACCCTGGAGATGTACTCAAGTTAAGCATGAAATAGCAGAAAACCACTTGGCTGTACTAAAGGCAAAGCAGGATGAGAGAAACAGCCGGACTGATCAGAAGAAATTTAACTGAGGACCTGGTCAGGAAGAGGCTGCACCCTTCTGCCGATGGCCGCACCCACCAGGGACACCTGTGAAGCGTGTCATCACGACCTGGAACAGAACACACCCACCAGAATTCCAAGGCAGTGAAGGATGGGAAACCCAACATCAAAAAAAACCACAAACACACCAAAGCAATTTGTCACACTGTCTTGTGGATCTAAATGCATCATGGAAAAAAATTAAAGTGACCAGCTGTTCATTGTGAAACATAGATGTACAGTGTGTGCTTGCCAAAAGGAAAATTAAGATACTTTGCAGAGCCAAACCATAATAAACTTCCCCCATTTTAATTCCCCTCGGTAACTGAATCTCTACTGGCAGTCTCTACATGGCAAGCAGAGCTATGGGAAACTCTCAGGATAAATTCTCACGGTTTCAGTATTCTACCTTCCTAAGTTATGCAAAACTTTTGCACATTTTCCTCATTGGCTCAGGCTTTGTTGTGCACATGTCTCCCATAGATGCATGTCTGTATTTTTTTTAAATCTACACATGATTTCATGCATAGGGGTGGCTTTTATAGTTGGCACTCACCAAGGGTAGATGATTTCCCTCTTTCCCCAAATCCCTAGGGCACACATTGCAACCAGGATGGGTCCCGACTAGACATGGGGACAAATATAAAAATGAATCACGATATTTGTGGGAAATCCCTGATTCATCACATAGTCATCGCTTTCTATTCATCAGTGCCAGAGAAAAAAAATACGAAGAGACAAATATTTGCTCTTTTTTAAAAAAATTGTCACTTTGGAACAGTGGCCTCCCTCTCTGGCTATGCCCCTGAATATCAGCTGTTCCTCAGGCACATAGGAAGAGAGGACAGACTTAGGCTGCTGGAAGGGAAGCCACTGCTGCCATCTGCTAAGCCAAAGGCAGCTGTGGCAGTGGTGGCAGGGAAGGAGGCAGCAGTACAAGGTAGGTAGGCAACAGGGGCAATGGGAAGGGGGGTCAGGCTGTGAGGGCAGGGAGCTCAGCTTTATTTTTTAGACAGCCACCAGCTGTCTAAAAAAAAATACAAGCACCAACAAACCAATTTGAGGTTTGTTGGTGAAACATAAATTTGTGGTTCGTTCCCATCTCTAGTCCCAACATTGCGACCTGTCGGGGTCCCAGTCTCGCAGGCATGCCATCTCTTGGCGTCTCCTTCTCCTTCCTCTAGATCTTGAGACTCATCAGCGGGCATTGTTGACTGCGCAGCAGCCATGGCCCTTGAGACAGCAAGCATGCAGGGCTCGCACAGACAATACAAATGCATGGATTAATAACTCAGAAACTTGCCACTTTGTCTTTTGAAACTCAACACAAGTCTAATCCGTTAGTGAATGGTTGTCAGACAACTCTGTTATGGGGGACTAATTGCCCAATCCCCATTCTGTCTGCAAAGATGGCTATGGACAGAACTACAAAATTAGAGATATCCAAATTGCAGGTATCCAAAGGTGGTTGTTATATATGTCTTTTCTAACATGAAGTGTCAGGGCTTGGAAAAGTTGCTTTTAGCTTTACAGCAAATTCCCAGAAGGTCATTGGCTAGAGAATTATTGAGCATGATTTTCCAAAATAAAAACGTTTTGAAACAGCCACTGTGGGAGGTTGTGCTGGTTGCAATATCCCAGATATTGATGCGTCAAAGAGGAGTGGACAAAGAAAAGCTATCCTTCTGTGTCGCCCGGGATAGTGGTAGAACAACGAGAGGAGGCCTGGAGAGGCCACAGGAACATGCTATGCTTGGCCTCCACTGATGTCCAGCCCCACAAGTCAAAGTCAGCTGCCACAATCTCATGCTATCCAATACCTGTTGTGGGAAACTGTGAGAACAGGATTACCAATGACAGAAAATGGCAGGAGAGAACAGTTCAATTTACTCCTCAGCCAAGTATAGTTCATATCACTCCTCACACAGCACATATATTGTACACACATACATGTTTAGCACCGAGGTTTGGTTCCAGACAATATTCATTTCAATTTTTTTTCCCTTTAGAATTAGAAGAGAGAGGCGGTTCTGCCAGACAGCATGAGAGGGCAGAATGCTGCATTTTGTATATTCTTATCTCCGTAAAGACAAGGAGAGCTATTTCTTGAGGGGATAATTGGACCACTAGCATGTCTTCAGCGGTGAGCTTTATCCTCTCCTTGAATGCAGGGAGCTATATTCAGCTCTTCCAATAACCGGCCATACTGTGTGCTCTCATTGTACGGCCATCTCTAATACACAACGTGTATGCCTTGGGCTTCAGTTCTATTAAAGTTTATAATAAACAACCCTGTATAACATCCTCTCTCACTGTGGGAGGAAAATTGCTAGGCTCCAAAGAACAGTTTTTCAGAGACGGTGTGCGTACTTAAACTGGCAGCGTTGAGCAGAATTCATAATAAGTTGGAAGTTCTTGGCCATTTCAAGGGTACTCGACCAGCTGCGAATGCTCTTTCCTCACAATACTTTGACAAAAAGAGAGAGAGGTGTTTGTGGCCTTTCCTACTCCCTGGCTACTATCAGAAAAACAAAGTGCTGGTACATGATTACAGCACTTCATTTCTCCCCTCCCTGTCTCTATCTCTCATAAGGTTGAAAATTGTAATATAGAGACATAGTAATACATATACTGTATATAGTAACAGAAACACGTCCCTTATACAGTGGTGCCTTGACTTACGAACGCCCTGACCTACAAACAACTTGACTTACAAACATATCCGGCCGCAAAATTGTGCTTTGACTTGCAGCTGGAGCTTTGACTTACGAATGGAAAAATGCGGGAAATTCAAACGGTTGGTGGCAAAGAGGCTGCTACTCTGTAGCTCTTTCACCCCGACAGTTAGAGCAGGGGGTCAGGGAACTTTTTTACTTCTGCCGAGCAGGAGGAGGAAGGAGAGGCGGAGCGGCTCCGGATCGCTGCCGGGCACAGGAAGCCTGTGTGCTACCTGCCCATCTATGGCATGAGTCTACTCACAAGTAAGCGCCATGGAAAGTGCTGGTCTACTCATTAGTAAGGGCCACCGAAGGCCCTGGGCTGGGCTGCGGATGAGGTGGGCGGGCGGCATAGGAGGATGAAGGAGAAGTGGGGCAGCTCTGGATCGCCGCAGGGTGTGGGAAGCCCGTGCACGCCCTGCCCATCCCTGGCATGGGTCTACTCATGAGTAAGCGCCATGGAAAGAGCAGGGCCCCCTCCGCCATGGCTGGCCCTGCCGCTACGGGTGATGGTGCTTTGGAAGCGCTTGAAGCCTCCGCAGAGGCAACTGGAGCCCTGCCCCTGCATCAGTGGTTTGAGCCCGGGAGGCCTCCTAGTGGCAGCGGTCGTGGCGGTGGAGGTAAGGCTTTTTCCTTTTTAAAAAATTGTTCTGGGTGGGTTTTGGAGGGTACGTTTGGGCTGAGAGGGTTACATTTCTGTGTTTTGTTTTTTGGTCTTTTCTCTTTTTTTCTTTTTTTTTTCCTTTTCCTTTTTTTCTTTTTTTTCCAGTCCCAGCATGGGACCTGCTCCAATGTTTATTTTTGGTTTTGTTTGTTTTTTGTTTTTTGCAGTCCCAGCATGGGACTCGCTCTGTTTTTTTCCCTTTTTTGGGATATATTTTTCTTCAGCCAGAACGGATTAATTGGTTTTCAATGCATTCCTATAGGAAATGGTGCTTTGACTTACAAATGTTTTGACTTATGGCCACCGTTCCAATATGGATTAAGGTCATAAGTCAAGGCACCACTGTACTGTGTTCAGTATTGTATTGTGATTACTTTTGATTTTTAATTACTTTTTATATTGAAGGAAGGAAGGATTTCTGCAGTCTCTTTAATCTTAAATAGCGATGGGGACAAATATAAAAATGATCGTTTTTTTCGACAAAAGTAGCAATTTGTTAAATATTCGTCGATCCATATTTAAGTGTAGACGAATACGGATTGATGTATATTTTCCCATTTTTATTCATCCTTCATAATTTAAAATAAAACATTCTGCCTACAATCATCTGATTGGCAGACCGATAAGCAGCCACCCATCCCCACAGTCTAACTCCCACCCCCTTCCTCTCTCTACCTTAACCTCCCCCACACGTGTCAACACCACCTTACCTTAATCGCCGCTACTGCCAAGGTCTCCATCTGACCTTTGCAGCCACAACATGTAAAAAGGGAAACTGGCTGCCCTTTGCAAAGATGGCGGTTGCGGCTTCATTTAGGGTAGGGAAGCTGCAGCTGCCATCTTTGCAAAGGGCAGCTTGGATTCCCTTAGCCTGCCTTAAGGGAATTATCAGTGGGGGAGTGGCGGTGGCAGCAGGGGGCAGGAGTGTTTTTTTTAATACCCCCCCATGAATCGACAAATAACTTTGTTATTAATTTATTTATTTTATTTATTTATTAAATTTATACCCCGCCCCTCTAGACCATGTCTACTCGGGGCAGCTTACAACATAAAATAGATCTATATAAAATATATATAGTCATAAAATACAATTTCTATATTAATTAAAACAATTAATTAAGAAAGGATACTAGATTGGGATAAGATAAGAAAAAAGAAATGAAAAGAGTTAGCTGACTGGAGGGAAGGCCTGCCTAAATAGCCAAGTTTTTAACAGTCTTTTAAAAACACCCAGCGAGGGTGCCAGCCGAATTTCTGTTGGAAGGGTGTTCCACAGCTGAGGGGCCACCGCCGAGAAGGCCCGGTTTCTAGTTTTTTCTTTCCGAGCCTCTCTCGGCGTCAGGCCCCTCAGCTGTCCCTGCTGGCTACAACGGGTGGGTCGGGTAGATCTGGGTCGGAGGAGACGATCTGCCAAATATTGAGGTTCCGAACCGTTTAGGGCTTTATAAGTAATCATTAGCACTTTGAAGTCGACACGGAAACAGATGGGCAACCAGTGCAAAGCAGCCAGCGTGGGGGAGATGTGTTGGTGTTTTCTCACCCCACTCAGTAGCCTGGCTGCCGCATTCTGGACCATCTGCAATTTCTGCATCAGCCTCAAAGGCAGCCCCACGTAGAGTGCGTTACAATGGTCTAATCTCGAGATTACGAGCGCATGTACTAGAGTAGTGAGGGCCCCCCAATCAAGATATGGGCGCAGCTGGGCAATCTGCCATAGATGAAAATAGGCGGAGCGGACCACGGACGCCACCTGGGTTTCCATGGTAAGCGCCAGGTCCAGATGTACCCCCAAGCTGCGGACCTCATTCTTTGCAGCAAGGGTCGTCCCCCACAAAGAAAGGGAGTTGCCTATGCTGCTGACGGAAGGACCACCCACCCTCAAGACCTCCGTCTTGTCCGGATTCAGCCTCAACCCATTCGACTGCATCCATTCTAGTACAGTATCCAGGCAGCGCTGAAGGGACAGAACGGCATCCACTGAGGAAGATGAGAAGGAGATGTAGAGCTGTGTGTCATCAGCATACTGGTGACACGAGGCTCCACACCCCCTGATGACCCCCCCAGCAGCCTTATGTAGATGTTAAACAGCATTGGAGAGATGATCGACCCCTGTGGAACCCCACAATTGAGGCTCCACGGGGTCGAGACCCTCTCTCCAAGCTGTACTCTCTGGGGACGGTCCTCCAAGACGGATCGGAGCCAAGCAAGCACTAGGCCACCTATCCCTAACTCAGAGAGCCTCCCCAGGAGGATACCGTGGTCAATGGTATCAAAGGCCGCTGAGATGTCAAGGAGGACCAACAGGGATATATTACCCCTATCGGCCTCCCTCAACAGGTCATCGATCAGTGCGACCAGTGCCATTTCTGTGCCGTAGCGCGGCCTGAAGCCCGACTGGAATGGGTCCAAAGCATTGGTTTTGTCCAAAAGCGCCTGAAGCTGATCTGCCACCACCCTCTCAACCACCTTGCTAAGGAAAGAAACGTTGGCGACGGGCCTATAATTTCCGATGTCATCCATCGCCAAGTTTGGTTTCTTCCTAATGGGCCTAATGAATGTCTCCTTGAGGGCAAGGGGGACCTTGCCCTCCTGGAAAGACCCATTAATTATTGCAGTGGCCCATTCATCACTTCATGGGGGCAACTTCATACTTCGTGAGTCATCAACTTTTGACAACTCATGAAGTAGGACAACTCGCCAAAATGGTGAGTCGTCCCCATCTCTAACCTGAAACATTAGGAATTGAATCCTGGGACATCACTATCCTCAAAAGTATTTGGTTTTTTCTTTTCTTTTTCGAATAAGAATTAAGACACATGGTTCCATAGATAAATTTTAAGGCCCTCCAATAAAGTGCAAAAATAGGGAGAAATATACAGGCTAACACTGCAAGAATTTGCCCTTCCACTGCCCTCCTGCACTCATGTACCAAAATTTTATTACTTAAGCTGATAAATGACTTAATTCCTGCTCCCAGGGAAACAGAAGCTCCTTTCTTTTTCCCTATCCATGAGTTCTGTTTGATTACATAATCCCACTCCTGGGGAGGTACTGGGGTTTCATCATCCTTTTCCTCAGCTTGGTGAGCTTCCCCCAGTTCCTCCCCAGCCGTTCCCCTAGGGCCCTCCCTCCCTCTTCTACAATGACGTCTGGGAACACTGCCTTAGCTCCCCGTCTGCCCTTCTCCAGTAATTCCTGTACTGTCCGCAGTCCCTAGCTTTCCCCTGACGCCGACTCCTCCTCCAGGGGACACTCTGCTATTAGCTGGCTTAGGGTTGCTCCCAGGTCTCTACCCCCTACTTTGGCAGACATTGCTCCAGTTTGCCCTCGCCAATATAGGGGACAGGAGTTCTGGAGGCAACTCTGCCAACTCTTACCTCACAGATTCTCTCTCTCTCTCTCTCTCTCTCTCTCTCTCTCTCTCTCTCTCTCTGTGTGTGTGTGTGTGTGTGTGTGTGTGTGTGTGTGTGTGTGTGTGTGTGTGTGTGAGAGAGAGAGAACTGGAACGATTGTCACAGCCCCTTCCTAAGGAGTTCTCTGCCCAGTGGGCTGAACCAAAGAGTCAAAGAGTTTTGTGGTGTTACCCACTGTCTTCCTCATCCTTTATTTCTTTTATCAGATCTCTTTTAGCCTGTTAATCATGAGCAGGGCCCATCTTGGTTTTTGTTTCTTCATCTGTAATTCACCTTGGAGCCTATTCAGCTGAAGAACTGGGTAAAATTTTTCTAAATAAAGAAAACAATATTGACCCAATACTGCCTCTTTCAGTATCACACTGACAGAACATCCGTTTTCAGATAATATTGGTTTTCCCTGGTCATTAAGAGCAGTACATCTTGCCCGCTGAACTGTCAGCTCCCAGCTTCCGAATCAATGCTGTGGCCTGTCGCAGGGCTAGCTGTGGGCCTCCAGAGGTTGCCGGACTAAAATTCCCAACATTCCTTACACTTGTCCTGGTAGGCAAGGGATAATGGGAGCTGGAGCACAGCAAGATTTACAAGGCTATATATATATATACACCCAGAAGCAATGAAATTTTACTCCATAACTAGTTCTGTGCCAGACTGCCCAACCTGGCCTTGGCAGGTAATTATATGCAGTCAGAATTAATACAATAATAATAACATGCAGTCAAGTCATTTGTGGCTTAGGGTGACCCTTTCCAGGGTTTTTGAGGAAGAGAATACACAGAAGTGGCTTCCCCTTCCCTTCTTCTAGGGAGCACTTCCGGGACTGTGCAGCTGGCCCAAGGCCACCCAGGCTAGCTCTTCCCTTGGGAGGCACCATGGGGGGAATCGAACTCCCAACTGCTGGCTCCACAGCCACATACCCAAACCACTGAACGCCAGCTTAATTGTATGCAATCAAGTCAGTACTGGCTTATGGTGACACATTGCAGGGTTTTCCAGGTAGAGAATTCACAGAAGTCGTTTACCATTCCTTTCTGCTGAGACAAACCCAGGACTCTGCAGCTGGACCAAGGCCACCCAGGCTGGCTATGCTTGTAGGAGGCACAGTGGGGAATCAAACTGCCAACCTCGAGCTTCACAGCCAGATATGTCGCTCACTCAGCTATCCAGCCAGCTTTGGCTAATCAGAATTGAGGACGACTCATCTGTAAAAAGATATTCTGCCAGTGTTCTATTAAAAGAAATAGAACATTTCTGCATTTTTAAAATGTGCTGCTAGAATGGTTCAGGATCTACAGAGATACAGGTGGATTGTGACCAGGCAGGATAGGCACCTTAACTGCCTAATGAAGTCCCTTAAAAAAATGCCCCCCTTTTTTCCCTCCTCCATCCTACCATTGTGAACACAGTATTGAATTATGGATTGAAGTACTGATTTGCTATAATTAAAAACATCACAATAAAGCCATCATGACAATTTAGTTATTACCATCAGCCAGTGTTGCTGTGAAATTTAGCACAGCTATTGTAGAGACGTTGCATTAAGAGAGGTTGCATACACAGGGTGATGCTGTATGCCTCTGGCAAAACAAGCCATAGTCAGCAAAAGCTTGCGTCGTAATACTGTTGTCAGTCTTCAGGATGCCACAGCACTCTTCGTTCCTTTCAGTAGGACCAACCTAAGATTTGAAGGAAACTGAGGCTTATTATATAGCGCAATAAGATGACCTCAGAGGAGCTTGTTAGAGGTCAGATATTACTCACTCAAAAGCATTTTGAGTAAACAATATACAAAATTGACAAATGCTGGCCTTCAAGTTCCATATAAGATTCTAAATAGCCATCAGAGAATCTGAATGAATGCTAGGCTTAATTATTCAGACCAGTGTTTTTTATGAAAGTGTGGAGTAATAGAACACCTTCACAAGCAGATTAATCTCCAAGAGGTAGGTGGGTTTTTAGACTACCCGTTTTATCACTAAGTACAGCCAACCCTCGACTTACAAATGGCTCTAGTTACAAACATTTCGACTTACAAACCGCTCTGATGGAAAAATATTCACTCGACTTGCAAACTTAGATTTGCGTTACGAACCGAAAAAAACACGTGGGAGGTGGGGAAAGCGCGAAATTTGAACTTTCAGTTAACCGTTGGCCAGTGAAGGGGGTGCCTGTCTGCTTTCTCATTCTTTCCAGCATTTTGAGAGTGGATTTGGAGACAGTCTTCAGACTGCCTGGTACTGCCTGGTATTGCCTGGTACAGTGCTGTACGGACTGTATTTTTATTTTTTGGCTTTTTTTAAATTTTGGATTTTTGGATTTTTAAAAGGTGTTCTCTCCCTCCTTTGCTGCCCCCTTTTTTCCCCAAAAGGTGCTTGTATTGGCTTGTCTTGATTGAAAAGGAGCTTTTCAAGGTGATCTGTTGTCTGAAAGGTGCTGGGTTTTTCCCCAGAAGGTGTTTGTCTTGGCTGAAAAGGTGCTTTTCAAGGTGTTCTGTTGAAAAGGTGTCTGTTCCCTCCTTCCTTCCTTCTTTTCTTTCCTTTTTTAAAAACCTAAGTCATCTTAGGTTAAAAGGAAAAAAAGAAAAAAAAATTCTGTCCTTAGTGGTAGGAACGGATTAACCGGATTTGCATTACAGTAGTTCCTATGGAAACTAATGATTCGAGTTACAAACCGCCCCTCGACCTCAGAACAAAAACCAGCCGGAACGGATTAATTGGTTTTCAGTGCATTCCTATGGAAAATCCTGATTCGAGTTACAAACTTTTTGACTTACAAACTTACTTCTGGAACAGATTAAGTTTGTAAATTGAGGATCAACTGTATGTCAAAGCTAAAATCTTTTCTCCTTTGCTTTCTATTGTTTTAAGGAAGGAATTTCCAGCTACCTTCTATTCAAAGATACCCTGAAAATGTGGCCATCCTCTAAGTCACCCCCCCCCCGTATACACATTTATACAGTGGTGCCCCGCATAGCGACGTTAATCCGTTCCAGGATTAACGTCGCTATCCAGATTCGTCGCTATGCAGGGGGGAAACCCATAGGAACGCATTAAACTCCGTTTAATGCATTCCTATTGGGGAAAAACTCACCGGTAGCCGCCCCGAGTAGACATGGTCTAGAGGGGCGGGGTAAAAATCAAATAAATAAATAAATAAATAAATAAATAAATAAATAAATAAATAAATAAATAAGATTCCCCCATCTGGCCGCCATTTTTGCTGCCCGGTAAGCGAGGGCAGGGCGCGAAAACGCTGTGGGCGGCCATTTTCTGCACCCGGCAGCCATTTTGGAACCGCCGATCAGCTGTTTTCTAAACATTGCAATGCGAAGATCGGTAAGCGAAACGCTTACCGATCATCACAATGCGATGTTTAGCCTATCTAAACATCACAATGTGATCACATTAGTGATCGCAAAAAATGCGTCGCTATGCAGATTCGTTGTTAAATGGTGCACTCGTTAAGCGAGGCACCACTGTATATGGTTTTGTGATAGTGTAAAGATAAGGCATTTAGTCTAGTTTGACTGAAATGGCAAGCAGAAAACAGTATTTACCAACAGGATACAATAACCAATAGTGGGGGCATCTCTGCCACTGGTGGGAGTGAATAACCTTGTGACCCATTTCTTTAATTTCTGAGAAAACTAAAGTGCTTATTTCACTTGTTCCCTTGTCAATATTTTAAATTTTATATTTATGATGTGTTAAAAATGATTAAAGGGGATGCAGAAAAAGCTGTCCCAAAAATGCAAGTACATTTAAGAGGGCATCTTCGGAAATAACTTACATTAGTTTATCATTGTTTTCGAAACAATCAGCTACTTTTCAGCTAAGCCTGGGAACCAGGTCATGATATGATAATGCTGCTTTGAATAATTTCATTCATGTCTTGTTGTTTAATGTGGAAGTAAACTAAAAGTTGAATGGAGTAATGAGTACAATTGCTTTTGATGAAAATCCTGTATGAAAGTAGCGTTTGACAGTCCAATAGTACACCCAACTGGCTATCATAATGGTATAATCTTGCAATGGTCTAGTATCTTGGATCCTTGGAGTGATAAAGACTTGTTGGTCCAAGGGCTTATAATTAGAACTTGCAAAATTAATAGTCAAAACAATGACAAAAACTATAACAATGGCAATTAGCCAAATATGAAATTGCAGACTATTAGATACACAAAGACTGCACGTACAATAGAATTTTCTATTGAGAAAAATTTGCTGGACCTAGAATATGCAAACTCTAGAGATAAGAATGTTTACAGATGGGGGAGTGAAAACAACATAAAGATCTATAAATATGTTGAGATAGGACCAAGGTTCCCGTTAAGCTGGGCACACAGACGCACAACTCCGCTTCCCTCTGTGCAGCTCTCTTCCTTCTCCACGCAGTGATCACATTAGGTTCTGGTCATGACAGAACTCAGTGTGCGGGGGGGCAGAGTCATGCATGCCCACAGGGACAAAGCTGTGTGAGAGAGAGGCAGAGCCCCACCCAGTGGGGCTGAAAATTAGAAGGTACGTTGGATAGGACACACATACATACGTCATTCAACCCATCATCATAACTCCAAACCACTTGGGGCACTAGAGATTAAAAAAACAGCAGTCATGTAGCAACGCAGCAACAAGCTTCATTTCCAGATGCTGACAATAACAATCAACATGGATTTTCCTCTATAGGTTAAAGCACTGGTTCTTAACCTTGGGTTACTCAGGAGTTTTGGACTGCAACTCCCAGAAGCCTTCACCACCAACTGTGCTGGCTGGGGTTTCTGGGAGTTGCAGTTCAAAAACATCCGAGTAACAAAGGTTAAGAACCACTGGGTTAAAGGATTGGGTAAATTGGTTTAGTTCAATGAGCTCTTAAAGTAATTTGGAGGTGTGGGGTGTGTAATAATTGTCAGAATCTGAGTGGCGTCAGGGCTTCCCCTTCACCACTGCCCTGGCAGCTGCAGGATCGGGGCCAGCTTGGTCCCAGGAAGATCCCAATGTTTGCAGGATGAAGCCCTGCTGGGGCAGCAGCTGTTGGGGCTCTCATGAGATACTCCTGGGATTCCTGAGGGAAGGCCTACTTAAGTAAGGCCTCTCCCTCCCAGAAGATACCTCAGAAATGTGGGTCTTTGGCTGTGCTGTTCCTGCAGTCTTGAGCCCTGGTGCTCCTTCTCTGGTTTCCATTCATGCTCTGAATTCTAGTATTCCTGACTCTGCATTCCTGCTCTGGCTCAATGTTCCCCCTCCTGTTGCCTGGTTCCAATCCTGGTGTTCCTATCCTGATTAGTTGTTCTGAGTTTGGGCTTGGGCTTGGCCCTCTGTCCTGTTGGCTGGGTCCTGGTGCCCTTTGCCCCTGCTGTTGAAGGCAACCGTGCACAACCTAGACCCTGGCAAATAATATGCTTAGAGGCTAAGAAAGTTATTTTCTTTTATATATTTTTGCTGTTAAGGACTTGCTTATTTTAAGAGATTATTCTCAGTTGTCTGCTTTTAAAGGTGTTTTTAAAAATAAGCTATTTTTAGGTTTAAATATGATTAAAGTTTTTGTCTGTGATTTTTATAGCTAAATGCTTGCAAGTGAAATACATTTTCCTGATGTAAGTATTTGTTTACAACTTAAATTGTGTTTTCGGATTATTCCTTAATTGCAGCTTCTCATACTTGTGAGAGTTTGTGGTTTCTATTTAAGAATTTGTGCCTACAGTTTCACGCAACTGGAAGACTGTTTTCAATGCATTTTAAGTTGTTGCTTTTTAATGTAGTTTGTGCATATGGAAGATAGAGCAATCTACCTGTAGATAAATAAAGCTTATGGAAACAGACCTGCTGATGTTGCCTGGATCTATTGCAACAATGCAAAGACTCTAACCTGGATGCTCCAATGTTAATTTAATTGTCAGAGATTGCTTGGTTTCATTCTGGAGTAATCCTTCATTAGGATAAATGCCGGCAGTGACAAACAGAGGCTTCTAATTTCCCCCCCTTCAGATGTTCTGTGGTGTTTTTAAGGCGGGTCAAGTATCAGTTTTCTGAGCTGATGCCCAGGTAATGCTGGGTGTGCAAATCCCTCCTTCACACAGCTGTGAGGCCCACTAGTCCCACTGCTGGTGATTCCAGCAGCCCCGGGGTCTCCAGGCAATAACTTCATTGGCTCCAGGTTGTTTGTGTAACCAGTAGCAGATTTTATTGAGGACAACTTTGATTTAACAGCAAGCAGTTATCAATCCCTGGCGGCCCCTGCATTCCAGGCATGGAAGAACAGGATGGGAGGAGAAGTTGAGAGCCAGGTTACAGTTCTTCCAGGGGTGGCTGGTCCAATTGGGTAAGGGCTCTTTTACTCCTCCCGGAGCCTCTTCTGTCTCCCACATTGCTTCCAGTGCCACAACTGTGTTGGGCTGGGAGCTGCTGCTCCAGTCAGTCAGTGTGGGTACCAGGGAGTGCTGGGTAGTGGTGGATTCTCTGGAACAGTTAAGGCAGGGGCCCCTCTTCGCTAGCCCCTTCTCCTCATGACCAGTCCCTTCCTCGAGCGTTTCCCACCAGGGTGCCTCCTCCCACCTCCACTCCACCTCCCCAAAGGCACCAAACAGAGGGTCCCCTTCCTCTGTGGCATCCCCTCAAGTTTCCTCCTTGCCTGAGGTTTTTGCTCTGGTTGGATCCCTACTGCTCCAGAAGACCCCCAACTCCTTCCCTCAGGGACTCCCTCCTCCATACCTTCCAGGTGCCTGGGAACTATCCGCTCCCCTTGGCACACGGGGGGGGGGGGCTGCAGGACGAAGGCAGATTGCCTGCCTGGGGTGCAGATGGGGACTCCCTCACAAGAATGCTTAGTTTTCTCTTTCAAAAGGCCAACCCTCTTGTTCAGTCCCCCTAAACAAGTTCCACATGATTTATATTTTAGAAAAACTGAGATTTAGAGCGCAGGAACCTCCGTTTCTCCTCCCCCCCCCCGTGACCCTAACCTGGCCCATGAAGAGTCAGCAGGTCCAGTGGCACTCTTTCTCTCCAGTCTCACAGGGGAGACAGCAAGAGGATTTTCCCTACAAAACTCCAGGCCTTTCCTAGCATGGACAAGGGGAAACTGATGTCCAGGATGGATGGAGCTAAATGATAGCAGAGGACTCCAGAGTGCAGAGAATGCTCTCCCTGTGCTCAGCTGAATGGAGTTAGAGTTCCTTTGTAGACTTTCCCCAACAACGCAGGAAGAAAAGGGGCAGAAGGCATGGGCTGAGTCATTTCACACGAGGTAGATCAGCTTCCCGAAGGACGTGGTGGCGCTGCAGGTTAAACCACAGAAGCCTCTGTGCTGCAAGGTCAGAAGATCTGCAGTCGTAAGATCAAATCCACATGTTGGAGTGAGCCCCAGTTGCCTGTCCCAGCTCCCGCCAACCTAACGGTTTGAAAGAAAGCAAAAAGCAAAATGAGAGTAGATAAATAGGTACCACCATGATGGGAAGGTAACGGCGTTCCTTGTCTAATCGCGCTGGCCATGTGACCGCGGAAGATTGTCTATGGACAAACACTAGCTCTATGGGTTGGAAATGGAGATGAGTTGGACACGACCTAGAGTTGGACACGACCGGACAAATTGTCAAGGGGAACCTTTACCTTTACCTTTAGATCAACTTCCCAAGGTCTGAACGCCACATGCATCCACTGCTGAACTTTGGAGAGTCAGACCAAGTTCTGGACTGCACACATTTCTAAAACATTTTCCCCTTTTAAATGCCTTTTCTTATTCCACCCACCAAAAATAAATAAATAAATAAATAAATAAATATTATTTATTTATTTATTTATTTATTTATTTATTTATTTATTTATTTATTTATTTATTTATTTATTTATTTATTTATTTATTTATTTATTTATATCCTTGTGCCCTCCTTTTTAAAAAAATTAAATTCACAAATGTTTGGAGGGTTGTGGGATCAGCAGTGAAGATGGAGGTGTGCTAAACATGGCAAGATTGCCTCTCATATCCCCTAGCAGACACAAGGCAGGATTTTAGGTCCGCCAAATCAAAAGTGTGCTGTAGAGAGGGTGCTGGATCTCAGAGTCACACTCCCCCCCTCCCCTTGCTCCACACATTTGCAGAAACCCCAGGTTGAGTAGAACTAAAAGATTCGTTACGAATCAGACGGTGGGCGTAAGGTTTGGACCTTTCTCTTCTCCAGGCTTCTTGTGAGGCGAAGCTGGAAGTCAGGGCTGGAAAAGGTTCACGGGAATTCCAGGAGTCAGGAAGACTGCACAGTTGGACTTACGCCTAAGCTTGTTGATGAGCTCTGTTGAGGCCTGAAGATCTCCCAAGCAGCATCATTTCAAGAAGGAAAAAAATGAAGACATTGATTATGCTTGCCGCTCTGTTCTGGCCTTTTGTGTATTTGCTTCTTTTTTTAAAAAAAGAATCAAACTCTAAACAGGGTATTAGGCTTGGGACTGAAAATAGAAACACTGATAATCTAATGCCATTTCTAGTTTAAACCTGACATTTATTAGCACTAGAAAGCATTACAGTACTGTAATTTTCATGTTTCTGCTAATTTGCTGGAGTGACAGGAACGAAATAGTGTTAGTTTATGCCATGTGATTCCTAGGTTTAAAGATGATTATTTAAAAAAACAAACCCGGTAATACAGTGGTGCATGACTGCATTCTGCTTTTAATTATGCCACAACATAAATGACATATATTACTTTGCCTGAGCATCCTCTTCAAACAAGACTAATTAAAACTCCGTCCAATTAATACTAGAAGTCCATACTCATAGATGTTGGAGTGGTATGACTCCAGTCCACCGACTACAGTCAGTCAGAGGAGAAGGTTTGGTTCAAAGTTCAGATGACCCCAAGAAACGCAATTCTGAGGGGGAGAAAGAGCTGCACACCATGACATTTGTAGGTAGGGTAACCTCCTCTGACAGGATTAAATTGGTCATACTGCAAACAAAGGTCTGCTGGCAAGTTTGTTCCAAATGCATTTAAAGCAAACCCTTTTAAAGGCGGGGTGAGGCATCTAGAAAAAGAACAGTGCTTTTAAAAATGTTGTTCTTTGCTTGGTGTCTTTTAGAATTTGAATATTCTCAGGCAAAAGAGCTCCTTCTGAGAAGATGAAGTTGACTGAATTTCAGACTTGAAGGCACAGGATTGCTGTTTTGCTATCATAAGGCTCTTTTAAGATGAGTGAGGAAACTTTTCTCTATCACCAACCATTAACCCTTTTGGGGGGAAAAAATAAATGGCACCTAACGTGTTCTGTCTCTCCAGGTATTTGGGAAGGGACTACAAGCATTCTCCATCAGGATCAGGGAACTCAAGATAGCAATACAGCCTGCATGTGTTTTTAAAGAGAGTGTGTTTTTGAAACTCAAAAGAATCCGGTGTTTTCTTGGGGGTTTTTTTCCCCTTAGTGGAAGCATGGAGAAAAATGCAAAAAAAATCCCTCTGAAATGTACTGAATCAAGGCGCTGTGCTTTGCTTTAGAGCAGAGGCTCTCCACTTTTGGTTTTCTGGATGTTTTAGATGTCACCTCCCAGAACCCCTGCCCATTGGCCGCGCCAGGTTTTGGGAGCTGCCATGGAAAACATCCAGAGGAGCAAAGGTTAAGAACTGGTGCTTCCAAGGACATGGCTCATCCTGGAAGCTTCCAGGAAAAGGATCTGAAGCCAGTATTTCCCCTCTCCCCCCACCCCCTGGCAACAAAGAGGTCTAGAGGATGCAAAACTGGGTAGTGAGCGGTGTGTGATCCATGAGTGCCCATTGCCCACTCCCAGGATAAAGGGCGATGAAAGCTGGCCCCACTCTCTACCGTGTTGTGTGTGCAGGGCCCTGCTCCTCTACGCAAGTATGGAATCTGCCTCAACTGGATCCCGAGTCATACAGAGGTCCGCTCAAACCCAGAAGGCCCTTCCCAGCCTTAGGGATGGAGAGGAGAGAGAGGATAAAGTGAAAGGATAATGACAGAGTGGACAAAGCAACGGGGCAACTTTCTTTACCAGATTGGGCAAATGTATCCTTGTAGATGTTGTTCTACTAATACCGCTCATCAGCTTCACCACTGGTGGTACGGGCTAGGACTGACAGGAGTCCCGGTCCACACTTGCGTGCTGTTCCCGCCTGTTTCTTTGTTGCTTCTAGCCAAATGTCCAAAGAAACACACATTCAGCCAGCAGGCCTAGAGTTGTAGCCACACGGTCCAATCCTGCAAATATTTACTCAGAAGTAAGTCCCGCTGAGATGAATAGTCCTGAGAAATTGTTCATGGATTTGCATCTTCCTCATCCGTAGCAGAGGGCACGGTTCCATGCAGTGGGCCCCCACTAGGGAGCATGCCTTGGTGCAAGCTGGCAGTCACCAATGTTGCTTTCAATGGGGCTAAAGTTTGTGCAAGAAGATGCCAGTCCTCTTGATACACAAGCCTCAGAAAAGCCCCACCATGCCTGCAGTGGGTGTGGAGTGCAGGGCCATAGGATGCTGGCCTTTGTTTTCAAAGAGCTTTGTCAAGATGTGAAATGTTGAGGGTATCATTTGGAGTGCGAAAATAAGGAAGGGGAGGCATAGAAAAAGCAGCCCTGAAAATGTCCATTGTATTTTTAAAATGCGGTTTGAGGAGCAGTTTAGTAAAGGTCATTGCAAAACAATTAGCCATCTCTCCAGCTGAGTCTGGAAGCAAGGTACATAAACACTGCCTAGGAAAAGAATTTTATTTACGGCTGACAGTTCAACATGGAGATAAAAAAAGAGACTGAATTGAAATAATTGTTTTGTACTATAAGAGCGGGCAGAATAGTTCCATAGTTTAGCCATCTGTTTAAGGAGCTGGAGGTTGGCAGTTCGATTCCCCACTGTGTCTCCTTACAAGTACAGCCAGCCTGAGTAGCCTTGGGCAAACTGCACAGTCTCAGGACATCCCTAGGAGAAGGGGTAAACCACTTTTGAGTATTCTCTACCTGGAAAACCCTGAAAAGAACTGCCATAAGTCAGAAATGAATTTATAGCAGATGATGATGAAGATGAAGATGAAGAAGAAGAAACTCCAGGCACAGTCAAAATTATAAAAACATTGACTGGTATTATATAACAGATACAAGTTTTAACCAAAAACCTAAGTATCTGTTACTATCGATGCATTATGTATGCTCTTCCTAATATTGCCAGTTTTTGTAGGTTTGATGGTGGTGTGATTTCTGAGATCTACAACTGCTTATAATACTGTGTGAAATTTCTTGATGTTGTTCCCAAAGCCCCAACAACTATGGGGACCACTGAAGTATGTTTCTTCCAGAGGTGAGTTTCGATTGCAGGTCTCTGTACCTTGATAGTTTTTCCAATTCTTTATTTTCAACTCTGGCATCCCCTGGAATTGTGATGTTAATGATCTGGTCATTTCTTTCTTCTATTACTACTATGTCTGGTGTGCTATGTTCAAGGTGTTATTGTTGTGGTAGTTGTTGTTGTTAAAACTACAGATAGGTGGTGTTTCAGGTCCTGTGAATTGCTCTACTTTATTTTGCACACATTTGTAGTTTCAACCTACTGAAATCTAAAGATTCTGAAACTGTTAGACAAAACAATCATGCTTATTGTCATTGTGGCAACTTTCTGATTTATAGGAACTGATTTATAGGAACTGTAAGATCAGAAGTAATAAATGCTATAGAGATTTGTATTATAATTTTTACCTTGAGGCATCAGGACGCTGTACTTTCAGGTCCAGCAAAGAAAATGTTTACAGTCTGAAGGGAAAGTAAACACCTGAGAGAAACATAAATGTGGGCAGGCAATAAACACATGGACGGTGTAGCATTACACAGTGCTATGCCACACACACACCAGGTACCAACAACGCTGTTACCAGGGATCATGCTGCAACAACGGCAGCAGCAGACAGGGACAACTTGGATTTTCCTCCATAAATTCATACTGGCTTGACTGAGTGAGCAATTAGAGCTATTTTCTCTGTATGTTATTATAATACGACTAAAAGCTAAAAATGGCTTGAAGCTATAATGCTTTTAATTGTAAAATGGTGTATTTTAGAGATGTATTCTCTGCTTTTTCAATGCACCTTTTTGGACTATGTTTGCATTTTTAAAATGTAAACTACTGCAATTTAGAACCATAATTATAATATGACCTGAGTTCTGCTTACAACTTGAGTTTTGTTTTTGAATGTACTTTTCTTTGCAGCTTCTTATAGTTGTAAGAATTTCGATGGCAATCACACCTGCAGCTTCTCACAAGTTCCATTTCCATTTAAGCATTTGCGCCTACAGTTTTTCCATAGCTGTGAAACTTTGGGATGTTTTCAATATTGTGTTTATGGGACAACAAAGATGAATAAAGCTTGTAGAATTAGACAAGCTGATGTTCCTGGGAATTATTACAAGAATGAAAAGACTTACACCTTGATACCCAGATAGCTTGTAATACTATTGGGAACGATTGTCTGATTTCATCCTGGAGTTAACCCTAAAGGGGATAAATGCCAGCTGTGATTAACACAAGTTTCTGATATTTCCCCCCCCCCCAAATATATATATATATAAAGTTCTAAAGTTCTGCAGGCATCTTAGGAGAATGTTCAGGCATCAGATTCTCTGACCTGACAGGCTCCCTTGCTATTTATCAAGAGTAAGCAAGAATAAATACATGCTGACCTTCTATGACAATGAAACCTCTCACACTGCCTGCAAGAGTTTGTATCGAATTTGCTAAATCCACTTTTCTTCAGCTGATTGGCTCGGCGGTTTCCCATCCATCCTGTGGGCTGTGGGAAATGATTTCCAATACTCTCAAAAGAACAGGGCCCATAGACCGCAAGCCAGCACAAGAGCTAGAACAGTCGGCTTAATAACCAGGTTCCACTTGCATGGCTCTTTCCCCATCACCACCCCAGGACCCCTGAGATGCCGGATCATCAATTACATTCAGCAACTGAGCTCTTTAAAAGGTACGGGGAGGGAAAACAGAAGAAAAGTCTCCGTAGATTGATATAGGGGCATGGGAAGGAGCAGCAGCAGCAACAAAAACAGAAGTGGAGAACCACAACTGGGCTAAATTAATTCCCACTTCTGGCTGCCCTTGCCCTTAACTGCAGCCCTGTATTGTCGCAAGCTCAGAAATCGGCCTTATTGAGTGAGAAGTTTGCCTTGAGAAAAATCTTCGCTTGAGGTTGTGATGCAGCACGGGAGTACAAAATCTGCAGCCCAGAGGGACGTGGTAACTGGGGGATTTGGTGATTTCTAGTCCAAAGAATATTTTTTTTCAAGATCTGGTTGACAAGTATAGCCTGCCTGTGAGACAGTGCGCACACGCACACATCTCTCCATGCCTTTTTTCTCTGCACATTTAATATGGAGTAAGGGTGTTTCCCTGGAAAAGACCCAGATGTTGGGAAAGAGTGAAGGCAAGAGGAGAAGGGGATGACAGAGGATGAGATGGCTGGACAGTGTCATTGAAGCAACCAAAATGAATTTGACACAACTACGGGAGGCAGTGGAAGACAGGAGGGCCTGGCGTGCTCTGGTCCATGGGGTCACGAAGAGTCGGACATGACTAAATGACTAAACAACAACAAGGGTGTTTGTTGGCTATTAAAAGTCTGATCACTTGTAACATTGCCAGGCCAATTGCATTACACTCCCTGAGATTTCATGTAAAAATCAGGGACCAGATGTACCCACACAGTGGATGTCTGATGTTACAGAGGCAGGGCAGGTAAGCACTGGAGTGGGGGAATTACTTCTGGGCAAGCGGAGGAAGCAGCTGCAACATTTGCCACCATTCCCCAAAAGCTTCCTTCCTGCATGGGACTTCCACCCTATCAAGAACACAGAAGGCACATGCAGAGTTCTTCCAGATCCTATGCTGATTTTGGGAACTATAAGAAGGCTTACGGCAAATCAACAGGGTGTTCTTTTTCCAGGTCTGCTGGGGCTTATGCAACAAGAAGGCCTGTGAGTTGCAGCATCAGTGTCCCACTTATTCGGAATGGCATAATAGGCCCAAGTGCATAGACCCACCAGAGTAGCTTCCTGTCTTCTCTTGGGCATGCCAATTTGTGCAAGAACACCATTCATACAAACATCATCATGCCTAGCAAGAGAGCCTAGGCACCATCCAGGAATGGGAGGAAATGAGCACCCAGGCTTTGAAACCACCTCAAATCAAATTATTGCTGTAATAGACTAAATTCAATAATAATGATGATAATAGGAAAAATAAAAAGTAAGATAATAATAAACTTTGATAAATTCTATACATATATAAAATTATAAAAGTATAAAACTATAAATGCAAAAAAAAATCCAAATTTCAAATTCAGTTTATAGTTATAATAAGTCCATCAGCCAGAACTGAAAGTTTAAAATGGTGGGGAGCTCCCGCTAACTTGAACACGATACTAGGAGTATGAACAAACACTGAGCAGGCACTCCCAAATTTTCTTTAAAGTTCTTAAGAGGCCTATAACCAGGTGTCCGTCTCAGCTCCCAACCATCTAAAGCTGCCTTTAGACCTTTGCTGTCTTTAGACTTTGCGGCAACAAATATCAAAGTTTGAAGGGAGTTTCATTCTCAAGGCGGACAAGTAATCTCAAATGGCTTAACCACACCTGCTGTTCTTACTCCGTGAATCTCTACTTGATAGTGAGTACTTGATAATGTGTACCTGCTAGATACAGAAGTTACAAAGCTTTTCAATCAAAGTTATAGAAAGCGGGGGGCTTCAGCTGGCTTTCCGTGGATTTCGAGGTTCTCACCGATTAAACAACAGTTGTAGTGGAAGTTGGAACATATTCCCGCCTCAGGTGAACCTTCAATTCCATAGCCTCTTGGCCTCAGCGACGACCCGTCCTTAGAGTAACAGCAGTACAGTATACACAAGCTCTTTAAACAGAGTACTTAGATAATATCACCTGCTTTGCATCCCCAGATGTTGTTGATGTCAGCTTCCCAAAGCAGCAGTTATATTTCAGTTGATTATACTTGTCCTATCACCAAAGGTATGCATGACAAACTGCAAAGTCTAGCTTACAATTTGTTTGTTTTCAGATCTATTTCTGTTTCTTAGTTTGGCATCAAGCACAGCAAGAATACTAATAAATACAGGCTGTCTTGGACAGGATAATTGTTTAAAGAAAACTTTAAAAGATTAGACGGGAGGGCACAGCACAAACAAACGATGTTGTCTCACCCACTGAAAACTGTCTAATGTCCTCATGTCAGGAATCCACACCCAAATCAGATGATACAAGGCACTCCTGTATTGGTACACTACAGTAGGACTTCTGTATCCATGGACTCAGTATCTGCAGTTCCACTTATCCACAGTCTGAAAATATTAAAAGAAAAAAATGTCCCTCCTGCCTCCTCCTCTGTGCTTCTCCTGTGATGCTTAATGATCTTGAGAAATGTGAAGCTTCCTTTCCACTTGCCTATGGAAAGGAAGGGAGGAGAAAAATGTGTTTATTTTTAATTGTTGTTAACTGACACAGCACATAATAAGCAATGCTTTAAAAGGACATTCTTTTAAAAGACCTCTCAGATAATCACTGATCTGTTAACAACTTCACTAGTCTATGATTTTATGAACAACAATTAAAAAGAAATTGAAAATTTCCTCTCCCTTCCCCTCTACAGGCAAGTGGGAAGCAAATTTCTCATTTCTCAACATCTTTAAGCAGCTTCAGCAAAGGGACAGCCAGCCAACCATTTGGTTTGATCCGAGCAGCCACACACTGCAGAACCAAACCAAAACGGAGTGATCTGGTTCACAATCACAGCCACAAACAACAGTCTCTGACAGGGACCCAAAAAGGTGCAGGTAGGCATCAATCAGGGGTAGCCTGGTTTGCAATGGGACATCTGCCATGTGGTCACTGGGGAAAGAAGCCAATCAGATCATCTTCAATCTGGATCTCATTATGAGACACCTTGTGTCACAACTAACATTGGCCCACCGAATCAGTGATAATTACAGAGGAGTTGACACACCAAATCCCCTCTAGTTCAGTGGTCCCCAACCTTGGGCCTCCAGATGTTCTTGGACTGTAACTCCCAGAAGCCTTCACCACCACCTCTGCTGGCCAGGATTTCTGGGAGTTGAAGTCCAAGAACATCTGGAGGCCCAAGGTTGGGAACCACTGCTCTAGTTCACCTACTGTAGTTGTGACTTACTATGAGATTTCAACACAAAGTATCTCTAAACATGGCCTTAAGAAGTATGATGCGTGACTATAAAATGTTCTTTGTTTCGCTCCCCATTTATGTCACTGCTAGCTAGTATGTTAGTTTTAAAATGTGATTTTGCTTGATCCTCCTTACTCCGCTCCCTCACATCCCATAAAACCAAAACCCTAGATACACACAATTGTGCTAACTGGCATCCCAAATGTGCTAACTTGGTCCTTCTGAGCACTGAAGGAAGCACACTTCTAGCACTCTGTTAAAAGAGGGGGGTTCGTCTCCATACAAAACTATCCTAATTACCTTGTGCACCGTGCTCAGTTTACAGAAGGCCTGTTCAGTCGTTTATGTAGCGCATTTCTTTTCCAGCAGGATATGTCTGACAAGAGGAGTCACAATGATTCCAGAAGAAGTTCAGGAAGCATATGCTACCTAGAAGTCAGTCATGAAGAAAATGTAATAAGAGGATTTGCTTGAGCCCCAGGAAATGACTTACCAAGGATGGCTTTGCTAATAAAGCAAAATAAATTGTTGTGCAGACAAGATTCAGAAGACAAGGAGCTAAAAAAAACAACAACCCACAATTGGCTGTAAGCAGAGGAACAGAGTTATGACAGGTTGGGAGAAGAGAACAACAAACAAAGAACTTCATGGAAGTACAGCTGAGCAAACCAGTTACTGTGGTGTAGGGAGAAGTTTAATAAGGCAAGCCCCCCTTGTGTATTGACTCAAGGAAAGGCTAAACAAATCAAACAGAGCCGCTGAGCAACCAAATAAGACAAATGAGCAAATAGATCAGATTGGATTGCCCGACAGCATCGCGCGGTTCGGTCAGGCGGCATCATATAATTTCGACAGGAAACCAACAACATCACATACAGGATACAAAAAAACAGGACACAAAATGGCATTCAGCATTTTGAGAGTGCAGAGTTATCTGTCAGCTTTTAAAAGAGGTCATTCTTGCCGTGCTAAATATAATCGTTAAGTCTGGAATGGCTAAATCCTCATATAAGACCTGCTGCAGAGCACAAAAGAAACAAATGCTACACCTCCATTTTGGCCAGGTAACCCCCACCAGGTTGCTGTGCTATAATCACAGATGTGGGACCTTCTGTGAGCCTTCAATGAGGGCCTTAGATTGCTGCCCTACTAACTGCTTTCTGTGGAACAGGCATAATTTTGCTGTGTCAGTTTTGTCACATATCCAAAGTTCTTGACATATAATTATGCTTGTGTTATTTCATCCTCTCCCCCGCCCCCAGATCTACTGTGGGTGATTTGTGTTGTATTTATTTCACTTTCACTTTTTGTTCTGAAAATGCTTATTGCAGTGACAACCTATCCAGCAATCCTCTTCAGTGCTGCTGTGTCTTTAGTTAGCAGCTTCCTCATTGACCCCTGAGAATTTCCACTCATGATCAAAGAAAGGAATAAAAAGGATTAATATCTCTAGCTGCAAAAAAGAAGCAAATGACTAGTCCCCATGAGAAATCCCACAGGTATGAAAATGAGTAGGATCAGCAGCTACTTTGAAAGAAAGAGGCAAAATGGAAGCTAGTAATTAAAGGGATAGTAAGTGGGAGATGTGGAACAAGAGAATTGTTGTCACTGGACACCATTTGGAATAGACATATACAGTGGTGCCTTGCTTAATGAGCGCACTGTTTAACGACGAATCTGCATAGCGATGTGTTTTTTGCAATGTTTTAGGTGGCAAAACATCGCATTGCGATGATCGGTAAGCGTTTCGCTTATGGATCTTCGCATTGCGATGTTTAGAAAACAACTGATTGGCGGTTCCAAAATGGCCGCCGGATCAACAAAATGGCCACCCCACAGCGTTTTTACACCGATTCCTCACTTACTGAGGCGGCGAAAATGGCGGCCCTATGGAGGAGTCCCACTTAGCGGTGAGTTTTTCCCCAATCGGAGTTTAATGCGTTTCTATGGGTTCCCCCCCGCGTAGCGATGAATCCGGATAGCGACGTTAATCCTGGAACGGATTAACGTCGCTATGCGGGGCACCACTGTAATAGGTTTTTTCCTATAAGGTTGGCCATTGCCAACTGTTAATGAGAAATGTAAGCAATAATAGGTGCCATTTGAAGCTACCAGATTGTTCTTGCTTCCCTGAATTGGGAGGAAAGGCCCTAGCAGAAAAGCAACCCTTCTCACTTTTGTTCAACCCTGTTTGTGTTGGAAGATCCAGTTGCCCTTGAAGTATATGAATACTTTCCTGGTAATGACACACCTTCCTCCTGCTCTTTCTGGATTATCTCTCAACCAGAAATCTTAAATTTGGGTTCACAAATAGCCTGTCATCAGGCATTGATAAGCACACAGATACAACCTGATCCATGAAGGCTGGACAAGCTCACAATGAAATCTATCATTTGACTGTTATAACAGAAACTTAGCACATTAGTTTACAAAGAAGTGGTGGTGGTCGTGGAGGTGATTTTCATGGCAAGCAACCTTTTAGCCACTTTTGCTGTATCACAGTATCAGCACTCCTACTCTTCAACTCCACACTGCAATGTGTGTGTGAGTGTGTTTATGTGTTTAGCAACTTGCACTGAAACATAGTTTTAGCTGCATTTAAATGAAATCGTTTTCCCTTGAAATGCCAGCCATCTAAAAAGAAATCATAAAAAGTACCTGTATCATCAAAAGTTCTCTCCATTGACTTCAGCCGAGACCGTTTCTCCTGGATAATGGTCTCAAAATAGCTTAGCCACAAAATCTTCACCATCCTGAAATTGTCTTCCTGTGTAAACAAGGTATTTTAACTGCATCACAGGCTGACCCAGGGAATCCACCAAAACCTTCACAAAGATGACTCAGACCAAAATGGCCAGACATTGTTTTACTGCAGCTGTCACTGCAAACCTGAGTCCTTTATTAGATTCATAACAGTCAGAAACATGTATTGCCTCAAATACCTTTTGCCAATAGATTTGGGGGAGATCCCTGCTATAAGGATAAATGGAAAAACTTTCAACAGGTAGTACCGACTACGGAATGTGAGTAAAATGAACACCCACAGACAGAAGATGGCATCTCTTCAGCAGGTTGTACTTCTATAACCCAGAATTTGAAGTTGCTTTTTCAGACTTCTGCTGCTGAAACTCCACAAGCAGCACGGCTGTGGTTTTAACCCATAGAATCCTGCAACCTGAAAACTGGAATGCCCTTGGAGGTCATTTGGTCCAACCTGCTGCTCTGCCAAGCATCGGCCAGGCTCTCTTGAAGGTGGCTGAGCAGGCTCTGTTCAAAGGCACCCAGCAAAAGAGAGCCCACCGCTTCCCACAGCAGCCTGCTCCATGGCTGAAGAGCCCTCCCTCTTAGGAAGTCTTATCTAAAGTTTAGCTGACTGCTCCTGCCTTGCTCGTTCTACCCATTCATTCTACTCTTTCTGCCCTCTGGAGTAGGCCTGCTTCATCTTCTGCAGGACATCTCTCCTGATATTTGAAAACAGCTGTCCTGTCTCTCCTTCATTTTCTCCTCTCCAGGCAAAATACACTCAGCTTTTTTCAACCATTTCTCAAAGGATTTAGTTTCCAGGCAGCTCAGCCTCCTGGTTACTTCCTTCTGGGCAAGACCCAGGGTTGTCAATGTCTTAAAGTGGGTTGTTCAGGATGGGACATGGTCCTCCCTCTGCAGCCTGATCCAGTAGCGGAATTATCACCTTAGTCCCTGGCCCAAGATGCTTCTATTGATGCAGCCCAAGATCACTAGCAAATGCTGAAATAAACATGTACAGATCAGAGGCCCAGACTGCAACTGTGCTGCTGACGACTCCGCCATTCACTTTGCATTCATCTATCACCCAGAAAGAGCTAAGTTGATATATTACAACCCTAACAATGATAAATAATGATACCAGTGAAGGCACATTCCAAATACAGTGGTGCCTCGCTTGACGAGGTTAATCCGTTCCAGCAAAATCACTGTAGAGCAAAATCGTTGTCAAGCAGGGGGAAAACCCATTGAAACGCATTGAAAACCATTCAGTGCATTCCAATGGGCTAAATACCTAACCATCCAGTGAAGATCCTCCATAGGGCGGCCATTTTCTGGTGCCTGTAATGCGAGGAATCTGTCCTAAGAACAGCGAGGAGCCATTTTAAACAGTGGGTGGCCATTTTGAAACATGACGATCAACTGTTTTCTGATCGTCGTAAAGCGAAGAATCGGATCCCGAAGCAGGGAACCGATCGTCGGGAAGCGAAAAAAGCCCTTTGAAACATTGTTTTGCAATCACAAAAGTGATCGCAAAAATCTCATTGCCAACGGATTTGTCGTTTAATGAGGTAATCGTTAAGTGAGGCACCACTGTATGCTCAATCACAAAACGGATCAAATTTGCAGAGAGCAGGAAATGGAAAAGGCTTTTGACGTAATACTAAGAGGTTTTCAGCTCTTAAGGAATTTCTTCTTCTAATGACAAGTTATCTGTGACATCTGCTTGCCCCCCATCACCAAAAAGAGCCAAAGTCCAGGAAGTTGATGAGTCCCGAGCCCAACTCTGAGTCTTTGGTTCCGAGCCCCAAGTCCGAATTTCTATTAAAAAGAAGTTCTTTTCCCCAGAAAAATAAAGGACAGGAGTGAGTGGGTTCTGAGTCGCAAGTCAAGTTCGAACCCTTGGGGAAAAAAAAACAGAGTCGAGTCTGAGTTGAGTCGACAGTGAATCCTGCAACTTGAGTCCCCATCCCTGGTAATGGTCCTGTCACCTATCTATGTGCTTCTGCTTTGCTCTCAGATGCAGATCACTGCATGCCACTCCCTTACGCCTACATTTTCAGGCACAGTCAAGACTGCCCAGTGAAATTCCACCCTTCCATGGTTCTACAGACATGAGCCTGTTTGCCATGGATGTCCTGCCGTTTCAATCATGCCAGTTCCACCACAATTCTGATTAAGGCAAAAGATCCGGGGGGGGGGGCAGGGTTGCTAAGGCAGAGGTCTATGTGGAAGTCCATTCCCATGAGATTTACCAGTCTCAAAAGCAAACCCTGTTATTGATTGTTTGTGGGGGGGGGGAGGCAGTGGGGTCATCGTTTTTGTCTGTCGCTTTAGAGGTAGCCAAAGAAACCCTGGGATGCAGAGCAAGAGAAAACCATGGAATCTGAATTTGTAACAACGAATGGGTCCATTTCTTGCTTCACACAAAAGCTTCACATGACAATAATGTTTCTGACAGCAGTGAAATTATTTGTGATTTATACTGGCAGACAACAGAAATAAAATTTGAAGCAACTCCACTGAAATCAGAAAGGGTGATGAAATTACTACTGTCAGGGAATACAAAACCAGCATTTGCAATTCTGTGCACCTATAGAAAGGTTTCCCCCCTCCCCCACAAAAATAAATTCAAATAGAAGTAAAACAAATGAGGTGCAAATCATTTAACAATTTGTCAACATATTTTTCATCCCGTGGGAAAGCTAAAAGTACAGAGCTTGCAAAAGAAATGTGTCTAGTAAAATTATGAGGAGCACCTCATGCTGTTAATCATCAATATACAGAATATCTTCAAGGCTAGGTTTGCTGAAGCAAAATGGTAAAAAAAAAGTCCAAAGAAAAAAATTAGAGGAAGGTGGGAGAGATAAAGTAGCCAATCTTTTTATTTATTTAATTATTTGATCCAGCCAAAATTACACAAAGCTTCTCATTAGCTCCTGATGTCTGTGGAAGAGCTGAGAATGTGCCTGATTTTCTTGCATTTAATAACAGCAGGAATGGATATTGTAAGGAATGTGGAGGAACTGCCAAGCTGCCACCCTGTCTGTCTTGTTTCTTCCCGTTGTGTAACACAACACTGTGTATTTTCATGCCACAGTGTTTTAGACCAGCCTTTCAAACCTAGCTCTCCAGCCTGCTTCAAAGGCTGCTGCAGACACGGCCCTGGCTCACAAGAAGGGCAATTAGGATGAAGCCAATGTTTTTCACCCTCACCTTTCAATTTATTTTTTTAATTTCAATTTTATTTTACTTTTTGGGCCTTCCTCTTGTAGATTTTAGTGACTGCATATACACAATCTGACAGTTCTCTTTCAAGTTTTTCCTTCCCTTTAATTGTTGCCTGTGTTTTCCTCCTCTGAAATCAAATAAGACTATAACCTTTGACAGCTGGAATGCTTGAGGTCTGAGGATCACTAACAGAAGGAAGCAAATTCCAGAATATGTGCAGAGAACAAAGCAGGTAACAAAGCAGCAAGTGAGCACAGTGCTCTCCTAAGAGAGGCTAAGAGAGCCTGTTTCCACCGCTGGAATAAACCAGCATAGGGATAGAATCTTCTGGATACAGGCTAAAGTCATGTGGACTTCAGCACAAATCCAAAAGTTTCGTGTAAGTGTATGCATCCTCACAATGTGCCACCACCACCTGTCAAATAACGTCAGTTACCGGCAGTGGGCAGGGAGTCTACAACTTTTAAGGGAATTTACCAATCAGACTGCGTTTTTCTGAACCTTCTCCAAAACAGCAACTTCTCCCAAAACTTCACTCTCTCCCCCTCCCTTCATTTCAGCTGAAACCAGTTTTCAATTAGCTGGTGCCAGGAGTGAACTTCAGCCTTGGAAAATCCTTCTCACTCTGATAAAACACAGCTGACAAAACCTTCCAATTAACAGGCAATTTCTCCCCCTCTTCTCTGGCCTACCCATCCCAGGCACAAGCTAACTCCCCTCCATTTTAAGAGCAACTGAAACCATCAGCACCCCATTTTCCAATTTCTTGACATAAAGCAATTTTTAAAAAAATCTACTTTTTGTATTAGGCCATGGTCTTTAGTCATTCTGCAGCTTTCATCTATCTCTTTTCTCCCCCCACTCAGCTGTAGCCTTCACTATAGCTAGTAAGCCTGTACTGCACATACAGTACTCAGTATTATATTTCAAATGACACTGCTTTTTCCATTTGAAGGTCCTCTTTGGAGGATCAGTATTTCAGCCCCTGCGGCCTGGATCCTTTACACATAAAGAAAAGTGGGTTTATGTCACCTATTTTAAATCTGGGGCAGTTGGGAAAGGTCATCTATTTCTAATCAAGATTAAACAGTTTTACCTTTAAAAACTCATAACTCATAGCAAAAATCAAATCAACCCATTTGCTGCAGCTGTGCCAAAGCTGATATCAATCTGAAACCGAGTTGAAAAGCCAAAATTCCCTGCTTGAGCTGCCCCTAAATTTAGAGCTGCCTTTTAAAATGTTGGTTTGCTTTGCCACACAATGTCAGAGATGCCCCCCTCATGCAGCTCTAAGGTTTCTGTCTCATACTATGCTCTTCTGGTTTGTAGTATTCGTTTTCCTTCTGTTCTTAGGTCATTTGGGACATAGCAAATGAATGTTTTTCTTCTCAATGATGATGAATTCAAAGCACCGATGGCTTCTGGGCTCCAGGACTATTACAGAAATAATGAACATTCTACTATCTCATGTGCTATTGAATGGAATGTAAGTATAGCATAAATGAGAGGAAAGATGATAACATATGCTCCTTTTAAGAAGCTTTAAATACAGTAAGCAGAAAATCTATAAAATACAATTAAAACACTACATTAAAAGTTTAACTTTGTGCTCATTCTTCTTTGAAACTCTAACATAAACAGCTACTGTATGCACTAAGTATTATCTGGACAATTTATTGTTGCCTGGAGTAGAATTTGCATAGATGTGTTTGTGACAGATAAAGTACAAAATGAGAGAGACATGGCTGATTATTGGCAAATAGGGTAAAATAACATAAAAATCATAATACATGCCATTGATTAATAGTACAGTGGTACCTCGCAAGACGACGACCCCGCTAAACAACGAATCCACATAACGATGACTTTTTGCAATTGCTATAGCGATTCGCAAAACAGTCATTCCAATGGGGGATTTTCGTTAGACGTCGATTAGGTACATGCTTCACGAACCATTTGTTCACAAAACGACGATTTTTACAGCTGGTTGGCGCTCGCAAAATGGCTCCCCTATGGGCGATCTTCGCTGGATGATGAGGTATTTTCCCCATTGGAACGCATTAAACCGGGTTTCAATGCATTCCAATGGGGAAAGGGTTTTCGCATCACAACGATTTCACTAAACAGCGATTTCAATGGGACGGATTATCATCGTCATGTGGGGCACCACTGTACAGAATAATCCCTGTACTAAACCGAAGGATATCAATCTGACATTTCAGAAGTTTAATTCACCTTTGCATAGAAAAGGCTAAAACCCTAATGAATAGAGTTTAAACCAAAAAAAAAAAAAAAAACCTCTCAGGCTTCACCATGTTGCTGGCTGCACAATATAAGTAACTTTTGGTTGTTCCCACAAGGATGGAAGAGACTAAAACAGCTATTGAAACAATGGGGAATGAAAACCTCTGGGCCTCAAATGATACTTTTGTACAAAAAGCAAAAAAGGGTATGAAATATATTTGAAGATTTTGATTCCTAGAGTCATAAATGGTACCGAGCACAACAGTGGACCCTGCAGACCATTTCAACTGCTGACATGGGTGTCATCAATATTCAAGCTGCCTTTTGCTATGTAAAGCTTGGTATAGTAGTGCCTCGCTAGACAGCTACTCCGCATGACAGTTTTTTCGCTAGACATTGACTTTTTGCAGTCGCTATAGTGATTCACAAAACAGTGATTCCTATGGGGAAATTTCACTGGACAATGTTTGGTTCCTACTTCGCAAACCGATTTTCGCTAGACGACGATTTTGACAGTTCCGTCTGCGCTCACAAAACAGGTGTTTTTGGGACCTAAGCTTCACAAGACAGCGATTTAAACAGCTGATCGGTGGTTTGCAAATTGGCCAATCTTTGCTAGACAACAATAATTCTTCCCTGTTGGAACGCATTAAACAGGTTTCAATGCATTCCAATGGGGAAATGCTTTTCGCTAGACAATGATTTCGCTAAACAGCGATTTCAGTGGAATGGATTATCATCATCTAGCGAGACACCACTTTATCCTTTTTCCTGCTGGCAACAGGGGTACAATATTGTACAGCAATATTGGGCCATTTCCTGCCTTTTGAATGGTAAATACAAAAGCACAATATCCCACATTCATAAACTGGAGAGTTTTTTTAAGAATGGGATTTCCTTATTTTTAAAAATTGAAGCTTAAGTGAACATAAACTACACGCATATTCCGACAGAAACTTCCCTTATATAGAATTACCCCAGTGCTAGAGAATCCCTGAAGGTGATCACATGATCTATACTTTGGTTGCTGAGAGTGGTAGAGAAGCAAGAACAGCTGGGATGTGACTGCAGTCCCTCTGTACCAAAATATTTTGAAGTGCTGTTTTTGAACTGGTGATGTAAAGGTTTAAGTAAGTGCAGTACACATGGAGTCACATACACACCCTTTAACCTCTCTGGTTAATTTATGTTACCATGCCCATTCCACAGAATTTAGACCATGAAGCTTTGTTCTAGTTTCTAAACCCTTTTCTTGGGGTAGGCAATCTGAGGAAGAAAAGCTATATCAGACCAAAAGCTCTATGAACATATTGTGTGCATGTTTTCCAAAAGATGCCCTTTTGCTTTGGAATTTTTTTTTCTTCTAAAAGGAAGAGGTTGGAGTTAGCAAAGAATTTCCCTGGAAACCAAGGTTAAAATCATCCATATACAGTGGTGCCTTGCGTTACGACGTTAATTCGTTCCAGCGAAATCGCTGTAGAACGAAAACGTCGTAAAGTGAAAATAAAAAAGCCATTGAAACGCATTAAAACCTGGTTAATGCGTTCCAATCGGCTAAGAACTCACCGTCCAGTGAAGATCCTTCATAGGGGTGGCCATTTTCGGGTGCCTATGCAGTAAAAAATGGCTCCTAAACACAGCGGGGAGCCATTTTGAGCACCCGGCAGCCATTTTGAAACCCCAACGATTAGCTATTTTGATTGTCGGGAAGCGAAAATCGGTTCCCGAAACAGGGAACCAATCATCGCACAGTGAAATTTCCCCATTCAAAACATCATTTTGCAATCGCTTTTGCGATCGCAAAAACTTCGTAGTAATACGGATTCGCCGTTAAACAGAGGGCCCGTCTTGAGCAGCACCACTGTAATGTGAAAGAAATACAGTGAAGGAAGACAGGAATAAAAAACCTCATTTGAAATGCAGTGTTGGAGGTCAGCCTTACCGATATCACAGACAGCTCAAAAGGCAGAAGAGAGGGTGATCAATCAAGTCAAGCATGGACAAAAATTAGTAAATTGAGGCTATCTTACCATGCACATATAATGAAAATATGGAACTGACCAGATAAGACAATATTGCTGGGGGAAAGTGGGAGGGGGGCAGGAGGAAGAGAGAACTTAACATGTTGTTTTGCAACATCTGAGCACAGCTCAGCTCCTGCATTCTGCATTATTTGTTTGTTTGTTTGTTTGTTTGTTTGTTTGTTTGTTTGTTTGTTTGTTTGTTTGTTTGTTTATTTATTTATTTATTTATTTATTTATTTATTTACAAGATTTTTTAGCCATGCCATTACCAATGGTCTCTGCGCGGCGTACAACAATAGTAAAACTTTAAAAACATTAAAACCATTAAAAATAGGCAATATTATAATAATACTCTCTATTAAAACAGTCATTAAAACATTAATATTAATAAATCCTGATGTTCGTATGGCCAGCTAAAGGATACATTTTAATTAAAATAATGGCTAAACAGAAAGGTCTTTACCTGGCACCAAAAAGCCAAAAGGGTCAGAGCCAGGGTCTCTACAGGGAGGGCATTCCAAAGTTGGGGGGCAACAGCCAAGAAGGCCCTATTTCGGCATGCCATCCCCCTCACCTCTTTCAGGGATGGCACCTTCAGAAGGGCCTCCTGGCCTGATCTTAGAGGACGGGCAGGCTCATATGGAAGAAGGCAGTCCTTTAGGTAACCAGGTCCTAAGCCGTTTAAGGCTTTATATGTCAAAGTAAGTGCTTTGAATTGGGCCCGGGCAGCATTTATTTCCAAATTTAAAAAAAAGAAAAGAAAAGAAACATGAAGCCAATCATTATCTTTCAAGATAAGCAAGATAGAGCTTTTCAGTTGATTTGATCTGCTTTAAATCTGGAGATATTTAGAGTTGCTTGTTTCTGCACATGGTGGAAGCAGATTTATTTTTAAAATTGTGACTCAAAAAGTCCTTTGTTTGGCCTTTCCCACATTGGGCACAAAGCAAGACCAGACTATCTGCTACATCTGTGACAAATTTGGTGCTGCTCTAGGAGATAATTTTTGTTTGGTCTGCCCCATTTTTAGAATTGCCTTGTAGGACAATGATTGGCTCTGCTGCACAATAACAATACCCTCCATAGATATCTTGGGCCTGAACCAAAATCTCTTCTCTCTAGAACAAGAAAAGTAAGGGTTAAGAAGACAACCTCCTTTCATATTCTAGAGTCTGTGGAAAACTCATCAAAGGTCATGATTTTGGTCCTTTTATTCCTCCCAGAAGAGTATGAACAGTACTGCTACATATAGCAAAGAACTTGGAAAAGTTCCTTTTAAGACTACAACTCCCAGAATCCTAGGAGAGTAATCCAAAGAAGCAATTATTCCAAGCCTTGACTCAGCACAGATTAGTTCTTCACTTCCTTCACTGTATCCATGCAGACATGTTCCAAAGGTTTCCTTTTTCATCCTAAATGATGAAAAGAGGTATGAAAGCCCCATTTATTTCCCATTTATTTCTTATGGATAAAGAAAATGAACATAATACTCTGCTGTTCCATTATTTCTCCCTTTCTCCAGATGTTCCAAATTAAATTTCCATTTGCTGAAAATGCAAAGAAATGCCTTCATGCTCTGATAATTCTACTGGAAAGCTACCTTTCCCAGGTACATCATTGTTCTTTTGAGTCATTATGCTTTGCACAATTTCCTCAGATGTGGTTTCTGGTGTGCTTCAGGTCTGTGCTTGAGTGCTAAGCACACCCTTATTTTTCTGCGTGCTGACACCCTACTGCTCTGTAGTAAACATATTTCCACCATTCAGCTGCTTATTTCTCTTCCTACCAAGATTATTTCTTTTATTCTAAAATCCTAGTGGCACAGCTTAGTAACCAATCTCAGCCATTCATACTTTTTATAACCTCATAGAATTCTATGACATTTCTCCTGTAATTACATCCTGTCCACTCAGGTTGATGGTCCATCTATTTCATCCCATCTTGCCATGATTACTTTTCCTGCTCTTCTTTTTCTTTCTCCTTAACCATGCAAGATGGACAACTTTATTTACCATTCTTTGCCCAAAGCATTAAAATGATATTTATTTTCTACTTTTGAACTTCCCCAATCACTTATTTGGGGGCTAGAGAAAAAAAAGGGGGAAACTTCAGAAGTCAAATGTTGCCATTTCTACTTGCTTCTCAAAACCGGCCCTACCATCAGACAGAGTAATGGAATATATCGAGGATGTCATTTTTTAATAGCAAATTTTTAGTATTTTGTTTTCTTATTGGTAGCTGTTGTTGTTTTTCTGCCAGGGATGGGGAGAAGAGTGGATGGGATTTTCTGCCTCCATTGCTAGAATCACTTGGCTGGATTTATGTACTAAAAACTTTGACTGCAGTGAATGCCATCTGGGGTTCTCTTGGGACAGCATCGCTTGAAACATTTCCACCTCGTTTTTCCCCCATCAGGGAACTCAAGGCTATGTATATCTGATTCCCTTGGAATCCCCCATCCAGGTACAGATCGAAAGAAAAACAGCTCAGTTTTAACAACACAGCTTCACAATCCATAATGGTACGGGTGATATACTGCCTCTGAAGGTGTGATCTCCACACACACCCCTCACTGTCACTTTGTTTTCTCTGGTAGGCAGATTTTCCAGTTTTTGCATCTACCCTTCCCCCCCCCCCCAGAGCACAAGGAAGAGGCCCAATCCCTGGAAGTTCTAGTCCAGAAAGAGATACGTTTGGAAGGAGAGAAAAGACCTCTGCCTGAGGCCAATTTATTTGCCAACCATTAAGTTATTATGTCTCAACAATCAGCGCAAGTATTGTGATCTTGTTAGAGTAAAAAAACAAACGTAGGTACACCAGCAACTGGGAGAATGAGAACAAATATGTAAGGTCTTTTTAAAAATATATTTTAAGATAAAGATAACTGAACAGTACTTACTCCTTGTGTTTCCTAAATCACAGTGCATGCATGTTCATTCAGACAGAGTTTATTCATTCATTCATTCAGAGTTTAGTAGGGCTTACTTCCCAGTAAGGGCAGGCTCCAGCTCAATAATTTCCGCACTCACCTACCCAATGGAAACGTATGATTCCCTCAAAGACTGCCTAGGATTAGCTGAGCTTGCTTCCTCTTGGACTGCTTCCAACCCTCACCCGTCCTTCCGTAAATCCGGGAGGAGGCAAAAATTGTACACAGCCCTTCAAAGGAGGCCTAACAAGAGCCTCCAGTAATGCTGTCTGTAATCAATAGTTCTTTTCCTGCTGATAGATTCCTGAGCTTATGTGGACTGACACCCTTGTTCTCCCCAGAAGGATCGCTGCCTTGCAGTTTACCGTATCAGATTTCCCATTTATAAAAATTACAGTCTCACCAAGAAGCAGTAGGAGGTGGACTCTTTTATACCAAGCTGAGAACAAATCCATAATGCATGGCTGGGGTGCTGACTTCGTGTTCCTTCTTTTATCCAGGTAATGAACGAAGTCCATACTGTGCAAGGGATATGTAATATCATTCCTTAATTAACCGCAGAGCAACAGAGCTGATTTGGCTACAGCTGGCTCATCTGGTGTATGGACCACCTTTTATCTCTGGTGACAGGGTATTTCACATTTCTGGATGCCTCCATCCCCAACCAAAATAGGAACATTGCATTTTCGTATAGGTTTATGCGGGGGGCAAGGGTGATCCTGAATGATTGGCTACCCTTTGTCTAACCAAAGGGGAGAAAGGCTCCACTCCACACCAGCAGAGGCAGAATCCGAAGCCAGCACCTTCTGACATGGGCCTGAAGCCCCGCTTCTGAAATGGACTTCCGAAAAAGAAAGCTCCCAAGCGCTTTTGGTCATGGTTTTGCAAACACTTGTGTGTTTTTTTTCTGCAGCATCCACAGCCCAGCCTGCTGAAGAACTATGCAGAGTGGGAAGCTGATTTGTTTTCACTGTGTCGCAAAGGTTCTGATTGTAAAATGACTGGGGCTGCTGTTTCTAGGAGGCAATCATAAAGTGTGTGTGTGTGTGTGTGTGCGTGTGTGCACGCGTGCGCGCTCCCCTTCCTCTGTTTGCAAAGGTCACTGGCTGGGCTGCATGTCACTGATGTGTCACGTTGTCCTCACTGTTGCTGTTGTTATGGGCCATCAAATCACCTCCAAATCATGGTGACCCCATGAACGAGCGATCCCCAAAGTGCACTGTTCTCAACTGCCCAGCTCAGCCCTTGGAAACTCAGACCCGTGGCTTCGGACCAGAAATACGCAGGGGGATACTCTCTGAGACTCTCCCGTGGGCAGCCCCAGTACTGCACTATAAAAATGCTGACAAGTACAAAACAAAGCGATACTAGCCTTGTCACCTCCGACTCTAAAGAGAATGGCATACAATATATTTCGAAACGCCTCTAAAATGTGTCAAAGCATTCTCTAAAAGTAACACTAGAGTAACTGGGAAATTATACACATTAGAACCAAAAAGTAACTGTGATGACTGATTATGCCACTTTTGAAATGTAACAGTTACTTTCATTACCTTCAAAAGGCATTGGTTACAGTTACTTTTAATTAGTTACTTCCAGCCTCCAAATACTGTAACCAGCTAACCAGAGGCTGATCAATCCAGTAAATGTTGATTTAGCAAAGAGGAGATAGATTTTAATCCATTTGGCTGAGAATTAAAGGGCCGAATAGGACAGTCCCAGCTGACCTTCTTAGACCTCATGTAGGCTTCTCTTAAGTGTGAACATGACTTTTGCCTTCTTCTTCTAAAAGGCATTGGGTAGGAATGAAAATGTGTAGCGTCTGAAATATTCCAGTAGGCCAAAATAGGCCGAGGTTCAAGATCCCTAATCAGCCAGCAACCTCATTGGCTGACCTTAGGGCCAGTGTCTACAAGCGCCAGAAGAGCCATTACACGGACCACTTGCAGAATATCTCAGGAAGGGAGGGAGGACGCAGGTGAAGAGAGTGACTTCAACAGGAGCAGGGTGAGCCAACCAGTATTCCAGTTAGAGCCACTGTCTTTGAGTGGCCACCTTGAGCTTGGAGTCAGTGAAATATTAATTTATTTTTGATGGCCATTTCTTTCACAGGAAAGGCAGGTTTCCCCCACCACAGCTGACCCAATGACCCAGCCAGTCACGTTGTCACAGGTGAATCCACATCGCGGTCATTTTCAGAATGTAATACGAGCAATGTTATGTACACTGCTTTGGGCTTTTTGGGTGGCCAATGAGAAAAGGGTGAAATTTTAAAAAAAACAGCCAGCACTGCAATGCACATTTCTCTGAAGATACTACAGCATCTTTTCAGGGCATGGACCAAGCGGACTGAGCTCTTGGAACTAGGTTCAAAGTTGCCCCCTCATTCCCAGAAGCGACCTGGGGCCTAGAGCATGGCATTGGCAAATGAAATCTCCAGGTGATGATTCGCTCATGCGGTGGTTTGCAGAAACAGAAGAGCCGTAGGTGTGTGTGAATTCTGAAAGCATTTGCAAAGCAGAACCAGTGGCTTGCCTCTGGAACAATCACCCACTAGAAATTTGTCTGGCTCCCTCGCTGGGTGTTTTTAAGAGGCAGCTCAAGACCTGGCTCTTTAGGCAGGCCTTCCCTCCTGTCAATACGTAATTTATTGTTATCCTTATGGTTTAAATCTCGTTGTTTATTTTATTTTATTATTTTTGTATGTTGTTAGCTGTCCAGAGTAGACTTCGGTCTAGATGGGTGGGAAAGAAAGAAAGAAAGAAAGAAAGAAAGAAAGAAAGAAAGAAAGAAAGAAAGAAAGAAAGAAAGAAAGAAAGAAAGAAAGAAAGAAAGAAAGAAAGAAAGAAAGAAAGAAAGAAAGAAAAAGAATATTTTGGGCGCTACAAACATCTAGAGCTTCCCTGCCTTCTAAAATGGAAAGACCAGGCCAAAAAGCAAAGACAGCATGGAAGATAGCGGCCATGGGAGTGTGTGGCAAGCAAGCATCAGTCAGCTGTTTTAGGAAGAGATTCAATTCATTGAGGTGTCCAAATGGTCTTTCTATGTTCTTGTGGGAAGGAAAATCAGGGAGTTCATTTCACTGCACTTCTCCAAGGGAAAAAGAACTTCCCCAACAATTTCTCCATGGTGGAGCTAACCATTAAAGAAGGTAGTGGCACAGCTTCTTTCCTGAAGGATTTTTCTTTTTAATCTTAGGACTGCAGAACTGGTGGGGACCCTCCGGATCATCGGGTCCAGCCCCTGGCAAGGAGGCACCATGGGGCGAATCGAATTCCCAGCCTCTGGCTCTGCAGCCAGAGGCCTAAAACCACTGTACAGTTTTTGCAACCGTCTTAGCAGGATGGCCAGCCAATTGCTTCCTCTCTACAAGACACTCCACCTAGTGTCATTCTTGACCGTGATGGGGAGGAGGTAGGAAAAAGATGAAGTTGCTGCTGTGCCAACATTTATCCTCCAGTTACTGCCACCCAGTTGTGAAAGGGGCTCCCATTTAAATGCCCCGTTCTGAACATTTCACTTCGTTATATAGTTGAGCTTTCCATAATGTTAAGCCTGCCAAGGGTTCTACACTTGTTTATTCTTCCTTTAGACATATTTTCATAATCCTGCAGCTTCCCTGCCTGCCCACACTTCCCGATTGAAAATACTCTGTGGAGGAAGTTATCCTGTAACATCTTCCTCCAGGCTTAATTTGAAACAGAGGAAACCGGAGCACACGAAGGGTGGAGGCTGCCGACTGCCACAGAGATGTATTGATTGTTCGGGGAAAGACAAGCCGTGCATACATACTTCCTAGCCACTCATAATTGTCATCAGAGCAAACAGCACCAAGCTAATTTGTGGATTCAGCCCCTAAATATCAGCACAGTTAGCAGAGCACACGTCCCTCTCTGGACAGAAATAACTGTCTTATTCTAAGGAAGTAAGAAACCTAGTGTTTATTAGAGAAATTGAGACAGCAGGGATAACAGAATCCTAGTTCTAGCTAAGACTAGAAATGGACATTAGAGACAGCCTATGACTAGAAGGAGGAAATTCTTAACTAATGTGGGCCTCTGTGTATCAGCATGAATTTTCTTATTTCTGAGATTATGCAGATCAGCTTTCTTTGCCTGGTGTCAGGTCTTCAGGATTTACACGTGGGATGCCCTTGAGGTCTGAGTTCACAAACATGGGATGGCATCTCTAAACACCCTTGCAACGTTACTATGCTTTCAATTATAAGTATGGGCTACTTCTGTTGTTTCTGGCCTGAATAGACCTACAGGAAGGCATGGTTGGCCCCTCGCCTTTTGAGATTAAAAACACGAGGTCTGTCCCTTGTCCTCCCTGAGAGAGTCACAAAGGAAAAGGGGAGAAGGTAGGAAGTGACCTCAGCAACCCTAAGAACGTTACCTTGGAGCATTTTCCCCAAAGCTCTCCTCCTTTGACATTCTTTTTAAAGGCGCTTCTATCAGGTTGAATGAGAATGGTCAACGTTCCTTGTGGGAATTTGTTAAAAAAAAATTTTGTTTTTTTTGTTTTTTTTTTGGCATAACACGAGTTAAATCAACATCCCAGGAAGAAATCTGCTCGGTTGTCATTGTGCTAGGGTGAAAAGTAAGTCCCTGAAGGGGGTGTTTTTCTGCTTGAGAAGGGGCTCCGCATGAGCCAGAACATGGATTTTCCAGAGCTGACTTCAGAATAATAAATATCCAAGAATGTGAAAGGCAAAATGTTCTCCTTTGATGATAAGGGGTTTTTTTTAAATGTGTATGCTTGCTTCGAGATTTGATGATGGTGCAGAGATTCACAGAGAGAAAAGGAGAGAGAGAGAAAGAGAGGCTGAAATCCCA